>NC_050724.1:0-1250112 GCF_013402915.1 Zygotorulaspora mrakii
CACCAGTACACGAAAAAATCGGACCGGCCAACCAGGCCCAAAGTTCAACTACGAGCTTTTTAACTGCAACAACTTTAAATATACGCTATTGGAGCTGGAATTACCGCGGCTGCTGGCACCAGACTTGCCCTCCAATTGTTCCTCGTTAAGGTATTTACATTGTACTCATTCCAATTACAAGACCCGTATGGGCCCTGTATCGTTATTTATTGTCACTACCTCCCTGTATTAGGATTGGGTAATTTGCGCGCCTGCTGCCTTCCTTGGATGTGGTAGCCGTTTCTCAGGCTCCCTCTCCGGAATCGAACCCTTATTCCCCGTTACCCGTTGAAACCATGGTAGGCCACTATCCTACCATCGAAAGTTGATAGGGCAGAAATTTGAATGAACCATCGCCAGCACAAGGCCATGCGATTCGAAAAGTTATTATGAATCATCAAAGAGTCCGAAGACATTGATTTTTTTATCTAATAAATACATCTCTTCCAAAAGGTCGAGATTTTAAGCATGTATTAGCTCTAGAATTACCACCACAGTTTACCATGTAAAGGAACTATCAAATAAACGATAACTGATTTAATGAGCCATTCGCAGTTTCACTGTATAATTGCTTATACTTAGACATGCATGGCTTAATCTTTGAGACAAGCATATGACTACTGGCAGGATCAACCAGATAACTATACTTAGCTGTCCGCGCCGTCTCTTACAGGGAAGAACTCCCCGCAAGAAAAAAACACCGCGCACCTCTGAATATACTTAGTGATTGCAGCGGGCCTGCGAAACAAGGACGAATCCTCCTCCCGCACCCCGCCGTGAAGACGCCCGCCGCCCGGCTCTTACACCGGCCGCCGGCCCTCTCCCCTTTGCCATAGCACTCTTTGAGTTCCTCACGCTGGGCTTCCGCTGCACATCGCTCCGCTATTTCACAGACCGCGTCCAGCATCCCCCGCGAGAGAGGAGGTCGCTCCCGAGCAATCACAGTCTTGCGACCGGCTATTCCTCGACGCATTCCCCCACATGAGTTCTTTGAACGGATTGCTATCAGCTAGTAATCCACCAAATCCTTCACTGCCCGCCACAGAACAACAAAGTCTGCCACGGGACTCTTCGGGCCGGCACACAACGTGCCCGCGCCCTTGTCGCCGCTGTACAGGGACTGGCTGTCTGACGACCACCAGCGACCCTCTCCACCGTGCGACGAGGCCTTTGTTCTTACGAACGCCCAAGCCTACTCAAGTCTGTTCCCAGTCTCTTTCGAACTTGTCTTCACTGCTTTCGCATGAAGTACCTCCCGGCCCTTTTTGCCATGTCTCTGTTGTCTCCCTCACCGCCCATGCCCTCTGCCACCGGATCTGTCTTGGTTTTTTCCTCGCTTCGTGTCCTCGCGCGTCTCCACCGCCCGCGTTTCTGCGTGCGGAACACTTGATTTAAGCGAGCGAGTGCTGAGTGAGCGAGCGAGCGACAGAGAGGCGTGACTAAGGCGTGACAGAGCGAGCGACAGAGAGGCGTGACTACGGCGTGACTACAGAGCGTACAGTGTGACAGAGCGAGTGACAGAGCGAGCGAGAGAGGCGTGACTACGGCGTGACTACAGAGCGTACAGTGTGACAGAGCGAGTGACAGAGCGAGCGAGCGAGGCGTGACTACAGCGTGACTACAGAGCGTACAGTGTGACAGAGCGAGTGACAGAGCGAGCGAGAGAGGCGTGACTACAGCGTGACTACAGCGTGACTACAGAGCGAGCGACAGAGAGGGTGACTACAGCGTGACTACAGCGTGACTACAGAGCGTACAGCGTGACAGAGCGAGTGACACAGAATCGTGACAGAGCGTCCAGTGTGACACAGAATCGCGACAGAGCGTACGCGAAAAAATTTTCACCACCGTACACAACGCCCTGCACGCCCGCATCCTCCCCGTACACAATGCTCCTCCTTCCCTTCCCCTTCTTGTTTACTTCCCTCCCCCCCCCTTCCTCTCACTTTCCTCCCACTTTTCTCCAAATACTCTCTCTCCCCTCCTAAACATAAATACTTCGGCTTCCCACCTCCGCTCCCCCAAACGCCCCCGCTGCTCAACCAGCCCCGGCGCTCCCGCTCCCCACCCCCCAGGGAGCCCCCCCGTAGTCTTGCAAAACACACACACCCCCTCCAGCTCCCGCTAGCCCCCTTGTTACGGCCATCCACTCCCCCGGTCATGTGACCCCGCCTCTTCCGCTTCCTCCGTCTTTTCCGCGGCAAAGCCCCCCGCGCTTCCATATTGCGTGCCGCCGCACTAACTATTTCGGTTGCGGCCATATCTACCAGAAAGCACCGTTTCCCGTCCGATCAACTGTAGTTAAGCTGGTAAGAGCCTGACCGAGTAGTGTAGTGGGTGACCATACGCGAAACTCAGGTGCTGCAATCTTTTTGCACAATCCATACTCTTACCCGGTCTTGCCATCCACTACGTCTTCTGAGGTTCAAGTCTTGCAGTCTCCGTCTTCTAAGTCTACGTCTACGTCTCCTTCTGAGCACTGCTATTTGGAAAGAATGTTTTCTTCGGCGTTGTCGATAGTAACTTGGTTTGACATTGATGATGATACTATGATATTCAATTATAGAGATATATAAGTCCTTGGTTTTCTATATCATGAATTGAGATAAAACTATTTGAACTTGGATTAATATCTGGAAAATGTCAGTATTTATACCTAACATTTTGCACCTATTGAACCATAAGAGAGGACGACGAGTGAAGAATTTTCATCGTCATCACACCATTTCTAGTCCCATAGAATCCACAGTATAACTGCTATTTCGTGTTCATTCCATAGACTCCTTCGTAGTCAGACTCCTGAGTTTTTAAACGTCTCGCGATAGATCATCATCCGATATCTTTCCAGTATCGATTGACATTCTGTTAGGGCTTCATCTGACTTCGTTTATTTTGTTTTACAGACCAATTGTCTTATTTCTGATGCTTATAAGTCATCTCTTTAATATATCTTACAATATCGATCTATATTTCAACACTTGTGAAAGCTTTCAACATGAGTATTCAAGAAAGGACAATGAAATTTCAAGGTAAGACTTTAGAACTTTACGCAACATAAATGTAGATCGGTCTGTCATTCTCTTGCCTATCTCAAATATCTAGACTATTTACAGTGCAGATCTAAGATGTCGAACGTTGGCCTTAAGCTAAGTAAGTTACCCCGCACAAAATAGTAGAAGGATAAAACAAAAGGAGTAACAAGAGAGCGTCAAGCAAGTCATAACCGTACAAAAATAAAAGACGTAGATGTGTTAACCACAGCACTCAGAGACAACAATAGGCAGCGGATCAAACATAAGATGAATGATGAGCTGGACAACGTTAGTGAACTTCAAGATATCAGGAAGCTTGTGTTTTGGTTGAGAGCGTTTCAGTTTGCCATCTTAACAGCTGCAATCGTTTTTGGCTCTGCATTCATCTATGCAGTTTACTGGCTTTGACATTTGATGCATTTGAAAGTAAACGTAGTTTGGACTACCACAGAGATAAGAATAGGACTTATCACTGGTGTACTTCAATTAAAGGTGCATTTGAAATGGCAGTTTTTGAGCGTTTAACGTCTTAAAACGGATGCAAGCAATAACGGAATTTTGCTAGTACTCTGAATTTGTGTTGCTGATAATTCAGGCAATCACTCATAAATGCAGAAAGGATTATGAACGGTTAAAGCTGAATAAACTACCCTTGTATTGCAGATATTTTGGAATTGTATATCTTGTGCTTTTAAAGAATGCGAGCTCTACTCTTTCTTAAAAAATATGCCTATAGTTCAGGAGAAGAAACTGTAAACATCCACCAAGATAATACTTACAAGAGTGTAATACCAGGAAGGAAAGCACATCCATCCGACTATAAGTAGGAGTGGTCTTAGTATGCGATATCGCTTCTTGGACTGTATTGGAATTATCTCCGACACTTATAAGCTGGTAAAAAGATATGTTTTATACCGAGGAAACTGCATGATGATAATCCTGAAAATCTGGTACAGGCTCAGCTACTTCGGTCAGTTATTTACTCTCTACCAAAAAACCCTAAATTGTAGCGCAGGAGTACATGTATTTCTACAGGCCCCCTGGGTAGAGTTCTTATGTAAAATCATTTAATGTCTATAATAGATTGAAAATTTCTCATTTCTATCCGTCTGTTCTCCCTAACCAATGTGAACGAAATGCCAGGTATTTTAGTCATGACAGAGAAGACTTCTCATTTATAGTCAGTCTTTATAGTTTCCTTCTCCTATTTTCCTGTTGACAATCTGAGCCCTAATGTTAAAAGCACGACGAAAGCGACTGGAACAGAGAAATTGCATCAACAGCATCAAAAGACAGATATTTATTTCCCTGATGCCAAAACCAATCGGTGGAGATCCATTTTTATAAGAATTATTTGACTAATAGATACATTTCAAGCAAATTTTCCTCAGGAGCCGTCCAGATTCTTTAAGGTGATGAAGGGAATTCAGAACAGCGTATCAAGAGGATTTGATAGGAAGATTCTGAGACATAGAAAATGTTTCAAAGCAGAAAAATATGGCGATGTGAAACTAATCTTTAAGCAGTGTGTCAGGGACACTCAACAGCTGCTGTTTATAAAGTTATCCGATTGTCTGGTAAAGTCAATATGAAAGGCCGCGAAAGAAGGGTTACTAGGATATAAGAAAAGCAAGATATAAAAACAAAGGAGACAAAAATAATAAATAGCAACAGGTATAGAAAAGTGTACACGAAAACCGAATGAAAAATAAGACCAAAGAAATCTTGGCGAAATTCAGTACGTCTCTTGAAGATACGAAAACGCAAATCTTCTGGCTGCGGTTTGCTGTGTTTGCAACATTAGCAGTTACAATCATTTTCGGTTTTTTGTTTATCCGTACAGTATCTTCTGAGCATATTTAGTATCATGTTACAATCGTGTCAAAACGCATTTGGATAGGGATAACAACTGAATGTCCCTGAATTCTAGTTAGCCAAATGGCACTGTGCGAGCAGGAGTGGGAGAGACGTAACACCCCTCTGCGAGAAATAAAGACATTGTTATGTTGAATTCGAGCTCGTTGTATTCAGAGCGTCGGTTAACTATCTATATGCACATCACGTGCGCATGTGCTACTGGTACTGATGTCCTAACATTGACGATGGAGCATTTCTGAGCACCTTTGAAGCTTACCTGGGTCTGCGCATAATAAACAAAAGAATGCTTGTCAACGCACAATGAATATCACTTTCTTTCACAGACACGGAGCTATGAAATAATTTCATAGTGTTGAAATAGATATTATTATTAAAGTAAAAGCAAAGCTCTCGAGGATAAAACGTAAAAAAGTAGACGTGAAGTTTTTTAGTGAAAGGCCAAAAGAATAACTCCAAAAAAGCTTTAAAAGAAAGTAATTTATCTAGAGAGTAATCGATTATTATTCTACTGCAAGAGGTTAATAATTGGAGGATCTGCCTGCTAAGGGACCTATGGTATCGGATAAAAATAACAGTTTTCCTGCGGATTAATGCTGTTAGAAAAATGGTGCGATGACAGTCTGACTAATAAACTAATAAGGTGAAAATTTTCAATCTTCATCTCATTTTTATGCTTTAACAAGTGAAATTCTTCGGGCATAAACACTAGCATCTTTTCCAATTGTCCAATCTCGATCCATTTTTTTTATTATTTCATGATATAGCAAATCAAGGGCTGATGTGTCTCTATAGCGGAACTTGACATATCTATTTACCAATGTCCCGTCAGGCAAGTATCAACAGCCACGATAAAACCCACTTTTTCAGTACTTTGCATTTTCTCTTATTCTCCCCCGAAAATCTCTCTGCGGCCTCTATGTCTTCGGTGTGGTTTGAATCTTGTAAATCCCTAAGTCTGCGTCCTATGATTCCCTTGAGTGAATCATTTGTTCAGTACTGTTCTGTCGTATACATGCCTACATGGAACCTCCTTTGGCCCTTTGTTTTTGCTAAACTCACGGCAAGCAGTCGAGCGTTCAAATGGGGAGCTATAGAGTACATTCAACACTCTTAGTGAAGCACAGAAGGTATGGTAAGTTATTATTTGATTTGGTTTAAAGAGCCGTGACGTGCCGCCAAAATCCTTCGTTGACATAAAGAAATGCTTCTCGCACTTCTTGTAAAGTTAAAACACTAAATAAAAGGAGTTAAAACAGTATTATATCAATACTTAACATAGGTATCATACAATAGATAATTCGAAAAAATTGATTGTCTTAGAGCAAAGCGCAACTTAAAATTTTCCATCAAAAAATTCGAAATAGGCACAATCAGCTTTCAATTGACTAGAGAAGTGCAAGTGGTACAGCAAACAGAATGCCTACCCTGAGCCTGTTGGCCACAACCTCGTATATAGAAAGAGACGACACCGATTGTGGTGCTCTTGTTAGAAGCGCTTAGCTCTGGAGTCAGAGTTTGTGGCGATTGTGATGCGGAAGTCACACTCATAACGGTGCTTAAGCCCACGGTTGAGGTATCAAAATCCGTAGCGGTTTGCACAGTGTCAGATGTCAAATGCTGACGTGCTTGACTTTCAGTAATGTAAGAATCGCTTGGTTCTGAGGAACCCGTTACACGGAGACTTTTGAAGGCGAAGAACTCTTTGAAGATGCACTGGTAAATCGAATATCTTGTTGTGGTCGTAGACACGGATGCACCATTACTAGCCTTACATATGCGTCTGAACTGGTAGCACTTTTTGGAGAAGCGCATAAAGCAGAAGGTGTACTATAAGTTGGAGAAAACGACAGTACCAGAAGATTCTATTGTGCGGTCATTCGAAGTGGTCGTTGACACGACAGATATAGGGTTGGACACAGGGCAAATATGGTGTAAGATGTTACGATACCACTAATAGTAGTGGTAATTACGGATTCACTGTTACCATTTGTGACACTTGAGGCGGAGGAGGCTGAATACGAACTGTCAGAGTGAAAGATGGAAACCTCGGAGCTTTGCGTACCTGATGTTACAATGTTTTTGAACTGTGACTTTAAAGACGCCAAACCGTTTGAATGATACGTGCTTGTTTCATCGCGAGGGGTTCCCAGAATATGGGTGAACTTTGTAAAAACTCGTTTGACTTGACGGAGTTACGATGCTTGAAACACCCCTAGCTGGTTCCTCAGAAACTCAAAATTATACTTGAAGAGGTACTTTGGTATTGTTACCATAATAAGCTGACACAGGGCGTGTTTCTACGTAGTACACTGTCTCGGTTGTGACAATACGTTACTGCCGTGAAAAACTTCAGTAGAGGTTGCGTAGGTGCTGGTGAAAGTACCAGCCCATGGTGTGTAAGTGGTGGTAGCACCGCTGCCTGTTGGGGTCTCAACGTAGTACACTGTTTCCGGTTGTCACAATACCGTTACTGCCTGTGAATACTTCGGGTAGAAGTAGCGTAGTGCTGGGTAAAAAGAACCCAGTCCATGGTGTGTAAGTGGTGGTAAGCACCGCTGCCTGTTGGAGTCTCAACGTAGTACACTGTTTCGGTTGTCACAATACCGTTACTGCCGTGAATACTTCGGTAGAAGTAGCTAGGTGATGGTAAAAGAACCAGTCCATGGTGTGTAAGTGGTGGTAGCACGCTGCCTGTTGGAGTCTCAACGTAGTACACTGTTTCGGTTGTCACAATACCGTTACTGCCTGTGAATACTTCGGTAGAAGTAGCGTAGGTGCTGGTAAAAAGAACCAGTCCATGGTGTGTAAGTGGTGGTAGCACCGCTGCCTGTTGGGGTCTCAACGTAGTACACTGTTTTCGGTTGTCACAATACGTTACTGCCTGTGAATACTTCGATAGAAGTAGCGTAGGTGCTGGTAAAAGAACAGTCCATGGTGTGTAAGTGGTGGTAGCACCGCTGCCTGTTGGGGTCTCAACGTAGTACACTGTTTCGGTTGTCACAATACCGTTACTGCCTGTGAATACTTCGGTAGAAGTAGCGTAGGTGCTGGTAAAAGAACCAGTCCATGGTGTGTAAGTGGTGGTAGCACCGCTGCCTGTTGGGGTCTCAACGTAGTACACTGTTTCGGTTGTCACAATACCGTTACTGCCTGTGAATACTTCGGTAGAAGTAGCGTAGGTGCTGGTAAAAGAACCAGTCCATGGTGTGTAAGTGGTGGTAGCACCGCTGCCTGTTGGAGTCTCAACGTAGTACACTGTTTCGGTTGTACAATACCGTTACTGCCTGTGAATACTTCAGTAGAAGTAGCGTAGGTGCTGGTAAAAGAACCAGTCCATGGCGTGTAAGTGGTGGTAGCCGGTACTGCCTGTTGGGTCTCAACGTAGTACACTGTTTCGGTTGTCACAATACCGTTACTGCCTGTGAATACTTCAGTAGAAGTAGCGTAGGTGCTGGTGAAAGAACCAGTCCATGGCGTGTAAGTGGTGGTAGCGGTACTGCCTGTTGGAGTCTCAACGTAGTACACTGTTTCGGTTGTCACAATACCGTTACTACCTGTGAATACTTCGGTAGAAGTGCATAGGTGCTGGTAAAAGAACCAGTCCATGGTGTGTAAGTGGTGGTAGCACCGCTGCCTGTTGGAGTCTCAACGTAATACACTGTTTCGGTTGTCACAATACCGTTACTGCCTGTGAATACTTCGTAGAAGTAGCGTAGGTGCTGGTGAAAGAAACCAGTCCATGGTGTGTAAGTGGTGGTAGCACCGCTGCCTGTTGGGTCTCAACGTAGTACACTGTTTCGGTTGTCACAATACCGTTACTGCCTGTGAATATTTCAGTAGAGTGCATAGGTGCTGGTAAAGTACCAGTCCATGGTGTGTAAGTGGTGGTAGCACGTGCCTGTTGGAGTCTCAACGTAGTACACTGTTTCGGTTGTCACAATACCAGTTACTGCTGTGAATACTTCGGTAGAAGTAGCGTAGGTGCTGGTAAAAGAACCAGTCCATGGCGTGTAGTGGTGGTAGCGGTACTGCCAGTTGGAGTCTCAACGTAGTACACTGTTTCGGTTGTCACAATACCGTCACTGCCTGTGAAATGTCGTAGAAGTAGCATAGGTGCTGGTGAAAGTACCAGTCCATGGGGTGTATGTCGTAGAACTGATTTCCGGTGTACCAACTATAATTTCAACTGTCGTTCTAGGTGATGTTTGTGTCGTTAGATATGTGGTTGTGCCTGTCCCAGTCCATGATGTTGTTCTTGTTGTTGGTAGACTGATTTGCATGCTTGCAGCACCATTACCGCTTCCCCTGATGAAATTCCAGCTTCTGGAATATCGATTTGTATTTGGACTATTCCGACAATATATGGTATCTATGAAAGTGTTCTGAATGGTTTCCTGTGAAAGAAATTGTCTACTTTGGAATGCATTTACAAAAACATGGTAACCAGCAGGTATATTGTTTGCATTGATGGTAATTGTATTGGTACGAACGTCGCAGTTAACTGTAGATGAGCTAGGAAGTGCCTCCGCAGTCATAGGCATATACCAGTAATTCAGCGAATTTGTCATGTAAACATCTACATTGGCGCACGAGACAATACTTCCTGTTCTTGAAGGACTACCTCTTAGTTGGAGTTCGATCGTTTCTGAAAAAGTCCTTGAACAAGTATATCCCAAATAGTACGTGTCAACAGCGCTTGCACTTATAGTATGGCTCATGTCCATACCCGAGCTTTGATAGAAACTTTCTCTATTGATGGTGACTGTCGTAGATTGCCCACCCCAGGTTATGGTATTTCTGGGACTTGTAAAAGAGGCAGCGCACTGGAGTGAATATGAGTTTGGCGACTGGCCGACATTCCAAGCAAATCCAAAATTAATCTGTCCCGGTGAATAGAATACATCCTGCTGCAAAGTACAGGTAATTCTTGAAGGTCCGGTATGGTAACCATTAATTAGTTCACAGGTTGCAAAACTATTTCCAGATTGATCAATCATATCAATTGACGAGCCTCCGTTGGTCCCATAAACCAGGAGGGTACAGGGCAAGTCTAATGAAAAGGTATCCTGAGCTCTGGCATCCATACTTGGTGTGATTAAAAATTGCATGGACGCGGCCCACGGAACTCTTGGAGTATTACCATTTGGGGTACTAGTGCTTAACGATGTGAAAACGTCCAGCAGCTCCTTGGCGCAAGCAAGTGGAAACCAAAGCAATAGTAGCTGTACCAGTAACATCAGAGAAAACATAAAGACAAAGTATCTTCAGCAATCTTGAAGTTAGTTGACGTTTTTGTTAAAAAAGAACTGATCCGTTCATTTTGCAAGGAATTGAATTTGGGAAAGTTCAAGCAGATATACATTTAGATGTGTGGACTTTAAATTGGGCTTTAACCCATATTTTCCACCAAAGTGATGGTGTTCTTAGCGATATTCTTTTTCTTACTGATCTTCGCCTATAGGTTGTGAATCTTTCTTTTTCATGCAAGGAAGAAAAATTTCCTAATTACGTAATACGGCTAAGACAGAAAAGAAGCGTCCCAAATAGAAAAATATAGGTGCCTGCACTATGCGTCATTTTCCATTTTCAGCCATCGGTTGTAAAACTTGAAAATCTTCAATACAATGCCAAATTTCTCGAAATATAATGTACGATAATCCCCCTCCCGTCCGAGAACAATACAAAAGCAAATCAGACTTGGATTACACTTCTTTATGGTGCGCTCCACTCATGGAATTAAGCTACACCGCATATTTCGTATGAACTTTCTTTTCCTCTAAAACTTACAAATTCGGGCGTTCTATCAAGGAAACATTTTCTAGTTTACCAGCTTCCAGAACCACACTCCCTTTCTGCAGAAAACCGCATTGCATTGCAGTTCCCAAAAGTAGCTAATTACTGAGCATTGGCATTCATTTCGAAAGAATGTAAACATCTCTTAAAAATTCAAAGAAGATGCCGATAGTTACTCCGTAACTTTTTTGCATTACCTATTTTGGCATGCGCTAGATTGACATTGACATCAGAGACAGCCATTTGTTATATGTAAACGGTTATCCCAAAGATGGCATTCCACCATCAAATATATCTTACTATGTCTCAACAAAATTAACTCTTGAGGCCAGTTACACAGTACATGTATATGCACCAAAATTTTACTACCTTAGCGCCCTCTTTACTCTATTCATCATAAATATTAAAGGATGCATCAAAATATTGGTTGAATATACTGTTTTGTGAAGTGCACCCTTTAACTCTTTTCTCTAATACCGTTTATTGTTTTATGGCTTGCCTTTTTCTCAGAATAGCAATCCCTGTAAACCCCTCTTTTAACTGATGTCAGATGCTGCATTCAATCTTCAGCATAGATACACATTGCTGAAATGTGAAAAGAACCTCATCATCCTATTACTTGTCCTCATCAGCTTTGACAACGATCCATTGGTAGCTATTCTCCACAGTTTCTTTGTTAAGCAAGCGCCAAACGTTGCAAAGCTCTACTAAAAGATGTAGTATGAGTGATTACTCTTCACTTGAGCAATTAAAGCCCAAATGGGGGAGGAAATACAATACTATTGTGAGTTTTAATGCTTTGCATCTTGTTATCAACTTCGGCCAGAACGTTTCGCCCTATAGAACTTTTGATAACGCGGATAGTATTAGCGCAAAGTGTGGAAGATGTTCATGAGATGTCTACTATTAAGCACTTAACTTGATATACATCGAAGATAAAGAAAATTTTTAAATCAAAGTAACCGATGGGACCAAAGATGTGTGGCGAAAATAATGTTCACCTTTCAAGATTCCTTTTACGGCACAGTAAGGCCTGGTCATAGCTCTGACGCAGAAGTGTTGGTATTCTCTGTAGAAAGAAAGCACGGATTCAATCAACGAGTACATGAGGTGCTTACAATTCTATGAGTCCCGCTCATTTTTCTCGCGATTATAGCAGCAAGAAGCATAAAGAATTCTCGACAAGACGGCGTGTAATAATATGTACAAAAATTCTTTGAAAACACCAAAGGTGCTTATTTGAATGTTTACAGGGCCCCTCCTACATCCCAGCGACTCACACCGATGAAAGACTGATTAATGGGTAGTAATACTCGAAAGGATTATCATGCTGAGCGGAGATTTTGGTTATTCCATTTCAATACTTGTTTTGAATCTGGGACTCTTTGAAGCTAGCTTGAGAAAAGCCAGCAGAACAAAAAAGGAAAAAAAAGCTACCATATTTCAATAGCCTCAGAAAGTGGGAAAAAGAATTTTTTTTAATCGTTAGATGCTGCAATCCCATAGACGGAAAAAGATACAACACAGCAAAGGCACAACACAGCAAAGGCACCGAAGCATCTTAACTCTTTGACTGTCTTTCAGTAGGCAAAAAAGTAATGCTGGAGGCTTTTTCCTGATCATGTTATATTTCCATACGTCCATTATGTCCTTTTTCTTTCACTAACAAATGAAGTGCAACAATGTGTTCCAGTGATGTATATCGACTAAGAAATATTGTCCGTAGCCTCGATCATTGCTGTTGACGATACTTATTACCTTTTTGGTTTACGCAAGTAGCGTTTGAAATCCGTTAAAAAACATGGAGCAGTAGTCTAACATGAAAAACGCTAAATGCGCCTTTCACTACATCCTTACCACCTCGAAATTCGAAATCAAAGGCACATGAGAAGTATTGTATTTTCGAAGGCAATTGAGAACGTTTTTGTTTTCTTTTTTTTTTGATATACGAAAAAGAAACAAACTCAGTTCCTACGCCTCAACGCAGGTTAGTGAATGAAACACCGATCTGTTGATGCCTTTTCCTATTCAGAAAATTCGAAAAGTTTTGTACGATAGGGTTTCTCTACCAAAAAGCTGATTTGTGGCTTAGTGCATTTTTTTCCATTTTGGATGCCAATCATACAATCCAATAAGGGCATAGGAATTGAGGTAATCATCAAGGAGCAACTACGTTCTGTTTGCGAAAGCTTTTTTTATGAAATGTCCGCACCAACAAAAAAACAGCAGTAGAAGTAATGCAGTTCTGCAAAAGTTTCCAAGAATGGTCAATAAAACTGACTGTTCCGTTTCGTTGTGAAAACATTGAAACCACAGCAGGAATGCTTTTGAGTCTCGTAAATCATGTGTGACGATAGCTCTTTGCCTTCGACGTTTCTAGAAAAACTCTTTTTCTTCTTTTGGAAACTTTGAGCAGAGGAAAGATTGCCCTTGATTTGATCGTGCTATTGTACTTCTGTCGAAAATCTTGAAATAAAGTTAAAAAAAAAAGCTTTCTAAGATAATAGCAGGGGAAATGAGAAAAAATAGAGGAAAACTGGTTTTGCACAGGTGGGAAACAACAAAATCATAACTAGATGTGTTTCGGCGCATCGGCCTCGATGAAATTTGTGGAGCATGTTCAGACGGATGTTGAAAAGGGAATGATTAGGTACATGCACAATCCCCGTTGCATCGGTTGTCAACAACGGCAATTCTTTGCCAGGCGAATCCACTTCTGTGTTATATAAATCTAGAGAACTGTCTTCTTGAACACAATTGCCAAGGAAATATCTCACCTCAACATTGTGGCTGTGGGGAGATGACAATTGCTAGTTGTTCCAGTTTGGGGCAGCTCAGCTTCTCCGAATCTAATTGCTATGTGCCAAAGCACAGCTACTTCAGCCCGTGTGAGCTCTACTAGAGGTCACGAAATATAACGTTACATGTTTTACTACTACTTCTTGACTATATCATTGGATGTAGTTGCTTGTTTTATCGCCAAATGCCTTTTTTTACGACTTGACACTATTCTTCTCTTCTTTTCTCTTCTCCTGATTGAATAATTTCATACTACAATACTTGATCCGATTTTTGCTCTTACTCGTAGAGAATTTTAGAATAGCTTTGCCTAAAGCACAATTCTACAATTTTTCACTTGTTGTTTCCACTTCAACATAATTTTATATTTTTGTCCATTCTTTAAAGGTTTCAAATGCTTTTTCAGTATCACTCGAATAAACAAAAATGATAGAAGTGATTTAAAGTGATAATGCTGCTCTTTCCCTCTATATTAGGACATATAGAGTTCTAATATTCTAGAAATAAACGACAAATGCTGCAGAATGGCCATAACCGCTAAATGACAATAAACGTCCCTCTTTGATTAATAGCTTAACGCAGATCGCTTAACGAACCCCATGATTCTCAAGACTGTTGATGTTTATATTTCGTACTAAAAGGCAACAAGTAAAACCTCTCTTTGATACATATTTGATAATATATAAGCCTCAGATACCAAGTAGGAATGGCTGCAGGAACGTTTTCTCCAGAACCTAAATGACAGCAGTACAATGGTCGAAGCATACTGTACTTATTGAAACGATGTGTCACCATCGTACTTATTAACATTAACTTGGTTGCTTCCGATCATCGAAATAAGATGTGCCTTTATCAAGATGTTTAAGTCCTGAGCTTCCTATATAATGAAATGAGTAAAAACAAAATAAATCGAGACTGAAAAATTCGAAATATGCACCAGATTATTTGGAAAGAGTGTTTTCTTCGGAGTTATCAGTAGTAACTTGGCTATACATTGATAATGATATATTGATATTCAATTATAGAGATATATAATTCCTTGATTTCCTATATCATGAAGTGAAATAAAACTAATTGAACTTGGATTAATATCTGGAAAATACGTCAATATTTATACCTAACATTTTGCACCTATTGAAACATAAGAGAGGACGACGAGTGAAGAATTTTCATCGTCATCACACCATTGCTAGTCCCATAGAATACACAGTACAACTGTTATTTCGTGTTCATTCCATAGACTCCTTCGTAGTCAGATTCCTGAATTGTAAATGTTGCTCGCGATAGATTATCATCCGATATCTTTCCAGTGTCGATTGACATTCTGTTGGGCTTCATCTGACTTTATTTCTTTTGTTGTACATACCAACTGTCTTCTTTCTGATTCTTATTATTCATCTCTTTCATATATCTTTCAGGATCGATCTATATTTCACCACTTCTTTCATCCCACAGGTAACCACAATAATTGATGATAGTCTAGCACTTAAGCGATGAAAGTTGTTACACAGGATTTGAACTTCTAAAATTTTCATTGCGTTGACATTTATTCAAATTATACTAAGAATATAGAGATAATTTAAAGAGAAGATTCAATAGATATTTACAGAAGTTCCAAATTCGTTCAAAAGCATTCACAAAAAAGATATTAGCCATCTGTTTAACGCGGCATGAAAGTTGGTAATTTCTTCTTGTCTTGAGCGGCTGTTGTCTTGTTAGGTCCATTGTGTTGTTTATACAGAACCGCACCTTTGCGATTCTGATTCACCTACACTTTTAACATTATCTAGTTTTTTGAATTATTATTATACATATGTAGGTACATGCCCATTCCAATTTTTTGCTACTCCTTAAAAAAAATGGCTCTTTTAGCTGATGCAGCTTTTGGTATATCCATAGATAGTGACAGTATCATTTGGAGTCATGTCTCATGGCATTCGTTTCATTAAACATAATGCAGCTACCAACAAAATTTTGTGCGACATTGATTCTGTTTGTGTGTTTCCCTTCAATACAAAAAACTACACGTCATGTCTCTCTCTCTTGTTAATAGGAAGGTATCCCAATTACTAGTAAAAACGCATTTTTCAAATGAAACCTTCCATCACTTGTAGCACTTATTATTAGATACACTTTACCCAAATTTTCTTCTCCCCTGTATGACTGAAAAATAGAGGTCATTTTCTAACACAACATGAAGTTAGAGATAATCCTGACGACGATTATGCAGCCAACTTACCTAATTAACGAAACATCAATAGCCTCAGCTATGAAGGTACCTACCAGAAAGCTAACGGAAACGCAAAAATCCAGGAGGCCTTCACTCTGTGTGCACTACCCTCAAATGTTCTAATTGACATTGAAGTACTTGATGCAGCCGTCGACGTTTCTGTTGCTTGTAAGTCAGAAGACCTTCTATCAACTGCGCTCTCAGTGCCCAAAAGTGTTGTCACACGGAGGGCAGTAGTTGGTATTTCATTACTTGTCACACGGTAGGATGGTGTAACATGAATTTCTTCATCTCGAGTTGAAGATATGTCTGAACCAGAGAGCAAATTTTGAGATGGATTTTGAGCTTCGATAGAGGAACGAACGGAAGTATGTGCCCTTACTGTACCAAAATAAGAATCAGTTTGTGTCGAAGTCGGAGGTGATCTAGGGCCACCGTCACTTTTATAAGGTTTGGTGTCTGTTTGCGACAAAGTTGCAATTATACTTCCTTCACTGGAGATGCCAATCTGACTATGATACGAAACGGTGAAAAGTTCGGAGCTTTTTGGAGGCAACAAACTATCAGTAAGAGAGTTTGATGCTGCCCTCATGCTTGGTGATGAAAAGATGTCGGAATGATCACCAACATTTTGGACGCTGACGAAGCTCGTTTTTTGGCTGAAAGTAGGGGAATTAACCAAACTAGAACTTTTATGAAATGATTCTGATTTAGATACCATCATACTCGTAACATGTAAGGAGCTCCTTGGAATATCTAGCGAATAATATGAAGATTCCGACTGAGATATGGCCTTGTCACTAGTAAATTTTCCGGTTGAAAAAACAGTAAGAGATGCACTAGAAGATCGCTCTTCCTGCACTGTAGACAGAGTGTACGAATCACCTCCAGATGATAAAGATGGCCCGTTAACGGAGACAGTGACTCGCGGTGTCTCTGGCATGGTTCTCGCGGAACTTACCACCTGTACAGGCGTGACCATGCTGTACTCCGATTTAGTGGAAGTTCTTATATTGTTTTGTGTTGACGTTGATTTCGTGTGAGATACTCCAGTACTATCGTCATTATCTGCTGAGGTTGAATCTTTCTCACTTTTGGAAGAATATACGCTAACAGAGGGAGATATCTCGTAAGTAGTGAAGGATTTCACGTTGCTGTATGGAGACGTAAACACACTGGTTTCTGCTATCTTGCTATTAGTCAAAGATGACTCAACACTATTAGAAGAGATCTCACCATCATTGGTAGTTACGATACCGCTGTTTGTCGAAAACATCACTCCGCTACTGACTGGCAAGGGGTACGATGATTCAACGCTATTTGTAACACCATATGTTGGGGTCAATTGTGTCGTATCTGCAGGAGTTAAAGTTGAGACAGAAAAAGACATCGTCGTTTGAAAAGAATTCGCTGGTGGCTGGCTAGATATCTGCAGCGTACTCCTACTTGAATTGCAATAATGAGCAGATGTTGGAAATCCAACGTCCACATTTGCACTCGTACTTAAAATTTGGCTTGCATCATAAAGTACAGTAGTACCAGTCGAGGCTGTACTTGTGGAGGATCCACCCCATGTTGTCAACGTTGTGGATGCAACATTAACTTCTGGCGTTTCGACGTAGTAAAGTGTGCTGATCGTTGGAATAGCGTCGGAACCGGTACTGGTTGCGATCGAGGTAGATATCGTACTGGTATAAGATCCACTCCATGGGGTGTATGTAGTCGATGCAACATTAACCTCAGGAGTCTCCACATAGTAAAGTGTGCTGATTGTTGGAATACCGTCGGAACCGGTACTGGTTGCGATCGAGGTAGATATCGTGCTGGTATAAGATCCACTCCATGGTGTGTATGTTGTCGATGCAACATTAACCTCAGGAGTCTCCACATAGTAAAGTGTGCTGATCGTTGGAATACCGTCGGATCCAGTAGCTGTAGCAACTGATGTAGAGATCGTGCTAGTGTAGGATCCGTTCCACGGTGTGTATGTTGTCGATGCAACATTAACCTCAGGAGTCTCCACATAGTAAAGTGTGCTGATTGTTGGAATGCCATCGGAACCGGTACTGGTTGCGATCGAGGTAGATATCGTGCTGCTGTAGGATCCGTTCCACGGTGTGTATGTAGTCGATGCAACATTCACTTCTGGAGTCTCCACATAGTAAAGTGTGCTGATCGTTGGAACACCATCGGAACCGGTACTGGTTGCGATCGAGGTAGATATCGTGCTGGTATAAGATCCACTCCATGGTGTGTATGTTGTCGATGCAACATTAACCTCAGGAGTCTCCACATAGTAAAGTGTGCTGATCGTTGGAATACCGTCGGAACCGGTACTGGTTGCGATCGAGGTAGATATCGTGCTAGTGTAGGATCCACTCCATGGTGTGTATGTTGTCGATGCAACATTCACTTCTGGCGTTTCGACGTAGTAAAGTGTGCTGATCGTTGGAACACCATCGGAACCGGTACTGGTTGCGATCGAGGTAGATATCGTGCTGGTGTAGGATCCGTTCCACGGTGTGTATGTTGTCGATGCAACATTAACCTCAGGAGTCTCCACATAGTAAAGTGTGCTGATCGTTGGAATACCATCGGATCCAGTAGCTGTAGCAACTGATGTAGAGATCGTGCTAGTGTAGGATCCGTTCCACGGTGTGTATGTTGTCGATGCAACATTAACCTCAGGAGTCTCCACATAGTAAAGTGTGCTGATCGTTGGAATACCGTCGGAACCGGTACTGGTTGCGATCGAGGTAGATATCGTGCTGGTATAAGAGCCACTCCACGGTGTGTATGTTGTCGATGTTCTATTTACATTTGAAGTTTCCACGTAAAAGTGTGTACTGGTACTTAAAATTTGGCTAGCATCATAAAGTACAGTAGTACCAGTCGAGGCTGTACTTGTATAAGATCCATTCCTTGATGTGTATGTAGTGGATGCAACATTAACCTCAGGAGTCTCCACATAGTAAAGCGTGCTAATCGTTGGGATACCATCGGAACCGGTACTGGTTGCGATCGAGGTAGATATCGTGCTGGTATAAGATCCACTCCATGGTGTGTATGTAGTGGATGCAACATTAACCTCAGGAGTCTCCACATAGTAAAGTGTGCTGATCGTTGGAATACCATCGGATCCAGTAGCTGTAGCAACTAATGTAGATATCGTGCTAGTGTAGGATCCACTCCATGGTGTGTATGTTGTCGATGCAACATTAACCTCAGGAGTCTCCACATAGTAAAGTGTGCTGATCGTTGGAATACCGTCGGATCCAGTAGCTGTAGCAACTGATGTAGAGATCGTGCTAGTGTAGGATCCGTTCCACGGTGTGTATGTTGTCGATGCAACATTAACCTCAGGAGTCTCCACATAGTAAAGTGTGCTGATCGTTGGAATACCGTCGGAACCGGTACTGGTTGCGATCGAGGTAGATATCGTGCTGGTGTAGGATCCGTTCCACGGTGTGTATGTTGTCGATGCAACATTAACCTCAGGAGTCTCCACATAGTAAAGTGTGCTGATCGTTGGAATACCATCGGATCCAGTAGCTGTAGCAACTGATGTAGAGATCGTGCTAGTGTAGGATCCGTTCCACGGTGTGTATGTTGTCGATGCAACATTAACCTCAGGAGTCTCCACATAGTAAAGTGTGCTGATCGTTGGAATACCGTCGGAACCGGTACTGGTTGCGATCGAGGTAGATATCGTGCTGCTGTAGGATCCGTTCCACGGTGTGTATGTAGTCGATGCAACATTCACTTCTGGAGTCTCCACATAGTAAAGTGTGCTGATCGTTGGAACACCATCGGAACCGGTACTGGTTGCGATCGAGGTAGATATCGTGCTGGTATAAGATCCACTCCATGGTGTGTATGTTGTCGATGCAACATTAACCTCAGGAGTCTCCACATAGTAAAGTGTGCTGATCGTTGGAATACCATCGGATCCAGTAGCTGTAGCAACTGATGTAGAGATCGTGCTAGTGTAGGATCCGTTCCACGGTGTGTATGTTGTCGATGCAACATTAACCTCAGGAGTCTCCACATAGTAAAGTGTGCTGATTGTTGGAATGCCATCGGAACCGGTGCTGGTTGCGATCGAGGTAGATATCGTGCTAGTGTAGGATCCACTCCATGGTGTGTATGTTGTCGATGCAACATTCACTTCTGGAGTCTCCACATAGTAAAGTGTGCTGATCGTTGGAATACCGTCGGAACCGGTACTGGTTTCGATCGAGGTAGATATCGTGCTGGTATAAGATCCACTCCATGGTGTGTATGTTGTCGATGCAACATTAACCTCAGGAGTCTCCACATAGTAAAGTGTGCTGATCGTTGGAATACCATCGGATCCAGTAGCTGTAGCAACTGATGTAGAGATCGTGCTAGTGTAGGATCCGTTCCACGGTGTGTATGTTGTCGATGCAACATTCACTTCTGGAGTCTCCACATAGTAAAGTGTGCTGATCGTTGGAATACCGTCGGAACCGGTACTGGTTTCGATCGAGGTAGATATCGTGCTGGTAAAAGATCCACTCCATGGTGTGTATGTAGTCGATGCAATATTCACTTCTGGCGTTTCGACGTAGTAAAGTGTGCTGATTGTTGGAATGCCATCGGAACCGGTACTGGTTGCGATCGAGGTAGATATCGTGCTGGTATAAGATCCACTCCATGGTGTGTATGTTGTCGATGCAACATTCACTTCTGGAGTCTCCACATAGTAAAGTGTGCTGATCGTTGGAACACCATCGGAACCGGTACTGGTTGCGATCGAGGTAGATATCGTGCTGGTATAAGATCCACTCCATGGTGTGTATGTTGTCGATGCAACATTAACCTCAGGAGTCTCCACATAGTAAAGTGTGCTGATTGTTGGAATACCGTCGGAACCGGTACTGGTTGCGATCGAGGTAGATATCGTGCTGCTGTAGGATCCGTTCCACGGTGTGTATGTAGTCGATGCAACATTCACTTCTGGAGTCTCCACATAGTAAAGTGTGCTGATCGTTGGAACACCATCGGAACCGGTACTGGTTGCGATCGAGGTAGATATCGTGCTGGTATAAGATCCACTCCATGGTGTGTATGTTGTCGATGCAACATTAACCTCAGGAGTCTCCACATAGTAAAGTGTGCTGATCGTTGGAATGCCATCGGAACCGGTACTGGTTGCGATCGAGGTAGATATCGTGCTGGTGTAGGATCCGTTCCACGGTGTGTATGTTGTCGATGCAACATTAACCTCTGGAGTCTCCACATAGTAAAGTGTGCTGATCGTTGGAATACCATCGGATCCAGTAGCTGTAGCAACTGATGTAGATATCGTGCTAGTGTAGGATCCGTTCCACGGTGTGTATGTTGTCGATGCAACATTAACCTCAGGAGTCTCCACATAGTAAAGTGTGCTGATCGTTGGAATACCATCGGATCCAGTAGCTGTAGCAACTGATGTAGATATCGTGCTAGTGTAGGATCCACTCCATGGTGTGTATGTAGTCGATGCAATATTCACTTCTGGCGTTTCGACGTAGTAAAGTGTGCTGATTGTTGGAATGCCATCGGAACCGGTGCTGGTTGCGATCGAGGTAGATATCGTGCTGGTATAAGATCCACTCCATGGTGTGTATGTTGTCGATGCAACATTAACCTCAGGAGTCTCCACATAGTAAAGTGTGCTGATCGTTGGAATACCATCGGATCCAGTAGCTGTAGCAACTGATGTAGAGATCGTGCTGGTATAAGATCCACTCCATGGTGTGTATGTAGTGGATGCAACATTAACCTCAGGAGTCTCCACATAGTAAAGTGTGCTGATCGTTGGAATACCGTCGGAACCGGTACTGGTTTCGATCGAGGTAGATATCGTGCTGGTATAAGATCCACTCCATGGTGTGTATGTTGTCGATGCAACATTCACTTCTGGCGTTTCGACGTAGTAAAGTGTGCTGATCGTTGGAATACCATCGGATCCAGTAGCTGTAGCAACTGATGTAGAGATCGTGCTGGTATAAGATCCACTCCATGGTGTGTATGTAGTGGATGCAACATTAACCTCAGGAGTCTCCACATAGTAAAGTGTGCTGATCGTTGGAATACCATCGGATCCAGTAGCTGTAGCAACTGATGTAGAGATCGTGCTGGTATAAGATCCACTCCATGGCGTAAACGTTGTAGACATGACACGCGGGTTTGCAACGATAATCTCGACTGTCGTTCTAGGTGATGTTTGTGTCGTTAGATATGTGGTTGTGCCTGTCCCAGTCCATGATGTTGTTCTTGTTGTTGGTAGACTGATTTGCATGCTTGCAGCACCATTACCGCTTCCCCTGATGAAATTCCAGCTTCTGGAATATCGATTTGTATTTGGACTATTCCGACAATATATGGTATCTATGAAAGTGTTCTGAATGGTTTCCTGTGAAAGAAATTGTCTACTTTGGAATGCATTTACAAAAACATGGTAACCAGCAGGTATATTGTTTGCATTGATGGTAATTGTATTGGTACGAACGTCGCAGTTAACTGTAGATGAGCTAGGAAGTGCCTCCGCAGTCATAGGCATATACCAGTAATTCAGCGAATTTGTCATGTAAACATCTACATTGGCGCACGAGACAATACTTCCTGTTCTTGAAGGACTACCTCTTAGTTGGAGTTCGATCGTTTCTGAAAAAGTCCTTGAACAAGTATATCCCAAATAGTACGTGTCAACAGCGCTTGCACTTATAGTATGGCTCATGTCCATACCCGAGCTTTGATAGAAACTTTCTCTATTGATGGTGACTGTCGTAGATTGCCCACCCCAGGTTATGGTATTTCTGGGACTTGTAAAAGAGGCAGCGCACTGGAGTGAATATGAGTTTGGCGACTGGCCGACATTCCAAGCAAATCCAAAATTAATCTGTCCCGGTGAATAGAATACATCCTGCTGCAAAGTACAGGTAATTCTTGAAGGTCCGGTATGGTAACCATTAATTAGTTCACAGGTTGCAAAACTATTTCCAGATTGATCAATCATATCAATTGACGAGCCTCCGTTGGTCCCATAAACCAGGAGGGTACAGGGCAAGTCTAATGAAAAGGTATCCTGAGCTCTGGCATCCATACTTGGTGTGATTAAAAATTGCATGGACGCGGCCCACGGAACTCTTGGAGTATTACCATTTGGGGTACTAGTGCTTAACGATGTGAAAACGTCCAGCAGCTCCTTGGCGCAAGCAAGTGGAAACCAAAGCAATAGTAGCTGTACCAGTAACATCAGAGAAAACATAAAGACAAAGTATCTTCAGCAATCTTGAAGTTAGTTGACGTTTTTGTTAAAAAAGAACTGATCCGTTCATTTTGCAAGGAATTGAATTTGGGAAAGTTCAAGCAGATATACATTTAGATGTGTGGACTTTAAATTGGGCTTTAACCCATATTTTCCACCAAAGTGATGGTGTTCTTAGCGATATTCTTTTTCTTACTGATCTTCGCCTATAGGTTGTGAATCTTTCTTTTTCATGCAAGGAAGAAAAATTTCCTAATTACGTAATACGGCTAAGACAGAAAAGAAGCGTCCCAAATAGAAAAATATAGGTGCCTGCACTATGCGTCATTTTCCATTTTCAGCCATCGGTTGTAAAACTTGAAAATCTTCAATACAATGCCAAATTTCTCGAAATATAATGTACGATAATCCCCCTCCCGTCCGAGAACAATACAAAAGCAAATCAGACTTGGATTACACTTCTTTATGGTGCGCTCCACTCATGGAATTAAGCTACACCGCATATTTCGTATGAACTTTCTTTTCCTCTAAAACTTACAAATTCGGGCGTTCTATCAAGGAAACATTTTCTAGTTTACCAGCTTCCAGAACCACACTCCCTTTCTGCAGAAAACCGCATTGCATTGCAGTTCCCAAAAGTAGCTAATTACTGAGCATTGGCATTCATTTCGAAAGAATGTAAACATCTCTTAAAAATTCAAAGAAGATGCCGATAGTTACTCCGTAACTTTTTTGCATTACCTATTTTGGCATGCGCTAGATTGACATTGACATCAGAGACAGCCATTTGTTATATGTAAACGGTTATCCCAAAGATGGCATTCCACCATCAAATATATCTTACTATGTCTCAACAAAATTAACTCTTGAGGCCAGTTACACAGTACATGTATATGCACCAAAATTTTACTACCTTAGCGCCCTCTTTACTCTATTCATCATAAATATTAAAGGATGCATCAAAATATTGGTTGAATATACTGTTTTGTGAAGTGCACCCTTTAACTCTTTTCTCTAATACCGTTTATTGTTTTATGGCTTGCCTTTTTCTCAGAATAGCAATCCCTGTAAACCCCTCTTTTAACTGATGTCAGATGCTGCATTCAATCTTCAGCATAGATACACATTGCTGAAATGTGAAAAGAACCTCATCATCCTATTACTTGTCCTCATCAGCTTTGACAACGATCCATTGGTAGCTATTCTCCACAGTTTCTTTGTTAAGCAAGCGCCAAACGTTGCAAAGCTCTACTAAAAGATGTAGTATGAGTGATTACTCTTCACTTGAGCAATTAAAGCCCAAATGGGGGAGGAAATACAATACTATTGTGAGTTTTAATGCTTTGCATCTTGTTATCAACTTCGGCCAGAACGTTTCGCCCTATAGAACTTTTGATAACGCGGATAGTATTAGCGCAAAGTGTGGAAGATGTTCATGAGATGTCTACTATTAAGCACTTAACTTGATATACATCGAAGATAAAGAAAATTTTTAAATCAAAGTAACCGATGGGACCAAAGATGTGTGGCGAAAATAATGTTCACCTTTCAAGATTCCTTTTACGGCACAGTAAGGCCTGGTCATAGCTCTGACGCAGAAGTGTTGGTATTCTCTGTAGAAAGAAAGCACGGATTCAATCAACGAGTACATGAGGTGCTTACAATTCTATGAGTCCCGCTCATTTTTCTCGCGATTATAGCAGCAAGAAGCATAAAGAATTCTCGACAAGACGGCGTGTAATAATATGTACAAAAATTCTTTGAAAACACCAAAGGTGCTTATTTGAATGTTTACAGGGCCCCTCCTACATCCCAGCGACTCACACCGATGAAAGACTGATTAATGGGTAGTAATACTCGAAAGGATTATCATGCTGAGCGGAGATTTTGGTTATTCCATTTCAATACTTGTTTTGAATCTGGGACTCTTTGAAGCTAGCTTGAGAAAAGCCAGCAGAACAAAAAAGGAAAAAAAAGCTACCATATTTCAATAGCCTCAGAAAGTGGGAAAAAGAATTTTTTTTAATCGTTAGATGCTGCAATCCCATAGACGGAAAAAGATACAACACAGCAAAGGCACAACACAGCAAAGGCACCGAAGCATCTTAACTCTTTGACTGTCTTTCAGTAGGCAAAAAAGTAATGCTGGAGGCTTTTTCCTGATCATGTTATATTTCCATACGTCCATTATGTCCTTTTTCTTTCACTAACAAATGAAGTGCAACAATGTGTTCCAGTGATGTATATCGACTAAGAAATATTGTCCGTAGCCTCGATCATTGCTGTTGACGATACTTATTACCTTTTTGGTTTACGCAAGTAGCGTTTGAAATCCGTTAAAAAACATGGAGCAGTAGTCTAACATGAAAAACGCTAAATGCGCCTTTCACTACATCCTTACCACCTCGAAATTCGAAATCAAAGGCACATGAGAAGTATTGTATTTTCGAAGGCAATTGAGAACGTTTTTGTTTTCTTTTTTTTTTGATATACGAAAAAGAAACAAACTCAGTTCCTACGCCTCAACGCAGGTTAGTGAATGAAACACCGATCTGTTGATGCCTTTTCCTATTCAGAAAATTCGAAAAGTTTTGTACGATAGGGTTTCTCTACCAAAAAGCTGATTTGTGGCTTAGTGCATTTTTTTCCATTTTGGATGCCAATCATACAATCCAATAAGGGCATAGGAATTGAGGTAATCATCAAGGAGCAACTACGTTCTGTTTGCGAAAGCTTTTTTTATGAAATGTCCGCACCAACAAAAAAACAGCAGTAGAAGTAATGCAGTTCTGCAAAAGTTTCCAAGAATGGTCAATAAAACTGACTGTTCCGTTTCGTTGTGAAAACATTGAAACCACAGCAGGAATGCTTTTGAGTCTCGTAAATCATGTGTGACGATAGCTCTTTGCCTTCGACGTTTCTAGAAAAACTCTTTTTCTTCTTTTGGAAACTTTGAGCAGAGGAAAGATTGCCCTTGATTTGATCGTGCTATTGTACTTCTGTCGAAAATCTTGAAATAAAGTTAAAAAAAAAAGCTTTCTAAGATAATAGCAGGGGAAATGAGAAAAAATAGAGGAAAACTGGTTTTGCACAGGTGGGAAACAACAAAATCATAACTAGATGTGTTTCGGCGCATCGGCCTCGATGAAATTTGTGGAGCATGTTCAGACGGATGTTGAAAAGGGAATGATTAGGTACATGCACAATCCCCGTTGCATCGGTTGTCAACAACGGCAATTCTTTGCCAGGCGAATCCACTTCTGTGTTATATAAATCTAGAGAACTGTCTTCTTGAACACAATTGCCAAGGAAATATCTCACCTCAACATTGTGGCTGTGGGGAGATGACAATTGCTAGTTGTTCCAGTTTGGGGCAGCTCAGCTTCTCCGAATCTAATTGCTATGTGCCAAAGCACAGCTACTTCAGCCCGTGTGAGCTCTACTAGAGGTCACGAAATATAACGTTACATGTTTTACTACTACTTCTTGACTATATCATTGGATGTAGTTGCTTGTTTTATCGCCAAATGCCTTTTTTTACGACTTGACACTATTCTTCTCTTCTTTTCTCTTCTCCTGATTGAATAATTTCATACTACAATACTTGATCCGATTTTTGCTCTTACTCGTAGAGAATTTTAGAATAGCTTTGCCTAAAGCACAATTCTACAATTTTTCACTTGTTGTTTCCACTTCAACATAATTTTATATTTTTGTCCATTCTTTAAAGGTTTCAAATGCTTTTTCAGTATCACTCGAATAAACAAAAATGATAGAAGTGATTTAAAGTGATAATGCTGCTCTTTCCCTCTATATTAGGACATATAGAGTTCTAATATTCTAGAAATAAACGACAAATGCTGCAGAATGGCCATAACCGCTAAATGACAATAAACGTCCCTCTTTGATTAATAGCTTAACGCAGATCGCTTAACGAACCCCATGATTCTCAAGACTGTTGATGTTTATATTTCGTACTAAAAGGCAACAAGTAAAACCTCTCTTTGATACATATTTGATAATATATAAGCCTCAGATACCAAGTAGGAATGGCTGCAGGAACGTTTTCTCCAGAACCTAAATGACAGCAGTACAATGGTCGAAGCATACTGTACTTATTGAAACGATGTGTCACCATCGTACTTATTAACATTAACTTGGTTGCTTCCGATCATCGAAATAAGATGTGCCTTTATCAAGATGTTTAAGTCCTGAGCTTCCTATATAATGAAATGAGTAAAAACAAAATAAATCGAGACTGAAAAATTCGAAATATGCACCAGATTATTTGGAAAGAGTGTTTTCTTCGGAGTTATCAGTAGTAACTTGGCTATACATTGATAATGATATATTGATATTCAATTATAGAGATATATAATTCCTTGATTTCCTATATCATGAAGTGAAATAAAACTAATTGAACTTGGATTAATATCTGGAAAATACGTCAATATTTATACCTAACATTTTGCACCTATTGAAACATAAGAGAGGACGACGAGTGAAGAATTTTCATCGTCATCACACCATTGCTAGTCCCATAGAATACACAGTACAACTGTTATTTCGTGTTCATTCCATAGACTCCTTCGTAGTCAGATTCCTGAATTGTAAATGTTGCTCGCGATAGATTATCATCCGATATCTTTCCAGTGTCGATTGACATTCTGTTGGGCTTCATCTGGCTTCGTTTATTTTGTTGTACAGACCAATTGTCTTGTTTCTGATTCTTATAAGTCATCTCTTTCATATATCTTACAATATCGATCTATATTTCAACACAGATATCATATACCGATTGGACCATTATATTCTACAAGGAGTGAAAATTTCTTCTCTCTCGTCAGTTTAAGGTTTATGCTGCCATCAAATCCCATTTTCAATTCCATATAATCTATGAGCACAAGTCATTTCTTGCTCGACACCACCGTTTCCTACATAGTCAGAATTTTGAGCAATCATTTGGGCTTCATAATCATTCAGATTACTCTTATCATTTGCCTGATGTCTTCTAAGACTTGATCTTACTGCAGTCTGTTTACTGTTCATTATGCCAACAGGCAAAATGGTATTCTATAATTTCTCTCTCTTTGAGTTCAATATCATTCATTAGCTCTTTTAGGATCTGGTAGGATCAGAGAAGTAGTCGATGGAAATATTCATCTAACCTTTTCATGTACGTGAGTTATCTCACGCATAATTTGAGAACCAACTTTTCTAGAAGAAACAGTCGCTACCAGGATATCTATGAATGCGTAAGGTATCTCCAAGAACAGAAGCAAATATTTCTCTCGTAGCTTTTCATCCACTTCGTATGACTAAATGGCCCATAAGAATAAGAAAAGTATGTGCTATAACAATAACTTACAAGTTGCTCCTCTTGAACCAAATTTCTTTTGTCTGTAAACAGAATGCTATGCATTGGCAACCAAATAACTATACATTCCCCAGGCGTTCGTATACTTATAACACTAGAGAGCCCACTCGAAAATTTGTATATGTAATGGCTTAAGTTCAAAGATAGACTCATGGAGGATGCAAATTACATTTTTGTAGGAAACTTTGAAAATGTATAATGAAAGACACAATTATCGGGACCTTGGGTAGATTTCAAAGAAGGCACCTTGTCATACTTGCACAGGAGATCAACTTTGCTTTGTTTTGAAAACCAAAAGCATCTCTCCTCGCAAATTCACCTTCTGCAATCTCAAAAATTCAATAGCAAAACAGAGTTCCCGAGGCAATAATCATACATTGTTCTTTCAATCATTGCCTATCGATAGGCGCAGAATTGAAATTGCCACACTTGCACATGCAAAAGAGATATTGTAGATCCATGAATGTTCTGACTGTAAGAACTGATCACAATACATATTGACTGCACTAACAAATATAAAATGGCGTGAAGGCTGCCTAATTTAGATTAAAGTTTCAATGAGGCTGAAAATGGGCTATTCAATGCTTACCCATGTCCCGTATTTATCCAGGTCATGGATCACAAGAAGGGGCTGTAATATCGTTTGTTTTAGCATTTAGCGTCTCTCTGCGAATTACACTTTCAATGCGTATCATTTGTATACATACTTGTTTTTGATTTTATGTTGGTGAAAGGCGATGAACTGAAAGGTACGACGAACAAATTTTGATCAAAAATGAAAAAAAGATGGACAAAGCCAAATACAAAAACATAAAATGGCTATCGAGAGCGGTGATCATTCCGATTTCTCTTCAGATGACGAGACTTCTTCGAAAAACTTTTTGATTGTATCCAAAAAGGCTGGTAGAGAAGTTGATGCTCATTTGATTGATGAAGGAGCGGATGAAAAGGAACTCTCTGCCGACTTTGCTATTAAAAGTGATCCTCAGGAGGTCCAAAAAGGTGTTACAGACGAAGATGACGCCAAAAGTAGTATTCAACGTGAATTAGAGAAAAATAATCATAAGGAAACTGTAGTAACCAAGAAAAGCTCTCCACATGATAAAAGAACACTAAATGCTACCAAGAAACTCAATCACAAAACCGGTGTAGTGTACCTTTCGAGTATCCCCCCATATATGAAACCCGCTAAAATGAGACAAATATTATCGAAGTTTGGCGATGTCGATCGTCTCTTTTTAAGAAGAGAGAATGAGCAGAAACATAAACAGAGAACAAGAGGTGGTGGAAATAGGAAGGTCATGTATGAGGAGGGATGGGCAGAGTTCATAAGGAAAAGAGACGCTAAGCTTTGTGCTCAAACTTTGAATGGAAACATCATCGGCGGCAAGAAGGGATCTTTTTATCATGATGACATTCTAAACGTTAAATATTTACCTGGCTTCAAATGGACTGACTTGACCGAACAAATAGCTAGAGAAAACGACATAAGACAGTCAAAATTAGAGAAAGAAATAACATTAGCAAACAAGTTGAATGCTGAATACGCTAAAAATGTTGAAATTAGCAGAACTATAACAAACATGAGAAAGAGCAAGAAAAGGTCCAGTAACGACGACAATCAAATACATCGAAACTTCAAGCAGCACAAAGTATCCACCACAAGGGCAGATGCTCCAGAGCACATCAAAAATACCAGTTCATCTAACGAACTCGGCTCTGTACTAAATAACTTGTTATAAATTCTTAATAGTGTAAAACATCATCACAACAAACGACACAGTTTTTTTTTCTTTTAGAAAATTTTTTTGGGCATCTCATCACCTCTCGTACTGGTATTTAAGTTACTTCCAGCAGGTAACAAACTACTTTATTTGAAGTGAGTCGCAGATATATCTCATAACTTTCTAACAGATTCCAAAACTTTGCACTAGGTCTCATAATTCACAATGGGTACGGCTAAGAAGGAGAGACAAAGAAGAATACGTCAGAATGACACCAAAGATGGTAATTTGCGTGTGAAAGGTGAGAATTTCTATAGAGACTCCAAAAAGGTTCAGTTTTTGAACATGTATAAAGGTGGTAAATCAGTTCGGAACAGAAATGGTGACATTTTGAGAGCTGCCCCCTTACAAGACGCTACAGTACCTACTGCAAGAGTTCAGCCGGATCGTCGGTGGTTCGGTAACACGAGAGTTATATCTCAAGACGCATTACAACATTTCAGAGATGCTCTTGGGGATTCGGAAAAAAACTCTTACCAAGTGCTATTGAGGAGAAATAAACTTCCGATGTCGCTTCTTGATGAAAAGGACACTGACGAATCACCAAGAGCAAATATTTTGGAGACTGAAAGTTTTGAACATACTTTCGGTCCCAAGACACAAAGGAAAAAGCCAAGGATTGCGGCATCAAATTTGGAGGAGCTGGTGGAGGTTACAAGGAAAGATAATAAGAAATATGAAGAAAAATTGGAATTGGATACGACTCTAGGGCTAATGAGTAAACAAATAGATGAAGAAAACGGGTGGTCACAAATTGCAAAAGAGGCAATTTTCAATAAAGGTCAGTCCAAACGTATTTGGAACGAACTTTATAAGGTTATTGACTCTTCTGATGTTGTGATACACGTACTTGATGCTAGAGACCCATTGGGGACCCGCTGCAAATCAGTTGAGGAATATATGAGAAAGGAGACACCGCATAAACATCTGATGTACGTCTTGAATAAATGTGATCTAGTTCCAACATGGGTAGCAGTATGTTTTTTTTTTTTTTTTGAAGTATTAACCATATTTTTGAGCAGGGCCAGATGTAAATACGGGGAAAGATTGGATCAAAAGTTGTGTACCAAAGCTCTTAGTCAGGGTGCTTTCGAGGTTTTTACAATAAAACCATCCCACGAAAGTGCCTGTTACAGTTTTGGAAGATTAATATTACTCGCTTTGTCCGCATCTTTCGTTTTGAAAGAGCTAGGACAATCTACGGTGAACCTCTGTTTTAGAGGCAAACCTGAAGATTATTATGAGTAATGAGGTTCTTCAAGAGTTGAGCTATGTTTTTTTGCGAGTGAATTTTCGAATTCACCTTCATAAAGTTTCCATACATTTTGCTCGTAGTAAAGAACCCCACATCCGTTTCAATAAGCAGCATCCAATTATATTTCCTTCACAATTTACAAAAAGTCACTGTTGTAGAAAAAATGGCTGATGTCCTCTTTGGAACCATTACTAACGTTACAAACATTAATGAGCAGGCGGCATGGGTTAAACACTTATCAAAAGAACGTCCAACCTTAGCTTTTCATGCGTCGATCACAAATTCTTTTGGAAAGGGTTCGTTGATTCAACTACTGCGTCAGTTTTCCCAATTACATAGCGAAAGAAAACAAATATCTGTAGGCTTCATCGGGTACCCAAATACTGGTAAATCGTCGATTATAAATACGCTAAGAAAGAAAAAGGTATGCCAAGTAGCACCTATTCCCGGTGAAACGAAGGTTTGGCAGTATATCACCTTGATGAAGAGGATCTTCTTGATTGATTGTCCTGGTATTGTTCCTCCATCCACAAAGGACACAGAGGAAGACATTCTTTTCAGAGGTGTTGTTAGAGTGGAACATGTCTCAAATCCTGAACAATATATGCCGGGTGTTTTGAAGAGATGCCAGGCAAAGCATCTTGAGAGAACTTATGAAATATCGGGTTGGAAGGATGCAACGGATTTCTTACAGATGCTTGCGAGGAAACAAGGGAGATTATTAAAAGGTGGCGAACCAGACGAAAGTGGAGTAGCTAAGCTAATTCTAAATGACTTCAATAGAGGTAAAATACCGTGGTTCGTTCCTCCACCTGAGAAAGGTGAAGAAAATTCAAAATCAATAGATGCGGCTCCAGAAGACGCTTCACAAAAGGTAACCAAGGAAACTGTTTAACCTTTTGAGATGGTTTTGTGTAACCACATGTCTTGAAGCTGCTACGAGGTTTTATCATACAGTAGGCATTAGCGTGAACCTTGGTGTTCTTTTCAATTTCTGGAATTCACGCGAAGATTTTATTATATTATATACCGCTAGACGAGTATAATTGTAGCATATACAACTCTGAGAAAGCATTCTCACTGGTCTTCATTCTTATTTATTTTGTTGTAAGTACTGTTAATATTCTCTATATTTTTGGAGGCCTCTCGTTTTTTACGATAATTTCACAATAGACAAATAGACGTGCAAGAATATTCTGATAAGTACATATTAATCCAGTCGCGCGACAGTGGACGACTGTTCTGTACAATAAATTGGAATTTAGCTGCAATATATGTTCAAGGAATGCAGCCCATCAATATGCAAGCTCACATGTTCCCGATGGGTGATCAATTTTTCACCCATCATCCCCCAAATGAACAGCAACCTGGAATGGGTATGAATGGTCCTCAAGTATTTTCACCGCAGCTGAATCAGGCACGATTACTTTCTCAACAACCGGGAATAGTTCAGACAACACAAGGAATGAGTAATCCGCAAGAGCTACAGAATCCGTATATGCTGAAACAAAATATGGATTCTCAACTTTCACAGCAGCAAGCTTCATTTCAGCACCAGCATCAACACCAGCCCCAACAACAGAATATGAGTATTAACGGACCCGTGGGCATTTCAGCAGCAGCAGCAGCGGCAAACAGACCACCTGGATTAAACATTTTACGTCAAGGGGCGCCAGGAATGAATAGACCAGGAAACAGTCACATGCCAAAACAGAATTTAAATAATGCAGGAGGAGCCTCATCTGTAGTTTTGCCACCTCCAAACCACCTTTTTATTCGAGAAGTTTGGAAGAATAATCTATATGCAGAATTCGCGACAATAAGAAAACTTGCAATGGAATACAATCATATATCGGTAAGCACAGAATTTGTGGGCACAATCGCGAGGCCGATCGGAAATTTCAGATCAAAAACAGACTACCATTATCAGACGATGAGGTCAAACGTGGATTTTTTGAATCCCATACAGATTGGGGTATCTATGTGCGATGCAAATGGAAATAAACCGGAGGATGGACCCTCCACTTGGCAGTTCAACTTTCATTTCGACGAAGGTCAAGAAATGATGTCCTCCGAGTCCTTTGAATTGTTGCAGAAATCTGGAATTAACTTCGATAATCACCTAAACAATGGCATAGATATGTTTGAATTTTCGCAGCTAATGATCGATTCAGGTCTATTAATGGATGATAGTATAACATGGATAACATATCATGCAGCGTACGATTTTGGTTTTCTAGTGAATATTCTCACAAATAATTGTATGCCAAATAATAGGGAAGATTTCGAATGGTGGGTCCATAGGTTTTTGCCGAATTTTTATGACCTTAATTTAATTTGCAAAGTTATTCAAGACTTCAGACAGCAGCAGCAGCAGCAGCAACCACAGCAGCAGCAGCCACAACAACAACCACAGCAGTTCACACTAGCATCTTTAGCGGAGGATTTAGGTATATCGAGATTCCCACTGTTTACTACGACAGCTGGACAAAGTTTATTAACATCTTTAGGTTTCTTTCAGTTAAGCAAACTTTCAATGAATAAGCTACCTAACGGAACAACTTTCGAAACTTACAGGAACCTAATTTATGGTATCAACGGAGAGTAGCGTTACATACGTATAGACTGTCAGATTTGAACATAATTACTCATTCTGTACTCATTTTGTAATCATTATTACTGTCACTTTAATCACATGATCCTTAATAATTGCGAAAATTTTTTTCGCATGATTTTGTCCATTTTGAAGGGCGAGATGATATCTCTCGATGATAATGAAGTAAAAAACTGAACAACTTAACATCTCATGCTGATTTGATGGAATCAAACCGTATTGTTAAAAAAGATTCAACGCATCTTTAGCGCAAACTTGTGTATACTGAAAGCCTAATAGATAAGCACTAGGAAAGCTGTGTCTACTGTGGACGTATACTTCCTACCCGCGCGCAGTTTTTTTATTTTATTTCAATTCATATACAAACATCAAGCTTTTATTGTGGAAGTAACTCTGTACCTCAATATTGCGCACGAGAGACATAGGTTTTTGTTTCTATTCTATTGCATTTTTTTTATCTCATTGTGTTAGGCGGAACGTCATTAATTGCTGAAGCAAATCGACAGTTTATTAAGAACATGAATGCTTCTTTACAAGATATCGTCTTTGCATTTTTGCAAACCTACTATCAAAGAATGAGCAAAGATCCTTCCAAAGTATCAGCTCTATACTCATTGACAGCAGAATTAACGCATATTAATTACCAGGTTGAGTTTGATTTAGGTGGAGAGACTTTACCAACAATCAAATTAACGGGAAAAGAAAATATTAGTAAATTTTTTACAAGAAACAACAAAAAGGTTAGTGATTTAAAAGTCCTGATTGAATCTTGCGATTTTCAAACCACGGGAGCTAATCATTCAAGTGTCTTAATTTTAACGACTGGTGAGATGTTTTGGACAGGAACTCCAACTTACAAGTTTGTCCAAAGTATCATCTTGACACCAAATCCATCGAAAAATGACTCTTTTGATATCACAAATGATGTTGTTCGTTTTATTGCTGATAATTTATCACCGTACGCTCTGGAAACTATAGAAACTATAGAAACTACAGACAAAAAAGAGATAGAACCAGGCGAAAAAGCATCGGCGGCCGAAAATTCCAGAATGCACATGCGAACCGAGGAAACTTCAAAAGATGATCAATCTAGAGACAGTACAAAGGCTGAGACTGGTGAGCTCATTCGAGATGATGGCTCAGATACAAAAAAACCAATCTCAATTAAAGAAGAGGTGAAAAGCAATAAAGAGGATCGGAAGAAAGTGAACAAAGTCGAAGATATAACGAAGGTGAAGCCAGGTGTCCAATCATGCGAATCAGCGGAAGAACAAAATATGAAAAAAGAAAATGAAAGCACTGATAGCGTAAAAAAGAAGAGTAATCCAGATACCCATCAAACAATGGAAACTCCCACAATTGCTGCTTCTCCTGTACCTCCTGTGAGGATGAGTTGGGCATCAAAGCTTGCCGCAAATGTGGCAACATCCAAAGTAAACCCTTCAGTCGAGTCCACAGCTGAAAATATCAAATCAGAATCACAGGTCTTTAAAAAACCATCTGAAATCAAACTGGAAGATTTGGCGAGCCGCAAGGAAAATCCAGGCAATAAAACGATGAAGAAAAAAACTCCCATGTTCAGCACGATCAATAAGGATGGATTCTATCCAATTTACATTAAGAGGACAATGGGTTTGACCGAAGACAAATTGAAAAGTGCGCTGGAATCAGAGTTTGGCAGTGTAATGAGGATAACAATATCGGATAACTTTGCAGTAGTGGACTTTGAAACCCAAAAAAGTCAAATAGAAGCCTTGGAAAAAAAACAATTAACGGTTGGCGAAAACGAAATATTTTTCAGTAGAAAAACTGTAAAAAAACCCTCATCGTCTCCACCAGTGGGATCATCGATGTCTCTACGATCTCATAAGAAACATACAAGCTACAATAATGGGAGTAGTAAGAGAAAAGATTGAGTTTAAAGTGAAAGACTCTCCAACAATTCTCATCAAGCAAAATCTCTAATCACCTAACCACACAAAAATCATCTAGTATTTAGTCTCATAAAAGTATACAACTTGATAGAATTGCATATGCGACGTTTTTTATGCACACATTTATAGATTACGTCTCACCAAGCCCTTATGATTACGTCTGTTTTTTCTTACAGGTTTTTTTTACGAGATCCAATGGAGAAGCGAGCGCTGATCAAGATCGAATAACAAGGTCATTTAGTACCGCCCTTTGAAATAAAGCGTGAAGAGCCATTTCAAATGAAGAGCTAGTGGTTGAGATTGTAAGCATCATTATACCTGGCACAGTGCTGTTTTTGTTTATCATTTTAGGACTTTGCTTCTCCGAGCGATGCTAGTGCCACCAGCAAACTTTGGTATTGCGGAAGAGGGAATATACCGGTGTTCAAAACTTGAGACTTTGAATCTATCTTTCATCGAGACCTTGAACGTGAAGACAGTTTTATTTGTTGGAGGACAAGAACCTTCAAAATTCTTCAAAGAGTTTTTCAATACGACTTCGATAGAATGGTGTTTGGTGAAGACTACAGATTTTTCTTCAGCAGGTCGGCCTGTTGACAATGCAAATAAATCTTCTACTGATTCAAAAGAAAATACCATCAATACCGACAGCGATGATTTTATGGGTGAATTGAGGCCATCAGGTATGAGCTCGAAGAAATTGCATGTACATCAGAACTATCATTTGACAGATGAAGATGAGCTCATGTTGATCAAGAGCACTTGTTTGAAAAAGACGTTCAAACTACTTCTTAATACAGAAAAATACAACATTCTTTTGGTGGACAGAACGTCAATCATCATTGGAATTTTAAGAAAGATTCAAAAGTGGAATATCTCATCGATCATTAACGAGTACAGACTATTCTCGGGAAAGAATAGAAGTTATTTTGCTGAAACGTTTTTAGAGATTCTAGAGGTTGTAATAGAGCAAGAAAAGGATGATAACTTTGCCATAATGGGCCACATGAATAGAATGGATGCTAGTATAGATGCAGTTCCATCTTCTTTGAATGTCGATATGAGAAGAAAACTCTCAAACGCCGTAATCGTAACAGAAGATGATCTGTGCCGATCACCTGAAGTACCTTCCAGAATTCTCAGAATTATTGAAGAGGTAGAAACTCGGAAATATAAAGACGTACCGACGGATAAGTTAGAATTGAAAAAATCCACATCATCCCTCGGGATCTTTGGAAACAGGTACCGATTAGCTTTCAATAAAAGAGAAAATGGCAACTATAAATACTATAAAAGCGATTCAGAAGATCCAAGCGATGCTGTCAAATTAAAAATCCCTTGTGAATCCTTTTTACCGAAATGGCTTTTATTTCAGAGAGACCTCTGGGAGAGAGAAAACGTTCCTGAGGAACATAATTTTTACAAAGAGCATATTTTCATATGATGTATATATCAATAGATATGTAGCACGGCTTCAAAATGGGAAAACTGTGGAATTCTATCATAAAGGATAGTGAGCTTCCCACTCTGCGCTACGTATATAAGCTATACGTAGCAAACATGCAAATGTAATTTACGGGTTTCGTTTACCACGAGTATCTTTAAGACGGCACAAACACGGAGATAATAACCCAATTAACTGTTTTCTTTGACAACAAAAAGCATAAAAGAGTGAATGAAATTACATTAAAGTTCAAGTTCATTCTCTTTCGTCTATTTAAAGCGAGTCTCAGTAAATGTCCAAAAAAAAAAAAAATTGAAAAATTTCTTCATTTACTCGTTAGGGCTTTCTTAAATGACGACAGCAGAAGCGATTGAAACAGCCTTCGATTTTAACCCAAATTAATCGGATGAAGTGATATAACGTTTCTTGCCTTAGGAAGTTGTTGGGGACCGTCGCCAGTTGTTGCATATACCTCAGTATGTAATTATCAATGGCTGACTGTTCCTCACTCATTAAGCACAAAATCATATCACTGCAAACAACAATATTTAGCGAGGAACTAAGAAATTTCGTTCTTCTTGTCGCTACATAATTCAAGTTTCCGATGGAATTTCAGGGTTCTTTGTATCTTTTGCTCAACTTGACTTATCAATTTCCAGCGGAATTTTGACACAGTCCTGTACAGTGAATGAAGTAGATATATAAAAAGGTTACAACTGTTTGCATACGAGTTCCCATAATGTCAAAAGAAAATAGATTTGCTAAAACAGCGATTGGTATTACCCATTAAAATGGTCAAGAGGGTTTTATTGTTAGGATCTGGGTTTGTTGCTCAACCAGTTGTTGATAGTTTATCTGCTACGGATGATATTGAAGTTACCGTTGCTTGTAGAACATTACAAAAAGCTGAAGCATTAGCAAAGGCATCTGGATCACAAGCTATTTCGTTGGATGTCACTGACGATGCGCAAATTGATGCTGCATTAAAACAGCACGATATTGTCTTATCTTTAATCCCATACACCTATCACCCAAACGTGGTTAGAAGTGCTATTAGATTGAAGAAAGATGTTGTCACTTCATCTTACATCTCAGATGCATTGAAAGAATTGGAACCAGAGATCAAGAAGGCTGGCATCACAGTTATGAATGAAATTGGTTTAGATCCCGGTATTGATCATTTATACGCTGTCAAGACAATTGACGAAGTCCACAGAGCTGGTGGTAAAATCAAATCGTTCTTGTCTTATTGTGGTGGTTTACCAGCTCCAGAGGACTCTGACAATCCCTTAGGATACAAGTTTTCCTGGTCATCAAGAGGTGTTCTTCTAGCATTGAGAAACTCTGCTAAATACTGGAAAGATGGTAAAATCGAGACTGTAACATCAGAAGATTTGATGGCTTCAGCTAAGCCATATTTCATCTATCCTGGATATGCTTTTGTCTGTTATCCAAACAGAGATTCAACCATTTTCAAGGATCTCTACCACATTCCTGAAGCGGAAACTATCATTAGAGGCACATTGAGATATCAAGGTTTTCCAGAATTTGTTAAAGTTCTTGTTGACATTGATCTACTGAAAGATGAGGAAAGTAAGATTTTTAGCGGAGTTATTCCATGGAACGAAGCTCTAAAACAATATTTAGGTGCCAATTCTAGCTCTAAAGAAGATCTCATTAAAGCTATCGACTCCAAGACAAACTGGAAATCAAATGAAGACAGAGAGAGAATTTTATCAGGATTCCTATGGCTAGGATTCTTCTCTGAGACTTCGATCGTTCCAAAGGGCAACGCCTTAGATACTTTATGTGGCCGTCTCGAGGAATTGATGCAATACGAAGATGGTGAACGTGACATGGTCGCTTTGCAACATAAATTTGGAATCGAATGGGCAGATGGTACTACCGAAGTTAGAACTTCTACTTTGATTGACTACGGTAAGCCTGGTGGTTACAGTTCCATGGCTGCAACCGTCGGCTATCCTGTGTCCATCGCAACTAAACTTGTGCTAGACAAGACTATTCAAGGTCCTGGATTAGTGGCTCCATACTCTCCGCAGATTAACGATCCAATCATGAAGGAGTTGAAGGAGAAATACGGCATTTATTTGAAGGAGAAAACTGTTGGTTAATGTCCCTTTCTGCTTGCTCGTGTTGCCGTTAGATAGCTTTAATTAATATTTATAAGTCAATTTTTAAGTTCTTATATTGCACAAAGTGGCATACCTCCCATCTGGCGTTTGTTCCACCCCTAGGAGCTTCGGTTTAGCCTTATTTTCATTTAGATCGGGTTTTTCAATACCCATGTTTCATTCGATGAACACAAGCATGTTGAAAAGGAGAACACTGAAAATCGTTATTAAAAAGAGTACGCTCAAAGGCATTGCGAAGTAAGTGACATGCACAATGAATATGACAGCTACTCAAGGGTCCGGCAATCTATGGCATAAATTTAGGAGTTCTACGAAGTCCTTGTCATCTTCGCTTTCCAATCTGTCAATAAAAGGCGAGACAGACGGTGATACCGTCACATCTACAGTGTTACACAAAGCAATGGTAAAGTTTTATAAGAATCAAGAGCCATTTACAGGATTCCCGGGTTGGCTGGGCCATAAGGAAGAGCTTCCTGACGAGCAGAAGATACTTAAAAAGCAGAGCCATACAAGCTCCAATCGTATTTCTAGTGGATTCAGCCACATTAGGAAAGCTTCTTCCGATAACAAGAAATCACACACTAGGAATCCCTCCTTCAGCAATCAGCCAGAACACACCAGTGCAGGAATGGCTTTCCATAAAATATATCATACAGATACTCCCAGTTCTATTCCTTCTTCTCAATTAGAATCGCATTCACAACCCCTTCTGAATGGTGAGAGTATGAAGATAAACTCGGCTCCAGTAACAAGTAATAACAGCACCATGATGATGCGCGAAAGATTGAAGAGACAAAATACAAAGAGCTCATTGAAGCCCTAGCTATTTGTAGGGATAACATAATGTTAGATTTAACTAGCTCGCAGTTGAGAACTCGTTGCTAGCAAATAAGTGGACGAGAGCTCTTCTATTAAAGGGCTGCATTGCTTTGCTCTAGTTTTCAGGTCCCGCTGAAGGATTTCACGTAACTCTGGCAGAGAAACATTTTATGTTTAATTAACACTAATATTGAAATATATAGCAGATAAAAGAAACAAGTATATACTTAACGTAGTAAGGAATGAAAATGCAGATTTTGGGGGAGTGAAGCATTTCGAGCTCTATAGAATTTCTCTCAAGGTGGTTCTTTGACTGTTTGAAGAATCTTTGTTCTCGTAGTTACCCTGAAAATTCAAATACGAATGGTCTCCCATTGCTCTAGGCTGGATTATTACCTTTAGCAGAAAAATGATAGCGAATATGGCTGAAATTCCTGCCACAACACAATATACTATACCCAATGACATATTTCGCCCACCAATTATTCCACTAGTTGTGAGAACGAAAGATTTGGTACCGCCGAACGATATGACTGGATAATTCAGACCGATATCCACGCTGTAATTACCACTGGGTAGCTCTGACGTGTGATTTTTCAAAGCCAGCTTATAAAACGTTGGAAGTGCCGCAGTTCGCATCCATACTTGAAACTCTCCCCAGGTATGCAAGTCTGGTATATTGTCGCTACTATATCCATCAGGGAAGCTCTTTGCCCAATTTGGTGGTGGGACTATTTGGCTAGCATTGTAACTTGTTTTCTTGAACCGCGTACGATCCGAACTCCATGAAATACCTTGGTTTGTCAATATGTAATCATCTGTGCCATCTTGCCCAGCTAAAACACTGCTGAATGTGTCATTGAACATTGAGTTTGCAATGAGACCACAAGGAAAAACTGCTTTGTCACTTGAGATTCTGAGAGGATCGCAGCTGCTATCCAAGTCTTGCGCACTTATTGCCTGGCCTGCAAGTTGGCCAATGTCAAAGGAGCTAACATATTTTCTGTGATTTTGAAAGAAATTTGTAAGCTTATAGTAGATAAATATGGATCTCTTGATGTTGTTTGGAACCTGGAATCTTAATGTGCATACGTCTTCATTATCACCGCCATCATTAACCTTCCAGGTTGGCCTGGTTGATACACTTTTTTTGAAATGATATCGAACATGCTGGGAAGGTATTTCCTCAAAAGCGTCTCTGCTAGCCTCTTCTCCACATCTACTGTAATCAATGACCAGATCCTGAATGTTTGTCGCACTGATGATAAGACCAATACCAATAGGGGCAAATATACATGCAACTAATATCAGCAGGGGCAGTACACTTTGAGGGGAAAGTATAGGTTGCCAAGCCTTCAAACGTTGTTGCCTAAAGGCAGTATTGGCTGGTTTACGACTCTTTTTCAACGTTCTCGTATCTCCTTCGACATCCTGTTTGCGTCTGGATAGAAAAGGTATTCTCCTAAACATCACCGAAACTGAAACACTCAAGGCTAATCCAAAATGAGAAGAATAAGAATGAACCTCAAATTACTTTTTTAACACATCTGCCATTTTGACATGGATTATCATGCATTTCTTTCATGTTTCCGCGCCACCTAAATGAACGAAGCGGGCGCGACATTTCTAGGAACGTCGTTACAAGAAAGGGAATCATAGTAACGCAAAAAATACATTTTACATCGTTACGTATTTATCATTATTATATTTATACACTGGCATCAAGACTGTTTGGAGATGATCTGTCGAGGACGCTATCTTTGGAGTTGCTAGAGATCACGTAGGTCTGGCTACTCAAAGTATGCTTATACAACGGTGCTAAGATATTCTTAATTTCAGGTAAGTTCTTGACAAATGGTAATTCCAATAGATTTATATTCTTGTCTCTAATGATTTGAGAAAAAAGTACTGAAATACCCCAGGCATGCGGCTTATTGACAATGAGTCTTTCCAGCAAACTTCTCAGTATGATTTCCTGGATATCGACGAGCTGCTCTCCCCAATCTTTGGACGTGAGCATTGTCTTCAAAACATAGCTGAACCAATAAGTATGAATATTTGGATATCTTAGTTGTTCTGCCATCACCTGAACCACTTGGTATTTCAATTCTACTGTTCCTTCATGAATGAGATTGAAAAGTAAAGTGTAGTAGGCGGATTTCGCATTGAAAAGAGCACTGTAAGGCATTTTCTGGTTTTCTAATCCTACTTCTATCCCTATGTGCAAAACAATAGCACGGACCAAATTGCTATCAATAGCTAGTAAGTCATATCCCACACCATTTTTAATATCATATTCTGTTTTATAAATACCATGCAAAATTGTTCTTAATAGAGAGTTCGTAGGAATTCTCAAGTAATTGTCAACCGGCTTTTTTAAAGTGCTAGAATCAGAAATGGGATCATAGAATACTTCAGGCAGCTCTTGACACGCTGGGAGCTTCTCCATAGATAGATTGGAGTCGTATGGATTTGGCAACATCATCTTTTTTGGAATAGAGGACAAAATTACGTTTTTTAACTGGAAATAACTGGGTGGTAGGTTATTCATAAATTCGAGATGATTCTCAATCAAGAACTCAGGGTTGTCATTAGAAATTCCCAAAAATACTCTAAGAGCACCTTTATAGACCACTGAAACGGCATTCGAAACCTCATTTTTGCTAGTGTACGTATCCAAAAAGTTCAACAGGTCAATTAGCAGTAACATTAAATTTTTCCATCCACTTTTTTTTGGTAATCGCAACATGGTTGGCAAAAACATTCTATGAGATATCAAAGTAACCCATGCGAAAGAGAAACCAGGGAATGCAATAGGCTGAAGAGAATGTAAATAAGTGGAAAAAATGTCGTAAAACTCTTGATCAAATTCAGAGAGTTCCCTCCTTGTTTGATTATCACTGATTTTTATAAAATCATGGCCACGAAGAACCTCCCACTCATACAAAAGATTGGACAGCAAACGAAAGTGCGGCCTTTCATTGAAGGTTACGTACTTCTGTTCATGGTCTTTCGCAAACACTACTGCTATCACTGATAGGACAATATTAAAGTACTCAGATCTACTGATATCAGAAAAGGCCTGCAACACCAATAGTTTGGTGATCAATTTGCCAATTGCATCAATCGTTGTAAATACTTCTCCCGTTGGATCACTTTCTTTGAATGAAAACACCGATAACTCCAATGCTGCTTTAAAAAATTCAATTAAACTATCGCTGTTAGAAAGTACACCCTTCTCCATCATTTGTCTGATAAAAACTAGAGTGGATATATCATCGGTCTCAACCCTTTGCAGTAACTTGACCCACTCAGTGAAAACCAAAAAATATCTCTCTTTCCTTGTTACTTTTACTTGTTTACCCACGGGAATGATCTCGTTGCTCTCATATCGCTCTAAGAAACTTTTAACTTGAGTATCATTTGATGAACCTAGATACTCTAAAGTTTTAATGAAATCCAAACGCATGAGAATCGGGGAATCAGAAATAACGGTGTTTTCTATAATGTCCATTGCGAATTCAGTCGAATTTTCCATTTCGCTTTTCATGGCAGTTACCAGAACGTTGTCTAATTCATTTGCCTCAATAAGCTTTACATCGAGTAATGACCTTATTACAGAGACATTGAACTTTCTACTGTCCAATGCGTAAACAAGCCACCAAACAACATCTTTTCTGGCAACCATAGACAGCGAACACAGCTTCTCCAATAGTAGGGAAAGCACTTCTCTGCAGAGTGGACTTTCACTAGTGGCAAATAAACTATTTACCACCGCTTGGGAAACCTTCAAAGCTAGTTGATCCTTCTGTGAGCTCCGTGCAATGAACGTCAATATTTGAAAAATGATAGCCTTGATAGGATTTTGCCCCCCTAAATCGAGCAAGCTCCTTTTATCAGCATTCTCCTTGATTTGCAGAACGAGTCCATCCATAAGGTGAACAAGCACACGATGATTTTGTTCCAGCTCATTTTGAATATTCACGTTTTGAGGATTTTGAATGGACATTTGATTTTGCCCCATCGTCATTGGCATTTGCGCTGTCTGTGAAACCGCTGCCTGCTGTTGCTGTTGCTGTTGCTGTTGCTGTTGCTGTTGCTGTTGCTGTTGCTGTTGTTGTTGTTGTTGCTGTTGTTGTTGTTGTTGCTGTTGTTGTTGTTGTTGTTGTTGTTGTTGTTGTTGTTGTTGTTGTTGCTGTTGCTGCTGCTGCTGTTGTTGTTGTTGTTGTTGTTGCTGTTGTTGTTGTTGTTGTTGTTGTTGTTGTTGTTGTTGTTGTTGTTGTTGTTGTTGTTGTTGTTGTTGTTGTTGTTGTTGTTGTTGTTGTTGTTGTTGTTGTTGTTGTTGTTGTTGTTGTTGTTGTTGTTGTTGTTGTTGTTGTTGCTGCAGTTGCTGCTGCTGCTGAGCCAGCATTTGTTGATTTGCAGGTTGTTGTCGAGGATGAACTGGGGCATTTGCGATACTATCCACATTCAGAGCAAACTTTCCCGAGTTTTCATATAACCGAAATTGTTGCGGAGTAACCCCTGTACTTTTGAGCCCCAAAGGTTCCGGGAGCTTCAAGGAATAAGGATTTGTATTCTGAGTCAAAAATGGCTGCTCCAACCGTCTTTCTTTATGATACCGGCGAATGACAATTGGTTGCATCAACTGTTCCCCTATATCTTGTGTAGCTTTGTCCATCGCCGCCTTTTCGATAATGGCCACTGCAAGCCCAATGTTATCATTGATAGCTGCCTCCAGTTCCTCATCTGGAGAAGTGGGCATGCCCATGATGTTAGGAGCAAGAGACTGTGTTGTCGAGCGAATCCCATCTCTCAAAAGCTCTATGGATGTTGCACGAGCCAGACTCTCGGCCAAATGTCTAACCATTGTAACAGCGGCGGTTTTTAACTTCATTTCATCCACCTCAGTGGCAAAATCCTTTAAAATTATCTTTGTCGTTGTAACAACTGCAATACTTGACGACTTGTCCACTGCAGGAAGAAGAATTTCCCTCACTGACTTAGCAATGGCCATTTGAAAAACGCGCTTCAGGTCGGGGTGTGTTACAAAGATAGTGGATCCCATAAGATTGCTAAAAGGATTATCTGAGGGAACGGAGTTTTCGACCATAATTGGACCTTGATCAGTAGGGAAAACGGCTCCATTCGACGCAGCCCTCTGTTGCCTTTGCTGAGAAAGAAGAATTTGTTGCTGATATTGCTGCATTATAATAATTTGCATCTGTTGTTCGTTGTGTTTCTGTTCTAAGGTCATATTTCCTAGTGAGCCGGACAGCTCATCCGCAATATTTTCGACATCCAGAAAGTTGGAAGGCATGACACTCGTCATTTGTAGGCCTAACATCTTCAACAATACTTCAACTTCGAATGTTAAACTTAGCTTCCAGCTGGCCTTATTATTCAACTCCACTAATACCTTCACAATACCAAGTGTCCATGGATTGGGAGGTTTGAAGACCTTGGAACCGGCTGCACCTTGTAAAACCTTTGCTACAAAAGGGACAATGATATCCAGTCTTCTATCATGATACGCCTCTAGTAGCAGTTCTCTAAACGCTATATTTCTATGCCTGATAGGCCTGTCTACGGCAAGTGTAATACTACCCAACCACAACGATAGATTCTTTAGATGATTCTTGTCAATCGAATGTACATCTTTGATAGCCAAAAGATAAAATAACTGCTGACCTGTGACAGCTATCATGCGCTCATGGAGTTTATCTGAGCCAATCGATGTCAGAATCCTACTATAAAGTTTATGGTAATTAGGCTCAGTTTTTGCCCTCTGATTAACGAGGTAGTTTGAAAACCATGAAAAATAGTTTGGAGTTAACACTGATTTCAAATCTGTAATTTTTACGTCGAAGTTATCCATAGTGATGTTGTTCACGACGAAAAGTACTTTTTCAACGATCTCTTTAGGTGGATTTTCTTGAGCAACAGTAGTCTTTGGCTCCTCAACATTCAAGTATTTCGACGAAATCAATTCGGGATTTACACCAGACAATAAATTTGCATCTTTATTCAATTCTCTACCTTTCAAAGATGCTTCTAAAACTGATTGATATACTTGCGGCTGAGATTGAAGACCCGGAACATTTTCCAGTAAATCCCTGCTATAATTTGGATAATCCGATAAACGAATTTTGAAAGCATAAATAGCTTGAATAGCAAATTTGAACATTTTTGACTCTGGACCCTCTTTGGCAAACCCTAAAATAATTCTAAATGCAACATCTAATACGAAACCCCGTAGCGACTGGAATAAAATCATGGAACCGAAAAGAACAGACGTGGTTGCTAAGGCATCCAGAGGATAGTCTCTAAAGAAACTAGATTCAGCAATCACAGCATGCGTCATACATGCGAAGACATCCTGATCTCGACCTACATCACTATCTCTGAAGTCCCTTAAGATGTCAATTATATCTTTGATGGCAAGTTCTCCACTGTACATTTTTTGAAGGTAATCTTGCATTTCTTTCTCTATCTCATTCGAGATTGGTGTCAATTGACCATTGCCAAGTATAGCATCATCATGACCAAAACCAAAGTTGATAAGTCTAGGGAATGTTATTATCAGGGAAAACTGAATAGACTCAAATCTTTGGCGATCTTCCTTTTTCAGCGGCAGCTTCATTAAGGAAGTTACCAGGAAATGCAAGGATTGTAGGTCAAATATGTTTGAGGACGTGAATGGTGAGCTGATATCTGAAATTCTCGTTTGAACATCTAAACAGTCCAGAACCTGAGATGCCGTTTCGGTGTTTAAATGACTCTTTATATGAAGTGGTAAGTTTTGCCACCCTAATTTGCATGCACAAGGCAATATTCTCAAGGACTCCTGGAAGGAAACATTCTCAATGAAATATGCTAGTTTACCGTCGTCACGTAAAATCTTCGCAAAATCTGCTGACGCCCTGCCTTCCTTACTCAATATGATCTTTCCAGCTTCAACAATTCTCGCATCATCGGGCAGTTGCCTAACCAATATGCCCAGTACCGTAGGCGTCTTTTCAAAAACTTGAACTAGTAATGTGACCAAAATTTCATCAATGACGTTTTTGTTTTCAGTTAGGAGAATAAAACGTTTGATATCATTCAGAAGTGCAAATGCTAGATATTCAGGGACATAATTGAAATCCTCAAAAAAGCACTCTTGATAATAAGGTAGCATTTGATTATTTACTAATTCATCTCTTAGTAGAAAAAGTTCCAGATCCAGTGTTGCAACAGACATAAGATAAAGCAAGGAATTCTTAGGATTAGGAATTAAATCTGTAACCTTTTTGGTACCTTCCGCAGTCAAGATATCAAAGCAACCATCCGCAATATTCCATTTGTGCACATAGTATGCCAACTCTAATTTGAAATTTATGTCCCAATCACACGTAAAAAATTGATCCAAAAGATAACCGTATCTCAAACATGATAAAAGCGAGCTCAAAGATGCTAAAGTTGGTTTGACAGCGTTCATCAAGAAATATTTTGTTGACATGAGGTTAAAAATACGGTTCCAATCCATGGTCTCCTTTGGAATCTTATCCAAACATCCGAAAACGATATTTCCAATTTCCGTGGCCGCTAATATATTCGATGGTGTAAACCAACCTGATGCAGGTGCCTGCTGAATCCCCTGCGAACCTGGAGATAGAATTTCTGACAGTATAAGCGCTATCATGTCATTGAGGTTCTCGCCCTCTAGTGATAGAAATACTTGCGAAAGATTGACCTTCAAACTAGTCGAGGCTCCTTGTAAAACTGTCGTTTCGAAGTACCTAGAGTTATTCATTTTGACAAAATTTTTGAATTGGAAATACTCTATGGCCAAACTTGGAATCAGTAAAAATAAAATACGGCTGTGGTCTTCGATATTGAAGAACGTAACTAAATCTTTTGCACTACTTCCAATAGAGTCAAAAAAAGAGTCGTTATAAAAAATATGCAGATTCAAAAGATCAATGATTTTTGGAGCTTTATATGGTATTGACTCGAAAAGCTTCAATAATAACCTGTGAACTAAATTATTCTCCTGATTTGCTTTTTTATCCGGCCCGAAGTCCCTAGAACAGATAGTTATTAATTTCTTCCAATATTTGATGTATGCTACCGTACTGGACTTATCAAGCAAATGTCCTATTTTTTTTTCGCTATCAGCAAAATTGTCCTCTGTTAGTGCTATAATCAGTAGGCTTACTTGAGCAATAATTATCCGGGTCGCTTCTTTATCCTTATCTTCAATTTCTGCGGGCAATTCTGAAGATGCAGCTTGCATGTAACTTTGAAGTATCTACATCATTAACTGGTGGTTAGTAATTCTATCTTGACATAAGTTATTATAAGAAATTCAGCCTTAGAATGGAAGCGGTCCTGTAAAGCTCCAGTGAACCTTCAACAGTCAATGACATTTTTAAATATACGCCACCGTGAGCGTTGTCCAGCACGGCTCACCAGCTCTACAAGAATCAGTTCGAGATCCGCTCTCTTCCTCTATCAAATGAGCATTCCACATACCAACTAGCGACAAAAATATGACTCCCTTCGCAAAACGTTCTATGCTTGATCTCATATACAAAGCTTTATCATCGTCCCTCCTAATGTTATACTTTTATTATTCGATTAATTGACAGTACTGCTTCTCCCCTCGCGTTTACACGAAAATTTTGCTAGTCGTTCGAAGGCATAGCTCATGCATAGTTAAGGCCAAGGCAGCATGATACAGTATAATGAGATGTAAGAAGCAAGCAGTAATACTGGAAGCGCTGAAGATAGCAATTGAACTGTTGCTTGATAACTATGGCTGGTCAGCCTTCAATCAGCAAGTTTTTCAAACAGGTCAAAATAAATGAATACAAGACAACTGTTGATGTCAAGAACTCTGCTGGCAGAATAAGATCAGAATTGGACAGCAATGCCGATAAAATGGCAAATGAGGGTGGAATAAATCCTCAGACTACACTGAAAGATAATATTCCGCAAGATGCCACTATAAAGGACTGTAATATGTCAAACAAAAATCAAGCTCGAGAGCATGTTATTGTGGATGTAGACGATTCCGAAGAAGAAGGACATAGTACTGCTTTTCAGAGGAAGAGGACCCTACCTAATTCTTTTGATACTGCAGCTTATAGTAATAATGTGATAATCAAGCCCAAAAGGCAAACCACAGTGAATAAATTCAAAGATATGAAGTTGACACCTCTAGATCAACAAATAAAAGAACTAAAGGAGTCTCACCTAGATAAACTGCTTGTGGTTAGAGTGGGCTACAAATATAAATGCTTTGCTCAAGATGCTGTTATAGCTAGCCAGATTTTGCAGATCAAGCTGATTGCGGGAAAGTTGACATTTGACAATTCCAATCCGCAAGACGAGGAATTCAGGCAATTTGCCTACTGCTCTTTCCCGGATACAAGACTCAATGTTCACTTGGAACGTCTGGTTCATCATGATCTCAAAGTTGGAGTTGTTGAGCAATCTGAAACTACCGCTATCAAGAAATATTCTAAAGACAAGAATAAAAGTAATGTATTTCAGAGAAACGTTACGAACACTTTCTCTAAGGCAACCTATGGTATTAATAATACTTTTTCTCCAAGAAGTGGTCCAATTCTTGGTGAAAATAATAGTATATGGGCGCTCTCTGCAACTGTAGGTCCTGAGAAATCAAGATCTTATGCTCTTATATCAGTCAATTTTAGTAAAGGTGAAGTGGTTTACGACAGTTTTCAAGAGACATCTTCTTCCTTGGAAAAATTAATAACACGATTAAGTTACCTTGAACCGAAAGAAGTAGTAAGCGATGGGCAATTCACAATTGACATCACTCAATGTTTACGGAAGAGAAAATGTATTATTCACGAGAGCATATCGAATGTGACCCCGAATTTACAAATAAGTGAGACATGTGAGAAACTCAAAATGAACGAACACCAGCTAAAAATGGTTGACCTCCTTTATCATTATATCAAAAGTTACGGAAATGAGCAAATTTTATTGCTATCATCTACATACAAGCCTTTTGTTTCTAATACACACATGCTGCTGACGTCTAATACAATTCAAAGCTTGGATATATTCTCAAATGAGGGAGGAAAAGGCTCTTTATTTTGGGTTCTGGATCATACTCGAACATCGTTCGGTTCGAGAGAATTGAAGGAATGGATCTCAAAGCCTCTCGTAAACAGGTCTGACATTGAGGACCGTCTCGATGCGATACAGTGTATCAAAGGGCAGATTAATAATCTGTTTTTTGAATCGTTAAACCGTGTGCTTAAAAGCTCTCCAGATCTCTTGCGAACATTGAATCGGATAGCATACGGCAATACTTCACGAAAGGAGGTCTACTATTTTCTTAAACAACTCGCACTCTTTGCAAATCATTTTGAGACCCATGCGAACTTCTTACACCATCAGCTTGAATCATCTGATGGAAAAATTCGCAAAAATTCAAGGCTTCTAACGAGAATATTAACCGAGATGCGTGATTACTCAAAGAATTCAAAAGTAACACACTTTTTGTCAATGATAAACGTCTCAGCTATTTTGGAAAAAGATATGGAAAAACAAATAAGTGAATATTTTAACTTGAATAACTATGATCATTCCGAAACATTAATACAAAGACAGAGGCAGATAAGTGCCGTTAAGGAAGAACTGATGGATGAGCTTGTGAGCATCAGGAAGCTTTTGCGAAGGCCTCATATGGATTATAAAGATGCGGTTGACTATCTCATCGAGGTTAGAAATACTCAAATTAAAGATCTTCCTTCAGATTGGGTCAAGGTTAATGATACCAAGATGGTTAGCCGCTTTCATACCCCTACCACCAGTCGGCTGGTCGAAAAACTGCAATACCATAAAGACCTGCTACTTCATGAAGCCGACGAAGAATTTCATCGATTCCTGAGTCGTATCAAAAAGGAATATTCTAATTTAAGAAGTTACCTGCAAAACTACGCAGTTTACGACGCGATTCTATCACTCGCAGCAACATCTTGCAATCAAGGTTACGTTCGCCCAGTGTTTACTAGCAAAAAGCAGTGTATAAAATCTTCCAATGCACGCAATCCAGTTATAGAATCGTTGGATGTAAGCTATGTGCCAAATGATATAAATATGAACGAGGAAGATGGAAAGGTTCTTGTTTTGACGGGTCCTAATATGGGTGGGAAATCGTCTTATGTTAGAAAGGTTGCCCTTCTCGTCATACTAGCTCAGATTGGCTCTTTTGTACCCGCTGATTATTTCGAAGTTAGCATTTTCGATAGTATGTTTACACGTATAGGAGCCTATGATGATATTTTACGTGGTCAATCTACGTTCAAAGTGGAAATGCTTGATATCATGCGTATTCTCGAAGGATTTTCAAAAACATCTCTTCTTTTATTAGATGAAGTAGGAAGAGGGACCTCTACAGAGGATGGTAAAGCAATTGCTTTTTCCTTGTTGAAGTACTTCATAGGAAGGTTAGATTGCCCTTTAATCCTTTTCACGACTCACTATCCTTCTCTTGCGGGGTTATCCAGTACTTTATTAAAAAACTACTACATGGATTATGAAGAGCAGAGAACCGCAGGGGAAAGTTGGTCTAGTGTGGTTTTCCTTTATAAGCTAAGGCCCGGGACTGCAAGAAATTCTTTTGGCATGAATGTTGCAAAATTGGCGGGTATTGATAAGAACATAATAAATACCGCTTTTACAGTGTCTGAATGTATGAGAAAGGAAAGTATTTCTAGTGAGAAGATGGCTCTTTCGTTTCAGATGAAAAAGGTCATGTCGTCCAATGCCTCATCAAATGAAAAATTGGTTAAACTGCTGCATGTAGGAAAGCAAGAAAATAATAATGCCGCAGGATGCAGTTAGTGACTTATTTACTTTTTAAAAGTTCATCTCATGATTTATATATGCTTCAAAATTACGAAAGACAATGAATCTGTGCGTAACTAAAAACAGGTATGAAGGTTCGATATTCACCTTTTGAAAAAACCTTTATGACTATTACTTCTAGATCTGTTAGAGTTCGGTGTGTAAGATATTTTACCATACGAATTATTATCCCCATATATCAAAAAATTACTATCCTGCTTCATTAAACTCATGGAATTGAAATCATGGAACGGATCGTCATCAGAAACTTCATCGTCATATTCAACAGGCTCTTGAAACATTATACGTTCTTGCTCTTCGAGGGAAGTGCCGTCCTTTGAAGAAGCACCCGTTTTATTCTTATTGGACGATGACTTTGCAAAATCATAGCCGTCGTCTGTAAGTGCAGGAATTAAAGGTGGTTCGTGATTCCTTAGTAATGACCATTGCACCTTTTTGAAGAATGGATGTTTTTTTATATCAGCAGCGCCCATCCTTGATCCCAGCCTTTTAGACTCATTTTTTATCAGCAGCCTCTTAATGAGATCTCTGCATGATCTTGATATTTCGTTATTGTTTGGAAAACTAACATCGTTTTTCAAAATATTACAAAATGTTTCGTTGGTATTATCGCCCTTAAATGGAGTGAAACCAAATAGCATCTCATAAGTCAGAATACCCAATGTCCACCAATCAACCGCGGCAGTATGCCCATTTCCTCTAATGACCTCTGGTGCAATGTATTCTTCCGTACCAACAAAAGAGTTAGTTCTAAAGCCATCAGAACAAATTTTAGTATCAACTAACGTTGATTGCGCTGTACCCTTAGCCACTGGGTTTTTTGCATCTTTCGCCTGAATGGAAAGGTCAAAATCAGAAAGCATGATGTGACCTGAACGGTGTAGGAGAATATTTTCTGGTTTCAAATCTCGATATATGAAACCCATCAAATGTAAGTACTCCAAAGCGGCAGTAACCTCACTGGCATAAAAGCGGGCGTCATCCTCAGAAATGCATTTTGTCTTTCTAGTCTGTAACGCCCTGAAAAATTCTCCCCCCATGCAATACTCCATACAAAGATAGAGATAATCTTCGGATTGAAAAGAATGGTAAAGGGTGACAATAAAAGGATGGTTACTGGTGGCCAAAATTTCTTGCTCTGCCAAAATTCGCTTTATTTTCTTCCTTTTTATCATCTCCGCCTTACTAAATATTTTCAGAGCGTATAATCTATTCGTTCTTTTCTCTTTAACTAAATAAACCTTTCCAACATCACCTTGCCCCAATAATCTTACTTTCTCGAAAGATTTTGGACTTACTATGATATCTTGAAATTTATTGCTGAACGATTTACTTCTCAGCCGCATTGACCTCTTTGGTTCGCTAAGATCAGATAAAGTTCCAGAGGGGGGTAAAGAGGACTCATGACTTGTGCTACTGTCTACAACATCTTTGATTGCATCTGGTACAGATGCTGCCCGTCTCAACGTTGGTTGCCGAATTTTATTCGGAGATTTTTCTTTTTCACTATGATTATGATCATTTTTCGATAACGGCTCCCCATTTACATCATTTTCCTCGTCATCTTCAAAACCAACCAGGATCGAAGGATACTGTTGAACACCCTCAGGAGTTAAGAGCGGACTCTCAATGCGCTCTGTCATACTTACAGGTCTTGAATCCTTTTTAGGTTGACTAGTAAAATAGCTATCGTCATTATTGTAAAACTCCTTTACCTCTTCGTTTTCTTTAATCTCGTGGAGTGATAAATTGCTTAAGTTTCTGTGCTCCTTCTGGATATATGAAGTCTGCGTTGATGGGGTATTCGGTGTCCCTGGCGTTACTGGAGAATGAATCTCTGGAACCTTTGATATAGTTGAGTTGAAACTACTATCCAGTTCTTGAGATGATAATGCATGAGGCGGTAACCCTTGATATATGAAATAGGGGTTATTACTGCGAACAGTTCCTGAACGATCTCTTTCTTGTCTAAACGGGTTTGTACTTGAGTGCCCACTTTGACTTTTTGGATCTAGTCTGCTCTTTTGCTTCCCATTAGGAGAGCTTAGATGACTGGGCATAATAGGTGTCGAAGGCGACCTCCTTCTGTACAATTGATTACTTCCCGGAGACCCCTCTGTAACATGTAGATGACTGCGATCCGGCTCATTACCACTTTGCGTATCTGATTGAGAGGTTTCCTCTGTAATTTGCTCACCAGCACTGCTGCTGTAACTTACTGGCGTCTTAGAAATATCCTCAGTACTGCCACTGCTCCCTTGAAATATGCTTTTGAATCTCGAAAATCTCGAACTCTGTCCCTGTGAATGTGCAGGTGCCTGTGCCGGTTCCGGTGCTTGAGCTTGACTTTGAGTTTGACTACGGCTTTGACTCTGAATGTCCTCCTTTAATACTGGCGAGCTAGGCTCCTCGCCTTGTTGCTGTCTTTCCAATGATTCTTTGTTACCTTTCTCTTTGTCACCTTTCTCTTTGTCTGCACCATTTACGGGGCTTACAGAGGTCTCAACAGGTTCTTGAATGCTTATACTAGAAACAGAGTTACTCGCGCTGCTAATAGTCCTCCTAAAAGATCTGGGAAGTAGCTTGGAGAATGACAGGCTGCGGTCCCGATCGCCTAGAGGGCTGCGTCTACTTTGAAGCTCCTGATCCTCCATTCTAGTAGATGTATGCTATCCCTGTTTATCGCTCGACTCGTCTTGAACCGAAAATTTGTGAATCTTTCGTTGGCTTGAGACTCCTGCCCTGATGGGTTACCTACACAGCAGCTATCGCGAGGGAATGTAAAATAGGCTTCACCCCTTGACTCACTTGATAAACCGTTTGCCAGATTATCGTCAACTCCTAACGGGTCAAAATTACCAATTATTCGTCTAAAGCAGCGCGGGGGAACGAAACCGGAAAAGTATTCATTATGTACGAAAATCAATGCACATGGTCACTACTACACATGGGCTATTTATGATGTTTATGCTAGGTGTGGTGGCAGCAGCAGATTTGGAATGCTGTTCTTGATATAGTATACATGCCCACAGTTTCTGCAAGTCATTGTACCTTCTTTGATGGACGTCTGCACCAGTAAGACGTGCAGATCGCGCAATACCGCGAGGTCGTCCTCGCTCAGTTGTTCAGCAGTGTTCAGCAGAGGCTTGGTGCTGGGCAGATTCGTGTTTCCTAGATCTCCAGCGACACTGAGTACTGCGTCCCAGTCAATTCTGTCCATGATGTTAGTCATGAACTCTTCGTTAAATTCAATGCTGGGATCTTGCACCAGCTCGCACTCGGAACCACTGTAGCGTAGGGGAAAATTGTCATTACTCTTATCGCACGCTTTTACTGCGCACTTGAGAAAGTTCGTAGTCAGTATCTTCATCCCGATGCACGCTTGTTTTTTCCTCTTTCTCTTCCAGCTTGCGATGGAGATGAGATGAGTTCATCAATTTTTCATTTTTCTCGCTTTCGCCACATAGTGAAACCACGTCTAAGATGACGATTTAATTGCAGTTTTGCCAAAAAATGCTGAGATGCTGTAATGCTGAAGATTTGATTTGTATTTACAGGTATTCTAGAAATGGCAAAATAGCCTTTTTTATCATGTTGTTGTGGTCTCATTCCATTTAGATATTTTATCTAGTAATTTGATTACTTTTGGATTTCTGCTTACAAGCTCGTAACATTTTTGTCGGTCTCGCAGCATGCGGTCGTAATGCTCGAACTCATCGTCTATGAGATCGGTTCGTGTGTCAGTTGGAAGAAAAATTCTGACACCTTTTCCTGTCTGGTTTTTGGCAATGACACAATCTTTTTTTATCATTGATATCAGGCGGATGATCTCGGCATTATGCCTTATTCCTTTCTTTTCGTGCAGAATAATGTATCCCTGGAGCACTGTTAGTATTGTGTCAATTGATGCAGTTCTTAGCTGTTTGTCAGCATATGTCGGGAAAAAAAACCTCTTCCTTGAATCTGCATTCCAAAGTATCGAAGAGTATTTTTGGAATAGAGGGTCATCGCCGTAAGAGTCCTTGATCAGCGTGCGGTAAAAATCTTCTTTGTTACCGTTCACTGAAGGACTGATCAATGTTAGATTATCGGCGAACCAAAATCTTAATAGCCTTTTCAGCTCTTTGGGGTGTATAGATTCGTAAAACTGCGCGAAATCGTCAATAGTATGCATATCATTCTTGTAAAGGTTAGAGCAAGCGTATCGCATGTTCTCTGGATAGTATTTCCAATCTGGAAAGTGGAATTTTTGTGATTTGTGAAGGTTATCGAATAAACTACCAAACTCTTTCCGCCAGGAACTGTAGAAGAATCTCAACAATTTATCTCTACCAGCTTGCTTTGCAGCACCATCAACATTAGACAACATTTCTTGGATGATTTTGATTTCTTCGTCCCATAGTATGGATTTTGGATTCGTCGTTCCATTTGAAGTAACATGCTTCATCAAAAAATAGGCGTACATCATGTGGAAAAGTGACATTTTGGCAACTTGAGAATCATACGTTGTAAGTCTTGAAGGCTTCGAGGATAGTTCTATCTCATCAAAGGTGTATTCATGTATAGGCGAATCACTTTTAGGTTTAACGACGTGCTCATCCTTAGTATTTGATTTCAACGTTGGGATCGCTTCACTTGTTGAGTTCTTCAGAGTACCCATTGATTGAATCACCATATTGTTTTGTGCCTCAATAAGTCTGAGCTCAAATACTTGCCTTCTTTGTGCGGAAATTAACGAATTGAAAGTCACAAGCCCAGCAAATGTTATAATGTTAAAAGTGACAAACATTACATTGCCCGGTGCATTGAAATACTTCCACAAAAGTCCGCCAATGCCGGATTGCTGAGAATTCATTATTAAGCCGCCTGCCTTTCTCCTTTTGGAAAACATGTTGCTTTTGATTGTAAAACCGTACCATCTTTTAAAGCTTAAGATTGTATCAAGTTTGAATCTACCGCGACGCATTATATTGAATAGCCTCAGCACATAAGTCACCGCTTCTGAGATATCTAAGAATAGATGGGGTACTCACAGCAAATACTGCCAAGTTACAAGGTCGCAGAGTATCTGAATTGAAATCTTTTTTGTCTAGATAGGTGTACTCGTTAATATTTCAATGCCATTCAAATTTTACGGACATGAAGTTGTAAAGAAAAACAACTAACCAAGTGGAATTGACAGGGCTTCAATGAAAAGGCATCCATTGCAGAACAGCTTCAGTTTATAACATTTTTCAACCATTGAGTATACCAAAATGCTTTTCCTCGTCGTAGATGCGATCATGTCTGATAATATAAGATGTGTCTCTATTAAAGATAATGCGAACACGATGGCAGAATACATATTTGATATAACCTGTACAAATTGCCGAGAAACGAATGATTCACCCGTTAGTATAAACAGATATGAAAAGCATGAAATGCCTGGGAGTAGAGGCGAAGCATCATTCGTAGCAAAATGTAAATTTTGTGGCAAAGATATCTCAATCAATATAGCGCAATTTGAACTAGCTCTTCTAAACAGTGCCAATGCTGATGACGAGTTGCTCGGCAAGATTAAGGATAAGAGAAGAAAGAGAAGCTTAAAGACTGTTGATTTGAAGAGTGCCGTATTATTGGAAATAGATAGTAGAGGGTCTGATATTACTCACTTCTATCCTGGAAATATTTCCTTTATCGTGGAATTGATGTCAGGGAAGAAAATGGAGTTTCAGTTTGAAGATGATGAAAATGAATGGTACGATTACGATGATAAGGCGGAAGAGGAGGTTTCTATCACTGAATTTAAAGCTCAAATTATAAAGGGTAAATAGTTTTATGTTAACGAGATCTTTGTAACAAAGAATTGTAATTAGCTAATTGCAAGAAGTGCCAAATACGCATAAAACAAATCGGGCACCAATCGAACTGCGCTTCCTGTGTACTGGCTCAGTGGTACAACATTTGAAATGGTTGTACCAGCTCCACCCGATGACATTGCAGAAACTGAGGAACCTGCTCCATGATACTTTGGGCTGGAGGCAGATGTTATAATTGTGCTGCCTGAGCTTGTTAACAATGTTACTGAGCTCTGACTATTTGAGGTGGTGACGGTAAATGGAATTGTAATAGTCGATGTTGGTGCGCCACTAGCTACACTAGTCGGACTGCGCAAGGACTCAGATTCTAGCACACTCCTTGTATCGATATACTTGGTGCCAGTACTTATGCTGTTAGACACTTTGGAGCGTTCATGTTCGGTCGTCGTCAAAAAATGTACTGAAGTACCAGAACTATGTGTGCTCTTGGTGAGTATAGTTAACGATGGGTTGTCGAAAGATAGGATACTTGACAACTGAGGCCTACGCGGCTGGTCCGAAGGATTCGAAGAGCTTGACGTTTCAGTAGCGTATTCCGTCGTGATAGAAGCAGATATTTGAAGAGACGATGACTGTTGATTGGGTGGCTGTCGTTGTGAAAACCGATTTGAGGAAAGTTGCGCGGAGGATTTTACCATTGCAGATGTCTGGATAAATTCGCTACTGGTAGAAGGGTTGTTCAGCAACACCTCCGATTCTGCGGAAGGCTTGAAACTAGTTGAGGTCTGAAAATAAACAGTCTCCTGAGTTTTAGACGATACGCTACCAGCAATTATGCTTGAAGGGCTAGGTAGTACCAGTGTCGTTGAAGAAAGGTATTTTGATGAGATGAAGGAGCTAATCGAAGCGATTGCAATACTACTTCTCCTGTTAATTGAAGAAATTGTTGGTGTTAAGGGAACCGCTTGAGTACAAGTCGGACAAATTGTCTCAGTAAACGTCGAAACTATTTTAACTGCGCTCGATGTCGTTTCAGCCGTTGATGACGCTAATTCTTGATTTTTATCTCTCACTGAGGTTTTTTCGGACTGCTCACATATATCATTCGAGCAGCTTTCTCTTGTTATTAAGATGGTACCGCTCAAGAAGGACTCCGAATCGGTTAGGGCTCCGGAAATGCTACCAGCTGTTCCTTCTTGGAAATTGGTAGTGATCGAAGCGGGCTGATGAGCACCTGTTGTTTCTACAGATGTATACCCTGTAGTAGATTGCTCCAAAAAGGACTGCCGAGAATATGTCTTATTCTCAAGCTTGGATAACGGGCACCACGTAGTGAATCTGGTTACTATTCCATTTCTGGTTGTACTAACAGTAGAAAGCACTGCGGTGTATGATATAACCTTGTTCGCTGCATCAACTGTAGTCGTTGTCATTACCGCAATCGTGACGGAAGCGCTGACTCCCACACTGGGAAGTGAAATGTCAGTGGGCTCTCTGTGAGTGGATATAGAACTGCCGCCAGTATCAAAAGATTGCTTAAACGAAACTGAATTTGTAGCGAGATTTATACCAGAGGTGGGAGGCAAACCAATTGGCTTTGATCCGATACTTAAACTGCTTTTTTGTGTTGACTCAATCCCCAATGGACACCATGTAGTGTAAACTGTTACGACACCATTGCTGGTGGTACTGACCGTCGATAAGACGGCGGTGTATGACACAACAGAGCTAGCATTGTTCACAGACGTTGTTGTCCTCAAGGAAGCCACTGAAGAGGTGGGGACATTTACACTAGATAATGAGTAACTTGTCGACTCCTTAAGACTTATCGTATGGCTCGAAGTGTTATTCGCTGCCTCTAGTGTATTGCTGTCTAAAGTACTTCCAGGATATGAGTCCACCGTGAGCAGGCTATTCGAGGTTGGCGCTGTCGAGACCGATTCCACTTCTGTACCTGAAAATCTGGTGTTATGAGACAATGTGCTTTCCAGTGGACACCATGTAGTGTACACTGTTACGACACCATTGCTGGTGGTACTGACCGTCGATAAGACGGCGGTGTATGACACAACAGAGCTAGCATTGTTCACAGACGTTGGTGTCCTCAAGGAAGCCACTGAAGAGGTGGGGACATTTACACTAGATAATGAGTAACTTGTCGACTCCTTAAGACTTATCGTATGGCTCGAAGTGTTATTCGCTGCCTCTAGTGTATTGCTGTCTAAAGTACTTCCAGGATATGAGTCCACCGTGAGCAGGCTATTCGAGGTTGGCGCTGTCGAGACCGATTCCACTTCTGTACCTGAAAATCTGGTGTTATGAGACAATGTGCTTTCCAGTGGACACCATGTAGTGTACACTGTTACGACACCATTGCTGGTGGTACTGACCGTCGATAAGACGGTGGTGTATGACACAACAGAGCTAGCATTGTTCACAGACGTTGTTGTCCGCAATGATGCCACTGGAATAGTTGTTTGAGCAAAGACTTTCGATAAATCATAGTTTGAAGGGGGCAAACTAGTGGTAGTGTTTCCTTTTTCCAGATGGGAAACTGCGGATTCACCGATTGTTTTGTTTGCCCTGGTTGCGTAATCTACTGAAGGCATATCGGAAACTAAAATGGCTGAGCCAATGCTTGATGCATCAGGGGATGTCTCAATATGTATGGTAGCTGTCAAACTGGACAAAAAGGTTCTCGAAGCAGAAGAGCTAGTGTTACTGTTTCCATTTTGTGTGTTAGATGAATAATTCGGTATATTGCTAACTGTCCCACTGGCAATCAGAGCACCTGACAAGAACTCACTATTACTGCTGGCGATCTCTAGAGAAGTAATTGAAGGGTTGATCTCATTACTCGAGAATATAGTTGTTGAAGGAGTTGATGTGGTCTGAGTAGACAATCTTAGACTATATGTAGTCGACGTCTTGTTACCAATTTGCGAACTACTCTTACTGATTGATGTAATTGGGACCGAATTTTTCCCTTCGTGATCGGTTGACTCATCTGTCGTTGAGCTGGTAGAAAAATATGAGCCCTGATCAGAAAATGCAGTTCTAGAGACTTCTGTTTCTGTCGATAGAATTACTGACTGCGAACCGCTGGAATTCTTAATATTGGAGATAGAGCTTACCGAAAGCATGGTAGAAATCGCAAAAGAGACGGCTTGAGATATGGAAGAAATAGCACCAGTACCCCGTGTGTTAGTTGGTTGAACTGTAAAGGCGGTATCTGTAAAGGCGGTATCTGTAAAGGCGGTATCTGTAAAGGCGGTATCTGTAAAGGCGGAATCTGTCAAATCTGTATGGATTGAGTAAGAGAAATCAAAGGCGAGCGTGGAATCGGATTTGCTCTTGGTGTGATCAACTCCATTATATGTTGTGCCTGTTTCCTCTAGTAAACAATTGGGGCACAATGCAGAAGTAAAGGTAGAGAAATGAATTGGCATTCCGGTTGTAAGTGCCCCATCACTGTTGTGAGGCACTGAAGTGGAGGCAAAACCTGCCGTTCCTACTCCTGTATTGGAGGAAGATGGAGATGATCCAGAAACGACATCAAATAATGCTGAAGAATGAGTCACATTTGCGTAGTAAGCACCTTTTGCAGTCTCACAACAAGTCAGTACAAATAAACCTAAAAACAGAATGAGTGATCTTGGCATGGTACACTGAGTTTATCAAGTGTGTTGGATGAATGGCCATAGTGATCGATATATTCTTTTGTTTAAGATTAAACTTCTCTGCCTCATTATATAAGCTTCCAAAGTATGCAAATGCCTTGAGCCATCAAACAAATTCAAATCATAAATAAAACAATTCCAAATTCACGCCTCCTAAGTATTTTGGTCTCCAACATGAAATTTTCTGCTATGGTTTTGTACTTTTTGTATTAAAAGTGTTTTATATTTTTCTTCATTTAATTTGAAGGCAGCGACAGTCCCCCCACCGTTGAAAGAATATCAAACTCTGAGAAAAGAGTTTCAGGCCAAATAATCTAAATTAGTACATGATAGATACTGTAAATACATTTCACTGTGCACGTTTACTACCAGATGGATCAAACATTTTGGTCTAGTTTTCAAGAGTTATATAGTTACTAGGAAATAAACCTTTTTCTCCCGTCTCTTCCAACTCCCCGAGCCACCAGTCCTCGTCGACAAAATCTATATGGATTATTCTATCATTCTCCTTGAACGTCAGTTCATTTTCTTCTCCAGCTTCGTAGTCGTAAGTTGCGATAGCTGATGGTAGAGCTGGCTTAGTAGGCTCGACCGATTTTCTTGCAGGAGGTGGTGGGAAATTTCTTAAAGGTAAAGAAGGTGGCTCTTCTTCAATCGGCTCTTCCTCGGCAGGTTCTTCCTCGGCAGGTTCTTCTTCGACAGGTTCTTCTTCGACAGGTTCTTCTTCGACAGGTTCTTCTTCGACAGGTTCTTCCTTTTGGATTGGTTGTTTCTGCTTCTCTTCCTGGCTTATATATGAAGACCTTGAGGGAAGCGCAGGCGCTGGCGAGGCTTCTTCTTCATCCCACTCATCTTCCTCATCAACTTCTTCATTCTCCTCATTTGAAACTTCGACATGCATTCCAGGCAAAGGCCTGCCAAATTGCGATGTATCAGATTTCACCGCGGTGTATACATCCTCCTTCGGAATTGGTGTTTCATCAACTCTTTTTGGAGTTATAATCGCAGGTTCAGCATTAGAAGATAACTTTTCAAATTTAGATTTTAGATCATTAACATCAGCCTCCTCATTGTAATCTTGAACATCAGATTTTGACTGTTGAGGCTCCTGCTCTTGTTGCAAATTTCCATAGAGCGTTGACTTAGATCCTGATGCAGCTGCCGCTTCCGCAGCTTTCTTTTCTACCCATAATTGAGCGGGGGTTTTCTCATTTTTGAAACCTTTAATTGTCATATCGTCATTTTTTTGTGGAGCAGGACCAGCCTTTAAAGGTTTAGTACCCAAGAATGCTGACATTTCTTGATCTCTTTTTAGCTTAGATTGTTCCTTCAGATTGGTAATATCGTCCTGTGGTGCTATTTTTTTGGAAACATGCATAGCACTTACCAGGCGCGGATCTTCTCTTGCTTTCTCTTCGGCAATGACCTTTTGAAGATCTATTTTTCCTACTGGTCTGTAACTTGAAGCACTTGGCTTTAAAGGCTTCTCATGAAAATCGCGCTCCTCAACTTCGGGTTCATCCCAGTCATCGACATCATTTGAAACAGGCTTTTTGGTAGGCTGGGGTGGACCAGCACTTGTGCTCTTGACATTTGAGGCGGCTGTGACAGGAGATGCGGCTTCAGTTCCAACGTTACGTTCGCGCTGTGGCGCAGGGCCTGGTACAGGCTTCGCGAAGTTACGATTCGAGTTTGCAGGCCTGTTCACTGGCTTCTTATCATTCATTTGGATAGAATAACGCGCACCAGATGCGTTACTAATTTTTTGTAATAGTTCTGCTTCATCCAAATCATCTTCATCTCTCGCGGTAACTTGGATATGATAACCCTTCAATAACTGATTAGCTACAGTCCCGAAATTTGCGGCGAACGAAGCCTTCATCTTCAAAGGAGCAAGATCTGGACACCAGCCAATTAATATTAATTTCTTGACATCAGATCCTGGAGGCGAAACACGAGCCAAACCGAATTGAACTTTTGTTTCTTCGAACATCGACAAGAATTCACTGAAATCCGACCCAACATATTCAGGAGTGTATTCCTTCTTTGTGTTTGGCGAAATTATCAACCATGTTGTATCTTCATCAACTCCGCGGACAACTTTCAAGTATTCCTGTTCAATCTCTCTAGAGTAAGTAGTGTAATTAATGGGTTCTAAAGCCATTCTGTACTGATTCTAAAAAAACAAAAGAGTCCTCCCAATGTTTCGACTACCTTTTTGACTACAAAATATATCACACACTAGCCCCAGTTGGTAGATAACTTCGTGATCCTAATTGATATCACAATGGAGCAAATTATCGACTTTTCAAATACAATGCTTGTTATTCCGCCCTGAACATGTGCTTGATTGCCCCTATAGACGGTTCGTGGCGTTAGCTGAACTCGGGTTACCCGACCTGTATGTGTTGATGTCAATTTACTGTAAAAGGACTTCTTGAGAGGTTCGTCATCAATGAAGAATTGATTGAAAGATTCTTAGATCCATATTGAACGTAAGTTTAGATTATTTCATTCCACTGTTCTCTATGTCACGCGGTGATGTGAGGAGCTGCTACAGCATGGTGATGAGATCCAGGCAGCACATTCACCTCCCGGACCGCGTCGGTCTATTATGTAGGTGAAACGCCTTACGCTCCTAGTAGATCCTTGAAACATATACTTCTTTTTACTTACGTTGCCATACTGTTCTTTTTCTGTCACAATATGGAATTTTGACACTTCAAAGTGAAAGGTGAGAATATCCAAAAAAAAAAAAAATTAAAATAAAAATTAAAAAAACTCGATGAGCTGCAAACATCTTAATTTCAACATATCAATCACTAAACAGCAACTGCTTTCAAGTACTTACAATGGTCACATTCAACTGCGAAGTTTGCAATGCTACTGTCCCCAAGAAAAATACTGAAAAGCACTACTACAGATGTCCTGATGCGTACTATACATGCATAGACTGTTCAAAGACTTTTGAAGATGGTGTAAGTTATAAACAGCACACACAATGCATAAGTGAGGACCAAAAATATCAGAAATCCTTGTACAAGGGCAAAAAGCCGAAGCAAAAGGAGCAGGCACCTGTGAAGAAGGTCGAAGAGAAGGAAAAAACTGGTAAGCCCACTGTGGAAAGCAAAGTTTCAAAGTCAGACTCCAAAAAGTCAACGTTTCCAGCCATGAAAAGTGGTGAATCACTTTATAAAATCCTGAAAACCGTAAAGGACAAAGACACAAAGAAAAAGCTGTTGAAAAGTCTGGTAGTTAGTGAACAAGGTAGCCTAGTTTTACAATAATATTTTAAAGCACAAATATTAGTTATTTTCATTCACCTTTTTATTCAAACACCTCGCCATTTTGGAGTAGAACTGATGCAACGCCTTTAATGGAAAGCTAAGCGTGTCAAACATATAGGCGGGAATTTGGTTTTGCAGTATTCGTAGTTCATCTGATGTTCTTTGTTTCAGAAGCGGTACATAAATCACCTCAGTTCCAGGAAATGATTCGCTTTTGACAAATCCTAACTTGTAATCCATTATGCCATTTTTGGAACCCTGCGAAGTGTCAAACCAGAGACCTGTGTCGTCTTCATATGACTTATGTACTCGTACACCACACAGATGTTCGAATAGATCCTTCACGATTTCCATATTTTCTTCTTGTTTTGCCTGAAGGGAAGTGAGTTCCCTCACTTTTTCCTCCAAACCATGAATCTGCTGCTGAAACCCCTCAATCTCTTGTGTCTTTGTCTCAACAGTCTGGGTCAGAACTGTATTTTCATGCACCAGTTTTGCAACCAGAAGATCCGCGTTATCCAATCGTTCTTTTATGGAATCCCTGTATTGCGTCAAGCTATCCATTCCGGATATTTTCAATGGAATCAAATATCAGCTTAGAGATCTGCCTTCTGTCCGTTTGTTCATCACTGTCATGATTGTTTATTTGAATGCCGCATTATTCGTTCTACGCGATTATAGCAGTTCTAAAACCTATTTACAAAATCCTTTACAAGATTGGAAAAAAACAATTGAATTTAAGCCATTCCATTTGTTTTTTCTCAACAGGTAATCGAAGTAAAGGTCACCGGGTCAACCAAGCTAAGATGTCATCTATAGTTGCTAGTTCTCAAACCAAGCTGAATGAGCTACTCGAGGCCATTAGATTAGAGTTTGCGCAAGTGTCGCAAGAAGCCACTTCTTACCGTTTACAAAATCAGAAAGATTACGATTTCAAGATAAATCAGCAGTTGGCTGAGATGCAGCAGATTAGAAATACTGTTTATGAACTGGAGTTGACCCATCGAAAAATGAAGGACGCTTATGAAGAAGAGATCAACCGATTGAAAATTGAACTCGAACAACGGGATAGACGACTAGCCTCGTTCACTGTCCACCACCAACAACAAGCGCAACAGCAGCAGCAACATCAGCTACTCCACCAACAGCAGGCACAGCAGCAACAGGTACAAACAGCAGCACCTAATACCACTGTATCCGGGCCTAGTTCCTTTGCCGCGGGCTCTCCTGCTTCTGGTACGGCGGGCTCACAAATGCCACCACAACCAACTCTACCGGCTGTAGCAGCTACTTCTAATCAATCACCCAGTTTGGCTCCAGCTCCAGCTGCAAGCACGACAGCAGCGCCAAGTACTCCTGGATTCAGTGGTAGCGCTGCACCCGCACAGACGCCAGCACCCAGTGGCACAGGGAATGAATCACAAGCCCAGACGACACTCCAAAAAGCAGGGACAAGTATTTTACCATCGACTTCCCCGTTACCGCAACAAGAGCAGTTGGCTAAGATCACTAAAGCAGAAGTGACTTCTAAAGAGATGCAGAAGACACAGTCGAAGCAGACAGGTTCGGAAGGCGGAGACTTACCACAAGAACATTACGTGGTTCCATATGCGGATCGTGCTAGCCACGCAAAACCGATCCCTCCCTTTTTGCTGGATTTGGATTCTCAAACCGTTCCATCTCATTTGAAGAAACAAACAAACGATTACTTTGTCCTATATAATCCAGCATTACCTCGTGAACTGGACGTCGAGTTGCATTGTTCATTGGACCATACTTCTGTTGTTTGTTGTGTCCGATTTAGTAATGATGGTGAATTTCTAGCTACAGGTTGCAACAAAACAACTCAAGTTTTCAAAGTTTCTGATGGTACATTAGTCGCTAGACTTTCAGATGACGCCGCTACACAAATCAATGAACAAAATGATGATAACGGTAACGGGGAAGAGACCAACAACGATGCAAATTTTGCAGCTTCAAAGAGCGCTTCGACAGATTTGTATATTCGATCTGTTTGTTTCTCCCCTGATGGTAAGTTTTTAGCAACAGGTGCAGAAGACAGGCTAATTAGAATTTGGGATATTGCTCAAAAAAAGATTGTCATGGTTTTGCAGGGTCACGAACAAGATATCTATTCTTTAGATTATTTCCCATCCGGTGATAAGTTGGTGTCCGGGTCCGGTGATAGAACTGTAAGAATTTGGGATCTTCGTACAGGGCAATGTTCTTTGACACTGTCTATTGAAGATGGTGTGACCACTGTAGCAGTTTCACCAGGTGATGGTAAATTTATTGCGGCAGGATCGTTAGATCGTGCAGTACGTGTTTGGGACTCTGAGACCGGGTTTCTGGTTGAAAGATTGGATTCAGAAAACGAATCTGGTACAGGTCACAAAGATTCTGTCTATAGTGTTGTTTTCACAAGAGATGGTAATGGGGTTGTTTCTGGTTCATTAGATAGATCTGTCAAACTTTGGAATTTGCGCAGTGGTTCTAACGATAGCAATACAAATGGAAAACCAACACCAGGCACATGTGAAGTCACATACACGGGTCATAAAGATTTTGTTCTCTCTGTTGCAACGACGCAAAACGACGAATATATACTCTCAGGTTCCAAGGACCGTGGCGTATTATTTTGGGATACTGTAACCGGAAATCCATTATTGATGCTCCAGGGTCACAGAAACTCTGTTATTTCGGTAGCCGTCGCAAATAGTTTTCCATTAGGTCCTCAATACGGTGTATTCGCTACAGGTAGCGGAGACTGTAAAGCAAGAATCTGGAAATATACCAAAAAAGAGAATGGGACGGAAGGTGATGTCAACCAGCCTAAAGTCAAAGAGTTAAAGGAATAGGAAGGACTTTTTGATGATAAATTGGCGCCTTTTTTGTTCTTTTGTGTCTTTTACTTTATTTCTATTGGCTTCGTGTGTCAATTTGCTCCGCTTATATGTTATGACAAGATGTAAAAATAGATTTAAGTAAGCATGATTGCCAGGATGACAAGCAGATGTAATAATTATTAACACTTTATTTGTAGTGATTACCAAAACCTGATACAAGCAGATGATAATTAATAGGAAAAGTTCTTTATGACACCTTGCGTATCAGAGCGCTGCACAAGATTTGCTTCATTTTTAGCATGTTTATAAATATCTGGCTAATTGAATAACTCACATCAAGGCTCAATCAAGGGAAACAATGTATACCTCTATAATTGCAAAATTTCGATGCATTGAATGTTGAAAAACGTGCTTAAATTGTATGGGAGACATGGCCTGACGTAATGAGCCAAAAATTGCTTCGCCCCAAAAAAGGCATTACCGGCAGCCTAGATGCTATATCATACTTTCAGGCCCTAATCAGGTCCGTAATAGTCTTTTTGACCTATTTAAATGTAAAATATTTCATTGAGCCATCTTTCGTTTCACTGTCGCTCAGCGTTTATTTTTACTTTTTTGTTTGAAATTCATATTTAGGTAACCAATCGCCATGAAACGGACCAAAATTCCAAAAGTAAAACAGACATTCGACTACATTTTGAGCTCTCCTTAATTCTCCTGAAACTGATATTAAAAAAATAACACAATCAAATTAATGGTGGAGTTCAATGCATTTTGGCTATCTTTGTACATATCTGGATCATATGTAGCTGCGATATATTCAACTACAAAGCAAGCAGAGGATTACCCAAGCGGAAGAGACGATCCGAGAGTCATCAAATCAAGAATACAGCGTGTTTGCTTTATTACTTTAATAAACGCAATCAAGATTCCATGGATTCTGCATTCGCAGGTAGAGCAGCTTTCATATCGTGAAGCGTTCCTAAACTTAGGACTAATACCAGGATATTATAGAAAAGGTAATTGGGATATCACAACATATATCCACGATATATGTAAAGGCATGGCCCTTATGGCCTTTCTATACGTAGGTCCTCTATTGGATTCTCTGCTATACCTAGTTTTTGTGACAAGAGGGACTGGTTTGAAAGAATTCAGCGATGAGGTATTCAGCATTTGGGGCCTGAGGAATTACTTCTTCGCACCGTTCACCGAGGAGCTGTTCTATACCTCCATGCTACTCAACACATATCTGGCGTTGAAACCTGACACGGGGCTGAATTTCAGGTTATTGATTTGGCAAACACCTCTCTTTTTCGGGTTGGCTCACGCTCACCATGCCTACGAACTCTTAGAACAAGGTATTTTAGGCTGGCCAACGATTCTATTGAATACGATTTGCCAAACAGCCTATACGACACTATTTGGCACCTTTACGAATTATGTCTACCTGAGATCTGGCGGAAATCTGTGGTCATGCATCGTAATTCATGCAATTTGCAACTATATGGGGTTCCCAGAGTCTTCAAGGCTCCACATGCATTTTACAGTCGTTAAGAAGCCTGAGAATATCCATGTAAGAAGACTAGTAGATCTTTGGAAAAAATGCTATCTTGTACTACTTCTTATGGGAATTCTTTTTTTTAAGAACCAGTTCGATGCATTGACCCAGTCAAAGTGGAACTTAGGTGTGTAGGAAAGGTCCGGCCAGACTGTTAATGCTTCCATTCAAATCTCTACGTATATTCATACATACTGAAGTTTATTATAATTGTAAGTTTAGCTATGACATTCATACATCATTACCCACGAAATGGTATTAGCGGAGACGCGTAAGATCTCGAATCAATTCTGGCACAAGTGCAATATAGAGATGAATAGAGGCTACCCCAGATCTCACCGAAAAACAGCCAGCAGTACTGCGGAAGTTCAACCAGCTGCGAATTGAGGGATCGCATGCAGCTAAGTTGGTAATATCTAACCAGAAACGCAAGAGGGGAAGGTACAATTTGTTGATATTCTCTCATTTTATTCCCTGGACTGAGGTATTAAACTCACTCTATTCATAGTCCTCTACTAGTAAATCTGGGTCTCTTATAGAAATGGACTCGAACTATGGTACAGGTGAAGGTATTGTGCTGAGAGGTCAAAGTACAAACCGGGTCTCCCTGCGTGAGAAGCGGAAATCAGAAGTTCTCATAGCTGCAAAATCTCTGGACAATGAGGTACAAAATGTTAAAAATTTGAAAAGAATTTCTATTGGCTCTATAGACCTTTTGATGGACCCAGAACTAGAATATAGGGTAAATGCGACAAGTAGTACCAGTATTCAGAACAAAAATCGAAATTCTTGGTCTTCAGGATCGTCATCAGGCGGGGATATCGAAGAGAATGATAGACCGGATGTAAATGATTCAAACTCTGGAAAAGGTGTTGCGTTGCATACTGTACAATCAGAGGACTCTTTTGAAAATAGTTTTGAAGCAACTACTGCGGAGTATTTGGATAACGAGCATGGCAATTCTGAAAGTGAGGAGAATAAATTGGTTCATAGTCAGGAACTGGAGCCATCTCCCTTTCCCGCGAATAGAGATCTGTCAGGCGTGGGGTCATTGAGAAGAGGCGCCCATAAGGTGCCTACTAGGAGGCCATCTTCGAATAGAACCTCTAACAGCAACACAAGTTCCAGCACATCTTTGACTCAGAACTTGCTCTGGGTCCCTGCGGACCAACATCCTAACGTTAAACCAGAGAATTACTTGGAACTTGTACAGGATACTTTGCATAACATAAAATTAGAAGATAAGACTGATCACCTGGTTGAAACCAACGCAAATAAAGAGAACCTGGATGTTTTGGATAAGTTGCCAGCAGATTTCTCAAGGAAGCATGAATCTTTAGTGCGAAGACCATCGGGCTTGAGAAAATCATATACCGAGTTTGAAAATGAGCTAGATGTAGATTCTGAAATTGAATGGCAGACAAGGCCCCGGTCATCTACAGATCCCGCCAGACCCATTTCTTTGAAGGATATCACTGAAGAACTTACCAAGATATCAAACAAAGCGGGATTAACAGATTCGGATGCTGTTACTCTTGCAAGAACTTTGAGCATGTCCGGATCATTTGGTGATGATGAATCACTAACAAATAAGAGTCGAACAGAGAACACTAACTCGAAACTAGCCGCCAGCGTTAACGAGGATGATGAATTTGCATCAAACATGTTTATGAAGCATGGATTTGTGATCCCTGCCAGGTCTTCACTACGGAGAAGCAAGTTTAATACATATAGGAAAAGGACTATGGAGGGCACTCTTCAATCGGATAGACATACTGAAAATTCAGGGAATGCCGCATGTGATCCGATTTCTAATCATAAGCATCTAGAAATGGAGCCTAAAGTCATTTCAGATCGATCAAGTCTTCATGTTGAGGAAACGGAGCAAAAAAAAGAAAACGTTTCACTCTTGACTAATTTAGTTGAAAGTAACTCCAGTATTACATCTCCAAGCGCAGCAAGTGACTTTCAAGACTTGTATGATCATTACCGCCAGTCTAGCATAGATTGGCAGAAAGAGGGTGAACAAAAAAGTGAAGAAAATGCACAGGAACTCATAGAGGACAATACATGCCTGAAAAATGTTAGAAATGAATCGAGGGACTCACCACAAAAAAAAAATGATTGGCCCTGGATGAATGACATGGAATCGGAAAAGACCTCTCCAAATGCCAAACAACTTACTGAAAACAATGACGTAAAAAGTTTCGATGATGACTTCATCAAGGCAACAAAACATTCAGAACAGGAATTCGAAAGACTGGCACCAATACGTAGTAATCATTCGAAGAATAGACATCAACCAATTCTACTACAGAAAGACTCTAAACCTTCCCCAAAAAAGACGCCGGACAACGCGTCGAAGAATAAACATAGCGAGGAGAGCACAGCGCTGTCCAACTTCATTAACTCCTCGACTTCTGATAAAAGACAGCGGTTGGAGATGAAGTTCGTAAGTTTATTTAAACGCAAGGGAAAAAGTAAATCAAAATCGGTTAGTAGCACAAGCAAAAAGCATCCTCATTCAGAACCAAAGGGAAAAGTGTCCTCTCAAATCGGTCCAGATGAGGCAGAAGGAAGAGAACTCCAAGAAGAAATGCCCGTTTTCAGCAGAAATTCGAAAAACACTTCGAAAATCAAGTCAGAATCAAAATCTGAGAACCGTCTCAGATCGGTTCCTCACGATTATGCATCTATTCACAAGAGTAATCAAGACAAAGAAGAACTCCCAGCTTTAAAGCCCGCTGTAAGTGTTGCAAGTACGAAGAATGACATTCACGTGAGTAATACGTTAGTGGGCCCTCAATCAGACGTAGTTATTGAATCTGTGCAGGAGTTGGATGGTGATGATTCACAAGATACAAGTTTGGATCAAAGTTACAATATGCACACGGAACCATTATTAGTCGAAAAAGATCTAAAACAAGAGAAATCGATAATTTCAAACCCAAATGACAATCATGGTCCTCCTGCTGCTGTGCTACCACCACGCAAGCTGAGATTCGAGGACGTTCAGAAACCTGAAAAGCCAAACGCTCCGATACAATTTAGCGATAGCGCATTTGGATTCCCACTACCAATGCTTACTGTCTCCACTGTAATAATGTTTGACCATCGATTACCTGTCAATGTCGAAAGAGCAATATACAGACTTAGCCATTTGAAGCTGAGCGATCCCAAGCGAGAGCTCCGGCAACAAGTAATATTGAGTAACTTCATGTATGCATACCTTAACCTGGTAAACCATACGTTATACATGGAACAAGCTTCGCAAGATCAAAGCATGATTTCACTTGAAGAGGACGAAAGCAATGCTGGAAGCGCTTACAGAACAGAACACAATGCTGCCGACGGAGCAATCTGTATACCGGAGATTTGAAGAACATACATAGGAACAAACATACCATACCGAAAAATGAGTAAAAAGAGCATTTATATTGTTGTACATAGACCAATATATAAAACCAAATCACATCCACAAATTGCGTTGCCAAATATTCGCTGCTTCGTATCTTGACAGCTGACCACTCTACCTGTAGCACCAGCAAGCAATTACTATTCATCGTTGATGTGTATCGAGCTTCGAACACGACAACGGAATGTTTTTTATCCGGCAGGCATCGTTTTACCTTCAAGGAGAAAGGAGTAGAACAAAGATATGGAAAAGTATAATTGAAATCGCTAAATACATAAATCCAGAAGGAAAGTCTCTTGAATACCTTTCGGTAGAATAGAGTAAAAGGATAAACATACCATTCCACATCCGACTCCTAAATAGAACTGCAATGACAAACCCCGGCGATTGAAGACTAAATTCCACGAAGACTATAAGCGCCTGGTTTGGTACCTGATAAAAAGCAAATGAGACGAGAAAAAATAAATGATTATATTTTAAGCTTTAGGAAACTTTGGTTGCATGTTGCATATTGCATGCTGCTGTCACATATACTCATCTTCTGTCAAATAGAAAGCTCGGCGGCTAACGTGCCTCAGCGCTGTGCCATGGTTACCTTCTCACATAAGGTACCACGAAAAATAGACTACTTTCCATATTTCACCCTAATTATACTGTATGATTTGACTTTGTCTAATCGCGTTTCTCGGCAAGGATCAGATCTCACTAATCACAAAAGGGTTTCTATTATCTTTATGGAGAGATTCAATGAAGGAAAGCAATAAAAAGCTAAAAGAAAACAATTTAAAGTTGGATGAAAATCTTTTGAATATCCATAACAAGGCTCTACTTAGCTACCAAGCAATAAGAAACGTGAAAATTGAAGCATTTATCATTTCAAACCACTTTTACGACATATATACAGCATTCTCAAACAAGTTGCTTCAATTTTTGAGGAGTGAGTGGTACATCAAGCCGTTGAATGAATACTCAAAGGACATACAGCTGTCAGTTTCTGCAAAGCTGTGATCACTATATATCCAGTGACAAGAGAGCGGATCAATTCTTGTCCGAGTGAAGACAGATCAAAAGTCCGCATGTATTGAACAAATTGTGAAACAAGAGAATTATATTTCACGCAAATATTCTTTACTGGAACAAGACCTCTCATAAGGCTGCTGTTTTAATTAGAGGGTTCATAAATCAAGAAGGATTAAATACTTTATTCCGATCGTTTTGCTCCAAGCGATAACTACAACTTAGCCATCGGTTGTATTTGAGGTCCAAATACATCTTAGAAACTCATTCTACTAATACTAATTGAAATTTGGAGAGATGCAGTCGCACTTCAACAGGAATCTTTAATGACACTTGTCGTAAACAAATTAGAAGTGTCAAAAATGTAGAACGTTTGAAAAAATTCAAGCCGATCAGCATCCAAGGAAACTCTTCATGGCCATGCCTCCGTGAGACACATAGTCGGGGGACCGAGTATTCTATAACGGCTGCCCCTACGTGACACTGTCACTGTGAGTTGCGAAAGCTGGCAGTCTCGCAAAGCACTTCTCAGAGTCGCATTCTGTTATCATCCAAAGCCATTTTGCTCCGCTAAGATACACCAATCTTTTATTCAGTTCTTCAGTAAGAGACTTGTGCGAGCATTCGAGCACTCAAGTGCCACAAATGTGGGTATTCTGAACACATTGCATTTGATAATCTACTAACAACAGCTGCTAAAACTGCTTCTCAATGCAAGACATGGACTTTGGTAGAATAAATTCAACTGTATTGAAAATTGACCGAAGATATTCTACGATTTTTTTTTCTCTGGATCTTCGAGATGTGCGGAAATATAAGAAGCTACAAATTTTTGCACAATCATTTCATGAAATAAAAAAAAGAATAACGAATTTCAAAAGGTAGATCATATTATCACAGTTCATTGAACCGCATATACAATTACGTGCAAGAGCATCTTTCGCCTATTTTTACATTCCAAGTATGAGCTCTGCCGACACTATGTACAGAATGATGATTCTGCTAGAAGAATCGATAAATGACGAGGAGAGGAAAGAGCAGGAAGAACTCAGTGGTAAAGAGGTGAAAAAAACGCACGAGTTTGTTGAAGAGCTACTGATGCCATTCCATATCGATGAATTGGATATTCTGAATGTATGGTTCGATAAATTTGACAAAGAGATCTGCATAGAAAATGAAGGCCATATCAAGTACGAAATCACCAGCGATGGACTCATCGTTCTGATACTAGACAAAGAACTAGAGGCTCTGATAGAAAGGGTCAAACAGTTTGTGGAAGAAAACAGCTCATAAGGCAAACTCATAAAGCAAACGTTTCGCGATCACGATGTGTCGTATAGCAAAACCCTGTATCGTTTAGAAGATATTACCGAACGAAGAAAAAAAGGACTGAACAGAGAGCGTTCTCGCAAGCTACCCCATTCACCATCAGACTCATTTATACCGCATGGACCAATGCCTCCGCGTCCCGAGCACTCGCCCATTCGCATTACTGTATACAATATATGTATTCTAACAGTTGCTGTCACTAATGACAATGGTTTTGATGCCAAGCCAGAACCACTAACACTCCTCTCCACTGAGCACACCCTATAATAGTAGCAATCTTCCTCAATCACTGTCGCGAGTTCTCCAGCTTGATATGGAGCACTAAACTGTTATTGCATACTTTCTCTTGATGATACCGAAGCTTTTTCTTTTTCGCTACCACGGAACTTTTCTGCTTTCGGATCACTTGGTCGCATTGTGGACATTCCATCGGACGGATCGTTTACTATATGAAAAAGAAGCTACTATATAAAGCCATATAAAGAGAAATAAAAATAGTCAACATTGTGTTTATTGCAATCACTGAAGAAGGTAGTTAATCCGTATAGATTTATATCGGAAAACTTGTGTCTGTTTGTCAATAGGATATATTTATTAAGATGCCTGGTGACCAGTCAAAAACGTTAGAGTTGTTCTCGCAAGAGCAGTTTGCAAAACACGGGAATGCAGATGATTGCTGGGTTACCGTTTCGAAGAGAAAGATCTACGACGTGAGCAAGTTCCTCAAAGAGAATCCAGAAAGTGCAAATCTTTTGTTGCAGCACGCCGGTACCGATATTAGTAGCGTACTGGAGGAGCAGAATGATTTGAAAGACTTGGAGAAATTGCTAGATGAAAAGTATTTGGTGGGGTATCTTGCTACAATGGAGGAAGAAAAGAAGCTTTTAAGCAACCCTGATCATAAGGTCGAAGTGAAGTTAACCAAAAATGATGGTGATAACTTTGATTCTACGACTTTTGTACCAAAGTTGCCAACTGAAGATAAGTTGAGTATTGCCACTGATTATTCTCAGGATTTCAAAAAGCACCACTTTTTGGACTTAAACAAGCCTTTATTGCCACAGGTGATGTTTGGCACGTATACGAGAGATTTCTATGTGGACCAGATTCATAGACCAAGACATTATGGTCAAAAATCAGCTCCTTTATTCGGAAACTTCTTAGAACCAATTTCAAAGACCTCCTGGTATGTTATTCCGCTTGTTTGGGGACCTGTCGTGATTTATCACTTCAGCGTGGCTCTGAAACATATGAATCCCATTTTTTGCGTCTTCTTCTTCGGCCTTGGTTTGTTCGTGTGGACTTTAATCGAGTACGGCTTGCATAGGTTTTTGTTTCATTTGGATGACATCCTACCGCAGCACAACATTTTCTATACGTTGCACTTCTTACTTCACGGTGTCCACCACTATTTGCCTATGGACAAATACCGTTTGGTCATGCCACCAACACTATTTTTGGTTCTTTGTACCCCATTCTACAAGTTAGTCTTTGGATTGCTACCATTGTATGTTGCCTATGCCGGTTTTGCTGGTGGTTTATTCGGTTATGTTTGTTACGATCTTACACATTATTTCCTCCATCATTCCAAATTACCTCGATTTGCTCGTAAATTGAAGAAATACCACCTGGAGCACCACTACAAAAACTACCAATTGGGATTTGGCGTTACCTCCTGGTTTTGGGATAAAGTTTTTGGCACTTACCTAGGCCCAAGCTCACCAATATCGCAGATGAAATACGAGTAAACATGGCACGCCAAAATTATGATTTACTCATTAGAGTTAACGATTATTCTAGTAGTTTTCAATTATTTTGTTTTTTTATTGTTTTCGATCAAGTTGTGAAGACTCCCCCACTTATGATTTTATAGATATGTACTACAGCATATATACTTGTCGTTTTGAGAACGATTTTTCAATGGAGACGTTTCCATCGTATTCTTCTCATTTTTCTCCATTGTTGGAAAGCCACTCTCGTTTAATCTGGCTTTATATACACTGAAAGGGTGCAAAGTCGTTTAGGTGCAATTATACGTAGCGCCAGAGTACGTAAGGTTACAATTATAGATTGCTTTATGGAATAACAGCACTTCAACTACTTTCAGTTTCAACAAGCAAAGATGGTCTCATAGTGTAGTGGTTATCACTTTCGGTTCTGATCCGAACAACCCCGGTTCGAGTCCGGGTGGGACCTTATTTTTAATTAGGCACTGAAATATTTTTTTTTTTTTTTAAATTTCAGTTACATATACACAACAACTATAGCAATTACACACTTTCAAAATAATTCTCCAAGTCGGACAATCTTTTCTTGATGTCATCTGTCTTCTTTGCGGATAAAAGCTGACTTGTGATCATGGTTGGTAGTTTTGTCTCGTCGTGATACCTGCACCAAGGAGCGTGGGGGTTCAGATAATCGCTTCCGGTGATCGATCCAATGAATGCTTTGCGGAAACATCGAACACATATTACTGCATCGTTGCAGCCTTCTACCGGGATGAAACCTCTTAGCATTAACTCTAACTTCCGTTTGTCAGCACATTTGAAAAATTCTGATAAACTAAATAATTGCTCTTGCGAGAATAGAGGTGTTGAATTATGCGTAATTTCACCTGATGTACCGAAATGAACGGTTTCGTGACCCTGCATTCTTGTTATGTCATGAATCAAGTTGGCTTCTTTCAGATGATAATCCGAAAGGTCGAATTGATTCGAAACCCACGGACACTGCGAGGGTCGCGATTTAGTCACAATATCCTCCCAGTACCTCTCGTTGATGAGATTTTGAACGTTGTCGTTGTTATGATTTTCAGTTGAATGTAAGTCCAAGTATATTTTGGTATCACAACGGCCACAACTGCATAAGAGAACAAGGGTGTTCGGCGTTTCACCCGCCAGCGAGTGAAATTTCCAGCCCTTTGACGCCAGACTCAATTCGTTGATCCACTTGTCATCCCATGATAGCAGGACACAATTTGTGCCGACAACGATACTGTTCAGTCTTTCCAAGGCCTGCTCGAGTGAATATAGCTGCAACCCTTTGTATTCTTTACCGACAATCTCCGAAACATTATAATACAATGGTTGGAGTTTTTGAAGCTTCTCCGGCAAGAAAGCATTCCTAGAAGTCGCTCGTTCACAATTCTTGGTTCTATATTTCCATTTCTTGATGATTCTACGCGTTTCTGGTGTTCCTAAAATCATACGAAGATTCCTTCCCTTATCACCCTCCGAATCTCGCAACATCATCCCAAAGAGAGACTGAAGCCTGCCATGCGATAAAGAATCCATAGCCGCCCGTACAAATAGCAGGAACGACTTACGTTTGGCCTTTCGAGCTCTTTGTTCTTTTGCCCTTCTTCATAGCCTTTATCTCACACAAGGCCGTCCATGGCGACGCTGCTGCACTTTGAAAATTTTTTAATTCAATAAGGAATGGACATTTTAAGTACCTCAGTGACCATACTGCTTCGCCTGGCTTACTTGAAATGCTAAAAAGATCGATCCAAAAGTTAACTGTAAGAGATTCTGAATTAGTTTTGAATATTCAATTCTAAGTGCGAGAAATCCTATTTGGTTTTGAGCCTACAATTTGATAATTTACGATCCCATATCACATCTGTGATTATTCGTTTTTGGTCCCCCTTGTATTTCTGATCCGACAAATTGGATTTGTGTTTGCTCTAAGTTCGATTTTTGGTCTACAATTAGCTAATTTTGCGATTTGAAAATGCCAATGGTGCTAGAAGATTATCAGAAGAATTTCCTTGATTTGGCAATTGAGTCTCAGGCTCTAAGGTTCGGCACTTTTACCTTGAAATCAGGTAGGACATCTCCATACTTTTTTAATTTGGGATTGTTTAATACAGGTAAATTGTTGTCAAATTTAGCAACCGCTTATGCAATTGCAATAATTCAATCTGATTTAAAATTTGATGTTATATTTGGTCCTGCATACAAGGGTATTCCACTAGCTTCCATCGTTTGTGTAAAACTTGCAGAGATTGGTGGCTCGAAGTTTCAAGATGTTCAATATGCATTTAATAGAAAAGAGGCAAAAGACCATGGCGAAGGCGGTAATATAGTGGGCGCAACTCTCGAAAACAAGAGAATTTTAATCATTGACGATGTGATGACTGCAGGTACTGCAATCAACGAAGCGTTTGAGATCATTGCAAATGCAAATGGTAAAGGTGTTGGCTCTATCATTGCTCTTGATAGACAAGAAGTTGTCAGTACTGATGATAGGGAGGGCTTAAGCGCAACTCAAAGCGTGAGTAAAAGATATGGTATTCCAGTTCTGAGTATCGTTTCCCTAACTCATATCATAGCTTATTTAGATGGCAGAATTTCCCCGGAAGAGAAAAGTGCAATTGAACAATATCGTCAAACATATGGTGTTTAATTTTATTTTTGTTCTGATGTACCCTTTGCATAATTCTGTCTTCATACAAGCTAATTTCTATTTTGATATCTTCTTTACGGTAGTTTCATAAACTCCTTGTGTAAACTTTAATCTAATATGATATATACAAACACTTTTCTCCAGTGCATCAGACTGAATTCTCTTTACTAATTATTGGCCTCGCAAAAACTTGGAAAATTAAAAACAATAGTACTAAAACAATCGTATGTACTATAGTAATTGATCTATAACCTTAATTCATCTTCTTATCACCTTGTATTTATTCTTCGGAGGCTTGAATTGCTTCTCTGGTGTATCGACTGGTGCTGCAGTTTCGTAAATCGACTTTGTCATAGGATGCCCCATAAGATAAGCACTATGCAGTGGGACGATCTCATTCATTTTAAAACCACCGACAAGTGGAATCTTTTTAAACTCTATATCGTCAAAATCTGGTCCGTATGGTATTTCTCTCAAGTTTTCAATTCTGGTGGGATGTTTGATTAAATATTCACCTATTTTATTGATGAGCTGTTTCTTACCTCCTGAGAATGCTTTGGCTGATGAAACCAATTGTCCATTTTCCTTGAGAAGTACCCTAACTCTACCAGGATTACCAAAATCTTGGGGATGTGACTTTTCACCTTCAAATATACAGAGCAGTCCGAGACTGCGTACTGCATCAGCGACAGTTTTAGCCAATGGATTAGCTACAGATAGCATGCGAGGTGCACGCCTTCCCTCCTTGTGTGACCTGTTCTTGTCAAAATAACATGGATAAAGTAATTGGAATTTTTTAAATTCGTCCATTTCTTCCTTCGAAATCTGAGTGCTGCTATCCACTTTACCGGTTTCTGGATTTATGAAAGCAACTTGATTCGAATTACTTGCGGGAATGTCCTGCGATGCAAGTCTTCCATCCTCCTGATCTTGACTTCTCACCACAGAAGGCACAATTTTGGGAGCAATTGGTGTTCTTAACGATGGATCTAGCTCAGCTAGATCCATCTCTAAATTATCAATATCATCGTAATCGTCAATTTCCTCAATCTTAGGCATCTTAAATCGAAGGCTTGGTCACCCGTACTAGACAGTCAACTCTTCTAAAACGTTCAGATATGCAACGATTTACTGAAACCTAAAATTTTTTTTGATATTGGTGAACTTAATCTTGAGGCGAAATAAGAGATTCAACAACACCTGCCAAAAAAGCTATAGGCTAAACATTTAAGTAAAGGACATGTGGTTATGAGCGATATTGACGACGGTGATTCACTCACTGGAAACCAGAATATCATAGATAAAGCAACTATCGATGGAGCAAATGATTTGCTGAATGTTCTCGAGCAATCTCACAGAAGCGATCTTTCGTTACACCTGTACTCTTCATATTTATTGAAACATCTTCTGTACAAAGCAAATGAGAAAAAGCATTGGCTCGAAATTGACCAATTTGTTAGAACACAGATCAAGAACAACTGGACTAGCTGGCCAAGTCCAAAGACTGTCATCAGTCCCGGAACTGATCTTCTTTATGAGGATATTGTTGTGGCAGGACAACATGAACGAAAACAAGAGCAAGACTATGCGCAGGGAACTATTAAGCCCGGTGAAGTCTCACACCGGGCATTAATTCATTCCAAAAACATGCTGAGATTGGAACTGGATTCATACTGGCAGCATTGCTTTGTTCAATCTTCTGCAAAATCGGGTGAAGTATTGGACATCGACAAGATGTTCATACCAAAATCGGTAAGCGATGAAGTAATAAATAAGATCGATTCTCTGTTGAGTGGTCTGCATAGTAGGATGGCACAAATGAACAAAATCGAGATTCGGCAAGATCAGGTATCGCATAATGTTACTATCACTCAAGCCCAAAACGAAACAGTCAAAGTTAAAAAGATTCCCAAACTGACGTATCGCGATATTATCAGCCAAGGATGCGAAATGGGTGAGGATATGGTGGAGATTTATATGAAATCGCTCGAATTATATAATGATTTTCCGTCGAAACTGAAAAAAAACCAGTATAAACTGCCAAAATCAGTGCTTAGAAAATATGGACCGGCGAAGAAGGGAAAGTCAGGCATTCATAAACTAATGCGGTCAAGAGAGCAATTTTTGGATGTCTATAAGCTTTTGCAGGATAAGAGATTATCTGCTCAGGATAAGGCCGCTTTAAAGAAGCTGTCGAATAGTGTTACAGAAAATGCCATCGACAAAAAGACATTTTTTAAAATCAAGGGATTTCCTACTGATGAACATACAGAGGATCTCTATGAGTTAGACGATTGTTTAGCCAAAGTACCTACCTAGAAGGTGATATACTAAGTGAAAATACATTTTCATATTGCATTTCCATCTTTCTTCTGCGATTTGATTTTCTCATTAAAAAAGACTTCATTCAATGTCACATCGAGAATTTCAAGTAGTAGGCTCGCATTTATATACGAATTCTGTAGCATTTCATGAATATTAACAGCTGCGTTTTGAGCATTTCGAAATCCCACAACTTTTGCAAAAACTTCTATAAAAAGCCTTTGTATAAGCAGTCGAGAGTCATTCCGGGCTCTCTTTATATCACCGTCTGTTCGCACTTCTTTTGGAAGTTTTCTCTTTGCTAAGAAACCATTGGGAGACGATAAGTAAGTTCTGAATCCCCGCAAAACATCAGTGATTTGTTCCTCCGACGTTAGCCTCTTTAGAGTGTCTTTGATGTATTTGTCAGCTGCCGTACCCAGTAGTTGCTGCAAAAGTTTCAAAATTGCACGGCCTCGCAGCCAACCGGAATTATTTTTGTTTAAGCTAAAGACAGATATGAAGAAATCGCATACCGATCTCACATATGATTTTTCCTCATAGTTCCTGACATCACAATTTGTGTAGACCTTGTGCCCGACATCACTCTGTATGTCTAAATCTTCATCGTTTAACGGGTCTATTTTACGCCTTTGAACATCTGTTGCGGGAATCCCATTCAGATCAATGTCCATACAGTGATTCAGGGAGGCAGTAGAGCTTTCCAGATCACTTGCATCATTCTGTTCAGCTTGTTCATCTCTTTCACCTGAAAAAAGAGCTGAATTCGTTAAAAAGCGTCGAAACATGCCATCCTGGCACACTTCAGGTATACTCAATAACTCAAGCAAATACTTCTCTAGTTTAGCTTTTCGTTCCTCGTATAATAAAGATTTCGAAACATGATATCTCAGTGAGATTTTGATCTTTTCAGGAAAGATTTCCTTCCGTTGCAGGTGTTTCATCAGGCTTTTATATTTTCTCTTAAGTTCCAAATTTAAAGAGTAAAACTCACTAAACCTACGGGGAATTTCCCAGGATGTCACCAGGTTATTATTAATGTGAGTCACGTTGATTAGATAATATGTTACTTCTCTTTGATTTTTCAACGGCTGGTCTACGTAATACGACTTAATAGAAATTTTAGTTTTCTTGAACAAACTGTTAGCGTCTTCCTGAACAGAGTACTGCTGTCGTAGCAACTCTTTATTTTCCAAATCTCTGACCAAAGCCCTTTGTGATTTTTTTAATAGTTTTAATTGCTGTTGATTGTTAGTTAATTCAGCTTTCAGAAGAAGATGGTCCAATAAACGTAACTCTTTTTCTATCTGATCCACAGCTATTGTCAAATATGCTATCCTAGCTTCAAGGTCGACAAATGACCTTTCAACGCGACTACCAGACAAATTTGGAGGTGAAAACTCTTTAGGAAAGGAGTCTTCACTCAAATGATCTTCCTCTGAATTCTCTGTTGGGGCTTTGTCCGTTTCATTGTTAGCGAGATCTCCGAAAAGAGAGTCCTCAGAAAGCGGTTTTGGGATTCCTTCTTCGTCACCAAAAATGACCTCTATATCTGAGATTTGATTTTCAGACTTTTTTCTTCTTCTACTTGCTACCTTCAAAATATTGTCGAGTGCATCACCGATATGAGCCCCCGGGATGCTTTTTTTAGGAGCCATACTCGTCCCAAATTCTCTGAAAGTGTTGTTTTCGGGGAGATCAAGCAGCTTAGAAAAGACATCTGTACCAATAAATTCAGGATCCGATACCATTCCAATGAATGTCTTCGAATCTTTGAAAGCTTCAAAAAACTCTTTTGACAGTGCTTTTTTTGCCTCGTTTTGCAACAATAGCATACTTCTTCGTGCTAGCATGACTGTCTGGTCATCATTAGAAGTGGTTCGTGAAACAAATAGCTGAATGTTACTTACAAGTCCGGGGTCTAGAACTCTCAAATCATCTAGGCGATTAAACTTTTCAGCAGCTTCTCTCAATTCATTTATCTCAGACGGCGGAAAAGTGACCGTAATATCTCTTGAATCTTCTAGAGGCGTTTTCATTTTCTCAACCAGCTCATAAAATCTCAAATAGGATATTCCATAGTGATAAGGATGGGATCTCAAATAGCTCTCAAAGTAAATGAGACACATAGGCTCAGCCAAAATATCATCGAAAGATATCAATTGTATTGATGCCACGAAACTCTCCAGAATTTGATTCAGATCAGACTGCTGGGACTCGGGATTGATACTACTCGTGAAACTTCCAATGTTGTTTATGGAATCAACGTAGGTTAAACGTGTTTGGATCAGTTTTAGGGAGAGCGATGTTCTTCTTTTTAGCTCCTCAATTTCCTGGGGTGACATTTTTTTATCTTGTAGCATTAGAACGTTTGAGAGCAAAAAATGCCTTACGGCCCATAAGTGAAATGCCGAATCTAGAAGGCTCAGCTGTCTTAGAAAGTCTTCAAAGTATTTTTCAGAATGCCCTATTTCGAATTCAAGTCCCATTTCAAGCAGACGTTCGAATTCCCCATTATGTCGCGAGCAAAATCTTCGAAGCTCAACTTCATTTGATAAAATCCTGCGAACTTCGAGCACTTGATCACGCTCTTCAAGTTTCTTCTCACAAATTGATATCAAAATAGTATTCCAGTTATCGGGATCAGAAAATTTTAATACTAAAGGTCCAATGATTGATGTTGAGAGTATCTCTCTCAGCAGAATAGATACATATGGAGAATTGAGTTCTTTTTCAGAGATAAGATACGGTAACAATCGATCTACCTTGGTCCTTACATGATTTTCAATGTCTGAAGATTGACAGCTCAGTCTGAGTGAGAGCCCACTATGCATTTTGAGGTACTTATTAAATTGAACTGCGACCTTTAAATTGGTATTTGAGAGGCCACTTTTGCTGGAAGAATCGTCAATTAAAACAGCTTCCCTCGCAATACAAAAGATTCTGAAATACTTTGTCAACAGGGGAAGAAGCTTCAAAGCTACAAAATCAGCCTCATCTACTCCTGACAATCTTTTTTGCAATCTACAGATCGTTTCAAGAATGATTTTCTTGATAACCAGAGGGAACCTCGAGGAGGGATTGGCATCAATGCTTTGAAACCACGAAAGAATAAAATTTTGTATCAGCAAATCCACAATTTGTTCGATCTCTTCAGATGCCTCTGGATAACTTTCAAAAAAAGAGTCGACATAAGAATTTTCAGTATCCTCGCTGGAGCTAAGTTCCTTCTCATCAGCTTTCTCAAGCTTTTTCAGTCGCCTCAGAGTTTTAACAGGGGGCCGTTCTATTTCTTCGAAGGATATGAAAAGAAACGCATATATCAAACTTATCAGCGACGTCCATTTTATAATATCATATGCTCGCTGGTATGTAATTTGAAAAAGGATAATTATGGCCCCGATATAAATACCATAAGTGAATATGCCAGCATTCTCAACCATGTAATTAATATTACCCGATCTAAAGGATCCAGCCACCTATTTGTAAGTACATTCAGTGTTGAAATGTTTGTGAATTTCAGTTTCGTTCATGTTAAGGCAACTTATTCCTTAATTTATAGGTATCCAAACACCACGTGACTTCCAACTAAGTCTTAGCTGGTGGACATATGTCGGTAACGATTACATTATGCTCCCAGGCCATTGACAGCTCACTAATGCTTAATATTTCGCCGGAGTAGCAGCATATCAGGGGTTGAAATAGTGCCAAAATAGGCAATGCTACGTTGTTGAATCTATATAAAATCTATGCATTAAGAATTGGACTAATGTACAATGCAAGTGTGGTGGCCGCTGTGGAATGTGTCAGGGCGCGACAACATGTTGGAGGAAAGTTTCAGCGTCGCGATCTAGCTTTGTTAACGCAACTTACTTCTTATGTTTACTCTCCTTTTTTTGAACTTTGGAAGTCTTTTTATCTTTCTTCTTCTGCTTCTTCTCTGTCTTCCCTCTGTTCTCTCTCTTCTCTTTCTTCTCTCTCTTCTCCTTCTTTCGTTTCTTCAGCAATCTCTTTTCATCAGAAATTCCTGATGTCCTTTTACTGCCTTTGAATACAATCAATTGGGGTAACGGATCATTGTCCTGATCCTCTATAGTACCTTTAAGACTCTCGCCTCTGACAAATCTTCTGTATAACGGCGAGCTTTCCTTCGAATGCCCTGATGCAACAACTTTCTTTTGGTTGAATGAAATACCATGTGTTTTGGTTCCTGCATTTATTTCAAGTCCCTTTAGCTGGCCATCAAATATACGCTCCCACCAAGCCTCACTGTCATCCTGACCGGGTGCGCATCCAAGACCTTTTTTATCTCTCTTGTGCTTCACTAAGATAGGCTTCTTAAGGCCGCCTGTCCTTAGGGCTTCACCTTCTTTCCACCCAAAACACTTCAAGTACTCTTTACTATCCATGACAAAGATGCACCAAACTATAGATAGCTATTAACATTTACCGACCTTCATGGTTTCATAACGAGATGTGTTCTTGGATAGCGCTAAAATTTTTCGTACGCCTGGCCCGCTTGATGCCCATCTGGAAAACAATACTGGCTGATATTCAAATTTAGGTTAGCTATCCACTTGAGAATAAAATAGAAGTCCAATCTAAGTAAAACAGCAAGGATGAGCTCCGAGTAATAGTGGTCGCTATTGACTCTTGATTACGCTTTAGTGTGCCTTTATTGCCGTCGCAAAATTTTTCACTAATTACTTGGCAGCATCGTGAGCAATACTTTATCTTTTTGGAGCTAAGAACATGGCCAAGATTGCCACAATTTCAAAAATATATACTAATTGAAGTTCCTAAATAACGTCTTGGGCTGCTACCGTTAACAAATGTTAAAATGGCTCCCGGAAACCTAAAAAAACATCGTAAGTGGGCCTCGATTTCGTTCCATACTTTATCTCTACCGTACCTGCTCCTTTTAAGGTGTCGTCTATAGATTACAAAGTGTTCTATGCACTGACTTCCTCGAGAAGTCTTCTACGAATTAAAGTCTCTGAAAGCCCATGTTTATGCGCTAAGAACTAAAAATAGTGCACAATGGTACCCCGGGTTGTGATCTGACCCTCATGTGGCATCGTGTGACATGTAAGATATATCGTAAACCTCCCAACCGCTCAGTTCTGGCGAAATGCCACAAAACGTTAATCCACTTAAGAAAGTGTATCGCTCCGTTAACATGCATCATCTATTAACGTCCCACGAGCTTTCCAACATGACAACATATCGACATTGAGATGGATTGAATATGCTATCAAACTCCGGAAGCATCAGGCGTAATATGGGGATCTTTCTTGCCATTGATTCTTTAGAAATTAAAGCACAGAAATGCGATGTGTATGTTGATCGTATTGAATAAAAAAAGGACGGCCTTTGACATATACTTCAACAAGAAAAAAGACAACTTACGAAGTAAACAACTTTTAAAAACCCGAGAATTTCATCTTAACTGCAGTATCCGCGGTACCAGACTGAATGAAACGATCGCTGGACGTTGAACCCACTGGCCCAAGAAAGCAGGTTGATATCAATGAGAACAGAAAACGAGAGCTCACAACTGTGATAGTGAGAAATCTACCCAAAAGTTATAACCAAACAAAATTAAGAAAATACTTTCAAGATTGTGGCAGGATTAATCAGGTCGATGTCTGTGAGGCGTTGTCAAAAGACGGAAGATTAGCGAGAATTGAGTTCACGTCTTATAATGAAGTTTTAACAGCACTAACAAAGACTTTTAGCAAAATAGGAAACAATGAGATTCAAGTTGAGCCACTAGTTGATTGCACAATATGGATGACAAATTTTCCTCCCCAATATACAGCTCGAGATATCATAAATTTACTGAGAAGAATAGATATTTTGACGGTTAGCGTACGCTTACCGTCGCTGAGATTCAACGCAAATAGGCGCTTTGCCTATGTGGATTTGACCTCACAAGATGACGTAAATAGAGCAGTATCACAGCTCAATGATAAAACTATACAATCTTATCGCTTGGTTGTCAAAAAGTCCAACCTTTTGGACATATCGAAGCGAACTGACTCTGCCGTTTTGGAAAGAAGAGAGATCATGATACGACATTTGAATCTGGAGCAGATTACCGAGGACCGCTTAAAAGAAATCTTTTCAACTTATGGCGCTATTGAAACTGTAAAAGTACCACATACTGGGGATAGACAGCACACCGATGGTTATGCATTTATCACATTCAAGGAGAAGTCTTCGGCAGATGAATCATTGAAAGCAGATCAAACTACTCTGGACGGTCAGCAGATAAATGTCAAGTTATCAGATAGAAAGGAGTATTTGGAGAGACAGAAAGTGAAAAGAATTTTGTTCAACAAGTCTCAAAATGATTCCATTATCTCATTATTTCCCTTGAGCGATCATATCTCTAAGGCACAGATTGAGTCCTTGCTTACAGAAAAGTTGGGCTTAAACGCAAACGATATGGAGAATCTATATCTAGTTTCAGATTATGAAGGTGCTCTTATCGTTTTGAAGGAGGCAAAATTAGCAGCCAAATGTCTTATGTCACTAAATGGAACTGAGTTCAAGGGCAGGCATCTCCACTGTGGTACTGTGAGAGACTTGAAAGATCATGACCGAAATCGTAAGGCAACAGCGAAATCGCATTTTGTAAATGCGAGCCGTGATCATTTCATTCAAACTACACTTAGAGATACAAATTCTTCACCAAAACTATCAAATGAGGACTTCCGTAAAATATTTCTCAATAAATAGAATAATATACGAAATATTTAATGTGATTCCAAGTAAAAACAACCACGCAAACATTGTTACTAATCATCCAGAAGTGATGCTTGCATTTCCTCTATATTCTTCGACACTTCTCTTACAAAATCTCCTCTCTTTGCATCGTCATCCAAGAGTCGTTGCTCCTCTATTGTAGTTGCGACGACCCTGGAATTTAAATACTTCGGATGTGTAAGCAAACGCTTGAGTGCAATATTTAGTGATTTCCTTGCTTCTTCTGTGTCTAAGCCAATAACCAGTTCAACTTCTGAATTTTCGTCTGTCAAGCTGATTATGTTCCCTGAGTTCGACAGATACTTTTGATAATTGAGATTCTGCAGGATTTTTTGTAAAAGAATAAGTTGACTGGTCTCTCTTATAAGCGCTGTTGAAACTGCAAGCTTACTATCAGACCATCTGTATATCGCTGTTTCGATCTGCTTAGAAAAGTAAGAGATGAACAAACAACATTCCGGCAAAAGCTTATTTCCAAACTTGCTTAATAAAAGCAAAATGATGGAAAGTAAGCCATTCGTCCATATGCTATGCAGACTGCCTTGCTGCTCCAGTTTGATTCCGCCATCTTGTATAGCGATGGAAAGTGGACTTTCAAGTAAGGTTGCGAAAAGACCGCTGTTGATGAATTTTGTGGCTATAGGATCAACGGTGCATAATTCTGAGATAAATGATAAGATAAGGGATCCCAGAATAGCCTCACTATTGACATTGAAAAGGTGAGAGCTTGAGTATAAATTCAAAACAGCTTTTAGCGTGCCAGATTCGTTTAGTGATGATGCCATGATTATATTGAAATTAGCAGTTGGATTCAAAGTTCGTATCTTGGTGAAGAGAGATAACAATAAAAAGAGATCTTGGATACGCTCTCCGATGTTGAAAATTACAACCTGTTTTCCATTTGAAGTGGACGAGCCTATATCGCAAAGAATCTCTGATACTATCAACTGTACGCCTTTGCAAAATGATATTTCGAAAAACTCCAAGAGCTGATCAGCTTCCAATTCAAGGAAATGAGTTCCTGTGGTGACGGAGCCCAAAACCAGTAAAACTGAACGTAGGATAGGTCTATAGTAGTCTCTCTTTGTAGAGTGGGACACGTTATGGATATAACGCACTTCCTCCGATTTGAAAACAGATGTCAATAGACTTAAAATATGGTGAAGAGTTTTCTCTGGGATAGGCTCGGATTTCTTTTGAAAGGAATATAAGATGTAAAAACATAGTTCGAGCCTCTCACAATAGACATCGGTAAATATCGATGCTTCTATCCCTGACTCAATGTTTAGTTTCAAAAAATTTGAGGCAAGGTCCAGAAAAGTATCATTAAGACGCTTCGTTGTTTTCTTTATGAAAGTTGTCAGTAGTGCTCCCCATGCTTTAGCGGCAGCTATTTGGCAGTTAACATATTTCAAGTTAATAGAAGCTGCTATGACTTCAGCTCTGTAACCTCTATCCTCTTTTGTACCTATCCATTTTTCGTCGTCTCCAAAGTACTGATCCATTAAGGATATTGCGAAGATGCTATCAAGGGAAAATACATCCAGCTGATAAAGATGGGAGGCACAAAACTTCGATAGCTTCAACTTTGGCCATTTTTTTTCGAACATTTGGTGCAAAGACTCATGCAAATGCCTGTTGTAACCATTTATATTAAAAAAGGGACCTAACAGAACAGCTAGGTCTGGTTGGTTTAGGAGTTGGAAAATATGAGAGTCAATATCCGTGGATGTAAACAGGTAAAGTGCAATAATTTCTAGTATGCAAGAAATTAATTTATATCTTCCTGCTGCCAACATCATTTCTTCTTCCGAGCTGGCGCTTACTGGCTTGAAATCTTTAACCCTTTTTAGCAGCGCAAGAATGAATTTCTCGTCTGCTTTCGAATCCCTCGCATTTGCCCATGTATTGAATGCATATGATATTGAGTCCAGCAGGCAACATCCAACTGATTCAGGAAGAAGATCAAGCTTTAAAGCATTCTCTTTTAAAACACTTAATACAGACTTCCTCTTTCGGGGCTTATCAACTGGGTCTTGGTTTGACCTGGAGGCAATATTTCCTGTCAAAAACAAAATAGATAATCCATCTTGTTTACTCTCCATGAGGGCGCCGAAGAATTTATATAAATCTTTGGACAGTTTATGATTCGCAAGTGGGCCTTCTAAATCTGAGGAGATTGAATCTAAAAATATATCGGAGTGTTTTGCTCCAAGATAAGAGAGAAGAAACAAATAATTATCAGTCCATGGAACTCTAACGACTGAGTGGAAGAGCCTTATAACGTGGCGCTTGAGAGTTGAGAACTGGCAGTAGATTTCGACCAGTTCCGGCGACTTTGTGTATATCAATCTTTCCAAGCAGCTCGGCTTCATTTTGAGCTGTCCTCGAATAGAGATCAACAACGTAGCTAGCTCGAAAGAACTCTTGACCAATTGTGTAAAAATAGGGCTAAAAGCCTGGTCTCCCAAAAGAGAAATCTGAATATTTTGGATTGAAAGGAGTGCGTTCAAAAGAGAACTAACCGCAGGGACGTCTGGCGACTGAGGTGTCAGATATGCATTTAAAATTTTGAGACTACATCCGCTCAAGATGCTCGCAACTTTCTGTTTTGGTGCTGACAGGGGATCAATGGCATAAACGTTGTAGAGGACTTTCGAAAATAGCGAATTGAGGCGGAAACCTATCTCAAATCTCTGATTAATATCGCTATATTTCCAGTATTGATAACTTTCTGAAATATCTATCAGCTGTGTAATTAGTCGTTCAAGCATATCCATTTTGGTCTTAGACGAAAATTCGTTATCCATAGAAAATGAATCTGCGGTTACTTCCTCGGTCAACTTAATTAATGATAAAGTGAATGAGTACTCCCCATATGGTAATTCAATTGAACCCAAGGTTGCAGTCGCAAGTCCCGTTTTCCCATATTTATCTAATAAGTCTGAACGAGCGAGGTGAGACCAAACATAATGCTGGTAGTTAGGCGTCAGTGAAGTAAGAAAGTCTGAGCAGACTGATATTACTTCGTAATTTCTGTTGTGCAGAGAATGCTCAAAAATTTTAAGTATTAGCGAAAGGACGTCTTCGTCTGCGACATTCGTTGATAAGTATTGAACTATTTCCATTGAGCGTTCCAAAGGTATCTTTGGAGAGACCACTTTCGACACAAGTTCTATCAAAGCAACTGTAATATCCTTTATAGTGTTTTCCAGCTCAATTCCACCTCCAACATAGTAATCACAAATGTTTTGCAGCATGCGTCCAAGCACTGTCCATCCATTATACGCGTAAATAAAGGCAATAACATCTTCATTGTTTCCCGAAACGGGCAGAATTTTCCCTCGAGTTTCTTCAGGAATGGGCATCAGCACTGTTTGGTCAAATTCTAATGGAGGATGTGCAAAAGCTTCTTTTTTCAAGACAATCACGTCCATGTCCAGCGAAACGGGATCATCATCAACAATGTCATAATCTAGCTCACCAAGCTTTTGTTTGCAGGTGTAAGTTTGTAGATTTTTCCATTCGAAATTGGCAAAATGAATATGCGCTGTGCTGATGTTGACTAGAGGAAGAAGGGCATCATCTATCATGGGTAACTTGGCCTTCAAAATGGACAATTTCTTTTCAAACTCGGAGCTTGTCAGGAATTGTTCAACAAACTCTTCCGGGATACTAAGCAAAACAGTCTTAATAACCCTCGAGGTCTGCACAGTAAGAGGTATGAAGTGCATAGCAAATGAGAGGAAAGATGCAATGATCACTGAACTGAACTTGTCATTTGAGAGAGATTTTGACATGCCTATAATGGCTTCAAAAACACCGGCTTGTTCAGCCCTTGAGGCGAATAAAGCAGTTAACTCCGATATTGGTATTTTCCCAAATACTTTTCCAACAAAATTCAACTCCCTTTCCGGTTCTTCCTCCAATGTGAATGATTTGACAAATAATACAAAAGACCACATATAAATTATTACAGGACTAATGTGATTCTGTTCTAGCGTCTTATGTATTTCTTGAAAGCATTCTTCATCTTTATAGTAAGGTGTCTCGACGTCAATAGTTGAACTTGTGCTGTTTAATCCTAGAATCAGTAACGTGTTTATAGTTATTAGTGATTCAATTTTCACTGAAACCGGATTAGGAATCAAAGAGCTTGGATCTAGCATAAAAAATACATTTTCCCTGGTATCTCTTAAGAGGTGGAACCAACTTTTTACTATGCCAACTGGTAATTGAACATTCAAAACCAACATTGTTAGTAATCGCAAAATGTTCACTACATATATGAGATTTTGGGTATTTTTCAGTTGCAACAGATTTTTTCTTTCCTGTGCGTTCAAGTTTTTCCACTGAATACACTTGTCTTCACCGACTTCCTGCAATAGCTTGTTTAATGTGCCAATCAAACTTTCGCATATTTTCAATTTATTTTTTAAAACGAAATTTATGGGCTCATCAGAGAGCTCACTAGATCCTACACTGTCTAATAGTAGCGAAATTGTCTTTAAAGTAGCATTTCTTTCTTGAAAGATGTACTTTGCCAGTTGCATTTGTGGAATTTCACTATGTCTCTTTTGCTTAATTTGAGTTATAATTCTCAGACATTCATCCAGACTAAGACACAGACACTTGGAGAAAAAAAAAGCTTCCTCACAACTTTCTTTGGTAATACCTTTGTACTCAATTCCTCTAAGATTTAATGTGGTAACCATTTTAGGGTCTTTCTCTGAATTATCGATACCAGAGGTATTGAAAATTTCTGTTGCGCAAAATATGTCCTTATTAGTGATGAGAAACTTATTCACAACGTCAAAACTGGGCTCGGCAAATGCCCTATCCACAGGACATGATCTTATAAAATATTCAACATCAACAAACGATAACGCGCTGAGGTCCAATTGTATTTCCATTTCGTCCAGTTCAGACTCAATTAAAAAAGGCCGCTAGTGCAGAGGATCTTTAAGCTATGCCCTGGTTATGAAGTTTCTAAGATTAGACTGTGATGCAACTTATTCTGCACTGTCATCGCAGATCTTAACAATGTTTACTGTGCAAAATATTTCAAATTTTTCTCACCTACACACAAAAACATTTCCGGGTAGCACCGCTATATGAGACATTATATTCGCTGTTCATAAAAATACAGAGATACTAGATATACCACCACTTATGAATATCTTTAGGAATCGGCTGCGCGGGTTGCTCATCTGCTTTCACAGCGAAATCTGCTCCGGCACGTTTTATTTGCGGCAATCCTTTAAAATCTTCATTTTCCTTTGAGCCACTGACAAGCTTCTTCCAAGAGTCATGGCAATCTTGAATAATTTCTATCGTATCTGCAACATCCTTATATTGCCCATTGAAAGCGAAAGAATTGCTTGGTTTACCGTCTGGTATTTTATAGTCTCTGAACCATTCTCTTGTAGCTTCCAAAATACCAGGCAGGTATTTGTTGACATCATTAAGATTCTGTAGCTGAGATGATATAGGATCTTCTACATTTATTGCGATAATTTTCCAGTCTAACTCACCATCGTCAATCAACGCTAGCGAGCCTAAGATTCTAACGGTTTTTATGTCTCCAGTCTGTAGTATGCTGGATCCTATTTCGCAACAATCGAGCGGGTCATTATCACCTGCTAGCGATTCAAGACCTCCATTCCGTGAATTCTCTGTTGGATCTTCCCAAGTTTGTGGAATAGCACCATAATTGTGAATATAACCACAGTAAGGGAATATATTATGGACGAACCTCACCTTACCTTTTTTCATATCCTGGACAATGGGGTTGTACTCTAAATCCTTAGAGATTTCAAACTTACCGTTGGACCAACGAGGAACTTCCACGATCATTTGAGCTGTCCTATCCTTAAGATTAAGATCCATAGGAACGTCATGAAAAAATGAGCCTGTTTCACCATTAGGGAGCTTCAAGTACTGTTTGAAATTTGGACTATATTTGCTGCCCTGTTTTACGGAACTAAAACCTCTTTGTGGATTCAGTATGTGATTGATTTGCTTGAGTCTAGCAATTGGCCGTTCATTGAGTTTCATCCTCGGTAAAGACCATGCAATCATCGATATGCCAGCTGAGCTGTTATTTCTTGACGCGGATTCACGATCTGTTAGCTATCTTAATTTTCAATTTATTAGTTCCGCTTTCCAGAACAGTCCCTTGAAAAGACACCTGAGAGTGCCATTTCCGACCATATGTTGAGCACGATATAACGACTACTTCGCACATTTTTAATTTACGACACACTCCTTCACCTTCCTTGAGTGCACTGACTAAATAACTACTAAGACCCTTTTTCGAGTCGTTTGAACACAATACTACAGCACTGTAATTTTGTTTTAAGGAAATCGCACAAAACTGCCCATGGTCACTTACCTTGTACATGCTCTGTATTTGGACAGTAACGCTCCGGTGCGTAAAATATGCATCTTGAAGTCGCCAGCTACTACACAATGACGAGCAAATCGCGACAAAACCTGGCTATGCTGTTGCCTAACGATTGAAGCAATTGATAAGCTGGTGCACACTACGTATTAAAGTTACATGTGTAAGCATGGATTGGTCGTTGTTTGAAGAATTAAAGTTAAAAATTACAGATCCTAGCGTAGCATGACTCAGCCAGCCTCTATTTGAGAAGTTGTACTCTCTAGAGGGGAGTAACATTTTCATCTGAAAATGGATCATCATCGTAAATACTTTCTGCAGATGGTGGACCGGCTTTCCACCAAATGTTGCCATTTCCGTCGATTGTTGCATTCACATCCGATATGTCTACAACGGTGTTCAGTTCATCCACCTGATGCAAGGAGAAGCCGTAGGGATCCCTTGGAATCCACACCGAGGGGCATTTGGCATTTATTGCCGGATAGTTATACGCTGAAGCTAAGTCCTCCTCAGAAGTATTTAAATCAGGATCTGCCAAGCCATATATTTCTGGTAATTTTGCTTTCACAGCTTTATAAGAGTAATAAATGTGTGGCAAGAAGAACCTCTTATAGAATGGCGCGTGAGGAATTGTACCTGAAGGCCCATCGGCCAACAAAGGAACCCAAGTAATGTGATTCTCTGATTTTTCATTGTATTTTGTATTGCTTGCGATTTCAATTGTTCTGTCACTGATCAAACTAGACATTTTATCTGTTTGAGCCATTGAATTACGTGGTTCGTATTTTCTAATTGAGAATCTGGGAAGTTCTTTTATTTCATCTTCGCTAGATTCTTCGCGATAAATATTTTTGAATGACGGCGTATCTGACTTACCGTCAAGGGGCTTCATGGTATCCACGGGGACATAATGCATGAGACTATCGAATGCATCATTCAACTTCAAATGAAGTAAAACAGTTACAATTATTCCAACAACTTGCAATACTATAGGACCCCAACCTTTTCCCACAGAAAACAGACCAAGTAAACAAACCTGACCCAAATAAACACCTACAAGAGTTTGAAATAGGGCTCTTGGATAACAGATACCTCTTAGATCGGGTGCCTCTTTTTGAACGTACATCAGGGTGTAAAGATACGCAACATATAATAAAAAGAAACCAGCAGCACCGAATAATAAAATTATTGGTGATATGACGGAATAAGCAAAGATAATGACTGCCAGATTCGTATAAACTGGAAAAGTGGTACCCCAACTCGGTGCGTCCAAATCCGTGAAGCGACTGTATTTCTTTCTTGGTGTATTGTCAAACAAATATCCAAATACGTAATAGAAGAACACTGGAATAATCTGAGCCAAAGTACCTGATGATATTGACATACCAGTCAATATTATATATGAGATGAAAAAGTTTGAAGATTTTGGTAAATTTCCCGCCAACAAACCCATTGCATTTGTAGGGGTTTGCGCAATTTGAACAGCAGTTGATGTAACGGATGATGAAAGCGTAGTGATTAAAAAAACTTGAATAACTTGAAAACCAAAATATGATTGTTGAGCAAAATACTCAACAAGTTGCAACGATGCACAACCATAAAATTTTGCCACCATTCTAATGAAAGTTGGTAAGAACGACATCAACCAGGCTAGCGCTACAGTTGGAGCCAAAGATGTTAATAAACCAAAAAGATCTTCTGGTAGTTTTCTTAAAAATTCTAGCCAGTGAAGTTGATCAATTAAGTAGTTAACGTTCGAAATCATACCTATGAATGCCACAGGAATAGACCAGAAGCATAATAATGCAATAATAATGGCAATCCCACCTAAATTTCTTGCGATTCTTTCCCACCAAAACATTCTCATGTTAAGCCAAACTACTTGATCCGGCTCAATACCGATATATGCTGGTGCTAAGGCCAACGGAACATGATAAGTGGCAACCTGAGAAGCCACTTGTGCTTGATATTGTGACTCAAATTCAACGAATACTGAATTGAATGGATCCGCATTAATGCTATCAGCTTGCATTGTCTCAATTTCTCTGTTCAAAAGTGGAATATTTTCTGTAGCATATTTTATAGTATCATATTTTTGACCAATAATTGGTTTTTTTTTATGAGTTGGTCTGTCCTTTTCAGGCACATATTGTGTGATATCAGAAGAGATCGAAATTTCTGGATTCTTTTTCTTCAATTTTCCAACTTGTTTAATAGCCTTCTTTATATACGAATTAAGCGCGTTTTCCAACTTGTTGACGAGATCATCTCTTTGTGCAATCTTTTTTTCAAGTTCATGATGACCTCCTCTTGCAATCCATACCCTTTTAACACCATCAAACAATTTCGAGAACTCGCTTTCGCTAAGATATTGCTGGGGAACTGTTTGGAAAAGCACTGTTTTTGATGATATTTTACTGGCGTAACGTGGCGACGATAGAACCGCCTGTCTCAAGGAATTGTAAAAATACAGTTCACGATAAACCACAAACATGAACATCCAAAAGAATACCCACCCGCAGAATACGTGAGCATAGTAACGTCCGGGACGATTGACGTTCTGGAAGCCCAGCACATCCAGACCGTTTTGACCATTTTCATTGGTTGCATTGACTGCAAATAAAATTGGAAAAATATAAAGAGCTGAAATCGAACAGTAAGCGCATATCAAAAACAAATAACGTAAAAAAAAATAGCCATCTAAGCCCGCTTGCTGAATGAGAAAATTATCAGATTTTTTTAACAACGGAAGAAACCACTGCCACAGCCCTGGTGGCAAAGGTTCAGGTTTCTTCTCATCGCTAATCAGATCATAAGTAGATTTAGGCTCATAATTTCTCTTCAATTTCAATCTGAGCAGCAGGAAAACTGAAAGAAAGGCACCGAAAATGACACCATTTGCAATAAGGGACGTCAGAACTTGCTGAGTAGAAACACCTCCTTCTGACATATTGACTATTCTAAAGAAAGTCGCGCCTCTTGACCTATACCTTACCGTCAAAGGCTACCACTATAATATTTCGAGTGCTAGCGGAAGGCGACAATCCTTCTTTGCATTAGTTTTTCGTAATATATAGAGACTCAGATCTTTGTTTATTTCTGGAATCTTTATTTTTTTTTGACCGGACAAGAATCTTGAGAATGTGGGATATCCGGACAAAACAAGATCAGATCACTTTAACGATAGCACCCAACAGTATCATCAGGACGTTAAGCAGGCTGCGATGTTGAGTGTAGAATGGATTTTTCCTGCTCAAAGGCGAATGCTAACGCCAATATTTGATGAATAATTGCCTGCCTCCATAGAATATAGGTCGCACGGCAACTCTGGGGAATCTTGCCCATTTTGATCCTCAACTATCCCTGATGATTCCTGTTGTCTCTGAAATAAAGTGATGACTCATCACTGTATCGCATTCTCATCCAGGAGCGTCTCGAAATGGGTTATGTTTTTTGCAGCTGTCGATGTAAGTCTCACCGTATTGGTGATTTCCCGATTGATAAATGCGCCGAAAGCTTGCAACCTCTCGCAACTTTAACTTTGAACAACTTGCGTACATTTTTTCGTTTATCCCTGTTTTGTTAGCCGGGCTGAATACTTTGCAACAACTCGGAGATCTATGCGGTAACGCAGCGAGCTGGAATTAGACATCCTTACAAAAAGTGCTGCCTTGGTTCCCTGTGGAAAGAATCTGGAGCCACTTCTGCCGGTGCTCGAAACCTAAGATTTGAGAAACTAGTAACAACTGCCGATCCAAGCCTCGTTTATATTAGCTTGGCGCTGTTACGGTGCGGGTAGGTGGTTGGCCTGCACATGCACGATTGAGGAACGATATAAATAGGCTTTCTGAACTGAGGCTGGCAAAAAGTATTTGAAAGGTTATGGATATGCAACCGTCTCAAACCATTCTCTAAGCTCAATGGAACCTAGAGCGACGTCCCCCCGTGTTTTTGTGACGTTTTCAGACGTCAATGATAAGAGTAAACTGAAGTTCCGGCATGCGAACTTCTCGCAACCAGTTTCATCTCTTTAGCAGACCAGACTGCGAGATAGAGGCTGCTCTAGCTTCAATTGGTATCATGGATTAGGGGGAGGCCTCAGATTGGTTTCCATTTCCCCTTACGTAAAGGTGTCGCTATAGTTCAGCTGGTAGACTGTCCTATATGAGTTTAGTTAAGTCCCGGCCCTCAAATTAGCATTTACTTTGCTTCAAGTTGTCAAAGAAATGCAATTGACGCTCCTTGATAAACATGAAAAAAGTACTTGCTGCTCCTTTTTTCCTACTGTCATGGATTTCTTAGCTTCTTCTGTCTTCCAAATAGTAACTTAAACTCTTTAAATGTAAATGCTATTCACAGCAATTTATTACTATTTTCATAACATTTAGGATTCTTTATGCACATTCTTGGTTTTTCTCCAGGTGACTTCTGGTTTTTTTTTTTTTTCATTTGAACTGAGCACCTGACAACCAACAGTATCTGCAAATATAGGTCAAAGTAGATTCGGGATTAAATGCTTTAGATTATGTTCGCCGCAAATTGTAGAGTGGTTCAAGATGCCTGAAGAAAGTCACAGCGCTCTTTTAAAGTGGAATAGCTGTTCTGCACTTTTGGATATTCCAAAAAAACCGAACAAGGCAATAAAGAGGATACATATATATGATTTTGACAATACGTTATATAATTCACCTCACCCTAACGCGGAACTCTATGTCAAGTCCATGCTTAACCAATTGAGCAACTCCTCAATTGTTCCTAATAAAAGTTGGTGGAATGAGACAAAGCTGTTAAAGCAGTCATTTGATGATATGCTTGAATGCAATGCAAAGCAGAAAAAAGCATATTGGAATGAGGATATAATAAAACTGGCAAATTTATCGCATGATGACCCTGAGACAGTATCAATAATGCTTACAGGTAGGAAGGAGCATTTGTTCGCAGCAATCTTCACTGACATGTTCTTGGCGAGCAACAATGTAAAATTTAATGCTTATTGCCTAAGGCGGGAATCCGTTGGGTCTAGTACCAATGATTATAAAATTGTTGTGATTCGTGAATTACTTGAAAATTATTCATCATCCTTGGAAGAGATTAAATTATATGATGATCGCTTGAGCCAAACTAGAAGATTTGAGAGCCTTTTCGCTAGTCTCAATCCTACCTATGAATGGAAAGTGATTCATGTTCCTGCAAGATTCAAATTACTGAGGCCTGAAGATGAATGTAGAATTATACAAGCAACATACTCAACGCTCGAAGCATATCCTAATATATCGCTTGAATGGACACCTAGACAATGTGGCTATTTTTTAACAAGACAATCGTATGGAACACTTCTGAGATTTACCTATTGCTTTTTGAAAAAAAAATATAAAATGAGTTTGCTGCCTTATTATCCACTGTTCATACCCATGGTTGAAGCAGGCCATTCCGTTCCAGAAACAGAATTAATCAAAATCTTTTCGAGGAATGACGCCAAAGTAGATGGAAAGTTGCTAGATGAAGATGAGATAAGAAAAACGTTCGAAAACCAGCCAAATCTGAAGGGATCCTGCTTCACACATTTTGATGTTGTGCAAATTGGTATCAAGGAGAAAAATGGAGGTGTAAATGTTCTTTACAAGGCAAGACCTACGAATCGCGAAGGGTATGAATGGTCGAGTTTCCATGAGTGGCTCGTCACTGTGGATAATAGGATGGATAAAAAAGATGCGTTCCAATCATTTTCGGTACACGAAATACTTTATGACCCAGCAGCAGCCCCATCCTTCAATTGGGTCCATTTGAGAAAACCATTGAAGATCAAGACATTCGTGGGCCATCATTCAAGGCTCACGTTATCCAGCGGCAAAAAAATGTGAGAGAAAAGAATCCATTATAAATGGAGCTTGTGCTTCTGATTTATTGGAATAAATCGAAGCATCCCCGAAAGGTACCAAGCTTTTCCCTGCAAGTTACTATCAGCACAATTACGGCTCTGATAAACGTATCATATCGGATCTATCAGGAATTTGACATATGTGCTAGAACACCAAAGATATAAAAAGTTAGCGAAATATTACCGAAAGAGGCTGCTAATGCTCTTCGTCTACTAACGAACAGTATCAGATCCCCTCATACCCCTTTCCCATCAATGTGTTCTTATTCGTATTCAAATGATTTGTTATGAGATAAATTATGAAGGAAGTTTTTTTTGGCTGGTTGCGTCGACGAGATGAAAATGTTAATATATCCCCAAACTTGTTCACCGAGTAACCGGGTAAAGAAAACAACTTACTCAGTAATAATGAGTAAGTAAATCGTCCTGTGAATAACCCACTCATCGTAAACAAAACAAGTTACTTTTTATGAAGGCATTGTATACGAGTTGAGTAACCCAAGTATTATCGTCCATAATGAGATTTATGATATTTGGATTAAGAATGTGAAATGAAATATCTACGATGACGGTGGCCTTCTCATAATTTACATAGCTGAGCCAGGTGTATTAATGCCCTCTTGAGACGTAAGCCTTGCAGTTGCAGCACTGTCATCTTGGCTGTCATGCATTTCCTCAGAACTGTCTGATAGGTAACAATCTATGTCATTGTTTTCATTATCAAGGTCGAGGTCTGTCTCATTTTCTGAGTCTAGCACGAGAATCGGAGAAGGCTTGTAAAAGCCAAATTTCGAAAACCGATCTCTTAAAAGCATTAGAGTTTGTACATTCTTATAATGAAGCCGTGCTCTGTCTTTCCTAACCACTCTTCCCGCAAGAGAAAAGCAGCGCTCTACATCACATGAGCTTACTTTGGTGTATAACAGAGACATGGCTAGCTTGAAGAGAGATGGATACTTGCAGCGATTTGCGTGCCACCATTTTATTGCGTCAATCCTGGACAGACCACTTGCCACTGGCTCACTTTGGTATCTGTGCCATTCCTCAAGATTTTCATTAACGTCGCATACTGAGGCTGTGGAATATGTTTCGGTGGGTTGCGGTTGTTCATGAACATTAAAGCATCTGTAATAGTCTTCCTCTCGCCCGATAGTTGAGAGCTCCGGGCTTGCTTGCTGCCCATTACCTAGCTCAACGCCTTCTTCGTTCAAGTACATTCTAACAAAATTGTTAACTTGGTTCATCCTTAGATTGAACTCATCAATTTCCATCATTCTGTAAAGCTGCTCGTGTTTCGCCGTTGGATCGAGCATGACGGCCGCATAATACAATGGGTTAGCCTGAATGTGTGATAAATAATTTTGATAGCATAAGTATGCGACGTTGATGGCTTCAAGAACAATATTCTTTTCATCAAAGGACAATGTATCGGGGCCGTTTAGAAAAGAGAAATCCATACCTTTTTTAGATTTAGGAATTTCCTTTCCCGTGGATACGTTCAGGCAACTCTTGTAAAAGTGTCCCAAAAGGTAGTATAAAGGAACTCCTTGAGGTAAATTGTTATATTCTTCATCTTGGAACTTTTTGTTCACGTAATCAAAAATCTTGCCGCACTCAACAAAATAAGCTAACATATTGATGGTTTTAGAATCAAACGAAATATGATCTTGAATCCTCGTAACTAAATGGTCTTGACCACGTTCCTGTACGAGTCCAAGCCAATTCTTGTAGGCTTTGTAATTTTCTAAGAATATTTTGACTTGCTTCCATGTAAAAAGCCACCTAGTGGGAGACTCATAAGGAATTAAAGGTAAATTATTCTTTTTCAGACTGGAGTTGATTGCGGTTGAATATCGCATTATTTTTGCTAGCTTTCTGATCTTTTTGAAGGCATTAGAGAAAAGAGAATTCCGGGACAAGCTTTTGATAATCCTTTGAAATTGCAGATTCAAAACATGACTCGCACAGCGTATAAAACGAACTTTTCCAACCAGCCGATGGCCTCTTGGTCTAAGTCCATTAAAATGATCGTATATTAGATTAACGTGAAAGTTGCCATTGTTTGAAGCGTTATCCATAGTGATGGTTCCGAGTTTATCAACAAGATCATATTCCTCCATTACAGACATGAATGTATCACACATATTCTTGCCCGTATGTTTCTTGTCCCCTAAACTAACAAAATCGAGTAAATGAGTGTTGCTCGCTTCACCGTGTATATTTAGTAATAACCTTGAACCATTGCTGGCTTCAAGTAGCTCTTTGTTCAAAATATTTGGAGCAAAAGATACCATAATGGCAAGAAAAGACTGACTGTTACCTGCTGTCCATATATCCAATTGCACGTTGACTAGAGTGGTATCTTTCAAATTTTGCCGCAGAGTATCATTGAGACAGTCTCTAAAATGCTGTATCTTTTTAGTCAATGTAGTCCTGGACTGAATGAACGTGTTTCCCCCATATTTTCTATTGAGATGGCTCCAAGTACTTAAACGGACAAAATTGAAAGGAAGAAATCCCTCCGTTATTAGAAGTAAGCTCTCCAAAGTACCTGGATGTTTGTTGCATTCTCGTATCAATGCCTCTGTTAAGTGAAGTGATTTAGAAGATTTTGACATTGTATCCAGTGTCTGCATTTTGAGAACTTTTTTCTCTTTCAGCACAGAACGATGTACAGCCGTTATATGTTTTGACAAATTCCCAGTAGACTCACCTTCTTTGTAAGTCTTCCCACAGTAATTGCACCTGGCAACTTTCCTCCCATGCTTGAAAAAAAACTGAAAATGCGATTTAAATGAAGATCTTCCCATCCATCCAGATGTAATCTTTTTCTGCTGCTCGGATTGATTAGCGTTCGAAGTTGAAGCTATCACGTTCTCATTTGGAGGAGTTAAGGGTTCTGAGGAGCTGCAATGCGCCAATGGTGTGTTCAACGGCATCGTCTGCTCCACAATTGTGACCTCATCATCACTTGATGACTCCAAGCTCGGCATTTCCCTTGGATATGAGAATGGCGAGGGATGTCTTTCTGAAGTACTACTTACTCGATATCAAATGGATCGAAAACAACTAATGTGAAGCAATGGCGGCAACGCATCATCTACAGACGCGTAACTGCTATCCGACTATACAAATCTTGAACAGAAATAACTAAAGTTAGTGCAGGGAATAGGTGGAGTCATGTGATACAATGTTTTTGAGTAGTTGGTGGGTAACTCTTTTATACGAATCAGGTAACTCTAATTCTTTCACGTTATATATGATATGTATTCGAGTTACCCATCGTGCTGAAGACTAGGTACTTAATGTAGTTACGTACATAGTGTTACTCGGTGAACAAGTTTGATATATCCCATTAAAATCGTTAGACACGGGATTATTTTAAACAGGGCCAGATTGCGGGAGGGCATATCTCACTGTTCAAATTATAGATGTTTAAATTATAGATAGCCTATAAATTTCACTAATTATAAAGATTATGACCATTTGATATCAAAGCTCTTTCGAAACTCTCAAATCCAATTCTTCAAGTCGATAGATCTTTGCCGTTTTCTTACTCGTCAGCTATGGCGGCACTTTATGCAACATAATTATGCCGGGTGCTTAAAAATAATATTGTAAGACAGGCTTTATACAGAATTGCCTTCACACAAGTCGTTTTTCCGGTCTTGCTTCTTCCGTTTATGTCCTCTGACATGCTCTTTACACATTTTCATAACAATCATAAGATCATGAACTGTCAGCAGCTGAATGTACTGCAATGAAATGAAGGCACACAAATGACCGCATATGATTGTGCGATGTTACCAATGACATCAGCCTGACCTGAGGCTGTTATTTTCTTCGTCTGGAGGCGGCGGAAGTGCACAGCCTTAGTACTTTGCCTGTCTTCAACGAGAAGCTTTCCGTCCACTTTGCTCTGACGAAATCAACCAAGACATTTAGGTGAATAACATAATAGCTCTACGTATATGTGCCTGAGGAAAATCGCCACCTGTATAAATAGACGTTTTGTGATCCTCTTGCTGTCTTGTTCTAGACATTTTTTACTGTACTGTTTGAAAAAAATAACGCAGACATATCTTGACGGGGCTGGATGTGTAAAGGAGTACTTCGCATAAAGCTCAGTGATACATTGGAAACTCTTTTAAGCAGTATCATGTCAGTCGAACCCTAAATGTGTATGACGCGCGAAAGCATGTATAATCAAATTACGCGTTTGTTCACCTATGAAAAAATCGCCGAGTATAACAGAATACAACAATTTGAAGGCTCACAGACATCGACAAGATGGAAGCTTCAAATTTACAGATATACTGGCATGAGTCACAACCTATTTACAGTCTCTGTTTCCAACCTGATCCCTCGAATAAACCGAAACTGATCACCGGAGGTGGTGATAACAAAGTTCGAGTTTGGCATTTGAACTTTGAAGAAACTCATAAGACCAAAATAGAAACAATTGATTTTCTCTCGTCCTTAAACCAGCATGAGCAGGCCATAAATGCTGTCAGATTTAACCACAAAGGTGACACCCTCGCTTCAGCTGGAGATGATGGTCAGCTACTGCTATGGAAACAAAGTGACCAGAGACAGACGCAATTTGGGGAGAGTGACACTGCATTCGAAGAGTCTTGGACCGTAACAAAAAGATTCAGATCTAGTAGCAGTCGTATTGGCGCATTTGAGATTTACGATATAGCTTGGTCACCAAACGATGATTACATTGTGACAGGATCGATGGACAATGCGATAAGAGTATTTGAGATTAGTTCAGGCGAGTGCATTGCCACTGCATCGGATCACACCCACTACGTCCAAGGCGTCGTTTGGGATCCACTCGATAAGTACATTTTTTCACAATCTGCTGATAGATCGGTTCATGTCTACGAAGTTATACGCAATCCGTCAGAAAATGAAATAGTTGAACTTAAGATAAAGAATAAGATAATGAAATCTGAACTGCCCGTTTGCAAAAGGGAGTCTAAGGATTTTGACTTACAAAGCACGAAGCTGTGTTTTTTATTCCACAATGAAACTTTACCGTCCTTCTTCAGACGACCGGCAATGTCGCCCTGTGGTAGCATACTGTGTGTTCCCGCAGGTATTTTCAGGACTGACTCTAGTGCAGAAGGTGCAACCTCTCCAGACGTGAACAATGCCGTTCAAATATACACAAGATCATCAATGATTAAAAACATCAATAAACCAGTCATGTGCATCCCATTCTTAAAAAAACCGGCGATCGTCGTATCGTTCAATCCCAATCTGTACAAACTGACAAATGATTCCAACAGCTATCTACAGCTTCCCTACAAACTCGTCTTTGCCGTCGCAACCTCTAATGAGGTTATCATATACGATACTGAAAGCATCGAACCTATAGCATTGATCGGCAACCTTCACTACACAACTTTGACAGATTTGTGCTGGTCTAAGGATGGTGCGCTACTGATGATCTCATCTACCGATGGTTTTTGCTCGTACATATCCATTGCGCCCGGCACTCTAGGTGAGAAACTTACTCATGAGGAAACAGCAAAAGCGATTGGAGTAAAGCGTAAACAATACAACAAAGATTCTTCGAGCGAGCCTGCTCCCTGCGCTGAAGCGTCGCCCTCGCCCTCGCATCCAAAGCAAGCAGATATCGTAAATATCCTGCCTGTGAAAAGAAAACTGGGCGAAAAGGAGAAAGAAATGGAAGAGAGGAAGACTCACAAACCGAGCCCTGAAGATGAGCGTGTGGCCGGGTCTGAAAATTCACCGCAGCAGCTATCGAAGGAAAAACGCGCAGAGTTCAACCAACCTTTATAGACCTCAAAAAAAACACGGCCAGTCCCAAAAAATAATGAGTAAGCTTAGGAGAACACAGACCGACTGCCGCACGTATCGATGTGACTCAAAGCATTTGTGCGAGAAATATGTTTATCATTTTGCAGAAGCTACAACTGGACGAAGCGGATCGTATTGTTTTCTTGTTTTTGCTATGGCAACCAAGCAAGTACGTCTTGTTGCATAGATCGCGACAGACAACTACAGGCAGGCGGACCGTCGCGACTAGTATTCGTATCCTCTGTCGCTTCGCTGGCGCTGTTTCTACTTTTTCTGCAAATCATCGACCTTTCAAAAACGAACAGGGAAGCGAAACGTTTGGGAAACATTTTAGAAATTTCAAAAATGAACAATCCAGCGATACTGATCCGTTGAAGAAAGAAAGTTTGAAGAGAGCTGCTATAGACAATTAATATGGTATTGAATAAACATATTTTGATCTATAAGTTACAAAAGTATTTAATATGCAGGCCTATGTACACGGAATGCGGAGCGCACCCCAACGGTATCACTTCAACAACTCGCGTAATCTTTCATCTGTCTCGAGTCTCTTCTCCATACTTTTTCTTGCTTGCCACACCATGAACTGCTTCCTTTCCTCGGTGTCGAGGTCTTTGAAGTCTCTTCCGCTTAAATCTGCTTCTGGATCCACATTGAATTTCGTTAATAAGCTGTCAGGCCTGATATTATTTCTTTTTCTTGGGTCTGTATTGCCGGCACTTCTGTCTCCAGCAGGCTCCGTAGGGGAAGCCCTATAGCCCGGTGGGAACGGGAAATCGTCACCTCTAAGGAACCTTTCGACAGTCACCTCTACTGATCCCGTTTCTTCCAGGTTATACCTTATCTGTTCAACGTGCAAATGAGGTGCCAAGCTTTGAACTACCTCGATCATGTCTGGACTAACAGGCCTTCTCGGGCGCCTAGCAGTGCCACGTCTCGTGGGATGCGCTCTGTTTTGGTTCGCACCCGCCAATTCACTGTTTGCACCATCGCTTCCCAACTGCTGCGCAGAAGGGTGCTGATCTGATTGCGCGAACCATTTTAAGAGAACAAATCCTACTAAAATAGTTAAAAGTAATGTAAGAGTCGATTGATCCATCCTTGTTCACTCTGAGTTTGTCCTAGCTTTGTTTTTTGCTATACCAGTTACTCTGTTTGATTTTCATTTTAACAGCAGGTGTGGCCTCAAGACAGTTGTGATATCTCCTTAACGCGAGGGAACGCGGTGCACAGCTCGTTAAACTGGAGCTTTGTTTTCAAATTTCCTTCCTTTCTGACAGAGCGTATAAAAAGATAAACTACACAGTGAAAGCCGTTCACTGAAAGGTATCGATGAGAGGCATTGCTGAGAGTCCTTGCTTGGTGCAATGGCTCGGATACTGTTGATGGGATGATATCGAAATATGTGTGTGTACTTACTATCCTCGAAATTCCATTCGAAACTTTTTCTTCTGATTTTTCACTTTGTATATGAACTGCGGTATGCATTCTGCTTCCTTGATGCCGTAGGAGGTGAAGTGCTTCTTCACTTCTGTGGCGAGCTCTTTCTTGTGAACTCTTCTATCGTGCGACTGTGCATTTTTCTTATAAGAGCACGTCTTGGCCCCCAGTTGCGAGCCTAGTAGATATCCCTGGATTGTCATATTGTCCTCAATCTTCAGCTTGAACCGCTCCTTGTACTGTCGCAAGAACTGGTCCGGATACGACTCAAAGTCAATTGGAGTGGGCTTGGGTGTGAGATCCGGATGGTTGTTTGTGACATGAGTCTTCACTAGGTCTTTGAGGTACTGTTGTTGCGCAGCTGTGAGCCGCTGCTTTGTGTTCGACCGAGCACCGCCAGTGGTGTTCCCAACAGCACCGCCGGAAGTTGTCGCTCTTGTTCTGGACTCAGACTCGCTATTTGAGTTCGTGGGTCTCGCCATTGTAACAGTGAGAATGACCCTTACCTCAAGACAGCCTAGTTCTGCCTGTTGCGCCTATTAAAATTCCGGCAGAAATGCTCTTTTTCAATTAGAATGCTCCGCAAAGCTACATGGCACGATAAGATTGCAACCGCGACAAGTCACGCGACGTTAGTAGCTTAACTCTAAACAATGAACTAGATATATATGCACATTGGAGGCTGCTTGGGACCGTCACTTCGTTCTAACGGTTTAAATATCTTTTAAAGTTCGTATGTATTAACTGTTTGGTTGCCTCAAGTCCTCCCAGTTGCAGGGCTTCTGTTAGCTCTTCGCAGACATAACTCAATGCGTTCGTCAGCTCATCGGGCTTAACGGCGTCGATAGGGAGGTCTGTTTCTGTGAGTAAGCAGCGATTTGGTACAAAAACAGCCAACGCACGTCCGTCCTCCGACGATTTGAAATTGATGTATTTCGAGAGACTGAGGAAAATGCGGGGCTCTGTGAAGTACCTGATCCATTGTTGCGATATAATCTCTTTGGATCCGGTGAACGAATGCAGACAAACGTTTACACCTTCATGAGGTAGAAGAATCTCTGTACAGATTTCAAAGAGTTTACCATGACACTTTACATCGTGCACGGACACCGGTTTGTCGAATTGAGCTGCTAATTGGCAGAACCTCTCAAACACAGCGATCTGATGCGCCAACTTTACTCGCACTCGTGTCAGCCGAAACGGCTCTTTCGCATGCACGAAATAACCGTTTTCAGGCAAGCGGAACAGCTTGTCGAGTCCGATCTCACCAATCACCCCCACCAACTCATCGTCGTATTCTTCCTGGATGTATTTCTCGAGCGGGATGGGATCAGGAAGCCTTTCTATAATTGCAAGCTGCTCCTGCCGCTCCTTACATTCGAGTACAGATTCGTAGTGTTCCCGTTTCGACACACTCTCTCTCCCGATACTGAACAAGTGGCAGTACCAGGGATGAACTCCAAAAGATCGTACGATATCTGTGGCTTCTATCTTTCGCAGCTTCTCCCAATCGTTCGCATTGGTCGACATTACACATCTTGTGCTGTCAACGCAAGCGTAGGGATGCGCGTTTTCTCCAAAACCATCCTCACTCATCACTAAATGACAGTGGGCATCCACGTATGGCGCATTCATCTTGCAGCTCCTATAAACTAACCTGTGAACGGAGCATACCACTGGTATAGCGGATTCATGTAACGCACACGTGATCTGACTTGCATTGTTTTTGATGAAATGTCCCCTCCGTTCCTCTTTTGCTAGCCCCTTGGAAATGTCGCGAATATTGTACATATCGTGGTGACATGTACAATTCTATCCCTTTACCAGTAAAAGGCATAATAAACTCAAGATTTGCTAACGAGGAAAGGGAGTATATATTTTGGCAGATCTCGAGGACAAACAGTGTTATTATCTTCTGTCTCTGTAGTATCTGGCTCTGGCAATCATTGGCTGAAGCAGTTCTAGAAAAGAATTCGCATTTCAGAGATAATATGACTATCATTATTGCCTCGCTGTTCTTACCACACCAGCCGCAGTTTGAATTGAATGCTACCGAGGAGGACAATGCAGAATTGGTGGATTCAAATTTAGTCAAGGTCAACAATGGCTCTACGGACAGTCTCACGACCAGAAAGAGAACTAGTTCTGTGCACGGCAAGGCACCCTTTGTTGGATACGAAAGCACACAGGATTTGCTGAATCCAGCTGAAAACCCGTCGAGGATCGTCACACCAACTCAATCAGCTGCTAATCGCAACAATGCAGTTTCCTCTGAAGAGTTCATGGAAAGTTTGACGGCGCACGGTACGTCGACGGGAACGCCGGCAAATCCAGCTGCAGGTGATCACACGAAGGCTAGTGCCGAGGAGTTCTTCTCTAACGTCCCTTATACTTCTGTACCAGGCACACCCGGCTCCGATACAAATTCGGAAACTGGTAACAACGGCCCTTCTGATTTGACGGCAAATCTACTGAAAAATGTGAATAAATCATTGCTATACCAATCTGTATTGAAAAATACTGGATCTCAAACATCTGTAGAGGGTAACGTGAAACGCTCAGCTAATAGTCCTGGTGGAGGTATGGTTATTACACCGAAGTCGAGAAGTGTACCTGACGTGAACTCCGCAGTAGGAAATTTTGCGAAAGTCAAACAACAGCAACAAAAATCGACATTGCCATCTATGAGGAGAATTCCAAGGGTTTCCTCTGGAAGCCACAACATGGCATCTGGTCCCTCTCATTTGAAATATTCTCAAGGAGCGGACGATATCGAAGAAACTACTTCCACAGAGAGCTTTATTTCAGAATCAGAGTCCGATGAAGATGTCGTTAATGCATCAGATTCAGATCTTGAACTTGATGGGAAAACAAATTATCATGTTCCTAAATTTGGAGGTTATTCCAACAATGCAAAACTGAGAGCCTCATTACTACAGAATTCTCACCATATATTTGGGCGCGTTCCTTGGAAAATTGTTCCTAGTCTAAAAGGTAATGGTGCTTTGAAGAATGCAGTCTCTGTTGCAGTTGCTGAAAAGACTATTGTGGAAGATATCTCATGGGTGGGAACTATCGGGATTCCAACAGACGAAATCCCAGAAGATGTACAAAGTAAAATTGCTGGAAAACTTCATGCTGACTATAATCATGAATCTGTTATCACGGACGATGTTACTTTTAAAGGTGCGTACAAAAATTTCTGTAAGAGAATTTTGTGGCCTACATTACATTATGAAATCCCAGATAATCCAAACTCAAAGGCTTTCGAAGATCACTCTTGGAACTATTATCAGAGCCTAAATCAAAGCTTTGCTGACAAAATAAAAAGTGTTTACAAACCAGGCGATACAATATGGATTCATGATTACCATTTAATGCTAGTACCTGCAATGGTCAGAGAATATTTACCACAGGCAAAGATTGCTTTTTTTTTGCATGTATCTTTCCCCAGTAGTGAAGTTTTCAGATGTTTTGCTCAAAGGGAGAAGATTTTGAAGGGGCTTCTAGGTGCAAACTATTTGGGATTTCAAACTAAGGAATACGCCAGACATTTCCTACAAACTTCAAGTAGATTATTAATGACTGATGTGAGCGACAGTGAGTTAAAATATAAGGGTAAAGTAGTTTCTGTTAGGCATACCCCTGTTGGTATTGATGTTTTTAATTTAGATGCTCAATTAAGGCAAGAAGGAGTTATTCAATGGCGCCAATTAATTAGCGAGAAATGGAAGGGAAAACGATTAATTGTTTGTCGTGATCAATTTGATCGAGTGAGGGGTCTAAAAAAGAAAATGTTGGCTTATGAGAGATTTTTAAGGGAAAACCCTGATTATATTCAAAACATCGTTCTAGTTCAAATTTGTTTGGTTGGTGAAAAAGACCAAGATCTTGAACGTGAAATAATGATTGTAGTTGACAGAATTAATTCTCTCTCCACCAATTTAAGTGACTCTCAACCTGTCGTTTTCTTACACCAGGATTTGGAATTCGAGCAATATTTGGCATTAAGTTCAGAGGCCAGCATGTTCATCGTTTCTCCTTTGAGAGAAGGTATGAACCTGACATGTCATGAATTTGTGGCCTGTGCGCAAGAATCAAATGCTCCTTTACTTCTGTCTGAATTTACAGGTAGTGCTGAAATCTTGAAGGATGGGGCTTTGTTAGTCAATCCTTGGGATATTGATTTATTCGCCAAATCAATAAAACGTGCATTGGAAATGTGCCCTGGCGAGAAGAGGCATTTATGGAAAAAAATGGTGAAGAGTGTCATCAACAATGATGCTGATAACTGGATCTTGACTTCCTTACAGGATATCAACAATGCGTGGGAGTTCAATAAAGAAAGATCAACGGTCTTCAACCTGTCGGGTGACCAAATTACAAAGGATTATAGAGCTTCAAAGAAACATATGTTCATTCTCAAGATCTCTACTCCTCCAAATGCCAGAATGTTAACCATTCTGAGTGATTTATGCTCAGAAAACATTGTTTATATTATGAACTCCTTCTCCAAGGCCACAATGGAAAGCCTTTACAGTCGTGTTCTGAATATTGGATTGATAGCAGAAAACGGTGCTTATGTAAGGCTCGGTGGACGCTGGTATAACATGGTGGAGCATGTTTCTTGGAAAGATGAAGTCATCAAGATTCTGGATGATAAAGTTGAAAGGTTGCCTGGCTCTTACTACAAGATAGCTGACTCCATGATAAGATTCCATACAGAAAATGCTGAAGACACAGAACGTGTGTCTGCCGTAGTTGGCGAAGCGATGACTCACATTAATACGCTTTTCGGTGAAAAGGGAGTTCATGCCTACGTGCACAAAAACATCGTGTTCGTACAGGAAGAAGGCTTGTCATTGTCAGCTGCCCAATTCCTTTTCAAATATCATAATAGCAATTCAGATAATTATGGCAAAGGGCAAATAGCCCTTACACCGACTGATTCGTCGAGCCGCACCAGCTATTTCACTTCTAAGAGTATATCTCAGAGCATAATCGACTTTGTGTGCGTCACTGGTTCCTCTTCTCCAGTAATAGAACCAATATTTCAGTTGGTTAAGGAAGAAGTGAACAGAGGTGCATTGCATTTCGGTCACACTATAGTCTACGACGGTGCCACCTCCACATACGCGAAGGAACACGTAGATGGACTTAATGAACTTTTCACAATTCTTGAGGAGATAGCAGAGTAAAGCTCCTGAATTTTAATAGAATATTACCTGTATATAGCACTATATAAATTATGCAATGTATTGAAGTCAAATATACTAATCACTTGAAACGAAGAAATAAGTTCAAAAAATTTTTCTATCGAACATTCGTTGATACTTGTGAAATGATTGAAAGTTTAGGCAAGCGTCAAACTAACAGTGATTCACTACTGCTCTTGTAATTACATAAATAAACAGCAAGTTTCGTCATGGGTAAGAAGAATACCAAAGGTGGTAAGAAAGGTAGAAGAGGAAAGAACGATAATGATGGACCAAAGCGTGAACTAGAATATAAAGAAGAAGGTCAGGAATATGCTCAGATCACAAAGATGTTGGGTAATGGAAGAGTGGAAGCTACTTGTTTCGACGGTGTTAAAAGAATGGCTCACATCAGAGGTAAGTTAAGAAAAAGAGTTTGGATGGGTCAAGGTGATATTATTTTAGTGTCTCTAAGAGACTTCCAAGATGATCAATGTGACGTGGTTCATAAATACAACTTAGACGAGGCCAGAATGTTGAAGAGTCAAGGAGAATTACCTGAAAATGCCAAAATTAATGAAACTGATAACTTTGGTTTCGAATCTGATGAGGATGTTAACTTCGAGTTTGGTAACGCGGATGAGGAAGATGATGAAGAGGACGACGATGAGCTTGATATTGATGATATTTAATTAAAACAACCAGCCAGCGACCGATCATATCGGCTTTCATCCGTACCCTATGCATTTTTTCTTTTTTGGCATTTATGTAAAATTTAATTTTCACAGGCTATAATTATATATATTACAGGTCTATTATCTATTATTCTATTCAAAACTAGGTGACTGTTGGTACTTGGCGGTCATATTTCAGCTTGAAATTATAGTTGGAGATTTTGTCCTTTCACCTTTTCATGTCAATGAAGCTGCAGCAAGATGAAAAATTTAGCTCGCAGGCGATGAGATAAAACAAATGTAATCGGGAGTAAGCTTTCACAATTACGCATCAATCCGAAAACAACTGCATTTTATGCCACCCAACAACAGTGAAGATAAGTTTCGTGATATTAAAAACTTTCTTATAACAAATAACCCTTCCAAGATAGATGCTGAAAACAGAGAAGAGGTTTTAGCAGAATTGGTTCATAGTTTTCACGCAATTTTTGAACCCATAAGAACTGAACCACAAGGAATTTCAGACACGAGTCGTTTATTAATTGTTGACTTGCTGTCTATTTGGATTCTGAGGACCACTCAAATAATCTCAAATAAGAAAATTGAGACTGATAAGTATAAACAGATCGTTAATGAGACATTATTATCATGCCATAACGCAACAACCATTTTTCAATATGTTATTACTTTCTGGAGTGATGGTTCAGCAGCATTTGTTAATGCCTTAAGCGACATGTTTGGAAAACTATTGAGGTTAATCAAGCTAATATTTCCCGCTAATACATGCGAAGATATGCTGTCCCATTGGCTCAACAGTGCTTTGAAGGTACCAGCGACATTACGAGTTCAATACTATCTAATAAATGCACTATCAACCGAGCTGGATTTATTTCCTATTTTACAAAAAAGACCTGATTTTGTAGAGTCTTCTTTATCATTGATGTGGTCTGATTCGTTATCCACACCAATAGGGAAATGCCTGACGAGTCTTCTAACTAATGTGTATAATATACATTTCTTAAAGGATAAAGAAAAGATAACACCATGGCTGGAACTGTGGTATGAGCCCTCCTTGAAATATTTATGCAATTCAAAGCTCATCAAACCGATCGAGCTTTACGTATTGACCCCGTTGTTCAAAATCATGCCCGATGAAGCTTTCATTGCATTTTCCAAAAGGATAAACGCACTCGAAAGACCCATTCTTATTATCAACATTTTCAGATTGGGTCAAGAACTGGCAATCGAAGAAGAACCATTTCATGAAAATAAACTCATTTCCCTTGAGACAGTCGAAAGTTTTCTAAGGCTAGACGCCTATAAATTACAGGCTTTCGAACTTTTAACTTTCTCTGTCAAAAGGTCCCGGAAGATTCACGAATACATATTTGAACTAATCAAAGAAAATATTGATATTTTCTTCCAAGATGCAGAAGTCGAAACGAGGAACTATTTTTGCAGCTCGTTTAAGCATTTCATTCTAAGGATCCGGGACTCATCATATGCTTTGAATAGGACCTTAGTTAAGCTTAGGGCTGCTGACAAGTTTCCAGAGGAACAGAAAGAAAAACAACGCGATCTGAAAACATATGAAGACTTTTTATTATGGTTGAGTCGATACCTCAAAATTAAACTGTGTCCAGGAACCCAATATTCGGAAATTTATACAGCACTCAGGATTTGTGAATTCCTTATAGTATCAGGTATTGATAAATCTGTCTCAGAGAAGTATATTGACGTAAAGGACATGAGAGAATGGCCTTTTTTCATTTCATTTTGCTCTGACTTATCTCTTGCAAGGCTGTTGTTGGATGTATTGTCTAGTCATTTCGATGACATCAGAAAAATAGCGAAACGCCTATTGTTAATAATTTTCGACAGCTCTGAAGGACAGATGTTACAGGGGAAACTGAATTGGAAAAAATTCGAGCAAACGTGCACAGATTTTATGGACAGCTACCAATATGCGGACATCGGTGCTGTGTTACAATGTGTATTATACGACGTATCCGATAACAAGCACCTTTTCCTAGAAGAGCTCTTGGAGAAATTGAGGTTCAAGACCGCTGATAACATCCATGATTACATCAAGCACTTGAATCAACCAATAAGCAGCTATTTTACATCCATGAGCTTGCTTTTGAACGAGAACGCTCTCGAACCGAACGAATTGAAACATGTGGTTCAGCTTTGTATTTCACTTATTCTTGAGAATTGGAGCTCCGTGAAAAAGATTTTGTGCTACGATACCGCCAAGGAAACTTTACCTACAAGCTATCAGGGCTCTCTGGTTGGAGATCAAGTGGTCATCTCAACAGCATTCAAAACTGTTAAAGAGTGCTCGAATTTACTGAATACGATATTGAACATTTGTCCACTTTCATCCGAACAGCTCACTGTAGTTGGGAACCTTCTCATAGAGCAGCTGTTCAGTATTTACCACAGTGGTGCTTTCCAGGCCGTACTGCCAAGCTTCCAGACGTGCTGTCGAAGAGCACACAAAGAAAATCCATTGCAAATTGAGGAGTGGTTAGAAGATATAACTGATATCTTGGAGTTCAAAACACAATATATTACAAGAAGATCGGGTGGCATTCCCTCTATGATTTCAACAATTCTAAGCACAGAAAATAAAAAAGATCGCCCATTACTTAGAACGGCATATTTCAAATTAGAGAAAATAGCTTCTCGACCAATCGACAAACATCAAGATGTAGTCGACCTTCCTCAGATAAATGCGTTCAATTGCATCAGAGCAATTTTCATTGAGTCTAAGCTTTCTGAGCCATGCACTCCATATATCTCTTCAGCATTGGCTTTGTCCTTGAAGAACTTTACTTCAGACTTGTGGTCATTGAGAAATTGCTCAATTATGCTCTTCACTTCCTTACAAAATAGAATTTTTGGCAAAAAAGGTAAAAATGTTGGAGCAAGTCAATTTTTTGCTAGGTTCAAAGGTATAAGAGAGATTCTATTACAGCTTCTCAAAAATTCTCTCCATGTATCATCAAATACAACCGAAAAGTTAAAGCGACCTCGACAGGTGGAATCTATTTTTTTGGTTCTTAATATTTTACTACGTCTTAAGCCTACACCTGGGTATGATGGAATGGAGCCGTTCGCAAATGAAGTTATTTTATGCTTGAACAATAAGAGTTGGAAAATTCGGGATATGGCAGCTAGAACGTTGCCCCATCTGATCGAGGGTCCCTTGAAGTGGTCAGCAGCGTCCTTGAGTCGTACTTCAGTGACGAATCAAAATTCGTTACATGGCCATTTACTTGTTGCCGCCGAAGTTTTGAAAGATGTACAAATTGAGGAAACGTTAGCAGAGGGTATCTCAGCCTTAGTTGACGCGATCTTCGCCAAACAAACTGAGTTTTTATTAAGAAATCGCAGTTACCATACGGTCAAAGCCTACGTTGAGTTGGTAGATCTTCTTTTTCGGAAGGTTCCTCTGGTTTCAAAAGATGAACGGACCAAAACTCTGGTTTCTCATGTCGGTGAGTACTATTTGAAACACGATGGTGAGTTTTTCGCGGATGGCAGCAAACAAATGTGTTTATCCTGTGTGCTCAGTTTTCTATTAAAGCACGACCATAGTTCTACCATGATACTCTGCGAGTTGGGTATTCGGTCAGAGTTTTTTGAAGTTCAGCTAGTTGCCCTTCAATTCGCTATAGACTATTTAGATCTACAGGCAATGGATTGTAATTGCTTGATGGTTGCCATATCGGAGTTATCTCAAGATGTGAGAAATTTGCCAAAGATAAATGCAGTTATTATTACTGCAATGAATAAATCTTGCCGCAGCCAAATATCTGATGTATTAGCAATACTCGAAAATCCACTTAAAAGTGAAGAGGAACACATAGCGGAATTAACATCCCTTGGGGGAGTTTCTGGCCTTACTCCAGGTAGTGATAATGAGCTGCTTATCTCAGGTATCATATCGAAGTATTTAGATGACTCACTTCCCGTTGATTTTCGACTTGCTTCAATAAACAGTTTGGATCACTATTTGGGCACCAAAACAAATCCAGAACTTGTCCTAAGAGTGATTGAAATGTTAACTGATGATGATTACACTGTTAGAGTAACTGCTGCACGGCTACTGTGTGATCTGTTCTCGTTAAAAGGTAGGTTTAAGGAACATCCCAGTCCATGTACAGTGGCCAAGAAGACTGAACAAATACTATTCATGAATTTTTCAAAGGAGGTTGTTGGAAATTTAATGGCACAAAAGTTGAAAGTGATATTGGCATCACCCAATATGCAGTGTATCAAAAACAAAAAGTTAGAGGGTCTATTCGAACCTGAAAAAAACAATCAGTTCAGGAATGAAGTAGAACAAAGCATTCATTATGCCAGCATCATTTCTCAAGCCAGTTTTCGTGATGCTGACTTCACGATCTGGGTGAATAAACAACGGAGTAAGTTATTAAACTTTTTAAGAAAAGAGAATTTTTCTGATACTCCATTAGGGTGGAGCTCTAAGCCGGATGTTTTCGCCAATTTGTGCGTTCTGAGACTATTGACAAAATTTACTGAGCCACTGCAGTTGGGTATATTTGATCAAGAATTGAGAGCACATGATATCCACCCTATGGTTTTTGAGAGGGTTTGTATATAGCGGGTAGATCATCAATTCTATAGGATTGTTTCTGCAAAGTGCTTATTGTTGTGCAGAGCGTTATTGAGCTATCATGTACCGCAATATGCCCACATATTGGCAATCTAATTTATGGGTTATATAGCAATAAACAAGAGTTTAATAATAAGTATGGAGCTGCAGGCACAAGAAAAATACCCAGATGTCATGCTCCAGGTCGAATATTTTGACGCAAAGGTAGAATTGTGCCATGAAAATGTTGAGATGGATAATGATTTGAGATGTTAAAAATCTCATCTCAAATAAGGTCAGAAATCAAAGGAAGATGCGCATTAGATCGTTCCGGAAAGATATTCATCGTTCTGGAAGGATATCCATCGCTCTTTAAGAGTAGCTGAATTGAAATTAGTTTAGAGTCTGTCAGGATTCACCGGGTTGCTTACATAACAATCTGTAAAACCAAATAATTAACAATACCTTGAATTATGATATCATGAAAGAAAACCTTATACCTCCAATCATGTTTTATGGCATAGGAGTACAGTCTGTCAGATACTGTTAAAGTATATTGATGTGAAAGCATGAAATGAAGAAGTCTGAGACGGCATTTTTCCAATGATACAATAAAAACGAATAAACACAAATGAATCACTACCAGAATTACAACGATTTTAAAACAGTTGTCAGTTAAAAATCTATCGAGAGGCGCTTACAATTCAAAAGTCTGACTACCTCTATGGCATGGTGTTGAAATAACAACTGTACTGTAGATTCCACGGAACTAGATAAATGGTTGACGGCAGCAGGACTTGCAAGCTGATAAAGATAAAAATATCCTCTCATCGCCCTCTATTATGGTCAATGAACGAAATTTGTTAGGTATAAACATTGATGCTTTCTGCAGATATTCAGTCGCAATACATTTAGTTTCTATCTCATTCTATGATATAAAAAATTGAGGACTTATATATCTATATAACCGAACATCGCAATACTATCACCAATCTCTGAGCAAGCTAATGTCACTAGCTCCGAAGTTAACCGATTCGCTCAATACTCCTCAATAACCTCAACTAATTGTTGAAATATAAATCGATATTGTAAGATATATTAAAGAGATGACTTATAAGAATCAGAAAGAGACAATTGGTCTGTAAAACAAAATAAACGAAGTCAGATGAAACCCTAACAGAATGTCAATCGATAATGGAAAGATATCGGATGATAATCTATCACGAGACGTTTACAACTCAGGAGTCTGACTACGAAGGAGTCTATGGCATGGAACATGAAATAACAGTTGTACTGTGGATTCTATGGGACTAGAAATGGTGTGATGACGATGAAAATTCTTCCCTCGTCGTCCTCTCTTATGGTTCAATAGGCGCGAAGTATTAGGTATAAATACTGACGTATTTTCCAGATATTAATCCAAGTTCAATCAGTTTTATCTCAATTCATGATATAGAAAACCAAGGAATTATATATCTCTATAATTGAATATCATAGCATTATCATCAATGTCAAACCAAGTTACTATCGACAACGCCGAAGAAAACATTCTTTCTAAATACTAATCTTCTCTCCCTAATAGAATACTATTGCAATACGACAGAAACACTCGAAATCCACACATCTTTGAAAGATATTTGCATTACAATCGTCTCGGAACATAAAAAGTAGACTCCATGGCCAAGCTGGTTAAGGCGTGCGACTGTTAATCGCAAGATCGTGAGTTCAATCCTCACTGGGGTCGTTATTTTTAGTCTTCGAGCAGGTGCGCATGATATTATTGCACCCGAGCATCGGAGGAATGATGATCTTCATGTTGTCTCATATAGCTTAAAGCTTCTGTAAGTGTCCCTCCTTTTTATGATATTTCATGAAGACGGATAAAAATCATGGTTAGTCAAGAAGAATTTAAGTCGATCCTCCAGGCGAGTTGTCGTTTTTTGAATCAAAATGATTTGACCAGTCTGGCTCTGACGTCGAAAAGCGTTTGTCACTCAATAGCGGTCCAACAGCTGTATCACAGCATCAGCATTACAAGAGACCCCGTAATCCGAAGTAATGAGTGCCTTTTGGATGCCGGTAGAACCTATGTAAGTGGATATAGAGCTTTGAAGAAGACCGATGATCAAAACGATTTGTTCCTGTATGACAGAATTGAAAGATTAATGGAATCTAGCAAGTTACAACATGTTAAGGAGATTGACATCCAAGATTCTTTATTTTCAGATGAAGAATGTGGTAATCTCTTGATTCGAAAGTTCCTAGATAGGGTCATTGAACTTGACAAAATCGAGTCAATAGATATACGAAATGACCATTTATTTTTGGAGCACTATCCAAATATACTAGGCTTGACCAACCTGAAGAAAATCAAAATTGTTGATACCGATGCATTAAGCAAGATAAGAAGCTTTTCCAAGCTTAAAAAAATTGAATGGATAGTCGAACAGCCTCGATTGACGAAACAACTTCTTACTCCACATGTGGTAGATTTTTTCAACAAACGAATTGAAGCTTGTGAGTTCATTGTTGATAATATCAATAGTTCAAGCTTTCAGATAATCCAATTTTTCTATGAAAATGGCATACAATGTGAAAATCTGAGATCCTTGAAATTCAATCACCTTTACGGGATTAATGTCCACAGTGAACACCATAAAGATGCATCTTTGAAATGGCTAAAAGATGTCGTATGTTTGGAAAAACTGAAAACACTTGAACTAGGTATTTCAAGTGAGAACATTGATCACGATTTAATAGACGATTTCCTTGAAGAGCTAGCACCTCATTTGAAGTCCTTACGGAACCTTGCACTGATAGAGACAACACCAGAACAAAATTCAGATTGCACTTTAAAGGAAGTTTGGGATCTGACAATTAATAGATTTATTTTGAGGATCCCCGATATAGGTCTGAATTTACACACCTTAAGCATAAGTCATAAGACGCCATTGAACGGACTTTGCTCTAGTGCAGTTCAAGGAAACTATACAAGAAGAAGAGTCTTATACGAAACGGTATTGCCAAAGCTGACCTCCTTACGAAACCTGATTGCGCCGAACATGCTGCAATCTCTTAGTGTGTATGAGGTACTTGCATGTGACATATTGTGGAATGGCTGCGAATGCAGCTACTGCAAGAAAGTTTTACCCGTCTTTGACGAATATATCATGAATCACCAATATTACTCCAGATACAACGGCAGATATATGGATATAATACCAACCGTATTTTTCTCCTACGCAGGAGATTATTTATCGAGGAGATTTAACAATCGTGTTGAATGGGATACAAAGGTATTTGACACGGCCCCCTTATATCGTTGTTGGAATTTTCGTGGATATGAGCAAATACACCACTTTGATAATTACGAAGATCTTTTCGATGAATCGGCATTTGGGCCTTTGTGCAAGGTCATTTCACACTTCTTTAACGGCTATATGGATTACCTAGTCAAATTCTTACCGAACCTAGAAATGGCAATGTTTTCAGGGATCTATTACACCATAGATAAGGAGGCAAATACCTATGAATGTATATACGATTGATATAGCTTGTTAGTTGACCTCATTCTTATATCCAATGTTTATTATGTTGTCCGAGTCAGCATATGTCCGGAACTCTATATTGATAGGTATCTCTTTTAAGCATGAAAAAAAATGATCTAAAGAGAAGTAGCTAATAGAGCAGCTTTCACAGACATTATATGAAACTATAACTCCGAATCAGTTCCAATAGCTCACATTTGCGTATCTGAGGAAGATTTCTTCCACTGTATTCAAATTGCGTTTGCCACGCTGTATCAAAGTGTGTCGCACCTTTTGTTCTTCAATTTAATTATATTTATTGGCCCTTCTAATAAAGACGCATTATAACTCCTTCAAACCATCTGTATATTAGGGCTGAGACATTTTCCTGTAATATAACGGTATACTGGGACTCATTGTCTCTTTTTTTCTCTCTGCTTCCTTCCCAGTAAGGCTGTTAAACGAACAGCTCTTCGACATTCACATCATATTTCCATTTATGCTATATTCACGGAACCGATGATACGAATAAAACATTCACTTTTACCCTTTCCTCATGCTCTGCGACGGAAACTCACAGAGCCCGCGATATTCGTATTACAGCCAAGATGGTTCAGCTGTTTTAAGCAGATTGACGAGCAGAGGAATAAAGATGACATAGCAAATTGGGTTCGCAACAGTTTACATGAACCAATGTCATCCCCCTCCCCTACGGTAAACTTTATGCATCCAGAGATACAAGTTATTGAAGTACCGGCACAAGGACTTGATTCTAATACGATATCGTTTGTTCCGATGGAGGAGTATTTCACGAGGTGGAATTCTCTCTTTAAGGTAGCAGATGAAAATACAATACGGCTGGTGATTAGCATGATTCAATCGAACAAGAAAGCTTTCTCACTGCAACAGCTAATGCCTCTCGTCCAACATTTGAAGGCAAAGCGGAGGTGTTATGAAATTGATACTATTTTTACGGCATATCAAGATTATTTTTCAGTTTTGAAAAGACATAACCTAGATCCGAAGGTGGAGCACCTTTTTTTAGAGATAATGATTAGTACAGAGGCAACTCTAGGGAATTATAGCTTATGTGAAACTCTCTTTTCAGACTACATCAAACACTCTAAAGTAAAACCACGAATCATTTCCATTGGACTTCGCTCATTTATTGAAAATGGGAATGTTCAGCTAGCAAAAGAGTTCTTTTCTCAGGCTGTGAAAAATCCAGATACCTTTCCGATGACAAATAAAGAACTTTTCCTTTTTCTTCGAGACCTCAGCTGCTATAATGACTTCGCATCAATGCGCTTTTCCATTAATTTATGGCTGATCGAAAAGTGTCAAGAGAACAATTTATGTGTAAATACGATACCTGATTTCCGTACACTTTCGTTACTTCATCGAACGTTCAAATTATTTAAGGATGAAACAAGTTTAAATAATTTATTATCGAATTCGGTTATTGAGACGACCGGCTATAAAGAGAGTATATTGTTCCAAACAACTGAGTTCTGCCAGGATCTACGCGATCGCTCAATTATGTACCAAAACATTGATATTAACGAAAAGATAGCCCTTTTTTTGGAAGCTCTTAAAGGAGAGCCACTGGATAGACGGGATTTTTACCTAAACCTGCTGAAGACATTTGTTTCGATTGACGACATCAAGCGCCTCAAATACATAATGACAGTAGTCCAGGAAGACAGGGACGTTCCCTTAAGTAATGCATTTCATGTGGTAATTGCAAAGTGTTTTGTGAACCGTGGTCTTCTGGAACATTTGATGGAATATTACACTTGTGTGAGGAAGCAGGGTTCAAAAAGGCTCCGTTTGCGAGTTGGCCACATTCGGCAACTGCTGGACTGCGCCCTGAGAAGCTATCCAATTCTTGCTGAAGAGATGACCAATGAGCTCAAGATATTATTGAATAAAGGAAAATACCTTCGTCGATTGCCTCGCTTAAAACTACTACTCTTGGAGATTGATAGACTGAGAACCCAATCTATGGGTAAATATTATGCATATAGGACCAGGGTACCCAAGCTCGAGTATGAAAGGTTAGGGGTGCTTCGGTCACAAATCCTAAGTGGTGACGTTGCAGGTGCAAAATCAACTATTTTAGAAAACATACGACAAGGAATTACTCCACGCTTTGATTTTTATTTCCTGGCTTTGCGAATGTGCCTGGACTCAGACATGCCTTCCTTAGCAAAGCTCCTTGATGATTCCTGTTCAGCTTCTTTCCACAAAATACCATTAAAAGTTCATATCACTTGGCTCAGATATGAAATCATATCAAGGTACAAAAATGTACTCAACGGCACTGAGATGCTCTCATCAAATAAGATTCAGTCCTTAAAGGATCAGCTTGCGGAATTCAAAAGGAACCACGAGAGTTCCATGAATTTTCAGAACTATCTACAGCTTGCTCAGCTGTGTGTTTACATTCGAGATTATAGGCATGCATCAGCTTTACTCCTGGAGGCATATGGCCTAATTGATAAACAGAGCAGTCAACAATGGATAATGTATTATATGACTTCCCTGAAAGTTCACGCACGCTCGTATAAAATTGCCGAATTCCAAGAGCTTTTGAAGGAGTGGAATACAAATCCAAACGCAAAATGGGTCACTCACAGTTGTATTCGTGAAATAAAATCTCTTTCAAGACTTTTGCATCGAAGAAAAGACAAATTAGATGTGAGCCTGAGAAGTGATCCTGACAGTTTTAAGAAAATCACAAGTGAAATCAATTTTTTGGTGGAAAAATACGTAAATTATAAATTCGAAGGACTTAATGTCATGCGAAAACTGACGTTTTTCATCAAAAGGTGGATTGAACAAGAGAGCGAAGATTCGTCAAGTTCCGCTAGAAAAAAACGATAAGAAATGACCCTCAGAACATTAATAATTCCTCATAATAATCGGGGAAACTGTATATACTGCATAAACAACATATCGAGTCTTAAAGCACGTAAATTCTATCCAATCACCAGAAATTCTTGTTCCTCCTTTTTTAATGTACATCAAGTTTGGTGATTTAAGATGGCGGCGATACAAAAAAAAAAGATCAAGATGAGACGGATTAAGAAAAAAGATGTTCGTTAGCAAGTCTGCCGACCAGTATACAGCATCTGTTCTAATTGATCGGCAATAATGAGTGGGGCATTGCATAATGGAGTCTCCGAGAGGAGCAAGAAGACAAAGGGCAAGATTCTGACGAGCATGTTGGATTCAATGGTGTGTTCCATATGTCATGATTATATGTTCGTACCCATGATGACACAATGTGGTCACAATTTTTGTTACAGCTGTATTACGAATTGGTTTGAAAGTAATACAACTGTAGAGCTTACTTGCCCACAATGCCGCTGCAGTATCGGTGAAGAGCCACATCTAAATAATACCTTACAACAACTGCTATTTGGCGTAGTTGATACACTGAACGAAAAGGAGAAAGAAAGCAAGACGCTCAACAGTATATTAGGAGAGAAGAAAGCAGCCGATTCTTCATATAGATTTGATTTGAAATCTAATAATCTTTTCAATGGAGTTTTCAAGACCAGTGCACTAGGAGTCGTGGATGAAGATGATGATGGCATATTAAGGTGCAGCAACTGTCATTGGGAGTTGGAAGATGACGAAGATGAAGTTTGCCCACATTGTGGCTGTAGGATACGAAGTCGGATGCGGTCAGGGAACGCAGGTCGAAATCTCGAAGTCGAGGAAGACGAGGAAGAAGAAGAGGAAGAGGAAGAAGAAGAAGAAGAAGAAGAAGAAGAACTTGCTGCTGCTCATAACGAAATAGATACTGAAATTTTGCAGGAGTTGCGTGACTCGATAGAGCATTACAAAAAGCAAGCAAGGTCAGTCATTCAAGAGTACCGAAATGAAGAGCAACCATTATCAAGACAATTCGAACAAGACTTCCCTCATGTGGTGAAAATCGAGTCTGCTCCGGACCGCATGGTATATTTGCCATCCTATAGCGTATACACTCAAAGCGATTTTACTCTTGCTGAAAATGATCGAGACAGACGAACAAGACTAATTCAAAGGATCGAATCAGGTGATAGCTTGGATATGAACCAGCTGCGACATGATAGTCCTGCGCAGAAGCCCAATCCTATAACAGGATACTACTCTGAGGGTGATTTCTCTGAAAGCGACTCGGATGATGTAACTGAACGCAATTCTAATCATGATTTGGTAGACTTGGAAGCTGAAGATTCAAGAGAAGAGGAGGGTCAGGATAGTGACTTCTACGAGCATAATGAAGAAGATGATGGATTTGTGACGGGAGATAGTTTAGATGATGCTGGGGGAGAGGAAGAGTATATTGAGGACGAAGATGAGAACGCGTATATCGACACCGACGCTAGTGAAGGTACCTACGGGAATGACGAGCGAAACGGATTGAATGATGGTGCAGGCGATTATGATGAGAATGACGAAGATGATGACGATGATAATGATCAAGACCTTTACGATCTTGTAGATAAAGGCACCGCATCAAAGAAGCGCAGACTTACAAGTACATCCGACGCCAACAGCGCAAATGAAGAGGAAGATGAAGAAATCACAATGCGTAATCCCCGAAGAAGATTCAAAATTGTTACTGATATCAGTGATGAAGAATAGTGCATTTAAGTATCGTTTTCAAACATTTCTGAGTTGTGTTGTGTATTTTTCAGAATTCTCGTCGCTGATTGGTTCGTTTGTCGTCTTGCAACTTGAAGGCGACGGGCGGCCTTACCGGTCTAGGAGAGAGAAAAATAAAAATCTGCCGAGGGTTATCAAGGAACCTGATTAAAATAATCATACTTTAGTTGTCTGAACTTTCACTTCCTTATCAATAAGACAAGGTTTACCAACAATTTATAAAACGCAACAAAATGTCTAATAAGATCATTCAATTACAAAGATTATTTCAGGCTTCTCACAAGCCATTGTGGTGGAGACATCCAAGGTCTCCATATTATTTGTACCCATTTTACGGTTTATTGACCGTTGCTGTTGTCACACCATTACTTTACATCCCAAATGCTGTCCTTGGTATCAAGGCTAAGAAATAGATTTCTAATTGATCAGGTTTGAGAAGTTGAAGATATTTTTGCTTCATTTTTTACTTATATTTTTATATTCAAGACAGTCTAATGTGGTATAATCCATAGGCGGTGGTGCTATCATTGGGCATGTATGGATAAAGGGTTGTATAACGCCCTCTAGGGCTAATATTATAATAAAGGAGGAAGTAGAGTGCGGAGGATCGAATGATAGATCGAGAGCAACTATCAAGAAAATTTATACGAATCCTGGTTTTGACACATTTATTGCAAAAAAAAACTCATGAACTATATTTATATTTAACCGTACGTGTACAAGCATATATGTATCTCAATAGCATTTCTGCATAATACTATACTCTGTTGAAACATCGCAAATAAAACTCTTTGACTTTCGAGTAAGGTGTGGTGATCTTGCTTCTAGCTACATATTTGAACTGCGATGATCGCCTAAGTTCGACATCTTCTATCGACGTAGCTATTAACACCGACCTTTTCTCAAAGGGGCATCACTTGACTTGTTTTAAGAATGCGATTTATATTGAAAAACCAAGAAAAGTATATAGTTCAACAAGTAGGAAGAACGTGAAAAATTGGATGCATTTTATGTTAAAGAGATTTCTGAGTGCATCGAACGTGGCTGTCAGCTGGAGATCCGATATAATACGTGCAGTCAACTTTAAACGGTCTTTCAGAAGTGTACCCGATGACCCTAAATATGTGTTCTCGAAACCGCCAACCTCATCCAAGTTTCCAGATGATCCTCAAAACAAGGATGGCAAACATTTCTTTACACCGCCAAACTCCGCTAATGTGAAAGCAGATGCTTTCAGTGATGAAGTTACATCGATAGGTCAAGCAATAGCTTCCCAGCGACGTAAAAAAAGAAGGCAACTCATTTCCTTAATATTATTCGGAACTATAGGAGGCATATTAGGATATAGTGTATGCTACAAAGCTATATATCTGAGAGAACAAAGTTTCATACCTTTGTTCCCTTCGTCGAGAATTCGAAAGTTGAGCAATAAGGACAAAAGAAGGATCGCTATTAAGCAAGTAGAAGATGTCGCAAGGTTGAGAGTTTTAGAACAGCTTTCCCAGCATCCCATGATAAAAGATGAGTATAGTGTTCCACTGCTGGACTCCAATACGCAGGAGACACCCAAGGTGCACAACTTTGAAATGTGGTGTGAAGATCAAGATCCTTGCGTTACGGGAATTGTAGTTGAACCAAACGACAGTAGAGCTTCGTCTCATGAATGGTATAAAGTCCCCTTTTTATTTAAATGGCGAATAACACATCGTCCTATCAGTATATCCAGAACCGTGACTGATTTCTTGAATGGAATCGGACTGTCCTCTACGGATATTTTCCAAATCATTGCACCGGAAAATGTTTATGGCTCTTTTAAGTACGAGTTCCCAATCCAGGGAGATGACCACTCAATGCATATATGGTTTCTTGGAGAAATGGACTTAGGCAATGAATCCCTTGTAGTATTCAAAGGTAAATTTCATGTTGATGCTAAATTACAGCAAATAGACTTGCTGCGAAAAGAAAATAATAAATTAATCCGTTATATTCTATATAAAGATGATCGAAAATAAATTTGCATTAAACTTTCAAAGAATTATTCAGCTTTTCGATAATTTCATCTTCCTCATCTTCATCCCCCCAATCAAATTTTGCATCATCATTTAAGAATTCTTCCAGTAAGGCCTTCTGTTGTTTCTCATGTTGAGCTTTTTGGAGAATTTTCTTCTGATTTTCTATCTTTTTCTTCAGCACTTCTAGCTTGTCTTTACTAGCTTTATCAGCTTTCTCGTTTGATTCAGTAGCATTGTCGATTTTCTTGTTGTTGCCTTTCCTTGGAGATGCTGGCGTACTCTTGTCTATTTTCACATCTTTGACGCTAAAGACTAATCTCCCTTTTGGCTTTTCCTCATGAAAAGTCTTCTTCTCAGTTGATGTTTCAGTAACAGGAGCACTTGAGATTCTGTTCGTTCCACTTTTCTTATTTTTGCCTGATGTAGGTTTCTTGCGTTGAGTCTTCTTTGAGTGTTCAACTGATCCACTTGGGGCATCAGCCCATATAGACGCCAAAACCATCCAGTCAAAAAATCAAAGTGAGAACAAAAAACAGCCAGCTCAGAGGAATCCAGCTCCTGGTGCTGTTGTTAATTGCTTTTGTTCGTTTGTATCCTTATCTCCCATGTAGCATAGTTTCAATCTTTCATCTTTTTCAGAAAGTGCCAGTTTGCTTGGCGTAAAAAGGACAAACCTTCTCCCTACTTGAGATCCAAAGGTGGATGACAATCAACATCCTGCGGCAAGCTGCGTGTATATTATTTCTAATCAGGTATTATGGATCATGTTGCATTGTAGATTTCGAATTTACTGGACTATGTATATATCTCGAATCTATAAGTGAATGATCAATCATCAACTTCCGAATTAAAATTTGTGTACCGATATATTCCTTCCAGTAGTGCAGCACACACACGACTCAGACTACATTCATAGTTTTTTCATTGTAATAAAACACCTGGACACTTTGCAACCCTATTGAACAATTCAATTGATACGTTACACGAGATGTATAGGCCAAATTCTCAAAGTGCCGCTGCAGACCAATCGGCTTTAAAGCAAACATGCCTCTGAAAGAAGTTGTTAGAGTGTTTGCAATGATGCATAGGTGTCAACCAAAATACAACAGGGGTGTGTCCTTTGACATTGTTTTTCGAAATGTTGAGATCACCAACTGCTAAAATTGTATTACTTCAATTTCCTCTTCCAAATATCATCTACGACAGCAATTGAACGAGTATTGTAAGGCCAAGTAAAGACATTTTTTGTATATAAGGCTTCACAAGAGCAAGAATGATGCTTAAAAGGAATGGTTTATCGCGCACGGGAGAACACTTTGAAATATAACTAGCGGCGACGATAAAACAAGCAGCACTAAGATTTAAGTAATCTAAGACTTTTTGTAGCGCAATGAAGACCAATTGGGCAAAGACCAACGAAACTACTTTGCTGTAATGGAGTAACATCTCGTTCTCTTATAGAGGAAGTTGTAAACTACACCACGATGAGACTTTGACTCCTTGCATTTGTAGGAAGTGTAAGTTCACTTGTAGCTTGCATTACTGAAGTGAAGCATAAGTACACATTCGAGTATTGATTGTTTGACGTAGTCTATACTCGCACTATCGACACATACCAATCCAGTCCTTGTATGTAGATCTTTCAGAGCGCATCTGGTGCTTGCGTGTGTTGAAAGACTTTTGATCACTGGCCTGATAAGCACTCACCTGATAAGCATTGGCTTTTGTTCATTAGAAAGATAGTCAATGTTTCCGGTCACTCGCGTTGGACTCATTGACTCCCAGTCATTGAAGCTGATCGGCCTCTTTTGCATGCTTGGAGGGGATAATTCCGCACCGGGAAAAAAATTGGAAGGCCGATATCAAAAGTTCAATAAAGATCTCAAAACTGAAAATCAATACTTATGTGCTCGTGGTATTGCACTATTAATGACTAGATTGGAGCAGAATGGATTCCGTTTCTAAAAATATGGATAGAGCGATTGCTGCTGAAGGCAGTAATGAAGAGGAGTTTGATCTGTCTAGCGCTGATTCTTCCCTTGTGATAGCGACTGAAAGTAGGATACAAAGGATCTCCCGGGAATACCTCAAACCCAACATTGGGTTGGTTTTATTAGTTGTATCACAGTTTTTCAATTCTCTGATGGTGGTGTCTACCAAAGTCCTGGAGACTGACGAGGTTGGTGAAGACGAAGAACCCATAAAACCGCTTCAGATCTTATTGGTGAGGATGGCGATAACTTACATCGGAACTTTGATTTACATGTACTGCAACAGATCGACTATCCAAAATGTACCGTTTGGCCCTTCCTCGATGCGTAAATGGCTGGTGCTTAGAGGAGTCACTGGGTTTTTTGGAGTTTTCGGAATGTACTTTTCGCTGTTGTATTTGAGCATAAGTGACGCAGTACTGATAACATTTCTGACACCAACAGTCACCGTAATATTAGCATGGGTTGTCTTACGGGAGAAGCTAACCCGAATGGAAATTGCCGGGTCCGTAGTCTCGCTGGCTGGTGTCGTGCTTATCGTCCGTCCATCGTTCTTATTTGGAACTATTGTGGAACCCAGCGGTGCTGTGGAAAGCGAAGATCCAAAACAAAGGTTGATTGCTACCATCGTTGCACTGATAGGAGTTCTTGGCGCCAGCGCAGTCTACATCATAATAAGATTTATCGGCAGCAAGGCACATGCGATATTAAGCGTTAGCTACTTTTCGATGATCGTAACCATTATATCTTTGTTCGGCATATTGCTCATACCATCGATGAGTTTTCAAGTCCCAAAGGATCCGAAACAGTGGCTGCTTTTCAGCAATCTAGGTGTGTGCGGCTTCGTATTTCAGCTCTTGTTGACGATGGGCATTCAAAAGGAGCGCGCGGGAAGAGGATCGCTCATGTCGTACACACAACTGATATATGCGGTTTTCTGGGACGTCTCTCTGTGGCACCACTGGCCCAGTTTCTGGAGCTGGCTCGGCATGATTGTTATTCTTACTACAACCATTATCGTTGGCAAGTTCAAGCCAAAACAAGACACAAGGACTGCGGTTGTGCCATTACCCGATCAAGAAGTGGCATTGTCAGGTACAAATTACGAACACGAAGTTGAACACATTCCCTTAGATGAGATATCCAAATGAGAAAACCCGTGTAAAAATGTTGAACTTTTATCTGTTGACTTTGCTTTATTTTTAAAGGGTAGGCGTAGATAAAGAGGCTCGAAGCGACTTTGGGAAAAAAACAAAAAAATTGGAGATGCGATATACTTATATAAGACAAAGGCACTCTACCAGTTGTCGAGAAAAACATGTCACATGCACATCGGCAGGTGCTTTGCGGTGTGAAACAAGTGCGTTATACCATAGTCCGATTATTATATGTTCGGGAGGGGATTACTAAGGAGAATCACTGAAAGAAAGCTCATTTCCAAGTCCTGGACCTCGTCGCTGCCGCAGCAGAATGTCTGGTCGCCGTACAAGAAATGGTACGAATTGAGCCTCCACGAGAAGCAGCTGTTTATCAGAACGTTTGTGGACAACTACAAGAGGCACTATCCGGGATCCAAGACAAACGTGTCGCTGCGAGGGCTGGCCACGGGCATGGACGCCCACAGCGACTCTCCGTCGGTTTTTGGCGTGTTCTACAACGACATCTGGGGAACCGTGAGCAGACCCCCGAAGGCTGAGCTAGCCACGAGCAATAAGCGCAACCGGTTCAACCACCCGAGCTTCTGCACCTTGCTGATAAAGAAGTAGCACTAGATAACAGATACATACCGATACATACTAAGAGAACAAGAACCAGGTCCCCCCTGGCTCGATGCAGAAATAGAAACGCTCTCCGGCGGTGAAAATTACTTTACCAATTTTTAAATTTTGAGAGTACATATAGTATATATTAGCAATCACAGACATCTCCGCGCACCTGTCCAGCACACCAGACAGCCGCCAAAACCCTGCGACACTTTTATAAATCCAGCATCAAATGTCAAAAATTTTGAAACGAACTCAAAGGAAATAGTGAAAAAAAGACCCCGACTTGTTTATTAGATACCATTTGATCAAGCGCCACCAGTCTAGATCAAGAAAGCCAAAGCTCCGGCTGCGGCTGCACCGACGATACCGGCATTCAGAACGTTGTTAGAACCACCTAGAGGGGCAGCCGCGTTGGACGACGAGTTGGAGCTGTTGGCAGATTGAGCTTGGGCAAAGCCAGTCAAGGCGACAGCGGAAATGATGACTTTAGAAAATTGCATTTTTTATCTTAATCTGTTGTGGGAGTTTTCGTTGAACTAATATGCTCTTCTGACTTGCTTCTCCAGACCGGGATCCAAAGTTTCATCGAACATTTTCGACTTTGAATGTGCTTTATATACCTTTAATTTACTGTCAAATGACCTGCAATTTGCTTAGCCCCCCTTTTCTCTCTATTTCTCACCAGCCCCCTGATGCTATCTGGATTTGCAACTATATGACGAAAACAGTGATGCACCGCCTAATCGGGACGTATCCCGTCAAAAAGGGGGAAACCGGCCTAGCCCTCCGAGCCTCTCCGCGCTTCGTGCGGGGCCACGCCAAGTGGGGCGAGGACCAGATGGCGATGAGCAGAGGAGGGGCTGCAGGCGGGTTTCGGATTTGTCGGGACTTTCCACTTTCGCATACTAAATTTAGAAACTCTCGCCGCCAAAGCAATAATTTCAGGGGAGCAACCAGGACCGAAACTTCTCGGACATTGGCGAAACCCAGCGGAATCGGCACGCGGACGGCTGGCAAGACGCAGAACACTGCTAAATTGCAGGGACAGCAGAAGCAAAAAGAAACGCCGTGCGGTTGCATTGGGATATTACATCTCCAAATGCGGAAAGGTGTTTCCAGAACGTTCCATTTGCGGTTGCGCCTGGCTGATTACGTTCACCGCCGCTCGGGCTTAGCTTTTTGCCATCATGATATTCTGTTCTGTTGTGTTATGTATGTATGTATGTAAGTGGTAACGTAATTGAGGTCTGATTGGGATTGCCCTGCAGGTTCGACCGTGCTCGTTGGGAACGATCGGCGCCTACGTACGTCATTTTCCTAGCAGGTTCCCCTGTAGTTTTTTGACATCTTTTTCCTGGTCTCTCTGACCTCTTCGGCGGGCGTCTCCTGCTCGGCGGCAGGGTCAGCGAGGGTGGATAGGACGTCAAAGATGACGTCACCGCGAATGTTTCTATTTTGCGAAGAGGTGGCAACGGCGGTTTCTTCTTTCACCTTGCTGTAGCAACGGATGAGTTTCGAGACCACGTTCTGTATGTCGGTCAGCAACAGCTGGGCAAGATCGAGTCTCATCTCGGACCTGAACACGACCCTCAGGACCTCGCTCTGGTCGCTGCCGTCAGTGGACTTTGGGAGCGGGTAGTTCGGGACAATCCAGCCGCGCAGTCTCAGCAGGGTCGATAGCATGGCCTGGGGGATGTCGGGGAAGCGCTTGTGGAACTGGGCCGACAGCTTGAAGGCGGCCAGCGGGACACCGGGCTGGAACTGGTCCGGGTGTCTCCAGTAGTCGTCGAGCTTGGCGGGCAGGTTGCCGTCGCTGATTCTGTTGTGGATGCCGCTGACGACTTCGAAGTAGTCGGGCATCTCTTTGTTTTTCAGCAGATTGAAGCAGAAGGCACGTGCCACGAACAGCGACTTGTTGAAGAGTGTCTGGTATCCCTTGAAGCCCAGCGAGATGAAGTTGTAGTACTGGTGGATGACCTGGAACCCGGGCCTCGAGAAATTGAGGCCGAACGTCTCCTCGACGCCGCCCAGATACCTCAGGGTGAATCTCAGTTCCGAAGGCACAAAGTGTCCGTCTCTCCACAGCACCCAGCCCAGGCCGGGAGTCGTCATACCGAATTTGTGTGAGGAGGAGTTCATGCTCAGGACTCTCGGGTGGTTGAACCCCCAGTAACTCACCTTTGCGGCGGCCAGTTGCTTCTCGGTGAAGGAGAAGGGCAGTATGAAGCCACCGCTTGCGCCATCGACGTGGATTGGTATTTCTCTGTTGGACCAGGTTGGGTTTGCGGTTTCGATTTCTTGCAGAGTGTTCGCAACCTGTTCGACGTTCTCGAAATGGCCGGTGTACGTGGTACCCAGGATGACAAACACACCTATCGTGTTCTCGTCGACGAAATCCCACAGCAACTTCGGATCCAGCGAGTGGTGACTCTCAGAGGACACCGGTACTAGTCTGCACTCCACTTCGAAATACCGTGCGAATTTCTCCAATGCAACCTGGCAGGCAGATGACATGATAATGTTGGGTCTTGATGTTGACTTGCTGGCATCTTTCATCTTGTGCTCCCATCTTTTCTTCATTGCAAGGCCACCAAGCATAATGGCCTCACTTGAACCGGTGGTGGCGCAACCGATAGGCTCCTCGCCGTTTTTGCCGCATTTCCACAACTGCGCTAACATAGAGATACATCTCTCGGTCAGCTCAATCAGCTGAGGGTATTCATCATTGTCGGCGAGATTTTTGTTGATGTTTTCCGTGATCAACTTTTTCGCCAAGGCTGTGCTTGAAGTGTTGACAAAACTTGCCAAATTTAAATGTGGGTTGCCATCCAAGGTCAACTCGTTTCTGACAAGATCGAAAGCCAATTGTTCTGGGACGCCATCGTCAGGTATCACGTATTTATTGGAAAAAATGCGGTTTTCATGGCGGCTCAAGGATTTGGCTCTTTCACTTGAGGAGCCAAGATTTAAATCCTGCAATTCCTTTGGCAACAGGTTTGCGTCAACCAGATTCTTTGTGAAATCATCATTTTTTTCTTCCTCCACAAATGTGAAAGGTTTTCTGTGCTTTTCGGTGTATTTATGTAACATTTTTTGTTAAATTGTTGTTAAATTGTTGTTAAATTGTTGCCAGCGAGCACCTACATTATTCCGGAGTGTATCAAGACAGTACTTTCTCTGACGTGTTCCCGTCCCTTTTTATATGCTTTCTCGTTTGGCTAGTTTTTCATTGGCATATTCTGTTTTTTTCGTTCTGTGCATTGCTTCTGGCTTGGCGGAACACCTCAAACTCCCCCACGCCAAATGCAGAAAAGGAACATTTTGTCTCCCTTACAGTTGCAGTTGTTGGTCACAAGGTTTACATGTTCACATTCATCTTGCGTCTGGGAACATAAATAGAGGTATGCAACTCATTCCATAGACAGAAAAGTAGATCATGATCATCTCTGGTTATGGCCAGCCTTTAGCTCCCTTCTTGGGGGTCATTCTTGTGAAAAACCATAATCGGATAGAAACAGAAGAGCATCTTCAAGATCGCTGTGTTTTGGCAGCATGCTAATCTGCTGTCAAGGACAAGCAGAGGCCTAATGTGTTTCGAAGCCTTGTCTGCTATATGACTAATTGCTAGCCAACTTTGCGTATTCCTTTGTCGCTCCTCCCCTGTTATTGCATTCAGTACCATCGATGAACGGATGCACGATTGTAGGCGCATGGACGTGGAGTTCTCAAAAGATTCTCACTGTATACATGCATCGTTTGGACAGGCTTACTTCCTTACCAAAACAAAAAGGTTACGATTTACAGCGTGTCTCTGCCGGCGATAATCGAGCCGCCTGCAACGAACGTGTCAGCCAAAATATCGTTGGCTTGTCTGGAACTTGACTAGACAAGTTAGCGGCGGTCGTCTAATTCTACAAAAACTTGAAGCTGCTCAGTTTAGTCTCAGGAGAAAAGAATGTATTCAACTATGGTAGTTTAAAAGAAATTGTATATATCAGCTAACTATGCGTTCAAATCTCATGTATAGTAATTGATAATCATCGAGATCGTAGATTATCCTGTCTTTCTTTGTGTAGTTTGAAACTTGGGAAACGATTTGCATGAGTTTAGTAAAAGATTGATTTGACATATCCTTAGCAAAGAAGGTGAGACAAAAATCTTGCGGTTGAAAAGCATTTAGAACACTGTTCATGACCTGCAAATTATCTTGTTTGTGCAGAGAAACTGTGCTCACTGGCACATTACTCTCGAAAGATGCATACGACCACCCCTTTTCGGGTGTTACGTGTAAAGTATAGTAATATTCTTCATCAATGATCATATTTGATGAATAGCCGCACGGTGTAAATGCAAAAGCATCATGATGGAATGAAGATCCCATGCGGTTTTGATAAACGCAGTCTAGTTGTGTATTCTTGGTGATTTTATAGCCATATGCGTGGCCTTCATCTGCCCCGAGATCATCTTTCACATTCCGGGAACAGATGAATTGTTGAGCTTTATTATTGTCCAAGCCAGTCATCAGTATTTCCAATGTTTCATCCTGATCATCATCTGGGTTAACCTCTGAGTCCTTTGCCATTTCCTTGTTCGTCTCTGTAACATATAGGTTCCAATGATTACTTTGATCATTTCTTCCCACTAAATAACTTCTGCCTTGACGGAAAAAGTTATTGAGATATTCAATCTCATTCGACCAGTTCTTATGAATGCTGCGTTGTTTCAAGGGAAACATGAAGCATCGTCTTGAATAGAATACCTTGTATGGATGGTATTTCCCCTCATCAGATGTATGATTGAGCAAGTCCCATTTAAGCTCATCTTTCACAATGTCAAACAACCTTTCTAAACAGAATAGTGTTGTGGTTGTACCACATGTTTTTAAAGTAATTTTATGGTCGTAGACAAATAATGATGATTCACTCAACAAAAAGGCGTCCAATTTTCCAGTCGATTTGATTGATAAGACCTCGCATTTCACGAGTTTCAATATCTCAACCCATTTATCCACCTCAATGTTACGCAAGGTTAATTTCTGACCATTTATGCGAGGAATGGTTTGAACGTTAGGATAAAACCATATTTCCAACAGCTTTTCTGGTCCTTCAAAAGCCTCGGTAGAGTCTAAATTAGCAGATAGTTCATGATCAATATATGAATGATTCGTCAACTCCTTGATGCTTATTGTCATGGCTTGATCGCTGTAGAGTAAAGGATAGTATTGATGGAGTAATATATATCTGCAACCGGTATCGTCACTTTTGAATATTTCGTCACCAGTTTATTTCAACGGAATTATCGTGGTTTTCCAGGTCTGTTATACAAGAAGGAAATGTTCACACTTGGCATAAAAGCGCTTGCTTTAGTTTTGCTGATTATTTCGATACTTCTCTGTATTAAAGTCAACTTCTAGAGTGATAAATAGGTGACTATGTGAGGTGAAGACGATACTTTTTCTAATTAACGTGAATTAACTACATTCAAAGTCCAGTAATTCGAAAAAATTTTCTACTCATCGCACTGCAGAAAAGTGAAGAAAAAACGACAGTAAATATAAAATATGTAAGCTACAGCTTCCAGTAACTTTCAAGTTGTAATATAACTATTAGATGAATCATTCGAGGGTTGCAGGTTATGCAGCGTAAAACTTAAGTCAGCAACTGCACTCGAAAGATAATCATTTCATCTTTCTTTGTAATGAAGTTTTTTACCTTGAGTTAAATAGTTTTAAGATTTCAAAGGAACTAGACTTCTTGTAATCTAGCCTGTAGTGTCTTGAAATCATATATGATCTTGTAATTGACACCGGTGAATATGCATTAGCAGACTGCCTTAGCGTTCGAGAGACTTTCTCTCTTAGAAAGCAGCAAAAACAAAGTTACTCATGATTTGTAGCTTGCATAGACCACATCGTGGATATTGAATGTCTTCACAGGAATAGCGTTTTGTTTTGCTTCTTTGTATTGCTCGTCTCAAAATCCGTTATAAACGTTTGGCAAACGGTTGAATGAAAAATGAAAAACTCTCAGGTTTGTGAAAAAAAAAGATAGTTCCGGTTGTAAAGCCCCCAGTTGTTTGTTGCTTGAATAATGTCTTTTGGTGGGATCAATACATTCCAACAATATTCGACGGATTATGGTCTCGGTCATAATGGCATTAAAGTTTCATTCAACTTTTTTGATGGAATTCCTGAGGCCTCTTTGCTGAACTCATTGGCGTCAAATGAACTTCAATTGATATTTAAGCTATTACTTAAAAAAGATGAGGTTACTAAGGAAAAGGCACTTTCAGACTTGCTGAAACTTTTGAATGATTTTCCCAGTAATAAGTATCTTTTTGCTGATGATATCTTTTCTCTGTGCTGGTCTCAAGTGTATCCTAAACTTTTGCTAAGCAATTCCAAAAATATCAGAGTTCAATCTCATCAAGTAACATCCACTCTTATCAAAGTTTTGCATAAGAAAATAGCAAAGTTTTTGAAAGACTTCATACCACCACTTTTATTAGGAAGTTGCGATTCAGACTCATTTGTCAGTAAGTCATGTTCGAATTTCATTAGCAGTGCTTTCAACGGAGACTCTAAAAAAATAAGTGCGCTATGGACACTTTTTCATGAAGATATACTGAACCTCGTGAAGGAAGTTATCGTAGTCGAGAACGATGGGACCATCTCAGACGAGCGCTATATTGGTAAGGAGGATTCTCAACTTAGATACAATAGGCTACTAACGAGCACTATATTGCTTCTAAATACTTTAATTGCATCCGATGAAAAGAACATGGACAATCACAGGATTACGTATAAGAAAATTTTAAGCTCAGATTCATTATGGAACCTTTTAAGCCTAAAAAATACACTTTTCCTGAAGGGTTATGAAACAGTTTTGAGATTACTCCAATTACTATATCGCATAGGTTACCTTAGATCACACAAAGAAATCTTGAAAATATCTGTGCGGAAATTACTCAAGTCATTGGCACAAGTTAACCAGAAGAACATTTTGAAAGTTTCGGATCTTATGGTGAGCATGCTCGATTCTCTCAACTTGCTTAATGAATACAAGGATGGTAAAATATGGACATATGATAAATCTTCAAAGGAGAAACTAATGTCGTTTTTATCGGTTTGCTGTAGTAATCCACATCCTGGTTACTTTGCATCTATGTTTAGGTTTTACGAAGGAACAGCTGCTGATGCACTTTTAAACTATGAACATGAGTGGTTACCCCTATGGAGAAAGTCTATAAAAGCCCTTAATGAGAGAAGCTTTCTTGGTAGGTATGGGGCAGACCTTCTAACTGAGTTTTGGACGTACTATTTAAAGTTTACCGATAGCACTATGGAATCAAATGCGAAGTCAGCAGCTCAATCAGAAATACTTGAAACACTGGACAGTGAAAAATCCTTGTCTAAGCTACCAACATTAACATTGGCTCTCAAGGATAGTTTACCTCAGGACTTTGTGATTGAAGAGATCTTTAAACGTTTGAAACTTCAAGATTCAGTAAGAGCTGCAGATCACTATCTGCAGAATTTACTACTTTTGTTGATTACCGGTTCTGACACAGGTGAGTCCTTAAGGAATCTGATGGATATATTCCTAGATCTTATTAATCAGAATGATATAACTGATGAAAAAATCATATTGATTAACATACTCATCCGAACCTTGGTTAAAGCCGATCTCAAAATACTTTGCCAGGAATACACCAAATATATAACTGTGATACCAAAATTGGTTAATGAGAATGTGTATGATGATTTGGCTGGCACTGTTATCGACTACTCCAACATGAAGACAACCGAAAAGGGTAAGGGTGAGGCTAGTATGGAGTGTATTGAAGAATTCTTTAACGTAGCGATTACATGCCAAATTTCGGATGAGAATATTATCAGTACGTTGAAATCCATGGATAAACATACGGCCGAGCAACTTCTGGGATGTCAACCACTGAAAGAGTTTATCGACAACTACATTGACTTATATAGGTACGGTGATGACGGGAAATTATTCAAAACGCCTTTGATAAGCAATGAAATTATTGATAGACTTTTTGAAAGTGCTAAAGTAAACAACCTCGTAGAACGTTTTTGTGACGCTTCCGTGGATCTAGAGTTGGAGCAGAAGGAACATCTTTTAAAAGCCACAGACTTTCTTCAAACGTGCATGTTCAACATTTCTGAAAAATGTACCTCAAAAGTAATGCAAATTGCAGAATCGTTCATCAGTTGTAACAGTAAAATAACAAAGAAGCTCTCTGTTACGATAGTAGAACACGCCAAAAGCAGAGATTCTTCGCATCAGGAGAGACTATGTGTTGACTACGCTATTCAACTATTAAAATCTTCTCGTGATAATACCGAGCTTTTCTTTCCTCCCCGATTGATTGAGCTACTTGATAAGGCTGTTCCCTATATTGACTACAGGTTTACACTTATCAATTGCTTAGGACTGAATACGCATCTTCTTCCAACTTCCCAAGAAGAGGTGGATCTAAATGACATGGAAGAACTGATCAAACTTGGAATCTTTCTAGATACAATTTGTTCTGAAATTCCCATCTTATTGACTGATGAAGTATCAGTATTTTTGACAATGGTCTCGGAACTCGCGGGCGATTTCAATTGCCTTTCTATTAAACCAAAAGAGAGCTACGTTAATATTAAAAATTCTCTGCTCAAATCTGATAATTTAAAAGTATCCGCGAACTATATCATTTTAAAATTGACAGACTCTGCTGAGGCAAATGAAGAAAGCGATGTTTCAACTGCGCTTTTTTCCTTATTGCTTGCTAAGAGTGCTTCTGCAGTAATTCAATTTTACAGCTTTAGGATCATCTACAAGGTATTGTTGAATGAGGTTGATTCTTTGAGTGTGTCCTCTCTCGATCGCCTTTTACCATCTATTGAAAAATTTATTAGTAATGTCGTGAGGTCTAAAACATCAAAGGATCACGAATATATGGCTTCTGCTGTTATCTTATCATCAGTAGTGAATGCTAATTGCACTAGTGAGAGATCATTCATGAAATTAAGAAATTTTTTGGCATCAGAGTGTATTGGAGTTGGAGAAAATGAGATATATGATAAGACTTGCAGAACAATTATATTACTCATCAATTTTATATCGTTTTCCAAGGAACTTGGTCCCTATACGCCAATAGCACCGCAGAGATTAAATATGATGCTCAAAACAATTGAAAAGTGGTTCGACAGCGACATTCCATACAACCCTCAATTTAGCCTTATGAATTTGGTTCTGTTAAATTTTTTCGCTTCACTAATTTCAAATTCTTTACCAGTTGCTTCGAATTCTGCAATAACTGACCTAGCTGCCAGGCTGCTTACAGACTCTCTTACCTTGTGTGAACTTGAAGATTCGTCCTATCTTTTAGAATTACGTCTTTATTCTTTGAAATTGTATGTTGCTGTTTCAACCGCCGGCATTATTTCTCCCGAATATTCCACTGATATTTTTACGTGTCTTATGGAGCTTTGTCTCACTGATTTTAAATCTGAAACGAATAACCAGATCTCCGTTGATTTTTATAGGGATTTGAACAAGGTTTTTATGAAGTTCGATGTTAAAATGCTGTTGGATTATTATGATGCCTTCTTAGATTCTTTCCTCACGAAAGCTGGCGTAAAGAATTTCAACAGGTTAAGACTTATAATGATTATTCTGCGAAGGCTCGTCAAAGAAAGGCAGCAAGAAGCAGTCGTTGAGTATGAACTTGAAAAACAACAAAAACTAGTTCGAGATGATACAAAAACAGAGGAGGTTGAAAACTTCGAGGAAGACAATAAAGAAGATGAAAAATTTAAACTCCCTCAAGTTTTGATTGAAAAATTGAAAGAAGAGGTTCCACAAGATTATTTGGAATACGAGAATGAGTACCAATTTCTAAAGTATTTGTGGTACTGGGATTTGGTTTTAGAGTTCTTTGACAGCTCATCATATAATTTGCGTCAATTGTTCATCGAACAGTTGAAATTCGAGGACATGATCAATAGATTTTTCAATTTTGTCACTGACCAAATCGATTTACAGGAAACGAAATTCTGGGAAAATGTCGAGTCGATACATTTTTTAAGTTATAGTGCTACCGGAGAAGACTTTTCGCCATTCTCAGAAGATGTTTATGTTGAATGTAAGACACTTTTAGCTCATTCTCTGTATAGAATGTTCGACAATGTTGGATCTCTTACAGCAAACTGGTGGCTGAACATAAAGGACAGATCTTTTCAATCAAAAGTGGAAAAGTTTGTCACTAAATTTATCTCACCTATTCTGATTCAGCACGAGCTCAAAATTGTTTCCCAAAAGATGGGTTCCTTGACTTCCAAAGATGATGCTTTGAGTATCAAAATCAACAAGGTGACGGATGAAGTCAAGGCTACCTATTTAATTGATGAACAGAAATTGGAAATATCTTTTAAGTTACCTGGTAATTACCCGCTAACTAATATCGAGGTAATAGGAGTCTCCAGAGTCGGTATTAGTGAGCAAAAGTGGAAGCAATGGATATTATCTACACAACGTGTAATTACCGGGATGAACGGCTCTGTAATGGACTCATTGGAATTGTTCACAAAAAATGTCAATTTACAGTTCTCTGGATTTGAAGAATGTGCCATTTGCTATTCTATCCTGCATGCTGTTGATCGCAAACTTCCTACAAAGACATGCCCAACGTGTAATAATAAATTTCATGGCGCTTGTCTTTACAAATGGTTTAGGTCATCCGGGAACAATACATGTCCCCTTTGCCGTAGTGTGATCCCATTCAGAAGGTGAATGACCACGGCCAATCCTAGATAGATTTGTAGAGGAATTAATTCATAAGTATATCAAATATATGCCACATTCATTGTAGAAAAGACAATACATTTTTATTTTGGTGAAAAATGTCGCGCGATTTTACATTAAGTTGTGAAGGAACAACTGACTTTATATGTGAAGAGTTGAGCCAAAGACCTATCTAGCTTCACAGGGTCCCATTGCTCACACCGAATGTTTATTAGAAAGAGAAAAATCAAAATCCTCGTGCTATTTGCTCTGGGAATTGCTGTTATTTCCTTTGCCGTACGTTCTGTTGTGCAATCACAGCTCAATAAAGAAATTGTCTATTTCAAACGATATTTTGAAGAGAAAAAGGATGTGATAGACCTCTTTAATCCACTCGCAATTAAACAGATCCCGGAGGAGGTCATTGATCAGCTATACAAGACAGCATTGCAGGATTCCAGCAAAAAAAACCCAAAAAATCAAATTGATTGGTCAAAATATGCATATGTTACCTATGCTACACATGCCAATTATATATGTAATAGTCTGATAATCTTTGACGCTTTGAAAAGTTACGGAACGAAAGCAAAACTTGTTCTTTTAGTGTCACAAGATCTGGTAGAACCAGAAAAGTACGATGACTTTGAAATTGTTAATTCTCTGCTACGTCGTTTAACGGAAGTTGGCGGCGATCAAGTAATTATCAAGTTCATGAAGATTAATAAGAAGTCTTCAGATGACACTCAGTGGAGCTACAGTTTGAATAAACTGGAAGTGTTTAATCAAACAGAATTTGACAGGGTAATATACATGGACAACGACGCCATATTGCACGATAACCTTGATGAATTATTTTTCCTTCCTGATTACATAAAATTTGCGGCGCCATTAGCCTACTGGGACTTAAAAGAGCATGATATCACCGCATCATACAATGAAGTGAGAAACTACGAAAAGCTTCCTATCAATTTGGAAAGGTACAATGATAAAATTATTCCAAGGATAAAAAAGCACAAGATGATATATAACCACTTGCCAAGTTTGCCACCAAACTTGTTTTTGGATACTCAGAATGTTGCTCAAGATATAATTCGTTCAGAGTTTTCATTTTCATCTATGTTTGATCACCACATTACGAAACAACCCAATAAAATCAATTTTGCTTCAAATTTAATGGTAATCAAGCCTTCTCAAGAGACCTTCAAATTACTTAGAGACTACTTGATTCCTGCATATTTGAAGAAAGAGGAGGGATATGACATGGACTTGATTAACAATGATCTTTACAATATGAAAAAACTAATACGTAAGCAGTTCAACTATTTCCGTAGAATAAGAACTCACTTTGTTCCAGAAGTATTGGTACTACCATTCGGTAGATATGATGTATTAACGGGATCCATAAAGAATAGACATGAACAAAGTATGTTGAAGAATGATGTTATAGGGTACAGAAGAGTAAATTCCGAGGGCGAAGAGCTACCGAAGAGTGTTGATGAAGTCATCCAAGATGCCAAATACATACATTTTTCAGATTTCCCTCTTCAAAAACCTTGGGAATACGAATCATTCGAGGAAATTGAATGTCACGCTGACGAATTGAAGGACAATACTATTGAAGAGCCTGAGAAGACCTGCACAGCTTGGAATTCTGCTTACCTCACTTACATGTACAGTCGCAATATTTGTTGGATTGGTGAATAGTGCCATTGGTATATCATTGAGATTGAACGGAAAAATTAATGGTTCAAGATTATTTCAAGATACCATTTTTCCTTGCCTCTTTATTTAGTAATCTATCGACCTCTCCTCCGTATTTAACATTACCCTTAACGTTGTCTTTGAAGGCGTAATCTAAAGATATCTTCTTGTTGGCTAGTAGTTCACAATTCAAGGAAGAAATTGCAGTGTCGGCATCATCATAAAATTTGAAATAAATATAAGCACATCGCAGCTGGCCATTGGAAAGGTGAAAAACATCACTACTTTTAGACAATGGACCATATTTGGTAAAAATCTTTGTTAGCTGATTTTCATCTATGGAGTTATCCAGATTTTTAACAAAGACCTTGGCAATAGGTAGTACATTTACATCTACAGAAATCACTGAAGAACTGTTGCTTGACAACTGTGCATTTGCCGGTCTCACTTTTAGAGCTCTATCGTATAGGTATACGGTATTGTTCATTAGTTGTGCCACATATTGGCAGTCTTCTGGTGTGTAAAACTCAACAAATGCATACCCTTGATGCAATTGCAGTATTTTATCCTTGGGATAGCGTATTCTGGATATTGGACTCAGCTGCACGAAGAGTTCATATAATTGTGCTTTGGTCACTTTGGGATCTAGATTTCCCACATACACAGTAGTAGCCGGATCATTCAGAGACGCGTTCATGCCTGTTTTAAATGGACTTGAAACTATTTTCAGAGAACGCTGGAGTACTTGCCTTTTAATGCAATGCCCTTGTTCAAAACTTTTTAAAATTTACCCGCACATCTCCTGTAAGCTTCAAAAATATCACCGTATTTAAACGTTGATGTTAACAAGTTGAATTAATCTTTTTCATTTCTTTCTGGAGGAAGACAACCATTGACCGACATCAGCTTGAACCTATTTTTTTGATTCATGTTCATATTTTATCACCTTTTTTACTGAGTTACTAAGTCTTTTTCTTTTGATGAGTTATCTTACCGTTTAAGTGATTTGTACAGAATCGTTTTTTTATCAAACTTTTTGAATCTTCCAGCTTATTATCCGAGACTTACTAGTCGTTTTAAAAATTTCTTTTCAAATGCCTGATCTTTTGTTGCTTTCTTTAAAGATGAAATTCGTTCTTTCTTTGTTGATTAGAGCTATTGTGAGTTTTTCACATTAGATACTTTTCGATTCATAAAGTACTGTGTTAATTTGACTAGTTCACATGTTTCACTCCCATAAAGTGTGATAGTCGAATATGAGCACATCCGGTACTTTATTAAAGATGAATGATCTTGAAGCTTTTTCGTTCGCACCATAAGATCATGTTGGGAGAGATTTTTTATATTCTGATTTATAGAGGCTTGTTTATATGAGCTGGACGTGAAGGAAAGGAAATTTCGTGCATTACATTCATGGGTGGGCTTAAACAATTGAAGGTTTGAAGATTGTGTACCAAAAGTTGGTTAGGTTGGTATTTTGAACTTTCAATTTGAATGCTTCATGCAGTTTTAAAGTTGATCATAGAATAATCATCCCCCGTTTAATCGCTCATCTATTGAAACTGTTAAAGAATAATAGAATGTAGTTTCATACACGGGGTAAATCTTTACGGAAAATCTTGTTTTTTTTTTTCTTTGATTACGACTCACAGGCTGATGCTATATATTAAACTACCTTGATTTTAAATTACAAACAAACTGAATTAAGGAGAGAAATCATAAATACTTTTTAACCATACAGCTTTTGAATGTCATCCTTTACAGCATTGAAGATATCCTTTCTCTTCAATTTCTGTGCAGAGGTAACAAATCCATTTTGAGGTGTCCATTCTTCATCAAAAAAAACTATACCTTCAAGTAACTCAATACCTATCAAACCTTGTGATTTTCCAGTCTTTAATAATTCTCTGAGGACGATGTTTTGAAGTTTTTTATCATGCAAGTGATTTTCAACATCATCACCTTTTTTTAAAATACCATTCGATTCTGCTATCTCTGCTACAGGACCCAAATTTGGTACAACAATTCCAACTGGTTTAACTCTTGATTGATCAGCATAAACGCAAATATTCTGAACAAAAGTGCTTGATCTGTAAACTGATTCTAACTTTTCTAAGGCGATATATTCACCGTTTTGTGTTTTAACTAAATTCTTTTTTCTGTCAATAACTTTTAAATGACCATTTGGTAACCATTCACCAATATCACCAGTACGGAACCAACCATCTTTAGTAAACGCGTCTTCGGTTTCTTTTGGATTTTTGTAATATTCTGATGTGACCGATGCACCTCTAATCCAAACTTCACCTTGATTATTTTTTGCAAGATAATTCAATTCTTCAACATCAACTAATTTAACAGTAACTGCAGCAGTCAAATCACCAGCAACACCATATTCAAAACGATCAGGTTGCAAAACACAAGTATTTGCAGTAGTCTCTGTTAAACCATATCCAATAAGCATTGGACATAGTAAAGTTGTAACGAACTCCTGAGCATCAATACTGATTGGAGAGCCACCGTTCAAAACGTATCTTAAATGACCACCAGTGGCTTGCTTAACTTTCTTGAAGACTAAGTTACCTAAACTATCACCGCCTGGAATGTGATAACGTTTCATTTTAATCTTTGCATGATATGCGGTCCAGAAAATTTTCTGAGTAATCGTAGGCAATTGACTGATTTTTGCCATGATACCTTTTCTAACAGATTCCCAAACTGCTGCAACACCAACCATGACAGTTGGTTGGAATTCTTCCATGTCACCTTTACAATTACGTACAGAAGCGCTTGAAATCGTCTTGACATTTGCATAGCCCAGAACTCCACCCCAGTAGAAGCAAATCAGTTCAAATGCTAGTTCAAAGATATGAGCCAGTGGCAAAAATGCAATAACACGATCTCTGATACCAATAAAGCCTTGAACGTTATCTGTGACCCCGGCAACACCCGCGATGATGTTTCTGTGGGTCAATACGACACCTTTTGGATCACCTGTGGAACCCGAGGTGTACATTATGCACGAGGTGTCATTTTCCTTCGGTAAAAACGTGCTGATCTCATCTCTTGCACTTTCACCGAGTTTCAAAAGGTCGTCGAAACTTATGATTGTGATGTCGGGCCTAATCTCCTTCAGCTTGTTGACAGCGTTGAATGCGTTCTGGTACAACTTGCCGCCGTATCTTTTATCGCTCTCCGTGATGGCTTCATTGTGAATGATGAATTTCATTTCCGGGGTCTTTTCCAACGGCCCGATTAGCGACTGCAAAAGATGGTTATCGGTGAACATGGCGTTGGTGTTGGTCTGCAGCATGGAGTGAATCAGACCCTTCTCCCCCAGAGTGTCATACGCAGTCACAACAGGGATGCTCTGGGTCTGCGCGGCCAGGAACATTTTCATCCATTTGGGCGACGTACCGGCGTATATATGCAGCTTTGACTCCTCCGGCGTCAAGCCCAGCTTGATCAGACCCCTACCGAGATCATGCATGATCGAGGTCAGTTCCTGGAACGTGTTGTACTTGTAATGCGACAGCTCGTAGTACTGCCATTTTTTCTCGATCTTCTCGTCCTTGCCGTCGATCCTCTTGGTCACTTCCTTGGTCTCCTCGTGGATTTCCACCACGTCTCTCCAGCCCATTGCGGGACGCGACTTGTTCTTCTGGAACGCCTCCATCGCAAACTCGTACACTGTCGAGCACGAGAACCCGACCGGTCTCACCAGCGGCTCCTTTGCGGCCTTGATGTTCCTTCTTGGAGCCGTTTCATGCTCGTTGGCGGCTTTGCCAACCTCTACCGAATATTGCGCCATTGTGCCCTCCTGTTTTCACTTTTGTGGTCACTTTTTGGACCTCTTTAAAACCGCCACCAGACACTTGCGAAATCATTGTTTCGTATTTATCTTTTCTATAAATCAAATCTCAACAACTTTCTACACTTTCAACAACTTTTGCGGTGACGTGCAGCCACGCGAAAAAGGACATGCAACATGCAAAAATACATATATAGCGCTAACAGAGACAGACTTGGGGAAATAAGAAACTACATAGATAACGAAACGATATGTACGATAGATAGCGCTTCTAACTGAGCTGGATTGTGCCCAATTGGACCCAGGGTAGGAGCTGCTCTGTATATACGCAAACGCCTTCCAGTTTCGCCTGCCTGTTTCGCCTGCCTGTTTCCATTCGGTTTCTTGGTAGTCCCACCAGCTGTTGCATTTTATCGCCTCGCTTCGTCGGTGCGTCGCTGTAAACGCCGCCTGGAAGCAGCGGTTCTCCAACAAAGCGCGTTTTGTTGCTTTCGGTCCAGCACGGCTGGACGCCGTCGTGCCGCGTGATGTGGCACGTGACTTGCATTAAATATCAGACGGTCTCAGCTGCGGTCGTTTGCGACGGTGATCTGTTCGGGAATAAGCTTTTTTGTTTCCGCTATTTGCGCAGCGACGCGTCGCGGATTTAGGTCTCACTGAGCAACGGCGCAACGTTGACAACTTTGTAACATGCAGGCTGAACAGCAGGCGCGAGTTGATACACGTTCTTGTCATGGTCAGAAGAGGCATCCCAGGGCGTCCTGCGCGGTCTACAAGGACGCGGGTGGGTAGTGCGTGTGCATTGCAGAGGCCGGGCTCCCGATCACGCCTCGATCACGTTTCCGTCACAGCCAACAGGGCTGCAGGAGTTCTCGCCGGGTTTCGCGGCCACCTCAAACATCTGTAAACCACATAACAAGCGTAGGACGTGACAACTAGAACCCGCGCTCACTGCATTCGTTGAGGACTCCGAACCAGTTCCCCCTGCTTGGGCTGATCCCTGGCCAGAGAATGTGCCACCAGCACACACAGAAATCCGTTCCTTTGACGGAATGCCTCTTCCTTTGCCACGTCGCGTCATCCACTTTCCTGGACGTCGATGTGTTGTTGGCATGCGTGGGCATCAGAATGTACCGATCCCATGCGGACTATCCATGCTGACTATCCCCTGCTTTTTTCTCATTGCAAAGCACAGACTCAGAAAATACCGTTTTGACATTCCGCGCAACGACATCAAATGGCCTGAACGCTACGTGGTCCTGAGCGCCATTGCGGTGCGACTACGAAGGCATCGGCTCCGGAAGGACACCGCAGATGCCGCTTCTGCTCGCGACGACATCACGAAGATCATAGCACCAAATCTGGAGACTCCGCGGCAAGGAAAATGAGCTTCTGGAAGTGCCGTACAGTTGAAGAAAGCGGGCCCTACTCGGGTGGTGAAGGTACTCGAATGCCACAGTGCAAGACAAGACTTTTTGGAGAGTTTTCTCCGGGCTTTGTAGCTCCAGGCGCAAGGAACGATTTCCAGAAATTTCGGTCATTCGCAGGGTGTCGGATTGTCCGCTGGGATCTCGAGCAGATGTGAAGGTGTTCTCGCAATGCCTGCGTGAGCTCTGGTGCCGAGAAACATGGTGCCAGCTAGCGCTCGGAGCTGGGTCCAATGTGTGGGAACTGGTCGAGTATTTGCAACGGGCGCTGGCATGGTAGCCAGCTCAGAACGAAAAATGACAAAGGCGGCTACACTACGAACCTTTTTGGCCTGACATGCCGGAGTAGCCAACTACAGCGCAAGGATTGTCCTGCCTTCATATAGGGCAAAATTCGTGGGCGGTTGCGCGAACAGCAGAAAATCAAAACATGCAGAGCACTAGTGCTCTGCACTAGTGCAGTTGAGGATGGCTCTGTTAGTGTGAGTCCCAATTCACAGAGTATGCATACATGAAGTCCGCTTATATAGTGTTACGACCTGTCCGAAGTGCGGACGCCTCCAACCGACCTGTAGCTAGTATATCTTCACCAACATTATTTCCTATTTCTTAATCGCTAATTGAGCTAGTTGTTATGAGTCCAGACCTAATTGGTTACTAAAATGCTACTCGTAATATTTTTGTCCTTGCCCACATCAGAATGCATACATGTAACCCACGAGAGCCCAGATTGCCAGGGCCAAGATGTGCGTGATACCGAGTAAGTCCTAAAATCTCACATGTTGTGAGGCTGCTACTCGAGGCGCCCTCGTGAAAGCCTGCGTACGTAGAAATCCATCTCGCACGTGTCCTTCTGTCCTTTTCGGGGAACTAGGAACAGTCTCCTACTAGTTGCCCGATAGGCAAGCACAACGTCGTCCAGGGATGCTGCGGAAACGCCCGGAAACTCTGAATGATACCTAAAAATATATTGCCGCCAATGTGCCATACCTCAGGGAACGCTAAGGATAGGATGCAGATGGGTGCAGATCGAGTTCGTGTGTGTCTCGACACACAAAAACAGCTATAAGATAATCTACGATGTGCCCGACAGAGAAAGTTCGGGATTCACACTCTGTCTCCCGCCATGTTGCGTATTTGCTTCTTGTTCCGGGATCCAACCAGACTGGACAGAAATGCCGTCGGCGGCACCGTCGTTACCCGGCCGAGGCCGGGTAATGCATGCCGTGCCGAGCGATCTCCCTCTCGCGCCCAGCGCGTTTTTCCCGGAGCAACACTATAAACGTTGCCAGAGTTCACACGTCTACCTCCCCACGCCCACCGCCGCAGACCAACACAACCGTTGAACGCTGCTTATACGATGGGATGGTTCACCAAGGACGCAGCCGCGCACGAGTACCAACCGAACAACAGAAGCGCCAGAAAGCTGTGCTGGGAGGCCCGAGACGACTACTTCGCGTGTCTGAACTCCATACACGTCGTCAACGCACTCGAGCCGCAACACCAGCAGCAGATCGAGAAGGCCTGCTCCAACCAGGACAGAAACTTCAACGAGAACTGCGCTGCCAGCTGGATCAAGTATTTCAAGGAGAAGCGCGTTGTCGACCACAGGAAGGAACAGTTTATGAAGGACGTAGAAAGGGAGAACGCCCAGATTATCGAGCTGACCCCGGATCAAATGGTACGAAAGTGACCGTGCTGGATAGCCGCTGCTGGATAGCCGCCGTCGTGCTCTGTGTTTGCGATCCGTGTTTGTAGCTCCAAGGCAGCTGGCATCGCCGATTGCTGCCTCTGGGCGGGGACGCTTTTTAGGGATGCAGCAACGACGGAAGGCGACAGCGTTGCGCCGTCGCAGGTACGTCCAGTATGCAGGGCGCGCAACCGATATGCACCGCATATCGGTTGCGACGTGGGGCGGATTGCGCGCCGGCGGAGTATGCCTTGGCGGTTATTCATTAGTCAGAATTGTAGGCTGGTGGTGTAGCAAGCTGGTGTGGCAAGCTGGTGTAGCGGGAAATAAGGATCGGAGGGGAACAGGACTCTCGGATAAGGATCGCGGAACAGCGAGCAAGCGGAGGAGCACGGATGAGGATCACGGCGAGGAGGATCACGGTAGAGAATCAGGGATCCAGCATGAGGAAAAGTAGTTTTTATTCCCGCTCTCTTATTTGCAAACGTATATAAACAGTGGGTGATCGGGGCGTACGTCGCTGAGCAGCTCATGAGCCAATCCGGAGTATTCTAGAGTGTGTTAGCAAGGAGTGTCTCACGGGTTGTCTCACGAACTTTCAGTGCTTTCAGTATCCACTAGTTATCTAACATGTCTTTTATTGTTCAAAAAGCTGGCAACCAAGCCATCGATGTGAACCGCGTCAGCGGGGTCGATTACCACCTGACGACGAACGGGTCGGACTGGCTGTGGGCGGTTGCGTCGATATTTGGGCTGTTGACGGTTGTCTACGCAGCGTTGTTCTTCGCCGCCGAGTACAAGGGATCAGCGCTGACGAGGTACGCGCTCGCGGTGCCCTTTTTGATCTCGTTTTTCGAGTTTTTCTTCTACTTCACGTACGCCTCGAATCTGGGCTGGACCGCCATCCAGGCAGAGTTTGGGCACGTCACGGTGGATGATCCCGTTACCACGGCGAGTCCGGGGTACAGACAGATCTTCTATTCGAAGTTTGTGGCGTGGTTTCTGTCGTGGCCCTTGCTTCTGTTTCTGCTGGAGCTGGCAGGCAGCTCGACCACGGTGCCCGCGTCGGAGCTGGAGACGTTGTCTGTTTTCGATATGGTGCACAGTCTTTTGATCCAGATCTTCAGCGCCTTTTTCTGGGTTGTTTCGCTGTTGGTGGGCTCTTTGATCCGGTCCTCGTACAAGTGGGGTTACTGGACCTTTGGTGCCGTCACCATGTTGATTGGCGAGGCTGTCATCATCAGAAGACACGTGTTCACCCTGAAGCTGAGAGGGTTTTCTCTGGGAATGCTGTGCACTGCTTCTGTCATAGTCTGGTTGTATTTTGTTTGCTGGGGCCTGTCCGAAGGTGGCAACGTTATTCAGCCCAATTCCGAGGCTGTGTTTTACGGCATACTGGACTTATGCATTTTTGCTATCTATCCGGCCTATCTCTTGTTCATCGTTGCGCGCTTTGGCAGGTGGCCATCGTTTTCCTTGAGAGGCGGTTTTGGGAAAGACTACCATGATACGCATACCGAGAAGACTTCGGATCCAAATTCGATCAGAGAATCGGGCGACACTCACGTCGTGGGTGCCGTTCCCGGTGTTGTTTCTGCTACTGGCCCTGACACTCATCCTTCTACAGTTTCGCCTAGCGCCAACACTACCACCGCACGGGCTGCTACTAATCCTCATCCAACTGCAACTGCAACTGCTGAAGAAGTTTAAAAAAAATAATTCTTTTGTTCCGGAATCCTTTTCTTCCTTAATACTTTTGCCAATATTTCCTTCTTCCTACTAATTAATAATTATTTTTTGTAATAATTTTACGTATTGTTCTACGATTAATCCTTTAATATGTTTGCTTACAATTTAATGTCCTACATAGAAAAGTCCTTTTATTATATCCACATTACAGGGGAGGCTGGGAAAGCTCTTTCGAATTCTCGATTCAGCTCTAGCAACATGTCACTTCCCTTTGTCAAAACTTGTAGGCCTGGCGATACTATAAGACGCTGGCGCTTCTCCAGCACCGCCGACGCTGCTTCATCAAAATAAAAATAAAAACCTGGGTATTTTAAAAAACCTTACAAAAACCATATATATTTTACAAATAACGCCCAAAATAGAATAACCTTTTTTTAGTGAAGTGCGGCGCATTTCAAACATTGAAGACTTCGATCTTTGCCTTGGCACCGTTCATTGCAGTAACGACGCAGAATGCACCATCGCCAGCACCGTTGGAGTCTTGCGATGAGTTAACTTCGTTGATATCATTTTGACTTGGGTCAATAGAACATGGTAGGTTGTTACATTGAGATTCATCGTCGCAGGTAACCTTAACACCAAATGACGGTTTGGTGTTCTTGAATGAACTGTCAAGATAAATTGGGTTCCACCCAATTTTGACAAATGTGTTACCGTTGCTGTCTTGGTTTGCACCAACAACGTATGGTGACCAGTTACCCCATGGATTCGATTCGGATCCCCACACACATCCATCGTCAACGCTAACTCCTGGTGGATTAACGTAGTAGTGTGCTGCAGTCGAAGCCCAGTAGTCTGGCCCCGGTACTGCTAATGGCTGGTTTGAGCGGGCGTCGACATCTGTTGGAATCAGCATTTCTTCGTTACCGGGTAAAACGGTCTGACAAATGGCAACATTCTGGTCAGCGTTGTTCTGAGCTGAAACAGTGCCAACACCGTCATAGCAGTAATCCTTGTCCTGGTTTGGTTTTTGCAGATTACCGTTGGAATCACAATACAAACCACCGTTTTGAGAGCCTGGGTAGGAATATGATGTTACTGATGGGTCCCACTGACCCATCAATTGACCTGGTTGGCAGGCATATGGACACCAGGTGCCCGGTGAGCAGGTTTGATCACTGTGCATTGCCCAGCCACCGTTTTGGCCATTTTTTTGCACGGCAACCATGCCGTCGTGGTCTGGGAACGAACAGGTACCAGCACGTTTTTCAACCGATTCGTGGTGGTGGTGACGTCCCGCGACGTTTTGGACTGGCGCTCCGTTAACGATGTCGAGCACGCCTAGAGCGGAAATTAAAGTAAGTGACAGAAACATTTTGTATTGAATGAGTGAAAATAAAATGTCCGAAAGGAATGAAGTTCAAAGATTTTAGTATAAAAAAATCTTGTTCAGTGGGATAGAGCAATAAAATGCTAGAAAGAGTGAATAATTTTAGTTGGCGTTGAGCTTGGGAGTTTCTCCTGTAAGAAATTTCCAGTCCAGCTTCCGAGATTTATAGTTCCTTGAGGTTTTCAATGCTGTCCATTGAGCTCAGACACTCCTCCACACTGGCACGCATGCACGCTCCTTTATACTTTTTCATCTGAGACGACAGACGACGACGACGTCGTCGTCGTCGTCAGTTGCTTTTCCCCGGTGTGCCAGTACCATCATTATTATCCGATACCTGTCGGAGCCCAAAAAAAGCAAATCCCACAACAATGTGCAGTTCCTTTCTTCTTGCGAGTACATTTTTTCTTTTGTCCTGCGCCAGATTCCTACTTTATTTTTCTGTATCAGAACAGCGCTCTACTGGATCCGGCGAAGTGGGCGCTCTCGAGCGACGAGCAGCTGTGCCTCAAATAGAAAAAGAAACTGCCTCTGAGAAACGCCCCTACGAGCCGATGGCCATCCAGAATGTGTATTGTGGTTACTCGATGGAGCGCAAGCAGATCAATCTGGGCCCGGCCCTCGTCGTTACTTTTGCGGCTGAAACTTTATGCGCAGGCCCCACTTAGTTATCCTAATTGGGAGGTGAGATGGGATCTCATTGCCTTTTGCGGAGAAAATCTTTTTTCCACATTCCCGGTGGTCGAGAACCTAGTCAGCGACAAAGCTTGCGTCTGCACCTGAAAAGGGGCATAGAGGTGGAGCAGCCTCGACTGTGGCGGTGCAAGCACTTCATACGTTCACCTCGGTGTGCAGAAGCCGTATACCGCAGACGGAAAGTCGAAATTCCAGCGGAAGTTGTGAGGTGTCCCTGCACCGGTACACCGCACCGTGCAGCTAATTCGTACGCCACGACATGCAATGCACAGAGCCGCTCCAGGCTACTCCAGTGGCTCCAGGTGGCCAAGCCCCCCGAGAAGGTCTAGAACTGCCAGGGGCCTGGCCTTGGCAGCTGCCGTCATACGACGGCGCAGGCTGTTTCTGAACACCATCGACTGTGGGAAGTCAAAGAGCTGTCGAGTCGGCATCGGTGGCTAAATAGCGGTGCTGGCCACTCCGATACTTGGCACCTTGGAACCTAGGTACCTTATTAGTTCTTAGTACCTGATGTCTTGATGTCTTGATGTCTTGATGTCTTGATGTGATCATTTATATCTTCGTGAGCAACTTTGAAACAGTGTGTAAAATCGTAGAACCGTGTCGCTCTCCACAGCTGGCTCCCGTGTTTCGTTTCAGTTGCGAGAGCAACTCTGCTACACTTGTCTATACGATGGACCTCAATTGAGGTCTCTCTGGCCCCAATCGAACCACCCCAACTGAAGTAATGTGCACCCCATGTTCAGTACTCCACCCGTTTGCAATCGTGCAGTTTCAGTGGTCTTGTGGGGGACATCGAGGAACCGGGTGCCATTGGCTCCAGCGGTGGCTGCTAAACTTGCACCAGTACCAAGACCAGTGCGCTCGGGCGTACAGACGGGCATCGTCGTAGCGCACAGCAGCAGGTTCGTCGTTAGAAGGCTGCGGTTTGGTGTCGTTGGAGATGATAGTGATCTTCTTATGCCACAGGGAGTATCAAGTCAAGTGAGAATGAGCCCTTGCTTTTCTTGGCAGCCGTTTCTCACGAGAAAAAAAAATAAGAAAATCTCATCATCTCAGAAGATGAAAAGCATCTTTGTGGAATACGGTCTTCAAACTCCTGTCTTCAAACTCCTGATCTGTGTAAAGAGCTTGCTTACTTCTAGGACGACTACCTGCAACAGTATACACCGTCAAACATGAAGTTAACCGGCAAAGAGATCAGAATATGCTCTCTCCTGCTCCTAGATACGGTTTTTTTCGTTTTGGAGATTACCATCGGGTACATGTCTCACTCGTTGGCGTTGATTGCAGACTCGTTCCACATGCTGAATGATATCATCTCTCTGTTGGTTGCGCTGTGGGCTGTCAACGTAGCCAAGATCCGCAGTCCTGACGCTACGTACACGTACGGCTGGAAAAGAGCGGAAATTCTCGGTGCTTTGATTAACGCAGTCTTTTTGATCGCTCTATGTTTCACAATTTTGATCGAGGCCATCCAGAGATTAATTAGCCCACCTGTTATCGAGAATCCCAAGCTGGTTCTTATCGTTGGGTTCGCAGGTCTAGTCTCGAATTTTGTCGGCCTATTTTTGTTCCACGACCACGGCAGTTCCCATGGCCATGGCCATGGTCACAGTCACGGTGGTGGGAGCACTGCACACGCTGACGAAGAGGCCGCTGAACACCATTCCCACACTCACAACGTCTACACCTCCTCCGAACTGGAACAAAATGAAAGCGATATCTCCATCGACCATTCTAATGATAATATCAGAGATGTGTGGCCACAAAGTGTTGTTGAAAGAATGTCTAATGAACATACCGGTCTATTGAAGAAGAATGATCACACCCATGCGACGGAAGAAACATCTACGGACGATAAAAAGGCCAAGAAAGGGCCAAAATCACTCAATATGCATGGTGTCTTTTTACATGTGCTAGGTGATGCCTTGGGTAATGTTGGTGTTATCATTGCTGCTCTCTTCATATGGAAAACGAATTACTCGTGGAGATTTTACTCTGATCCTTTAGTATCCTTGATTATTACTGTCATTATCTTCTCGTCGGCATTACCTCTATCCCGTCAATGTTCAAGAATATTATTACAGGCTACGCCATCAACGATATCAGCGGAAAAGGTTCAAAAAGAAATCTTGGCAGTTTCTGGTGTTAAATCCGTTCACGATTTCCATATCTGGAACTTGACTGAATCTTTTTACATTGCATCGCTTCATGTGAAAATCGATTGTTTGCCAAGTCAATTCACAACTGTTGCCAAGGGAATTAGAAATATCTTACACAATCATGGTATTCATTCTGCAACTGTTCAACCAGAGTTTGCATCAAAGGATGTCAGTTTAGATACTTCTAAGAGATTTTCTTTGCTAGCTGGTTCGGGGCCAATACACAATGAATCCCCAGATGATTTGACTGAGCAAGAAGGATCGACACCAACACCTGGTTACGGTTCAACCATATCTGATGGCAATTGTTTAGTTGATCAAGCAGCAAACTGTAATGCCGATGATTGCTTGCCAAAATAGTCCTCATCATATACGTTTGTCATTTTTATAAAAAGAAAACTTAACAGCTTTAATTCTATCATTATTCATTCCTTCTTTCTATTTTTACAAGTTACATTTTTTTATTATATACTACACTTTACAATTTACTATTTAACTTTTATAAAAAATTACAACAAAACAACTCAAAAATACAAACATATTTTACAACGTTATAACATCAAACTTTTAGCCCATTGAACACTTTTGATTTCATTAACCCTTTTTTCAAAATCTTTCTCCCTATCCTCATCTAATTTTATTTCAAATCCCTTTATGAAGGCCGCATCAGAAGTATCAGATTGATTTGTACATTCTGACTCTGACTCTGATTCGTAGCATTCTCCCAATAATTTTTTCCTATTCTTTTTCTGTCGCTCCTTAACTGAGCTATTGACCGGAATCGTAACCTTTTCGAATGAATTTTTTATACAAGGTATCTTTTCACCTTCTGGACTTGCTAATGAAGCATTAATTTCAGTAGCAAAAATTGTGGCATCTTCTAAAGAACCACTCGAAGAACTCACTAAAAGATTGAGCGAACCTGAGTGCAATCTTAATATAGGTCTACCAGGTTTCTTAATACGATGGCATGGTCTATGTTTCAAGTAAGGTACAGCAGTTTTAGATCCTGAATTTTCAATAGAAGGTAGGAATGAGGAGTGATATATTCGACTCAAATTCAGTGCCATGTCATTTATTTTTGACATCGATGGCGCAACCCATGGTTCAGCAAACGAGAATTCTTCAAATTCTGGAGATGAAGAAGGAATTGACGAAGAATCACTTGATAAGTTAAACGAAGCAATATCTGAACTCAATGTATTGTCACTTTCAAATGCGTAAGGGGATTCTATCTCATCCAGCTCTGGAGCCTTTTCATTTTTTATGGACTGATTTAGGATAATGTTAGCTAGACTTGGCAATAATTCAGATATCCCGATTCCTCGAAACGGTTCCTCCTTTCTCATGAAATGAAATTTTCTAGGAGCCTTCGATGGTGTGAATTCGGCTTGCTTACCCTTTAAACTGGTCGCTTTTACCTTTTTTGTCGGAGTTGTCGGAATTGAGAGAGGCCTGAGCCTTGGTGGAGTTGACATATTGGATGGTGTCGTATACATAATTGATGCTCAAATGATGTGGATTTTAAGGGGAGTCTAGTGATCCAATTGCCCCTGATACTTGAAAACTTGAGTCAGGTTTTATACCAAACGAATATTTACAATGCTTTTGACTATTTTAGTATCCCGCCACATTAAATTAATTATACGGGTTGAGAACAGAGATATCGTCAAAAGTACAACAAACGACCTTAGGTTGTGTTTATAATTCCTGTGATGAAACTGATTTTCTTGATGCACAATGGGCTCGCCTGAAATTCTGGAGGAATAATTTCCAGAATGCTACGTGGTTTTTTCTGCGTTTTTTTCTTTTTTTTTAGCAGTTCGAGGAAATAGATCTACGACAACAGATTAAACATTCCTAATAAGGCATATGAGCTGTTACGACGGTAGAATGTGCTCCAATTTGTGCCGTACATCAATGCTGGGGAAAGATCATGTTGAAATTTTACGGATTTAGATCTTTACAGGTCTAAGTCTTTACAGGTTGAAGTAGGCACTCATAGGCATCTTTTGTCAATGCAATACTTGTAATGCAAACGTATCAAAACTTGTTACTCCGAAGTCGTCATACAATTTATTAATTGAAAACTATTATGTGAGTTGCTAATAGAAGAGTCAGCGGACTATCTAAAAAAATGCAAAAAAAATTAGGGTATTTGATGCTAATTAGATCTTGATAATATTAGTTACTGAACAGTGCTCTTTTTTCTCAATCGCATTCCATCTATGCTTTAACGTAAGTACCGCTCAACAGGGTAGGCTAGAATAAAGTCTAGAATTCCGTATCAAGACTTGCGGTGATTGTTCAGAGCTCATGGCCACTTAGCCCATCACTATACAAATATATGCCTGCTGTTTACTGTTTACTGTTTACCGTTTTCGGAAAGATCAATATTTACTGTTTTCCAAAAAAAAATATGTCCGAAAGCGTTATCATGGCCGAATGCGTTTACTGATTACTGATGGATTTAACCCGGTTGTCCAAGCACCAAACACCCATTTAGGTTAATGGTCATTCTTTGTCAATACCACTCATCTCTCTTAAGCTTATTTTTGTACTTGCGTTGTGATGCTTCAAATGACGTTATTGAATCATATGTTATTCATTCATGGAAAGGTTACCCTGGGGACTGAGCAAGTGTCAGACATGTTGCCACAAAATTGATAAAAAACAATAATATCATCATATATAAAGCAGGAAAGAACATGTATTATCTGCTCTTGAGTTGCTGCTTCTTTCTGTAAGCTCCTTTTCCTTTTAATTTCTCAATTTTTGGTTTTATAAAATCTAGCTACAGCATAAGTTGAAAGGCATATCAATTTTAGCTTTTACAGTAAAGATTAAAGAAAAAACAAAAATGTCTGTCTTCCACAGAAAGCATTCCGGATCATCCAAAAATCTACCTGTGTTGTTATCGTCTGAGGGACCATCTAACTTTCACGCAGATGGTCTACCTGACTTGGTTCAAGATCAGGTGCACGGGATTGCAAATGAGGTTCACGAAGTTGTTAACGGTAAGAAAGCCACAATCCCCTCCAAGACTATCGATCATTTTAGATCTTACCCCTTGGTGCAACAAACCCGCTCTTTCCTTCACCAAATTCCGGTAGCCAGAGTTGTTCTCAGCAATACTAAACCAATGGTCAAACAAGTTTTAGAATCCAAGCCACTGCAATTGGCACTACCTGTCACCAATGCCGTTGACAGTGTCGCTAACTTGGGTTTAAATTTGACGGAAAAGATTATTCCATCTTTGAAAACTAAAACGTATCAAAGATTAGGTGAAGAAGCAATGATTCCATATCACTTTACTGCCAAATATGGTAAAATTGCAACGGATCAAACTTTTGCCATTGTTGAAAAGAATGTTTATAATCCGGCTCATAGTCAAGTTCTGAAATTTAGAAAATATTACAATGAGAAATTTTACGACACAAAAGGCAAACCATTAGTGAGAAGTACTTTTGATCCTGTTACGGCGCCCGTCAATAATGTTTTTGAGAAGTTAACTATCAAATATTTCCCAAATGGCAAAGATGTTCCAAAAGAAGGCTACTCAAGTGAATTGAACAGGAGTTTAGCGCTATTCATCAATTTCGTTAGTAGAACGGCACCAATAGTTGAGCAAAACGTTTTGACCATAACAATGTTGCCCTGTAACTATGCCAAACACGTAAATGATGTTTTTAACAAAAGTTTGGACAAGCAGCCCCAAATGACACTGAAGTACTCTTGGACCGCATCAAAGGATGCTGTTAAACAATTAGAAAGAGAAATGATCAGATACGTTAAAGGCAAATCACCAACAAAAATGCTCAAAAGGTCAAAAAATACGATACAAGAAAATGTTGAACAGGTCGAAAATGAAATTCAAGCTCAGGTAGCATAATTAATGTCAAATCCAAAGAAAGAAAACTCAAACTAAAGAAAATCCTAAAAAATCCCAAAAAAAAAGTTAATCAAACTTCACAGGTAGATGTATAGTTTTATAATATTCAATAAAAAAAGAGTTAATTTGGTAGCGTGGTAACTTACTTTTACTTTACTTTTGCTATATTCTTGCTTCCTTTACATATCAGTCGGACTGGTTGCATTGATTAGAGAATATATTTTCGAGTGACTGTTCTTGTCAAGTACACATCCGTACACCTTTAGTACAGATGAATCCGTACATTTCCAGACCATGACTTTTCTCGCGGCATCCTGATCTCTGCGTCTGCGCGAAACAATCGGCGACTTGCTGCTTGCCGCGGCTAAGCAGAGATGTCCAGAGAGCATCTGTCTAGGCTGTGACGGGACTGATGAACCGACGTGAGTTACAGTGTGCGTTTTGGGCCGTCTCGGAGACCCAGGCAGGATCACAGCTCTCAGCTAGTAGGACGATCGCGGTGACCAGGCAGGGAGAGGGTGTTTGGACTGCAGGAGTAGCTTCGAGTATGCGTCCTGGCGGCATGGAAAGGAAGTTGGGATAGTTTCTGCCCGCCTGGCACCGGGTAGGATGACAATGATTGACAATTTCAACAAAAATCTCTGAAAAACTAAGCTAATAGTGGAAGTACTTATTGACTTTATTTGATTTTGGCCTTCATTTTGTTGATAAGGAAGCACAGTACAGAAAAAAGTGAGTAATAAACATACTGCAATGTTCCAGACGTGGGTTAAACAGACATGATCCAGTTCGCGACACAACCTTCGCCCGAGCTCCCATTGAATACGTCAATATAATTGAAAAGGACCGCCATAAGTTCTACAGAGGTTGACTAGTGGGATTCTATATGCCATGAGCTCACATGGCTTCACACAGAGTGATGCCAATGTAGTGTTGAATAGAGAGGAACCAGAGACTGCGATTGCCCAATTTGTTTTGGAACATGACATATTCAGAGAATAGCAATTTACTAACAAGCTTATTTATCATTACTTTTATTAGTGGCTCACTTGAAAGAATACCAAGTTATTGGCCGTCGTTTGCCAACTGAATCCGTTCCAGAACCAAAGTTGTTCAGAATGAGAATTTTTGCACCAAACGAGGTTGTTGCCAAGTCTCGTTTCTGGTACTTTTTGCAAAAATTGCACAAGGTCAAGAGAGCTTCCGGTGAAGTTGTTTCTGTCAACCAAATTCATGAAGCCCACCCAACCACCGTTAAGAACTTCAGTGTTTGGGTTAGATACGACTCCAGATCTGGTACTCACAACATGTACAAGGAAATCAGAGATGTTAGCAGAGTCGCTGCTGTCCAAACTTTGTACCAAGACATGGCTGCTAGACACAGAGCTAGATTTAGATCAATTCACATTTTGAAGGTGGCTGAAATTGAAAAGACTGCTGATGTCAAGAGACAATACATCAAGCAATTCTTGAGCAAGGATTTGAAATTCCCATTACCTCACAGAGTTCAAAATTCTACCAAGGTCTTCTCTTACAAGAGACCAACTACCTTTTATTAAGCGGCTTAAAGAGAACTTTATTCTTTTATCCCTTGATAAGTATTTTGTATAATCCGTTTTGTAGATTTTAACAAACCAAGCTAAAACGATAATATATTAGAGCTGCAGTACCACGTCAGTTGTATCAATATAAGCTAGCTGATGATTTGTAGGCAGAGCATATCGAATGTGCTAGCTGTTCTTTTTTATATAGTGTGCGGGTAACTATCTGCACTATGGGAAAAGAGATGTCATCAACAATCGATGTTTCCGATAGAATAAACAGATTACACGATATATAAAGCATCATCGACAGATTTACAGATCTGGGAGCGTCCATATTTCAGAAATTGGATATCTAGCAGTGTTGGTATGTCAGAGGATAACACTATACCGACCAGCAATGATTCAGGGTATTTGAATGGCAATGATGATGTCACGGGGCTAAGATCAAGAAAGGAGAAGAACCAATCACAAGATCAAAAGAATGATAAAGACCAAACGAAGGAAGACATTGAGACCTGGGTCAAGCAACATATACCACTTACTGAAATTCATTTAAAATCGCATGAGTGGTTTGGTGATTTCATAACCAAACATGAAATACCTCGTAAAGTATTCCACTCCTCTATCGGTTTCATTACGCTTTACCTCTATACTAAGGATGTAAATTACAAGAATGTTTTGCCCCCCCTGATGTATGCCTTCGTCATTTTGCTTACATTGGATATTATCAGGTTGAATTGGCAGCTCTTCAACAAAGCGTACTGTCGTACAGTTGGTGCTTTGATGAGACGAAACGAAATCCATACATATAACGGAGTTTTATGGTATATTTTGGGACTTATCTTTTCGTTTGAATTCTTTTCGAAGGATGTAGCCTTGATCTCATTATTCCTATTGAGTTGGTCTGACACTGCAGCTTCTACTGTGGGTAGAAAATATGGTTATTTGACGCCGAAAATTGCAAGAAACAAGTCGCTTGCTGGATCACTGGCAGCATTTGCAGTTGGGTTAGCAACGTGTTACATGTTCTATGGCTATTTCGTCCCGCATTATGCTCAATTCAATAAACCTGGTGAAATAAAATGGTCCCCAGAGACCAGTAAATTGAGTTTAGCAAAACTATCCTGGTTAGGCGGCTTGGTAGCCGCTCTGAGTGAGGGCATTGATCTGTTCAATTGGGATGATAATTTTACGATTCCTGTATTATCATCCATTTTCCTTGATCTAGTTATTAGGATCTCCAGGAAATAATTTCCACCACCGTTGAGATCGCCTTCATTGTGCCTCTCCATCAATGCAACATTTTAATTTAGTATAGAGTGTATATTATTTTTTGTAGGCTGAAGACAATGCAACATAAGCAATCTGGTCAAGTGAGGAATGTGAGTTACACGTACACACGATACACATCTATTCATGTATCATAATTGCTGACATCTAATCACATGCTATCATTTTGTTTTTTTGTTTTCTCCGTGATTTGTGATATGGTGTTTTTTTCAGATTTCAGAAAATTTTCAAGCTCATCGAAAAATTTTAATATTAATTATGTTGGAATGGCATCACTTAATTAGCGAAGTAAAAACCTTGGATAGATATATTTACAAGGGAGGTACCTGAGATATTTGAAGTCTATACGTCTTTTGAAGGTTTTTGTCCATAATGGCTTACGTTCTTACCGAAACCTCTGCTGGTTATGCTCTTTTGAAAGCTTCTGACAAGAAGATTTACAAATCAACCAAATTGATTCAGGATTTGGACACATCTGATAAAGTCCTGAAAGAGTTCAAGATTGCAGCATTCTCTAAGTTCAACTCTGCTGCGAATGCTTTAGAAGAAGCTTCCTCAATCATTGAGGGTAAGGTTTCTCCACAATTGCAGACTATGTTGGAGGAGATTAAGAAAGATAAGAAATCCACATTGATTGTTAGTGAAACCAAACTGGCTAATTCTATTAACAAACTTGGTTTAAACTTCAATGTTATTTCTGATGCGGTTACTTTAGATATCTACAGAGCTGTCAAGGAGTATTTGCCAGAATTGTTACCAGGATTAACCGACAATGATTTGAGCAAAATGTCTTTAGGTTTAGCGCACTCTATTGGTCGTCACAAACTAAAGTTCTCTGCTGATAAGGTCGATGTTATGATTATTCAAGCTATTGCTTTACTAGATGATCTAGACAAAGAATTGAATACATATGCTATGAGATGCAAGGAATGGTACGGATGGCATTTCCCTGAATTGGCCAAGATCGTCACGGATTCAGTAGCATACGCTAGGATAATCTTGACTATGGGTATCAGATCCAAAGCTGCTGAAACCGATATGAGCTCTATCTTACCCGAAGAAATTGAAGAACGTGTGAAATCTGCGGCAGAAGTTTCCATGGGTACAGAAATCACACAGGTCGATCTAGATAATATCAAGTGTCTAGCTGACCAGATTGTTGATTTTGCAGCTTACAGAGAGCAATTATCAAACTATCTATCAGCTAGAATGAAGGCTATTGCGCCAAATTTGACTCAACTAGTCGGTGAACTGGTAGGTGCAAGGTTAATTGCTCATTCAGGTTCCCTAATCTCTTTAGCTAAGTCACCAGCTTCAACCATTCAAATTTTGGGTGCTGAGAAGGCACTGTTTAGAGCTCTAAAGACAAAACATGATACCCCAAAATATGGGTTACTTTACCACGCTTCATTAGTTGGACAAGCTACTGGTAAGAATAAGGGTAAGATAGCTAGAGTGCTTGCTGCAAAAGCTGCTGTCTCTTTACGTTATGATGCATTGTCTGAAGACAGAGATGACTCTGGTGAAATCGGTTTGGAATCAAGAGCCAAAGTTGAAAACAGATTATCACAATTGGAAGGTAGAGATTTTAGAACCACTCCAAAGGTTGTTCGTGAAGCAAAGAAGGTGGAAATCACTGAAGCCAGAGCTTATAATGCTGATGCTGATACTGCAGCACAAGTGGCAGAGTCTGATTCCGATGATGACAGTGAGGACGAAGCTGAAGAAAAAATAGATGAGAAGAAAGAAGAGAAGAAGGAAAAGAAGAAGGAAAAGAAGGACAAGAAAGAAAAGAAGAGAAAGAGAGACGAAGAAGAAGAAGATACTAAAGAATCCAAAAAATCTAAGAAGGACAAGAAAGAAAAGAAGGATAAAAAAGAGAAAAAATCTAAAAAGTCCAAGAAATGAGAAGGTTTCATTGTTCACATTTGCGTTTATATAAAATCTGTTCATCCATCAGTTTGGTTCAACATCTGTAAATTAGAAATCACGTCTATATAAAGCAAAAATTCATATATACACTATTAATCGGATTTAGATTTTTAAAATGTACTATAGAATCCTGGATGGGAACTTACACAAATAGGTGCGACTTCACAACGAGCTTTCGCCATCCTATGCTGTCTTTTTTACTCAATGTACTCTCTTAGGTCAAATCTTGGTTTTGTATTTTTATGTCAAGGCGGCGGCGTTCATTTCACTTATCTGACTTGACATAAGAAATACTCAGACAAGAAGAATCGTTCTAGTTACATCTAATCTGAAAGCTTCCCAACCAAATTAAGAGCAAAAGGAGAGAGTTGAACAGAATGGCGAATGATTTGGGAATCTCACTTGAAGAAACAAATGCATTGCGCAAACAATTGGGGTTGAAGCCTATTCTAGTAGAATCAGCAAAATCAGAAGAATCAGACAACGGAATGTTTGAATCGAAACAACTACCAAATACTGAGATATCTCTCGAGACTACGCAATTTATCGAGGCTGATAAGGTGAGTTTATTGAGAAAAAAACTAGGAAGATTAAACCCTAAGAATAATAATAAAACTTCAGGCGGAATTGATGGCGATCAAAGTTGGCTAGATTCTCTTGGTAAGAGAAGTTTGAAACCAGAGAAGAAGCTTCGAATGAAATACGAGGAAGAAGACGAAGAAGCGGATGTTAATGATTTACCCATGTTGAAGACCTCATACACTTTTGAGAAACTGCAAAGTAAAGAACAAGTAATTTTAACTCTCAAAGAGAGCACAATAAATAACGATGATCAAGACGATGACATTCTAGAAAACGAGAAAGAGGCACAAGAAAGAGTAGACTCCAAGAACATTCAGCTGAAACAAATGAATAGGGACAGAAGGCGAAAGAAAATGAAATTGCACGTTTCAAGCTTGGATTTTAAAGATGAGAATGAGAATTCGGATTCTGGCTCTGTTCTACTTATTGGAGCACAATCTTCTCTCTTGAACGAAGTTAAAGACAATATCGAAGACGAAAGCCATTCTGGCAGGATTAAAGTGAAATTTGAGGATAAAAATATATCCGACAATGAGGATGATGACGACAAAGCTGTTAAAATAAAAAAGAGGAAAAGGAAGGACATCAATGCTTCTTTGAAAAAACGCAGAATCAAATTACCTACTGAGATACGAAAAGTGGCATTAATTGATGAGGATGCTGAAAATGATGATTTTGATGATTTCAGCCTCTCAAGAAATGTAAAAAGAAAGGCTCAGTTGACAGATAATGTTAAAACATCCGAAAATATTGCGTTGGAAATTGAAAAGGAGAAGCTTGAGCGTCGGAGACGTTTAGAAAACATATCGCAGATTACCAGAGTGACAAAAGGACTCATAGTAGATGAAGGTGAAACCTTTTTTGACTCGTTAAAGCCCGATATAATTGATATGAACGACGACTACCAAGAAATACATAAAACCAATGCTGGTAAAGACGATGACACAGGAGAATCAGAACAGGCACCATCATTAAACGTTAAGGCTAATGGTACAGCCGAAGTGGTACAACCTGATTTCCACGATGGGCTCGCTTCAACGTTGAAGTTTCTGCAAACGAGAAACGTACTGCCGAAGAAAGATCCAACGCAACAAGCAAAGGATTATGAGGTAGCGGACTCAGCGGCGCAACAGAAACCCAGGACCCGTTATCCCATGGTTACAGAGCCTTCTGCCGAGCGCTCCAAGGCTGAACTAAATGGAATAGCACACACATCTAAGGCTCCAAACCTGCAGTACTACAATCCAGAAATCAAACTGGTATACCAAGACAAAATGGGTAATCAGCTCACCACTAAGGAAGCATATAAGAAGCTATCTCAGAAATTTCACGGTACCAAAAGTAATAAGAAAAAGCAGGCACAAAACCAATTCAAGATTGAACAGAGGAATAGACACGCTCAGCTACGGCACGCTACTGATTTTGATTTGCTGTGAGTATCATACATCAATGCTCCTAAAACGGCTCTTCAATATCGTTGCTCCCCAAGATACTCCTTTTTTTCAGTAACCGATATATAGATACATGGATGCCTTTCTATTTAGTAAAATGTCAAGGAAAACCGTTTCCCATGCTTACTTGAAGAATGTACCCAGCAGTTTCGCGATGCGCTGAAAAAAAAATAGAATTAAAAATAAATAAAAAAGCAAAAGGACTGCAGGAGGCCTAAGGAGAAACTGGCTAAAAGAAATCAGCTATACTTTTGCTCAGAGGATATAAATCTACCTAACTGTATCTTCTAAATTAGATCTTATTGGGGTAAGATAGAGACAAGCTTAGGACTGCCAGATTTGTGAGTCAAGTGAACCTTATAATAATCTAACACGTCTAATAAACACTTACATTCGCTTCTTCAGTTGCCGATAGATTTCACAGGACATTTACCAGCTGTCTGTGAGTTTATTAGTGATGATTACCACTCAAAGCACTACTACAAAACGTCGTGCATCTGTGCATAAGAATTTATATGACCCAGCCCTATATAGGTTCCCTGAACCGCCATTGGGGGTATTCCAGCCTAAGAAGCAATCGATACAGTTATCTTCCAATGAGGTGATTTCTGAGGATGGCGATGACAAGCCATCAGTTGCTATAGAACAGGTGCAAGAAAAATTCGTGAGTCTGTTTCCGCATGGCATACAGCAACATTTACCAGAAGTTGATGGGAAAGTGACCTTGGTATGTTTAGGTTGGTACGTCATTTCCTCAATTTCTAGTAACCTTTCAAAAGCCATTTTGCGAGATTTTACGCACCCGATTGCGCTTACAGAGATCCAGTTTTTATTGAATGCGACGTTTTGCATTCTGTTTATTTCACTAGTTAATTTTCTGAAAGTTGAGCCGTTCAACAAAACTACACTCTCTAAGGCTTGCAACAACTTTCCAGAAGGCATATTGCCAAACTATTTGAATGGTAGCTTCAAAGACTGTGTAACAGGAAAATTTCTCCATCCCAGCAAGGTCATTATCATTGCCACGTTTCCCATGGGAATATTTCAATTTGTTGGTCATATTACGTCATATAAGGCGACTTCATTGATACCAGTTTCATTAGTTCATTCAATGAAAGCGTTATCTCCTATCATTACTGTTGGTTATTATAGGCTTTTCCAGGGGAAGCAATATAATCCAATGACTTACTTGACATTGATACCATTAATTCTTGGCGTTATGGTAACATGTTGGTCAACGCATGGTAACAAAAAACCAAACTCTAAAGTTAATGAAGCAGGTCTTTCAATAGTTACCGGTTTATTCCATGCGACAGTTTCGATGTTGATCTTTGTTTCACAAAATATTTTTGCTAAGTCAATACTTACCGTCAAGGCCAAAAATGGTATTTTACCATCTTCAGAATCGTCTCCAACCTTGCAGAAAAAGGAAATATCATCAATTCAGATTGATAAAATCACCATTCTGTTCTACTGTTCATGCACTGGGTTTTTACTAACTTTGCCACTGTTTTTAAGTGGTGAATTGTTTAAAGATCAAAGTGTCTTCAAAGATTTGACTTTAAACAGTTTTTATTTAATTTTAATCCATGGAGTGACACATTTTCTTCAGGCCATGTTGGCATTTCAACTCATTGGAATGTTGTCTTCTGTGAATTATTCTGTTGCCAATATTATGAAACGTATTGTTATAATCTCTGTTGCGCTGATTTGGGAATCAAGATTCAACTTTGTTCAATTATTGGGATTGTCAATGACGCTCATTGGGTTGTACGGATACGATAAATGGGGGATATCAAGAAAAGCTGGGTATCAACTATAAAGAATGAGGGCGATTTTTTCTTTCTCTTTGCCCTTGTTGTTCTCTTCCCTACAAACCATTTTTTTGCATTGAACCCAAGATTATAGAAAGCCTAGCCCTTATGATACCCTTCCGGTTGAACTATACATAGCACATGTTAGTTTTGTGTTTGTCTCAAATAAAGTTATGATAGCAGTGTAGTATTAGAAGTAATATAATAGTAATAAAATTTTAGTAGTACTGATAACTAAAAAACACAATACATTTTCTATCTCAATTACATCCTAAACAGTGTCTATTAGTGCTTTGCAGCTGGCTTCTCACCGGTTAACTTACCAACGAATTCTCTCGCCATGTCACCGAAACCAACCATGAAAACTGTTTGCCAGACACCTAAACCTATTCTTGGGGCAACACCACGGTACAAGCCTTTGATACCGTTAGAATTGTAAATGTACTTAAATGCCTTCCCAACTGTCAAATTCTTTGGTCTATTTGGATCTTCCTTCTTGGATTGCATTTCGACTCTAATAACTTCAATAGGCTGATTCCAAGCACTTAAACCACCACCGATAGCTGATGCAAAAATTTTCTCTAATGCTGTTAGTTTATCATCAGGATTCGTTTTTCCAGTGAAATTTCTAATACCTTCTTCCACCAATCTTGAAAGACCGAAACGTGAACCCCAGTTGGTCATTTGTCTAATTGCAACAGCATTAACACCCTTGTTAATTCCCCTGATACCCTCTTTTTTGTAAATATCCTTGAAGGCACTCCAGGAAGATTGTGGAACACCCCCAGCGGAACTCTTTTGCTTCGTAATTTCAACTGTTTTCATACAAGTACAGAATCCCATGGTCAAATAAGCTTGAGCAACACCACCAGTGACACCACCCATGATCCCAGCGGTAAAATTGTTCAAACCCATAACTTTGTAACGATATTCAGATTCAGCTGAAACAAATAGTAGAACAGCACCTTTGGTAGAGGCCTCGATCCATGCCCAAGGTATCAAGCCTTGGTAGAATCCGAATATGCCACCACGTGACCAAACGTGCTTGATAGCTTGAAAGAAGCTTATATTACGATGGGCAGCCATTGTGGTCTTGACAACCTCTAGGGGCTGCCCAAGCGTGGTCACTTCGGAAAGGTTCAAACCCGCACCCAAAAGGATGTTCGAGAATGAAATTGGCTTCTTCTCCAACACCGCGGTTTGCTTATTTGCGCTCATTTCCCGACTCTACAAGAATCACACAGAGAAGATTTGATGATCAGTCAAAGAACCACACTAAAAAAGGCGCCGATGAAGTCTATTTTCTTTTATCTATAATCGAAACCAAAGTATCATTTTGAAGCTTTTGTCATTTTCGATAAATTTCATCATGCAGATTGCAGTCGATGCAAAATCGCGACGAAAAATAAAGCACCTCTCATTTTCGACGGGTCATCGTTAATCTCTTTTGCTACTTGAGGGAGATAAAGCTACCAGCATTCGCTTAATTGCTCAAAATAGTCTTCGTAGCTTTCTCGTCTATTACATCTTGCTGTTGAGTTGCGCTGTACATTGTGAGTTTCAGCCATTCATTGATACCGCAACCCTGGAGAAATTGTTGTGCAAATTGGTTCTCATAGTAATTGAGTAATCTGCCCGAATTCATAAGGTCGTAAAGACCTTCCGCTGATCGCAGCAGTTCGATTCGCAGATATATTACTGGAATTGGGAGCATTTCAATAAGTTTTAGCCCATTCTTGGTAAGCATGTGTGGAGAGCACATGAGCATAACGGTCTTGTTCCTATTCGTTGGAGTTACCGTCGAAGTGAAGGTGCCGATGAGCTCACGGAATTCCCTGGGACCCACCTTCGAGTGGGTGCGACCTTTACATTGCACTAGTACTTTCAGATCTTCCATTAAGGCTTTGGATCTATAAGGCTTGAAAATGGCACCATTGACTCGGCATCTCTTAGGCGCTTCTATCTGATCAAGGTTTAGGAGTGGATTCATCTTACGATAGATATTCTTAATGTGCCAAGAACCTTTGATATCTATGCCATGGTCGTTCGCGCCGCCAACTCTTTCTAGTTCACACATTGAGAGCTTTGTTTGTAGTTCTCTCATAACAGTGTATTCATACAATGTGCCCTGGAAGACACTCGACTGACTGATAGCTCCATTCTGGTTTATGAATTTGCGAATAGTGTTGTTGCACAACAGGCGCTTGAACAGGCGCATTGACCCCTCTTAAAACTGCGAATACTGTCTGCCTAAGATAGCGGTATTTGTTGAAGGTATTAGAGGGCGCTACAAGTTTTTTCACCACTCGCAAAAGAAATATATGGAAAACGCATAAAGGAATCAGATCAACAAGATCATGACTGCGGATAAGTCCCAGTTACCTGCTGGTAGCGGCTCTAGCGAACACGAGAAGGAAGGGTCAATTCTTTCAGTAACAGAGGAAGCGGAGACTTCCAATAAAACAACAGCATTTGAACTGGCTGATACTATTGAACAAACATTGAAGGAATTGAAGCAGAAGTTAGACGAGAATTATCAAAAATTTGACAAGAGCGTAGTCATTCTAGAGCAAAAGCTCAAAGAACCAGGCCAGTAAATTTTGCATAGAGGAGCACTCGGGACTATATGATAGCAATTCCAGCAAACACTTTCTCTCACCTTTCTTTTATGCTCACCTTTCTTTATGCTCCCCTTCTCACCCTCTCAATGCAACTATCAAGTCGTGTTGGCACGCTCATTACAACCTTTGTCGAATAGATTCCTTCTGAATGGAAGCATCGCTGCTGTATTGGGCTATGTAGTGATGTAGAATCGCATAGGTGTCTCGCTCCAGCATACTCGTTTATAAAGTTATAGGGATGGGAATGCTAATGGCGTTTTATATAGCAGATACTATTTGTATGTAGTATAGATTCGCTTTTTTCTTGTTTTTAGTCTTTTCTTTAAGGCATCTCCATCTCTAATCGCAGTCACACAGATAATCTCACTATTTCACCACTTGTAAAGACGATATAAAATAAAAAGAAGATCGGATCAGCACCGAATTGGTTGGAATCAATAGCATATGGCCAGGAAATCGCATAGATCCTCAAGGACTAGTAAGAAACTGCCAGACCAAAAGCAGGAAATTGCTCAGCTACTAGATAGAAAAAGGCAGACTCATAATGCCAAAGATGTAGCTGATACTCACAATGGCAAAAAAAAGGATGCGAAAGAACTGGCACTAGAAAAGCAGTTTAGTTCCATAATTGAAAAGTTTAAGATCCCGGATGCCCGGAAAGGAAGGGGCCAACTGATAGTGAAGGAGGAAGTAGCCAAGGGCATTCGAGGGCATGAAAGAGATCATGATCATGACCTGTTAAAAGAAGACCCTGAGAAACCGAAGTCCAAGACAAGGGGTCGAAAACAGGATCAGCCATCATTATCAAGGCTGAAGTGCGAAACCTCATATCCACAGATGGTTGAATGGTATGATTGTGATGCCATGTATCCGCATCTTCTAGTGTCTATAAAAACTTCCAAAAATGTTGTACCAGTACCAGGACATTGGCAGATGAAAAGAGAGTACCTTTCTGGGAGATCATTACTGGAAAAAAGGCCTTTTGAGCTCCCTGAGATCATTAGACAGACAGACATTGAGCAGATGAGGAAAACGCTGCCGGATGGCGAAGACGATGACTCGACGCTATCTTCCAAGCAAGTATCAAGGACTAGAGTTCAACCAAAACTAGGAACTTTGGATATCGGTTATGCTAAACTTCGTGATGTATTTTTCAAACTGGGAGCTAAGTGGAAACCAGATGTACTGCTGCCATTCGGTGATCTTTACTATGAAAACAGGAATTTACATGAAGAATCCGAATGGCGCAAATTCGTAAAGGAAAAGGAACCTGGCAAGTTAAGTACTGAACTACGAGAGATAATGAATTTGAAAGAGGGTCAACTACCGCCATGGTGTATGAAAATGAAGAGCCTGGGTATGCCTCCAGGGTATCCCACCTTGAAAATAGCTGGGCTAAATATGGGAATAGAAAATTTAAGTGGTGACACATATGGCCGATTAGAACGGTTGCACAACAAAAAGAGGGCAGCAATGTTTGGTGCTATTATCTCGTTAGAAGACGATGCCCAAGAACAGAAAGGAAAGAAGTCAATAAAAAAGGAAGAACAAAAATTAATCGTGCCCGCTGCAATTGATTCTAAATTAGGTCCTCTTGGGGAAAACCTGAAAATCGAAATTAATAGAAGGACGCCAACCAATCATGAATTATCAGAAACGGCATCTGAACCTGGTAGGAATAGCCAGAGAGAGTCCAAGCAGCTGTACACGGTTTTGCCTGAGAGAAAAGCAGATGATATGACTGCAAACACGGGTTCTAAGTCTATGTATGAGGTCCTGCCGGCTGGGAAGCACCTTGCTACCAATACAAACCTGCAAGATGAATATAAATTGAAATCCGATGGTAATGAGGATGAGGAAAGTATAGATAAATTTAGATTTTAATAAAACTTGCAGTAAATGCTGGTTTGTTACAAACAATTGGAGAGTTATAAATATGGATAAATAATTAGTTTTTTTTTATCTACTTCGCATAAATCGGCCGCCATTCCGTTAGCCAATCGCCATCTGGTGTACATAAGCTACTTTTAGATCTTGGAAGATAGGATCCCTTGGCATTATCGCGTATAATCATTCCTTCCTTGTACACAATTCTTCCATGCACAATTGTGTATCTGGGCCAGTTTTTTATCTCAAAGCCCTCGAATGGCGTATAATCGCATGCATGCTGTAATAAAGCATTGGTTATTGTCTTGGGTCTGTTTTTATATGTTTTGATGTCATTTGGATACCAAATGACAAGATCCGCATCACTTGAACCTGGAAGTAAAGCTCCCTTTTGTGGATAGCAGCCGTATAGCTTTGCAGGATTTGTACAATTAATTTCTACAAATTTCATCATCGACCTCAAATTACCCCTGAGACATCCATAATCAAAAAGCAGTGGCATCCTTGTAGATACACCGGGCATGCCATTCGGAATATATTTGAAGTCTCCATTTTTCCCATTTTTGAATGCATTATGCTTACCCTGGCCCTTATCAGAATACAAATAAGGACAATGATCAGAACTAACAATAGTAAAGGAGCCGTCATTCATACCCTGCCATATCCGTTTCTGGCACTCTTCCTCTCTTAGTGGCGGAGAGCAAATGTTCTTCGCACCAATAAATTTATCGTCATGGTTACCATGACATTTGGTGTCCATATCAGACAAAAGCACGTATTGGGGACAGGTTTCTGCATATACTTTGAGACCATCGGTTTGAGCCTTCCTTATCACATCTACTGCTTGTGGTGAAGAAACATGCACGAATAGGATCGGGGTATCCATTGTCCTAGCCAGCGTGACGGCTCTATTTGTGGCTTCACCCTCAACAATGGTTGGACGTGATACGCCATGGTAGTATGGTTCAGTCAATCCCTGTTCTTCTAAAGAATCTATCATCCATTTCACCATATCTCCATTTTCCGCATGAATCATAGTGGTAAATCCGTTTTTTCTCGTATTGTACATCGTATTCAGTATGTTATAATCAGACATTTGCAGCCCTGGGTAGGTCATGAAAAGTTTCAAACTGGTGACACTATGGTCAGCATAGAGGGTTTCAAGTTGTTCACCCAAGATATCTCGCCCCGCTAAACCATCCTTCTCCAATTTTGCAATTATTAAGTGAAGTGCGTAATCGCAGTAAAGGGTCTGCTTTCCATATAATGCAATGGCTTTTCCCACAGATTCTGACAATGCCTTTGGGCCCTTCAAAGATGTATCCTGGGAAGCAAAGGCAATTACAGTTGTTGTCCCACCAGCAACTGCGCTCATTGTGGCATCTTCCATTGTGTCCGCGACATCGCCGAGGAGTTTCATTGGCTCGTCGACGTGAACGTGCGCATCAATACCACCCGGTGTGATAATACCTCCTTCGGCATCAATGACTTCATTAGCCAAATTTTCATCGATATTTTTTGCAATACAGCATACTTTCCCGTTCGCAATTGCGATGTCTGCCGGATAGATATCACTTGCAGTGCAAATTAAACCATTTTTTATTACCAGGTCGTACTCGATCATATCTTTAAGGTAGCAAAACGTCGACCTAATGCTTTGATTTCTGCGTCATTGAGGATGATGATAGTAACGCTTGCTTCCCGTCTTCTTTTATATTTTCCCTTATCGTTCTTATCGCGCGCAATAAGCGGAATTTGATCGCCATCCGTTTAAATCAAGATAAGAATGTATGTTTTTGCGAGAAATGCTGCGAAAATGGCTCTAATAAGGTCAATTCACCTCGAGTCGTAAATATCTATGCAATCTCATCCGTTTGATGCCCTCTTTAGTTAATAACTAGTCTTGTATGTTGTAGCAATACAAACTTTGAATATGTTTCTCTTCTTCACTTTTCATCAGAGATGCAGATTTCAGCGAAAAACTTTTCAGCAATGGAAGATGAGCAGTAGATATTTTGAGAATATGATTCAAACAGAACCAGTAACCATAAGGAATCACGCAAATATCTTATACGACAGGTGAAACTTCAAAAATGTCTACTCAGTTAAAAAAGGATAGGAAAAGAAAGCGTTCAACTACTGAAGACCAGGAGGTCTCAGATTCTTCCAAGGCAAAACGTCAAGACAAAAGGGTCAGACGTGAGGGGAAGGATGAACATAACTTTTCCTATCAATACTCGCAAGTCTTACAACTGGAGCATGCTGTTTCCAAATTTCTGGAATCTTACAAGTGTATTGTCGATCTTTCCCCAAACTTGAAAATATATAACAAATTCGTTGACAACAGAGAGAACATACCAATGCAAATATTACCTTCGTTAGCTCGTCATAAATTAAAGTTGGCTGCAGAATTGAGGACATTATATGAATTGAAGGAATCGCCTTTTTTCAAGGAGTGTTTGGAGTATGAATCAAAGTATGATGAGAGAGATGCAAACGCAATCTTTACCAATATCAAGACTGAAGACATAGAAAAATTGTCTAGTGAGTGTGTTGACTCTAGAGTAATGCAGGACAAGCTGAAGGGAGGTGTTAATGATAACGGAAATGATGGTCCCGATGGTGACGATGAAGATGACGATGATGCTGAGGATAGTTATGACCCCAGCAGAGAGTCAAAGGGAGGTAAATGGCCACCAAAATTACCAGAAATCAAAGATCCGGCTATAAGGGCAAGAGTTTTCATACATAAGTCAAATATCAACGATAAAGTATACTTGAGTGAGGCAGAAATGATCAACGCACATAATGAGAGACTGGAATTTTTGGGGGACTCTGTTCTTAATACTATAATGACTATGATCATATACAATAAGTTTCCCAAGTTCACTGAAGGTCAGTTGTCAACTCTAAGGATGAACCTTGTTAGTAACGAGAGGATTAAGACCTGGTCCTTCATGTACGGCTTTGACAAGAAATTGAGTACAAATTTTGATGTAACAAGTGACAATGCGAGCTTTCAGCAAGGTAAGCAGAAATTGTATGCTGATGTATTCGAAGCGTACATTGGGGGCCTCATTGAGGATGACTCAAGGCACAACATGCCTAAAGTAAGAAAATGGTTAAGCAAACTGTCAAAGCCGATAATTCAAAAATTGACGGAAAAAAATATTGGACTTCAAGCTACAGACAACTTGAATGTTAACGCTAAAAGACAGTTGTATTCTCTCATAGGTTATGCTGCTTTAAACTTGCATTATGTGACTGCGAAAAGGCCAACAGCTATAAATCCAAATACAGTCGTAGAATGCCGAATTGGGGATGGAACTGTGCTGGGTAGTGGGTCTGGCCGAAATACGAAGATTGCAGGTATAAGGGCAGCTCAAAATGTGCTCTCGAAGAAATCAGCACTCGAAAAGTACGCCAAGGCACGGGCCGCCATTCCAAAGACAGAATCCATAGTAAGACATGATGACAAGTCCATTAAGAAGAATAATCAACAAAATGAGCCATCATCTGGATCTTCGCCTAGTGGCAATGCTAATAAAAGAATAAGATTGGGAGGGGATGGGCAGTTTATTCTGGAGGATGAATAAAGTTTTCAACAGATTAATACAAATACTGGTGAAAATTTGAAACATGTCGCTTCCAATTGATAATTTATATATAGGTATCTATCTCAACTGCATTAAAATGTTCTTTCAACTTTACACAATCTGCTTTTGTTCCATCTGAACCTTATTCTTCTTATCAACATGCATTTCCGGCAAAGTTGCATCGTAATTAGGTGTTCCGGTAAGGTTATCGGCTTGCGATCCAGGTGTTTGCTCACCTGCAACAGCTCTGTTTCTTTTTCTCTTGTTAAAGTCAGGCGTCTCGTTCTCTCTCATTAGTAGTGTCAAAAGTGTACTTGATCTCTTGGATAATTCGTGCACTGACCTTGTCCGCATAAACCAGTCGAAAGTGAATAAATTACTGATGAAAATTTCCTGCTTCAGCTTTTCGTATAGTCTATCTGCAAATAACCCATATTTGTTCAATGTCAGTAATATAAATTTATCCTCTAAAGTATTGTACGTCCTTCGTGCATTATTCGGAGGATACAGAAGTGTCATTTCCTGAAGGGGATACCTAAATTGATCTATTTTTTTTTTCAGCAAAGTTTCCTGGTACCTCAACTTCTCATTTTTTCTCTCACCATTTTCAATGGATCCAATATACTTTTCCCAACCGCTCACTTCTTGATAACGTTGCCAAAATACTTTTGAATATACCTCGACTTCTTCAGGTGATTTTGTCTCAATGGATTTGCATATCATTGCAAGATTTGTCCTTCCATACTTTGCGCAAGCGCTAATGAACGACAAAAAGTCACGCTTAGTCCAAGAACTAAACGCCTGTGAAATTAACTTTTGTTTGGTTTCTTCGTCTACCTCAGTGAATCCCTCGGCAGAATCAATAACTGCTTGCTCTTTTTTTATTTTTTCTTTAGTTTCCTCATCTGTCTCCTTCCGCTCAGCATCCTCGTCCTCGTCACTATCATTACCTGATCCTGATCTTGGCGTCACGTCATATATTGTTACTTTGTAATTGACCTTTCTCTTAAAGTACATCTGCTCTTTTTCTTGTAAAGGTCCCAACTCTTTGGGAAAGAACTGATAGTCTTGTCCATGCACAAATTTAGGTGGCTTGGGGGTCTTCGTTTGAGATGTTGATTTCACGGAAGATTTTTGAATACCTTTTTGATTGCCACCAATTATTTCCTTGTAGTAGTCATCTACCGAATAGGTTTGTTGCTCCTTTCTTCTTTCTCGTCTAGATGGGTTTATCCACTCTTTCACTGTATCGGTAGGCTTTTTCTGAAAGTTTTCACCATTCCATTCGTACGCTGAGTGATTCTCTAAACCATTGAATTTCTGTAAATCATCCAAACCTAATGCCTCATATCTAGCGTTTAATTCCATGGTTTTTTTCTCACCTTTTTGTAATATTTCATCAATATCATCCTCAACAGTTACGCTGGATGAGCTCTTGCTGAAAACATCTCTAGCCCCATATTGAATCATTTCAATCAAATCATCCTTTGAGTTTCCAACATTTGCAGTTTTCTTACCCGTGCCCTGCTGTATGACTAGTTGATCCAAACGAAGTTTTTGTGCGGCACGCTCAATAACCTTCTCCTCAATAGCGTTTTCGGTAACAAACCTGAAAACATGAACTTGCTTTTTCTGACCTATTCTATGAGCCCGATCCATAGCCTGCAAATCAGCTTGAGGATTCCAGTCAGAGTCATATAAGATTACCGTATCAGCAGTAACAAGATTGATACCTAAACCACCAGCTCGTGTGGTTAATAAGAACACAAACTTCTCTGAATTCGGTTTATTAAAGTCATCAATTGCTTCAATACGCTCTTCGTGAGAAGTCGAACCGTCTATCCTACAGTACTCATAATCCCTAAAATAGCAATAATCTTCCAAAATATCCAGTAGTCTGGACATTTGGCTGAAGATTAGTACTCTGGAACCTTTCTCCTTCATTCGCTTCAACAGTTTGTCAAGGACAATCATTTTACCGGCATTGAATACAAGGTGTTCATCAGTCGTGTACGGTGGACCCGGCTCTGCGCCTTCAAATAAATAAGGATGGTTACAGCATTTTCTCAATTGCATTACGATGTTCAACAGTCTTGTTTTCCCTTCTCGCTTACCAACAGCACCGTTGACAGCATCTATATCCTTCTCCAGGAGTGATTTATACCACTGAATTTGCATACCCGTCATTCCGACGTAGACGTTTGTCTCTATCTTCGGTAGTAGGGACTTTTCCACTTCCGACTTGACTCTTCTCAGTAAAAATGGGTTTAAAACAGTGTGCAACTGCTGTACAACAACATCTTGATCTTCTTCGTTATTATTTTGTTCAAACCAGTCATCGAACACTTCTGAATCTCCAAAAACATCAGGCAACAAAAAGTTCAATAGGGCCCATAATTCGTGAAGGTTATTTTGCAGTGGTGTGCCCGTGATTAGAAGTCGATTCTTGGAGTAAAACAATCTGATTATTTGAGACAACGCGCTCTGCTCATTCTTGATTCGATGCGCCTCATCGATAACTATATACTGCCAAGCAACCTTTTTTAAAATACTCTTCTCTCTGATGACCATTTCATAGGATGTTATCACAACGTCAAATTTAGCTTGAAGTATAACATCCTGCAACAAGTGGTTTCTAGTCTCTTTATCACCATGTAAAACAACAGTACTGACTTCAGGTGTCCATTTCAAGAATTCTCGTCTCCAGTTATCCAAAGTCGATTTTGGCACAACTATTAGAAAAGGTCCATCAATGTTTTTTACGTACCTTAAATGACCCAAGAACGAAATTGTCTGCAACGTCTTACCTAAACCCATTTCGTCGGCTAAAATTCCCGACAGTCTATTCTCATGTAACGAAATCAACCAATTTAAACCTTGAATTTGGTAGTCTCTTAGTTTACCATTCTTGATATATGAGGGAGTTTTTGTGATAAAATTAGGATCATCCAGAGAATCTGCTTCCCTCTGCTCTTCGTCAGCCATTAATTCAGCATCTTCCTCCTTTTCAGTCTTTCTCGAATGACGAGACCCAGTATCAGCGGCACTATTTCTCCTTTTGTTGGAATCCTTATCAATTTCTTTCAACAATTTCTGCATGTTCTTATCCTGTTTGGCTCGCATGCTGATGAAATGGCGGAATAAGCCCGTTAGACTTAAAAGATGCTTGAACCTCTTATAGGTGTCACTCCTATCTTTTTGTTTCGCTACCTTAGGGTCTATATCCAAAATGAATCTAGTTTTTCGTTTTTGCCAATAACCAGCATCTTTGAGCACAGCCTGCTATAGTATCACAATGTTAGAGTTAGCATTAAATTCGCTGGATACTTATCAATTGGGAATCCAATCAGTAATGTCATTACATACTTTTCCGCTAGATTGCATTTTTGATAACAAAAGAAAGCAATTGATTAGCTTTGTTCGGCAGCTGGTGTCAAAAATAGAATTGCACGCTTCGATGACCTGAAGCTGTTGAGTATCAAAGGTAAGTGCCTCTCAAATTCTCCTGTAATCCAGCCCTCGCAAAACGACTACGCTTTTTCCAGATATTAGTTTCAAAATGCAACAAGAAACACCTCAGTTGAGTACGAAAAATATCAGACAAAGTTGGCGTAAAGTGGGGAGCTTTATATAGTCCCCTTCATCTTCATTAACTTCAATGCTCTCGGATATTTCCTATATCAAAAAACAATACGGAAATCCATTGATCACGTGCTAAGTACAGTATTATGCAACAATAGTTCAAGTTACGTAAGTATTAGTTATGTACGCTTTTATTGTAGTGTTCTGATAAGGCTTTTGTCCTTGTTTTTATTTTGAAACTTGAGATTCAATTTCCTACCTTTCTTGGAGCTAGTTTGAAACTCACTGGATCCTATAATGGAATCCGGTAGATTATTTGCAGCATTGTACATCAGCTGCATCTCGTCACGAGCCTTGCGTTTGTCGTTCTTCAGCTGAGTTTGTACCTTTGCGCTTTCCTCCGCAAACCATTTCTCAAACTCTTGTGCAGCTACTCTTTCTTCAAGCGAGAGCTTTGGTTTCGGTGGGGCTTCAGGTAGAGCAGCGTTGCGCACCGGTTTTGAAGTCGAGGTTGCACTTTGCGCCATTGAAACTTTATAAAGGTAAGGTGTGATTCCGGAAAGGTTCCCATGGCTGACAAACTCAGTATTTGTGGAATTGCTCCACGCCATTTTCTTCTTTTCTTTCTTCGTCTGCGTCAGCTCCCCTGTTGAACCATCATCATACAATGACGGCAATGATTTTCTACCACTTGAAGCAACAGAATTCGTAACCGAGGGAGATGATGGACCGCCCCATACTGTCTTCTTTGTGGAACGAGGCTCCTGCTTTGTTTCCTGATCTGTAAGCTGTTTTCTTCTTTGCTTTTGAGATTCCTTTTTAAAGGCTCCAGTAATCTTTGCATTAGAAGTGCTGTTTCCGTTGGCAAACACAGGAGAAGGAGATACTGATTTGCTCGTACTGGGCAGCAACGATGGTAAATCCTCTTCTGCTGTTTCTTTCGATTTGTGAACAACGACTTTGCTGCTGGGCACTGGCGCCTGTGCTTCTACTACATGTGGAGCTTGAGAAGACATTCGCCTCTTCGATTTTTTTACGACATCAATAAACTCTTCGGTATCGATTACAGCCTCGTTGTCGCTGGCTATCTCGCTAAAATTCCACGAATTTTTTCGTATAGGTATGGCATTATTGGAAGTATTGCTGGTGATCGGTGCTTTTCTGGCACTGTTTGAATCGCCGCATATCACTGAATGTTGTTGAATTTTATTGAAAGAATAATTGGAGGACCTTCTTCGATTCGATTTTTTATTTCTCCGGCCCAAATTTTCGGTAGTGTCAGATTTGAAGTCAAAAACTGGGATGAAAAGGAATCTAGGATCCATGAAGCGCTCATTGAACATTTCAAGGTTCGCTTGAAAATATTTTAACCAGTTCGTGGATGCATCCTCATACCAGGAGATACCAGCATCTTTGTTTTCGCCATATTTCAGTTCTTTCAAAACACCCTCGAGTAATTCCCAAATTGTATCATCAAAATATTGCTCGATTATATCTATATTGTCCTTTATGAAGAGTAAACCAACATGAGTACAAATATACCAGCAGCAATTCACTGCTAGCAGTCGACTGTTGGAATTCACTGCATTTACTAAAATTGGTACCGCCGTTTCGCCATTCATATATTTCACGATAACACCCTCCACATAGTTCTTGAAACATTCAATATCCAACTGATCACACAGCTCAAGCATTTCGAGGTAAAATTGAATGTACTCTGTTTCTTGGTCAAATTTGATTTTGTCTAAAATTTCATTATAAGGAACACCGTAAATATACTTCAGTATGCAATTGATGTTGAAGGTGGAAGCACTTTCAACATTGTCCAACTTAATCACATTTAAACCTTCATTGTTTGTGTGACGCCACTGGTCTTTCAGGCATTTTTGAAAAAATAAGCACCTCGACGACAAAAGCAGAGAATGGCCACAAACAAAACCATCCTTTAACTCCAAAATAACATCGCCTGAATATTCAAGTCCCTCTTGAATGACGGAAGAGTAAAGTAATCTTTGCATAGAATGTGAGAGTTGCGTCAAATGATACGAACTATCCATCAACTCAAATAACAACTTGGGAATATGAAGACTATGCGGTTTTTCGTCAGTGTATAAGAAGTGTACTATCTGTTTTAATGTTTTGGAAAGATCGAGGGGAGAGATATTGGGGCTTGATGCTTGAAGAATCCAGTTACCGTCATTAATTCCTGAAAGAAGAGAAATTTGAAGACAACCATCTCTGGTGATAAATCTACCGTGGCCAATAAGGGATTGCTTCAATTTCGAGCATCTGTTTTGTAATATTAACTTATGGCACTCGAGAATAGGTTTTCCTAGCGGATCTACTATCGTTACATCATATTTCAAATCGCTATTTCTGCGTCCGCTAAACTTGGGCAGATGCTGAGAAGTAAAGGGTAGTAAGCTGAAAATATCTCGTTTTGATTCAGCAAGCTCATCGACTTTCTCATTGATCTCAAAATTGTAGTGATAATTTGCCAATTTAAATTCAAGTGTGGAGGAGAAACCTCTCATAGTAGCCGAAGCTGTCGGCGAAATGCCGCTCAATGGCGAATATTGGGATAAATCATATATCAAGTTATCCTTGGGATATATTATGGGCACCTCAAATCTTTCATCTTTTAATATTGCAAATGATCCAAATGATGGATCACAAGACACGCCGATGGGCCTTCCAGATACTAACTTGTTGCTGTAAATTTGTTCTGCCGTAAAGTTGCTAGCCGTAACAGTAAAAACATCGCCGCCCAAGGTTGTTATCAATAAACACCCCTTACAGCTTACAGCAAAATCTAAACACTTTCTTGATTGGATATTTGGTATCCAGCAAATTGTGACTGGTAAGGAGTTTGGAAACTTGGTCCAAATTTTTGAAGACTCGTCCTTCATTGTTATCATTCCTACCCTTCCACAAGTATATTTAAAACAGATGTTGTTTCCAAATGAATTGCTACATTTCATATCTACTACTTCAGACGGGATTTCTCTTGGAGCAAAGTGGGCAAATGCATCTATTTCTTTGAAAGTTTTAGCTCGCGGCAGAGGTATTTTGAACGTCCTGAACATGTAATTACTATAGACATGTAAGGTGTTATTGCTTGACCTGATGAAAGTAGCAAAATCTGTGCAAACAATCTGTTGAATAGATAAATGTGAAAGATTTATGCATACCGGAGAGCTTATAATATAACCATTTTGACCTTCATACTCGGTATCAGGGCTCAGGTGAGTGGGTTTAGGCCCACCCATTTGACCAAGATTTAAGCCCCATAAATACACTCTCCCAGTTTTCGTAACGGCACATGAATGAACCTTTGAACATGCAATTGTCAATACATCTTTGTCATCAAAAAAAGGTATTCTCTTAGGTACAGAGCCACAAACCTTTTCAAGTAATTTTTCGTCATTAATCTTATTGTTAGTAGGGTAGCCTAATTGGCCATACCCATTCCAGCCCCAGCTATAAATATCCGAATTGTTCGTTAGAACAAGCGAGTGATGGTTGCTAGAAACTACGTCTGACACCCCTGAGTCATGCAGGTCTAAAGTTTCAGTGAAGTTCAACTGTGGCGTGTCAGTTATTCCGTTGCCTAATCTTCCTCTCGACGCATTACCACAAGTAAATATTTTATTCGTTGAAGTTAGGACTATCGAATGATATCTGGTCATTATAATCTTGATGAAGCTAATTTTATCGCTATCTGTCTCATGATTGCTCAACTGATTTATTCCAAGCTGAAACATATTTTGACGATCATCTTTTGTGCCTGTGCCTAATTGATAATTCACATTGGACCCCAGAGTTAAAATGTGAGATCCTCCCCTCGTTTGTAATGCCACTTCTGATTCTATATCTGCTGGTATACTCATAAAACTATTTTTCACATTGAGTGAAGATTTAGGAGTATCGTTCTGCCATGCGATTTCAGGTGATCCTTCTTTTCCGTATCCAACAAATCTCGGATATCTCTGAATGTGAGTTTGAAATTCAATATTATAAAGCTCTAACGGTTTGAGACCCTCCCTATCCATCTGATTTAAAACGTGCCCACCAAATTTATGCGACAAAAACTCCGTTTCGTTTTTCCAGCGCTTATACAAAGTATAGCTCTTCCGCAAATGCCCATTCTTCAACGTCACATGCAAGGGGGTATAACCATTTTCTAAATCATGCGAATAGACATCTACAGATTCTACACCCTTCATAGTCGGGAGGCAACTCCAAATGTAAGATGAATTGCGACCAAAAATATCTCTCGTATTGGGATCATCCTTTTTTCTCTTCTGGTTGGTCTTTATCTGTGGCATTTAGCGAGTACAATTTCCCTCCCTTATTCGCCTTGATGGAAGTCTATTCAAAGTAGTTCGAAGCAAAGTCCAGGTATGTAAGACTGTTATTTTTATTTGAATATTTTTGGAGTTGAAGGTTCTATCAGGAACGTGCATACGTATTTTTCCATGTTCTTGATTGATTTTGGTATTTAATTACCCGAACAGTGTTGGACCATGTTCATAACAAAGTCCGCGAGGACAATGAGTAAGCCAGCAATTGACATAATGCATGCCCACCATAACTTGTGCCACTAGGTAGCGATTGAATGATTGAAAAAATTTGAGCAGATTCAAGTTGCATCACTCTTGGATTGGTATTCCGGTTATGAAACGAACGCCGATAAATGATCATGAATAGATAGAAGAATCATCAGAGCCTAAAAAATGTAGTCAATCTGCAGCAGGTGAAATCTTCGTTCAAGGCAGGATGCATTTTTGCTTTGAAAAATTGAAGCTCAGTAGAAAACCCAGTAATGGCGAGTAGTGCTTAAAGCGTCAAGGCGAACTGATCATAGCATTGTGGATTCAAGGGAGACAAAAACGGCCGAAGGCAGAAAAGGGCTATTTTTTGGAATTAATATGATTGTGCCACTTCGACAAGAACGTCCGTTGCTCGATTACTCGCATAATCAGCGTGCAAAAGGAAATACTACAACATAACCGGATAAAGATCTTGCGGTGATCACCTCGAGAGTCAACAAGACGTTTGAATGCCAAGCAGCTAGAAGCATTTGTTTCTCTTGGGCATTGCTTGTGCTAAGCCATGAATTACAGTAAAAGTTTAGACTTGCCGGGTTCAAAGGCATTGGACAACACCCCTAAGAGGATACATAAGATTCCATAAACGTAACGAGTATCAGTTTGCAGTCCCTATTTAAGGTTATTCATGTAATACGTATGTATATCAAGTTACCTTGATTGAAAAGTATAATTATTTCCTTTTTTTTGTTCTTTGACCGTTGAGATGATAGAGTAATGGCCTATCAAAAAACCCTTTCGACAGCTAAAGTATCAACATTGATGGTAGTTGATGTATTGGCCAATTTCAAATTATTAGATTTTTCAAGCTTGAATGAATCGATGTTTTCGAAATATTTATCAAACAAGATGGCAGAATCCATTGGACCACCTTTAGCCTCTGGATGAAATTGAGTCGAAAAAACTGGCCTTGAAATATGAATCATTCCCTCGTTGGATTTGTCATTCAAGTTGACAAAAAATGGCTTCCAGTCTGGTTTCAAAGTGGAATCATCAATAGCGTATCCGTGATTTTGAGAAGTAATGTGACATCTTCCTGTAGTTAAGTCCATCGCAGGGATATTGTGAGCTCTGTTACCATATTTGAGTTTCATAATTTTGGCACCAGCAGCCATGGCCAAAAGTTGGTGGCCCATACAGATACCAAATACTGGTAACCCATGTAAAGATTCGATGGATAGCAGTTCTTTCAAATTATCGACTGTCTTAGTACAGAACGTTGGGTCGCCAGGACCATTTGAAATGAAGATACCATCGAATTCACTAGCTATGTTTTGAATTTCATAGTCATATGGGAAAACCGTAACGTTAGCACCTCTTGAAGTCAAACATCTGATAATGTTTTCCTTGACACCACAATCGATCAAGGCGATGTTGCATTTAGAATTCAATGCTTTGACGTGAAATGGCTCCCTAGTAGTAACTTTGGAAACCAAATTGGTGCTCATTGGATCTGAATACTCAACCGGCTCTTGAGACGCAAGAGTGATACGGCCCAAGGACGAACCCTGCTCTCTCAAGTAGGTTATGACTTCACGAGTGTCAACGCCAGTTACGGCAGCGACGCCTTCTCTCTGACACCAACTAGCAAGTGACTCGACTGCAGTCCAATGAGAGTACTCGTAAGCATACTCGGCAACAATGATACCAACAACGTGAATATGTGGTGATTCAAAATATCTCAATAAGTTGAACTCATCACGGGCCGTGCCTGATGGAACACCATAGTTTCCTATCAGAGGTTGGGTGAATACCAAAATCTGACCACAGTATGATGGGTCGGTCATCGATTCAGGATATCCGACCAGAGAAGTTGTGAAAACAGCTTCTCCTGCAACTGATTTCTTTGCACCGAAGGAAATACCCTCGAATGTTGGACCGTTCTTTATGGTAAAAGTTGCTTTTTCTTGAGTCATTGCTAAAAGCTCCTTATGATGATTTTTTTTGTAATGGGTCCGCGATTTAAAATCTAGTATTCCTTGGTTTTCCAAATGTGGTCAGATATGTAGTCCTGGCAAGTGTACTGTGACTGTGAAAGCTTAAACATATACCAGTTGTAATGTGACAATTAAAAGAAGCAAATTGCTATTTTCTTCTTTGATACTGCAGCAATGAAAACAAACTCTCAATCTTGTTAAATAAAATTTTTAGTATTGTAATGCGATGAGCTGCTGTCTTTACTTATCTCGTTTTTACCACTCTTTTTATAAAGCCATTTTGGAAAAAACGGAATTTGCAAAAGAAAAGTGCAAAAAAAAAATTTCAAACTGAGTCAGACAGATTACATCACAAGTAGTAATAGCGATGGCATCATCATCTACATTGAAAGTATGACTGTACGTAAATACGTAGCTAGAGCCTATAGCTGGGTACACAACTGAATATCACGGTCAGTATAGCCGTAAATATGAGGACCAGACATAGGCACCATATGCCTCTCTTAAACAGAAGTTGCCTTGTAAAGGGATGTTGTATTACGATGAGTCTTGATCTGCCTCCTAGAAGTCTGAAAAAAGTAGGAGCTTTACGTCTTTCAGGCTCATTTGTGTATTCCTTCGAGAAAGTGATTGGGTCATCCATTAGAAGCTGTGTATATCCAAAGAATGCATAAAGGATGTCCACTTGATAGAAGCCGCAGACTATTGAATAGCAGCCAATGAAAAAGGGAACGATTGTGACGACACGAATTCCCCGACTGTAGTGAAGAAAGATCAAAACGTATCCGATCCAGAAGCCCAGACCGAGTACAAACAGACCTGTAGCTATTCTGCTTAAGGCGGTGTAATTTGAGTAAGGGGACATTGAATGATGTACATTCTGCTCCTTTTTAAGCTCGTTTGTGAAACGCCAATTGGTAATCTGGTCGTGGATATTGTGTAGGGCAACGGTGCTCAGGAACTTGGGGAAGCAATCGATCTCCAAAAATTGATATGCAAGCTTTTTCAGGTCATCGAACACTTCTGGATCATGTCGACGTTCTGTTCGAATCTTGTACAGGAGTTCCTTTTTGAGACCATCTGGTACGTTTATTAGGTATTTGGGACTTTGTTCTGGGGACATCAGATATATATTACATATCCCCATAGCGCTGTTTGCCAATTGCTTGCTAGATATTCTTGAACGACCCTCCTTATTTTCCTTTCTGATAATCAAATCGATCATCGAAGGAAGCGTTTCCTTCCTTTCCTTGGTTTCCTTTTCATTCGACCCTGATTGAACTTTCCAAGTGTTGACTAAATGCGATATATATTGCGACTCCTCCGTGTTGCCCTGTAAAAACAGCGATATTCTGTGATTGTCATCGTGATCTAGATAACCTTCATTCAGCAATGCATTGAGCAGAACAGAGGACGTTAAAGAGAATCTTTGACCTTCTTTACCTTCAAGATCTCTGTCGTCCTCTGCATCTGCCATGCTGCTCCACTGAATGGAGTCTCTCAGGCCTCTTATGTAATCTTTACAAAGCCTTATGTGTGCCATGAGATCAATCCAAAAATCTAAGTAATCGATCGCATATGGGAATTGTGAAAGATACGTGTAAAATTCCCACGAATCTAAAGGTGCGGTTGATTTCCTCAATAAGACCTCGTACAGAGTTGGTAGACGCTCTTCTTGCACCCTATCATATTCGGATTCATTTTTAGATTCTGACATTAGCTACTGTTGTTGATCGAATATCCCTGTATTTTGTTTGTAAAACTTTAGGCCATCGTGTTTCACACTTAAGATGTAGCATTTCTTGATAATTTAATATTTACCCAGCATTTTTAAACAATGAAAAAAGATAACGAAAAAAATAGAATATTTAAAAATGCCACTGATTTAGCAGTTCTATGCAATAAAGTGCGTGAAGCTTTTTAATACATAAGTGATTGCATGCGTAATTATACAATAATGCGAAATAAGGGTTCTTGGTATCGCGATAACTTATTTCTCCTAAAACAGCATCCAAATGGATCCCCCAATGAGTACTAGTAATATTACAGCAGTAACAACAGCTGCACCCGCACGATCTGAAGTCGTGATATCCAGTTCATTCCTTAAAACATTCGTGGTTGTAGTGTTTAAACCAGCGCTTGCATCACCAGATGAAGAACCACCGTTGTCAGTTTTGAATGGAGGAGGTTTGTCATGAATTAGCAAATTTTGCATGACTTCCAGTGCAGACATTTGTTCACCCAAACCGTAAATACCATCATTACTACTGGTCAGCCAACTCAATCCGCATGTATGGCCATCGTAACCACCTGTACAAGACCCAGCAGCACCTTCAGCGCTTGCTCTCAATAAATTATCAATACTTGATGAGGTAGATGGAACTAAAACACTTGTTAAACCTAACATACGCGAAAAGATACTTTTGAAAGACCTTTGATCGTTATTACACGTAATGGTGGATCCTCTTTGGCACGTACTTTCGTACATGATACTGTCATTGAAGAAATATTCCTGAGCACCTCCCAGGATTTGTTGTACGCGTGTCTCCCATGTTGATGAGCCATTCGTCGCATTATACATATATGCCAATCCTCCCAGAACTACACCATGATTGTAGGACCACTCAAATCTAATGATATTGCTGCAATTGTCATCCGTTTCAGCGCCATCGAAAACATTACCTTGGTCTTTTAACACAACATATTCAACTTCAACAAGCCAGTTAAAAACTTTCTCTGCAATATCCAAATAAGTGGTATTACCTGTATATCTACCTAATCTTGCAGCAATTTGAAATAAACACGCGTTGGAGATGGTATTCTTATAATTATAGCCACTATTCCAGGTGAAGATTTGCCATCTTAAACCACCACCACAAGCGCCTGTATCCCATCTAGAGTACATCTGATTGAAAACTGCCTGGACCATTGCCAACCAACCAGGCCTGCCACCTGTTGGGTTGGTAAAATTACGTTCCACTGCACCCATTACGGTAAGCGCCCAAACTCCTTGATCATCATTACCTTCGACCATGGTTTGGTTTCCTGGCATATAGTCGTAATGATCACCGGTTTGGGCAATCAAAGCGTCGTAAATTAGATTTTCGTAAGTATTATTGTTGCAAAAGTACCAATTATCTATCATACCACCGAAGGCTTCACCAGCTTGCCACCAATAATATGGAGATTGAAACATTCCTACTATACCACCATTTCTTGTACCATCGTAGTAATCAAGCATACCGTCCTGAATCAGACTCGTAGCATCACAAATTGAATCTTTCGAGCTGGTATCTAATTGTATACCAATGACTTGGGTTATGCAGAGTAGCAAGGTCAGAACTATTTGTTTCAAGGTTATCATACGAGTCTCCATCGTGAATCGTCTTGACTTAGTTCGAGTGGTGCCTTAAACTCCTTGTAACCTTCTGTTATTTTATATATTGGCATAATATGCTTGTTTTATTTTTATCTTATTTGAGTTTCTCTTTTCAGCTCGTCCTTGCGCTACAAGATCTGGGTGGGGCTGAGCGCACCAAGAAGAGCAAGGTTTATTTGAAGTGAACAGCGAAAGAATAGTTACGGACGCTCATGCTTGACAAGTTATAATCATAGTCTAAGAAATGAACGTTATTATGTCGAGAGATGGTTTAAAGCTCTTGGAAATAATGTACATTTTATATATGTAGAGATTTAGGTATCGTAGAAGCTGTTGGTATACTTTGTGAAAAAATCAAGGAAATTATCACTCAGTAATTGATATACTGACTCTGGGTACTTTGAAGATATTTCACTTGAGATTTTGGTGAGTCCCATATCTTGAATTACCTCGCTGAGCGAATTGATCAACAATAGGGAAAACTCAATATACCAACGATGATTCCAACAACATATTTTAACTACGAGGTCGATAATAGTGCTGTCGAGCTCATTAATACGTCCAATAATTTGTGAAGATGACATTTCTGAATTAGGAGACCCTGACTGTAGCCTTACCTTTTGGCGTTCTTTGATGCAATATTCGAGTAATCTACGAGAGCACTCTGCGGAAAACCTTTGAGAGAGACCTGTTTGGAAGGCACGCGCTGCCTCAGGATAGTGACCGAGACGACGAGCGCAAAGTCCGAATAATTCCCATTCAAAGGTTAATTTGTTATACTTGGAGTATTGTGCTTCGAAATAGAGTTGTTCAGTTTGCCATAATGTATAAGTTTTTAAATCCTCATACAACAACATGAATAAATTATCCAACCACCTTTCACATAGTCTTTTGGAACGCAAACCACGGTCTGAGATGTTTTCTGGACTTTTACTGGGAGTTTGTGTCTCATCCTTTGACTTGTCAACTTCATCAGTCGACGAAATTTGATATTCCTCTTCCATTACAAATATTTTTGATCTATATTTTAATAGTGCTTCCCAACCAGTTATTTGTACAACTTCGGTCAATAATTTATAAGCCAATTGAAAGACTGATTTTAAATTTGATGCAGCTAAATTTACTAAAGAAGCATCTGCATTCTTATGCTCTCTTTGAATCTCGAGAGGATCTAACGAACTGATGTCATCAAAAATTACATCAACCGGAAGTGGCAAATGCAAGCTAGAATCACTTGGTATCGGAGCGACTCTTTTCAAAGCATATTTTTCTTTTAACGGTGTCATCGGACAAGAATTTAGAGTCAATAATGCATTTTCTACATCATTTAGTTTGATGTAGGATCTTGCCAATAGATACCAAGGTCTAAACTCGCTGGGTGCACAGTTTACGGCCGCTTGACCAATTTTAGCGGCTAATTTATAGTCTTGCTTGATGTCAATTAGGAATTCTGCCTGTATTGATAATAAGTCACATTTATAGTCTAAATGAGGCGGTAATGAATCATCCTGCAAAGATAGTAATGGTCCATTGATTAAATCGATTGCGTCAATTTCCATATCGTTAGTAAGAAGAACGCGAGCAAGTATAACAACTACTTCGGGATTCTTAACCATCAGCTGTTCCAACATGGAACGGCATTGATCAACACTTTTAGTGATTTTAACGATTTCAACTAGAGTTTCAATAAGATAATTATTAACTTTGGTTATATTTGTAACATCACATGGTCCACCTAAATGAGGACCGTTTTCGTATACCAATGGGAAGAGTGCAATAAAAGTCTCTGATACACTTTCAAGTTGACCAGATGTCAATGGATTCAAAATCAAAGTCTCCACTAGATTTTGTACTTCACCTTCTTCTCTATTGTCGCGCATCAACATTATAGCACGTACAACTCCACTAAAGAACGTTTCAGCCCAAAGCAACTCATGATCGCGCTCAGTTTCGGGACCGTGTCCAGCCATTTGTAGTTGTTCACCTTGGGAGTCCAAGATAAAAGTTTGAACGGTACCGGGAATGTGGACCACCACGTTAAGATCGCATTTTCTGAAAGTGTTCCATGTAGAGAACGAAATTTTGGCAACATTGAAATTCTTTGTCTTTCCAAACCACACTTGTCCCTCTTCTGAAATTGTGTCGGCTATAGTCTTCAGGTAAACTGCGATTGACGTAGGATCAGAAGCGTCGACACCCATGGAATAGAAAAATGTGCCGATCTCACCCTTCAGTTTGTCCTTTGAGTGCAATCCAGTTACGATTGATGTCTGATCGACGTTCCCATTGGTCGATGCAGCAGCAGAAGTCTCCCCATTACTACTCTTATCCAGTGCAGCAGACCCGTTCTTATGATGCTGATGGTGACGATCCCCTGTATTGTTATACGATTGATGGTTTGACGGAATGTATTTAATCATTGTGATAAGATCGGGCGGGCCAAGATCCTTAAACTGCGGTATGTTCAATTTTCTCTCATTGAGAGCATAGCCAATGACATCTTCCTTCACCTCGGGGATTGAACCCTGAGAAAACATAATAAATTCGCCAATTGTCTAAACAATGCGTGGGACACCGTTAACCTTGCCTAGGGACCTTCAATGAACCTGCTCAGCCTGTTGATACTACTGATGCAGACGTAAAACCGCACCAAGATATTTGAAATGAATCGAACTTTCCAATCCGCCTTGTCTGAAAAGGGGAAAAATACTTATTCCAAAAATGCTTACCCGGATAAATACACACATACATAGGATCTCTATCATACACAGATTCTCAGGTGGTTTTGTCGTCATTAAGGTCCCACTCCTTGGCTGTGAGACAATACTTCTCTGGTGGCAGTCTTACACCCCACATGCCCATGACCTGCGGAAGCGATTTCTTATTTCTCTCTGCCGCTAGCTGCAGAAGCAGCTCTTTCGGAGCTGTTGGTTTGAACTCGTACTGCGTACGCGCCGCGATCGCAAGCCGTACGTCCTCCACGGCGAGACCGCCGGTATTGTCAGCATAGTCATTGTAAACCACCGCATCCTTCAGCACGCCCCGCGTGTACCTGTAGGCGAAATCCATGAGTTGGAGCGGCACCTGGTCCTCGTACTGGTGGATTGACTGCGACGCCAGCAGAAGATGCAGAAGTCTGACGTCCCGAGGAATGTTATCCTGCGATGCCGTCTCGCCCGGCGCTCCTGATCCTCCCGACACACCATTCCCACTTGTGCTGCCATTGCCACTGCCGGCATGCCCATAACCGTTCGCTTGCGAACTTGGCATTAGTGTTGAAAGAACGGAATATCACCACAGTTCACGATTGCAACTACACACTCCCGTTGCTCTGCTGTATGTGTCAAAATCAAGCACGACTGGACATATCTGATATTATGTCATATACTCTGTCTGCAAGCATAATTCCCATAGCCCTCGTTTGGACAAAATGGAAGGTGAAAAACTACCGAACGTAGACAATGACACAACCACCAAAACCTGAACAGATCAACGTATATCGCTTTGAACGTCATGTAGGCCGGGTAGCGTGTGACCAGCTAAGACGGGTAACAAATGGAGACAGGATTCTCATGGAATGTCATAGAACGTCGTGGAATCTTTTTTTTTCTCGTTGGAGCCGCTGATCTCGATTCGTCCAGTATATAAGGAGCCAGAGACACGGCGGTTTAAGGGTTACACGTTCAGAACTTAAGAGTCAGCCGAGAACAGGTAACAGCTTTACGAGACAGTTCACTTGTTTAGCGCGGAAAAACTAGCACTCACTGATATTAGGTATTAGAGAAATGTCGGACGATTGGGAATCTTCAACGGTTATTGGGCAAAGAGTGAGAACTGGAGGTGGTGGCGGACCTAGAGCCAATGTTGCGAGATCGCAGGGCCAAATCAACGCAGCAAGAAGACAGGGGTTGGTGCTTTCTGTGGACAAGAAATATGGTACTACGAACACCAAGGCTGACAGTGAAGGCCAGCGGCTGACCAAGGTGGACCGGGAAACGGATATCGTCAAGCCAAAGAAACTTGACCCCGAAGTCGGTAAAGCCATCTCGCGCGTTCGTACAGAGAAGAAGCTATCCCAGAAGGACCTAGCTACCAGGATCAACGAAAAGCCCACCGTTATTAACGATTACGAGGCAGCCAGAGCGATTCCTAATCAGCAGGTTTTGGGTAAATTGGAAAGAGCTCTTGGTGTCAAACTGAGAGGCAAGGCCATTGGCGAGCCGTTGGGTGGCCCCAAAAAGAAGTAAGTCACTTCTGCAGCATGATTCTTACCGCTCCTGTAACGACCCATTTGTGATGAACTCTAGATCAGTATAGATAGATAAACCTGCATGTGTGTGTATGTGTATATTTAGCTGGCAAGCATTTTTTTTTCCATTCCATTCTGTACTGGAAGTTGGCTTTTTCGCTAGACGACTATATGTCAAAAAATTTGATCTTGCGGAAGCAGTCGGTGTCCGGAAAACACCAAAGTCGAAGCTCGTGGTGACCAGCCTCGGATAAGATTCATTGCGTATTCATGTCGGCCCTACATTTCCAACCACAGCATGAGCCCTCTCAAGTATACTCTATTGCGGGAAAGGCTTTGAAATTGACTTCGGCAGAAGATATCGAACCGGTTATCGATGAACTATCCAAGCTATCAAAATGCACCAAGATTGATCTTTCTGGTAACACTATTGGTGTCGGAGCCTCGAAAGCACTCGCCGACTTCATTTCGAAACATGACTCAGTGAAAGATTATGTTCAAGAGATCAACTTTGCCGATTTGTATACGTCGAGACTGGTTGATGAAGTCGTGGAGTCACTGAACAGTTTATTGCCAGCTCTTTTGAGTTGTAATCAATTAGAGATTCTGAATTTAAGTGATAATGCTTTTGGTTTGAGAACTATTGATATCTTGGAGAAATTTATCTCTAACGCTGTTCATTTGAAGCATTTGATTTTGAGTAACAATGGTATGGGTCCATTCGCCGGTGAAAGAATCGGTAAGGCATTGTTCCACTTGTCACAGAACAAACTAAAATCGAAGGAGCCAATGTTGGAGACATTCATCTGCGGCAGGAATAGATTGGAAAATGGATCTGCATTATACCTTGCGTTAGGGCTTAAGAGTCACGGGGACGGATTGAAAAATGTCAGACTATATCAAAATGGTATTAGACCAAAAGGTGTCTCAACGTTGATCCAATACGGATTGAGGTTCAATAAAAATCTTAAAGTCTTGGATTTCCAAGATAATACATTCACCAAGACTGCATCCTCTTTCTTGGCTAAAAATCTACCAATTTGGAAATTATCTTTAATCGAACTAAATTTGAACGATTGTCTTTTGAAAAAGGATGGCTGTGATGAGGTCTTTAAAGTATTTCAGAATGATAAATTTGTAAACCTGGAAATTCTAAAATTAGAATATAACGAAATGGTTCAAGAGACTGTAGAATCATCGTTATTGCCAGCGCTAGAAAACGGGAATCTGCCAAATTTGAAAATTTTAGAAGTGAACGGTAATAGATTGGAGGAGGATTCTGAGGCTTTGGACACTCTACAGGGGCTATTTACGGAATTAGAACTAGATGATTTGGAAGAGTTAGATAGTGAAGATGAAGATGAAGATGAAGATGAAGAGGAGGAAGACGAAGCTGAGAAATTCGAAGAAATTGAAACCGAGGTCTTGGAAAAGAACCTTTTGGAGTTAAGTATAAATGATTTGGCTGATAATTTATCAAAAACTCATATCTAAAATTGTAATATACAATTGCAGAATATGCTTTTGATCATTTGCTGATCATCTGATGGAAATTCCATTTTCTATGCAATCAATTAATTTATCCTTTTGAGACCATTGATTCTCTAACCATTTTTCTAGATTTCTTCCCTTGGCTGGTAATAGAGGCCCCAACTCATGTTTTTTTATGTGAATCATTATAACGATAGGAGGTTTAGTCGTTGTGTAGGTTGGATTTTCCTCAATTGAAACCTTTTCCGGTTGCAGCATCTCAAAAAATGATGGATTTACTTGTTCTAATTGATAGCCATTATGTAATTTAAATTGACCGTTAAGATGATCATGATCAAATTTGGTATTTGTGCACTTTGGCTTGTAGTAAACAATTGTGAAATCAAACAAATTCCTGTTGACTCTTATTAATTCTTTTGGTACTGCTTTTTCTTGTTTCCCATTGTTGCACTTTGACGGTTCTTCTTTGATCTCTCCACCATAACTATTTTGAAGCCCTAATACCATTGAAGCTTGTGCAAAATCTTGTTCAACAGTATTTTCACTTTGAGAACTGGCTTTGATAACAAATTTATCAACACCGTTATTCAGAATTTTTTTGGCATTATCAAAGACGCTCGAATGATGTTTCGTTTTAACCCTGTTTATATTGCCAAAACATCTTACAACACTTATAAAACTCTTGAACCTTGGGTAAAGTACATTGTAAAATTTAGCTACAAATGAGTAATCTTGGTTCAATTTTCTCTGAACAATGCTCAATTCTGTCGTCAGAATATTGACCTCTGGAAATATTGTTACAACTTCATTGCCATCCTTAGAAAGGTGCTGTTTTATTTCTTTTGGCATTACAAAACTGTTTTCGTCTTTGATCAGTATATTTTTAATTAATGAAAGATGTGGAAAGTTAACAACTTTACCCCATGTCAGAAATTTCAATCTGGGGAATGATAGTTCACCAGTGCTCCAAAAGTTTTTGAGAATTTCTCTTTTATTTGCAAAGCTTATTGAATTATAGCCGCTATGCTGCAGTAAGTAATTTATCAGCACATAATCATTTATGGACCTATGGTTAGATATTAGTAGAGTTGTCATCACTCTATTGTTCTCATCATAAAGATTCAGGTCATCACTTTCAGCAGTAACAAAAATTTGCACGTTTTTCTTATCCTTGAGTGTCATTTCCACGACATGCAACTGAAAACATAATTGAACAACTTGTGACAATTTCTCTAATCCAGGTAAAACCCTCTCTGAAATAAATGAAATTGCTTTGGGTAACACTTGTTGAAGATGTTTGCCAAAAAAAGGTACACAGTTGCACAAAGTCTGGTTTATTTTCAAAAGAATATTCATCAAGTGATTCTGAACCGAAAACTTCAGGAATCTTTGGCAACATGATATGACACTTTGTGAAATGATGTAAGAGCATAAAATAGCTATTCGGAGAGAGACACAAATCCAATCATACACCTCCCATGTTTTTTGAATATTATGAATCGATCCAAAAAAATTGGTCTCCACACTGTCTCTCACTGCCATTAGCTAACTTAGTAAGACTGTTCTGAAGGTTAGGAGGGCTTTGAATGGTCTTCAACCAGCTCAAATGCTATTGAGAGTCACTTTTATATTATTCTGTTAATTCCTATAGTTTGTGTCATCTGGCATATAAACCCAACCACCAAATGAAAAGAGTAGATAATCAAAAGTTTCAAAGAACCATCTCATCACAATTCAAATTATTGAAAGATGTAAATAAGTTTTACAATTGACGCAAAGTCATTGGATCTAAGCCTGTATACTAAATGCTTCTACTAGGTTTGGGAAAGTCTTTCTCAAGTGGTCGATTGGGATCTCAGAGCGCTCCAAAGATCCTAAATGTGGGACGAACTCTGCTGAATAGAAATCTGTCGCTGAAGCCCGACCTTTCGAAATTCAAGCTAAATTCACCACCACCTGGTGGAGTAGTGGGTACTTCAAATGATGCCTTCAAGCCGCCTGAACCTGACTACTTCCACGGGTCCTATCACTGGTATTATGAGCGCATAACAGCCGCTTCTTTGATTCCCTTGACTTCAATACCATTATATATTACGCTGACCGGGGGAGTGGTACCCCCATTATTGGATGCTGCTTTGGGTGTAGTATTGCTACTACATGTTAATCAGGGCCTTACAAGTTGCATAATAGACTACATTCCCAAGAGAAAATTTGGCATATGGCATGATTTGGCACGTTATTTGTTGTTTGGTGGTTCGGGCCTTGGACTTTACGGAATATATGACCTTGAAACTAGTAATAATGGGATTGTAGATCTCTTGACTAAAATTTTGAAAGAGGACGAATCAAACTTGTACATTTTTGGGCGCAATTGAGTAACCGCAATTGCAGGATATTTTTTTGTAAATATTAAGCATCTATAATACTATTTATTGAACAATCAACGAAAAACGAATAGCTCTTTGTCTGTACCGCATCTTACCGTAAGTTATTTTTCAGCAATGTTGAAGGATAATTCTACATGAAGTAGACTTATTTGCAAGCATACATGAATGCCATACAAGAGAAAATAAAGAATTGCGAAAATACTTTGGATTTCACAGTAACATTAAGAGAAGAGCTAAAGCTTGAGCGCACCTGCTCTTGCCAACTGATCAGCTTTTTCATTGCCTTCTTCACCAGCATGCCCCTTGACCCACTGGATCTTGAACTCTCCCTTGTTTTCAAATTGATCTTTATTTATTTCATAAAACTCCTTCACCTTGGCAAATTTCTTGATTAAATCGAGAGCAATATCTCTGTTCGGCATGGATGACTGTTCTGACGGCGTTAAAGATGTGTATCTATCGTTTAGTAATTTAGCAACATATTCAGAATCTGTTTTGATTTCATAGTTTCTTTTGTCCTCTCTTTCCGTCAAGTTTTCCCAGATGGTATCCAAACAGCTTGAAACAGCTTGTAGTTCAGCTCTATTATTAGTCTGGGTCCCTTGTCGTAACGGTTCTGATATGTTGTAGCCTTCTTCATCTTTGAAATAGACACCGTACCCAGCGCGGGAACTTGAGGTACCGTTAGCCAGCGCCGATCCATCGCAGTAAACTGTAGATATTTTATCATATTTTACAGATTTTTTCGGGATCTTGTATTGAGAACCGAACTGTTCTGCAGAGACTCCAATATACCGATAGTTAACATCCGGATTTGAAGAGCCATTCATAAAGTTAATGGCGTCTTCCTGATTATCAAATTTTTTAAAGGATATACCTTTTCTGCCTTTAACATATTGCTGACAGTCATTCCAATTGTCGAAAATCTGGCTGGAAGACTCTTTACTACTACTCCTTACCGAATAGTAGTTCTTTGTTTTTGAATTTGCATTAATCTTTGGTGTGGACTTGCTCACGAATTTAGTATAAGATGGAGAAACAGATGAATAATAACTATCAAAGGTAGGATAGTTAAAACTATAGCTCGGGTTGTGGTGACGTGTTGGTCTGGAATATTCTATCGAAGTCGAAGAATCATTATAGTTTTCTGAATTGCCTGAATCACTAGAACCGCGAGAATAACCGGAATAACCTGAATAACCAGAATTGTTAGAGGCAAATGCCTGTGATTCAGCTAAGGTGTCGAATCGTTTGTAACATGCTCCCGAAAAACCACTGACCTGTGCCTTGCACTCCTCCCAACTTGAGTACACACCAGTATTTCTGCCCTTTTGCACAGCATAATATCCACCTTTCTTCCCTGCCATCTTGATGACTCTAAATACGGAATGTACCTCAATGTGTTTTGTAAAGAGCGAGTATCCTGATTCACTTAAAAGACTAGATATAAACCCAGTTTTCATTAATCTAGAGCATTCGAAATAGTGTTTCTTTTTTTGGGTAAGTAAGAAGTCTCAAACTACAAGAATAGCACTTTTTCCAAACCAAGGTTGTAAACAAAAACGCTACAAGGGAAACATATTTCGTGGTACAAATGTTGGAATGAAGATTGATTCAAGTATGAACAAAGGTCAGTTTGCGGGAATCAATTTTCCAAACACACCGTACAGTGAGGGACTAAAGTCGGGTGCTGCCCCAACAGAAGATTTATTGATTTTAAAAGCTTGTCGCGTGTACAAAGATTAGGAATCTGAACACACTGGAGTCTGTCGCGTGGAATAAGAAATGGCAGCTGTGCTATATATTTTATGGGATAAAAAAAATGGCGTGATGATAACATGAGCCCTGAACGACTAAGGGTGAAAATACTTTATTCATCATCCACTTTATCGCTCCATAGGTGCTTTTTTGAGGTAGAGATATTGACATCTCTTCCAGATACTAAATCTCTTCCAGATGTTTAGTCACAATCCATTTAGTTTTTATCTCATTCTATGATATAGGAAATCAAGAACTTATATTCCTCTATAACCGAACATCACGATGCCTATATGGAAAAAATGTTTTCTTTGGAGTTGTCAATAGTGACTTACTTAGCTATTGGTGATAATATTATGATGTTCAGTTATAGAGATATATAAGCCCTTTCTTTCATATATCTAACTTCTCTCACAATATCGATTTATATTTCAACAAATATCATACTATCATTATCAATGTCTAACCAAGTTACTATTGACCACTCCGAAGAAGCACTTCTTTCCAAATAGTAGGCTACAGCTATAGTATAGATCTTGGTTTAGAAGAGTCGTTCTATGAGTGTTCATGTGTTGACTTTGCATTGCAAACTTGGTAACAAGTACATTTTAATTGAATATCAAATTCACCAATCCGCGATAGTTTAATGGTTAGAATGGGCGCTTGTCGCGTGCCAGATCGGGGTTCAATTCCCCGTCGCGGAGAATTTTTTAATCTTGAAGATTGTAAAATACTCAATATGTGAAGAAAGCATGGATGCCATTTCTTCATTCTTAAAATTAATATATCAAATGAAAATAATTATGACTACAGATCCTTTATTTAATGAGTTCTGTGATTTTTTTGACCGTCTACGGCGGCTTTGACTAATTTTTCTGTGGCTACTTTCTTTCTTACCTTCTCTCTCGTGGTTAGGTGCTTGTGAACGTAATCCATCTCCCCTTTAGCAATCAAGGTTCTCAAAAGAACGTCCAAAATTTCCGCATTTCTTTCTAGTTGACCACTTTCCAGTTCTTCTACTTGTTGGCGAATCTTTGATCTCCTCTTTTTTGAAGCATTGGCCATAATTGTCTTGTTTCTTGCCAATGTGGACAATTTCACACTGAACTTTCTGCTGCTCGAATTCGTGATGGTTACCTGATTCAGATATTTTGCGTAATCTGGAGACAAGGTGTCGACCTCTCTTTTCAACTCGGAGATGCTTTTGTCAAAAAAGGCAGGTATTAGTAGAATCGTTTGGTAATGTTTATTTTTCAAATCACTCAGCGGAGGACCTTCACCGTGATTGTGGAAAAAATCGATGCATAGTGCGTTTACCCAAACGAATATTGTCTCAATTTCTAGTTGAGTCAATGCTCTTCCATACCCGGAAACTGTATAAGCATTGCCAAGTGCAGACGAAACAGCATTCTCCCAACGAGATTTAGTTCCGGAAAGCCTTTTATATTTGGCCATGGTAAGTTGTGGCAAAAGTAAGGAATCCGCGGCCCCTAAAATATATGACCATCCTTTCAACATGACTTTGAAAAGCAATGTTTGAGACAAAGTGGAAGCTATGACACTCAGATTAGAATTTAGATAGTCGAACAGAGGAACAATGGCATCGTAAATAACATCCTTTGGGGCTGGTGTAGTGCCATAATTACCACAAACCGCTCTTAATGTTGCTCTGGAAAAAGCATAGTCGATAAAAGTTACGAATTTGTTGATAACTAGTTCTATTGCCCTATCTCTTGTTCTTGTTAGCGTTCTGTAAGCTCTGCCAATGCAAAATAACGGATCCATTTTCTCACTCTCGAGTGAAACTTCCAGAAGTAGCCTTCCCTGTGTACCTAATAATAGCATAACCTCGTTAGGAAACCCGTCATCTGTGAATTTTCTGTGGTCTAACAAAAGAGAGCAGTTACCACAAATATCATAGTTACTTAGTTGATGTAATTTTCCTCGTGGCCTATGCCATACGGTCAGAGCAATCGAACGTGATTTTTCAACAGGGATCTCTATCTCAAACTCTTCATCCCATACAGGGTTAATCGATTTGGCAACCGTTTTAGTCTTACCAATTTCACTCCGTTTTTTTGTATCCACCAGTGATACAAAAGCGTTTGATAGTCCATCGTTACTAAAACCTTTGATATTTTCCGCACCAATAACACGTACGGTGTAAATTTGATGTAATGTTTGCTTTGAATTAGTGAAACTTGCCTTTTTACCTCGCATTTTTCGTTCATTATGAACTATCACTTCGGATAATTGCTCAGCTTTTAGTTGCTCGTCCAAGTCATTTATTTTTTGGATCATGGCCTCTAGATTATTCAAGATAACACATGTGCGTTTTTTAAACTGATATGGTTTTGGTGCCATGACGACGGATGATGATCGAAATGCATTTTTCATGTCTGTAAACGACCAATTACGTAATATTTCGGAAGAAAATCTACCATCGTTGACATTTTCCTTATTTTCTTCTCCATTTATATTCATTTCGGAGGAATCATGTAACAAATCTTTTTCAAGGATGGCTAATGAATTTGTTGCATAGGTATGAATACCGTCTGAAAATGCTTTTAAGAGAAGCGTTATTACCTTAGCGTTTTCATACTTATCTTCCCATTGTAGCTTCCGAAACATTGCTATCGACTCGTTTATCATCTTAAATATATCCACGACGGAAGAGCTGAAATTGGTTTCCGAATTAACAGACAACCAGCTTTCATTTTGAATACTTGATTCAATGACTCTGGGTATCCTGGAACACACCTCGCCACAAAGGTCATTCAAATATCGTGAGAACAAGCTTTCCAACTTAAAGGGGAACGCTGCTCCAGGTTTCACCTGTGAATATATATCATGCACCTCTTTGAAAACCGAATAGGCCTCTAAGGCATCAACCGGTGGAATAGCCTCGCCTCTTTTAGCTTCATTGTATTTTTCAGCCCGTTTGATCATAGTCGGTGCGTCCGACGCTAATGCTTCGATCAGTACTGTAGCACATTCGAATGATAAATTAATATTATCTAAAAGTGGTTTGCTATACCTTTTTTGTATACTTTTAATTTGCTCAATTATTAGTTCAGCAACGTTTTGAATATGCTGTATTTCAATCGTGTTATCTTTCGGTACTCCTTCCAATAAGGATATATAGTAGCGCTCGCTTGTTTCAAATATTGTTTTACGAAGTCTCCTTAGTGGTCTGGTATTGCTGTAAGCAGAACGCTTTTTGAATAAAATCATTGAGGGGTCTGTCTCGACGTAAGTATAGTAGAATGATAATACAGGAGAAAATTTTGGTTTCGTGCTGGTGTATATGGCTGTCAACAGATTGTTAATAGAGTTGATGCATTGTTCTGATGTATGAAATAGATTCACCAGCCACATTCTTTGATCTATATCATTCCAGGCTGCTACATTCGAATTATCCTCGAATCGAAGAATTCTGGTGTTAATAAAGCTAAATAGATTTTCTGTAAGCTTTGGGTTCAGTTCCTCGTCATCAAGAATGCTTAAGTTTGCTGCAGTATATGACAAAGAGCCAAGTGTGGAATGATAGTCAACTCGCCAATATTTCGAGGCCTTTGTAAGGAAAAATAACCCAGTTTGTGATAGTCCCAGAGAATCAATACTGTTCACTGACTCTTTTCTAAAAATTTTGACTAGAAGTGCTGTGAACATATCTCTAGAGTTCTTGGGTATGATATTTTGGAGATTTTCATACTTAACGGCAGACTTCCCTTTGTCATTGAATTTATCTAGCAAGACCGCTATTTCACTCATTTCATAAGTTTTCCAGTTTTCGTAATACTTTTCAGAAGAGAAATCCTGTACTGAAAACTGTCCTGTATCGTTCGCTACTCTTCTTCTCAGAGCCAGTAATTCCTCACAGTACACATGGTTTTGAGATACCTTCATAGCAGTTATTATATCTTGTTGCAATTGAACTTCGTCAACTTGAAACAATTCCATAAAATACGAGGAGTGTGTAACTTCGTTCAATCTGAAGGTTGGTCTAAGGGTTACGTTTACGGTATTTTCTAATTTGGACGGCTCTATAGAGAGTTCTGAGGTTATCTTTTTCAGCGATGTTTTTCTAGGCTTAACAGAATCCTTATATTGCTCTAGTTTGATTTTCAAGCTTCCTGTGATACTGGCTGAACCTAATTCTATCAATATATTGATGAAACACGAAATTTCCGTGTATAATTCTTTTTGGATGTTATCAACAATCAACTTGTTCAGTTCACCGTTGGCCGCCTTTGTAAAATGCACTATAAGCTCTTCAAATCTTTGCATAGACTTCAGGGTTTGCGTCATTGTAGGATTTAAAAACACGTCATTATAAAATTTCAAATAACTTCTTCGAAGCTTGTCATTCAATAGCTTAACTTTCCCGACTGCAACTTTGCTTAGGTATTTTTCCAGTTTAGGAAGGATATTCTGTAGAATTTCGACCTCAGTTGGACCTTTAACAGGGGCGGTGCCACTGGAAAACCACGAAACACGCCTGCTACGCCTTTCACTCTTTGAAACCTCTTTTACTGATGTTGCGGGTACTGTTTCTCTGACATATTTTTCTTGAAATCTTGGCTCATTGATATATTCCAGCACCAGCAGCCTTAATGTATACAGATACAATTCTGAAGAGCTTACTGTGGTACCGTATGCCTGCAACACAGTGGGCACCGTTAGCAAACTCTCAGAAGTAGAATATGACGATCCTGAAGCTATGCGTCGCATGTATGCCACAATATAGGGAGCAGTAGTTTGAGTGTTGTTGTTGCTTTGTTAATCGAAATATGGTTATGCTTTTTCTACAAAACGTCTGATGAGCGAAAATACTCGGAACACGAAACTTGAATCAACTTGACATAAAAAACGAGAAGAGAATGACCCGTTCTCGTATACAAAACACTGCAGCATTGCTCGAAAAAAAAACACTACTTGACCCGACCTACTCAGTCGCTTCACTAGCCTCTGGAAAATTTAATTTATCTTCCGGAGAAGACGGCGATTTTTTCACACCAATTTCCTCAGAATTAGACAGATATTTCGAGAGAATTTTATTCAAAGTGAACATGGTCATCTTTTCGCCAAAGATTGGTTTCATTCTGTCATCGCATAGAATTTCTCTACGATCATCGGGATTCTGTAAATTGTGGTCTTTGATATAATCCCAAACCAGTTTTACAATCTGAGTACGGGGTAGTGATGTTTCCCCCAAGAATCCACTCAATGGCTCAGATATCATAACTTTGCGTAAATTTAGAGCGTTTGGGTTGCTATTTGCGTCATTATTGCTTCGCTTCTTCTTCTTTTTTACTGAAGAGCTCTTTGAACTCTTGGCTCTCTTGGCAGCGGTCTGCAATTTGGAAGCTAAAGCTTCATCTTTCCTGCGAAGCTCCTCCTTGGTGATCAGGTATCTAGGCCTTTGCTTGCTTTCCTCGAACCGCTGAATAATTAATTGATTAACCTCTTTCCTATGCGTGTCCAGGTTGATACCAAATAGTTCCTGTAGCGCCTTTCTAATCCTCTTTGGAGTGACTTCGTCTGGATTGGAAGCACTCAAGATAGCATCTATCATTGGCACATACGTATGCAAATCAACCATACCCTCTGATATTCTACAAATGTTTTTGTAGTTTGCTCTTTTGCGTGCGAAGAGATTTCATGTTATTGAGCTTTTCGCTCGCCTAAAAACTGTACTTCAAATGTTGAAAATATTATACAATGATAAGAAAGTGATATGTAAAGATAAACAAGCTTGACGAGTTGGTGAGTCATTGATCCTGTCTTAAAGCCCTTCATTTGGAGCCCAATACATTTTTTGAATTTTTTTTCTGCTGTCTCAGATTCTTTTTTACCAGATTCTTTCTTTCAGCTCTATTTAGTGTCCTTGGGTCGACTAACTCATTTTCTGTACCTTTGACCTTTTCATCAACTTCCACCAACCATTGGTTATCCAAGGTCTTGTTAGAACCTTTGTAACCCCACTTTGGAACCCATTCACCTTTTTCTTCATCGTATACCATCTTACCAGCTCTTTCCTTTGGCTTGATATTCTTCTTGGCTGCGAAAAGTTCCCATTTGGTTGGTGCTTTTGGTTTTGGCAGTGGCTTTTCTCTAGGTAATTCAGTTGTAGGTTCTGGTAACTGTATCAACGTCATCGAAGCACTTTGATTGCTGGTACCACCTGCCGACTCTGTCGTGGTCTTCATGGGTAGAGACAGTATTTGATTGATGAGTAGCTGAACGTTATCACGGGTCATGTCCTTTAAATGTTCTTCACGTTTTGCATTGGAGGAATCTAGATCACTTTTATTCAATGCATTAGAATCGAAAACAGAGAGATTACCTAAATCATATGTCACTGGGATACCCTTTTCGACAGTCACTGGCAGACTCTTGAAATCTTTTGACATCTCTTAAACGTTCGGTATTAAACAGCTATAAGATGTTTGCTAATCAGTAAAGCGTTCTTTGCTGTGTTATAACTAATTAGCTCATCTCGCATTTTATCTTTTCCTCATCGCTTACAAAAAATTTTCATTATTATAGAAAAGTAACTTGCCCCACATCAAAAAGCTACACACTAATTGATGATACAGATGCCTATACAAACCGTTATGACAGTTTATAGCTCAAAAAGTTTACGGAGAATCCTGCTTTCAGTTTGATCCTGTTCAAAAAACCAGTTATCCCTTACATAGCGCTTGCTGCAGAATCTTGAAGTGGAATATGACTGCAAGATATCAAAATTCCTACCTGCATCTTTCCTCAAATGCCCCAAGCGCTCAAGATCCTTTATTAAAAACAATTCACCACCTGCTGTTATTTCTAGATATTTTTGCATCATTTTGTGGTAGTTTAAGATCACAAGAGAGGTTGTTCGATAAACAAGGTCCATAAAAATTGGCAGATCGTGCAATAATTTTGCCTGCAACTTCTTAAAGTGATTCGCTAAGATTTCTCTTTTCATGTCTTGCAGTGAAGATCTTTTCTCTCGTAGGTAAACCATGTAGTCCCTTTTCAATACGTTGAGATCATGAAGTTGCGCTTTAACAGAGTCACAACACTTCAGCATTGCCACTAATGGCTTTTTCACAAGAGTCTCCATTTCTGTCACCTTCATGACCGCCACGTCTTCCCTCAATCTTTGCAGTTTGTTAATATATTCATTATGCATTGACGAGAAGAAGAAAGTCGCGTCCTCTTGAATCGCAATGTTTTCACCGTCACATTCTATGACTGCCCCCCAAAGTGCAGCATGCTTCAGATGTATATCCAATACGCTAATCATATCATCCTTTCCCAAAATTTTCTTAAGATTTGACAAGCCCCTGTGCACCTTCTTGAAATTCTCAACGTGATCACAGAGTGTCAGATCGGAGATGGTAGAGTCCCAAAGTATATTTGAATCGGATGTGAGATTGGAGGACGAATTTGTCGACTGTACTGATGCGTCGATTGTGGAGGGAATGTCGTATTCAGAATATCGACTTGAAGATCCGGAAAAAATAGAAACCGTTCTTGTGGAGCGGTCGAAAGTCTTGATGGAATTGCACGTTAAACGCTTATTTCCTTTCTTGTGATCTTTTTCAGCTTTCTCATTGGAGTTTTGTAAGGGAGTATGTACGTTTACATTATCTAACCCATAGCTTTGAATTATTTCAATGGGTGTTAGACTGAAATCATAATTTACTGTACCATTGAATTCAGATATTTCATTCTCAACATATTTTTCAAAAGTGCGATACTGCTCGAGCGTGTTTCGAATATTATCGCGAATGCAACTTTCAAATAATTCATCTTTGGTTAGGATGCAAAGTTTCTCTAAAGCCAATGTCCATTCAGATAATCTTTTAATTGGAAGTTCAAATATATCCTCCAGCTTGTTATTATTTGCAAGAGTGAAGCAGTGCTTATACCATTTTTCGAATAGTTTCTCATTTCCTACCCTCATATAATCCAAAAATTCCATTTGTTTTCTGTGCGTCACGAAATAGGTTAAATATGTCGATTTGATTCGCAGAAAATTCAAGTTAAAGATCTTACCAATATCGAGATTTTTGGCCAACTTTTCCTGTAAGGTTGATTTTTTATCAATTTCTTCCCAAAATAGTTCGTCAACCTCCTTGAATTTCTGGTCAACCAGAGCACCTTGCAAACTGTTGAGAAATAGCCTACTAATGGAAGCAATCGTTTCTATATTTCCAAATATCGATATTTCATTATGAGAGCCAACACCTAGAAGTTTAGCCTTGAAAGCAGGGTTTTCATTCAGATTCTTTCGGTAAACGGAGTTCGACAATTCCATCATTTTAGCATACTCAACCTCATTGTCGTACAGCAATTTAATGCTTCTGATAAACTCAGATATTTTTGAATTGGGGTCTGACTTTATTGGAGACTGGGTAGCGACTTTGGCCAATTCTTTGAAGTCATTCGAATATAGTGGCGAGCATTGCTTCTTGTTAACAGGCTCTGGAAACTGGGCCAAAACCAGACTGGCTGGTCGTTTGTTTGATTTCGCCCCTTTTTTTTTCAGTAATGGTTCAAGATTCGCCTTTTTATATGTGTTTTTAGGCTTAGAAGGAAGCTTGTCATCATTAATGTGAAAAAAGTCATTCTCGTAATCTCTTATGGGAGTTAGAGAAGAAGTTCCTGGGCAATTTATTTGCTCAATAAAGCGAGACGTCTTGTACATCACAATTGATGTACATCAAATAATAGGGAGAGTGCACCAATACAAGGACATGACGGCGCTTACTCTTATATGCTGAATGTTAACATGAAGTTTTATGCGTCACACATTTTCAAAACATATCCCAGAGCTCGCGAGACATGCTCTGTCACAGTTTCGTTTCAACTGGCGGCGAGAAAAAAAAAACGACCAATAAAAACTAAGGACAACCTACGGAAAAACTAAGGACAACCTACGGAAATACTAAGTCTAATTTTATTTTTCTAGGGTTATATGCGAATATTCCAGTCCACCTCTTCCAATAAATTCTGTAACAACTTTAAATCTGTTGCTGCTATCGTCTTCGTCATTCAACGCCATTTGCAATAGATCTGCTTTCGATCCTACAGCTTTTTGGGCATGAAATAAGCGTTCGGACATTTCGACTTCAACAACACACTTAGGACACTTGAAAAGTCTTTCTCCATTTTCCAACTTGTCTTCCTCGTTGAGACATCTTACGTGATATATGTGCCCACATTTGAAGTAAATGAGTGGTAATTCAACCGAAGTGTTACACACAAGACATTTAGAGTTCTTGACTTTTATTTGCGTAGGTTCATCAAAGTTGAGAAGCTTCTTCAGCTTTTCTTTTTTTGTTTGTAGTTCTAATTCATAAGACTTGATCAATTTTTCACTCTTTGTTATCTCCTCCTCTTCTTCTTTAACATGACTTATTAGCATGTCCTTGATTAATCCATACGTAACAACATTTGTCGAGCCAAGTACCTGAAGAATATCAAGTATTGGCATTAGGTTTTTCTCCAAAATTTTATTCAAAATTTTTTCCTTTAGTACTTGTTCTCCCCCAATTGCTTTCAATAGACGACGGGAGGAAACGAAATACGTTAAAGCCACCCTGTACAATTGAGGCTCCTGCTCTTCGTACTTTTCGAGAAATTGTAAGCACTCAGCTGTTTGATCCGTGAAAGTCAATGAACGGAACGTATTGACAAGGTTTGCTCTATTACCACTGTCTAATGTGGAGCTTGAATTTTCATTTTCTGTTGACGTTGCAACTGAGTAAATGCCCATTTCGTTCATGTGCGAGATTAACATCATTAAAGAATTATCTACAGGTTTCGAGGGCACACCGGATCGTGTTGTTGCCGCTTCATTAGTCATTACTAAAGAATTGCTTTCTTTCAAAACCTTTTTGGCTCTTGATTTCCAGTCTTTTTGACGTTCCTGAACGTCATCATTAGCCAAAGATAAATAGAGATCGTAAAGCGTAGTCAAGATCTCTTGCTTGTCTTCTTTGGAACCTTCATACTGCTGATAACTCTCAAGGCATGCTTCCAAAAAGACGACAAACTCAAATGGTTTCGATAGAAAAGAGGTAAATATGAGAGATGGTTTAGGAGGATGGTATGTTGGTGAGGCATTATCGGTCAAGCTGTCCTGCTCAAAAGCTGTGTTTATCATTGTATCATTAATATAGTTTAAAAATGTTTTATAACTGTAAAACACCTTTTTTGCATCGTCTAAAAATTCGTGAGAATGAGATTGTGTTTCTGATTGTTTTGGTTTTAAATTATAGCTTTTCTGTTTGTATTTTCCTGTGAAAACTTCGATCAGCAATAAATTGGTATCATTAGGTAGTGCTTCAAGTAGTTTTTTTGAAAATGCTACTAAAACTCTTAAAGTTTCATCAATGGATAGACTTTTGATGTATTTCAGTGCAGAATGTGGATCGTTCAAGGATTGTAGCAGAATTTCAACTATAATTGTTGCATCTTTAGCATATTTCGATGCTATATTAGAGGCCAACTTTTCAAAATTGCTTTCTTGAAGTAATCTAACTACCAGTTCTAGATCAAACAGAGAACCGTCAGAATAAAAATAGGACTCATCATCTACATCCTTGGTAATTGGTTCTTTTGAGTAATGACCTGATCTACTATAATGATTCATGAAATAAATTATTTCATCTTCTGCTCGTAGCTTGATTAATGCAATGAGTAGTAAGGTTATGTGGTCTGAATTAGAGATACCACTCTTTACGAGCGACCACAAATAATCTGACAAATTTTTCAGTCCATCGGGGTCAGGAGTTTCATTTACTCCAAATTTTGAAATTATTTCACTTGTTTCAACGACATCTAAACACTGAATATATTCATTCACTGCTTCACTCTTCTGGCCCTTTTTATAAAACCAATCACCATACTGCTTATGGATCTCCTGTACTTTGAATGCACTTAGCGAAGTTTGAGCTGCCAGGTCTAGGGCGAAAGGGAACATTTCCTTTTGAAGAACGATATCCAACTGTTCTTGAGGGGGTTTCTCCGTAATCTTACAGATAAGAACTTCAGATGTGAGTAAATATGTTGCCCTTGTATTATTCGTTTCAACAACCGAAAAAATATCAATAATGGCGTGTGATATCAGTATGTTTAGAGATATGATTTTATTTTTCGTATCGATAATTATTACTCGATTTGCTTTTGAATGGGTAAATTCTTCGACTGCAAGTACTGATGATTGCGCCTGCTCTGCTTCAACTACCAGGAGAATGTGATCCGGATCAACAGAATATAGTTTCTTCACATTTGAGAGATCAAACAGTAATGAATGACTCTCTCCCATTTCATTATAGAAATGCATGCAATCTTTCAAACTGCATATGTACTCTCCAGTGAAATCACTATAGCAGCTACAATTCAGATCGATTCCCTGTTGGGAGTTCAAAATTATATCTGGCTGTCCGCTATTACGCCCTGTTGTATTGAATAAAAGAATTGAGCTTGTGGTGGCGGCAAAACAATTTGTTGCCTCTTTGTTCAAGAACAGTGCAGTAATAGGCTCTCTTCCTGAATCCTCGTAAATCAACCTCTGCCGCGAGCCTCGATCTCTGGAAAGGTCGCCTCTAATGAGTAGTATTCTACCATTCACAAAACCAATTGCGATGCATGATAAATCTTTATTGACGCTCATTACAGATATAGGGTAGGTATTATTGCCATTTTTCACTTCAACTTGAGCATGGTAGGAAGATTCGTTATTCGGAAGTTTCTCCAATTTGAAAATTCTAATCAATGCTGGTTTACCAATTTGTTCGCCAACGGCTACCAAGAAATTATTCCCTATCACCTTTAAATATGTAATTTGAAAACCTTGCTCGAATGCAACAAACTCATGTTCTATTTCGGTTTTGCTTAAGTTAACCACTCTTAAAACATTTGAACGTATTGCAAGTGCCAATCTTGATGATGCTATGGGTGCAGCCGCTGAGAGTGTTGGGTCAGCATATAGCGGCGTATCAGAGCCTAATAGTGGGTCTCTTATGGGTGTGCTTTCATAAAACTGAAATTGCTTCCACGACGAGACAGACATGTCTATAGTTAAAAGATTGACAGGCAAGCGCAATGCACTTCTTTTATTTCTGTTCCAATGATATTATCCTTTGTTGCTTTAGTTTCGTAAAGCATCTTATATTATTGTTAAGAATAATATTCGTGCTTAGTTACTAATCTTACGCATCTCAGATATTTATCTAGTCTGAAATGTATCTTGGTTCAGAACTCTAAGAAATTAACAAACAGCATGTTCAGCTTCAGCAACCGTTGAATTCGTCCCAGGAATAGCTTGATACTGGTGTTTTTTATCCACTTGAGACTTGCTACAGACGCCGCTTGCGTCGTGGATTATCTTCATCAGGAGAATAAATTGCGAGGCATGGCTAGGATTGAGCAGATATATCTCATTTTCTTTCTCTTGAGTATAGTACACAACCAATGGATTGAACACAGTTTTTTTTTAGAACATGGTGATAAGAGCAGAACTTGTGCTCCATTTGCCAATATTATTTACGATCTCCAGCTTTTCGATGCATGTAATTGACACTGCTTCTAGTGCTCATATTGATAGGAGTCCATTTCATTTTAGTCACCCAGTAAATTAGTTGCACTGCGACATATATGGCTTGCAGTGTTATGAAACAGAGACGTCGTGTCCTACACTGCACCTGAATAGTATTGCATGCTTTAATATGTCCTTCTAAGCGTTGCTTGTATTACTTAAAAACAATATACATAACAAAGACTCGATTAAATTATATATTGCTAACCGATCTGAAGTTAGAACCAAAGAGATACAGGGGTTAAAAAAAGAAAGTGCTTTTCTAGAAATCCCTGTTTAATATCTTCTTTGTGGTCTTTGAGCTTGATTTTGAGACCTGTCTTGCATGTAAGTACCTGGAACGATGTGTTCTGGCAAATGCAAGTATTCTCTCAAGTATTCTACACCTTGCTCGGTCAAGGTGTAGTAATAGTATTGCCATGAGAATTGAGTCTTGACGTAACCCTTGGAAGTCAAAGATTGCAAGGCCTTGATAACGTACAAGTTTTTGGTGTCAATTTCATCGTGCTTTGGTTGGTTGAAATCCTTCTTGGCGACAACAACACCTTCTGTATAAATAAAAATCGAGATAAATCGTTAGTAATTTGACCTTTAACTTTAGGCACGCAGGAGGCTTCGCATATAATTCACTAATTTCCAATTATGAACATGGCTTTCTTCCACTTCCCCATCTAATCGTCTCTGTCGTCTGACTCTCCCGACTTCACGTCTTCCATATAATTGCTGGATTAGCAACTTACGTTCAGTGTCTATATTTCCATCTGTCTCCATCGCTCCTAATACTCCTCAATGGTCCCACTATAATGCCCGCTTCTGCTTTCCCGTTCTTCCAAATTATCATTCTTTCACATACCTTGAAACAAGTATCTGTGGATCTTAGTTCTGTCTTCCTTTGGCATCAACATGTTGGGCTACACTTGCTTTTTACTTTACTTGGTCCAGTTAACTCAGTATTCGTACTTGATCAATCTATATCTTTTGAAGTACTATTTCAACACTAGTCTAAACTTGCACAATCGATCTTTCCACCAGCTCCAGGTGCTACGCTCATCCATCCTGCCACCGAAACCAGGGCACCCCCAGCTAGCCTGCTTCCAGCTATGCTCTCGTCAGCGTAGAAACTATGAGGGAATGGTCTGCTGGCTTGCTTGTCCAGCTAGTGTGCGTCGTCGCTTCAAACGAGCTAAATTTCATGCTTCTTTCGTACAACTCAAACGGAATTCTATTTGAGAAATTGTTGAACGTGAAAAACTGAAATTATAAAAGCAGTACATCTTGAGTAATGTAAGACTTTTATGGGTGTACGGATGCAACACAGTCACAAAATATTCCGAAGCCCTAACTATTTCATTCAGGGCTAAATAGTGTTTGGAAGTAGGTCTTCTGATATCTGTTAAGGGATCATCATATAACTCTGACTATGGAAATGGAATCATACCGTCTTTTCTAGAAATAGCGAGGTCACAGCTTTCGAGAGTGTTTATATTTGGCACTGAGACTGTGTGCTGTTCCCGATTGGCTCTATGTCGCTTCGATTGTTTGATAGAGACCAGATAGATGTGACATTTGAAGAGACTACAGCTAGTTCGACAAGATTACGAAAGTGGCTCGATGGCGTTCTAGATGATGTGACACACATGAGGATCTACAACGTGTCTGTCATACATTGGGCATTGCTTGTTGTGTGGCTTTCTCTTTTGTTGAGCTTTGCTACAGTATACGGGAGGTTATACAGTGCTAGTGCGTTGGTTGCTACCCTTTGCGCCAACGTGTTACTCTTCGGAGTGTCTGATATCATGGCGCAAACCATTCAAAGCTTTCTTTCACACCGAATAGATCCACTGAGTCGGGCGTTTGACACTCCTTTTTTCATTTCAGGGTTGGGCGATGAGCTGGGCTTCACTAGAAGTGGCGATGAAGACGAAGAAGTACAATCTGATCATGACTATACTGATGGGGATGAGGATGACAATCTTTCAGTTTTCAATGATTACGGTTCACCGATGTCGAATAGAGCAATTGCAAACATAAACTCGAGTGCTGACCTGTATGATGCACCGGACGCACCAGAATCGCATATTTTTGCGTTTTATCGATGGATTTGTTTTATGTTCTGGGGGTTCATTATTTCCTTCTTTCAAGTCCCATGGTACAAATTTTTAAACTTTTTCTACACAGAAGACCCTAGCATAATTCAGGTACTTGAAAGGGTGCTCTCGGATCAATTACTTTATTCTCCCATCTCACTTTACTGTTTCTTCATGTATTCAAATTATGTCACAGAATCTGGTGACGCTGCGACCTTTGATAAAAAAATTCAAAGACTGTTCATCTCCACCTTGGGTTGCAATTACTTGGTGTGGCCCATGGTTCAAATGATCAACTTTTCAATTGTTCCTAAACATCTTCAAGTGCCATTTAGTTCCTCAGTGGGGATACTTTGGAACTGTTTCTTGTCAATGAGAAATGCATCCGAGCCATCTTAGCAATTCAAGGAGAAATGTAAATACGGAGTGTTTATAACACTATAAATTACACAGTCGATAAATCCTGCTGTCTCAAAATATTTTTGTATTTTTTACTACTATTCCTTTTCTTGAAGTACTGCTTCATATAGTTTGGTATGTACAACTGACAATAATAGTTGATACAAGCCCAACAAATAATGAAGATTTTGAAGGCCTTCGATGTTTTAGTAAGCTGCAACAATTTCCCGCAAAATGATCTTGGATTGATAAACATCAATAATGAGCTCAGTAATATTGAAAATATAATATCAATGACAAATTCTTTATTTTTATGCATAGGTTGTCTGTAAGGAGGTCCGATCGATAAAACAACGGCGGTTAAAATATATTGGAAGTTGGAAACGAAGAATAATACTGTGTTTTCAGATGATTGAACTACATCATCGCCACCAATGACAGGTTTGATGTACCAAGGTTTTCCCTGCACAAGTAACCAGGGTACTAGTTGAAACACGAGACAAACCAGAATACTAACAACCAACGGTACTAAAATCTTGGGAGAGACTAAATTAGCAGAAGGTCTCTTTTTAGAGAGCTTATAATATGGTTTACTCCAGGACATGCATATTGCAATAGGAACGATTAGCAAAAGATCAATGTACAAAAATTGGAAATCTCCTAAATTAGAGCCGCGACAGTAAAGTATTGTAACGGTTATAAATTGAATTGCGGAATAAAGACTCATATACTGGAAGCATGCGAAGGAAGTCACCAGGGAGGCACGACCTTCTTTTATAATATCCAATACGCAACTGATATCAAACACCTGTGACGTGAATGGGGCCGCAACAGAAGCTTCTGCCTCAGATAATGATATTCCAACATTTGCAGCTTTCAAAGCACCACAATCGTTTGCACCGTCCCCACAAAAACCAACGACGTAATCTAACTTTTGTAATTGTTCCATTAGTTCATGCTTTTCGTCGGGTGACATTCTAGCATATATCGAAGCTTTAAGTAGGACTTCATCCTTATAAGTATCTGGTATGGCACTTTCTTCCCTGAATAGTAATCTAAATACATCTCCTGTTACCGCTAATGTGTAGTCTTCAATTGAATCAGATGGTTTTAAAGTTCGGCAATCTAATATATTTTCGCAGTTGTCAACATCTCGCCAAAATATCACAGACTCGTGCAGACGTGGACCATCGTCAATATATGGTACATAAACCCTATCGAACTGAATTAGCTTTGATTCTCTACCCACAGATATAGCAGTCAGAACATTATCACCAGTGCACATGATAGTTCTTATATTTGCTTCCCTTAAGGTCGCTAAAGTGGATTTAGAGGCTTCCTTCAATTTGTTCTCGAAAATGATGAACCCTAAAAATTCCATGTTCGATTCAATTTCTTCTCTACTCACTTTCTGAGAATAAAGCCATGTTCGTTTTGGAAGTGTTTTTCCAGCACAAGCAATTACTCTGTAGCCAGTATGCGTATAGTGGCGCAGTATTTCATCATAATCCTGGGGTAGTGTTGCTTGAGCACAAATGCTTGCAATTACTTCGGGGGCACCTTTGCTAAATGCCCAATATACATCATTGCTACTTGGCTTCACAATAACACTCATACGCCTCAGTTCAGATAAAAACTCAAAGCTCCGCACAATTCCAAGTAAGTTATGTGGATCGTTGTCGGTAAAGCGATTGTTAGAATCATTTCCATTGGGGTGTACTACAGCAGGCATTATACCAAAATTTTCGGGAAAGATGTCACCTTCATGTCTTTGATCATACATTGAATGGAAGGCATGTCTCTGAAAGTCCTCATCATATGACCAACCAGTAAATTGAAACATCTTAAAGTCCAACGGATCACCCAATAACTCATCGTCCACTAATCTAAGGGAGTGGCAAGTTAACATTGAGATAAGAAAGTTTTTGGACCTGAAATCTAAGGGAGAATTACAGTCATTCAAAGAAAACTTCGGAAATACACTTTTTATGTCAGAATGAAGTTTGCTGAACTTAAATTTATTGTATGAGACAGGTTCAGATAAGTGTACACCATAAATGTCCAAATCGTCTTCCGTTAAAGTTCCTGTCTTATCAAAGCACATAACGTCAATTTTACCACATACATTCACTCTGGTTGGGGATATGCAGAAAATGCCTTTTTTCTTCAGGCGTGCTAGAGCAAAACTTGTGCCAATAGTAAGGGTAGCTGGTAAAGCTGGTGGGACCACGATTGTGATAATATCTAACGCTCTCAAAATCATTGTTTTTTTATCCAATCCAAGTTGAATAAATCTAAAGCAACTTACAGAAAACCCTAACAAAGCAATAAGTCCCATAAAGCCAATATATCTAAACGAGTCCTCATAAAATTTGAAACTGGCGGGCTTAGGGAAAGCCATAGACCGCACCAATGAACCCTTTGTTGTTGAAAATCCTGTGCGAACGGCCATTGCCAGTGCCGCTGTTTGACCATGTGGTATACGAGTTCTTATCATTTTGGTACCACTGAATAGAAAAGATTTCGAAACATAGCTTGAAATTTGGGTATTTTGAAAGTCTTCAATTAATTGATGCATACTCCTCTGGTTTGCTGGAACTTTGGACACAGGGACAGATTCTCCCGTCAGCATTGACTCATTAACGATGCAATCCCCTGAAAGTAAAATTGAATCGCATGGAAATATGGTTAATGCTGGATCGGAAACTTCATAAATATCACCAGGAACTAGTTCGGTGGAACTAACGTGAGTCCAGAATTCTTTTCTGAAAACACGGACCTCGCAATTGAAATATGAAATTGCTGCCAAGCGCCTTGATGTCTTCTTAGTTTCTAATAGTGAATCAATAACTGATAACAGCGAAATCAGGAAGATGCATGCTGCATAATAGTAGTATTCATCCAGGGACCACAGGATAATAGAAAAAATTTGAAAAACATAGAATGGATGTAGAACTTCATCAAATAAGATTTGAGATACAGTTTTAACATTCAAGTTTATATGGTTTTTCCCAAATGCTATAACTCTGTCTTCCCAGACATTTCTGCTCAACCCACGAGTCACCGAACCGAGGTGTACCCAATCAGGATCCACCCAGTTATTGTTTGTCTTGAAAATATCCTCCACGGGAGAATAAATGAAGGTAATATAGCGATATTCAAATGAAATTAAAATTGGAATACTTGGATTCTCATCATCTGTCCTGTGCAGATTATTCGGCATGTCTCTGTTGCATCTCTCTGCCATCCGACTTGGGGTTATTGGTAGCAGGGTACTCATGGGTCTGTTGTACCAGCACCTCTTTACATCAATACAACAATATTCCCCAAATTCGCTCTCAATAACGACTTTTTCGGCTTTTGCTAAAGGAACTCTAATCCCACAGAGTTTCATTTTATAATAAGGCATCCATCTCATTAGTAAGTAAAAGAGACCGAGAGTAGTAATGCATAACGTATTATAAAGAAAAGCTCTGATTCTTGACGTCCTATAGCCACCAATCCCAATGACTAAATCTTCCTCTGCAATATAGAATCTCTGATAATATTGGTGCGGGATGTAATCGGAGTAGAATTTTTCGTGATATGATGACTTCAGATACTCTGCATGTGTAGACGAGTTCTTGTGATTTGTATGTGAATCTTCCTGACCTTGGCCATTATCAAGGTGATCGCTTGTATCACCTATACTTCTCGAAGACTCACCCGAATTAACAGAGGACCTATCATCTAAACTTTCTGTTCCATTTTCTTCTAGCTCCGCAGGAATTCTATCTCGAATGCTATACTGGAGGGAGCTAGAGGAATGCAAAGATGACGAATATTCTTCTACTTCGTGGTCTGATCCATTTCGTGAGCCTCGTGACAATGATCTTCCTCTTTCTTGCGATGCAGACCCATAAAGATTGCCATTTAAATTGGAAGACCTAGAGGACCGGCTATGAATTGAGGACCTTTGAGAGCCGAGCCGCGAATCGTGATGGGCTTGTTGTTCATATACGGGTACAGAATCCCAAATGGTATCATAATCGGCACGTTCCAGGGTAGATGCACCCTCAGCAGAACTTATTTGTTCCTCTGTAAAAAATCTGAAGTGGGGATTGTGAGAAGAACTTCTGGATCTTTGACTGGGTGAATATATTAGGGAATCTTCTTCAGTAAGCCGGCGGCCCCTCTCATCTGCACCGGAATTTGAAGCAACTGATCCTCTTGCTATACTGCTGGATTGGAAAGAGTGCGGATGATGAAACGATACGATCGAACTTGGCACCGTTTCGAAAGTCGCACCAGCATATGGTTCTGTATTATTTTGCTCAACGATAAGGTCGGATGTCAATGTGGTCGACGTTGAGCCTGTCCTCACAGATGAAAATGAAGGCCGCTGCTGAGAATGTGTACCACGACGTTCTTCACCATTAGAATGTTGGCGACCATTCATAACAACAGTAGTAAGGGATCTGTCTTATATGGTTGTCTTTCATTTTCATGGAGTTTTGCTATCGCCTAGTCTCAAATTTTTCAGCTTGGGAATACTCCCTTGTCTACCTCTAAAACTAGTCCTGAAAACAAGACATAACTTAAGGAAGTGGGCGTGGCAAAATTGAATTGTCCTTATCTGACTTGCTTCATGAAGAACACTCTGCAAATGTAAATCAACTACATCTAAATTTCTAGCGATACATTAGCGACCGGCATTCGTCAAATGTAGTTTCACAAAATGGAAGAAGCCTGAAGTATACCCGCAATCCCAACCAATGCATAGCATTGTCCTCAGTAACTTTCAAACTGCATATATGATAATAGAGGGCTCATTTCGTTAATAGCTGTCATCGGCGCCTAACTCGAGGTATTGCCGCCTATGGATTATTTAGCGTGCATTGCGTACTTAGCGATCTTGGATTTTTCACATTCGTAAAATTTTTCAATTTGAAAAAAAAGAATGAGATGAGCTGGGATGAGATGAGATGCTTAAATAGCACTACTCTATTTTCAAAAGATTGAATCAGGCATTGAACGAAACTTTTCAGAACTTGAAGGAGGCATTTTACACACCGAAGGACCGTTCCACCATGGCTCCTTCAGATAAAAGAAAAAGAGATCAGGAGTTTCCCTTGTCTAGGGAAGATTCCACCAAACCACTTGCAGCTTCTTCTCTACTGAGAAATGCTGAAGAAAAATCCTTTCCTAGAGGTGGTTCTTCAGTTTTGACTCCATTGGAGCTGAAGCAAGTGACAAACGAGGCAGCAGGAGATGTTCTATTTGGCAACAAAGCATCCACAGAAAGCACCGGTCAAGAAAAGAAAACTAAAAAGAGAAAGGTCAGTAGAGCACCGAATAGTAAAAAAACGGTAGAAGATGAAAAGGATCAATTTGAGGGTCTGACTGAGCACATAAATTTCAAGACGTTGAAGATAGGCTCTATGTTACTTGGCCAGATCACTGAGATAAATAACAAGGATATTCGTGTTTCTTTTACTGATGGAATTTCCGGTTATGTTTCTATGATGAATATTTCCGGTCAATTCACAGGAATCTTAGAAGCATTGGACGACAATATGGGAGGTGAAGGAGTTGATGAGGAAAACGCTTCCTCCGATGAAGAAGACAGTAATAAGAACAATAAAAAGTCATCATTCGAGCTACCTGATTTGCATAAATACTTCCAACTAGGACAATGGTTGAGGTGTTCAGTAACCTTGAATACCGCATTGGAGCCCCAATCTGGGAAACTCAATAAAAAAAGACTTGAATTATCGATTGAGCCAGCCATGGTCAACCAGTTTACCGAGGATGATCTAGATAGATTTACTGTGGTACAGTGTGCGGTAAAAAGCATAGAGGATCACGGAGCTACCCTCGATCTAGGTGTCGAGGGATTTGAAGGCTTTATCTCCAAGAAGGACTGCCATAATTTCGATAAATTATTGCCTGGTTCAGTGTTTCTGTGTAGTGTCAACAAGAGAGCTGGAAGATCTGTTACTGTCAATTTGCATTTTACGGCAAAAAGTAACAAGATTTCGAAAATTTCAACAATTGAGGCACTGGTTCCGGGCCAAACAATCGACTTTCTCTGTGAAAGTGTAACAGGAAAGGGGGTTGCCGGTAAAGTTTTGGGTTTAGTTTCAGGTTTTTTGGGTGTCAATAATATTCATTCTTTTGGTGAGGATGAACTAAAGAGTCAATTTCCTGTTGGAACAAATGTCAAGAGTAAAATTATTGCATCACTATTTAGTAAGGATGGCAATAGAACGCTTCTTCTAAGTACATTGGAGCGCACTGTAGCTTTGGACAATAGCCTTAAGGAAATTGATGCGCTAGACGCCTTCTCTGTTGGATATGTTTTAGATTCATGCACTGTTGCTGGTCGTGACTCTGAATATTTATATCTCAAGCTTGACAACGATCGTCTGGGTCAAGTCCATTCTTCAAGAGTTGGTGATATTGAAGCAACTGCCACTATAAAATCTAGAGTACTTGGCTATAATAATGTTGATAATCTGTATGAACTTTCCACTGATCCAAAAACGTTGGCATTAAAATACTTAAGATCTAAGGACATTCCATTTGGTGAGACAGTGACCTGCGAAATTACTGCAGTATCGAGTGAAGGTATTAACATAAAGATTTTCGGCGGACAGTTTACGGCATTCGTACCTCCGTCTCATATCTCTGACACGAGGCTGGTCTATCCTGAAAGAAAATTCAAAATTGGCTCAAAAGCTAGAGGTAAAATCTTGAATGTCGATAAACGTGGTCATATTTTTATCACATTGAAAAAATCATTGGTGAATTCAGGTGATGATATAAAGATTATTACATCTTTTTCAGACGCTAAACAAGTATTTGAAAGTGATGAGAAAACTCTTGCAGTCGTCCAAAGTTTCCGGCCGAAGGGTTGCGTTCTATCATTTTTTGGTGGGATTAAAGGTTTTTTACCAACCGCTGAAGTTTCTGAGGTGTATGTTAAGAGACCAGAAGAGCACTTGAGACTGAATCAAACTGTCATCATCAAGCTTCTACAAGTTGAAGAAGAAAGATCTAGAATAATTGCAACTTGTAAGGTTTCTAACGACCAAGGAAAGCAACAGAAGGAAGCTATCGAGGAGATGATACTTGGACGTTCTATTATAAAAGTCACAATTGTTGAAAAAACCAAAGACTCTCTGGTTGTTGAAATGAACGAAGTAGGACTTCGTGGTGTTGTATATGCTGGTCACCTATCAGATTCTAGAATAGAGCAAAATAGAGCTCAGTTAAAAAAAATGAAAATTGGAGCAGAATTAGAAGGTTTGGTTATAGATAAGGATACAAGAACTCAAGTATTCAATATGACCTTGAAGCAGTCTTTGATCGAAGATGCTGAAAAGGGTGAACTACCTCTTCTGTATGAAGATGTTAAGGCGAAGGACAATCAAACAGCTATGCATGGTTATATTAAATCATTCTCTGCAAAAGGTCTCTTTGTCGCATTCAATGGTAAGTTTGTCGGTTTAGTGTTACCGAGTTACGCTGTTGAAAGCAAAGAAGTGGATATTTCTAAAACTTTCTATTTGAACCAATCCGTCACTGTTTATCTGTTAAGAACCGATGATGACCACCATAGATTTCTGCTCACCCTTAAAAATCCGGAAGAGCGTGCAAACACAAAACGTACAAACGGATCCGTGAACAACGCAGTTGATGCATCCGTTCACAGCTTGGAGGATCTTTCTTTGGGCAGAGTTGTTTCGGCAAAAATTAAAGGTGTCAAAAAGAATCAATTGAATGTGATCTTGGCTGACAATTTGCATGGAAGAGTTGATATTTCTGAGATTTTCGATAATTATGATGATATTCCAAGTAAGAAGCAACCTTTGGGCAATTTTAAAAGTGGCGATATCATTAAAGTGAAGGTTATTGGCTCTCATGATGTTAAAGGTCACAAGTTCTTACCAATCACCCATATGGTTAACAAATCCAGTGTTTTCGAATTGACCGCAAAAAAATTCAAAGTTGATAGTTCTGAAAGCAGTACTCTAACCATTTCTGATGTTTCTGTTGGTGACGAATTGATTGGGTTTGTCAATAATTACTCCAATAACAGCTTGTGGCTAACAATTTCACCTAGCCTCAAGGCCAAAATATCTATTTTAGATCTCTCAGATGATAACAGTACCTTCACGGAAAGTCTGGAAGGACAATTTCCAATCGGGTCTGTCGTGAAAGTCACAGTAAGTGCTGTTGATTCAGATCATGGATATCTAACAGTCACGAGAAGGTCGCATTGTGTTCAAGGTTTTGATGACATTAAAGTGGGCAACAGAATGCCAGCAAGTATTGTTAAGATAACCGACCGTTACGTTCTTTTGAATCTGGGGGGAAATGTTACCGGTATATCGTTTGCAGCCGATGCATTAGATGATTTTTCTGTTCCGTTGGATGAGGCCTTCAGTGGAATGAAAAACCAAACTATACCATCGGAGGTTATTTCGATTGCATCTGAATCGAAACAAATCAGACTTTCTTTGCGCTCCAAAGATTCGAAAACTCCGTTGGTAAAAAGTCATAAGGATCTCAAACAGGGACAAATTGTGCAAGCCTTGATCAAATCAGTTACAGACAAGGGTATCTTTGTGTATCTCAGCTCTTTGATCGAAGCATTTGTACCTGTGAGCAAACTTTCAGATTCCTATTTGAAGGACTGGAAGCAGTTTTATAAGGTGATGCAACCTGTGACGGGTAAAGTTGTTAAAAGTGACGATGACTCGCGTATTTTACTGACTTTGAGAGAATCCGAGATTAATGGGGACTTGAAAATTATGAAAACCTACAGTGATATAAAAGTGGGTGATATTTTCAATGGTAGCGTTAAAAACGTAACGGATTTTGGTGTATTTGTCAAGCTAGATAATACACTTAATGTGAGTGGTTTGGCACATCGCTCTGAAATCGCCGAGGATTTGCCAAAAGATTTGCATTCCTTGTTCGGAGTAGGTGATAAAGTAAAGGTTTTCGTGTTGAAAGTTAATATTGCCAAGAAACAACTTTCTTTGAGCTTGAAAGCGTCTCATTTTACTGCAAAAGGGGAATCTATAGAAGAGGGTGTTTCAGATGCGGCCACCAAAGAATATGAGGAGAAATACGAAGCTGCAGCAAGCATTGAAGATGAGGACGAAATTATGGATGATGTAAATTATAGCGATGATGACTCACAAACTGATGAAAGGGTAGAGCCTTGCAGTGAGTCAAAATCTGAAATTAAGGCAGTCACAACTGGTGGTTTAAGTCTGAGTGCAGGGTTTGACTGGACCACCAGTATTTTGGATCAAGTTCAGTCGGATTATGAGTCTGAGGATGATATCGAAAACTTCACTGAAGCAAAAAGGACCAAGCGCCACAAAAATAAAAACAAATTTGTTGAAGATAGAACCATTGACATAAATACAAGAGCTCCAGAATCTGTTGCGGATTTCGAACGTCTGATCATGGGTAATCCAAATTCGTCCATCATTTGGATGAACTATATTGCTTTTCAATTGCAGTTAAGTGAAATAGAAAAGGCAAGAGAGGTAGCAGAGCGCGCATTGAAGACAATTAGTTTCAGGGAAGAAACTGAGAAGCTAAACATCTGGATTGCCATGCTGAACTTGGAAAACACATTCGGCACGGAAGATACTTTGGAAGATGTTTTCAAGAGGGCCGTGCAATATATGGACTCTTTCCTAATTCACACCAAGCTTCTAAGTATATACCACATGAGTGAGAAATTTGATCTTGAGGCGGAATTATATAAATCAACAGCCAAAAAATTTGGATCGGATAAAGTCTCAATCTGGGTTTCCTGGGGTGAGTTCTTGCTATCACGAGACCTAGCGGATGAAGCTCGTTCGATTCTTTCGAGAGCTTTAAAGGTGCTGCCTAAACGTTCTCACATCGAGGTCGTCAGAAAATTTGCCCATCTTGAATTTGCTAAAGGTAACCCTGAAAGGGGTCGCTCTTTGTTTGAGGGTTTGGTAGCAGATGCTCCTAAGAGAATTGACCTGTGGAATGTTTACTTGGATCAAGAAATAAAAAAGAATGAGAAGAATAAAGTTGAAAACATCTTTGAGCGTGTTTTTGCCAAGAAAATAAGCAGAAAGCAAGCTAAGTTCTTTTTTAACAAATGGTTAGAGTTCGAAGACCAGCAGCAAGATATTAAAACAGCAGAATATGTTAAGGCTAAGGCTCTAGAGTATGCGGAAGCCCATCCAAAGGCACAGAGTGCATAAGGAGCTACAGAGGCAGTTAGGTCATATGTATATTAATAACGGAAAAATCCTTTCAAGACTAAATTTACTTTATGTAAAATATTTGTATAAGAAGTGTCTCAAAACGTGAAAATGCAAGTTCTCGCAACCCTTTCATTTCACCAATGGTGATAAATCACCGAAACCGCCTTGGTTATTTTGAAGGGCAGATATTAGTTGATACTAAGCTAAACAACGCATCTAATGCAGCCCCTCCTCCTGGTACACATCAACAAAGTCCATATAGATGTCAGGCTTAAATGGCCACTCGTCAAATAGCTTCGACAAATAGATAAACTCTACACTAGTGAGTTGTCCCGGACTTTTTTCGAGTAAATTCTTGTCGGTAATCTTTAAGTTGAAATAATCCTTCCCTCCATGTCCCAGTGAATCCAACGACTCTTTAAGCGGCGTTTTCTTTAAAATTAAAAGGTGTTTAGTGACATAGTCCCAATTGTCAAGGTCCACTTGATGCGCAGTTGGATTAATTTCCAAAAGAGCGATACCCTTGTCGCGCACTTGCCAAACATCTGTATTTGGGAATACTATGGGGGACATTTGCTCAAATTCAGTTTCATGAAACATTTCACATTCTTTTGTATTGCTTAAAGCTATCAGATGTGTTTCTGTAAACGTTTCTCTCACAACGGAACATTTGGACCTCGCATTTGAGCCTGGTGAAGCTAGCAGCTTGGCTGCAACTGGTGTTGGAACCCAGACAAGCATTTTTACTCTACCAAATCTTTGTAACCAATTTCTATTTCCAATGCAAGTAAACCACTGCATCACGAGGCCCTCGTGTGATGCGTTCGTAAGATTAGCCGTTACTAAAAATCTGTTGTTGATTTGTGTTAGAGGCTGTTTATCCGGAACAAATTGTTTTTCATTGTCTATAAGATCGGTATATGACGACCACTCATAAGGATTTTTTTCAGCCAGTTGCAATTCTGAATTAGAGTATTCCGTCTTTAAATAATCGAAAAAGTCGGTTCTATTTTCCATTAAAGTATACTGCTCTGGTCTAAACCTATTGTAGAAGATGGCAGCATGCTGTGCAGGTCCTGGATACAAATCCAAAATTTTGGTATCTTGGAAATTGCCATAGGTCTTCTGTAAATTCAATTTGTCCAGTATTTTGTTATGTATCACAGGATTCAGTAAATATCTAAACCCATAGTAATGCTTAATTTGCGCTAAAATCTGGAGATTTTTGACAGGTAAAGACATAGTTCTAGATGAGATAAAGGATATCGTTTTAGGGAAAAAATCTAAAGTAACATGACTTTAGCCAGAGACTCGATTAAGGACTTTCATTTTACGATGAGTTATGAGTTGATCGCTTCCGGAATTTTTCAGAATTTAGTTGAAGTTGTCACCCGAAAAAAATACATGTTGGCAAACTGGAGGTAGATCAAGAGTAAGTATAATTGAGTTGTAAAGTTATAATCAAACCGGACTGGTCAAGAATCGCATTTCTGTGATATTTAAAAGTTATAAGTATGGCTGTTATCAAGATCAAAAGACGGAAGGATGATGTGAATAATGCAGGGGAACCAACACCTAAGAAGATACGAGTTAAGAGGAAAATTAAAGAGGAGGAAGTGAAACCCAACTTGAAAGTAAGTCTACGAAAGTCTAACATATCAAAGAAGGGAATAAATGAAGAAAAAGGTGCTACAGTTAAGGTGAAACTGAATTTAAAAAAAGGAGGTGAGCAAGAAAAGGTTTCCAAAGCCCCAAGGCTGCGAGTCAAGCCAATTAGAGTGCCTGGAGAAGGCTACGATTCGGAAGCCTCTGACATAGAAGACGATCCTCTTATTGAGGAAGGTATTATACTGCGTGTTTTGCCGGACATGCAAGCAGAATTTGTGAAGAACTCTATAGAATCGGGTGACTACTCGGGAATAAACATCAAATGGAAAGGGCATGGTCATGCAATCGTAAATATTAATTCAGTGTCATATGGGGCTGTAGTGGTTAACTTACCGACAGTTGTTGAAGCCCATAAAAGTGTTGATCGTAAGAACTTGTTGAAGACAATTGACGTTTCACAGATGTTGCTTTGTATAAAAGTCATCGAAAATGAGGAGGAGGTGTTTACCTTGACTCCTCCTGATTCAGAAGATTTGGTATCAAAACATTTTGAGGAGTATCAGGACGAAATAAATGAATCTAAAAAAAAAAGTTTAAAGGGGTACAACGGCGGGGCCTTGACGGAGACCGAACTGCGATATCTAGATCAAATTGCTCTCAAACCTTACGATTATAAGCATGGTATCACACCGCCGTTGTATAATGCTCGAAATCGTAGGTTTAGAAGAAAGATGGGTCTTGATGAATTTGAATACACAGAGCAAGCTGTGGAAAGACTGCTGAAGCAGGATGATCAATCCGAAGAAGTTACATATGAGCTAGTGGATGAGGATGAAGTAGCAAGGAGATCCACGTCGGCTGCAAATTTGGAGCAGTTCTCGACCTCAGCTAGAGACGAAACGGGTATCTCTGGCTACGCAGACGATGAGAAGGAGGAAGACGATTTGGATCTGGATGCAGCTTTCCAAAGTGACGAAGACGCAGAAGCAGAAGCTGCTGCCAAAACTAATGATCTATTTGATGAAGCAGGCGATGACGTAGAACAGTATAATGGCGAGGAGGACGAGGAAGAGGACGAAGAAGACGAAGAAGACGAAGAAGAAGACAATGATGAAGAAGACGACGCAGGCTCCGATCATGACGTAGTACACAAGGAAGAGGTCAATGAAGGAAGACAGCATAACGAATTACTGAAGGATGAGCTACTCGAGCTTAAGACTACGTTAGATCAAACGATTCAAAAATTGCAAACGGCTACAAATCCTCTTTTGAAATCGAGGTTCGTTGAAAGCATCAAAAAGCTTGAAAAAGAGGTTGAACTCAAAAGAAAGCAGCTCAAGTACAGCGACGAGAGTTTGCAAGGCGACTCAAGCGTAGCTTCGCAAATCAATGGCACACAGGAAGAGTTCGAAGAAGAAGAAAATGACGCTGACGCCGATGATGACGATGACGACGATGACGATATTGAAGCTCCTGAAGAGGAAGAGGGCACCGATCACGTGCCAGACCAAGAGTTAGATCAGAATGACCTTGACATGATGATGCTGTTTGGGGCAGAAGGTGACGAAGCCGATGCTGATTGAGCCCCTGCCTGCGCCTTCCCGTTTCAGCAGAGTACCCCATCTTGACTATAAATACTTCATACATAAAACTTGCTGCTAAAAGAGAATTTGAAGATCTAAATTGCCAATGAAATTCGGTCGCCCACCCTATTGTATTATTCCTAATCTGTTCAAATGCACAAATACGATGTAGCATGTCATCCTGCATGTCCATTCCCCTATCATTCATGCAGTTGAACAAAACAACCAAGTGCTCAGTGCCTTATGCACCGGCACACAATAAGTGAATCGGCTTATCGGCTTTTTTCACTCGTTCGCCGTGATTGCTGTTCCTTAACAAGAAAGGAAAAAAAGGCGAAGGATTTGAGAATTCGGTAAAGTTTGATATTCGAAAGAAAAAAATACCAAACGAAAAATAGGTGATAGAAAGAAGTTCTTATTCGAGAAACCATATTGCAGCACTGACCTTTTATTTCTTTTTCCTTTAGGATATTGTGAAATAAAGTAATTCATTCAGTTAACACCATTTAGTTCGTATTTTGCGCTTGGACAAGAATCTGATTGGTCTACTGGAAATAGAGGACTGAAAATTGAGGTTTCCAGGGCTTATTCGTTCTATATTTAAACCAAGTCTTTTTGGGAGACGATATGAATTTGGATATACCACAACGACAGTTTACGAAGGAAGAAATTAATAGGTGTTATTTAGTATGTTGATACGCGTAGATTTTTTTTACTGTATTCGTTGGTATACTAACAACTATTGACAGAGATGGCAACAATTACGTAATGAGCACGGCGATAATGCCCCAAATGTGCCGGACTATATATACTTCACCAAGGTTCTGCATGTAGCCACGAGGCAGCAGCAGGAATTGCAGCAACAGCAGCAGGAATTGCAACAGCAGCAGCACCAGCACCAACAGTTCGCAAATGGGGGCTCACCATCTGTGCCGTCCCAGCAAAGAGGCAACAAGGATCAAATTGCGCAAAGCAATCTGCCTCTGCTCCAGACGTTCAATCAAAGTAGACAGTCTTCTCTTCCTGTTGGCTCCCAACATTCATCGGTTGAGCAGACCCAAGATCAACCAGCACAGCAAAACAACGGAACCCCTCGACCTGAACATATACCTCAGAAGCAGCAGCCTACTGGAACAACTCCGGGCTCCCAACCGGCTTTGAATGGATTTGAAAGTGGACAGTCTGAGTTGTTGAAAGCCCAGATTACTTCTTTGAAATGCTTGGTCAATCAAATACCTGTCCCGTTACAAAGTCAAAATGAAATTCAGCAGTCAATCAACAATCCTCCGAACTTCAAGAAAATGTTGATGGCTTTGAGTGAGTATGTTAAAAGAAGGCAGCAACTGCAACAGCAGCAGCAACAGCAAGCTACCCAACAACAGCAACAACAGCAGCAACTGCAACAGCAAGCTACCCAACAACAGCAACAACAGCAACAACAGCAACAACAGCAGCAAATGCAACAGCAAAAGATACAGCAGCAAATGCAGCAAAGACATATGTTACAGCAGCAAAACATGCAACAAGCAGCGTCGGAAGTTAGCCCTGTCTCGCATAATGCGGAGGCAAGCCATACTCAGCAACGTCCCCCCCAACGACAAGAGAAGCCACAGGGGCCACTAGCTGGTCAAACCCCCCAGCAGGCAATGCTACAGCAGCGCTCTAATTCCATTCTTTTGCAACTCCAACAGAAGCAACTCCAACAGCATTTACAGAGACAGCACCAACAGCAGATGCCACAAGCAACCCAACATGGTCCAGATACACCTCAGGAGTTCATAGACCGGTTTAATGGCCAACAGGCTTCTCCTGCAGCAGTTACTCCTGTAGCTGCCAACAATTCTATGCATGTTCAAGAGTATAATGGTCAGAATAGACCTCACATTCCGAGTGCAGTCGACGTTCGGAACACACCACATGAATCGCAAGCAATCAATCATACTCAGTCACAGCCCTTAACTAACGGTAGTTCGAAAATCGCATTGGGGAACTCAGAGGGTGCCGCGTCGACAGATTCACCAATGAATGACGCGTCGAGTGTTAATGATGAGAGTAAAGAGCCTGTTTTTGAGGGTGATAAAGAACCTCCGACCCAAGAAGCGCCAGTGTCTTTGGAACACTTTCAAGCTACACATAAAGATATAACCAAAATAATAAATGTCGATAACCCTGATATCATGGTAGATTCTTTCAGCCTCCCGGACATCCCTAATGGCATGATTGACTATGCATCGTTATTTCCAAATCCGCAAAATCCTAAACTGTTAATCCAGCCAGGAATATTACCCTCAGGCATCGATACCCATACTGCTACGGAAATCTATCAAACTTTACTTGCCTTGAATTTGGATAGCGCTGTCGATGATTGCCTCAACAAAGTCTTAGATGAAACTGTGGATGAAGGCAGCAAGAATGACGCTCTTTACGATTATTATGCACTTCAACTTTTGCCTTTGCAAAAAGCTGTGAGGGGTCATGTTCTACAGTTTATGTGGTATCAACACTCACTTTTGACAAATACTCATCCAAATTTCTTATCGAAGATAAGAAGTATAAATGTCCAAGATGCGCTTCTGACTAGCGAACTGTATAAGAAACACGAGCTGTCTCAGTACGAGAAGGTGAGGGTAGAAAAATCGATCAGGCTTGAAAAAATAATTAACATATCTGTTAAACAATACAACGGTAGATTGGATGTCAGAACGAGGCGTGTGAAATTTGGTCATCGATTAATCACCACTCACTCGATGATCGAGAAAGACGAACAAAGAAGGGCTGAGAGAAAAGCAAAAGAGCGTCTGCAGGCATTGAAGGCAAATGATGAAGAAGCGTATATCAAACTATTGGATCAGACAAAAGACACAAGAATCACGCATTTGTTGAAGCAAACCAATGCATTTTTGGATTCTTTGACTCTGGCAGTCAAGGATCAGCAGGACTATACAAAGGAAATGATAGATTCGCATACCAAGGAAAAGGAAGATCGTGACGAATTAGTTCCTGAAGAGGAATATGCGGATGAAATAGAGTATCGCTCAAATGTCGATTACTACAATGTAGCTCATAGAATCAAGGAAGAAATTCGGGAGCAGCCCAGTATACTGGTTGGAGGTACTTTGAAAGAATATCAGGTCAAGGGTTTGCAGTGGATGGTTTCACTGTATAATAATCATTTAAATGGTATCTTGGCAGATGAAATGGGTCTCGGTAAGACGATTCAAACAATCTCTTTATTGACGTATCTGTATCAAAAGAAAAATGTTCATGGTCCTTTTTTAGTCATTGTTCCTTTATCAACATTAACAAACTGGAGTTCTGAATTTGCAAAATGGGCACCGAGTCTGAGGACAATTTCCTACAAAGGTAGTCCTAACGAAAGAAAAGCGAAACAAGCGCAAGTCAAATCTGGTGAATTTGATGTTGTACTCACGACATTTGAGTACGTGATCCGGGAAAAGGCCGTTTTATCAAAAGTTAAATGGGTTCATATGATCATTGATGAAGGGCATAGAATGAAGAATGCGCAGTCTAAATTGTCTTTGACTTTGAATAATTTTTATCACTCGGACTACAGATTAATCTTAACTGGTACTCCGCTACAAAACAACCTACCGGAATTATGGGCCCTGCTTAATTTCGCCCTGCCTAAAATCTTCAACTCTGTAAAGTCCTTTGACGAATGGTTCAACACCCCTTTTGCAAACGCGGGAGGACAGGATAAAATAGAACTGAGTGAAGAAGAGATGCTTCTAGTCATTAGAAGACTACATAAAGTGTTGAGGCCGTTCCTATTACGTCGTTTGAAAAAGGATGTTGAAAAAGAGTTACCTGATAAAGTTGAAAAGGTGGTAAAATGTAAGATGAGTGCATTGCAGCAAGTTATGTATCAGCATATGTTGAAATATCGTCGTCTGTTTATTGGTGATCAAGCTAATAAAAAGATGGTAGGACTTCGTGGATTCAACAATCAGATCATGCAACTGAAAAAAATATGCAATCATCCGTTTGTCTTTGAAGCGGTAGAGGATCAAATCAATCCAACGAGAGAGACTAACGCCAATATTTGGCGAGTTGCCGGAAAATTTGAATTATTGGAGAGGATCCTTCCAAAGCTGAAAGCCACAGGGCATAGATGTCTAATTTTTTTCCAGATGACCCAAATTATGGACATTATGGAGGACTTTTTGAGATATATCAACATCAAATATCTGAGATTAGACGGACATACCAAATCAGATGAACGTAGTATGCTTCTCCAGCTTTTTAACGCCCCACAGTCCGAATACTTTTGTTTCATTCTTTCAACTAGAGCTGGTGGTTTAGGCCTGAACTTACAAACTGCAGATACTGTGATCATTTTTGATACAGATTGGAACCCACATCAAGATTTACAGGCTCAAGATAGAGCACATAGAATTGGCCAGAAAAATGAGGTTAGAATTTTGAGACTTATTACAGAGAATTCAGTGGAAGAAGTCATTTTAGAGAGAGCTCATAAGAAACTAGATATAGATGGTAAAGTTATTCAAGCCGGTAAGTTTGATAATAAGTCCACTGCAGAAGAACAAGAGGCACTTTTACGTTCGTTATTGGATGCAGAGGATGAAAGAAGACGTCGCAGGGAGATGGGACTGGATGAAGAAGAGGAGATGGATGATGTCGAAATTAATGATATTTTAGCTAGGGATGAATCTGAATTAAGTGTTTTTGCCGAAGTTGACGCTGAGCGCTCAAGAAAAGCACTTGAGTTGAACATAACAACAAGATTAATGGAAAACAATGAACTTCCGGAGGTTTATCACCAGGACATCGATCGTGAATTAGAATTGGAAAAAGAAGAATCAGCAGCGGCTGTCTCGCTTGGTGGAAGAGGTGCGAGAGAGCGTAAGAGCACTACTTACAGTGATAACCTCTCCGAAGAGCAGTGGCTCAGGCAATTTGAAGTCAGTGATGGAGAAGATAATGATGGAGTGGGGTTTAAGAGAAAAAGGTTTCGCAGACCCTCTGGATCGGTGAAGAAAGTGAAAGTTGAAGATAGCTTCAGTGAGGTAGCAACGATCGATCCATCCCCTGAGCCCGGCGTGGATAATACATCGAAGGAAGGATCGAACGATTTTGAAAATCGGAGGGATGAATCTGATCCACAAATGTATGAGAACGCACATGAAGAGAAAATGGATGAAGGGGATGAAGATTCCAGTGAACAAGTTTCGGTGAGCTCAGTAGGTGGAAAGACATCGATGAAGTTTGCCAGAACCGCTGCTAGAGGAAGGGGTCGTGGTCGTGGAAGAGGTCGTGGTCGTGGTCGTGCCTGCCGTGGTCGTGGTAACGCACTAGGTTCCGCGACCATCTCAAAGGGAAGTGCGCGTGTAGGAAGAGGTAGAGGTCGTCCTCCCAAGTCCAAAAACGGGTTAAACTACGCTCGTGACCCTGCCGCAACCACGCAGCCCTATGAAGTAAGGAGTGTTGTGTCTCAAGAGGCAAAGGAATTATATGAATTTGCTCTCGGCTATCAAAATCCAAATGATAGAAGACTTTCAGATATTTTTCTTGTTAAGCCACCAAAGGCCCTTTATCCTGATTACTATCAATTGATAAGATTTCCCGTTGCATTTGAAAACATCAATGCTAGCATTGCTGCCTTTGCATACAGCTCCTTGAAAGAAGTGTTAGAAGACTTCCATTTGATATTTGCAAACGCCAGGATCTACAACACGGAGGACTCTTTGGTATACACGGATTCCTTAGAATTGGAAAAAGCAATCACAGATAAATACAGATCCCTGTGCAACGATAATGAACCAATAGACTTCACAGAATTTGATGAGGCATTCGCTACCAAACCTCTTAATCTTGTAAGTATTGCCATATCAGATGATATAGATACTGTTGATAATGTTTTGCCAATCACTAAAACGGAATTGAGTAGTGACGCCGCGGTTTCCGTCGATGAGTCAGAAGACATAGCAGAAGAGGGATCAGAGGAAGTATAGCACAAGCTTTTCATGTAGAGAAAAATACGTAATATATTAGCTGTGATTTTCAATGATTGTTGTAAATCAACAAATATAGTTTAAATTGATCACCGAGCTGAGCAATGCATCTATTTCTAGAGATGTTCTCTTTCGGAATTGTTCCCACCGTTTGGTCAGACGTTGGTACTATTCAGTTTGTGTTGAAATGTATTTGGCTCATAGAAATTTTGATTGATATTATGAAATAAACAAGAGATAATGAGAAGACGACCTGAGTGTTGAAATATAGATCGATATTGTAAGATATATGAAAGAGATGACTTATAAGAACCAGAAACAAGACAATTGGTCTGTAAAACAAAATAAACGAAGCCAGATGAAGCCCTAACAGAATATCATTCGATACCGGAAAGATATCGGATGATAATCTATCGCGAGACGTTTACAATTCAGGAATCTGACTACGAAGGAATTTATGGCATGGAACAAGAAATAACAGTTGTACTGTGAAGTCTATGGGACAAGAAATCGTGTGATGACAATGAAAATTCTTCCTCTGCCGTCCTCTCTTATGGTTCAATAGGTGCAAAATGTTAGGTGTAAATCGTGACATATTTCCCGGATATTAATCCAAGTTCAGTTAGTTTTATCTCAATTCATGACGTAGAAAATTGAGGAAGAAGTAACTCTATAATTGAATATCGCAAGATCGTCATCAATGTCTAACCAAGTTACTATTGACAACTCCGAAGATGTTGAAATATAAATCAAGATTGTAAGATATATTAAAGAGATGACTTATAAGAATCAGAAAGAGACAATTGGTCTGTAAAACGAAATAAACGAAGTCAGATGAAACCCTAACAGAATGTCAATCGATAATGGAAAGATATCGGATGATAATCTATCACGAGACGTTTACAACTCAGGAGTCTGACTACGAAGGAGTCTATGGCATGGAACATGAAATAACAGTTGTACTGTGGATTCTATGGGACTAGAAATGGTGTGATGACGATGAAAATTCTTCACTCGTCGTCCTCTCTTATGGTTCAATAGGTGCGAAATGCTAGGTATAAATACTGACGTATTTTCCAGATATTAATCCAAGTTCAATTAGTTTTATCTCAATTCATGATATAGAAAAACAAAGGAATTATATATCTCTATAATTGAATATCATAGTATCATCATCAATGTCAAACCAAGTTACTATCGACAACGCCGAAGAAAACATTCTTTCTAAATAGAAGACAACCTTTTCTCCAAGTACCCCATGCGATTTCAGTCTCAGAGTCATTTTGAATCCTTTATGAATCACTCAAGTGTCTGTTTAAATCTATTTCACACATTAAGTTAACGTGGGCACATGGCGCAGTTGGTAGCGCGCTTCCCTTGCAAGGAAGAGGTCATCGGTTCGATTCCGGTTGCGTCCATTTATTTTTTGAAACTATTGTCACTGCGCAGAAACCATTTCTCCTTCAAGTTTGCACGCTGGCATGCTATATTTTTGACATTTTGAACCTTTTTTTAGTCTCTTGGTTTGGGCATTCAATGCCTAATGGCCATTCGATCAGTCATACTTGCTACGTTGTTCGTTCTGGCGCAATTTGTGCTCACTGACTTCTGTCCGACGGAAAAGCGCGGTGTTCGGCACCCGATATCTGATAAGAAGAGTATGCTCTTTGAAATGTATATTTCGAAAACTCTAGTGTATAAAAGATGAACAGATCTACAGCATAAATTTGCTTCATTTTAGCCGAATTGAGTTCAGGAATTTGATAACATCAACAACAATATTATAGACTATGTCCCAGGGAAGAAAGGCTGCTGAAAGACTAGCTGGAAAAACGATCTTTATTACCGGTGCATCAGCCGGTATTGGTCAAGCTACAGCGTTGGAATATTTGGATGCTTCAAATGGTAATGTTAAATTAATTCTGGCAGCTAGAAGATTGAACAAGTTGGAGGCAATCAAGGAACAGATTGAGAAGGATTATCCGGCAGCAAAAGTATATGTGGGTGCTTTGGATGTTACCGCAACTGACAAGATCAAACCATTTTTGCACAGCTTGCCAGAGGAATTCAAGGACATCGATATTCTGATTAATAATGCTGGTAAGGCATTGGGAAGCGATCTTGTGGGTACTATTTCAGCAGAGGATATTCAGGGTATGATCGATACTAATGTGACCGCTTTAATAAACGTTACACAGGCAGTGCTTCCGATTTTCAAGGCCAAGAATTCTGGTGATATTGTAAATTTAGGATCTGTCGCTGGTAGAAACCCGTACCCAACCGGTGCAATTTACTGCGCAACAAAGCATGCAGTCAGAGCCTTCACACAAAGTTTAAGACAAGAATTAATCAATACAAATATCAGAGTAATTGAAATTGCCCCTGGTAATGTCGAAACTGAATTTTCGTTAGTTAGATACAAAGGTGATCCTGATAAGGCCAAGAAAGTCTATGAAGGTACCACTCCGTTATATGCGGATGACATCGCGGATTTGATCGTGTATACTACCTCCAGGAAACCAAATACGGTTATTGCGGATGCCCTAGTATTCGCAACTAACCAAGCATCAGCGTATCACATCCATCGTGGTTAGATAAACGGTAATTAGATGACATCCAAACATTTCAAATTCAACAGTACAGATATATTGAAGTACGTAATCTTATTCAAATTTATTCAAAAACTCTATGAACTCATTGTACGCAATTCTGCTTTTGTTTCCTTGATATTTTATCACTTGCACGAAATAATCCTTGTAATTATCCAATAATTCCTCAGGGTTACCAGTGAAACCAGCTTTTTCAATTAGATTTATAAATGTGTCTCTCTTATCCCAATTTTGCTCTGTCATAACATCTGGTAGGAAAGTCGCACTGCAAACCGCGCCCGTTTGCGGATTCTTGAACATCAACTCTATGCCATGTACGCCAAGTTCCCAATTAAAAATGTCACCACCATGACTCTCGCCATCATAAATCGTTTCGAAATTTTGAAGAATGTTACAGCTACATCGCAAAAGAGGTAACTCATTCTTCGTAATCGGTGGAAATCTTCGATCTTGCAATGCAGAAATTATAGAATACCTTTCTATACCTTTAAGGATCGGTAACCTAGCAAAAGTTCCGATACATCCTCTGAGGGCATATTCATTCCCTTTCTGTTTCCTTTTTTTCTCCCAAGTGACAAACAGTGAAGTTTTAGAGCTAGTGTCAACTGTCGCTCCTGGAAACAAGTCATGACAGATCCGCTTGAATGATATGTCTAGAGAATGAGTATCTTCACTCAGCTCTCTATAAAGTTGATAATACGCGTAAAATGCGTATGGCGAAGATTGTACTTGATCGGCACACATTAGCTAATTTCTTCAACCAAATTCAAAGTAAATATGAACTTTGGAAAGTATTTATGACTTGAAGTTGTGTCAGTGAGGGATGAGCTTGATATCCGTTCAATCAAACCCTTAAAAAAGGAAAAATAAACGACCCCAGTGAGGATTGAACTCACGATCTTGCGATTAACAGTCGCACGCCTTAACCAGCTTGGCCATGGAGTCTAATATTTTTCTTAGGGGTGAAAAATATCCGATGTTCCCATACTAGAAGAAAAAATGTGGACTATTAGAAGGAATATGGGAACCATCAGAAGTAAAATGGAACAATTGCAAGGTCACCAACGTATTTTCGAGCAAAAAACAACGAATAATACTCTAGCTACCTCATGTGGTGTTGAAATATAAATCGAGATTGTAAGATATATTAAAGAGATGACTTATAAGAATCAGAAAGAGACAATTGGTCTGTAAAACAAAATAAACGAAGTCAGATGAAACCCTAACAGAATGTCAATCGATAATGCAAAGATATCGGATGATAATCTATCACGAGACGTTTACAACTCAGGAGTCTGACTACGAAGGAGTCTATGGCATGGAACATGAAATAACAGTTGTACTGTGGATTCTATGGGACTAGAAATGGTGTGATGACGATGAAAATTCTTCACTCGTCGTCCTCTCTTATGGTTCAATAGGTGCGAAGTATTAGGTATAAATACTGACGTATTTTCCAGATGTTAATCCAAGTTCAATTAGTCTTATCTCAATTCATGATATAGAAAACCAAGGAATTATATATCTCTATAATTGAATATCATAGTATCATCATCAATGTCAAACCAAGTTACTATCGACAACGCCGAAGAAAACATTCTTTATAAATATGGTAGCGCCGCTAAAGTTCCCTTCTCAATGAGTAGAGAAGCGGAGGATTCTTTGTTTACGTCTCGTGAGAAATCAAACTCTTCGGAAATTAGTAACAATGGCACTGATCCCAACTTGAGTGATTCACAAAGAGACTTTCCTTCGTTGCAACCTTCAATCCCGGCCAGTGTTGATAACAAACAGGAAGGTTCCCCTAAATCAAGCGCATACGATGCGGGTTATCAACACACTGGTTCCACACAAGGTTATACTTACCCTTACCCATGGCCGAGTCCATATCCTCCAATTGCGCCACCAATGGTGCCACCAATGGGGAATGGCATGTTCAACTGGAATATGAATGCTGACGGAATAAAATACATTCCGGCCACTAGCTATGAAACATTCATGTACCAGCAAAAACTGCTGAACGATCAGTTCAAGCAATATCGAAAGTTCTATGACCAGAGATCAGAAGATGATACCACTTCTGAGTCCGCTAAAGAGTCTAACAATGAACAAGTGTTACCAGACTTGGATGAGATCAGTAATCCTTCGGAATTTCCCAGATGGATGAGATCATTCAAAAGATTTCTGGAAGACAACAAGCTAGGTGATATCATACCTGACAGATTAAATGAATCTGAGAGGGACGCCACGAAGAGCGAAAAGGCTTTCATCATTAATTCCTTCAAAACATATGTGAAGGAAACAGCCTATCCAAAGAGCGTCAAAGACGCAATAAAAAGAGGACACGACCTGTTCCGAATTATCCTATGTCATGTATCCGAAGACAGTAACCTTAGATCCGCTATATGGAGAGAACTAACCACAATAAGTTACGACGGATCTGAAGATTCATATTACTATACTAGTAGAGTGAAAGAGCTTTATAGTCAACTTAAAGCAACAAATTCCAACATCCCAGAAGACATAATTTGTGAATACCTGCTCAAAAATTTGCACGGTCAATACGCAAAGATTAGGGAGAATCATTACCTGGAATACGACCTGAACACAATCGCAGGCATTTCTAAATGTGTATTGCGCACATATGACAGATTGATAAAAAATAAGAAACATACATCCGAAACATCACCTTCAGTAACAAACAGACATTGTTACAAGTGTTCCTCTGAGGGCCATTTTGCTCCTCAATGCCCAAATGTCAAAGATAAACTACCAAAACACTCCATCAATTCACGAAAGGAGAAAAAGCCTAACTATCGTAAGGGTATCCATAAAATCGGATTCACCAGCGACACAGAGTTACTTAGGCATTCTCCAGAATTCGAAGAAGAAACGTCCGAGTATGACGAAGACACCACAAACTGGTGAACTAGTTGAAGATAACCAACATCTATTGATTGACTCTGGGGCCGCCATATCAGTAATTCGCGACCCAGGCCTCCTTCACAACATTAATAAACACCCCAATATAGGCATAGCTGACGCGCAAGATCGTGAGATCCCCATAAGTGTCAGTGGTGACCTACAGCTAAGCTTCCCGGGTACCTCCATTATTCACACAGAGGCAGTGGCATCTACAGTGCCACATGTCGACATATTGAGCCTCCATGAGCTCCAAAAAAACGGAATCACCGTCGACTTCAACAATTCCCAAGTAACTAATAATAAAGGGAAAATGGTAGCACGGATCAAAAAGATCGGACCTTACTATTGGATACCGGCAAAATATATCCATAAACCACACAAAAAGTTGAACGTCATGAACGTTCAAAAACAACCATTGTTCCCTATGGAATTTATACATCGGCTCCTAGGTCATGTCAACATTAAAACTTTAAGAGATTCCATTAAGCAAGGGATGCTGACAAATTTATCCATGGATGACATAGATTGGTCCGGATACTCTAACTTCCAGTGTGAGGATTGTGTGAGCGGAAAAAGCAAAAAGCACAAACACTTGGTGGGTTCCAGATTGACATACCAAAAATCCTATCAACCCTTCGAGTTCTTGCATACCGATATTTTTGGACCTGTACCTCACATGCCCACATCGTCACCATCATACTTCATGGCATTCACAGATGAAGCCACGAGATTTAGATGGGTTTTTGGCTTGTGGAATAAAGAAGCTGAAACGGTTACCTCAAAGTTTCGCGAACTGGTAAATATGGTTAAAACCCAGTTCAACACAAAGGTACGCAGCTTCCAAATGGACAGAGGATCCGAATATACTAATAAGACAATTCGTAACTTCTTCAAGGAGTACGGAATAATCCCGTGCTACACTTCCGTAGGTGACTCAAAAGCAAACGGAGTAGCTGAACGCCTTAATTATACACTGCTCGATGATTGCCGGACACTGCTTCGCAGTAGCAATCTACCATTACATCTTTGGTTCTATGCAGTGCAGTTCTCGACGCTAATGAGGAACTCATTAATAACGTCCAGTGTTGGCACTTCCTCCAGGGCCAAAGCAGGCCTGACAGGACTAGATGTCAGCACTATTTTACCATTTGGACAACGTGTCATGGTAAATAATCCGCCAAAGAACAAACTTAGACCACGGGGTATAGTGGGATTCGCACTCACACCATCCGCGGAATCCCATGGCTATCTAATATACATCCCATCGAAACATACCGTCACTGACACTACGAACTACCTGATAATTCGGGGTGATCCTCATGACAGGACAGATGACGCCGACGCAGTCATTGCTCCCCTACTTGATCAACTCGAAGCCAGACAGGACGGTGAATTCGATAATAATATGTCCACCCATTCGGGTGGTATGGAAATGGATGTGTCAATCCATTCGGGTGGTACCATTCATCAAAGGCCTGTATCACCAACCCCAACAGCCGATAACCTATCTACCTCGTCGGGTGGTAATGACCCCATCCAAACTGGAACCACAGATACAACTGAAGTCATACCAGAGTATATCCCCGAGGGCAACAATGATGTTCTAGGACCAGACATCCATGATGATCCACCGGAACATACCAATGATGATCCTCCTGAACATACCAGTGACGAGATCGCTGATAATATCGAGGAACATGGTTCAAACATGATCAATGAAGATCCCCGAATCAATCTTCAAAGCGCAAACCATGCTGTCACCTATGATAATACAGAAAGTGACGATCAGCCCACGCAGAATGAACCAACGTCAAACCCCATAAATGATCCAGCAAACGATCACCCATCGTCCGCCATCATTGACAACACTAAGACACCGGATCCAATTCCCGATACCGTCTCAAGAAGAACCATCAATAATGATATTGACCCAAGCAGTGCAATTGCATCCACGGTCGGAATACAGGCATCTGCTTACGATGATGTTGCTCCTACTACGGAAGACGAGCGCACCACATCATCGACCTCCACAGCAGAACTCGATCCACTTCCCAGCGAGGAAGACTCCCCCGTACCAGAGAGTACTACTGTAGCAACTCCCGATAGCGAAACACCTGAGTCTATCTCCAATGTGGGTGGTAACGATCAGTCTCCAGAAGTTAATGCTAAAAGTTTAGAAGAAAGAAAGAATAGAATTTTTCAGTACCGTAATGGCGACATCCCGAGGGTAAAGCCACCAAGTACAAAAAGAAAAAGTAGTTTAGCTCTAGGTGAAATTGAAGATAGGACTCAACGCAAGAGACCAAAGCGTCATATACTTTATGTCAACGCAGTACACTCGAATCCAACTCCTCATGTTAAACCCTCCTTAAGTTACTATGAGGCAATTGTCAATAATGATGATAAAAATGATGCAAAAGGATACAACGAAGCCTACATGAAGGAATATGACCAATTGATCAAAATGAAGACCTGGGATCCTAACAAACCTATAAAAGAAAAGACGATCCCTAGACAACAAATAATAAACTCCATGTTTATTTTCAACACTAAGAGAGATGGAAGGAAGAAATGCAGATTCGTTGCAAGAGGTGACCAGCAGAAGGCTGGAACTTACAAAGAAGACCTCAAAGCAAACACGGTACATCATTACGCACTGATGACCAGTCTCAACATAGCACTAGACAAGAAAATGTTTATCACCCAATTAGACATATCCTCAGCGTACCTATACGCTGAATTGGAAGAAGATCTGTACATCAGAGCACCTCCACACATGAAGCTCAAAGGAAAAGCATTCAAGTTGAACAAGTCACTATATGGACTTAAGCAGAGCGGAGCGAACTGGTACAAGATGATTGGCAGTTACTTAACCAACTCTTGCAACATGACAGAATTAACCGGTTGGCCATGCGTGTTCAAAGATGAAAATGAATGTTTTGTATGCCTCTTTGTAGACGACATGATCGTCCTGTCCAAAGATATCAAGGCAGCAAACAAACTAGTCAAAACTCTAAAGAAAAAGTTCGAGACCAAAGTGATCCACGATGGGAAATTAGACGAAAACAACATGGCCACATACGATATTCTAGGACTGGAAATAGAATATACGTTCGGAAAGAAAATGACAATAGGAATGGAAAACTCCTTAAGCGAAAAGCTTCCACATTTAGGTTTTGATATCGAAAAGGATAACAAGAAGTTTCTTGTGCCAGGCACACCAGGTGAACACATCCACAAAGATAATCTGGTCGTTGAAGAAGACGACTACAAAGAAAAGGTTAAGCAAATGCAGAAGGCTATAGGATTGCTATCATATGTGGGATACAAATATAGATTCGATATTCTATATTACGTGAACATCCTAGCTCAGCATACACTATACCCCTCAGAGCAAGTGGAGAAACTCACCAAACAGCTGTTGAACTTCGTGTGGCAGTCAAAACACAAAAAGCTGATTTGGCATGCCAACAAGCACACCAAGACAAATAGGATTACCGCTATCACTGACGCATCGTTTGCGAATGAAGAAGGATTCCGATCACAATTGGGCCATTACTACTGCCTAAATGGAAAAGTCATCGGTGGGAGATCATCTAGCGAAAAACTGCGTGTCATATCATCTACCGAAGCGGAAATATATGCGGTAAGCGAATCAGTCCCAATGTTACAAGGATTAGCATGCCTAGTAAAACAAATTGATCCATCATCATCACTTAGATCGAAGATATTAACTGACTCAAAACCTACTATATCAATAGTAGAGGACCAAAGTGAAGATTCAAGAGCGTTCAGAAATCGTTTCTTCGGGACACGAGCTTTCAGGTTAAGAGATGAAGCTAGACGCAACGATCTGAAGTTCGAATACATAAAGACAGAAGATAACTATGCGGACATATTGACCAAGCCTACATCAATAGCCATATTCAAGAAGCTTACTCATTCATGGGTGAAATAGCATTATTGAACCATGGGTGGTATGTTGAAATATAAATCGAGATTGTAAGATATATTAAAGAGATGACTTATAAGAATCAGAAAGAGACAATTGGTCTGTAAAACAAAATAAACGAAGTCAGATGAAACCCTAACAGAATGTCAATCGATAATGCAAAGATATCGGATGATAATCTATCACGAGACGTTTACAACTCAGGAGTCTGACTACGAAGGAGTCTATGGCATGGAACATGAAATAACAGTTGTACTGTGGATTCTATGGGACTAGAAATGGTGTGATGACGATGAAAATTCTTCACTCGTCGTCCTCTCTTATGGTTCAATAGGTGCGAAGTATTAGGTATAAATACTGACGTATTTTCCAGATGTTAATCCAAGTTCAATTAGTCTTATCTCAATTCATGATATAGAAAACCAAGGAATTATATATCTCTATAATTGAATATCATAGTATCATCATCAATGTCAAACCAAGTTACTATCGACAACGCCGAAGAAAACATTCTTTATAAATATGTGGCGACACTAGCTTCTGTGGAAATGAGTGGGTGCCATCTTTCTTCTACGATAGGAGCCTGGGCAGCTATTGATGGACAATGATGGATCATGACGAGCTTACATAAAGTCGCGACAGGCTCAGCCACTTACATAAAGAAGTAATGGCCCAACTAACATTTGGTTAACGAATCGGCGCGCTACAATTTCAGGTGAATGAGCCGCATTATACTTAATTCTAAAATTGACCTAGACATGTGGTAAGATCTTTAGTGCTTACCGAATCGAATGACACAAATGACACACAAATTTTAGCCGTCAAAGGTACAGGTACTTTAAGTGGAAACGCTATTGAAGCCATAAAAAAAAGCCACAGACAAGTTTCAGAAAGCTTTTCTGTGTGTGTCAACTCGAGAACTCACAAGCACGCAAAGTACAGAAACAAAATATCACAATATTGTTTTAAAAGGATGGATGCCATCTGCCGATTGCTCTCTATCTTATTAATTGATATATTTTCAGGGTCTCATATACCTCTATCTTGTCTCTGTCATTTGCAATGATATTCTTTCTCACTTGCATGTCAAATCTCTTCCTTTAGTTCAAGTTGATTTGGCCTGTTTTATATACATTGTTTATTCTTATTCGTTTTTTGGTTTTTGTTTTCTTTAGTGCGGGCCCACTTTGCCCGGATGCATTGAACGAAATATAAACTAAACGTAAAAATTATGATACATGGTTAACTATTTACTTTTTATTTATGTATAAATAGTAAATGACGAATAGCTGATTTTAGCTCAAAAGATACCTTGCTGTATAACTGCAGAGTATATTCCATTTCTGGCAGCTGGGACTTTTGAAATCCATCTACCCAATTTATGCTCTTTGGCCACGGTTGCCAGTACACGAAAAGTTTCCTTACCATGTTTTCCACTTTCTACCACTTGTATCTTTGTGACGACGCCTTTACAATTCGATAAATCTCCCAGTAATGAAAACTCCCTCATATTTTCAGCAAGTTTCCATACTTTTAGGTTACCATTCCAAGAACCAGATATGAAGATATTGGAATAGGGTATTGCATGAAGAGCAGTTACCCAATATGGCCTAGCAAGTCTTTTTTCTTCCAGCTGCTTTGATTTTACTTCATCACTGGCTTCTCCAGAAATTTGTGTTAATTCTGGCAAGGGAATGATACCATGGGATGCTCTCATTGTATAAACTGGTTTCTTTTTTGCCAAAGACCATAAACATATATTTCCGTTATCAGAACCGGTTACAAAATGAGAGTCGTCTATCATGCTGACAACGTCAATGCTTCCCTCGCTGTAAAATGCTGGTATTTCAGATTCATTTGGAGATGTAACTTCTCCATCGGGGGATGACACACTATTCTCTCTCAACCATTTCTTTTTTAGTCTATCAGTATCATCACCACCTCTAAAAGTCAACCTCGTCTCATCTGGAATTTTCCAAAGCATGGCGGTTTTATCACGAGCACCCACGGTAACACATCTTTCAAGCCCCAAAGAGGATACATCAACTACTATATCATGATGTCCATATAAAGTTTCCAATTGAGATAATTGATTGATAGAGTATGTCCTTATCTTGTAATCTGCGCACGCTACATAAAGTTGGTCAGTGTTTCTCCTGAAAAGTAACGATATTACTTCGCCTCGACGGTCTTTTGTAGGAAAAACCCTCAACGGTGCCAATGACTCTGTGCTCCATACAATCACCTTTTTGTCCCTACCTCCTGTAACAACATATTTACCATCTGGGGAGGCTGCTACGGTTAAAATCTCTTTATAATGACCCATAGTTGTATTTTCGTATTCGTGAGGATTCTCAGGTATGTATTTTGCACCTCCTTTTACATACTTCAGTTTCTTAGGTCTCTTACTGAAATCCGTAACGTCGTATTTTGTCAATTGCAAGTCCTTGCTCACAGTGTATGCGAAAAGTTTGCCTCTATTTTTTGCACTCCTTTGATCATCAAGATGATTGAATTTATTTACAGGGGGAACAAAACAACTTATACACGTCAAATTATTTTCTCCCACCCTCGTGAAGCAAGTAGTAGCCTCGGATAAAAGTAATTTATCAGCGATGAATCTATGCACCCGCCCGTGTTGTTCTGCAACGTCTTGTTGCAAACGAGATGCCAAAATATCCTTATCCATTTCACGTGCATCAAAATTACTATAATCATCTACCAAACCCTTGTTTACCTCCCCTTCTTTAGTCTGTGATTCTTCACGCATGATATCATTTGCTTCGTCTTTTAAATTTTCCAAATATTGCTTTGCAAGCCTTCTTCTTTTATCCGCTGGATTCTCCCCGCTGAATTCTTCATCAGAACTTAGCACTTCTGCATCTGAACGTTCTGACGACTCATTATCAGAATTTTCGACTTCTTCAGATGAGGGATCAGTTATTTCCTCATCACCATTTTTTGGAAGCTGCTCATTGTTTCTCTTTCTCTTACGTCTCGCAGTTTGTATTTCTGCCATTATATATATGTTAAAGAGTGTAACAATTGGTTATTGGACTAGACTTTTATCCAAATGAACTCAAAGCTACTACTAACTATTACTTCAAACCTCATCGCATCGAACTTAATTATTAAAAACCTTGAAATTTTTTTTCATCTCACTTTAAACGGAATGGACATATGTCTCTGTTACCCGGATATCAAATACTTCGGCGGTTAATTTCATTGCAACAAATGCTTGCAAACACCAAAAGTAACTCATATTCAACGCAAGCTTCTTGGGTATTAGAGTTATATCTTAAATATCGAATACATGTTCTTCGATTGGTTTAACTCTATGATGTATGATTACAAGGCCTTCTTTGAGATAATTATTGCGCATAATTCATTTGTTGCTCGAACCTTGCCTCTCTAAGATCGTTTACCCGTTTGACCAAATTGGGCAGCTCTGCCCTTTCTGATATTTTAGCTGCTGCAATCAGCGCTCTATCTTGTTTTAACTCTTGTGCCAATGATAGGGCCATATCCGAATTCTGATCCGAGCAGGCCGTGGCAAATAATCTCAGGAGCGACTTGTCATAAGCGCCATTCAATGAGGCCAGTAGCTCATTTTCATTACCGTACAACTCACCGTCGTTCTCCAAAGAATCACCTAGTAACGATGAGAGAACTTTAGATCTGAGGAACTCTTCCTCTGCAGCCATTTGTGAAGGAACAGCAACCTCCGTGAGTTCTCTTTCATGACCTGTATTAGTGGCAGCTTCTGCCTCTCCAGCGAGAGCTTCATCCCTCTTTTTTTTAATTTCTTGGAGTATAACACTTTTGACATATATTGGTATTCTGACTTCCATTTCTGAAGGTAGTGGCAAAGGGAATTCTGGCCACATATTCTTTCCTTTAACCAGGATACAATTCAGCGTATCATATGTGAGTCCCAGAGGCCATATATGCACTTGTGATTTCTCATTGCCTCCCGAAATCCTCCAAACCTCCATATTTGCGTCAAGAAGTGGCAACCATTTACTTTCTGCGGAGTGCCGCCATTTAGACAATACCAATAGAACATTGTCGCTAGCGAAAATACAGGGATCTCCGTAAGTAGAAAAAAATAAGCTTTTAATCCCAAGGGGGTTGAAACTTGTGAAATCTGTCTCAATATTAGAGTTTCCTCTCGCGATAGATTGAGGAAGTGCTATAGGTAGAGAGCATTCTTTCTGGTAGTATTTTGATAAATGAGAAGATTGCTCAAAAATAGAATACGAAACACCATTATATTGTGAATAGTGGACTGCAAACACTCTGTAATCCTGCGCGGAAATGGCTACCACAGGAGACATCTTTTCAACCGACAATGGAACACCGAATTGATTGAAAGTCCTCATGTAGCCGAATGAAGTACCCAAGAATATTCTCTTTGGTGTTGCTGCAACACAAGTAATCTTTTCTCCTTGTTGTATTGGAATAGTTTTGGTCCAGTTTGAGTTCAACATGGTATGGGACCTATAATGAACTTGGCCTGATCTTGATTGAGCAAATAATGCCCCATTTTCATTCAATGAGCAGACATCATAACCAAAGATATCCTCAAAGTGGTATTCTTTAAAACGCCCAATATCGAAGAAGGATACCGTAATACTGTTTTGTAGATTGTTTTTCACCAAAGAAACGTATCCAACATTATTCATTGTCAGGTATCTTCTGTCACTATTACCAAATGGGGTGGCACCAGGCGACAAAGGTTTATAGTGATAGGTGTGTGAAGCAGGTGTGATAAACTTTCCCTGATAATTTTTTGAGTCAAATGTTGATCTATCATTTTTATGCTTCTTTTCCGTGACATAACCGGCGCCATCATCATCGTCAATGAAGTCTTCTTCATCATCGAAATGATAAATTCGCTTAGAACCATCTTGGTCCCTATTTTCATCGAACACATGTTCTCCATTTTCAATATGTTTGTCGGAAGGCCCTTGATGCCTTCCTGTAGCAAAATCCGAATCGCTCTCCTCCAGGTCCGACTCCACGAATAAACTCGTCTTCTTAATTCCATCAACATTTGATTGATAGTCAGAGTTGACATCTTTGACAGATTCAACCGCGCTATGAACGATGATTATCTCGCCCGACCAAGTCCCCATGATGAGATCCAACGTTTTCGAATCTGGTTGAGGCCTCCAAACAAAGTTTGTAATCTTTTGCTTGAATTCTTTCTTAAATGAGATCTCAGAGGTAAGCCAATTCCATATTGTTAATCTGTTTTGCAGGTCAACTGCAGCCACGTAGTTACCGTGCAGTGGCTCAAATTGTAGATCAATAAAGTGGGATTTAGAAAAGGAGGAATTGACCAAAGTCTTGATTAGTTCGTAGCCCTTTACAGAGAAAATTTTTACTGTCGAGTCTTCACAAGGTAATCCGAATTGTAATCCTGTAGGATGCCATGCTGGACGGGTGCAAATTCTATTCTCGTCACAAAACTCAGCGTCTTTGATGACATCATGATCTTCACCATCGTCTGGAGTTTCAGGATAAGTCACCTCATCTATTTCATTCAACTTTTGCAAAAGTCTATCTGTGTGGGCGTCGTTATATGAATTGGCAGGAATATAGCCCTTCAATTCTTGCACTTTATTGGGTCTTGTGGAGGACAGAGAAAAGAACTGTACATTTCCGTTAATAAATGATACAGAAAGTAGATTGGTCTGTGTACTGTATGAAAGTTGTGATATTTGTTCGTCTACCTTCACGACATGCTTTGTAAAAGCTTCATTGTCTAATTCCACGATCGACATCTCTAGGTCATCTCCGCCGAATACTGCCATCCTTCCACCATGCAAAATGGTACAATCGCGAAAAGGTAGAGCAGATCTTACAAGCAATTGATCCATGGGGTGCTCAAGATCATACCTATAGGCGTCACCTTGTAAAGTTGTGACAAGGCAGGTAGTATCGGAAGCACATCGAATAGAAGTCAAATTCTTAGCAATCTCGAGAATTTCAGGCTCGTCTTCTGGTTTGTTGATTTGTAACACTTTGCTTAAACCGTTTTTGTTAGCAACACAAAGTGTCTTGTTATCTGAAGCAAGGGACACCAAAGTCTTTCCTCCGTAGTCAAAGACTGACTTGTCGATTATTTTTGACATATCAAGGCCAATGGACTACCAATTCACGATTTCTGTTTCAGCCTACTTAGTCTACGATGAATACGTGACAAATAATGAGAAGCCGCGATAGAAGCGTTGCTTTATACCCGTAGTTCAAACTTCCATTGATAGTTTTATTGCGTAATTGTCTTGATGTGTCGCGCGTCTCACAAATTTCAAGTCAACACATTCAATTCAAATTTATGGGCCAAATTGTATAAAGCAAGGGGAGGCTCAATCCGCTTCATATTTGACCAATTGTTCAGTATTACAAGCCTGGTGAGGACTTTTTCTAGCTCCGTGAGTTACAAAAAAGGTTAAATAACTTTTATTTCGGTTTGAAGCAATAGTAGGCCCTTCTAGCAGCAGCCAAGAACCATGGACTTTTTAGAAGATGATGAAATTGACTTAGATTTACCTACTGTTACAGACATTGATAGAGACCTGTTTACGAAAGAGGTTGAAAAGGCAGGTGATATCTCTGCTGCCTGTATTTCCTTTGACGTTGATGACTTCCTGATGAATAACAACTTTCAGTACATGCCGTTGGAAGACTTGATCAAAGATTTTTCACATCTTTCACAGAATATGGTACACATATTAATGGACAAAATCACGAACAAATATGACGATTGCTTGAAATTTTGCGAACCGTACATAGATCGTGACAACGAAAGCGCATTGGATTTGCAAAAGGCGAAGATGGACGTAAACCAATTCATTGCACAGCTAGATAAATTGATGCATAAGGATTTAGCGCGCACAAGAAAAGTGATTTCAGAAACATTGGACTACGTGCGAAAGCTGGACGATTTTTGGCATCAACTAGATGATCAAGCACGAATACCTGACATGCTAGCCTTGGCGAAGCAGTTGAGTAAGACATTACATATGATGTGCGGCACGGAAACCTTAGAAGAAACTCTATGTATAGAGCTGATGGCACAATTGCACTCGCTAGTGATAAGGATTAGTTCAGTGTTGGAAGGTTTATCAATCATCAATTCAACATATGTGCACCACTTACAAAACGAGTATCATGGTCTCCTGCAAGAGTTTCAGATATCCCTCAAAATACTCACTGATAGATGCCTTCAAGATCCAAAACAATACGAGAAACTCTCAAGAGCTCTCGTGTCAACTCTTCATCAATAGTCAATTTGATACTGTAAATACGGGCATTTTGTATCTTCGTCACTATACACGCCATTTTTAGAAAGTTTTCCATTTTGGCATTTCGATTGAATAATAATAGTCAGTCGCTGAGATCAAAATATTAAACAAACGCACGCTTGTATTACATGTGCAAAGTACCAGCATTGAGTGATTTGGGTGGCGTAGATGTTCAGTTTCGGATCCACAAATAATAATGTGGGCGGTTCCGGCACTGGAAGTACTCTCTTTGGGAGCAAACCTTCTGGAGGCGCATCGTTTTCCTTTGGCCAAAACAGCACTGGTAATGCTCAACAAGCTGCACAGCAACCTGTAGGTAGTTCCACAGGATTTGGATTCGGTAACAATCAACCCGGTACGCAAAACACGGGCTTGTTCACAGGGGGCCAACAGAGTAACGTAAAGGCAGGCAGTCCGTTTGGCAACTCAACTACTAGTGGTGCAGCTGCCAACACCGGCACTGGGCTCTTTGGAAATAATCCGGGTTCTACAAATAACAATGCATCTTTACTGGGTCAACAATCAGCTACAGGTGGTGGGCTATTTGGCAATAAGAAACCTACGAATGGCCTTTATGGAAGTTCTAATCAGACTTCTCAGACCTCCCAGAACAATAGCGGGGGTGGGCTATTCAACAACAGTCAAAACAACCAGACTGCTCCTGGTGGTGGATTATTTGGAAATAACAATCAGAGAAATGCAGGTGGTGGTGGATTGTTTGGCAACACCAATCAGAGCACTACGGGTGCATCGGGCGGTGGTGGATTATTTGGTAATGCCAACCAGAGTACTGCGGGAACATCTGGTGGCGGTGGGTTGTTTGGTAATGCTAACCAAACAACTGCAAATACATCTACCGGTGGTGGCTTATTTGGAAATACCAATCAGAACTCTACTGGCGCATCTAGTGGCGGAGGGTTATTTGGTAACACAGGCCAAAATTCGGGGAGTTTGTTTAATCAAGCTGGAAATAATACTAATAACTCTCTTTTTGGAAATAGTAATACCGGGGTGTCGACAGGAGGTGGCCTTTTTGGGAACCAGTCTGGTTCTTTAGGAAATCAGCAGACTTCAAGTACAGCAACAACAGGAGGTCTGTTTGGTAGTAAACCACAAAATACCACAGGGGGTGGCCTCTTTGGCCAAGGTAATACAGCAAGTGGTTTGTTTAATCAAACCAATGGCCAATCCGAGGCTCAATCTCAACAAGGAAAATTTGGTGCAAATTTTTCCACTTCAACACAACCATTATTCGCCTGGTCAAACTCACAACCAAACCAGTCTGTCTCACAACAACAGCAGCAGCAGCAGCTACAACAACAACAATTACAGCAGCAACAAAATCAATTATTTCAGCAACCCCAACAGCTGCATTTACAGCAACAAACGAACTACCCTCTACAAATACAGGAGCAAGTGATAAAATGCAAAGAATCTTGGGATCCAACTTCAAGCAATACGAAACTAAGAGGTTTTGTTTACAATAAAATAAATGAGAACGAAGCCATGCTATATCATAAACCCCCATATGTGAGTCAAGAGGAATGGGACAATGTTTCAGACAAAAAACCTTCAGCGTCATTCACTCCAGCGGAAATACTCGGGTTTGAAGGATTAAATCAACGTACACAATTGCAACGAGAAAATGTGGCTCAAGCTAGATTAATATTGAATCAAATATTGGAAAAATTCACTCAGTTACAGCAAAAGCATGAATTAGATACTGCTGCAAGAATACTGAAGGCACGATCGAGAAATATTCAAATAGAAAAGAGAATTCTACGTGTGGGCACACAATTGGCTATTTTAAAAAGCAGAGGGCTGCCATTAAGTGTCTCAGAAGAAAAAATGTGGTCTCAATTCCAATCACTGTTACAGCGTGGTAACGATCCTGCTGGATTGGGTAAGACAAATGAGTTATGGGCTCGTCTAGCAGTACTCAAAGAACGCGCTAAGAATATATCCGATCAATTAAACAGTACTTTGGTTGTTGTAAGTGAAAATGGTGGGGCACTCTCCAATTCGATTCAAAACGAAGAGGAAAATAACACGAAAAGGGCAGATGAAGAGGTCGAAAAGAGGATTGATAAAGTCGTCGAAACGTTGAGCAGTCAGCAGCGCGGTATATCCTATTTGAGCAGCGTTCTTGAAAAAGATCACAAAACCGTGGATAGAATATTAAATAATAGGTCATCTAGATAATGTTTAACAGTATGTTAAACGAACTTTTATTGTATAATTACAATGCTAATACAAACTAAATGCACAGAGCCTCACCCAAAACCTTTGAATCCATGCAGTAAAATGTCTAACCTGTCTGATTGTGCACGTTTGTCTTTAAAACTCATATCAAGTCTGTCTATATCATGCAGCCATTTTTTCAGACCAACGGGAAAGGAATCGTAATTGTAGTATAGCTTCGGAGTTAATGCCAGATATTGGTGATGATTAAATTTTTTGCATTGCCCAATATAATCATGAAAATGCCTGGCAGCATCATCCAACATAAAATTGCTTCCTTTCTGCATCTGTTGCAGTTCGGGATGATGAAATTCACTCTGCTTAGCATTTTGAGCAAATTCATCAACTTGGAAGAACGTGCTTGTTTGAGGATTTGTCGTAACACAATCGGATTGTAAACCTGGCGATCGACTTAAAGGTATCAGTTCATTTGTTGCTGAATAGGCCGCTTCAACAGGTCTTTTATTAAAAAACAACGACGATACGCTGATTAGAGGTTGTAATGCACTTTTTCCGTAGCCTTCTCTGTGACTTGCAATATTCCACTGCTGTTTCAAAGATTCATAGACCGAATCTAGCTCTCGATATTCCGTAACTGAGTCGATGGACTCCTCTACTGGGTTCAGTATTGGCGTGGTCTCTATTTCATTCTCATTCAGCTTTATACCACGCAAATTAAATATAATCTTTGCAAGTCGAGTTACATTGCTGCTGCTCAGGACCAAATCCAAAGTTGGCTGATGTCGTGCCACAGAGTTTGCACGGTACGAAAATGTGTTCCTAGCGTACAAGATATTGCAAATCTTGCTTAATTCAGAGGCGATGTTACGAGTCCACAACAATTCGTTCGGCGGGGATACAGATCTATGAAATAACCCCAAGGTCAATAGGAGACAGTGATCCTGCAAAAAGCTAAGACGTTTTGACATTTCTTTTGACTGTTTATTTCAGCATTCTTTTGTTCAGGTTAATAATTTATTAAGTTCGATCGATAGGTTTTTGCCTTGCTTAAAATATATATTTCTTATCTACAAGTCCCATATGTGGTGAACAATCTACACATAAATTATCTACATATTCTCATTATGATGTATTCGTCTTTACAAATCATTTCCATTGTTTCTTTACAAAATGCCAGACAATTGGAGACACCCATAGGAGTGCACTCAGGTAGGCAGCATTAATCAAAGTTTGATTGGTAGCCTGTTGATGAAGTTTTTTCTCTTCTTCCGAAGCTTCTTGTTGTGGTAATCCAAACATTTATTAATAAGTAGCTAGGACGGTGAGTGATGCTCTAGTTTGCTGCTTTTTGATCTTGCGTAGGAACCTTCTGCTAGTATCAATTTTTATATATATATTTTTCACAATTCGGTTATTTTTTGAAATGTACGCAGGGAAAATGAAGCACATATGAGAAATAAGCAAAACACCAAGATTAAACGGTGGGAATTTTATCAAACAAGAACATCTAGATAAACGCGATGGAGGACGAAGGACTTATAAGACCTGAAGAAGGCAGTAATATTGATGAAGCTTTGGTGGAAAGACCGGAGAATACAGAATCGAATAATGATGATAATCAACAGGACAGACAAAGAAAACATATTGATGCGGATGACTCCGATGAGGAAACAGACAGATTAGATGTGAAGAATATGTCAAATTTTGTACCTAACGGCGGTAAAACTGGAGTCAATGAGAACTCACTAGAGATTGATGGATCGTATCGTAATCGTCAAGAGTTGGAAGATAAATTAGATCGTATCTTGAAGAAACCAAAAGTGAGAAGAAGTAGACGTGATGAAGATGATTTAGAGCAGTATTTAGATGAGAAGGTTTTGAGACTAAAGGACGAAATGAACATCGCAGCTCAGCTGGATATTGAAACCCTAAATAAAAGACTTGATACTGGAGATAATTCATTAATCGTTATGCAAAAGGTCAAATTACTCCCCAAAGTTGCAAGCGCTCTATCAAAAGCTAATTTAGCCGATACCATATTAGATAACAATCTATTACAAAGTGTACGGATTTGGTTGGAACCATTACCGGATGGATCATTACCATCCTTCGAAATTCAAAAGTCTTTATTTGCTGCAATAGAAAAACTGCCAATTAAAACTGAACATTTGAAAGAGAGCGGTCTCGGCAGAGTAGTAATTTTCTATACAAAATCAAAAAGAGTTGAACCCCAATTAGCAAGGCTTGCTGACAGGATTATTGCAGAATGGACTAGGCCAATTATTGGTGCCTCTGATAACTACAGAGATAAAAGAATCATGCAATTAGAATTTGATGCAGAGAAATTAAGAAGAAAATCCGCACTGGATTCCGCGAAGAGTAGAAAGAGAAAAGCTGGAAACGGTAAACGTGCAAGCTCCCATGGATCTTCAGCACAAACGTTATATGAACAAGCTGCTGCAAGAAGGAATAGAGCAGCTGCGCCAGCGCAAACGACCACAGACTACAAATATGCCCCAACGAGTAACCTGAATTCGACCTCAAACAACGCAAGAACAACCGGTGTAGGAACGACGCTAAACAATAGTGAAATGTACAAGAGACTATCATCCAGATTAAATAAAAACAAAAGAACCGCGAAATAGCAACTTTATACTCAGAGCCTTCCAACTATATGTAGAATTAAAACGTGCAACTTTAAAAATGTTTTTTTTGTTATACATTCCTTAAACAAGTATGTAAAATTAAATGAAATCTATCTTTCTGATTAAAGAAAATATCATTCGTGCGGCGTGGAAAGTAAGAAAATACAATGGCAAGCGATATAATAAAATCTCGATTTGCTTATGATCTTGGCTTCTCCTTCTTTTCCTTCCACAAAGCTAGCAAGGAAACACCAGACACTTTAACGACCTTGAATCTGACACCTGGAATATCACCCTTAGCCTTACCTTTTCTACCGAAACCAGCCAACAAGACTTCGTCATTTTCATCAACAAAGTTTAAACAACCATCGTTAGGAACGAAAGCAGTAACCTTCTTACCGTTCTTGATCAATTGAACTCTCACACACTTTCTGATAGCAGAGTTTGGTTGTTTGGATTCGATACCTAATTTTTCCAAAACGATACCTTTAGCGTGAGAAGAACCACCAAATGGAGAGGACTTGAAAGCAGTACCCAATAATCTCTTCTTATAGTTGTTTTCGGCCCAACGGCTGTCAAAAAATGAAAAAAATAAAGTTAGTAAACGCTCTTAGAACTTGTTCCAACCTAAATGCAATGCCAAACTGGAATACTAATCACATTTCGGTCCTGATTTCAAACTCTGCCCTTCAATTCTCGAAACCATGATTCTCGAATCAGATATCAACCCTCCTCCACGGCACTGCATTCCGGCTTCGGCACCTGTCAATCGACAGCTCTTTTCCATTCAAGATATCTCTATAACATACTTGTTTCTTCTGTGGACACGCAACTTTCTAGCGGAGTTCAAACCTCTTGGCTTACCCTTACCCATGTTTGGCTGTTGTTAGTTGTTCTAATTTCTACGTAATATGAAGTAAAGTCAGAAACTGAATTTAAAGTCTACTATAAGTTTAATAATTTCAACCAACATCCACTAACAGAATCCAACCACGTTCAAACAAAATCTCACCAGCTGTCCATGAGCTGGTGAATCTTTGCTTACTTGCTTCCTTGCCCCCTGGCTTCCTGGCTCGCTTCCATCAGGTTCGTTCTGGACTCCCTTCCAGGCAGGACAGCAGCTCAACGACGGGGGGACGTGAAACCGTTTCAGCTCGCGGCGGTATGCTGCCGCGAGCCTAGGCTCCCTGCCGCCAGATTGAATCGCTGCTTGGCTTTCCCAGGCCAACCGCCTGTCTGGGCTCCAGCGGGCGCTGCGAACAGTATGTCGGTCTGGGCAGAGACGTGCTCTGTCTGGCACGGGCGGAAAACAACCTCGACTGAAATAATTTCGCGGCACGCGAAACGAATATGGAGAAGAGGATGAACGGGTGTATGGATGTATGAAACAGGAGTTGGGTGTTAGTCAAGGATGCAGTCACAAGAAAACAAATGAATCATGAAGACTTCAAAGACTATACATTTATATATATTTCATTAAGGGCATCGCAAGGGAAATCGAGGTGAAAGTGAAAGTGAAAGTGAAAGTGGCTGAGATTGGTAGGAATCTGGCTGTGTCGGTATAAATAGTGTCACGCCAATTTTATTATTTTCGGTGCAATGAATCAAGAACAAGCTGAGACTGTAAAGGACTGCTGCAAGATTATAGTAGCCAACTATCTGAAAAAAAACGGATTCTCTCATACGTTGAATGCGTTTTTGAGGGAGTCTGGTCAGACATCCAAGGTCCTGATGGATAGTGACAATGGTAGCATTTTTGAGGCATTGGAGACCCTGGTGGGCGAAAGGATCGAATTCGGGCAAGAGGTTGTTGCACAGGAAATGCAAAAATTGACTGTTAACGACAGGCTGGTGGCCATTGACACCCGGAAGCATTTCGTTCCGTCGTGGAACCATCTTCTGAAATTCAGCGCGGTCCCGTTGGCAGTGGACAAAGATGCTTTGCCGGGCGGACTACCGCTCAGTGTCTCCTGGTGCGACCCAGACGACTCATTGATAATCTCTACCTCCATTAAGGAAGTGTGCATTTACAAGGAAGGCCGGCTGTACAGCGATTTGAGCGAATTAGGCAAGAAAAACGGGATTATCAGACAGTGTGGATCCATTGGGCACACAGGAGCTTATTACCTTTGCTGTCTGGATGGAACCTTATTGGTGGTGAACGAGGGTACTTCGGATTATAAATTCAAGCTGCATCAAAGGATTATCAGTCATATTAGCTTCGTACCGCAGGTGGAGGGCTCCTGGGTGATCGTTTCCTGTGGTCTGGATAACTATTTGAAGCTGCATAAACTAGATCTGGCAACCGGAGATTTTGAAGAATTGTGGAAAGTGAAATTACTCTCGCCATGCACATCATTACAGATAGCGCGCAAAGCCAATGGCTGCGGGAGTTCAGATGAGATAATGATTTTTCTCACGAGGCAAGACTATACTCATGTTATGTGCTATACAGTGGCGCGCGATAGATTACTTCTAACTTACAAAATCGCTTTGAATAACTCACAATTTAATGCTTTCTCCTTCAACGTGAGAGATATGGTTATCTTGGGTGACAAATGTATTGATGGGATACCACAACTGTCTTCAAGAAGTACTCTAGCTGTAGCGACTTCGCATATACCTTATATGAGGTTATTACTTGTAGAAATCCCGACCTGGGAGAGTGCAGCAACTGCAGAAACCACAGAAAAAACGTTTTATGATAAAATGTTGCGTAACATGGCTACAGAAGTCTCGCAAGATTCTTATTCGCAACCAATTTTGAGGACGCTTGGTAACGGTAATGGCGGCATACTTGTTGGCGGAAATCAGGGACTCTATGCAATCGACATACTTAGAAGTGATTCCTGGCTTATTACAGACATTCCGGAAGTTTTCAGATCTGAGAGAATTAAATGCATGGAAACCAATAAATCAGGCAATAAACTTGCCATCTTCTTCTCAAATCGATCATCCTGTATATTTAAGGTAGCGGAAATGGTCACTTGAAATTTGAAATATGAAAATCGAAAATTCAATCACAGAAAAAAAGGTCCATTTCGAAACTGAAGATAATGAAAAGAACCAAGAAATGACATCATTACAGCCTTTTGAGGCCACGGATCTCTTCCGATTAAACAACATAAACCTAGATATACTAACGGAGAATTTTCCGTTGGGATTCTACTTCGAATACTTAGTATTCTGGCCTCAATTATTCTTCAAAAGTATTGAAACGACAATAGATGAAAATGATAACTGCAGTAATATATCTGGATACATGATGGCAAAAACAGAGGGAAAAGGCCATGACTGGCACTGTCATATAACTGCCGTCACGATTGCTCCAACATTTCGTAGAGTTTCGCTAGCGTCGAGACTTTGCAAAGCCCTTGAAGCAATTACGGATTCACGGCCTCACGAAGTTAATTTTGTTGATTTATTTGTTAAGTGCAATAATTATTTAGCAATTAAACTCTACGAAAAATTGGGTTACAGTGTATTTAGGAGAGTAATCGGATACTACAGTTCGGGTGATGATGGTTATCCCACCAGTTTGAAGAACACAGATGACAATACCGACGCTTTTGATATGAGAAAGAGCATGCCAAGAGATAAAGAACGAAGTATTAGAAATGATGGAAGAAAGCACAAATGTTATCCACATGATGTAAGGTTTTGAGTCACCGATATCGATATTTTGCGCAAATTAAATCTAGGAATGTTACATATATGTGCATCTTTACGTATATATATATTATGGTTTTTTTGGTAGAAATTTTATTTGGTATGCACCATTTTTTATCCTTACTAAAATTCAATGTTTTGGTTTTGAGTTTGATGGCTGCCATAGTTGTTATTGTTGTTGCCAAAATTATATCCACCTCTGCCTCTGCCACTTGAGCCACCTCTGCCTCTACCACGACCTCTTCCACCTCTGCCGCCTCTGTGACCGCCACGACCTCCAAATCGCGGCCTTGCAGATGCTTGCCCAAAGGTATCCAAATTCATTTCTTTCTCCTCTTGCCATCTCATGTTCGTATTGGTTTCAGTAGAGGTAGAAATAGAATCGAAGAACGATGATTTTTGGTTGTAAAAGTCATCCGCATCACCTGATTTTTCTGATGGCGTTTCCGGATGACCATGCGAATCATCTTCTGGAACACTTCCAGTTTTACCGTCTTTTGCAAATTTCGCATTGCTAGTTTGAAAATCGAAATCTTCTGTTGGAATTTCGACTTTCTTCTCAGTCGAGCCACTGTGGCCCTTTGGTTGTCGATCTTGATTACGGTTCTTTGACAATGTCTTTTCCTTTCGTGGTTGTTTCGGTTTTACAGTTTGTTCTGTACTTACAGCAGCAGGGGGAGCGACCATAGATGGGTTAGGAGCGTATACTCCATAACCGGCAACCGCTGCAGGCACTTGTGGTTGGGCATGTTGTAAAGGTTGAGGAGGCTGCGAAGGTTGCAGAGGTTGGGATGCTTGTGGAGGCTGTGAAACTTGTTGGGCCTGTGGCGAAAATTGTGCTTGTGGATGCATCACCTGAGGCTGCACTTGATGAGGTGCCGAAGGGGCTACTGGTGCTGTGCTTCGTTGTCCCGCACCTGGAGGGGGAACAAGCGGCTGAACATCTTCTAGCTTACAATCTAGGATACTCAAATCCTTGACCTCATTACCGTTAAATTTGACAGACTTGTAGACTGTTGGAGTCGGAAAGATTTCTTCCGGCCCCCAATTTCGACGACCCTCTGTGCCAAAGCAGCGCACCTCTCTCAAAGTGACTGTGCCTTTGTCTGAATCAACATCCTCCAGTAATCCAATGTACCTGTTATCTGTGACGGAGATTAGGGAAATTGTTTTCCCAATGTACTGAGACATAAGTTCGCTCGTTACAGGCTCGTTCAAATGATTTACTGACTTGCCTGTGTCATAATAATAGCTTAGGTATTAATTGATTGTTCATAATCCAGCAAGTTTTTCAAGGTTCCCTCAAAAGTTCGTTCCACGCGACTTCACGACATTTCGGATACAAGATATTCGATCCGAATATATAGACTGGAGATATTCCGGTCGTTTCTGAGTTTGAATACTAATTTTAGAGGGGATTGTTTGATATATAAATGGGGTCTATCGACATTTGTTGACGAGTGCATGGAACAGCTCTGCTAGCTAGAAGTTAACAGTTCGTAGTATGGCGTCTTTTGAGGCTGCACTGACTGGTGCGGTTGCTTCATCTTTAGCCAATATCGCTGTATACCCATTGGATTTATCGAAGACACTGTTGCAGACACAAGTGGATCAAAAGGGCTATGAAGAGCAAAAATCCGAAGAATCTACTCGAGATAGAAAGTACAATAGCGCGTTGGATTGTATCTATCGCATTTTCAAAGCGAGGGGGTTCAAGGGTTTGTACCAAGGTATGACGACATCAGTGCTGGCTAGTTTTATTCAAAGCTTCTGCTATTTTTTTTGGTATACTCTCATCCGAAAATACTACTCTTCAATAAAGAACAAGGGTGCTCGGGGAAGATATGCTGGGTTCAGTACCTTCGAAGAATTGCTTTTGGGTGTGGTCGCAGCTGCGACATCCCAGTTGCTCACGAATCCCGTTTCGGTTATATCTACAAGACAGCAGACAATGAGCTCGAAGTCTTCCGAGGATGCTAAAGTAGGGCATATTGTGAAACAAATTGTAAAAGAGCAGAACGGCAGTATCACGGGACTTTGGAAGGGACTTAAAGTGTCATTGGTATTAACTATTAACCCATCCATAACATATGCGTCCTATCAGAAGTTGAAGAGTGCTTTCTTTTCAGCTGACGATTCTTCCCGAGGTAACACGCAATTGAGTGCTGGACAAAACTTCATGCTTGGAGTACTGTCAAAAATGATATCAACCATTATCACGCAGCCCTTGATTGTATCAAAAGCATCTTTGCAGAGAAGGGGGAGTAAATTTACCAGTTTCCAACAAGTGCTGGTTTTCTTGTATCAAACTGAAGGCGTTTTAGGTTTGTGGAAAGGTATCAGACCACAGCTTGCAAAGGGTGTTTTGGTGCAAGGTCTCCTGTTTATGTTTAAGGGGGAACTTAGCAAATTCATTCATAAGCTTTTGCTAGTCTATGTCAGAAAATTTGCAAAGCCTACTATTAGAAATGGCAAGCAGTTTTTGTGAGTTAGCAAAAGCAAACCATGTATTTTGCTATAAAGCATATAAAATTTATAAAAAACATCAGCGTTTTCAGTGTTCCTCTTTGCGATGTGTATATGACGAATGGTCACTAGTGACACTTCAATGCGCCACTTCATAGCGATCACCGGTGGTTTCAAAATTTTTCAAGAAGTCGGTAATCTTTTGAAATTCTGCCTTTGTGATAACGGTTTTGACTTCATTCATGTTCTCCTCAACTTTTGAAACACTTGAACCGCTTGGAATTGGCAGGAAATGAGTATTGGCATACTCACTCCGTGAATTCCAATGTCTAACCCAGCCCAAAGAAACTTCCACCAAGGTAATTGGATTATCAGCCGGACGCTTAGCAACAATTTCCTCCTTCAAGAACTCGACGAGAACCAGGTTTTTTTTAAGACTGTCGTCAGAAAATCTCACCAATAAAGATCTAAAATCACCTTTGGGTATATCGCTAGTACTCTTCACCTGCCCAGTCAGCAATCCCCTCCCTAATGGGGAATATGCAACAGTAACCAAACCAAAATCGCTATTAGTCTTTGCAACGCCATTTGTTAGAACCTGAGGACTAAACATCGACAATTCAATCTCAACGGCCACCAAGTAATTGTGCCAGTCCTTGGCTATGGCGCGAATTTCCTCCGCTGTCACTTCACTTAGAGAGATACCGCCAATGGCACCGTTCTCCACCATTGCTGCCAGGGCTTTGAACGATTCGTATGGGTAAACCGCACCACCTGTGCAGATGCTTTTGTCCAATCTGGCCACTTCAAACAAATCAATTGGACCACCAATCTCTGATACACATTTTTCCACGCTGCTGACAACATCGTCATACCGACCCTTTGGCGACAGAGTCTGATTGTTCATTCCACCTTTACAGCTGATGATAACGCTCTCTCTCAAAGCTGGATATTTCTCGAAAAAGGCTCTTACCAGCTTTAAATTCGACCAATCGGGACCGTAGAACTCACCAACGTTGAAAAACGCTTTGTGCCCGTTCTTAACTGCCATCTCCACGCCTCTTTTCAAAGCTGGGAATGCTTGCTCTTGTGGAATGGGCTCAGCTCTCCACGTGAAAGACATCAAACCATAACCTATTGGAATCTTCGATAGTTCGCTTCTCAGCATCTTGATTTCTGGTGAACTTGAACTCATTTTATTTTTATTAATATCTTTTACCTCTTGATTGTACTTCCCAGATCTTGCCAAACCAACTCAACGATGTGCTTATGCCATCCATAGTCCCTCTCTTATATATCAATATTCTGGAGGTGCCAAGACTTTTAATCCCCTTATTTCAATTGCCGCGTAGAAATTTTGCCACTCAATTCGCGGATATACACCTCTGATAGCCGCCAATTGCAGAACATGCTTAATAATCATTATACAAGGAAGGCTCTAGAAGATATGATTGTCAAAGCAGAAAGAATAAAAAGATTATGTACAAGTCTCAATCGCTACTCTTGGTAGAATTTTGAGAGGCGTCAGCCGATGGCTGGGCTATGGACTGCTGAGGCACTTGCTCTTGCGTTTTTGCCACAGGCGACATCTTACCAGTAAAAGACAGCGGTGGCGTATGACGAGGCAGTGTTGATTGGTTATCTATGTCATCTAGGCTCAGTTGATCCTTCACACGGACAAGCGAGTTCTTCTCCTGCTGTTCCTCCTCCTTCATGATTTCCTCTTGCTCTTTCAATTGGACCAACCTCTGTTTGGCGGATACATGGTCTTCTTTCACAATGTTCACCTTGACTTCATGATACAACTCGTCTGGTATGCCGCTCAGCACGTCACATAGAGCGTCGTAGAGAGATTTCCTGGAGGTAATTTCACCGTAGTTGTACGCGGTAGCCATTATCAATAGGGTGGAGGAAATCTTATCCTTCAGTCTCATGTTCAGCCACAGGCGCAAGTTATCTCTCAGGACAGAGTCGTCGACGTTTAGACACCTGATACCTCTGGAAGAACAGGCGGTGAAGAGCTCTGCTGGGCTGAGTTGATCAATCCCTTCATAGTAGATCGAGAGATCGTCCTTCTTCAACTCAAGCATCTTGTACCTGATACGATAACGGAGCATAACGTCGGTGCCGAAGGGTTGCAAATTTATGTATTTCGCGATGGCCACCAAGTATGACCGCGTAACATTGTCCAGAACGGTGTCATCTGTAAACAACCTTGCAACTTGAATCAGCTGCTGTCTTGATTCTGGCTCACCGGTTTTGCGCACATGCTCGTAGAATTTGTTGAACACAGCCTTTTGTTCATCTGAAATGTTGACCGGTTTGAAATGTGATGTGTTGTCCTTGATGATTTCGGCCATTAACTTTCTGCTTTTCCTCAAACTAGCCAGTTTGGACTCTTTATCTTTGCTGGATTCATATGTTGAAGGTAATAAATTTGGAAACAGTTTCAATGCAACAGGCAATAACAATTCAGCAAATGGCACTAGGACAAACGCCGCAAACGGTACCAGTCTGATGATATCCTGGGTCGTTCTCTTCAATTGCAGCATTTCTCTACGTGTCAATTCATAACCGGCAGACATTTTCGAGAGTAATCTGAAAGATATCTTCATTTCTAGACCCAGCAATTTTGTGCCATCCACATAATGTCTTGCTTCCTTTTTGACTCTTGTCCACAGAGAGGGCTTTGGTGGTGCCACATTTACCATCTTATTCGCCGAAGGTTTCTCTGATGGGCTTGAATTGAATCGGTAACTAGTATGCCTTGTAATATTAGCAGCCTTCAGAGACCTAGTAATGGATGAAGTAGGCATAAGTGCGTTATTGGTAGCTGCGACACGATACTTATTGCCCTGAATGAGCATCTTAACTGTAGGTTTTAACATTCTTAGGTGAATATAGTTGGCTACACTGGCAAAGATCGACAATTGAATGATTTCACCATTCAGTATTACACTACAAGCTTAAATGTGCGTGCGTGTGGGAGTCTGCTGTTCAATGCTCGATGCGAGATCTGCTTGACACAGCGCGAGGAATTACCGGTAAATGAAATTTAATTCCTCGGCAAGAATCTCATTTCTGGGATGATGGGTAAACACTTCCCTGAAATGTTTAACCATACTTATTCCCATTGTGAGGATAGTTCTTCAAAGGAGTAAATTTACGTATGCCCTTGCCCATAAAACGTATAACTTTCAGTGTGACGTGGAAGTCAGTACAAAAAGTAAGAAATAACCATTGCCTGAGATATTTCATCCAGCTTACATGACAACTTTAGGCAGTTCTTTTGAATTTTGTTGGAGAAAGAAGATAGTTTACTGTTATTCTGGTAGCTTTCAAAGGGGTTAATGCGCTGACGTGCGTTTTGACAATTGCCTGCCTTCACTGAGCGGTGTTTTTATTATACAGGGATCCTGAATCCGCGAAGGCTTCGATTACTCATTTGAAGTAGCTATTTTGACCTGGTATGCACTCGTCTTGTTCTATTTAATTGGGTAAATCCAATGTTTCGTAGCACTTGGTGTACCATTGCAAACGTTATCAAGACTATTATTCAACAAATGCATTTGTAACGGTTTTCCTGTCTTAATTACAACCTTGTTTACCTCAAATGACCACAAAACCTCGCACCAGCAAGAGACGAATTTCCAGCACCATGTACTGGAATATGTAAATACGTTGTCATTCTCGAACTGTTATGTGAATAAACAGTAGAGTGATCTTTTACAATATGGGTTTTAAAAATGCTTACATGATCTTGCCTATCAACTTTTTATCGATATCTTCAAGACCTTGAGGGAAAATTCGAATTCACTGAGGACCTCAAAAAGATACTAGCATTCTTTAAAAGATGCTCGATTCTTTCTATTTTTGGGTCTAATAAGAGGAAGAAAAATTAGTACAAATCTCGTAGTTTGACCTTATGGAAGCCCTGATTATGAATATTCGAAAGACATTTTCTGATTTCTTAAGAGATCAAGGAAAAGATAGCCAAAATCCTCGCAGCTTTCTTACTTATTACAATTGTTCTAACGAAATACTATGCGAAGAAGGCCGCATATTCTATACAAAAACAACTAATGATAGGTAGCAGTTTTATTTCTATTCGTACTTGATCTCAGTAATGTTTTGAAACCATTGCACAATTGGATGACACTTGGGTAATTATAGTTCACAAGGAAAAACCCGGTATGCGTCAATTTGACATTCCAAGTGTATAGAGGACTCTGTGCGTTAACTTTAAACATTAGATAAAACCAACCTGGATTATTATAGTTAAAGGAAAGATAGTAAACTGATTTGTTTGGATTGACCTTGGAATAATCTTCAATAAACTTCACGACATCTTTTTTATTACCGCTTTTGAATTTTTCATTGGATGTGATTTCATTCAGGAGTCTAACTTTGTTTTGCAAGCATTCAACAATAACTTGATCTAAATCGTGGTATTTTTGACCTTCCACAACTAATATCTTTCCTAATGCAAGGGGATTCTCCTTCTCTAGTTCCAGAATATCTATGTGTTGAAATAAGTCTTTATCCAATTTCCAAGAAATAACCAAATGATCATCACCTCTGCTAGACTGTCTGATGACAAAATCACCACGTTCCTTACTTCTCAGGTAATCTTCTGCCTGCTTGCCATTGAATGGCACGTAGTAAGGATGATTAATAACACGATGAGTTCTTTTAGCACGAGCTTCTGCCATAGTGATCTTTTTCTCCTCTTCTGAGTCCTCCAATTCTTGCTTCAAATCCCATATCGATGGATCTTTACTAAATGTGATTGGTACGTATTGATGTTTGATATCATGTTCCAAAAGAGACACTTCTGCCGTGATATTTTCATAGTCAATAAAAATAATCTTAGATCTGTATGTTTTACCGATCTCATATAGTTCGCTCGGAGGCCTTTTGTATTGAACACCAGCATGTCTTTGTGCGTTCACTATACAGTCAACCTGGGAATTCGTTAGGCATAGTATGTCATTATGTCTGAATCTTTCGATTCTAACAGGAACAATTGCACCTTTAAAGAATGTCTTTTCGTTCTCGCCGGTCAGACTCTGAAATATTTCTTCACCATGTAATGGATGGAAATCATTTCTCAATTCTTCAAACCCTTCCAGGAGCTCTAAAACAATCGTATTTAAATTGTTTAGTTTCTTTTGACCAGTGTTTTTTTCCAGCTCCTCCGCATAAGAATCGAGATTTAGAGATTCTAGTTTAGATCTTCGATCTGGGTCCTCCCTCAGGATCTCGATAAATTCGCTCATGGTTCCCTGTTCCTCCTTCTCAGCAATAGCATCGGGATCGTATTCCAGGGCATCGGCAGCCACCTTAGTAGCTAAATGGTAGTCTTCGGGATGGATTCTGGTGCTATCTAATTGGTCGTGTTCTAAATCTTCGTATCTCTGCTTCTTTTCATTCCAAGATATATACAGAAACCCTGCAGAATTCATGAATATAGTCTTGTGTAAAATATTGTGAGTTATGAGTTGCTGGCGGGCAAGTAAAGGTTCGTTTAATCTTTGCAGAGACTCTAGAAAATCAATAGCTTTACGTTTCCCAAATCCTGCAATGTATTTTAAAACACTGGCATAATAGCTGTTATCTGTAGCTTTGTTAGCCTCTACACCAACCAAATTGACAATATCGACAAATGCAGTTTCCAAAGCTTTGACAAGCTTCTCACGCGGAAGCAGCGATTGATGTGGATGAATAGCCAAGGATGTTAATTCTTCCTCAGATAAGTTCCCATACTCCAATAAAGGCGAATGCATATAACGTGCTAAGGCAATACAATATTTTACCAATGGAGGTTTATTTGGAAATTCCTGGGCAGCCCGATCTGAATTTTGATAACGAATTGCAACTTCGTCTTCTACATAGATGAGAGGAATCGTATGCCCTCTGCTATCAACAATTTGTTTCTTATGCAGAACTTCCTGAACTCGCTTGTAAAACTTTTGAGTCTTAGGATTTGGACCATTGATACCAATGGCATTAGGTTGACAACTCTGAATTATATCATCCAACGTTTCTTCAAACTTCTCAGGATTGCCACGGTCGAATGGGTTATCCACTATTTTGAAATCCTTCACAAAATCACTTTTACGGTTCAAGTATACAGCAATGATGGCATCTGAACCAAACCTACCTTGGCCACAAGTCAAAGTCAAAACTTTTGGAATTTTTGGATCCTTTGGATTAGGAATAAAAGGAGCCTGGTCCAGTTTTGTCATGAATTTATGGCGGATTGTCTTTGATACCAACTTTTCACATTTTTTGGACAAATCATCCTTAATTTCACGAGAAATGTCGGCAAATATCTTATCCATTGCCTGACCAAAAGCAGATCTACGAAAACTATTCCATTCTGTTGCTGAAAGAGAAGTGTTTGTAGTTTCCAGAGCAACCTGGAACATATGATCAACATACTGAGCCTGCGAGGACATATGAAGTCTGACTGTTAGTAAATTGAGCGCCTCGGCTTCCAGCATACGTAAAAAGACGTCTGGCTCTCTCCGGAAATGCATTGGAGTCCTGTTGATGGCATATTTAATATCCTCATAAATTGATCCCCTCTGTATTTCTCTTTTACCCTTTGAAGTTAAGACTACATCGGCGAGATAGTATTTGTAAAAATCAGTCCTGACCTTTTCCCTGATTTTTGTGTTCTCTGAAAGTTCCAGAGCGTAGTATTTTTTCACAGTATCTAACGCTAATTTTGTATTGGAGGTGAAGACTTGAAGATCAGCACTATTAGCATTTAAAATGGATTCTACTGCCTCTTGAGGCTTCAAAGTGGGGTGGTCGACTGGAGTATGGATTTGGTGTTGTGTACTGATATTTTCACCAACTTGATCTGCGGTAATACCAACGTCATTAATTGCTTGATAGAGCGCACTTGATTTGAACTTTTCATAACTTGAATTTTTCAAGTGCTTTTTGCCTGAATGTCTCAACAACATATCATTAATCTCATGAGCATACTTGAATTCGAGAAAATTATAAATATCTTGCAACGAATTGAGTTCAGCTGTGGATGCATTACTCTGATTTCTGAAATATTCATCAACGATAGGATCTGTGACATTCAATTCTTGATAGAAGCTTTTCACATATTCTCTTTTATCTATGATACTGTGAAATTCAATATCTAAACCAACAATTTCCCATAAATCATCTTCGTTTAATACGAACCCATCTTTGTCTTTTGAAGATATGTAATTACGACGATAAGCATAGATGAAAGGGACCTCTAAATTCTCATGAGCTATGAACTTAATCGCATTGCTTACGCATTCTTTGAATTCTGTGAGATCGTATGAAAGATCAAAGTTCTTATCGATAGAGATTTTATCGCTAATCCAATTCTTTTCCAGTTCTTGATCTTCCTCCGATAATTCAATGTACTGAGATAGACCGGCCCTCAACTCTTGAAATCTTTCAGGAATATCAGTCCTTCTTATAACCATATCTTCCTCGGTCATTAAATTTCTCTTTAAATCTTGTAAATCATAAATGTCCTGTAGCGTGATTTTCTTTTTGGAGGCCTTTGTCGCACCAAGTTCATCGCTTTCTTCGTTTTCGTCTGCGGCTGTTTCATCCAAAGTGCCTTGATCCAGTTCTTCGTTTTCGATTTCCAGTGCCCAATCATAGTCATGTCCATCACCAAAAATATCATACATCTCGTCAATTTTATCTGATGAGAGGCCCGTTATATGTACTGGTTGCTGCATCCTTTGCTCCCTTAAAAGCTTTCTTTCCTCGAGTCTCTGTAATCTTGTCTCTTCGTCTTCGTCCGAGAATTCATCGTCCTCAATGAAGTCGTCCAGCTCATCAAGGATACCGCTCTTGTTGGAGGAACGATGCCTTTCATTGTCCATCTCCTCATCCTCACGATCAGTTCTCAAACCGTCCTTGTCGCCCTTATTTTCATTTTCTTCTTCGTCATCAGAGAAGAAATCTTGAAGATGGGAATCTGAGCCGTCCTTAGATGGTGCTTCCGTTGCGGATTCTCCACGCTGTGTATCGTCTTGATCACCAGCTCTTTTTAATCTCTTCAATTTTCCTGCTGAAGTACTAGAAGTGGGACGCTTCACACCTGCATTTTCCATCAAAAGATCCAGATCGTCCTCTGATAGCCTATCGTCCTCTTCCGTTTCTCTGTGCTTTCTTTTATGTTTTCTTCTTTTCTTATTGGATGCACCTATTTCGCCATCCTCATCTTCATCGTCAACGATGAATCCTTCTTTCACGGTTCTTGCCTCCTCCTCATCATCTTCCTCATCTTCATCGTCCGATGAATCGAACACGTCTTCCCCTTCTTCTTCATCGCTTGGTACTTTGTCTTCGTCTCCGCCATTGATCACGGGATCCTCTTCCTCCTTACGAGTCTGAAGGCCCTGCTCAGCATTCTCCGAATCCGACATTTTGTGGATAGCCCTTCTTATCGCTCAAATCAAAGGCTTAGACCTAGCGTAGCCTTCAATTATGCAGTACCACAGTTAATGTTTTCTCTTCAACAAATTTCAAACATTTGACGAAATTGTATCTTAACTTCTCCAAGTTCGTTAACTTTGTCACTATTGCAGTAAAGTGAAAAGCTAGTATACGTAGGAAACGATACATAAAAATTCTGGAGAGCACCCGACATATAATAGCAGTCATATGATTAGGTAACGACATCATTTAATATGACCTATTTCTATACATGTTTATATATGGGGCTTTCAGCGGAACTTCTCAGCTGGCATCAAGTTAGAGTCCATGTTGCCCGACTGTTCTTGAAGTTTAGCATTTTCCATAATTTCATTTTCCATCTGCTTTTCTTGTTCCATAGCTCTGCTGGCGCAGCAGCATGCCGGATCTACGGCTTCGTTTGTGTTAGACAACCTTCTACTTAGAACTGTTTTCTCATTCGACGAGACGTCTTCTTCGGGGTTACATTGACAATCATTTTCACCCGTCTTTGCTTTTTCAATCTCAGCTTGTATTTGCCATCTCTTAAGCATGCAGATTTTACATCTGTTGAAGAAAACCTCAGCCAAAGCTAAACCAGTAATCACCGCAAAGACATAGGTTAGCACGAGTGACATAGCAGCAAGCATTAGCATGTAGATCAACATGGTTGCAAAAAAAGTCAACACGGTTCTTATGAGGTCATGTGCTAACTCAATTGTAGAGGGCCTAAATATGTCAAAGACGAAAACAGGAAGCTTTGGGAGATGCGTAACCTGTATAGGTTCATCGTTGTAAAAATCTAAACCCTTAGCGGCGAGACCCATCGTAGACTTGTGACCTTTATTCCATTTTTTGAACCATTTGACTTCTAGGCACCAACTAACAAACAAAGTAAATTTATAAACGAATGCTGCAACCACGATTAATAAAAATATACCAAATGCCTTACCTTTGGTGTTTGCAGATAGTCCATGGAAAAGAACTGGGTAGTTCATGTACCTGGGAGTCAAGTAAGAGTTCATTCCCATATTCATGCCACCCATATCGTTGGCAGAGGCTGTATTCGTACTCATGGACGAACTCGAAGTACTTGTACCCATTTGCATACCCGCTGCCATGGATCCAGACGTTGAAGAAGCGGCCATTGACATCCCCGACATGTCCATGCTAGAGCTCATGCTGGAAGATGATGCCGCTGCTACAGTGGAAGTTGGCATCACCATGCTGGAACTCATACTCATATCAGACATTGACATCGTCGTAGACCCCTGAGTACTCGAGCTTATCATGGACATGCTTCCACTCATTGTATTTAATGCAGCGCTAGAGCTGCTCATACTCATACTCACACTCATGCTCATGCTCATGCTCATGCCTAATTCGCAGTAGTGCGTCTCTTTTTGGTGGAATACTAATGAAGAAAGTTCCAGCAGCTGTAGGACCTCTTTATTTAATAGTTCAATAAAAATGAGAACGTCTCAAACATCATATCTTATTTGAATCGATATATTCAACAGCTTCTCAAAAACAAACCAAACGAGCACATATGATTACTTCATAAGACTCTTTTTGCTCATTTTTTATCTTCTGCATCCTCGACCGGCTGTGTGTACCACCGAACACAAAGCGGGAAGAATTTGGGTGTAAGCATTCAGAAAAAAACAACAGCAAGATCGGTTTTTTCACTTCAGATCATCTAAATGGAGGTCTGTTTGCTTGAAATCTCCTTTTCGTGGGGACACTGTTAGAGCTCTTTTTGGTAGCTGATGCATTTGTCCCGACAGGATGCCCATTAATCATCAGGCCGGTGGATCTTTCCGTTGTAGGGCGACCTGGAACAATTCTTGTTGCGCCACCTGCTAATGACAGCCTTGATGATCTTCTTAGATCACTCGTGTCTTTCATGTCTGCATTGAAATCTGTTGTAGTTGATATACTATTTCTAATCGTATGCAGTATGGATTTTCTCCGCAGGCTGCCTGAGGAAGGTTTATTAGACTTATGACGCTTAGCCGATCCCTCCATCCCGGGATTTGATATAAACGATGCTTCACTATTGTTGTCATCATTGTCTATTTCGTCTTCTGCTGTATCTTGATGTTGCTGATGTTGTGGCCCATTGCTCACTTGATGAAGTGGCATATGCCCTCCTTGTACACGCGGATTAGGGATCCTCAATTGCGTTGAGGGAAAACTGGGAGGTACAAACTGAGAGACGCCATCGTTTTTTTTAGGTTGTGCTTCATTCTTTAAGGTATTCAGTTCGTGTAACAGTGCCTTCTTCTCGTGCGACAGTGTCTCCAATCTCTTGGCGATTCTTAGTTCCTCCTCAATGTCGTGAGAGACATGCGGGAAATCAACACACCATGAATTACACATTAAACCATAAAGCAAAGCACCTAGCGACTCATCAAGATCCACTAAGCTTTCGTGTATGAAGTTTAATTGCGTGAAATTCGCGTCCAGCGTTATCATTGAATCGCTTAACTCTCGGATTTGAGGTAAAATGTACTCTTTTACAAAATTCTCATTGTCATCTGCAATTGAATTTATGGTACCCGAACGACTGTTACTCCCTACAGCGAGTCCCTCCGTATTTGTCCCACCCAGTGACGATCTTCTTGATCCGGGGTTGCTGGTAATAGACAACCGGTATTCTGTGGCGGATCTTTTTGTTGATGTCTTGGACTTTTCCTGACTCATCGATGCTTGCGGGTACTGAGAGCAGGGATCTTTGTCTAAATGCTCCTCATTGCTAAGATATGGTATAGGTATTTCTCCATGTCTCTTCTTTATATCCATCGAACTAATAAACCTTACGCGCTAACGCGAGAATATACGGTGAAAAACAAAAAGGGCTCTCAGCTCAAATACTGTTTCTATTTACAAAGCAAGAGATGGGGGGAATTCGTATTTATCGTTTACTTACATGAATTTTTTGGCGTGTCTTAATTTATCCTTTTTCACTTGTGCTTGTGACACTCCTGATCCTTTCCTGTATTTTCGTAATGCAACAAATAGGAAAACGCTGCTTAGTAGCGAAAGCCCATACCATGTCACCAAGTACTGCAAATGGTTGTTCTTGAGATCTATTTTTGGCACTTTACCAATAGGAACTCCCGCGTTTCTAAATTGCCATTCATTGAATTCCAAGCCATCCTTTAAATCTGGCTCCTCTGACGTGAAACGCAGTGATTTTTCGTCAGTGCTGTTTACATTGGCAGCAGTATTTTGTGGCCAAAAATTCCATCTAGATGAGGTGCTATTGCTTGCCTGCGAGTCGTGTTCAATCTCCTTGTTGCTCTCCGGCCAATAGTGATCTTTCATGTCGTATATCGCTTGCAAGTGGATTGGTGGACATCCTGAACTCTCAGCCATCTCATAGATATCAGCAACTTGCCATAACCTCGAGTTTTTATCAGATTTTTCCCATTGAAAGGTTCCTCGCGGGTGAGGAGCACGTACTAAACACATAAGCTCTACATTGTCACCCCTGGGTAGTGAAAGGTGCTGTAAGCTTCTTGATGTGGGAACAGCTTTGTCCTCACTAACCCATCCTCTTTCAATTAGCAGTTTTTCGCCTGTATCTTTCCTGATGAAAGGTGTAAACAATATATACCCTTTCACGCCATTCCTGACCCGTGGCCCCACGAACATCTCCTCTTCATGTAGAAAAGTTCCTTTCAAAGTTACTCTACGGTATTCCCAGTTTTCACACATCTCTGGAGCAAAACGCTTAGGCAAAGGAGTTGGATCATAGGCTAGCCGACTTTCACATTTGGCAATTAATTTGGTTTTCCACTCAAGTCTCCGCACCTGCCAGGTTCCTAGATAAAATGAAATTATTGGCATCGCAAACATCAGTCCTAGGACAATCTTCTTTCCATGACCCTTTCCTTTGGACTCTTCCTCATTTGGTGTTCTTGTACTTTTTATAGGTTTCCAATCGACTGTCGAAGTAACTACAGTTCTCTTTAAACTGCGTTTTAGAAGTGAAAGTCCCGATAATCTTACTGAAGATACGAGGGAACCTCGATGAAGAGGTACCATATCTATTAATTGGTGGTTTTTAAAGTACTTCTGAACCCGCTAACTTATAAGTGTAAAAAGAGAGCTTTGCATGTTCCTGTTTTCGATGATTGCATTTCGAAGCAGAGTACAAAATGACACTGCATAAAGCGGTCATTAAAGAAAAACTATTTTGAAGTATTATAAATATTAAATTTTTTATAGAAGTGTTTGAATCAGCAGGCCAAGATGATCACCTACATTAGTACTTTCTGGAATTTTATCCTATCTAAAACCAACAAAATTTGGTGTTATTGTCCCATATGACATTATCCACACCAAAGCCTTTAGGTGGCCTGAATGCACTTAGAGAACTGTTTTTAGCATAAACATTTGACTCATGCTCCATTTCCAATAATTCCTTTTGCAACTCTGGGAATTGTTTAATCTCGATCTCTTGATCCCAGAAGACTAAACTTTTCAGTCCTGTTTTTTTAGTCTCCTTGACAGCCATTGTAATTAGTTTACAAAGCGTTAATTGTGCATCTGGCTTCCCCTCCTCCATGAATACTTTAACTATAATGAGAGAATCTCCACTCCAATTATGATGCCATATTATGTGACTGTTGTCTGAAAGAGCAAAGCCAAATTTCAGATCCTTTTGCATTCTATTAGTCTTTTTCATGATGAAAAGATCACGATGTGCAAACCATTTATATAAATCGATATCAGCCGAAACCGTGAAGATAAATTTGTAAGGATTGAGCTTGCGTACTTTCTCGAGATTTCTGCTGAATGCTTTGTCTTGTAGAGCAACGAGCTCTTCATAGCCTCCAAATCCCAGTTCTCTGCCTTCTATGGTACCTTGATGGCAATACCGCTTCTCGATCTCATCCAACTGTGTCACGATATGCAGTGGTACATGTTCAGACTTGAAGCCCATGTTTGAGTAATATTCTCCCACTTCGCTATATAAGATGACTACCATATTTTTTATGAGATCAGGAGAGTTCGGGGCATCACGAACACCATCAAGATGGTCATTGAGGGCCTCTATCATCTGTCTGGCATAACCTTTTCCTCGATTTTCCGGCGAAGTATAAACACCACCTATAGTCGCCACTAAGCAAGGTTCAACTTTTGAACCGGGATAAACGCAGCTTCCAAGTCTACCTAAAATTTCACAACTGCTCACAATTCGATCAGTCACCTTTTCAGAATTTACTTCTAGGTTTTCTAATATGAAGTACTTCAGACCGACCCATTCATGCCCTTCAGGAAACCTCTTTATTGTCTCGGTAGATTTTCCCTTTTGTCCTATTTCTGACTTGCCCAATACTGCTTCTCTCTGAACATACTCTTCAAGGCTCAATTCTCCTTTCCAGTTATTGCCATTCTGAAAGTGTGTGTATTTAATGACTTCGGGATCTGTAGTTTCCCGAAACACTAGTGAATCAGAGTTTGGAAGGATGGTCATATTTCAATTTGACTAAATCTCACTAATATTGAATGGATAACTTTCGAGGTAGCAAGATAGCGTAACTGTTGCCAATTGTGGGTACAAATCAGGTTAACTTAAATCAGGTTAACTTTATTAACAATATATGTTTCAGAGACTGGCTTTTCTGCGCTCCACAAACATGAACAGAAATTTTTAGAAAGTCTAAGAATGTATTAGAATGGGAAACCTGCCTTCTCCGCGGTGCTCGCTCCCCGCTGGAAATTTTGCGGAATGAGCATATCATGAAGGAAAAGCAAGGAAGGCAACAGAATCCTCAACTATGACTATAGCACTTATCGACAGCACCACAATGTAGCAATCATGAAGGAGTCAGAAATCGCTAACCATTTCCTCTCAATCTCAACTCACACGCTCCCAACACTTGCTACATCAGAAGGGTAACTCCCAATCCTTGTTGCAACCTATGCGCTCATGTAGTCTAGATCAAGTAATTAGGGCAGAGTTGCCATTATTTATGAGATGTATAATTTGTGGCATGCTAGCATTCATGTCCTTTCAGTGTCTGTATTTTTAGAATTCACATAAGAATATATTCATTAGTTTTGGTGATCTTCCTAACCCTTAGCAGGACCCATGATAAGAAGCCTGTTCACCTAATATCTCCGTAAAGCGTGATAAAATTACTCCTGGCTGGTATTGTCCAACTACTAGCAGGACAATGGTCAATCCTGACTGTGACCCCATCGTGATTTTCTGCTCTTGCCGTGTCCTCATATATACGCTATGATTCCTAGATTTCGAAACGAGGTCAAACCTTTAAATCCATGAGCTAGGCACTTTTTTGAAATCTTCATTGAAAATTTGTCATTTCGCTAACGATGTGTATGCGGATATCAGGCTACTCTTCGCTAAATTGACCATCTGGATATGTGAATGAATAAATTAGAAAAACTCCCTAACGCATACCAGAGTGGTAATACCTGGAAGTTGAAAACTAAGCTCGAACACGTAGCTCTGTAGTTATGCAGACACAAAATGGCAGAAAAAGCAATTGATTAGACACATCTGAATTTTCATGGCATCAATTTTGCATTCTAGACGTCAAAGATATATTCATGAATACTCATCCGGCCTCCGACTCATGAAAGGCGCATTCTGGAACATAAAACATAAAAGATCGCTTCACAAGGATTATAAAGGGCTCTGAAAGTGTTGTCCCTAGGGAAAGAACACCCTATTCCATATATCAACAGGTTTCAGTTTTGTCACGTGCTTTCACATTATATATAAAGTTGCTTCAATTGATAGGGAACTGGTAAAGGTCCCTCTACTATGCTTTTGCCAGCATCTGCTTTAAGCATCTTTGTAGGTTTTGATGTCTTCTATAACCTTTAATGCCACCGCTGGTCCCTTACTTTCATCCCACGCTTGTGCAATCGAATTTGTATCAGATCCGCGCGGAGGTCTTAGCCCATACCAGATCATTTTGGTTATCTCCTTTAGAATTGTGGAGCACAATTTCCATGCCTCATTTCTAGCTTTAAAAGAATGGAAGAGTTGCATCGCTAATAAAGTTGGCTTTCCATTTGCTGCTCTCACAATGTCGGCGACTTCTTCCGAGGAGATTACCAAGCCCTTCATTTTCAAAAAGAACTCTAACTGGGAAACGAGCCTCCGATCAGCTACATCCCCATCATTCATGGGGCTTGTAATCATGATAGATAGCTTGGACCTTTTGGCGGAAAATAAAGATATTGTCTCCTTATAAAACTGCGTGTATCTTGGCAATGTGAGCAAACTAATGAAATTTAGATCAACACAGGTTTCTCTATCACAAAATTCATACTGTTTATCCAGAATTTGATTCCTAAACTTTTTATGTCTTTTCATTGTGGAACTGTTCAGAATAAAGGCGTCGCCACTCTGAACGTTACCAACAATTTCATTCGACAGGTTTGCGGGGCCTGCAAATTTCTGTAATTTGTCAGCTGTAGTGCTTTTGTATAAATTCACATAGGGTTTCACGTAATTTTCTGAGAACGTTTCTTGGCTCAACTTTCCGAGAATCTCCTTTTCCAGATATGCAAAATACTCATCGATATGACTTTCTAATGTCATGCAGTTTGCATCTGACATGACTGTAATATGTAGTCCCACTGTATCTGAAAGTAGCCGAAGGCCTCCCATTACTAGATAGCCGATTTGCCTTCTATTTCTAAGTTCTGATACGATCGACAAGGAAAGTAAGTATTCTGTAAACGCAGTGAGAGAAAGGATTTGCATTTCATTACGTTTTCCTGTTTGAATGAAATATACTATACTGTTATTGGGATCATCTTTTTGACCAGGTTGCTGAATATAGACGTTGGTTCCAGGTTCGAGTTCTTTCGTTGATAAATGGTGTTTGAAAGTAGATTGAACTTTGTAATATTTTTGTAAATGACCCGTGAATGAATCATTCAAATAGCTGTTGAGCTCATCAGCACATGAAATATCTCCCTGGATGAACAGATTGAGATATTTAGGGCCATCCAAAAATGATCTACAGAAAGCCTTAAAGCCTTCCATATCTATATCTTCTAAAGCATTCATCCTTTCATTGAAGGTCCACATATTCTTTTCTAGGACGACTAACAATCCCACACTTGCGACGTCCACGCCGCTACGATTGGCTGCCTCCTGATACGTATTTCTAACCAAAACGCGAGCTTTTCTTAGAAGTTCCTTAGAAGGAAACTCGGGATCTGTAGCGATCCTTCTTATGGTTGATATGAGGGAAACAAGAACTGGCTTTAAACCGTCTGAGAATCCCGATATAGTGAAGCTAATGCTCACGTCACCTTTGGTAGAGCAGCCAAACTCGTAGGAAAAGCCTAGCTTGATGGATGGATATAGACTGGGGCATAAAGATATGAACAAAATTTGGATTAATGTCTCCAAGTGCATGGTATTTTCAGGACTAGGTTTTATCTGCATGCTTAAAACATCAATAGAAACGACAGACTTAAATCTCAATGAACCAGTCACGTCATCCGGCAATATCCACATCTCATGGTGTTCATTCTGGCTGACTAATGTAGGAATCGTTTTAATCAAGTCGCTATTGATAGCAAAACTCAGCGAAGCAGAACGACATTTATTAGATGAAGTCATCAAGATTTCATTTAAAGTTGAGGAACAGTTCGCCCATTTTGGTTTAAAACAATTCTCTTTGGGAAAATGAAAGTTGTAATGCATGTTACAGCTTGGCTTACCATCGTTCAGGTTTAATATGACTTTAAGATACTCAAAATCGTAGGCAGCATCCCTTTTAAGAGCTTTATTAGAATAATCTTGCTGGATAGTTTCCGTAAAGAATGGGCATGTACTCAAATCTCCAAGAAGAATCAACCTGATATTATTCGTGGTCATAAATTCTTTAAGAAACATCTGGAAATTAATAGCTTGACCTATCCACCATCTTTCACTATCCGTATTTTCGTGAAAAAATGAGATGGAAGATTCCTCGGATAGTATAGGTGAACCTTTGAAGAGACATCTCAGATCTAAGGCCTCTAAATCTTCCTGCATCAAACAACTTAAACTTGAACATTCCTGCATTGGAGAACTCTCCTTTGGTAAGTAGATAAATCGCAAAACATCGATGCTACATTGATCGCTCAGAAACTTCGAAAGAGTTAAAGTGTCATTCCCGCTGAACAGGGGAATCAAAACATATGATATTGTTTCAACTATAGAGCTTATCTTCTTCCAGCCCGTATTTGTTAGGGAGAGTTCAAGCACTAGTCCCATGCCGTTTGTCGCAAAGTCGGATGTAAACGCGTAACAGCTCGTTATCCAGCCTTCTTGCTTGAAATAGTGACAAAGAGATCCTTCTGATTCATCGCCGAAGATTTCACTCCAGAAGTGTGCAAAAGTTACAACATCTTTCTTAGTGAATCTCGTATTTTGCCAGTGCACAGGGAAGAATATCCTTGACATCGGAAGTTTATGCACATTGACAAAAATGGCGTTTTGTTTTTCGCTTTCAGAGAAGCATAAGCAATTGGCATATTTTTCTTTCCATGTGTCGCTTAATATCTTTGTAGTATGGATCTCATCTTCTTCCTGAGTAAGTACCGGTGACGTCAACTTCGATCTCCTAGAGGACTTTTTCGGCGATCTCAGAGAAGGTTTGATTGAACGAATTATATTTCTTCTTGAAGAAGGGTACATCGGTATGTCTCCAAAACTCTTTATGGCAATCTTGGCCAAAGCGTTTACAGATTGAGGGCCTCGAATACAAAGAGTCATGTGCGAACTCAAATAATTCTCGTCAAAGTAGTGTTGCAACTCATCTTTCAGGTTCAACCCCTGAGCCTGCGCCATACTTTTCAGAGTGGACATGTTACCAGTGCCAAATCGATGAAATGTATGTTTTTCGCTGGATAATAATCGAGCAGCATGGTAGAATATTTTGGAGCTGGAAGACAGGTTACCATTGTGCTCACTCTCTATCGCGTATATCTCCTTGTTGATGAGATCAGACTGAAACAAGGGTTCAACAAAGAATGATGAGAAAACCTCTACTGCCTGATGAAAGCTCATCTCCTCGGAAGTATGAATGCTGGGCAACTCAAAATAAAACGACGTCTGTTCTCCTGTTGTGAATGCATTTTGTAATCCATTATATTTAGCAATCATCCCATGATAAGTTCCCGGAACGGGGAACCTTCTGGACCCTGCAGCTAAGAGCATGTGTTCGCATAAATGAGCCAAGCCAGGTATCTCGTCAGGGTCATTGTGCGAACCCGTCGCTACCGTGAGAGAACATCCACTTGAATTTTCCGTCGGATCCGATATCAAAAGAGTCTCCATTCCGTTGGGTAATTTGCACAGCCTGTGTGTTCTATTCTCGAGAGAGACCGGCGTATAAAACTGGATATCGTAATGTTTAACATTGGACCACGACATATCTTCGCCCACTACAAATCGATCAAGTGGTATGCGAATTCTCAGACGCTATAATGCTTACAAGCCTCTTCGGAACATATAGCTTGACAAATCATGTTAAATATATTGAAACTCGTTGCAAGTTTGTAACTGTTAATGAGGCATCAGCATTGAAGTGACCGAATTGGCATATACCGGAGTAGTCATGAGAAACAATCAAAAACGGCCAATTAATAGCATACTGTCATTAGAAATTTCTTACTGGGGGTATTGGAATGTGCCTGGCACATGGCATGAATGGCGATGGATTGAAAACAAAAAATGTCGATATGTTATTTACATCACGCCCACATAAAAAAGCGAATTGCACAATACCGTATCGCTTAGATAAGGTTGTAGAAAAAAAGATGCTGGCTATGGCGAGCCTCAGGTATTGCCCTGGTACTGCTCTAGTACTGCTCTAGTACTGCTCTAGTACTGATCTAGCTTCGAGATGCTAAATTGAAGCCTGTTGGCAAAAGTGTTTTTGAAATCTTCAAAAAAATTCTCCCGGGGGCGAGTCGAACGCCCGATCTCAAGATTACTTTGTTGTTTTTCAACACACATTACAGTCTTGCGCCTTAAACCAACTTGGCTACCGAGAGTACGCTTGTTTAATTTAGTTATTTAGTTTATGGGAATATTAGGAACTGAATGTCCTGCGAACATATCAGATCGTTTGCTTTAATTACTGTATGGAGAGGGATGGTGTTGAAATATAAATCGAGATTGTAAGATATATTAAAGAGATGACTTATAAGCATCAAAAATAAGACAATTGGTCTGTAAAACAAAATAAACGAAGCCAGATGAAGCCCTAACAGAATGTCAATCGATACTGGAAAGATATCGGATGACAGTCTATCGCGAGACGTTTACAACTCAGGAGTCTGACTACGAAGGAGTCTATGGAATGAAGACGAAATAACAGTTGTACTGTGGATTCTATGGGACTAGAAATGGTGTGATGACGATGAAAATTCTTCACTCGTCGTCCTCTCTTATGGTTCAATAGGTGCGAAATGCTGGGTATAAATACTGACGTATTTTCCAGATATTAATCCAAGTTCAATTAGTCTTATCTCAATTCATGATATAGAAAACCAAGGAATTATATATCTCTATAATTGAATATCATAGTATTATCATCAATGTCAAACCAAGTTACTATCGACAACGCCGAAGAAAACATTCTTTCTAAATAGAAAAAACCATTAGTAACGATACTACAAAAGGAATGAAGTCAGACGAAGCCCTACTTGCTGCCCTCTTGAAACTAGGTTGTTTACGATTGTATATTGGCTTGGCAATTGACGATAGACAATAGGATACTTTTCTGCGGCATTCCATACTGGCTCATGAAACGGTATGGCCATGCTACTCGCAACGCCCAAAGTCGGATTATTGGGCGGATAACTACTTGCTAAACGATCAAGTATCTCAAGGTAAGAATATCTAGCTTTCCTTTTTACTTTTAACATGCTCTGTTACCCCATCTGAGATGTGAAGCTGAAAATGAATGCCAGTGATCATGCTGTAAAGCTGAGTGTTCACTTATAACCTCAGTCTCTAAAATCTCATCAATTGGAGAATACAGAGCTGCGAAACCTGAAGGAGAGCAGCAAATCGAAGCTAAAAGTCTTGATTTCATGAGGCTATTGATCAATTCACGATCCAAGTCATCTGATGAACGCTGAGAGCACTGCTTCTTGGTTTTGACGTGGTGGACCCTTAAATGCAAGGTGTAGGTGAAGAATAATTTAAGAAATGCTCTTAAGTACGTACGTAGGGGAGGGGCAATAACACTAGCGTTGATGATCATACAATAATCAACTCTTTCAATAGCAACCAGCTAGTGGATTTTAACTCATAACAGTATATTATCGGTGCAAGACTTTCCTCGCCTTGCCAAGTATACGGCTCGGCAAGTCAAGGCTGTTCTATCAGTGCTTTGCGACCTGCTAAGTTGGGGTAGCTAGCTCAGCCTTTGTTCCATTGTAAATCATATTATACAAGAATACGCTAAATTGAGGGCATTACTGCGATATCCAGACACTGGAGTCCACCGCTCATAAACTATAGTATATCTCGTCTAAAAGATTGGCATGTAATTGCTGAATTGGAGGCATGGTTACTGTGTGTTCGACGAACAAAAGATGGCGACCCAGCGCCGCATAGCTTATAACCTACTCATGTTGATGGCGCAGAGGTCATAACCACTAGCAACAGCGCTCATAAGGTAAGTCAGTGCTAGACACATTGTGCTTGAGCCGAATGACCGGACTAGGAAGCTATTACGTATCAAGTGTGTTCTGCACTAAGCGCTAGCAATTCGACAATGGCGCCAGGCGTGGGAACGGCTGCGCGCTCAGTGTCAGAAGATCCCACATCTATCATTCAAGAGTGGCATAGCAGGGAACTTTTAAACAGGCATACACAAGCAACCCTATATCTGTGTGTCACCAAATTAGCGTCAACAGTTCTGAATTGCTTAGCTCTCTCAAAATTAATCTGTTCCGTGGATTCATCATGTGAACATAGCTCTTTTTCTCGCAGAAGCTTCTCAGGTAGTACAGTATGACACGAAAACAAGACATTTCAAATGCAAGAAACTTAAGGCACCTTGGAAACCTTATTGGGAATGCCTGTAGCATCCCCGTTATCAAGCCTACTGTTAACCATATGTATATCTGTATATCACGTGCACGGTCTATTATGTAAGATTGACTAATCATTATACAAACGCGCCAACTAGTAATTGAGCGTAGATTAGACCTGTCTACGCTTAGCTAGTGATGAATGCCATGTCTCGTGTCTCGTCAGCATTACCACCGTGACCTGATGAAGTTGCACAGAACACTGATCTGAGTGAACTTTTCTTCTTCTCATGCATAGATGCATTGACACGCACAAGTGTCTATTCATTGGAAGCACTGAATGGCAGCATAGTGCACTTCTCGTCGAGATAGAAGCAAGAAAAGAAAGCTGGACGAGACATAATAGCCACGCAATTATCAAGAAGAGAAGAGACTAATACGGAAGCGAAGGAACGGAGGGGTTTGAGGTTGTTTCAATCATATTTTCCACTAGTCGTTTTTTGTTTTGTTTTTACCTTTTCTGTTCCACATACACGAAAAAGGAAAATAATCAAATAAGTTTCGTATCCGTTTATTACCATATCGGGATAAAGGTAAACAAATTGATCAAAGTGGATAAGTGTCAACAATATATATTTCTGTTTGTGTTAAGTGAAATATTCAATTGAACAGAGTTTAGCCCTGACTTCGAGGTGGAAGAAGTTGCTTTGAAGCCATTGAAACCAACCTGGTCTTATTCCTCTCTACTTCTTTTCTTAGAGAATTTACTACTCTTTCAGTCTGTTACAAAAAATTTGGACGACCGGTATACACACACCTCAAATACGTACTAGTGGGATCGACATCGCTAGATCGGTTAGCCTATTCAGGGAAAAGAGAAACAAATCAGTTGTGCAGATATCTTTGGAGAACCGGCATACTACTGAGCGTTGTCCTCTCTTCGACTACTATTTTTTCTTTACTTTGTTTAGCAATTCCAGGACGATAGTATTTTACAATTGATCCCTTCCAAGTGCTATTCGATCCTTGATTTTTGTTTTGTGCCTGATTTGATTACAGGTTCTGGATATTTGATATATATCCACTGGCCGTACTTTCGTGTGTTGTACTCTCTACATTGTTTGGCACTTTATTTTAGTTTGAGCCCATTGACACCTATTCAAAGATTCGAGGCATCAAACTTAAATATAAGTAGAGGAATATTGATCAGAAGTTTATTCCCGAGTGTTGAATATTCATATTTTGTCGCATATACTGTGTCATAACGAACAATTGATTTCGTGTATCAACATTATTGTGATACTTTTGTTTACAGAGAAAACATCTGTTCTTAAAATTTCTCACATTGATGTCCTCATCCTCTGAGAATACAGAAAATACACAGAATGACAGATCTGCTAAAATTTTGAGAAATGTTCAGCAAAGGTTAGCATTGAACAATGTTACGAACACGATAACAGCGCAACAAAATGCATCTCATCAGTCATCTATTAGAAACTTGAAAAGTTCTCTGTCCATGGCAAGAGATGAAGGAAGCAGAATTCCACAGTTTAGTAAAGAGACATATATTCATCCAAGCTTAGCTAATTCATCAACACTCGATCCACAAAATAGCTCACGAAGTAGCACGACGAATAAATCGATTGACTTCCTGTCCTCCAAAACAGCATCAGTTGGACAAGGCGAATTAGGTTCTTTCACTGTGTGCGAGAATAAAGAGAACCAAGATCCATTCTCTTCATCGAGACTGTTACCTTCAATAAGAGAAGAAGGACATCACAAGTCAGATGAGGAGCACGTACTTCTGAAATCTCAGTCGAGTCATATTACACAAACTGGTAAACCAGATCCAAAAAGCTCACAAATTTTTTTAGGTAATGATAAAATTGATACCAGCAGTGACTATCAGAAAAGCAATAGCAGTAGTACTAATAATAATAACAATAACAGCAATAATAATAATAATAATAATAATAATAATGACAGTAAGAATAGCATTAATCCCAGAGATATGGATGCTGGGAAGAAAAGGCCGATCTCTACTTTAGTAGAGCATGATGTGCCTAAGAAGTTTAAAATATGCGACGAAAATGGTGAGGAAGAATATGAGTGGGAAGACCTAGATGCAGAAGATGCTAATGATCCTTTCATGGTTAGTGAGTATGTGAATGAAATTTTTGATTATTTAAGTCATTTGGAGGTAGTTACACTACCAAGTGAAGAAAATCTCTATAAACACAGAAACATTCGTCAAAATCGAGATATTCTAGTAAACTGGTTAGTGAAAATTCATAATAAATTTGGACTATTACCCGAGACGCTCTATCTAGCGATAAACACAATGGATCGTTTTTTGAGTAAGGAACTAGTTCAGTTAGATAAGCTTCAATTAGTTGGCACGTCATGTCTCTTCATCGCATCAAAGTATGAGGAAGTTTACTCACCAAGCATAAAACATTTTGCATCAGAAACTGATGGCGCTTGTACAGAAGACGAAATCAAAGAGGGCGAAAAATTCATTTTGAAGACACTGAATTTTAATCTAAATTATCCGAATCCAATGAACTTCTTGCGGAGAATATCGAAGGCGGATGACTACGATATACAGTCTCGAACACTTGCCAAGTTCCTGCTAGAGATTTCATTGGTTGATTTCAGATTTATAGGTATATTGCCCTCTTTATGTGCAGCAGCAGCTATGTTTCTTTCTAGAAAGATGTTAGGCAAGGGAAAGTGGGATGGTAATCTAATTCATTATAGTGGTGGCTATACGAAAGAACAATTAGCGCCGGTATGCCACATGATGATGGATTATCTAGTAAGTCCAATCGTCCACGATGAATTTCACAGAAAGTATCAGTCAAGAAGGTTTATGAAAGCATCAGTAATATCCGTTCAATGGGCATTGAAGGTTAGAAAAAATGGATATGATATAATGACACTGCATGAATAGGTTTCAAAAATAGAAACTTTTCTCATTTTTTTTTTTTCGCTTCGACTTTGCACTAGTTCGTTAAGTCGGATTTTCAACTTTCCGTTCACCTAATCAGTTGTATTTTAATTTCACTCTTTAAACTTATTTTAATATATTTTTCCAATTAATTAAAAGTAATTCCAATTTTAAAATTTCAAAAAACTTTCAAAGTAAAATAGTGATTAAATTGATTATTTAGTTAAATTGTTGATGGGAGTTATCATATATGAATGCTATAGCGAAAATAGAGAATTAAGGGACTCATCGGTTTCAACTTGATTTTGACACCATTGAAAAACTTTGTAATACATGGCACCATTTTTTGGTTTTTTGAATTTCAAATATAGTGAGTCCAACTTTGTGGTTGGAGATGCAATTTCTTTAATTAAATCTTTGCAATACGACTGAAACTCTGCATCAGCGTATGGATCAATACCGCCGCTATAATGCTTAAATGTTTCATCCCAAAGATTTTTTTTATTGTGTGTGCTGGTAATCTGTTTAGCAACATACATTGCCATTGCACTCATTGTAGAAGGCTTTAAATGGATGAATTTGTGATAGCACATAATGCACTCCAATAGAAATTTTGCGATCGATCTCGTTTGGAAATCATAGTTATCAGCTTTAGAGATTCTTCTTAAGAAGTTCATTGGATTTGGCCAACCAATATTAAATTCTAAAGACGACAGCATAAACATCTCTGCGTTCTTGATATCATTCTTGGTTGCCGCACCATCCGTTATATATGCATAGTCCGATAATTTTGGTAGATTGACTTCCTCGAATTTAGCGGCTATAAACAATGCAGTGACGGCCAATAATTGTAATTTGCTTAATGTGACCTTATTCATCGAAAGAAATCTATCCATTATATTTATCGTCAGAAACAAGGTCTCTGGATAACACTGAAATTTTTCATGAACTTCGACCAACCAGTCTATCAAAATTGCTCGCATGGACGGACGTAAATTATGTTTTGATTTAGTATCTGTTAGGTAATTATGCGACGGTAGCGTTTCCATTTCTCTCTTGTACAGGTGACTGAATATTTCATTCGTATATTCTGTCACCATGCAAACATCCTTCCTCTCATTGGCATCAAGATCCTTCCATAGAATCTTCTCTTCTTGCGGTTCCTCATCACTTGTTTTTGATGTTTTCCTAGCTTTCACTTTGGTTGTGGGATTCTCTTCTTCTTGATCCCTATATATCTTTCTTTTTCTAAATGATTGCAGAGTTAGCTCACTGTCCTCTCTTCGTACTCTGCCGCTTATTTCGCTCAGTTCTTTCGTTTGTTGAGTATTGACGGGAACCTCACTTAATGCTCGCCTTGGTTTGGCATTTGGGGAGCCACTCGTGGAAGAGACTTTGAGATTACACACTTTGGTGTCCAGTGCCGCAGTATCATTGAACTTTAAATTTTCTGAGCTACTCCTTGTGCTGCTATTTGCACTCCCTGTGAGACTTGCCATAATGATAATGCTGGCGACTGCTGGTTCTGATGTTCCCTTAGCCTCTAAAGCACGAATGACTTCGAGAAGAGTATTGCACTAAGAGGATGTCTGAAGCCCAAAGCTAATATAGTATCGAGACCAGAGCTGAGAGGAAGGGCTTCAGAATCAAACGCGATTTGACCACCTCGATCACGATATGCTGCTACCGCCGACGTTTCCTACACCGAGCACAGCACACTGCACAAACGCAGCCCAGCAAGACATACTCTACAGGGCAGCTTCGCGATTTGTAAATGCACGTTAATCGAATTACGTTCTACAATGGAACACAAAATACAACATCTTTGTACCACTGCCTAATTGCGGTGCCTTGACGCGTTTACGCGTTTATGCGTGAACGCGTAAACGCCTTCTTGTCAACAGAACACGAAACGCGTAAGGTCGTTCTTTTTTCTTTACGCGACGCAGACCAAGAAAAAGACACAAGCCCTAATAGCCCTTGTGCCCTGATCGCTGTGCCCTGAACCGGTTTTTTGCCCTAACCCCGTCTTGTCCTCGCAAATTCCTGCCTTCATTTTTGTACACAAACATCTCTTCTCGCGATGCACGGACACGGCTCTAATTTCTCTCACAGTCTAGATTAATGCTGCATCTTTTCTTCTAACAATGAAGCAAGCGCAGGCCAATAAGTAGGTTGCATCCCTGCACAGATTAGATTCACAGATTACGGCCAACCGATTCTATCTTGTTACTACTGTGTTAATGGCTAATGCCTAAGAGTAGCTGTTGCACTTCTTTGCCTTTGTGTTACTTGGCGCAGACACTCGCGTTTTTTGGGAGTAAAGAACGGCTAGAATCGGGCGGCCCCCAGTTATCTCTTATCACATCGGTGCAGAGAACTGTAAAGGAAAATGTGACAAGCTACGTAGATGTTTACTTGATAAGACGGCGCTTCGAAGGAAGGAATATGTATATATAGGTGTATATAAATTAAAGGTATCTTGCATCACCGGAGCTTCGTTGGAGGTCATCTTTTTTTCATACTTGCTGTCTTCTGGGTTGTCAAAGTTCAGTAGTCTTTGACAACTATCGAATCAGTGTTTCAATTAGCATCAGGTGCTGTTTAAGAAATGGGGTTCTGGGAAGATTTTAAGAGAAAATTTGCTCTATGGAAGCATACCCAAGACGCTACGCCTGTAGAGGGTGAAACCTATCAGGATCCTCCAAAGGTGTCGGAGTTGCCTAATATGCCTGACAGCTCAGGTAATCTGATTGCAGTTTCTTCGGGTAACAGGGAAATTTCCCCAGTTTTAAGTGCCAAATACGGTATTAACATCCCTGAGAAACATAATGAGATTGACGACAAAATCTAAGAATTTTCTCGCTCTGATATATCTATTTACTGTTGTAACGTTGTACTCTTTTAATTATTTTTTAACTGTTAGGATCTGTGAGATTTTCACTATAAATAGCTTCAAGCCTTTTTACGAAAAAAGAAGCTCGCACTCAGGATCGAACTAAGGACCAACAGATTTGCAATCTGCTGCGCTACCACTGCGCCATACGAGCTTTCTTTGTATGAAAGACTGGCAATAATTGTTGAGTAAGTCGACTGTTTTCTCAATGCAATGTGTTTGTGTCATAAAGTCAGTAATTTAATGTTTGACAACGATCATATATCTGCAATAAAACAACTTGGCGGTTTTTTCCCTTCAGTAATCTCTAGTCAGAAGAGAAGAAAAGCTATATAATGAGGCTGATTATACTCTGCTGGGGTACTTTAATTATTCTTCTGCAGGCGACCAAGCTTTGCGCCTACGACTATCAGGTCTCTAGTTTTACGACAAGTGTGCTTGATAGGTTGAACAATGCTGAAGGTGATAAAGTATCGATAAATTTTATGGAGCTCTTGACAATAATAAGCAATGAGTCTGGCGAGAAAAGACTGATCGCTTCAAAGGTAATTGATACAGCAGAAGAAATCATCATATCTGGTGATAACAAGGAAGCTTCACCAAACAAGTTACATAGATTCAAAATTCTATGCGATGAAATTATGTTTCTAGAGCAAGTTTTTAGCTCTGAATTAAATAATCATAAGTGGAGTTCGCAATTCTTTCATAAAAAGTCGCTGACGAGAATCATTAAGACATACATTGCATATGAATCATACGTTTTGAAAAGGATTTCGGAGCAAACCAATGCCTCATATAGCAAGACGCTTCGAGACGTCACAAAACATCTTTTAAGCTGTAAGAATGCTTTATTGGCAGGAGTTAGAACTTTGCAGTTGATGCATACTGCGAAGGGAAATGAAATTCACGATTTGGTTACTGCTAATTTTCATAGTGGTGATACTTCAAGTATAAATGGCGAAAACTTAGTTTATGCGATAATGCCCCAAAAAGGAAATCAGACTCAAGAGATAGCAAGTGATATAACATACCTCCGTCAGAATTTTCTTGTGTTGGTGAAGTCCGGGGTTTTTATGATGCTGTGTGCTGCAGTAAGGGTCTACTTTTGTGCTTTCACTTTCGGTGCAATGATGATGAGCAGCTCTGTTATTTGGATGTTAGTTTACCTGCAGCTTATGGATAAAGAGTTGTAGATGGAATTAAATTAGCTTACATTGACTTTCCTTATTTAGTTTTTGTTTTTTTGTGCTTCCTTCTTTGCATGAATCAGCTTCTGTAACTATCCAAGACGGTAAATGCAAATAGAAAGATGTATGTTATAGAGTAATACAAATGAGTCACACCTCTATCTACAGCTTGCATAGTTGAATATAACACCCTCCTTAGCAGTAATAAAGAGTATGAAAAGTCCTTGAAACTCTTCGTGAGCTGGAAGAACAACTAATTTAGGCGATAATATTGACAAGCTAGTTCAGCGAAGACAAATCATTACGATTCGTAAACGCTAGTCCTTCGATAAGAAGTTCTCGTTTTAGTTTGACCCGTTTTCACTCGCGAATAGGTTTAACACATGTGCTAACCTCACTTGAAAGGCGTGTATGTAGGGGAGCATCCTTTAAAGCACAAAAGTGCATACTTTTTAATACCCAGTTGCATTTGTCACATATTAAATGGGTGTACAACGTCCCTAGCTTACTGCTGAAGATGTGACTCGTTTATTGTCACCGTTGCAGTCGTGATGGAAGATCGCTAAATGTTCAATAAATCTGCTCTTGCGGAGTTTCTAGCCCAATCTTGGCTCGGAAAAGAAGCTAAATCATCTGAAAAATGAATTGTTCAGGCACAAAATAACTGTAATGTCTCTAAGTTCCAAGAGGATTGCGTGTACAAGATTGGTTACTATGCCTCATCTGTGATGTGTCAGATTTTTATAGCTAAGCAGGGGTGCAAGCCGATATTCACGGGACTTATAATACATTAAAAATTGCAAAAAAAAAAGCAGTTGACAGCAAGTGCCAGTCTCTATAGCGACAACCGAGACTAACGAAGTCAAATTTATGTCTTTTTTTGTTTCCTTAATGCCATTAAGATAGTGGTATTGACCGATCTTGTTTGAGTTTAGGTCTGAAGAGCTAAGAACACTTGTGTTGAAGAAAAGTAATGTCAACTAGGCCAATTTCTGAGACCATTGCATCTTTCATTCGATCATCAACGAGGATCAAAAGACTTGGGATTTCCAAATCACCTGTTGTAGATACACGTTGCAGAATTTCTGAAAAAGATGTGTCGAATGTTTCAGCCGCACCTACAGCACTGTCGATGTTTGAAATTGTACGCCGGCTACCCAATATGTTTCCAAGAAGTCTAGCTGCATCGTTCAAAGATTTTAATGATATCAGAACTCATGGTGATGAAATGTTCCAGCAAGAATTATTAATGACGCTCCCATTTTATGGAAAAGATAACTCATCGAAAATGGCCGAAATAATAAAAACAAATGTAGATACCGAAGGAAATTATATCAACGAGTTTTGTATCATACCTAGGTCTGCTGCTCATGAGCCGCCTCTAAACTTGAAACATCTCATTTTCATTCATGGCTATGGTGCTGGTTTGGGTTTTTTCTTGAAAAATCTTGAGAATATTCCACTATTAGATGATAAATGGTGCATTCATGCAAGATTTGCCTGGATACGGATTCTCTTCCCGTTCGAGATTCCCATATCATTATCCCACAAGCATCGTAAGCGACGTTCAAGATTGGTTTCATCAAAAACTCTACAGGTGGTTCGAGAAAAGAGGACTCCTGATGAATCCGGAAAACAACCTAATTATGGCACATTCTTTAGGTGCATATTTGATGTGTCTTTACGCTGCGAAGTATCCTGACCACTTTAAAAAGATCATAATGTGTTCACCTGCTGGAGTATGTCATTCCAATTTGAACAAAAAACTAGGAAATACACGTATTCCCTGGTGGTATACTAAACTTTGGGATAGAAACATATCACCGTTTAGCTTGGTGAGAAACGCGTCACAATTAGGGTCCAAAATCACTAGTGGCTGGACATACAGCAGATTTAGCAAAGTTTTAAGTGAGGGAACTCCTCTTAGTGTACAGCAGTTTGAAGCATTGCACAGATATGCGTATTCAATTTTTAACCAACCTGGATCTGGTGAGTATTTGCTTAGTTTTGTATTGAGATGTGGTGGTTCTCCTAGAATTTCGTTGGAAGATCAAATTTTCAAAGACTGCAATAACGGAATTTATCAAAGCAATTGTGAATGGCTATGGATGTATGGAGAAACTGATTGGATGGATATAACAGGAGGATTTCGTGTATCTGATATGCTGAACCGATATTCAAATAAAGAACGGAGCCACGTTTGCATAGTTCCAAACTCAGGGCATCATTTGTACTTTGATAATTACAACTACTTCAATGAAGTGCTTATCAACGAAATGAAAAGTATGTAGTAGATGTTAGTTATAGGCAACCATTTCTTTTCTCAAAAGTTCTTATTTCACTTTCTCGTTTTTTCTGAATTTCATGATTTGATTACATAAATATTAAAAATTATTAGCCTCAATTCACCCCGTTGGCGTTAAGGAAACTAACGAGGGATGATTGAAATACATAGTGCTTTGTTAAAACTTATTCATGAGAGAACGGCAGTAATTAGCTGTAAGAAACTGTAGCACAGCTGAAAATCTCACCTTTTTCCATTGAATTTTACAAAACCGTTGTGCTTGGATTATTTTTATGCACAAATAAGGGCATTTCACATATGACTGAACTTTGAACGATCAGGATACTTGGCTCATCAGATTTTCTTTTTTTAACATCTTTTTGTTTTGGTCGAAATTTCTGTTGTTTCCACTTTATCAAGTGTCAGTGATCTTTAGAGTGTTTCCAAGCATTACAGTAGTCTTACAACAAAAAACTATAAAAATGAGCGAAAATCATATGTGACCATAAGCAAAGCATTGATTTTACTAGCAATTTGCGGTGCTGAATCATTTAAAAGTACTGAATACTCGCCGATACGATATGTCACAATTGTACTTCAAACCTAAGCTCATCGAACCTGCAATGACGACAATAGTAAATACATTACCAAGTGACGATGCCTGGCTTCTTACAGAAAAATTTTCGGTAAACTTACCAATCAATGATGTGTCAGAGAGAAATTGTTTTGTACCAAGTTGTGTTCCACCAGAATATCCCAAACAATATGAAAAGATGGAGCCAAAATCACTAGAAGAAAGGTGGAACTGCTTGAATGATTCATATTACGAATACTATATTACCGCCACAAGAAAAATAAGATCTAAAAGAGGAATTGTAATACTTATGTATTCTTTTCTCTTTCTTTTTGGCCTTTTCACGCTTTTTTACACATTTTGGGTTTACAGATACAAATGAAAGCGGTTTACACCGTTAAACTTTTATTTTTGTTGAAGGAATTATTGATATTGAAACACAAGCAAGATGTTACTGTATAAGCATGAGACAGTCTGCAATGGCATTTTTCTCAATAAAATAAGAAGTCAGCTTAATCCCTGACAGAGTACAAGTATCGGCTAATAATATATGGCAGGACGTTTACCATGCAGGGATCTGAATACGGAGGAATATTTCGCATCGAATAAGAAATAACGAGCTACGCCATAAATTATGAGATATTGGAAAATTAGTGTAATGACTGCATTAATTATGAACTGTTGAATGTGAAATAATTATCTTGATTGGGGCTAAATAGGTGCAGATTTCAGGTATGAATACTGAGGTCTTTTCCAGATTTCCAATCTCATTTCATTTAGTTTTTATCTCGTGTATCGGGTGCCAAGGATCATATATTCTTATAACCGAACATCACAATACCATCACCAATGTCCGAGCAAGCCAATATTGTTGAAATATAGATCGATATTATGAGAGAAGTTAGACGTATGAAAGCGATGACTATTAAAATATAAATCGATATTGTAAGATATATTAAAGAGATGACTTATAAGCATCAAAAATAAGACAATTGGTCTGTAAAACAAAATAAACGAAGCCAGATGAAGCCCTAACAGAATGTCAATCGATACTGGAAAGATATCGGATGACAGTCTATCGCGAGACGTTTACAACTCAGGAGTCTGACTACGAAGGAGTCTATGGAATGAAGACGAAATAACAGTTGTACTGTGGATTCTATGGGACTAGAAATGGTGTGATGACGATGAAAATTCTTCACTCGTCGTCCTCTCTTATGGTTCAATAGGTGCGAAATGCTAGGTATAAATACTGACGTATTTTCCAGATATTAATCCAAGTTCAATTAGTTTTATCTCAATTCATGATATAGAAAACCAAGGAATTATATATATTTATAATTGAATATCATAGTATCATCATCAATGTCAAACCAAGTTACTATCGACAACTATTTAGAAAGAATGTTTTCTTCGGCGTTGTCGATAGTAACTTGGTTTGACATTGATGATGATACTATGATATTCAATTATAGAGATATATAATTCCTTTGTTTTTCTATATCATGAATTGAGATAAAACTAATTGAACTTGGATTAATATCTGGAAAATACGTCAGTATTTATACCTAGCATTTCGCACCTATTGAACCATAAGAGAGGACGACGAGTGAAGAATTTTCATCGTCATCACACCATTTCTAGTCCCATAGAATCCACAGTACAACTGTTATTTCGTCTTCATTCCATAGACTCCTTCGTAGTCAGACTCCTGAGTTGTAAACGTCTCGCGATAGACTGTCATCCGATATCTTTCCAGTATCGATTGACATTCTGTTAGGGCTTCATCTGGCTTCGTTTATTTCGTTTTACAGACCAATTGTCTCTTTCTGATTCTTATAAGTCATCTCTTTAATATATCTTACAATCTTGATTTATATTTCAACAACAACACCGAAGAAAACATTCTTTCCAAACAAATATATAATAAATAGGTGTAGTAAGTTAAAGATCACTTGTCTCTGAAAAGTAGCGCCAAATTATAATAAACTTGAAGAACTCATCCTTGTTAGCTCAGTTGGTAGAGCGTTCGGCTTTTAAGCTAAAGCGAGGATAACCGAAATGTCAGGGGTTCGAGCCCCCTATGAGGAGTTCTTCTTTTTTATTTTTTTCTCTCCGTTGCATGAATGAAAAGGCCACTGAGTATTCGATCTTCCTGCAGTTGCATGATGCTGAATAACACGTTTGCATCTGATTTCACAACGATGCTGGAAAAAATTTACGTCAAAGATGTATTCTATAAATAAGGTTAAAATGTTGCCAATAAAAGCGCGATTAGTTGCTTCAAAACGAGAATTTATAAAATGCTCATATGTAAATTTGTTTGTTACTTACCAAAGAGTGAGTGCAGTGCCTCCATTTGGTGTCATGATACATTCCCGGTGAAAGAGTTTCACCACTTCTTAAGTGATTGATACATCGCATGAGAGTCGGCTGTATTTTTCTATCTTTGTTCATCCTTTCTACATCAATTCAGATAAACCAGAAACTAAATTCTTGGAAAATCCACCTTCTTTGGCAGCAATTTCGTAATAGCCGTAAATTGTGGTAGTGGCCATTAAAATTGAAGTACCGGAACCTAAAGTTCCTAGGAAATCTGAACAAACAGATAAGACACCAATGGTAGCACCACCGAAAGCAGCAGCTGTCGGAATAACCTTTTTCAGTTCTTTGTAAACACTTGTTTCTCTCTTACCATTGATGACCATACCTTGATCTTTGAATTGCTTGGCTACATCACGAGGAGAAGTACCCGAAACTTCTATCCATGTTTTTGAAAATAGAGCACAGACGCCAAGAACAAAAGAAACATAAACAACAGCCTTTAATGGATCCAATGGAATTTCTTTCAATGAGGTTGGTGGCTGAATGTAATAAGATAGACCTTTCAGGGCTCTTTGTGGACCTGGTTGACCAGGTACAACACCCCATACACCTAATAAGCGAACAACAGGATTTGATGGAAATTTTTGATATAAAATCTGCGATATTAAAAAGATGTTTGATGTTAAAGCAGCTTGTAGCATGATTGGAGTGTTCGAAGTGTAAAACAGCTTGATTGGATAAGTACCCATTTGTCCTCTTACTTTTGTTGATCTGATTGGCAATTCGTAACGGAAGCCTTGCAAATAAAGAACAAATAGGAAAATGAATACTGTTGACACAACTTGAAACATGTTTGGTAAATTAGATCTGTAGAATGCCTCCACCAAAGCTCTTTTTTTATCCTTCCTAACAGCCAGCAAATGGAAAAATGCGATAACTGCACCTTCAAATTCTTTACCACGACCTGATTCTACCGTCGTTGGAGCAAACGCCTTCCAAAAAATTTGTTCTGCGATATTTGTTGCAGTAAATAACGAAATACCGGATCCAAGACCATAACCTTTTGACAAAAGCTCGTCAAGAAGTAAAACGATGATAGATGCGAACATTAATTGAAAGATTAATAACAAAGAAATTGCAATTCCAATGTCGCTGGGTCTACCATAATTACCGGTTAAAACAACAACAATTGCTTGACCAAGAGTCAAAACGATAGCACAAACCTTTTGAGCAATTTGGAAAAGGTCGCGTTCCTGCTTATTTTGCATGTCAACCTGCAAAAGCTGAGTTCCTTGCAAAAATTGGAAAATCATTGAAGAGGTAATGATTGGTGAGACACCGAGTTCCATTAAGGTACCTCTGTTTGATGCCAGCATAGCACGTAACCAATACAATGGATCTGAAGTTTCACTTGAAACAATACCATATAATGGAATTTGACCCAATACTAAAAAGATCAGTAAAGAGACACCGGTCCATATCAACTTTTGATTATACGGAACTTTCCTCTCAGGTGCATTAACCTCTGGGAGATATGCCTCAAATGGCTTGAACAGATACAGCAGACCACCAGACATTTCTTATCTGTTGTTTCAACGAGCACTGTTTCGACGATCGGATTGCCCTCACAGAATCGCAATTTGTAAATACAATCCACCTTCTGTAGAAGAATTGCCAAAATATCTGACACGTAACGCTACTTGAAAAAAAATAAGATACCGGCACGGCGACCCCACGAAAATGAAGAAAAAAAGAAGTAAGGGTAACATCCTTTTACTAGTAAATTGAAATAATGATTGATTACATACTTTGAAAGCTAATTAGTGTCTTCTCAGCACGACGACGGTAACGAGTATGCATATTATTAGTTGAGCGGATGTTATCTCAAACACTGGTGCGATGCAGGAAGTAGCATTAGTGTCTTCTGTCACACATTTACTATCAAAAATATCAGCGTATGCCATACAAGATACGACGGAACCGATTGCTGGGGCAATCATCATACTGCCGTAGGCAGTACCGAAAAGTTTGTCACCCCACATGGCTAAGATTATTACAGGATATGCAGTGAATAAGCCACCGTAAACCGTACCCATCATTGCACCTATAAGTAGTATCTTGAGTGGTGAAACAACAGTTGTTGATAACGAGAAATTGGTTATCAGGAATTGAGCCATTAGTGAAAGTGATAGTAACGAGATAAGTATCCATTTTGGCGATATATCTCTTGTTGCCAAAAAATCAGTAATAAAACCAGAAGATAGTCTTGTAACGGTATTTAGTACTGCGTACACTGACAACAGTCGACTTGATAAGACAGCGTTTTCGCCTACTAATAGCTTTGTTAGCGATCCCATGTTGGCTAGGAACATTTCGGATGGACCTAATGAAAGTATCATAGATATTCCCACAAACAAGGCAACTGGATCTTTGAAGAATTGTTTTTGGGCTAATCGCTCCTGAACCGGCTCTACAGCTATAAGAGGGTCATTTTCATTTTGATCCATATCTTCATTTCCATTTCTACATGATTCTTGCTGAGACATAGCTGCGTGTTTGAACATAGAAACAGTGCTTGTTGCGATCCAAGCCAGTAAGCCAACAACTGCGTAAACACATGCAAAAGTATTGAAAACGCGTCCTAGATTTAGAAATGTAGAATCGCCATTAGTCGACCAGAAGAATGGCAGGTTCAGTAGCTGTGAGCCCAAAAATGATGATAACCCGTAACAAGTTGTTGGCAAGCTAATTGATAGAGTTCTTTTATCGGGGTATAATTTTGCACACGTAATCAGAGCACTAAAATACAAAGAACTTGTTGAAACACCCATCACAGTGAAACTCATTAAAATTAAATGAAATGTATGATCGTTGGATAGTGCTGGGTGATTAAAAATATATGCAACGTACGAGTAACTTGGAATGAAGCCAATGATTCCTAGGGCACTTAACGTAATTGGCCCATGGGTGTCCGCAAGGAATCCTAAAATAGGAGGAGTTAAATACATTCCTAAATTAGCAAGACTGGCGATCATGTTAATTTGCCATGCTGAATAGTGCAACTGTTTTTCCCACGAATCTGAATACAATGAAATCATCACAATAAAGCCCGAAGAAACAGCCGACAACAGAGAGAAAACGTACGCTACATGCTTCGAAGATCGTTTGGAAAGTACATGTGGTAGCAATTGACGAACATGATACGTGAGGTAATGCTCCACCTGTGAAAGGGCCATATCTTGAGGTTTGCTGCGCGACCTGTGTTTCCCAAGGGACTTAGCATGTATCTCATTTTTTTTTTTTTTAGTTTTTCTGATCTTCATTCACTTGTCTCTTTCTCTAGGCAAAAGGCATGAAGTGATATTGAGTTATTTCTAGACACAACGAGAGTTTATAGATTATGTATCGAGATATTTATATATGTTTATTTTCTGTTTTTTCTTAGCTTAATTCCAAAGCGCTTGTGCGACTTCATTGAGGCAGCCATATTTTTTGTTCTTATACTTGCTGTTTGTCACAGTGCCCCAGTCAAGGGATTGACCTTGCCTCTTGTTCTGGACCATATTGTGATAAATTGATTGACCTGAAAGAGTGGATGAATACTGGTCAAATAGGCTCTTCATATAATTTCTGACCTCATCTCTGTTGTATGATTGCTTTGCAGATTTCTTTTTGTTGTTGCTAGATGTGATTGGTTTACTTGATGCTGAATTCGATTGCGATGTTGTTTTGTTTCCTTGGGAAATAGGCGATGCTGTGTTAGATCTTGACTTTTGCAATTGTTGCTGCTGCTGCTGCTGTTGTTGTTGTTGTTGTTGTTGTTGATGCTGTTGCTGTTGCTGTTGCTGTTGCTGTTGCCGCTGTTGCGTTTGTGACTGCAGTTGCGGTTGCGTCTGCGCCTGCGATTGCGTCTGTTTGGGCAACGACCTTGCAGCTGCCTGTGCCCAACCTGTCAGTTTCGTCCTTTGAACGTTGCCGCCAGTTTTTGCACTAGCTGTCGTAGTTGAAGCCATCATCCACAAACTGTTCGATTATCGAACAAATGTGTTTACCTCTAACGATCCTTCCCAGTCAATTTTGTTTTTAATCTATGTGGGATACGCCATCATCAGATAATGCACATTTTTCAATATTGCATACAAACCTTTTCAACGCCGGACAGGGCCTTCATTATCAATATTGAGGGCCTGGTTCTCCGGACACTGAAGTCAGCTCTGTGGGCGGGTAACTGTTGCCGGGGATCTTTCCTGCGTTTCCATGACGTAAAAGATGATGCCTCACCAACTTTCAAACTTGTTCACCGAGTAACCGGGTAAAGAAAACAACTTACTCAGTAATAATGAGTAAGTAAATCGTCCTGTGAATAACCCACTCATCGTAAACAAAACAAGTTACTTTTTATGAAGGCATTGTATACGAGTTGAGTAACCCAAGTATTATCGTCCATAATGAGATTTATGATATTTGGATTAAGAATGTGAAATGAAATATCTACGATGACGGTGGCCTTCTCATAATTTACATAGCTGAGCCAGGTGTATTAATGCCCTCTTGAGACGTAAGCCTTGCAGTTGCAGCACTGTCATCTTGGCTGTCATGCATTTCCTCAGAACTGTCTGATAGGTAACAATCTATGTCATTGTTTTCATTATCAAGGTCGAGGTCTGTCTCATTTTCTGAGTCTAGCACGAGAATCGGAGAAGGCTTGTAAAAGCCAAATTTCGAAAACCGATCTCTTAAAAGCATTAGAGTTTGTACATTCTTATAATGAAGCCGTGCTCTGTCTTTCCTAACCACTCTTCCCGCAAGAGAAAAGCAGCGCTCTACATCACATGAGCTTACTTTGGTGTATAACAGAGACATGGCTAGCTTGAAGAGAGATGGATACTTGCAGCGATTTGCGTGCCACCATTTTATTGCGTCAATCCTGGACAGACCACTTGCCACTGGCTCACTTTGGTATCTGTGCCATTCCTCAAGATTTTCATTAACGTCGCATACTGAGGCTGTGGAATATGTTTCGGTGGGTTGCGGTTGTTCATGAACATTAAAGCATCTGTAATAGTCTTCCTCTCGCCCGATAGTTGAGAGCTCCGGGCTTGCTTGCTGCCCATTACCTAGCTCAACGCCTTCTTCGTTCAAGTACATTCTAATAAAATTGTTAACTTGGTTCATCCTTAGATTGAACTCATCAATTTCCATCATTCTGTAAAGCTGCTCGTGTTTCGCCGTTGGATCGAGCATGACGGCCGCATAATACAATGGGTTAGCCTGAATGTGTGATAAATAATTTTGATAGCATAAGTATGCGACGTTGATGGCTTCAAGAACAATATTCTTTTCATCAAAGGACAATGTATCGGGGCCGTTTAGAAAAGAGAAATCCATACCTTTTTTAGATTTAGGAATTTCCTTTCCCGTGGATACGTTCAGGCAACTCTTGTAAAAGTGTCCCAAAAGGTAGTATAAAGGAACTCCTTGAGGTAAATTGTTATATTCTTCATCTTGGAACTTTTTGTTCACGTAATCAAAAATCTTGCCGCACTCAACAAAATAAGCTAACATATTGATGGTTTTAGAATCAAACGAAATATGATCTTGAATCCTCGTAACTAAATGGTCTTGACCACGTTCCTGTACGAGTCCAAGCCAATTCTTGTAGGCTTTGTAATTTTCTAAGAATATTTTGACTTGCTTCCATGTAAAAAGCCACCTAGTGGGAGACTCATAAGGAATTAAAGGTAAATTATTCTTTTTCAGACTGGAGTTGATTGCGGTTGAATATCGCATTATTTTTGCTAGCTTTCTGATCTTTTTGAAGGCATTAGAGAAAAGAGAATTCCGGGACAAGCTTTTGATAATCCTTTGAAATTGCAGATTCAAAACATGACTCGCACAGCGTATAAAACGAACTTTTCCAACCAGCCGATGGCCTCTTGGTCTAAGTCCATTAAAATGATCGTATATTAGATTAACGTGAAAGTTGCCATTGTTTGAAGCGTTATCCATAGTGATGGTTCCGAGTTTATCAACAAGATCATATTCCTCCATTACAGACATGAATGTATCACACATATTCTTGCCCGTATGTTTCTTGTCCCCTAAACTAACAAAATCGAGTAAATGAGTGTTGCTCGCTTCACCGTGTATATTTAGTAATAACCTTGAACCATTGCTGGCTTCAAGTAGCTCTTTGTTCAAAATATTTGGAGCAAAAGATACCATAATGGCAAGAAAAGACTGACTGTTACCTGCTGTCCATATATCCAATTGCACGTTGACTAGAGTGGTATCTTTCAAATTTTGCCGCAGAGTATCATTGAGACAGTCTCTAAAATGCTGTATCTTTTTAGTCAATGTAGTCCTGGACTGAATGAACGTGTTTCCCCCATATTTTCTATTGAGATGGCTCCAAGTACTTAAACGGACAAAATTGAAAGGAAGAAATCCCTCCGTTATTAGAAGTAAGCTCTCCAAAGTACCTGGATGTTTGTTGCATTCTCGTATCAATGCCTCTGTTAAGTGAAGTGATTTAGAAGATTTTGACATTGTATCCAGTGTCTGCATTTTGAGAACTTTTTTCTCTTTCAGCACAGAACGATGTACAGCCGTTATATGTTTTGACAAATTCCCAGTAGACTCACCTTCTTTGTAAGTCTTCCCACAGTAATTGCACCTGGCAACTTTCCTCCCATGCTTGAAAAAAAACTGAAAATGCGATTTAAATGAAGATCTTCCCATCCATCCAGATGTAATCTTTTTCTGCTGCTCGGATTGATTAGCGTTCGAAGTTGAAGCTATCACGTTCTCATTTGGAGGAGTTAAGGGTTCTGAGGAGCTGCAATGCGCCAATGGTGTGTTCAACGGCATCGTCTGCTCCACAATTGTGACCTCATCATCACTTGATGACTCCAAGCTCGGCATTTCCCTTGGATATGAGAATGGCGAGGGATGTCTTTCTGAAGTACTACTTACTCGATATCAAATGGATCGAAAACAACTAATGTGAAGCAATGGCGGCAACGCATCATCTACAGACGCGTAACTGCTATCCGACTATACAAATCTTGAACAGAAATAACTAAAGTTAGTGCAGGGAATAGGTGGAGTCATGTGATACAATGTTTTTGAGTAGTTGGTGGGTAACTCTTTTATACGAATCAGGTAACTCTAATTCTTTCACGTTATATATGATATGTATTCGAGTTACCCATCGTGCTGAAGACTAGGTACTTAATGTAGTTACGTACATAGTGTTACTCGGTGAACAAGTTTGCCAACTTTCCAGAGTTGGCGTTGAAAATGACGAGCCCCGGCTCCGAGAGCGGACCCTCCCCTCGCCCGGAGTTTCAGTTTTTCCAAGAAGATCTCCCTTCCCCGCCATTCGCAGAACACCGTCGCAGGCAATCCTTCGCCCTATTTCCAGCAATGCAACAAAGTAGCTCCGTTGCCCCACACTTTGGGCTGACCCCGGAGAAAGAAAATGAGAGTTTAAGCCCCGGGATGACGGCACTGCAATCCCGGGACATCTTTTTTTATTAGCTCCTCGCTGACCTGCGCTCTCGCACAACCTGCATATGGAGACCAAACTCTCCAATAATTGGCCAAAATGGCCAAATTGGCGTCTCTTTGTAGCGGTTCCGTCTTGCTTTTATATAGGGCCAGATGCACCAGGCCACAGGCCCACCGAATGGTGCGCCCACTAGATAAAGTCTGTATGCCACTTTAATATATATATATATATACATATATATATCGATAATTTGATTTTTAGCTGACTACCGGGTAGTTTTTGGTCTGGGAGGGCACGAGATATATACAGGATGCCAACAGCCACAGGACAACCACTCAAGGAAGATTTCGACACAGATATCGTTACGTTACCAAGATTTCTTCTGGAATCGCAAAAATGTGCAAAAAATGCCACCGGTGATTTCACGTTGCTGCTGAGCGCATTGCAGTTCGCCTTCAAGTTTATATCTCAGACCATAAGAAGGGCAGAACTGGTTCATCTGGTGGGTCTTTCAGGGAGCTCCAACTCGACGGGAGACGAGCAGAAGAAGCTTGACGTCCTAGGTGATGAAATATTCATCAATGCGATGAAATCAAGTGGTAATGTCAAAGTACTAGTTTCGGAGGAGCAAGATGATCTGATCTTGTTTCCCACGACGACAGGCACATACGCCGTGTGCTGCGACCCTATCGATGGCTCTTCCAATCTGGATGCAGGTGTGTCTGTTGGCACGATTGTGTCTATTTTCAAATTGCAGCCAAATTCTACCGGAACGATTAATGACGTGTTGAGATCTGGCCTCGAAATGGTTGGTGCGTGCTATGCGATGTACGGCTCGTCGACACATCTGATGCTAACTACAGGTCAAGGCGTCGACGGGTTCACGCTGGATACAAGCATCGGTGAGTTCATACTTGTCTATCCAGATTTGCAGTTGCCAAGCCACCGAAACATATATTCGATAAATGAAGGCAATTCGTTTTATTGGACTCCGTTGATTCGGTCCTTCATTGAGGAGCTTAAAAAGCCACATGAGAAGGACAACGGCAAACCGTATTCTGCCAGATACGTTGGTTCCATGGTAGCTGATGTCCACCGGACTTTCCTTTACGGTGGTCTATTCGCTTATCCGGCTGATAATAAGTTACCCAACGGCAAGTTGAGACTCCTTTACGAAGCCTTCCCCATGGCGTTCCTTGTCGAACAAGCTGGTGGTGTTGCCGTTAATGATGAGGGTAAGAGAATACTAGAAATTATGCCAAACCATATTCACGATCGGACGTCAATTTGGATGGGTTCCACAGATGAAATTAATAATTACTTAAGGCATATTGGTAAACCTGAGTTATAGTTTCTACAATTTTTTCGATTTTATTTATCTACTTAAATTCTTTAATCGTATTGGTAACTCTCTCTGCGCTGTTTTCACTTGAAAGGGCTTCGCTCGAGTCACTCTCATTAGAATCTTCATTTTCTAATCGTCTTCTTTCCAGTAACTTAACCTCTGGTGGAACGTCAGTATCGCAAATATATGTTGAGTAACCAATTTTTTTCAATTCCGTTACCATTAAATCCCTGACATCCTCACTAAATTTACCGATATCTTCTTTCTTCAAATCAATAGTTGGAATTGGCTTCAAAATCTTGACGTTGATGCAACCTCTATTGAAGATCTTCCACTTTGGGTTCATCAAAGTACTCGTGTTCGAAACAACAACTGGAACAATCGGAATACCACCTTGTTGTGCTAAATGGAACGCACCCTTTTTAAATGGTAACATTGTGAGTTCCGTTGTATAAGATCTTGTGCCTTCGGCAAACATCCATAGCGCTCTCTTCTTTTTTTTCATATTCTCGAGACCACGATTCAAAACCGCAACACTTTTAGCCCTATTTGATCTTTCTAAAAATAATGTACCACTTAAAGCCATAAACCAACCCAAAAAAGGTATGTATTTCAACGATTTTTTAGCTGTCACAGTACACCCTTTTGGAAAAACTCTACCCAGCATAAAAATATCAAGTGCACTTTGATGATTGGCAACAATAATAAATGGCTTATTATCTAAATAATGCTCATTTTCCACTTTGACATCAATACCAAAAACTATAGCCATTGCATAGTAAAAAAATCTCGCTGTAACCCATTGCGCTAAATATTGCTTACCCACAAGTGTGAATAAAATGGATGCCACTGTACCATACAATCCTCCAGCGCAAAGAACAAGCGCTGCTAAAGTTGACCGAGAGTAATAAATCAAGCCTCTTAATAAGTACATTTTAATGCAAATATACTGGTTAAGTTTGCGAGGATTCTTGTTTAGCAGCTGTCTGCAATAGAATAAAATTCAACACTTTCTCTTTTATATGAGTTCGACTTTCCGTCCTAGTAGAGATATCAACAAAAAAAAGACTCGAAGCTTTCGCTAAAGAGGACATAAATTAAAAAAAGAATTCATGAAATGACGCCAAGTTACAAAACCATAAAAGAATGGATGTTCTGGCTCACTGCCGCGTGTATCCTCTTTCTAACGTATGTATGGCGATCTAGTAATGGTCCGTCCCCAGTGTTCTTTTTACTAATCTGTTTTGTAATTGTTACAAGAGATACCTCTTTTATCTGTAGTTTTACAAACCCGTTAATCAATTCGTTAGTTTGCCGCAAAATACTGTAAAAGGAACTTTGTTCTGCAAGGAAATTGCGTTTCTACATGTGATAGAGCATGATTTTAAGCTTTCCACTTTCAAGAAACAACTATATTTGAATTGCAAGTCGAATGGAAACTCAACAATATTGCTAATCGACATTTTATCTGCGTGGAAAGAGTTTATCAATAGCACAAATGATGAGCTGTTTGTGATGAATTCGCTCTCAATAATGACGATGGATGGCTTAGTAAATTTCCTCCTGCATTTGAACGAATCACCACTTTATGCGTTGAAAAGGTGTCAAAAACGTGATTCGTTTGACAAACAACTCAGCGGTATTATCATTGACAATATATCTTATTTTGCTCACGATCCTACATCGTATGGTTTGCTGCTAAAGGTGCTGAAGCTACTACGCAAAACATTTGGCTGTTGGATTATAACGATAAGTTATGGACTCGAATATTACAATGGTGTAGAAAATGCAACTTCGCAACTTTACAAGGGTGGCTCACAAACGAAAATTCCCACAGGTTATATCAACGAAATGGATGTTGTCTTGATTAGAGATACCGATTCATCTGCAAGAATAAGCTCTTCGACCACCTGATTTGGCCCATGTTTCGCTATATATTCTCCAGATATTTCCCTCAGGTAATGACCGCCATATAAATAGCCATCCTAGCCACTGCTACGCATCTGCTACAGGAAAGCAATGTTTGAGTATTAAAACATTGCATTTAACGATCACTTTTGACGTAAAGTCCTTGTTGAAGCTCATCGCATCTCGTCAATTTTCATCATCAGCTTTTGAAAAAAAATGAAGTAAAAATTTGGGCTTGAAGGACAGAAGTTGACAAATATACTAAAGGACAGTTTGTGATGTCTTCTACTAAAGAATCAGGCCCAGAAACCCACTCAAGACGTGGCTCTTATGTAGCCATCGAGTTTACTCCAGAAATCTCTCAGCAATGTTTGAAACAAGTTGAATTCTATTTTTCAGATTTCAACCTACCATATGATAAGTTTTTGCGTATGACTGCTGAGAAGAACGACGGCTGGGTTCCAATTACTACCATTGCGACGTTTAATAGAATGAAAAGATTCAGACCAGTGGATAAAGTGGTTGAGTCGTTACGCTCATCCAAAAAGTTAGAAGTTTCAGAAGATGGTGAAAATGTGAGAAGAATTGAACCTTTTGATTTAGAAGGCGCCAAGAGGGCCAAAATGGAACAAAACAAGCGTACGGTAGCTGTTATGAACTTTGCTCATGAGAATGTTACTGATAAGATTGAATTGCAAGATAAATTAGAAGAGTTTTTCTGCAAATTCGGTCAGATCAATCAATTGCGTTTGAGAAAAGATCACACCAAGAAATTCAACGGAACAGTTCTGATTGAATTCAAGGATTTGAAAGAAGCAGAGGAATTTCTCAAGACCTATACCGGTGAGAGTGCTGAAACACTGTCATTTGAAACACGTAAACTAGACGTTTTTACAAAGAAGCAATTCGACCTTCAAAGAGAGGCAACCAGATCCAAAAACTTTAGCGGCTCTGGTCAAAAAGCAAGGTCATTTACTGGTCACAGAAAAAATATGCCAAAGGCTTCTCGTCGCCGTTCCAGTTCCAAAAAGGACTCCAAGCCTGAAATTGAGGCGCCAAAAGCGGAAGAGAAACCAGAAGAGATCAATAAAGACGAATAAATAACTTCCACATATATATATTAACCTATAAACAAATATACTTGAGAAAAAACTTTTAAAAAATTATCTTCCTCGGTTTAAGAGATAATTTCTTTCTAGGATGATACCAATGACCATTTGCTCGTGGCATTGGAGCGGCTGTTGCCCAGTTTGGACCCGTACTCAAGACATACGATACACCAGGAGTAATTGTAGTTACTTTGTCAGGGGACGGCCTCACCACGGAATAAAATGTAAGGGCACTCGTTTCATGTATCCTTCTCCAGGACACGGCCGTGATCTTGGTCAATGGCTGTTGTTGCATGGGCGCGTATTTTGCTCTGCCGTTTTGCAAATGATATGGAACTGAAAAGCTTGCGGAATCTACCTCAATTGGTGCATCCATGGTGTTCATTCTTAATTCCGGCTGCGGTGGTTCTCTCTCACCACTACTGCTTGCCTTATTTTCGCCCACCATGCCGGTTAACGAAAACCTATTGCAATAATGGATGCTATACCCATCATTCGCTTGTGCTAGCAGCTGCACATAATAATCGCCGTTCGAACCGACTGTATTCTTGATGTTGAACACATATTCCATTCCTTTCACGTCGCTGGCAGAGAGCGTACCCAGAGAACTCATGACTTGGATATTTGTATTGGGCCCTGACATCAGAGTAAAAATATAACAACTGATATCTTCCTCTCGAATATCATTCTCGGTGACAGCCCATTTTATCCTGATATCCGTCGAGCCTTTGGACACATCGAATTTTAATCCTACCGTGGGCTCTATAATTTGCACGTCACAACTTGCTGGAATACATAAAAGAACAATCAGGAGACAGAAGTCCACGACGACCAGTGCTTGCATCTCTGATGCCTCTTTGCGACTAACCGTCCTAATACAGCTTCTGGGGAGTCATACCTCTTACCATATATACGTGTTGTAAGTTCTCATGTTTCTCACTAATTAATATTTCCCGAATATAACATTTGCTGTCCTGTAGCAGAAAGCCATGATTTACTGTCAGAGCTGCTTGCTGCTGTCGCGACACAAAATAATAGCCAAAAATAACAAAAAATGCGACGCACTCGATCTCGAACTTCAATAGCTACGACAAGAAGAATTGCGACGACAAGAAGAATTGCGACGACAAGAAACTGTCAGCAGCGGTAAATCCAAACCGTAACGCCCGTATTTTTGACGTCGTTTCTGTGGTAGTAATCATATTGTATCTTTTAGAGCTTCTAAACTTCGAAATGCACTGAGCAACAACTCACACTTCTTACGAAAGTCGTTTAAGATTATTCTTAACTTCACAAGAAATTCGTTTAATCCCAAAACTGGAAAATTTCTCGTTTAATGTCATCTGGAAAAATTATTAAACGAATTATCGAATGGTTTTCAGCAAGAAAGAAAAAAAATGGTCTTATTTTTAACACGCTGAAGCAGGTATTATGGTTGTATCCGCAACGAAAACTGATAAACTGTGCTGAATCGTTTCGCATTGTACGATTTGACCGTTATATTTCGGGTTTATACAACGATGAGTTTTCGCCATGGCTAAACGATGATATATCCTTCTAGTATATATAGTGATATAGAGTTTTTGTTCTTTCCGTAAGGGTACCAGTCGAGCACACTTACTTTGTTTTTACAGAAAACTGCAAGACTTTGACTAGTTACCGAGATGTCTGCAGTTTTCGCTAATCAGACGCTTGTTGAATTGATTCGTGACAAAAGTTACTCAGAGACATTGAAGAATGTTTACACCTTTCAACCTCAATTGAGCTTCTTCGAGAAGTACTGGTCTGCATGGTACACCTATATGAACAATGATGTGTTGGCTACTGGTCTAATGTTTTTCCTACTGCATGAGTTCATGTATTTCTTTAGATCGCTGCCATGGTTCATCATTGACCAGATGCCATATTTCAGAAAATGGAAGCTGCAACCAACCAAGATTCCAAGCGTCAAGGAACAATGGCACTGTTTCAAGTCCGTTATCCTTTCACACTTCCTGGTCGAGGCCATTCCAATTTGGACTTTTCACCCAATGTGTGTAAAATTGGGTATCTCGGTTGAAGTGCCATTCCCATCGATCAAGAGAATGGCTTTAGAAATTGGGCTTTTCTTTATCCTAGAAGACATGTGGCATTACTGGGCACACAGGCTATTCCATTACGGTATCTTTTACAAATACATTCACAAGCAACATCACAGATATGCAGCACCATTTGGTTTATCAGCAGAATATGCTCATCCAGCAGAAACGATGTCGTTGGGTTTTGGTACAGTCGGTATGCCAATTCTTTACGTGATGTACACCGGCAAGTTGCATTTATTCACTCTCTGTGTCTGGATCACATGCAGATTATTCCAGGCTGTTGACTCTCATTCCGGTTATGATTTCCCATGGTCCCTAAATAAGTTTCTGCCATTCTGGGCCGGTGCTGAGCATCATGATTTGCATCACCATTATTTCATCGGTAACTACGCATCATCATTCAGATGGTGGGATTTCTGTTTAGACACAGAGGCAGGTCCAGAAGCTAAGGCAGCAAGGGAAGAAAGAATGAAGATTAAAGCTGAAAGCAATGCCAAGAAATCCAATTGATTTTCATTCAAGTATTTATAGATGCAATTTAACGTTATTATTATATAGATGAACAATTTTTTTTGACATTCGCATATATCTAGTCGTCTATATATATGTATATACACTTTTTTGTTCCTGAATCTATCGTCTATACTTGGATTAATATGAAATTATTATTAATATACAAAAAGTGATGGTTTAGCTAACCCATCTTCTTGCTGATCTGAAGAGTCTAATCCATGGTCCATAACCGCCCCATTCTTCAAATTGTTCGGCTGGGTACCATGAATTAGCCTCCAATCTACAAACTCTTTCAGGATGAGGCATCATTGCCAAAACTCTACCATTTGGTGATTTGATACCGGCAATGGCACTCTGTGAGCCGTTAGGATTAAATGGATAGGCTTGGGTGGCATTACCGTAGTTGTCAATATATTTAATACCGCATAAACTTTGCTCTTCAAATGCTTGCTCCTGTTCTTTATTGATAAATTTTGCCCTACCTTCACCATGTGCGACAGCGATAGGTAATTTTGAACCTGCCATACCATTCAAGAAAACACTTTCAGTAGAAGAATCCTGGATTACTTGAACCATACTAACACGTCCCTCATATTGTTCACTTACATTTCTTTCGAAACTTGGCCAGTTTTCACAGCCAGGAATTATATCCTTTAATCTGCTTAGGAATTGACAACCATTACAAGCACCAAATGCAAACGTATCTGTTCTTTCTTGGAAGAATTTAACAAATTGAGAACGGACACCTTCGTGATATAAGACAGATTTTGCCCATCCAGCACCAGCACCTAGAACATCACCATATGAGAAACCACCACATGCAGCAAAGCCTACAAAGTTATCCAAGTGAACTCTGCCCTCCAATAGATCTGTCATAGTAACATCGATGGAATTGAAACCAGCTTGTTGAAAACACCAAGCCATTTCCATTTGACCGTTAACACCCTGTTCTCTCAGAATAGCAACGTTTGGTCTAACATTAGAAAGTTGAGCACCAATTTGCAAGTCATCCGTTGGGTTGTAAGTCAAGGAGAAGTGCAAACCGGGGTCTCTATCATCTTTCAAAGCGTGAAATTCCTCGCTAGAAGTTTTTGGATTATCTCTCAATTTTTGCATCTCAAAGGAGGTAGAGCTCCACAACTGTTGCAAGTATCCTCTAGTGTTAGTATACAGCTTTTTACCTTCATTGTCGACAACTTTAACGATTTGAGAATCGAAGTCTGGCCTACCAACAACAGAAACATATCCATTTGAAACACCGTATTTGGCAAGAATTGATTTGAACTCTTCTAATCTATATTGAGATATCTGGAAAACAGCACCCAACTCCTCGTTGAACAATGAAGCGAGTGCCCTCTCTTCAGTGGCATCTATAACAGCAGTTAAACCACATCTCGAGGCAAACACCATTTCCAACAGGGTGACTAACAAACCACCATCTGATCTATCGTGGTATGCTGCGACAATGTCTGTCTTATGTAACTCAATAAGAGCTTCTAAGAAGCCTTTCAGAACAGTGTTATCTGTGACGGTTGGCGAGCTGTCACCAACTTGCTTATAGACTTGCAACAAAGCAGAACCACCCAAGCTGACAGTTTTGTTCAAAGCTGCAAGATCGACAAGTACCAAAACTGAGTCGTCAAGCTTCTTGTTCAATAAAGGTGCCCAAGTCCTACTCGTATGATGAACAGGGGCAAATGCAGTGATGTCCAGGGTTAAAGGAGCAGTAACTTCTTTATCATCCCACTTCATCTTCATCGACATGGAGTCCTTACCGACCGGAATTGCGACTCCCAAATCAGGGCATAGGTCCATACCTAAAGCTTGCACCGCTTCGTATAACTTAGATCCCTCACCTGGGTGGGAAGCTGGGGACATCCAGTTTGCTGACAGTTTCACATGCTTCAAAGACTTAACATCAGCAGCAAACAAATTCAAAAGAGATTCAGCTACAGCCAATTTTGCTGAGGCAGCAGCAGAAATTAGGGCGTTGACAGGTTTTTCACCCATGGCCATTGCTTCACCAGAAGAAATAACCGAATCACCCAAAGAAGTTGCGACAACACCGACGTCCGCAACTGGGACTTGCCATGGGCCGACAAATTGATCTCTGTCAATTAAACCAGTAACAGTTCTGTCACCAATTGTAATCAAAAAAGATTTGGAACCTACAGCAGGTAATTTTAAGACTCTTTCAACGGCATCTTCAATTGATGGAATTACGCTCAAATCAGCTGCCGATAGTTGCAAGTTTTCTGTAACGGTTTCCCTGGACATTTTTGGTGGTTTTCCAAATAAAATGGACATATCGAGGTCTATTGGAGTCGTATTCAGCAAAGGATCGTCAACAATTAATCTTTGCTCAGCTGTTGCAACACCAACAACTGCGTATGGTGCCCTTTCTCTCTTACATATCTCTTCAAACACGGAAAGATCTTTTGGAGAGACACCAAGAACATAACGTTCCTGAGATTCGTTACACCAAATTTCCATAGGAGACATACCAGGTTCCAAAGATAATACCTTTCTTATGTTGAACTTAGCACCCAAATTATTATCATGAACCAGTTCTGGTAATGCATTGGAGAGACCACCAGCACCAACGTCATGAATAGATTGAATTGGACTATTTTCGCCAAGAGCAACACAACCGTCGATAACTTGTTGACAACGGCGTTCCATTTCAGGATTTCCTCTTTGAACAGAGGCAAAATCTAGTTCAGCAGAGCCTTCACCAGCTGCAATAGAAGATGCAGCGCCACCACCCAGACCAATCAACATAGATTGCCCACCCAAAACGATCAATTGGGATCCTGGTGTGATAGGCTTATCTTTCAAAACAAACTGAGGTCTAATAGAACCGAAACCACCAGCAATCATAACAGGTTTGTGAAATCCTCTGATTTCTTCCTTCCCTGTGGCATTCTTCACTTTAGTTGTCAAAGTTCTAAAATAGCCGTTAATACAGGGCCTACCAAATTCATTGTTAAAAGCAGCTGAACCCAATGGTGCTTCAATCATAATATCTAGAGCAGATGCAATATGCGAAGGCTTTCCAATATCAAGTTCCCATGGCTGTTTGTGACCTGGAATTAATAGATCACTAACAGAAAATCCGCTCAAACCACATTTGGTTTTAGAACCTCTGCCAGTTGCACCTTCATCTCTGATTTCACCACCTGAACCTGTGGATGCACCGGGGAACGGAGAAACGGCAGTTGGGTGATTGTGCGTTTCAACTTTGATCAACATTGGAACTGACTCTTTGATTGAAGTCCATTTCTTGGTTTTTGGATCTGGTGTAAAAAAATAGGCATCGTTTTCGGTATCCAAAACAGCCGCATTATCAGAATAGGCACTTAAAGTGTAATCTGGGGTCAATTTGTGAGTATTTCTAATCATCTGAAATAAGGTCATATTTTTCTTCAATCCATCAATAGTCCAGTCAGCATTGAAAATTTTATGACGACAATGTTCCGAGTTAACTTGAGCAAACATGAATAATTCGACATCGGTTGGATCTCTTTTCAAAATTTCTACAAAAGCCCTAACCAAGTACTCAATTTCACCTTTATCTAAAGCCAAACCTAGCTCTGTGTTGGCCTTGTTTAAAGCATCTCTTGGGCTTAATTTCAAAGATTCAGATACCAATGGAATGTGAACAAGCGGCTTTGGAGATTCATGCGTGAAAAGATCGTCTGAAGTTGGGGGTAGATCCAAATACAATTCCTGGGTCATTCTATCAAACACAGATTGTAATGACACATCATTTAGATTCTCTAATAGTGGGAAACCTGGTACGGTTTTTATCAGCAAAGCTAGACCTCTTTCAATTCGTTCAACCTTGTCATCCAACCCAGAAACAGTACTGATATTGGTGGCCTTAGAGGACCAAGGTGAGATAGTACCTGATCTTGGCACAATTCTTATTAAGTAAGTATTTTCACCAGTGTTGGAACCTGCTGTGTCCTGCTTGACATAATCATACAACGACTTCGACAATGCATCAGTTTCCAAATCAAGAGCAGTGTCGTAGGTTAGCAAAACTTCGAGTAGTTTCAAATCCTTTTCAGATAACTCTGATACTTTAGTATCAATATAATGAACATAACAAGAACGCACCTCGGTGATGATGGAAGTGCTGTTGGTATATTCTTCAATTCCTTTCGTCAAGTTATCAACTCTAAATGGGGACAATGCATTAGGGCCCACAAGTATCTTCACAGACATGTCAAAAAGTTAGTGGAATATAACAATGACAAAACGTATACTATGTGTCTAATTGAATATACCCACGAGTAATGAGTTAATATCTCCTTTTCGATGACCTTAGAGTAGTAGCAAGACTACTAAAACAATTAAAAACACAAGATAACTGGAATCAAATTAAAAGAAGTTTCGATTTTTTTTTCCCAATATTTGAAATTTTCAAGAAAAATGAAGAAATAACTAAAACGTCAAATCCCAAAGCTATTATATGTGGTATAGAATAATAATCCCAAGATTTAGTCAGTATGGATACTCATCTTAGAGTTAATTAACTCAACGATAGACTATCTCAGTAGTTTGGTCAGTTTGTGCGTATAGTTAGTCATTATATTAATGTGATAACGAATCTGACTCCGGCACACCCAACCATGCTGAAAATTTTTTTCAGACGAAAAATTTCATCTCATCGCAGCTCATCGATAAGGAAATAAGAATTCCTTTAGTTCAAGTGAAGGCAAAGGGCTTTCATTAAGGTAGAACTGATTCAATCATAGGTTGATTGTAGCATTAACCATAAAAATGCCACAAAAAGCTCTTAAGACTAGCAAGAAGGTTAAGGACCCACGTCGTATTACAAAAAGACAAAAGAATTTACGTAAAGGTGCACCATTACAGATTAAATCAAAGAAAAAATCACTTCTACATCTAAAAAAATTGAACAGAACAGCGTCCTTAACTGAATCTACTGAAAAGCTTATAGCAAGTAAAGTTGGCCATTTGGAAGTTCTGAAGGGGACAAGGAGAGAATTGGCAAAGGAAAAAAACAAATGAAAACGGCGCAGAATAAAAAATGGGTATATTGATTTATTTAGGAATTCATCTGTACAGTATGTTCTAATAATTTTAATGCATGATGTGTGATATTCTGGTGCTGCACCTACCTTTGGTACGGCCACAGCCAATTCAGTATTACGTTTTGTATAAACGAGTAGAGTTGTGAGCTGATCCAGTAGAGTGACAGTATCAACGGCGCCTGTGACGAGATACCCATCATGAACACGCAACTAAATCTTGAGATATTCAAAATACTATTCATACTCTGTGAGATTCTTGAACTATCATTTGTCGCAACCTTGATTCCAGCGTCTAAAGTGCTTGAACTTGCCAGCACTTTGCCGTTATATTCGACATTGGCCAATGAGAGAGTGCCGAGTACCATTGGAATCAATAATGGCATCGAATCTAGAGAGAGACTCAAATCCAGTGTCGGTGCAATTATTTGACTAAACCAATAGTAGCTGTTAGTTTCTAGCAATTGTTTATCTGTTAGTCCCCTAATGCCCATGGAAATAGTTACCCACAAAGGAACTTGAACTATCGGCAACATAATGTTCTTCCACATTTGAACACTGTACCTTGCGAATAGCTTTTTTTGCCTATTTCTTGTCTCTTTCACAGCAAGAAGTGTTATCTGTTGCGGCGTTAAGCTCCTCTTATTGCTTACACTACCTGCATTCCCATTGAAAACTTCGCTTGTTCTGTTCCCTGCTGTAGAAATCGTGTCACCAACTGTATTTGTATTTGTATTTGTATTTGTAGCTGTAACTGACGCTAAACGCAATTTTGTAACTGGTGTGATTGCTTGCACTAGCTTTCTAAGCTGCTGTTGCTTGACAGTTCGTTTCCTTTGCAGTATGCTCAAAGGCAAAGTTATGAGTGTTCTCAGTGTTATAGTTGTCAAGGGTACTAATGTCAGCCAAGTTAAGCCAGTAGTATCGTGCATTGTAACCAATAACTCGGAGACATTCTGAAATACAGAAAGGTGCCTTCTTCCTGAGATGAGTGAATGGGATCGCAATTTATATTTTGCGAGTCTGGTACGAGACAATGTACCTTTAATTAACATCTTACTGCTGCTCTAACCCTTTGATCGGTTTTCGCAACTTAACATTCGTGTGCTGAAAAAACCTTCAAGCCTGAAATGCCATTAAAAAGACATGATAAACTTCATTACCGTTAATACATTACATTTTACTTTTTATGTATCTATCCTCTGCGTGCTATATATATAGGAAAGACTAATTTACAAACTTACACGACATCCAAATAATCTACTCAACTTGACTACCATCTCTTGGTTTGTAGTATGGCAGAAGATCGATAACTTCGACCGGGAGTCTCCCGTCCACTTTCACGGCATACATACCAGGAATATATCGGTCCACAGCCAGCCATTTTGCGACCCACGATTTTCCTGGCTTACACATACCCACAAGCCCTTCAAATGAAGGTGAAGTACACTCTATGGCGGATACACCTGCTTCCTCAAAGATTGACTGACAGTTCGGACAGCCTCCATTAGAGAATTCATTTGCAGAAAGAACTATACCGCAAAGCATGCATGCCCTTTCACTTGACATATTGACCTCGAATTCTGAATATCAGAGATGCTTCTGATTCTGTCATTGCTAGATTCATTACAGCTTGACCAGTCTTTTTCTAACGCTTTTCATGTTGAAAAATGTATCTCCTCGTACGGTATCTTTTCATCATGTAGACCTTCTTACAAGATAGTTAAAGAAGCAGCCTTGAATAAATATGTGAGATTCTTATAGAGCCTCATTGTTAGCCATTTGGCTTCATTTTATCTCATTCATTTGTTGTTTCAAGCTCATACTTAAGAACTTAACTTGAATTGCAAACAGTATAGAAAGAGAATACCCGATGGTTGATTACAATAGTGAAGTGAGAAAGCTGATCGGTGGTCACAAATTCTTTCTGTTCTCTGCTTCTTGGTGTCCAGATTGCAGATACGCCATTTCTGTCTTTAGCAAATATGGCGTCATAGGCAAAATTCACAATTTTGATATTGCGTCGCTGTCTACAAAAGAGCAGCAAGAATGGAGAAATGCATTTCAAAAGGTTACAGGCAGTAGAAACTTGCCTACCTTGTATGTCAATGGGTCAGTTTGGGGGACAGAAGCTCAATTGCATAAGTTCGAGAGTAGAGATTCGCTTGCTGAAGAATTTGCGAAGATTGGTCTAACAAGCTAGTTATTATTTTGATATTTATTCAGTACATATTCTACGAAAACTACTCTTTCAAGTAGTAATAACCATTTTTCTCTTCCATATCCCTATGAACAAATTGTGGAATTTCGATGTCTTTATCAGTATCATACAAGATGATACCATTGCCCAAAGCGTGCTTCTTTTCGTTTCTTTTGTAGAAATACAGCACCACAAAAGTCCATAGACCATATATAGCACCAAATATCAAACTGACAGTGTAACCAGTCTTAAATCTTGGCGATTCGATGGTTTGCCAAGCAAGTGATGGGATCCATGCATATGTGGATTGCGAAATTGAATAGATAGCAATCCATGTAACAGCCTTTACTTGCGGGTCCAATCTTAAAAAATCGTTGATAAAAGACCACAGACAAGGCGATGCACTAACACTAAAGTATGTTGTCAAAAAAGCAAACCATTTGGCAGAACTTGAGACATCCCACTTGATTAAGATAGCGCATGAAACGGTATTCATAATAGCAGCAAATACCATAAAGATCCATTTGCAGCGGAAAAGATCTGCGCCGAAAGCACAAATAAAAACGTAGACGAAACCTAAACATGCTGGCAAGACACTTAAGTTATTGGCATGTTCGATTGAATAGTTAGGGTTGGATCTTAGCCATAACGAATATGAACCGCTAAAGGCTGTCATGTTATTCCAAGAACAGGTGTCAAAAACAACGAGCACCCAAAATGCTGGAGTACAAAAGACTTTTTTCCAAATATCTTTACTCCACAATGGCTTTAACTCTGATTCCTTCACGGAATCTTTAATGTGATTTCTTTTATTTCTAGCACGAGCAATTCTGATCTCTTCATCTGTAAAGAAAAGAGAGTAGCACTTTGACGGAATACCTGGCAAAATGAAAAATCCCATGATAGCTGTTGGTAAAGAGATTGCAACCGCGTCTATCAGGAACATCCATCTCCACCCTGCTAAACCATGGACACCATCTAAACTCCGGAAGATCCGAGCCTGCAGCAGACCTGAGGTGACACCGCCTAATAATTGACCGCAGAAAAACAAACAAACTCTTGAACTGATCTCATCAGGAGCATACCAGCAGCCAAGAAGGTATTGTGATACTGGATAGTAAGCAGCACCAAATGCATTCAGAATGAATCTATAAGCCCTCAATTCTGCCAATGTTTTCGCCCTATAGCAGGCGAATGTAAACCAAGTCCAACCCATGTCCATTGCAGGGAGCATAATATGAGCCGGATATCTTGGTAACAAATACATGAATGGCAGTTGGAATACAATCGCACCAATGTTTGATATAGTGGAAGTATAAATATAATCGTTACCTTTCATGTTCAAATCTTCTCTCATATGAGAGATGTATGCACTTGTGTAATTGTTGGTGTCAACTGATTTCGACCAACAAAGGACCAACAAATATAGTGCAAGAACGAGATCTAACTTGTAGAGCAGTTTTCTTTCAGCCTTTGTCTGTGTAGCATGATTAGGATACAAAAATTCGTACCATTTCCGAGACTTTTTGTATTCTTCATTCATTCTGTATTCGTATTCATCAAAATATTTATACCATCTCCTGCCAGCCTCATTTCTCAATTCATAAGGCATATTAGTTCTAAGTCCGTCAATCTCTTCGTTTTCTGACACCTCATGTTCCTCCTCGGCTTCATTTTCGCTATCCTTTTTATTCTCATGAATAACATGGGACTCTACAGATAACGACTCATCTGATTGAATATTGCTCCCATCTTCTTGTAGTTCTTCAGGCAGTACTCTTAAACGTGGAATGAATCTCGAATGCGAAATGAAATCGAAACAGCCAGTAAACTTATTCCATTGCAAATTCATTTGCCAACGCCTGCGGAAAACCATCGTATTCTTCAACACCTGTGTTCGTTGGTACTTTTGAGAGATACCAAATTTCAGAAAGAGAATGTGATGAATTGACGGGTCTTATATATAGTGATCCAACATTTGGTTAGCTCAGACATTGCTCTATATTCTTGTTGAGATCATCAATTTCTTTCATATCGCAGAAATTTTTTTTTGTTCGAGCCACAGCGCTGCGGTTCCCTTCCTCGCAACGAGTCATCGTGCGATGATTAAAGTCCAAACCTGATCACGAATCGATGTACTTTTCGCCCCAGATTTGTCGAGAAGATCGACCAAACCCAATAGTCACTAAGGGCCTACAGCTGCAATCTCGACACATTTTTCCAATCCTCAGTGTGCAAAGTCTTCCATGGATGATTCTTTTTTGTCATACTACATCTATGGGTGTCACAGGAACTAAGAGGTTCTCATCGAAAAGAGTTGTAATGATGTCTGATGACACATTTCGTTTTGTTCTGGCGTACTATCCGAGAAAAGGGTTGCATTGGTTTAAACTGCGAAGTTGATTCTACTTCATGCCGTCAGAATTGAGTCAGCGTCAAAAACCAGTCTACATATTCTGGTGTACGACAATGCTAATTATAATATGCTGTGACGCAATATTGGCAGGTTCCCAAAATGCTGGGTGGCTCCATGATGTACCTCTTAGTCCTACTGATATTATAAACTTGTTGAACTTTGAAATATCCGGGTAAGTGGTGAAGTATGTTTTTAAACTGAGTTGAAAAATTTTCATCTGCTTCTCTTGCAGGACACTTATTTCACAACAATTAACCAAAGAAAGTAGAATACCACTTAGTTTGTATGTGATTTGATGAAGCCTTTCGTCGATTGCCATTGGTGAGCTCTTATAGTGAGTCAAGACTCGCTTTTCCAATCTGCGTCCGTTGTGAATATCAAGAAGCGAAAGAAATAGGCTGCAAGAATCAATGTTCAACTATGCTTTAATACTTGTGAGTGACAAGAAGTAATTATTCGGCCGTTCTGTTGAAGACGAATATACTTACAAAAGTATAGACACTGATACCTTTTCGCAACCTCGTTCCCACCTGAGGGGAACTAGGCCTCAAAATCCTGTTAAACGGGATACCTTTTGGCCTATACAATTTCTTCGGAATGAGCTTTCCAACGGACATGACCGCAAAGGTGAGATATTCTCTTCGTGTATTTCCTTCAAATTTTGGAAATTGTACTAACGTATCAGTGACTTCAGTGATTTATAATGACTCGTACTTCAGTTTTAGCCGACGCTTTGCAAACTATCAATAATGCTGAAAAAACTGGTAAACGTCAAGTCTTGATTAGACCATCTTCCAAAGTGATTATCAAATTTTTACAAGTTATGCAAAGACATGGTATGTTTTTTCTGTTTGATATAAATGTTAGCATTCAGTTTTGATTCCTTTTTTTCTCAAGACATCCCGGGCTGATAACTAGATGGTTTGTCGGATAGTATCAATTACTTTTAGTCTCATACTGTTTTTTAAGTGTCCGGGAGATCAAAATTCATGTGGAATTGCTTCTTACACGGTTGGAACTGTAAATATCTTTACAAATTCAAGTGTTCTTAACCGTTTACTTTTCCTCAACAATCGAACACAAGAAATAGAAAAGGAATCATAAATTGTTTTATACTTACGTTTAACCTTAAACTCAAATGTTGTGTTACTAACAATCGGAAAGGCTATACTGGTGAATTTGAATACATTGATGACCACAGATCTGGTAAACTAGTTATTCAATTAAATGGTAGATTGAACAAATGTGGTGTTATTTCTCCAAGATTCAATGTAAAGATTGCTGACATTGAAAAATGGACTGAAAACTTATTACCAGCAAGACAATTTGGTTACGTAATCTTAACTACCTCTGCAGGTATCATGGATCATGAAGAAGCAAGAAGAAAGCATGTATCTGGTAAGATCTTGGGGTTCGTTTACTAAATAAATAAAGAATATTTATTTTTTAACTGTGTATATTAAGACCGCAAGTGTGCCTTCACTAGAAAGCCCACCGCAAGCCAAAGCTAGAATTTAAAGAGGGTTTTCAAAAAATATATACATCTATATTCTTACTTAGAAGAAACGCCAAATAAATGAGAAGGAGGTGGTAAACGAACATTGTTAATCGTTGGTGGACTTCCAGAGTCTGAAAATGCAGGATCGCTAACATTACAGGAAGAGTTTGGTGATACAGTACTTGCATTAGCCGGTGCGACATATGATGAAGCCGTTAAGCTCGAAATCGGATTGGTATCATTATTCACATGCGTAACAAACGTTGGACTAAGTACTTCTGTAGTCTGGGGAATTGTTTTTGGTGATACCGGCTCTGCTCCATATGAATAAAATTGACCATTGTTATGATTAATACTGTTGCTACCGTTATTACCATTATTACCTAGACTGTTTCTACTATTGTTATTAGGAATGATGTTATTATTGTATTGTTGACGATGATGCTGAAATGAGAAGTCCTGTTGATTCCTCAGCATCATAGATTGATCCAAACTAGGTCTTCTGATTGAATTCATGTTCATGTTTAACGGTGGTAAAATGACATTTGAATTTCTAAAAGTTGACGAGTCTAAACTACTCGAATGGGTCATTCCAACATTTTGTAAGTTGAAACCTTCGCTACCTGATGAGACTGAATTATTCGGCAGAGAATTTATTGATCCTGGTGATTGTATAGCCAGTCCATTGTTTGATTGCCAAGGATCATTTATTGATCTATTCGTAGAAGATTGCGAATCATAGTCATAATAATACTCATTTTGATAATTCAATGAATCTATCGAGAGTTCATTTAGTCTAGATTGAAGATGATGACTTAAACTTTGAATTTTCCTTAATTTTTTAGTAATAATTTCATCCTTCAAATTTTTGATAATTGCTTGCACTAATTGATAGAATCCAATAAAAATTAATGATTGAGTATCTAAAAAACTTGATCGAACATCCCACATGTTATCAATTACTTTCCCCTGACTGAATATGAATTCATTCATAAAATGATCAATGGCATACATTTCAATGTTAGAGTCTTGGAAAATAGTCAAGTACTCAAATACGAGTAATAACTGAATGGATTGATTCGATAGTAATTTAAAGATACGATTAGGGTGGAATTTTACGTTATTAACAGATAATTCAATCTCAAAAATTTTGATCAGAAAAATCACAACATCTGTAATTAATGACAGATATCTTTTTTTTATATCCTCATGATTGACCGTTTGTTGTACAATTGTCAAGATTGGTAATGCACATATGCTTAAATTTTCATTTATTAATGAAATATCAATTGGAGCAATTGCATCCATAAACCAGATTTGTCGACTCGAGTTTATCTGGTCCATAAATTCAAACCAAAAGGTCTCTAGAAGTAACCAATGGTTATCAGATTGAATTGGTAAACTTCGCTGATTGATTGTTTTTTTAAAAGATTCCGGCACTGATGTTTTATATTGCAATTTAACTTTAAACTTTTTCTGTTCTCTTTGTTGTCTTCTTTCTTTACTAATTCGAACGTAGTGAGTATTAACCATCTTCAAAGCATTATGGAAATCAATTTTGTTTTGGAAAATTTGTAAAGCGTTTAATTTGCAAAAAAAAAGCCAATGACAGTAAATAACATTCGATAATATATCAACACTTGAAAGTAGTAATTTTTGAAGAGAACCCCTTGAATTTTTGAAAAATTCCTCAACCGTAAATTTACCAATAAATTTCTCTCTTACAATGTTATTCAAAATTAAACTTGAAATATTATTTGGTTCATTTGTTATTCTCAGAAGCTTAACCCAGGAATCAAAAGTTTGCCAGTAAAAGAGTTGATTGATTTTTGAATCCAAATAAACCCTTTGAAATTTATTAAAGAATTGCAGAATATCCGCCGGCTTATAATCAATTAATGCGAACCCATGCTGCATAATATCTAGTGCAACAATATCGTTTATATTCGACCACGAAATTTGCCAAATATCATCGCGTATTTGTTGATTCCGCATTGATCCAATACATAATATGGCAAGAATCCGATCATTATTGATTTCACTTAAAGTAAGTTTGAATTTATCCACTCTTTCCAAATTTCTCATTCCGGTATTATAAAAATTTCGTATGTTCTCATAGCTCATAGTTGCTGTACTTGCATATCTGGCAAACAAATTTTGCAATACCATACATTGTTCATCGCCAAGATCAAAACTTTGTTTCTTGAATGTCCCCTGTTTGATAGCCAGAAGTGGAGCTGTAGCATCATTGTTAACGCGTATCATCGAATTGACCAGCAACTCTAAATAAAGCTCATTCTTGGTACTTCCCAATTCGCATACCGAGCCAGGACCCGAGCCAGGACCCGAGCCCGAACCCGAGCACGAACCCGAACCCGAACCCGAACTAAAACTCGAACCCGAGCCTCGCCCGCGAGCACCGCCGTCCGCAGTTCCACCTTCTGCCTCAACAACACCATTTTGCCGCGCAATGCTCTCCTGCTGCTCCTGATCCTGTTGACTTTTCCTCTTCATCAACAAGGTGTCTCTATGAACTGTTCTGATGTGTCTTTGCAACAGATCTCTACGTACAAATGCATGCCTGCACACCTTGCACTCAAATGGCTTGATACCTGTATGTGATCTCTCGTGTCTTGCCTGATGTTCCGACCGAGAGAAAGTCTTGGAACAGAAGTAACACGAATACTTTTTCTGATTGGCCGCCATTGATTGATTTCACATGTAAATTCTTTTTTGGTTACAGATTACAAGATAGTGTAAAAGCGCAAATCCACAAAAACGTTTTTACCCGCCCAGCATTCAACGAACCCTCCTTCTACCCGCGCTGTACTCCTGATGAAAAGCGCTAAAAAATAACAGCTTCTTTTATATTGAAAGAACCGGTCTTTCCTCCTGTCATGCGGAGAGGAGACACAATGAAAATAAAAAGTGGTGGAAACAGAACGAAAAAGGGTGGGGAAGGAGGGGAAAACGACCTAAATACACAAAATAAAACCGTGAGCAATCACGGGTGATGTACAACAACGAAGAATCGTACTGCTGATAGAACCTGAATTTCTGCACCATGCGGGGTTTGCCTGTTCTCCGAAAACGAAGATTCCTAAGGGGGCCGAGAAATAATCGGAGGATGAGGCGGGGGAGGGGAGAGGCGGGGCCGCGAGGGGCGATGACGAAACGAAAATAAGCACGAGCGCATGAGCGCACGGAAAGGACGCGCGACCGTTCGAGTGGCCGGGTGAAAGCTTCTTTTTATTGGCGAGAATTTCGTAAACTCCGGTCCGGTAGCATTCATCCGGCTTCTGCTCCAATAAGACCCGCAAGGTCTAGAAAGGTTCCACTGGTCTTTTTGGGTGGCCAGGTCGCTGGGAGGGGCCAACAGTAGGACAATAGGGAGCGAGCGACCGAGGGGCGCGGTGGAGAACGTCAAAACGTCAAAACGTCAAAACGTCAGAGGGTCAATACGCCACAGTGTCAGATGGCATTAATGAGGATATTCCTGCATTGTCTGTTCATACGACGGTACTTGGCACCTTTCGTCTTCAGACAGCTCGGAAATGGCAGGTGGCAACGGTAGCGCCGGCTCTGCGGGTTGCCGTGCCGTCGGCGATGCTGTCCCGAGGGCTCTGAATTGTGTCTCGTTCTGGAGTTGAACGGGTGTGGCGGCCGGTTGCGGTAGTCCGAAAAAATCAATTTCTTTATCCTGGTGGCGTGGAGGGTGCTGATCTTGATGCGTTAAACGAGGAGAAACCGGGGCCGATCTCGTTACGGATCTATTGCCGTTTACCAAGGAGTCCTTCAAACGGTCCATGTAATTTGGAGGCGGTAAGAGCATTGCCGCTGGTGATGGGGATGGCGATAGTGAATGTGTGTTTGGGGTTATACTGGAGTGAGAGTTCGTAGCAGAGGGATCGAACAGATCCACGTATTCATTTGTTCTGAAGTGGATGTTCCCATTCGTACTGTCCAGGAGTACCAGACGGCCTTGCACTCTTTCTGCTGGTGATACGTAGAGTAACACTGGGAGATTTGCCTTTATCTCTAACGTCTTGTTGTCATGGATATGTCTCAACATGACATGTATGGAGATCTTGTGCTTTACATGAATCAAGTCGTTGGCGCATTCTACGTCCTGGGTGATTTTCTTCAGGTCATGCGGCAGTTGGAAGATCGAGTTGATCGTTGTGTTTCCCAGCAGCAAGTTGTCTCGCTGTTGAATGTTCTCGATATCCTTGAACTCTGTCATTGACTGTTTGTTGATGACTATTTGATCATCATAGAGATTGTCGTTTGTGTCGCGTATGACGAACCACTGTTTAAGGGAGCCTGTGATTTTCTCCAGCTTGTAGCCCTTTCTGAACGGGAACAGCTCGATGTTTATCACTGTAGAGCCGCCTATGGCGATGGCCTTGCTGGGTATGCTTATCTTATACTGCAGTTTGTCTACGTAGGTGTTTGAGACTGTCACGTCCTGTTGCAGTGCCAGGTGGTCCATCGCCAAAGTGCGGAAAATTCTTAGGTATTTGTAAGTGCTGAAACCGTGGCTGTGGAAATGAATCTTTTGGGGGCGGTCGATTATCGCTTCGAAACTGTATAAGATGCTCCCGCTCTGTAGTCCCTCGATCGTATCCGGTATGTCTTGAGGCAGTCTTACGTCGAACGGCAATTCATAATTACCCTTGTGTAGATGGAAGAGATACGAATGCTCAGGATCGAGGTCAGTGAAGGGTGTACCGTTGAAACCGTCGGAAGGCAGTTCGAGTACATGGGATGTAGTTGACTTTTTCTTGATCAACCGGTTCACAACGGGGCTCGAGAAGGATCGCATCGGATGGTTTAGCGAGGTCTTGTTACTTCTAACTACTTCACCATGTGAGGAAACCAACAGATTGTCCCAGTTTGTCTCGAATACGACCTTCCGATCTTTCACAATATTGGTCACTCCACTGCCGTGATCCAGCTGCAAAAAATCAAGTTTGAACCTGCCAACTAGTTTCAACGATAGCTTCTTTAAGACAAAGTTTTCGTTTATAGAGAGTATCAGTTTTCCACTTAATAACTGCTCCTCTGTCTCCAACTGTGACTCTTTGATTAGTATTAGGTCTCTGTAGGGAGAAGAAACTCGAATATCGAAATATACTATCGGGCCCTTATTATTTATACCAGCGAAACCCCCACCATGCAGGTAGGACTTGGGTCCAAACATTCCTGTGTAGATTTAGCTTTCGTCGGGTTAAAGTGCTACTATAGTTCTAAGTTAGTCATGTAATTGTTCTATTTTCAAAAACATGTCTTCTTGTTTGGATGAAAATAGCGAAACTGGCGAAGGAGAGAAAACCTCACAAACATACCCTTCTTTTAAAACCAGATCAAGAAAAAAAAGCATAATGAAGGAACACAGCTGTTGAAATTGGCATGGCTTCAAGTAGTATCACTATTCTACCGGATGAAATATGGATTGAAATCTCGCAGTACTTGACAGTTCAGGACCTTTTCCGGTTGAGGGTCTGCTGCAGAAAACTGAATGCTAAAATCAGTTCACGAGCTATATGGAAACCAATATGCCTCAAGAATTGGTTGAACCATCAAAATAACGATCCCTTCATGAAAATTACTGATAATGAAGAAAATTATCTGCTAAAAGATGACTGGTTTTCATATTTCAGATTCAGAAACAACATTGATTGTGGAATTATGCGAAATTTGCGTAGAATTATGCAGCAAAAAGATTCCAAAAAGTATTGGGATGAATTTCAATCTTTAATGCGATTTAAAAAAAGCCATATAATTCCATTATTACACAGAACTGTTAATAAGCAGTACCCACGCGATGAAATACCACTTCATTTGATAGCAATTTGCCAGAAAGTATTGACCTCTTACAGACATGAATACGTTGTAAATCTGTTTACTAATGAGAATGGTGGAATAGAATTTGTTCACAATGCAGAGGAAACTATTTTTTTAAAATTGGCAGCTATGGATCCATCTTTCGATAGGCTGCTCCACCATCGTAGTCAAGTCTTCAATAAAATTCATCTTTTAATTAAAAGGGACTTTAATAATAGTTCAGATGAGTTTATGACACTACCAACTACTCTGCGTGTGGATAAGCTGATTTGCTACCTGATTGAGCTTTTGAATCCATTTAGCAATAGCCGGCATTTGTTTTTGGAGGATTTTATTTTATTAAGGATTTACGCAGGGGAAGCTCATGGCCACCCACTGCTTATATTAGCAATTATACAAGCACTGGCTTCCAAGTATAAAGTCGAGACATTATTGTGCAGTTCATATCTCATTATCAGGGACCATCGACTGAAAGATGGCGAAACTTACCTCACGATTTCGTCTACTGGCAAACCAAAAATATTTACAAGGGGAAGACTAATTCATTCACTGAAGCATCTCGTTGGATCAAGTGACTATATTATTCAAAATGAAATAATACCGACAATTTTACAACCTTTAAAGATGAAGGATTGTATCTCCACCATCTTCAAAGAGCTTCTGCCGGTTTACAACAAATCGAAGTGGTACACAATGAATCCAAAAACGATAGAATCTGCAAAACTTATTTTCCCCCATAGTGGCCAACCAATGTCATGCGACGCAGTCAATTACTTCCTGTGTGTTCACAAAGCTACGGATATTGGCCATAGAAACGAAATGCGCGTCTCAACGCTATATACAATAACACGTAGAGAAGTTTTTCGCATGCTTTCAAAATTATACCCAGGTGATTTAAATGAAATAAAGTCATTGTTACGACGAGATAGTGATTCCTTTGTAGAACCGTTTTTGCGGTACGAAGAATGGCTCCATCAACTGCATAATATTTCTTTGGAAACTGAAGATGGAATGGGGTTGTTTGTAGTCTCTTCTAGGGATTTACAATTAATGTGTATCGTGGGTACAAGGCAGTTTTCAAATCAGCATACCTACTACACATTAATGAACGCTCTGGGAGAGTTTTACATTGAACTCGACGAAAATGTGGAACCCTGCGATTGGGAATGTAACGAAGATCTTATTTCTGACTTCCTAAGCATGGCATCACGATCCGATTTGGGATTGGTTTTTTCTGGCATTGATAAGTCATCGCATAGACTCGAGATGAATAGCATAGTCCAACATATAATTGACGAAAAGGAACAGCAAGCCAGTTTAGGCTTTTGAAGCCCAGCAACGCCATCGTATCTTCCATACTATTTACAAAAATTTATATGTATGTATACCCTACTTATTCCATAATTTCTTGCTGATGTTACACTGCGTGAAAATCGTTCATTCGCGGCGCTGATATTCAATGAAGGGTTAGAAGTTCAGAGAAATAATAGTTATGACAACGTACCTCAAAAGGCTTTACAGAAGCGGAAAGAACACTTACCGTTTAGACAGAATGCTTTCACTGTCAAAACTTTCAAGAATACATATAACGGCTTCCCCAAGACAGCTAACTAGGAGTATCAGTTCTAGGGTAGTGGGAATTGACCTTGGGACTACCAATAGTGCCATCGGGTACATACGAGATTCTAGTGATAAAAGATCCGCAACGATTATTGAAAACGATGAGGGCCAGAGAACAACGCCTTCTGTGGTAGCATTTGATAAAGATGGTAGAGTGATAGTCGGTGCCGCTGCTAGACGTCAGGCGGCTATAAACCCAGAAAATACCTTCTTCTCTACAAAACGTCTTATAGGTAGGCTTTTTGAGGACAAGGAAGTCCAGAGAGATTTGAAGTCCGTACCTTTTAAAATTGTAAAATCGAATCAAAGTGGGCAAGCATACGTTAAGACAACTTTTGGCGATGTAAAATCTCCAAGTGAAATCGGATCCCTGATTTTACAATACTTGAAAAGAACAGCTGAAGATTATTTGGAGGAAACAGTAGAAAATGCTGTAATTACCGTACCCGCGTATTTCAATGATTCACAAAGGCAAGCCACGAAGGATGCAGGGCGGTTAGCAGGACTGAAAGTATTGAGAGTAGTAAACGAACCTACAGCTGCTGCATTGAGTTTTGGCCTGGATGACTCTAAAAATTCTGGTATAATAGCTGTGTATGACCTCGGTGGAGGAACATTTGATATTTCCATCTTAGATATTGAAGACGGAGTTTTTGAGGTCAGGGCTACTAACGGAGATACGCACTTAGGTGGAGCAGATTTTGACAACGTTGTTATAAACCATATCATTGATAGTTTCTTGAAAGAGAACCCGGAGATCGAAAAAAGTGCAATTATCGAAGATATGGATACAATGCAAAGGTTAAGAGAAGTTGCTGAGAATTCCAAGATAGCTCTCTCTCATGTAAATGAAACTACGATTGAAATTCCCTTCCTTTTTGAAAATAAGCATCTTCTCACAACAATGAAGGAATCTGAATTGGATGATATGACAATGCATCTTATTGAACGGACAATTGGGCCTGTCAGAAAAGCTCTCAAAGATGCCGATATTGAAGCAAAAGATGTGGATGACTTGATACTGGTAGGTGGCATGACTCGTATGCCTAGAGTCAGATCTGTGGTGCGCGAAATATTCGGAAAAGATCCAAACACTTCCGTTAATCCTGACGAAACTGTCGCTTTAGGTGCTGCAATTCAAGGAGGAGTTTTATCAGGCGAAATACAGAACGTTTTGCTGCTAGATGTCACACCGCTAACATTGGGCATTGAAACTTTTGGAGGAGCTTTTTGTCCTTTGATTCCCCGTAACACAACAGTTCCTGTGAAGAAAATGGAGATTTTCAGCACCGGTGTTGATGGACAAACTGGTGTTGATATTAAAGTTTACCAAGGTGAAAGAGGTCTCGTGCGTGACAATAAACTGATAGGAGATTTGAAACTTACTGGTATTACACCAATGCCTAAAGGTGTTCCTCAAGTTTGCGTCACGTTTGATATAGATGCAGATGGGATAATAAACGTTTCTGCATTGGAACGAAGTAGTGGCAGTGAAAAATCCATTCAGGTTGTTGCAAATTCCGGCCTTACGGAACAAGAGATAGCACAAATTGTGGAAGATGCGAACAAGAACAGAGAAAAGGATAATATAATAAGGCAAAGAGTTGAGCTTCTTACAAAGGCTGATATTATGATTAGCGATTCCGAGAACACATTTGAGAAATTTAAAGGTGTGATTTCAAGTGATGAATCCTATCCAGAAGTTCTCGAAGAATTGAAAAAAACAAGAGAAATGATAAATGATTTCAAGAACAATGACTCTGATTTAACTCGTGATGTGAATGATGTTAAGAGGGCCACTGACGAGTTTCAAAAAAGAGCCTTGAAACTTTTCCAAAGCTCTTCCAAAAGACAATCCGAAAGCAAGAAATAAGCCGTGTTTATGATTTTTACAGACTCTTGCGTAATAATTTATACGCCTATATGTTTGTATATATCATTCTTTCGCGAAATTTTTCTTTCTATCTTGTGCTGCATTTACAGGGACTTATTCATGAATCTTCTTCTGGTGAATGCTAGCCAAAATTTGGAAGGACTTTCTTTCGAGTCCCTGTAAAGTCTTTCGAGGAGTCTAATAGCCAGCTCTTGACGAAACTGTTGGATGTAAGTTCTCAGCAATTCCATCGCATTGTGATCTGTGACCGGGACTGAGTAAACTGTATTCATTGGAAATCCAGGAGTACCTGGGATAGTAAAATTATCGAGTGCGACATTTGTCAATGCTTTTAAAGCTTCATTATAGGTGGTGGTAATTTTCAAATGTGCTAGACAGTCATTGATAAACAGGATACCATAGATGAGCACTCTGTCGGCTGGCGATTTGATTTCAAAATTTTTGAAAAAAGAATTGGCACGAAACAAATCCAGACACTCGTCTATAATGTCATAATCTGAATTGGCAGGGTATGCAGGACCTCTGAACTTGGTATTGAGTGGTAAAAGGGCAATATTGCCGACCATGCGATCATTTTGCGGATCAACTGGAAATGTGGAATGATATGCCTGTCAATTATTGTTAGTAAAAAAACATTCTGCCCAAAATCAAAAAAAAAATGAAAACATTGATGGGCTTGGCACATACGGGCATTTTTATCCGATGAGGAAGGAAGGTATTAAAAACTTAAGCTAGCGACCTGTATATAATAACCTTTCTCCCTGTAACTCAAACTTTTCGTATTTCTTCATTATCGGAAAACCCCTTTTGACTTTCATGTTCACAATCATCAAGTTGTCGTTTCATATGACCAACATTTTCGCAGATGGTAAGTGCATAGGAGCTTTTATCGAGAGACTAAGGAAAAGGTTCATGATTAGATGGAAAAAAAAGAGTAGGTTCTCGTTGTTTCAGGGATACAAGCACTTGATTGAGTGTTCCGGAAGGAAGCAACGGTTGTATATTAGTGCTGGAGAAAATAATACGCTAGAAGAACTTCAGCGGTAGTTAGCTTCACTGTTAGAATTCCCTTTGCTCCAGAAGTTGAAGCTACATCACCTGAGTCGGAACTCTTGTCGACACAATGGTGAATGTAAGTAGTAGTCAGGATAGGCGGTCTGTTTATTCAGAAATCTTTGGAATCGAGAGAAAATCGAACTCCTTGACACTTGATCTCATTTACGATCGTGAGAACGACTACAACAATAAACAAGAATCCTATGAAGCGAGGCTTCCTGACAAAATTGAGGACATTGAACAGCTTAACGAGGTACTGTCTGAAGAGATTTTCAATGATTTCTTGCCGGAGACTGAAGACGTCTTAGAGAAAGAGGGTTACATTCTTCCTTACAAGACCCACATCCGAAGAGTATCTGACACACCGAGCTTGCTCAGTGGGGAGCACACACCACAAGGCAGCCCAAAAAGAAGCTCATCCTCAAAGGCTCCTTTCTCGCCCACAATTCATGAAAAGACGGTGTATACTCACCAAAAATCGGCACTCCAACCGACCGTACCGAAGACTACGGGTCTCTCTGATGCGCGCTTAGCAAATGCGACCGTTTCGGTGAACTCAGACTCTTCTTGTCAAGCCAAGAAAGAGGATAAAACAAAAACTGAACAGACGCCAAGGAGAACACCGTCGCTACCTCAACTGTCTATTTCGGGTCTGAAAAAGCAATCGAGCTTTTCTCATTCCAATGGTGGCACTCCAACTATGAAAAAATCACCTTTACAGGGATTTGGATTTTTCTCGCGGCCCAGCTCTCGAGATTTACAGGAGCAGCAACAGCATCCTAATCATTATAATCAACAGCAGCATCCTCAACAGAACCAGTACGCTGTTGATTCGCATCATTTCCAGCAGCAGCAATTTCAACAGGCACCAATAGCTGGCAATTCATCGAGGACTATGTCAATAAACTCGAGCACCCTCAAAAATTTTGCTTCCTCACTTCAATCGAAGACTACAAGTGGAAGAAAGATCCCCCAAAAGTATGACACGTTTTCTAATACGTTTTCGGAGCATCATAATCATCATCCTTCTGGTTATCCTCAGGCAGCGAACACAGCTGGGCTATCAAGTTATGGAAACTACACTTTAGGCAATAAACAAAGTTCCTCAAGTTTAGGCTTAGGTTTAAAGTCGAGAAACTCATCGGCATCACTCTCTTCAAAGAGATTTACTTCTGCATCTGGTGCCTCTTTACTTTATGAGCATCGAAATAGTGGTTCAATACCATCTTCTAAACCTATAGTGAGTGCTTCCAATAAAAAGCCTCAAGTATATCCTGCATTGTTATCTAGGGTTGCCACAAAATTCAAAAGTTCTATAGAAGTGGGTGACCATAAAAAAGATGGTCTGATTTATCGTGATGCATTCACTGGTCATCAAGCTGTTGATGTTATATGCTCAATCATTAGAACATCTGATCGTAACCTTGCATTATTATTGGGTAGATCATTGGATGCTCAAAAGTTATTTCATGACGTGATATACGAGCACAGACTGCGGGATTCTCCCCATGAAGTTTATGAATTTACTGACAGCTCAAGAGTTATTGGTACTGGTACCACAGGTGTTGTTGCGGTTAATTCGCGGGATCCCCTCATGCTATTGCCAAGCTCTTCACAGGTGAATTCAATCCCATATTCGGGATCAACTATCGTCAATTCTGGTTCCGCATCCTCCTTGAAAAGTGACCAGACCACGTCACAGGATAGTAAAGTCACTCAAAATCCTGCTTCGATACATAATGTCAATGGTGTCTTTACTTTGTTGGTTGAATGTTATTCCCCGACCTGCACTAGAGATCGACTGTGCTATTCAATTTCTTGTCCTCGAAGACTGGAACAGCAGGCAAGATTGAATCTGAAACCTAACGGCGGTTTGAAGCGAAACATATCAATGGCGTTAGATGAAGAAGAGGAGGAAAAACCATCTTGGACTAGCTCTGTCTCGAAAGAAATTTGGGAAAACTTGCCTAAAAGCGAGATCAAGAGACAAGAAACAATTTATGAAGTCTTCATCACTGAAAAGAATTTTGTTAAGTCTTTGGAAATCACAAGAGATACATTCATGAAGACGTTAGCTGAAACGAATATAATTCCTGCTGATATTAGGAAAAATTTCATCAAGCATGTATTTGCCCATATTAATGACATTTATTCTGTTAATAGACGATTTCTGGAGGCTCTAGCAGATAGACAAAAAAGCTCACCGGTCGTCAAAGGTATTGGTGATATCATCCTCAGATTTATACCTTTTTTTGAACCTTTTGTCTCCTATGTTGCTTCAAGACCATACGCCAAATACCTTATTGAGACTCAAAGATCGGTCAATCCGTATTTTGCTAGATTTGACGACGACATGATGAGCTCTTCGCTAAGGCACGGTATTGATTCATTTTTGTCCCAAGGTGTCTCGAGACCTGGTCGTTATATGCTTTTAGTGAGGGAAATACTGAAATCTTCAGATGCCGAAAAAGAGAAAAGGGATCATGAAAATTTAACAAAAGCCATGGAGGCATTACATGATTTTATGAAAAGAATAGACAGAGCAAGTGGTGCAGCACAAGATAGACATGATGTGAAGCTATTGAAACAAAAGATACTTTTCAAGAATGAATACGTAAATCTGGGTTTGAATGATGAAAAACGTAAGATCAAACATGAAGGGGTTCTATCAAGGAAAGAACTCAGTAAATCTGATGGCTCAGTGGTTGGAGATATTCAGTTTTATCTATTGGACAATATGCTATTGTTTTTGAAAGCAAAAGCAGTAAATAAATGGCATCAGCATAAGGTGTTCCAAAGACCCATACCGTTACCACTGTTGTTTGTTTGTCCATCGGAGGACATGCCGTCATCGAGAAAATTCATTGGTACTAAACCAGATTGTTTCGCTGGAGTTTTACAGCCTGAACATGCACAGATTAATTCAAAGAATGCTATGACGTTCCTATATTATGGTGCTAAGCAAAAATACCAGGTCACGTTGTATGCAGCACAGGTGGCTGGTTTACAAACTCTATTAGAGAAGATTAAACAAGAGCAGGGCAGAATAATCAGTGAAACTAACATGCTCAATGTTATCAAGATCAGTGACAAATTTTTTGATTATACAAACAAGATTAATAGCGTTGCGTCCTGTGACGGTGGGCGTAAACTTTTAATTGCGACGAATTCCGGCTTATACATGAGTAATATCAAAAGACAGAAGAATAAGGAAACTGGGAAAAGAACTACATATTTCTCTACCCCTGTTCAATTAGTACAAAGGAATAACATTTCACAGGTGGCAGTGTTAGATGAATTTCAGTCTATTCTTTTGCTGGTAGATAAGAAACTGTACAGAGTTCCATTAGCATTACTAGCAGTTGAAAGTAACGGAACTAGTTTTTTCAAGAAGCACAGCAAAGAGTTGGTCAATCACGTCAACTTTTTCGCGGAAGGCGATTGTAATGGTAAGAGATTAGTTGTTACAGCTCACAGTTCATCTCATTCAGTCAAATATTTTGAACATGATCATCCGTTATTGTCAGAAAGGAATGGTGGTGGCAAAAATGGAAAGAGAAAAATCACTGAAGTCATTTTCGATTCTGAGCCAGTTTCGATTTCATTTTTAAAAGCTAATCTATGTGTTGGTTGTAAAAAAGGGTTTCAAATCGTTGGTGTGTCACAAAACGCTCATGAATCACTATTAGATCCAGCTGATACATCTCTGGAATTTGCTTTAAGAGATACATTGAAGCCCATGGCCATCTATCGCGTTGGGGACACCTTTTTACTTTGCTATACAGAATTTGCATTTTTCGTAAACACCCAGGGTTGGAGAAAAAGAGATTCTCATATCATTCATTGGGAGGGGGAGCCACAAAAGTTTGCAATTTGGTATCCATACATCTTGGCCTTTGATAATAACTTCATTGAAATTAGAAAAATTGATAGTGGCGAACTAGTAAACTGTGTTCTTGGTGAGAAGATACGTTTACTACAAACAAGCTCTCAAGAAATACTCTATGTATACGAAGATTCACGGGGGTACGATACAGTGGCATCCATAGACTTTTGGGGCTAATATCCTGTCACTCTAATCTCTACACAGTGCAACCCGAAAAGCTTGTTTACAACTAACAACAGTCGCTTCAAGAACATACAAATACATTCCAAACCAAAAAAAGAGATTATTTTGTGTATTTAGTCGCAAGCATACATACATTAATTAATGAACTAATCCAACAATCTAATAGAAAAAAACGGAGCCGTGCATAAAATATGTAAAGGATGAGGGTTTCACGAGCAACATATTTGTGGTTGTCCATCCCATTGAGACAGAAAAGAAGGATAAACAGAAACACTTCAAGAGGCAGTATTTGTGAGGGAATCTTTCAACATGAAGAATAAAAATACTCAATGTTCGCTCCAACTAACTGAGTTGCAAATAAGTCCAGTTTCCAAAATCTTAGCACTAGCAAAGAAGCTGGGCGGCTATTATCTCAGCGCATGTTGATCTCCTCCACCAATATACTGTTAATCCAGGAAGGAACCCCATCAAACCAGAATTTCAAATAGAAAGAATAGATTGGAGCTTAGAATAATTTTCCAACTAGAACTGTATTTTTATTCACTTCAAGCGACATTGAAAATGCCAAGAAACCGATTCGATCTGAATAAGGGATATAATAAAAAGGTCCTCAAGGTTCTTGGAATAGGTGGTACATTAAACTCCCATTCTGATGTGATTTCTTGCAGCGTTGAAACAAAAATATTTCAAGGAGACTGAAATTCTGATCCCTATTGAGAACCATCGCCAACTATATCAATACAAAAATTTATAAGAATTTTCCTAATTGAATTCTTCAAAATCGAGAGGAGCCACTTTCAAACATGCCGGTTCCGTCAGTGTACATCTTAAAGGTTCGATGAGAATGTTATGTAGCGTTTGCACTTGAGAAAAGGTGTCGACCGATTACGTTAAACCATACGCTAATCCAGCTTGAAAGCCGAAATGAAAGGAGACAATAACGCTACTGAGACAAAGTAGAACCTAATTCCTTTAAATATCAAAAAAGAAGAGGTGCGTGAGATCCACTCTTTCGATCAATTGGCATCTCAGATCCCAAGCGCATATATGCGAAACTGCTCACGGCGATGTTACATGTGAAAATGCCACTAGTCACTTGTTTGAAAATCAAGTCATGAAGTGTGGGAACTCAAGCGAAGCGTATGCAAAAGAAAGCCAGGAGTTTCTTACAGGAAATAGAAACAATTGTAGGAGCAGAAGAAGAACCAATTCACCCTGCAGAATTGAAAGAGCAAGTCACTGCCCTGCAATTCGCTTTAAGATATTCGACCCAAGATTCACCACTCAAAGGTTATGGCCTATTGACATCTTTAACAGCTATCTGGATTTATCGATATTTTTTGAAACTTCGACGCGTTTGGCTTAAAGCCGTTGAAGCTCTCAATCAGCCATTTTTTTTCCTCTCTTTGTTTTTTCGGCTTCTTTCAGCTTAGACGCGATCTAAATAAATTTTTCGACGACGTGGAGGAAATTTTGTGCAAACCGCTATAGATTTCTGGAACTTCAGGTTTTAGTTCTGTTGTGGAAACTCTTTAACAAACAACTTTTCGGTTGATAAATTGTTTTTTTTTTTTCATTTGTTTTTTTTTCAGAGCTCTTCTTTTTAGAGTAAACTTGGGGTGTATAAAGATCTTGTTCCTCTTCAGCTCTCGGTGTTTTCCTATTCATTCATTTGCTAACAAAATAAAAGATCCTTCGTGCATATAATGGACCAAGTTGTTGATCAAGTTGCTGAGGAGATCCTCGTCGAGCAAACAGTACCACCGTTATTGCAATTTATTGATAGCATTCCGTGGATTAAATACCATGTTCCATCTGTCGACCATCCATTTGGGCTAGAATTGTGGCCAATCTTTTCGTGTGTTTTCGAAAAGATAACTGGCTATCCAGCCGAGAACTTTGATTTCATTCGTGGTGACACTTTCATGGCAAACGGATACCATGCAGTCGGTGTCATCATTGTTTACTATATCGTGATCTCAAGTGGACAAGCAATTTTGCGCGCGTTCAATGCCGGACCGTTGAAATTGAATTTTCTCTTCCAATTGCACAATTTGATCCTGACAAGTGTTTCCCTAGCATTGCTGTTGCTGCTAGTGGAGCAGCTGATTCCAATGGTGTATAGAAACGGGATCTTTTGGGCAATCTGCTCGAAGGAAGCATTTGCCCCAAAGCTGGTCACCTTGTACTATCTGAACTACTTGACCAAATTTCTGGAACTGTTCGACACCGTCTTCCTGATCCTCAAAAGAAAGAAGCTGCTGTTTCTACACACTTACCACCACGGCGCAACCGCATTGCTGTGCTACACCCAGCTGACCGGCAGAACCTCCGTCGAATGGGTACCAATTTCCCTGAACTTGGCCGTCCACGTGATCATGTACTGGTACTATTTCCTCAGCTCCCGCGGCATCAGAGTCTGGTGGAAGGAATGGGTCACAAGGTTCCAAATCCTGCAGTTCTTGATCGACTTGGTGTTTGTCTACTTTGCTACCTACACCTTCTACGCCCACAAGTACTTCGACAAGATTTTGCCCAACAAGGGAACCTGCTACGGTACCCAAGACGCCGCAGCATACGGCTACTTGATTCTGACCTCCTACCTGTTCCTGTTCATCTCCTTCTACATCCAGTCGTACAGAAAGAGCTCCAAGAGGGCAGAAACTGTTGCTAACGAAAAGAGAGAAAATGCTGCTGCAACCGGTCGATCATCGGGTGTTAAGACTTCCTCGACAAAGGCAACATCCCGGAAAGCTTAAACGAAGAGCCGAAAACCCACAGCCGCGAACGCAAAAGCAATACTCGAACCAACACATCCACAGACATCACATATTATTCGTATGCAGTTATATACGAGTGCCATGCGTCCGGCATGGCGCCAGAAGAATATATAAAGTTTTTCAGTTATAGAACAGCTCGTGCCGCACGACCGGGAAGCTTCTAGAAAGACGCGCGAAAATCGGGGTTTGTGCGAGTGCCGAGAAAGACGCTTTTACGCGGCTTTGCGACATTTACAGGCGCGCAGCCGCCTGGACCACGAGCCCAGCTGCTGCAACCCGTCGCCACTTCGCGGTTATCCGGTATCATCGACCTTCCGCGGCCGCACCGCTGGCCGCGGAATGCCCGAGAACGGACACACGGAGGTGTTGACCAGCTGAGGTGTCAGATGATGAGCACTGCACTGCACAGCGACCGCGATCCCGACCCTGAAGGGCTGCTGTCGGAAGATCACATTGCGCGCTCGACCAATTGGAGCGCGGACGATGTCCGTGCCAACCCGCGGCGTCGACGTGCATGCGACAAACGGGGCAACGGCTGCCGATTGCGGCTGTCCGAGGCAGGACCTCGTAAAACAGGTGGTGCGTGTGATCACCCCAAAAAGGCAATGCTCGCATGGAATCAGCCTGTAACTGGACTTGGCAGGACCGGAAAGGGATCCCGGTCCTGCGTCGTTTTAAACTGCGCTTTGCGGTGTGCTGTGGTCTGCCCGCCGCACCGAGATAGGGTAACCCTTGAGGAATTAAATTGGAAAGCTGACAGCGTCACTTCCCGTTTCGGCCCTCCACAGACAGCTACGCACCGCGCACCGCGCTCCACGACGCTCGCCAAAATGACCGGCTGTCGCAAAGGGGAAAAAAGAAAGAAAAAGAAGTTTTGAGCGACGACGCGCGCATAAATGCGCATATACGCCGCTCTGCGTGGTTTGCGCAGCTTGCACCGCACCCACCTCTGTTTACCCCCACTCCTGTGACCCTCCCACCATGCAGTGCCACCCGCCCTTTGCGCCCCATCTGCCGCCCCTCCCCGCGGCCGTAGAGGCCCGTTTAGACAGCTGGTCCTGCCAGCGCGCTAGGCTCGCATGCAAGCTCGAATCCTTCCACCGCACCTCTACTGGTTGCTACCGTGTTTTCCGCCTTGCTGTGCTTATCACACGGTCTCTAAATTCTTTGTTCTTTTTTTTTTTTAACATCATTGTCTTGTAATGACGACTGTTGCCACGCTCATTTCTTTCTAAATACTGTTTGGGAAAATAGCTTATATCCGAAGCCAGTTTTTGTCATCTGACAAATTCATATAGAATTCGCATCGTAAATCAGTGGAAATGGCAATGGTGCCCAGACTATAAATATAATTCGCAAGTTTGGGTCTTTCGGAGGGATATGTGTGCATGTGGCGACATGGTTTGGAGTGGTTGTGTTTGTGTAGTGCTAGCGGTTGTTTGTGAGAGGTAAGGGATTGTTGTGGGCCATAGCGATGCATGCGATAATGTCCAGCAACCGAACAGACGCAAATAGGTTGAACCCGGCTTTTGGGTCGGTGCAGCAGTTTGGGATGAGCAACGGTGGCGGCGGTGACGGCAGGGGCGGCGTGGTGGTGACAGGCGGTGGCAGGGGCGGCGAGGCAGGTAGCGCGGGTTCCGGCGCGGCTCTGGGCTCAGGCGCCATGGGCAGCATGGGCGGCGTAAGCGGTGGGGGAGTCGCGGGTCACGTGACACTGCCTCCGATATCGTCGTTCGACAACCTCATCAGAGCGGCGGAGAAGCAGTATTCGGAGACGGCGCCTGGCAGGCGTGTCCACATGCACAACGACCTGGCGCTGATGACCAGTCCGGTGCTGCTCAGCTACCAATTGACGTCTCCGCACCACGCGAGCTCTGTGGTACAGAGACGGCTGTCGTCGGCGTCGTCAGTGTCGTCGTCGGCGTCGGTTTCGTCGTCGTCCATCTCGCATAACGCTCAACTGCAATCTGCAGAGCCATCGCTGTCTCCTTTGCAGCGAAATCCGCCCACGTCATCTTCTTCGTTGTCCTCCGCGACGAAGAACAGTCATAGTACGAGTAATGTCAGCAGTAGCGCCAACAGCTCAAAAACGAACTCTAAAATCCACAAAGCGAGGAAGAAAAAAGAGTGTCCGATATGTCATAATTTCTACGCTAATCTCTCAACGCACAAGTCTACGCATTTGACCCCTGAAGATAGACCGCATAAATGCCCCATTTGCAACAGGGGATTCGCTAGAAACAACGATCTGATAAGGCATAAGAAAAGACACTGGAAAGATGAGATTGTCGCTCACAACGAGCACAAAGACGACTGCCATCATTGCGCGAGTGAAGAGGATGATGACACAGACCATAACACGAGCACGATGACCGAATACGACCAATTGAAGTCGTTGCATCAAATAAAGGGCACTTTCAAATGTCCGTATAACTCTTCACTGATACAGTTGGACATGGAAGTTTATCCGTACAAATCGAAACCTTTGAAATTTGAGACTTCGAATTGCCACCAGACAGGTGTGTTTTCGCGGTGCGACACGTTCAAAAATCACTTAAAGGCTCTCCATTTCGAATACCCTCCTGGCACAAAGAAGAGGGATCGTGCGGTAGTGCCCGGGAGATGCAAACATTGTGGGCTCAAGTTCCCAAACGTTGACGTTTGGCTCAACGAACATGTGGGCAAAACTTGTGGATATTCTTATCATTGATGGAGCTACAACGGCAAAGAAACGAGAACGGGAAAAAAGGAATTTTTAACAGTTGATATATACATGTGTCCTAAAGTCCATTATATTATGGCTATAAATAAATACGTTGATATTTCAATATACATGGATGATTATTTATTCTTTTTAATATCATTATTACCATCATTTGTAAAATCGATACCAACTTTGTTGATATTTCTGAACATCAGAACACCGTTGTCTCCTTCAACATATTGACAAGATTTCGCTGATTTCCACAATGACTTCCACATATTTTCATCTGATGACTTGTAATGTTCTCCCATTACTTTTTTGATAGCCGCCGACGCATCGCGCGCATTGTAAAATGGTATTCTTGAACAAAAATGATGTGAAACATGTGTTTCTATGATATCGTGAAACATGAATGGACCAACAAATCCAAATTTTCTATCAATTGTAGCTGCCGCTCCTTTGGCGAACGTCCATTCATCAGCATCATAGTGTGGTACCTCCGTATCTGTATGTTGCAAATAAGTGATAAAGACAAGCCAATGATTTGTCCACAGGTACGGTATGAACCAATTGATGAAAACTGACCAGCCACCAAATTTATCGTACCAAATTTTCAATACGAGCAGCTGTGTCAAGACACCCACATCACTCAAGAAGATGTACAGAACATCTTTTTTTTCAAATAATGGAGAAGTTGGATAAAAATGATTACATTTCCAAGCTGCAACAGCAGGGTAGTCTTGTCCCGTGACGTTTGTAGTAATATATGCAATCCAACCGGCCAATTGCTGCAACAGAAGTTCAATCAATGTCCTGATGGGCGAATCACCACTGTGATTATATATCATATCGCCCACGAGTCCACGTTTCTTTTTGAACTGCTCGGTAGTTGGTGGTACGAAAACTGTGTCTCTTGTAAGATGATTGGTTGACTTATGATGCTTTGAATGTGAATATTTCCAGGAAAAGTATGGCACCATCAAATACGAATGTAGTAACCAACCCACGAAATCGTTGATCACCCCATAATCAGAAAATGCTTGATGACCACACTCGTGCGCTAAGACCCAAATACCAGTGCAGAACAACCCCTGAATACAGGTATATCCAAACCAGAAAGTGAATTTTGCGAGCTTAGTATACATTGTATCGATAGCAATACCGTCAAACAGGAATGGATAGGCATATTTGTTGGCAAATACTCCGATGGACGCGACGCACGTGATGTCTCTAAAGACATAGTATAAACTCTCATAAAGTCTTCTTTCATAGCAGTGTTCCGGAATAGCGCCAAGTATATCCTTAATGGTGAAATCTGGCACCTTGCAGACGTTTCCATTGATATCAATTGCAGATTTTCCACCACTATTCATGGCTTCCGTTGTCTCCGTACTTGTGGCGCTACCACCAGCCGTCTCGATCTTTGACATGACTCGCGATCTTGATGAATGAATTAAAGTCACAGACTATTGAAATTCCTGGAATTGATCGAAATATATTGAATGGTAGAATGGCACAACCTTTAAGTACTGATGTGACTATAGCCAAACAAAATATTGTTGAAAAGAAGAAAAAAATCATTCCCGATAAAAAAGAAAATTTTTTTTTTCTATTTGGCTCGAGTCGCGATGGGGCTTATCGAGAAGAAGTCTGATTTGCGGGTCCTTTGAGCATCTGCATAGTCGGTCACAGAGCGTGGAAGAGCCTTTTCAGGAGGTATGTCAAGCATGTGCCGAGGTAAGATTGAAAAGAAAGAAAAGCTTAGGAATCTAAACTGGTATCTCGCATTCATTTGCACTTAATTCTGCCAATTTAGATAATTCGCGGGAAACAGCCGCACGTTTTCGCGTTACAGTGCTTGAGATAAGGCTCAATGCATTTGGATCAGGAAGCTGAGAAGAGACTTTATCAGAAAGTAGTGCTGTCTCCCAAATTATGCTTAAAACAACTTTGAAGTGACTGTTAATACATTTGAGTGCATTCGAGTGCATTTGAGTCTTCACGAGCCTATTTGGTCAATAATTCTGCAAGTGGACTTTCACCGATAGGCCCTTTTTCGCACGAGAGCTCCTTTAATAGTTTTTAGAGGTACATTCACCAAAACGCAAGCTCTTGTAACACTACATTATCGTGTTGGAAAAGTATGGCAAATCTTGATGTTTCATAGCGTCATATTCGAACGCAATATTGGTTTTATACCATGTCTGTTATTTATGCCGCGTAATTCTACGCTCACCCCGTTGTCCGTGCAACACATCATTGTTTAGTTGAGATTCCTATCGAACTGTTACTTTTCGCCTATTTCCATAAGACATAGTCAAATCATACAGCTGTTATGCATTTAAATCATAGTTTTCCACACTCAGGTGTTGGATTACATTCTAAAGTCGGTAGCGTAATCAACAGCAGCAATTAAACGTTGAAGTATCTGCAAATTCTCAATTATTTGCAGGTTTGAAAAGGAGTTTCTCCAGAATTTGAATTGTTTCTGGAACGGGCACTTCTTTTGCCATTTCTCGGCGGCTAAATATGCTCACTTCGACTAAGCCTGCACTCTCACATCATTTAAGCATATATGACGGCAACGGCACATGTTTTGCAGATGATTTATAGAATGCAACAAAATTAGCATTTAATACCTGCCGCTTATAACAAATTGGTACTGGGGAAGACGAAGAGCAAATGTTGTACTTTTCTTCAAGCCATAGTGGTGCCTGGAGCTCCCGCAAACTGCGCTCTTAAGCACAGTCCAAGCTGTGTGCATTAAGTAGCATGCTGAATGTGAACGTTTTCAATTTGTTTGCATATCTAAATAAGACTGAAATTGGGAGCCATGGTGAGCGCTTATTATACATATCTCTTCATCAGACAGATGCCCGTTTACAGCGATTTGACAGAAATCGAAAGAAATAGTGCATACTACGCAGAGAAAAGAAGAATATTGAAGAGTACAGCATCATTGCTTGTAAAATTACACACATACGGCGCCTGTAGCCATCAATAGAGACCAGCCCATTTTTTATACGTGCATATACAGCAGCATCTTTAATTGGATATAAAAGCTTAAGGTCTCCCATGAACGAATATAACTTCATACTTGATGCATCGTGTTTCGAAAAAGGACTGGGTATCATTAAAAGATGGCTCAAAGAGTGCCCAGGAAAGGTTAAGTTAAGATTATATATTCCCACATACACTTTGAATGAGCTAGACTTTCTCAAATTCAAAAAAAAATCATATACTGCCAAGGAATCGTTGAAGTTTATTGATATCGTCAGCACAGACAATGACAGTAGTTTTGGTCCTGAATTTATAATTGAGTTTCCAGAAATTTTAGAATTGGTGACATGGTCTGAGGTTCTAGAGTTTGTCAATGATGCATCCAAAAAAGACACATTGAATAAACTGCCCGGTCGAATCAAGGGCTTGATGAAGAGCTGCCTTTATAAATGTCAGTTTGATGATGGCTCTGACGGGCTGAAATGGATTTTCATTTCTGAGGACCCATTAGTACGTGACATGGCTGATATTTGTCGCGTTCCATGTTGTTCTATTGTCGATGCAGATTCGATTCTTGATAAGGACATGAACACTACAGCGTATCAAGAAAATCAAAAATTCAATAACTTGGTGTCCCAGAATGGTATCAAGGAAGAAACCTCGACGAGAGGCAAAAAAACAGTAACTACAAAATTCGAAAATACGCTGTACGCTCCAAGGGGCTCCGGCAAACTGTGGACCCCATAAGATAAAGTTTGGTTCGGAAAGATCGCAAATGCACCACTAGCGGATTGGCTCATTACCTACAAGTACAAGTTACAATGTTTCAGCTCTATACTGGGAAAAGTGTAATGTTTTCTGTTTTCTTTACAATTCAGATAATAGTCAAATTATTGTATTCATCGAATGGATAGTACTTAAACTTCGCATTCTAACATTAGAGATGCCAGAAAAAAATAGGTAACAAATACGTAAAGTATTTATTCATCATGTAAAGTAAAGAAAACCTTCAACGAAAACATTACACGTAAATGTAAGAAAATGACACCCATTAAAACTTTAATGAAAGGGATTTTCGGAATCAGGAGTCTGAATGTTTGAGTATGTATTCTTTAATTCATTTATTCTTTAGTTATTCTCTTCTGCTAAAAAAATTTTCAAAGATCTGTTTTCCAGCTGTTTTTGATGCTTTTATACCACCAATATATGAAAAATTCAAAGTAGTTCGGGTAATGAAATTTTCTCACCTATCTATGAAATAGATTTTAGGGCTTTATCCATAAGATCATTACAATTCTGTCGGATCAGCCGTGTTACATGGTTGTTTTCCTTTTTGAAATTGAGTTTTCTAGAGCATAACATTCCAATTGTAAATTTTGTATATCGCAATTCAGTTTTTCCGCTTCATCGTTGAATTCTACTTGCATATTGATTAAAGTTTCCTCTTCCTCTTTGAATTCCTGATCAAAACGCTTGATTATAGCTTCCATTTTTTTTTGCAGCTCTAAAACTTTCTGAACAAAACGAGGGCTATTCTCCATCACCAATGAATCCATGTATTTTTTATCGAATATCTTATAGCAAGAATAATTAAGAAGTCCATTGTTGTCTAGATTGTCAAAATCTAGTGCTGTAATTATTTCAAGAGTCTCGTTATCTATAGGCGGCAAACTTATGTCGTTATGATCCAAATAGTATCTCGCTTTGGAGACTCGACCTCTTAAGAAACATGATCGATACTTCTCATAGTACGATTCCATACTAGTAATAAAATCGAAAAAATGGGTGTCAAAAAGTATTTGCTTCAAAAGAGTCTGCTGTGAAGTTGTAGGGTCTTCGACATTTATGGATCCCCAACTATACTTCCTATAGCGGATATAGTTGCCACTGCCACTGAAAACCATATCATTTGATGAAATTATATCAAGCGGGAACTCATTGAATATATCATCAAAATGAGAAAGTTCTGATTCTAAAAGACGGCAAACCCTCACTTCATTTTCTTGTAGAGTTTTTCTTACTTTTTGCTTGAAGGCGTTCAATTCATCGCGATTTAAAGCGTCAGCTTTAGCTATGATTGGAATCAAATTTATACGCTTTGATAACTCTCTCATAGTGATAATATCCAACGGGCTGACCTCTTTATTTGTGGGAGGTATAAAATATAGACAACAATGTACTCTATTATCACACAAAGTTTCTCTCTGAGGCTGTTCCTCTTGAAAAACGTATGATCGTAGCTGTTCTTCAACATAATTGACTAGGGGAATCCATGCAAATGAATTATCTAGTTTACCGCCATAACCAGGTGTTGTCACAACCTTCAAGCTTAAAAGTGTTGACCCAAAATTTATTTTTGCCTTGTGGCATTCAAGGATACGGGTACCTGTTGAGCCACAATGATTGTTTCTGTTCTTTCTTGGACTCGGTATAATAATAGTATTAAACAAGCTGTTGACAAATGTCCTTTTCCCTAAACCTGATTGCCCTGCTACCATCAGGTTAAACTGTAGTCCTTGATGGATTGTAATTAGCTCTTTTTGTCGTAACAGTTCCTCGAATTTCATATCGTAATCCTCCAAGATGCGCGATACTTCCAAAGTAGGTAGAGTAGATCCTTGGCCCAACGGTGGTTCCGATAATACAGAGAAGTTAATATCAACAATGGCAGTCCTGTCAGGATCAAAAATGTGTCGTCCATCGTTGAATATATCGATACTCTGTTCAAGCTGCTCAACCTTAACATCTTCCGTTAAAGACATATTAATAAAAAACCTTGCTGCTTTTTTCTCCATGTAAATGAAATACTTCAAATTAGATAGATGTTAGTTATACAACCACTTTCAATATGAATGGTGTTCTTTACTAAAAATGAAAAGTGATTCAAGATAGAAATGAATTTATTTTGTGTCAGTTTTGACATTTTTTTGTGTCACATCGTTGACGATCAACCTTTCCGTAGGCCAAAAATACATGCAAAAATTAAACGACAGAACAAAATGGTAAAACATGAATGACTTACTCTAACGCTTGATTGTTTATAGTTTCAACGTGGTAGAAAACGTCCTAAATACAATGTCTCATCAATAAAATCTTTGTAATGAATAGTGGCCACACCTTCCTGACCATAATCAAATTTTCTAAAGACTTTTGTAAGCCGCATCAGCCAGACTAGGGCCTCAACAAATTTATCAAATTTTAATTCCTTTCCGTTTACAGTTTGATTCATGAACTCTGCATACTGATCAAAAAGCCGCTCACTAACTTCGAATGGAACCTGATATCCAAGCTCCTGCAAGGAGTTATGAAATTCACTTACAGATATAGTAAATGATCCGTTTATATCATTATCCACATATACTTTCCTCCAATTTTTAACCCTTTTATACAAGGAAATAAATTCTGCTTGATTTATGGTTCCAAATCGTGAAGCACCAAATAAATTAATCAAAGCATCGATTGCCGATATGCAAAAATGAGAACTATCATCATTTTGCAAGAGATTTTGCAACTCTTCAGGTGTTAATCTTCCCTTTCCTCTTATATCATGATTCGCAAAAAGTTGTGTAGCAATCTGAAGATCTTTTGATTCCTCCAGAACTTCTTGTGAGCTTCTTGCCGTATTAACCGTTGCCGGAGAGTTCAGTGTTGAAGGAGAACTCATGATACGTTGTGGAGGTGGCGTCATAGAAGGTTGGGAGGAAATAGGTGGAGGCCTTGCTCTTTGCGTTGCGCGACTGGTCGGACTCGTCCTTTTTATCTGTACAGGAAGTCCAGACGGTATATTTTGCCTTGGATCATAGTATGGAGCTGAATTATGCGGATGCTGCATCGAATTGTTCACGATTGGAGAAGCGTGTGTAATCGGCAGGGGAAGGGGAGCATTGTGCATAGTTGGATCCACTCTTTGATTAGGAGCCATCCTCATCTCGTACTTCTGCTGTCTCTTTTGCTTCTCCTCCTCCATACGACGTCTGCTTTCTCTCATGGCTTCTTTGGGCGTCGCATATAGCTAATTTCGTTCGACATTTTTGTTAGTACATCTTAGTCTCTATTTTACGAAGATCTTCAAAAAACTTTAGAGAATCATACCATCAAATCATCTCCAGCAGCATAGTTCAACTTTTTAGGGCACATTGACAACAGGTTGAGCTTGCCGTGGTTCTTCTTGCTTATTTTCCAACACTGAAAATTGTGAGTTTTATCAGAGGCGATTTTCCACCTCATCCTGATCATAGCGCTTCTAATTGAGAAATCTTCGCACGTGAAAATAAGAATATAAGAAATAATGGAAGAATCTATTGAATAGTCAAGAAACTATCTAGGTAAGCAAATTCTCAAGCCATTTATGTTGAAGTAGCTCTGCAGCACTGGGCCTTTTTTTGTAATCCAGCAAGAAAGCTTTTTCTAAGAAATCTCTACTCTGCTCCGTGGCCCACGAAGGAATTTCTGGAGTTGTGCTCGTACCGATCTTAAAAATTGCTTGCATTTGCGAAAAATCCGGGAAAGGGTGTTTTCCTGTAAACATTTCAATTACAACGCAACCTGTTGACCATATATCTGCCTTTTCCGTTGTAGCCGTTTGTTTGACAACTTCTGGAGCCATCCAATACACCGAGCCTTGCAATGACGCTCTTTTGTTTTGTTGTTTGTTCAAAGGGGAGAGTTTTTTTGATATACCAAAATCAGTAATTTTGACACAGCCCTTTATGTCGATGAGAATGTTTGCACCTTTTATATCCCTGTGAATAATATTTTTTCGGTGTAGGTACACGACACCGATAAGAATCTGTCTTGTGAAATTGGTAATTAATGATTCCTCAAATGGTCCATAGCTATTAAGCATTGATGAGACCGAACCACCTGGCACATACTCTAGAAAAATGTTCAAATTGCCACTTTCTTGGGAAGATCCATAATATGTGACAATATTTTCGTGATGAAGTTCTTTTAACAGGTTCATTTCATGTTGCAAAGCGTCAATCATCTTTCTGTGGATGCGCGATGCATTTTTGACCTTTTGCTCTTGATTTAGGTCCCAGTTTTCTTGCTTTTTAGAACCTCCTGGTAAAACACTTGCCTGTAATTCAACCTGTTTAACAGCCATCAGCTCTCCGGTACGTGCGTTCATTCCCAAATAGACCGTACCAAAACTTCCTGATCCAATCCGAGCACCCTTTAGCCATGTCTTGGGTTTGTCAATTGTGGTTGGTAAAGAAACGGTGTAATCCTCTGTATTTTCATCAAATTTCTCATCTGAGCCTGAGTTCCACAATTCGATACGATCAGTTTCTTCGTCATCAAATTCTTTTTCTTTGCGTGCTGATTGCTTTCTCTCAACGGCTGGGTCATATGCAACATGGGTCTGATCATCCTTCTGGTCATGTTCCTCTTTCTTATCCAAACTCTGCAGCAGAGCTGTATCGACGGCATTCGAATGCTTTAAGAGTATATCACCAACCTTATTGGAATCACCGGTAGGTACTCTTCCCTGTATTGCAGACAACCGTGCCGACTGACGGAACGATTCTTTAAGAGTTTTCTCTAATCTTTTCATGTCCGCATGAGGAAAATATCCAGCTAAGTTTGTTGAAATGAACTCACTTGGTGGCCTTTGATTGAATATTTTGCGGATTCTTTCTCTGCTATTGTCTACACGTAACTGACCATAAGTTTCTGAGGCGCCTGAGACAAGCTCGGCCGTTGATGCAGACATCATGGGTGCACCCTGGTTAGTCGTGGAATGCTGATGACTAGCTACTTTAATCGTTTTCAGATAAAGTTTTTTAGAAGTGAGTATTGCTTTATCGCTCGGAGTTTGGTCCTTAGGTACAAACATCAGACGATTCTTTTCTACCCTATCGCTGGAATGACAAATAGTTACTAATTCAACATCATACAGCAAGTGTAACACATTCTTAACGTAGTCAACAACAAATACATCGTAATCCTGGACTGCATAACCATCATCTGATTCCGTCCTTGGGGTCAATCTTCTCAAAAGTCTTTTCTTTATGGAGTCTGCATTGAAACAACCATTCACGTTCACTTTTTTGGCACTTCCATCATTTAGAATGAAAATCACCGAATGCTTTTCAGTAGCCAGTTCTTCGTGAACCGTAAGTTCACCAGCAGATAAGGTACTTATTTTCTCAATTATCTCATTGAGGTTTGCAGTGTAATTCTCCTTTGCCTGTCCGGCGTTCATCGCCTGCACTTTGCGAAGGATCCGGAGTCGATCTCCCAATTTGTGCACTCCTAGCGCGCAAAGTACCTCCCTATCTAGATACCGTATTTCATCAGGCGATGTCAGCTTGCATGCAACGAACCTCTCTAAATGCTGCTCACAATTGAGGCCCTTCAAAAACTCTTCTACAAACGTTGCATCGGTCATCATACAGTATTTATCATACGCGCTCAACAATCGAAACTGACAGAATATGTTTGTGAAAGCTATAAAGTCATGCTATTCTACGAGCAATTTGCCATATTCTCCAGTAAACTGTTATAAATAACATTAAAACTAGCAAATGTTACCCTCTCTCATTTACCAAGCCACATCGCCATCTCTTTATGGTCCGTACCTTCGACCCTTTGACACATTCAATGAGTTATAGAATATGGGTGAGACTTTAATTAGCTTACACTCGTTGACCAATGTGTATAAGTACTACTCTGATAGATAAATGGATCAGGAGGAACATAAAGAAAAGAAGAGTGCTATACAAAAGCCGGCTAGACCTATAGAAGAGATGGAGGCAGAAGTAAAGAATCCAAGATATACTATGCGTCATAAAGGCAGGGATGTTGAAGTAGACATGGATAAAATTTCAAAGCCACATGCGGTTTCTGCATGCAAGGGATTTCCTGACATAAATATAGGGCACATGGCAGAACGCAGCAATGCTGGTGGTCTCTTGAGAAACGATGGCCATCGCCCCTCCTCGGAGAAGAAGTAGTGAGGATATTTATTTGTCATTCGTCAGGTTTTCTGCCCCATTTTAGTATATAATTATTATCAGGAGATATTGTATTTAATTTGAGGGTACAAATTATAATTCTAAAACCTTTCAGTTGCCGAACTTGATTTAAACACATTTTTGATATTTGATATACATTTGCGACAGCAAGAAAACAAAGAGCAGAAGGGGGGTATATAGCTATGCGAATCCTCTCGAAAAAGTATTTAAGAGTGCTTCTTTATCTTGCTTTGGCGATATCGGGATTGTTCTGGTATCGCCGGCTAACAATGTATGCGCACCCTGTTGACGATGCAAAAGATCAAGATACGAAGAAGCAGCTCGCAAAAACCTGGCTGCAGACCAATAACCTTGAGCATTGGAGTGGATCCAAGATTTTCGTGGTCAACGTCGGTAGAAAGAAGTGTTACCATGTAGGAAAATTACTGGAGCGATGCTTTATTGAATACGAGATGGCTCCACACACAGCGAAGCATGCTGAAAGAAAACTTATCTCAAAGGACTTAAGAGGATCCTATGGTTTCAATTGGTTTGGTGTCTCTGAGTATGTTTTTTATGATACCCTGAGTATAGAATCACTTTCGTCTACGGATGAGGAGGTATACTCTCAACTTGTTGCAGTCCATTCGATATCAAACAAAAAGACATTGAACGCTTTTGAATGGATTGACAATGTATTTGTGGAAGCAGTAAGAATATTACCAAATTTGAGCATAGATAATTACATAATAAGCAATTTGGATATACTCTTCGGGGAAGATTGCGTGGATCCAAGGCCTGGTTGGCAACTGAATAAATCTTGGAGTTTTTCTAAAGGCAGGTTTCCCAGTTTCTTGAGCTATAAGTACCTGGATCACACTGAAAAGGAGGATTATACTAAACAATTGCAGATTCGAAGAGATGGCAAACTGAAGATTGTTCAGCTAGCAGACTTGCACTTCAGCGTAGGAAAAGGCGAATGTGAAGACGAATTCCCCGCAAGCGATAATTGCGAGGCAGATCCCAAAACACTAAGGTTCATCGAAGGTATACTGGACATCGAAGAACCGGATCTTGTCGTCTTCACTGGAGATCAAATCATGGGACAAAGATGTGTGCAGGATTCTACATCTGCTCTTTTAAAAGTCCTGGCACCGGTGATCGAACGCAAAATACCGTGGGCCTTGATATGGGGAAATCATGACCATGAAGGGAGTTTGGATAGATGGAAGCTCTCAGAATTTACGGCTGCCTTACCGTATTCTTTATTTTCTATGAGCGCCAGGGATACTAATGATAATTCTTTTGGAGTTGGCAACTATATTCTTCAGCTGCAAGGTTCAACTGAAGAAAAAGCCACTATTACGTTATATTTCTTTGATTCCCATAGCTACTCACGTTCAGGTAAAATATATCCTGGTTACGATTGGATAAAGGAAGCTCAATGGGAATATATGAGGGAGAGATATGACAACGAATACTCTAAACATATAGCTAAAGATGCACATTTATCTATGGCATTTTTTCATATACCAATACCGGAATACCTAAGTTTTCAATCCAAAAAGAACCCGAATGAGCAAAATCCTAAAGTCGGAACCTTTAAGGAGGGAGTTACTGCTCCAAAATACAACTCCGGCGGGATTTTTACGCTAGACTATCTCGGTGTCGATGCCACTAGTTGCGGCCATGATCATTGCAACGATTACTGCATACTAGATGATTCCTCTTCGCGAAAAATTTGGCTTTGTTTTGGAGGTGGCTCTGGAGAAGGAGGTTATGCAGGATATGGTGGCACTGAAAGACGTATTCGGATCTATGAATTCGATACTAAAGAAAGAGCTATTTATACATGGAAACGATTGAATGGCTCTCTCAAGGAAAAATTCGATTATCAACCTATAGTGTCTGGCGGAGTTCCAAATTTTGAATAATTTGAACTATGTCTCTGTTGAAATAACTTACAGCTTTTGAAAAATTTTCGAGGTTTTTCAGGGCGATTGAATTTTCTAAATACAGAGGATGGTTAGTTTCCACTATTGATGTGCTTCCATAAAAGTGCAGTGAATACGGCAAGGGTACTTCAAAAACCTCATTTGCCATCAAAAGAATAAAAAGCAAATAATAACCGAGTGATGCATTGGTAGCATATCTTTCAACTTCTGATTTTGACGCTAAAGACAAAATGCACTCTTCGTCCAAAAGCTTCAATTTGATTTTATCGTATACAGAAGACGAAGGGGAATCTCTGAGCTCTAGAAATCCTACCTCTGGATCAAACAGAACAGTACCTTGGAAAACAGAAATCAGCTGATTGACTTTTTTGCTTCTTATAAGCTCTAAACGATTTTTAACCTGAATAAAATCGGAATAGGTATTGCCATAGTAATCATTCAATGATGGGTGTTGCGAAACCAAAGATGATTGCCTGGCGTGTTTCGGCGAGCGGAAACTTTCGTTGATATTCTTCTTTGACTCTTTCTTTCTTTCTATATTTTTTTTCAATTCCTCGTTAGAGTTTTTAATGACTTTGATAATCCTATCTGTTTCCTTATGCACAGAACGCATCAACTTATCTAATCTATGTGAGGTAAATTCCGTTTCATCTTTAATCTGTCGCATATATTCAGTTATCATAGTTAGCTTTAATACTGAGTTAAATGAGAATGATTGCTTCACTTTGTAATTAGATGGCGTTCTCCTATGTAGACCTGATGCCGGCGCCATGGAAACTGTCAAAGCATCTGGTAACACATAGAGTCCATCTACTATTTCAAAAATGGGGTAATTGCAATTTTCTACCATTTCATCTTGTTCCATTCGTCTCAATTTGTTCAAATCCACATTGTATTTACGGAAGAAGATCCACATCTTCTCATTGTCTGCTGGCACATCTAATGGTGATGAATTGGGATTATCAGGTGCACTTATCAATATCTTTAATAGAAAACTTGTGATAGGATTATCCTGTTTTGGGAGTTCATTGAATTGAATCATATTCATAGATGCTTCTTGTAGTTCACTCACGTATAACAGCTGACCTTTGTGCGACTCCAGGGTGATGAAGCATGATAGTAATTGGAAGTGTTCCGTAATTGAATTAGCTTCGCTGATCGCGATATTACTCAGTTTAATCGATCTTATATGCCGCAGCCTTCGTTTCAGCAGGTAAGGAGGCATGAGAACATTGGGTTCTTGTTGTTTTTTCGCGGCGATTGTATGTAATATCTTCAAGTCGAACTTTAAGGTTAAATTTCTTAGATGGGGCGAATGCATCAGAAGTAAAAGGCATCTTTTACAGGCTGGATAAGAGAGGTTCCGGCGTCTCATGGCACTTTGCTAGCTTTCAAGCAGTAACCTGATGGCACCCATTATCATTTCTTTGGGCCATTTTTGTGACAAGCATGGCCCAAGAGTCGTATTAGTTACTCAAGCAGGTATCAAAGGATCAACCGGGGACGAGTTGCTTCTCCCGACATACCCGACGGATTCATATTGCAAATCATGCTCCTTGACCTTTCCAGATGGCGACAGAAATGATGTGAGATCTTTTAAAAGTAATATTGCAAGTAGGAGCTATGTTACCACACAATACTCTTCGATACGATATCAGTTACTAACACTGATCGTGAGAAGATGCTTCTCTGAAGAGACTATGATTTACGATGGCAGGCCTCTTGTGTTTTATGATGATTTACGAGGATTTAATCTTGCGATTGGCTTTAAACTTAGGGATGAGACTGCTAGGGGGAATGAAAGACGTTATTGTTGGATATTAACAATTGATTCCAAAAACCATAATTCCTCAATGAAGTTGTTATCTGAACACTGGAATTTTATAACAAGTGGGTTTTCTAAGGCCATACAATATATCAATGAGACCCATGATAAAGAATCTGAAAGACAGAACAAATTACATAACGAAAATAATATTAAATTGATGGAGGGGACTTATCTTCGAGGAAATAAAGCAAAAATGCCAAGAAATTTATGTGAACTAACTAACGATAATTTGTTATTCGTGCGAATACATAAGTGGAATGCATTTATTTTGAACTCGATTATGGAAAGTCATGATTAGGCAAAAAAACACACATCGTATCTACTTTACGCAATCAGCGGTAATAAACTATATATCATTAGACGTTTAATTTAACATCCGCATCATTTATATAGCTGCTGAATGGTTGCAAAGCGTTTTTCACATCATTATTGACAAATTTCTCAACTTGCTGTGGAGCTCTGCCGACGAAAGTAGATGGGTCCAACAAAGATTCAAGCTCCGAATGAATTGGCTTGAAAAATTGGTCCTTTTTGACACGTTCAATTAAATCGTTATCACCACCTTCTTCCTTAACAACCGCAGCAGCTTGATGTGATAGGACTCTAATATTTTCATGAACCTCTTGTCTTGAGGCGCCCTTTTCAACCATAGCCATGATAATATTCTCAGTAGCCATAAATGGTAGTTCACCCTTGATTCTTCTTTCTATCACCTTTGGATAAACAACTAAACCGGAAGAGATATTCAACAAAGTTGATAATAGAATGTCTGCTGTTAAGAAGGCACTTGGAAGAGAAATTCTTCTGATAGCCGAATCATCTAAAGTTCTTTCGAACCATTGAACAGAAGCCGTTTGTACTGCGTCATTAAACAGAGAGCCCAAATGTCTAGCTAAAGAACAAACACGTTCACAACGCATTGGGTTTCTCTTGTAGGCCATTGCGGAAGAACCAATTTGTGATTTTTCAAAAGGTTCTTCCATTTCCTTCAAATTGGCCAGTAACCTAATGTCAGTGGCCATTTTGTAAGCAGTAGCAGCGAATGATGATAAAGGTGCCATTACATCAATATCGATCTTTCTTGAATAAGTTTGGCCAGTAACAGGGTAGACAGTATCAAAACCTAACAGTTCAGTAACTCTTTTATCCAGTGCTTCTACTTTGTTGTGATCACCATGAAAAAGTGCTAAGAAGGATGCTTGGGTACCAGTAGTACCCTTAACACCGCGTAAACCAATATCATTTCTTGCTCGGACGAAATTTCTCAAATCCCATAGTAATTCTTGAACCCATAGAGTGACTCTTTTTCCTAATGTCGTCAATTGAGCGGGTTGAAAATGTGTCCATCCCAATACAGGTAGATCTTTGTATTCCATAGCAAAGTTAGCCAATCTATTGATCACGTTGACTAGTTTTGGAATCAACAGATCATACGCATCTCTCAAAAAAATCAAATCTGCATTGTCAGTGACGAAGCATGACGTAGCACCCAAATGGATAATACCTGCGGCATCTGGACATGTTTCGCCAAAAGTGTGAACGTGAGCCATAACATCATGTCTCACAATAGCTTCTTGAGCAGACGCTTTGGCAATTTCTTCGTCAGTAATAGCCAGATGGTTGCTCATTTCCTCAATAGCCTTGTCAGTGACAACAGTAAGGCCCAATTCCTTTTCAGCAATAGCTAGATTGAGCCATAACTTCCTCCATGTTGAAAATCTATTTCTCAATGAGAAAATACCAGACATTTCCTTCGAAGCATAACGAGAAGATAATGGTGTGCTGTATTTATCAAAATCAGACATTTTTTTCCTTTGTTTAAGTCTATACTAGCGATCAGTTCAATAGGTGAGAGCTTCAAGATACTATTAATTAAAAATATTTCTAATCTTTTTTATAAACCTTTAAGAATACACATTAATTTCACCGTTTATCGCATGGTGCGGTCTTAATAAAAAGCTTTAATATCTAAAAAATAAAAAAACATCAAAGTGACTCTGTTTGCATGTTATCACGTGAGGCAATCTTGAAAGCCATAAACTTTGCAGAAGGCCTTAAAGCTAGCGGGAAGGTATCAGGAAGGTTGTCCTGCTCGTCCTCTGAACCCATCGCACTTTCGATATCTTGTTGCTCATCAGCGGCAGCGACTGTTTTTTGCTTTTTGTTCTTAGAAAACCATCTGTTCAGCGGTGGTTGGAGAAATTCATCGCCCGAGTTGAGCAACCTTTCCTCTATGGCAACGCTGGGTCCACGGAACCAAATGACTTCACCTTTATTTCTTTTTCTTCTGGGAACTTGGTCCTTGCCAAGTCTTCTTACCTGACTGGCATAGTCCGCTCTCAGCAAGCCATCAACATTTTTTGTTATACTTATTGGCAAGAGGTAAGCCCCCGGAGCGTCCACGGAAATTCCTAGACTTGTCTTTGAAGCTTGGGCCGCTAGATTATTAACGATGGTTGTCAGACTGTAACCGGAAGCTTGAGATCTCTTTTGCTGTTGCTGCTGTTGTAAATGTAATTGTTGTTTGTTTAACTGGTGTTGTTTGAGACCATGCACGGTTAACTGCTGTCCAGGGGCCAATCCGTTTGGAGTACCTATTCCAGAACCCGATCCTGATAATCCCGTGGCAGTGGCTAAGTTTGCTGAACTTCCTGCTATCCCTGGTACATAACCACCGTTACGCAGTGAATTAAGACCTGTTCCTGATCTATTCTGTTTCATAGCAGCTAATCTTGGGTTGGAAAGATTTGTTTTTGACAAGGAAGCTGCCGCTGGTGCACTTGTTATTATAGTACTTGTTTCAAAATCCATTTTACCATCTTCTGCTGGGTCGCCTGGTCTAATGATATAACGCGGACAATCATCTGAAGTTGCATATTCACCTAGATCATCGCGCTCTAATTTTGGTCTTAAATAAACACCACCAATTAATGGTGGGGCATTTACTGCACCTTCCGTAGGTTGTGGGATAGGATCCTTTGGGGTAGCATTTGATGGCAAAAGATGTCTCAAAGGTGATGGATACTTCAAAAACTTTCTACCGTTAACTGGTATTGTTGCCTCATCTTGATCACGAATTTCTTCCGGCAAGCAAGCTTTCCAGGTCCTGATCTTGTTGAAAATTTTTTCATTTTCATTATAACGAAATTCACAAACAAAAAGTGGTCCTTCAAGTTTAATGTCAGGATCACCTCGTTGAAATCTAGTGAAATGAACAACATAACATTTACCAACAATTTCTTCGACTAAATGGTCTCTATACTGACCTGATTTGACCACTTCGTTCTTATAAAACAGTCTATCGACTCTATGAACCGTTTGTTCAGGTCTTAAGTACCAACAAGCATTCAGCCATCTTTTCCCATCAGACGTACTCCACAGTCTAAAAATCTGAGCAACAGTTGGTTTAGTTGAGTCGTTAGGATTCTCCAGCAGGACCCAATCACCAATTCTATAGCTTTTTCCATTAAGAACAAGTTCATCAATAGGGTATCTTAATTCGCCTTCTGGCATATAATCTCTGTCAGGTTTTGATAATTCATGACGCGCCATTGCATTATATTTCTTTTCAAGTGTTGCTGCACGTTTGATATACTGCGGTTCGGTACGATGGTATAGCCTATAGTTTGCTAACATAAGGTTGAAATCATTTTGAAAGCTCTGAAAGTCCTTGTACTTACGAGTCTTAATCTTTTTCCTTATATCTTCTAGGCATATCGGATTTGAGACCATTGAATAATATTTAGGATCTCTTAATTCATCCGGTAATTTTTCAAAAGTTGCCGTCAGAGGTTCATTCTCATCATCAATTTCCTTTTTCAGCATTTTTAGTATATTCTTCATTCTTTGCACATACGGTAGATCAATTACTGGGGGTCTACCACGCCTCATATGAGTTCTTTGCTGCTGATGTCTGCCATATGAGGGTTTCGGAGTTGATGAATTTGATCTTCCACCGGACTGGCTATTCGTCATACCTCTATGAAGATTGATCCTTAGATTCGGAAGCTTTCTTCCCTCAATGTACTCATCATCGTCTTCCTCTTCGCCTTCACCCTCATGTTCGCCTTCACCGTCGTCGTCTTCTTCACCTTCAGCGTACTCGACATCTACAGAGTCCGAGCGATTTTCCTGATGCTCTTTGCGCACTCTTAAACTGTGACCGCCCTTCGAATTATACAAATTGGTTTTCAACTGGGTTATAGGTCTTTTCGTGTCCACTTCGTCCGGCAGTGGTCCCAGGTACGGATACTCCACACTAGGGAATTTTTTTTTCAATCTGGTGACAACCTCGTCATTAATGTACTTCTCCAATATAGTCGCGTATTTGTAGATTGCGGATTCTTTGGTATTATACGTCTTTGCGTTCCATGGTATTTGCACCAAATCGTTTACGAAACTCTGTGCATCCATATAGTGTAAAACACGCTTCTTCAAGGTATTGAACGATACCGGATTCTTAATCAAGGCATAATAGTCAGGGTACTCCTTCTTGGCGGGTAAAACGTTGAAAATTGGATATATCTCTAGACCATTATCCTCTTTTAGCCTAAACAACGCATCATATTCTTCTCGCAGTGCGCTCTGAAGCTCCTTTCTGGCCTCTTCACCGATACTACCAACATCCTCATTAGACATCTTGCTTCTGCTGCTTACACTCTCTTCTCCTTTACTCAGTCAGCTCTGTATGATCTTTATTTTTGTTATTCAGATGATATTCGTCTTCGATTGTATCCCACTCGGAACGTCTAGCGGGTGCTGAATTCTGAGTGCTGTTAAGGGCGGGTAACCTCAGAAGTGGAATCCTTTTAAGTGGATTGAATGATACATGAGCTCTCTTGTAAAAGAGTTGGTGCATCACGAGTTTCTACGGGGCGAAATGATTCGCAAAGTGAGATCAAGCAGGAATCTCTTCTTGCTCAACGAAATGCGGCGTTGCTCCCTCGCTTTTCCACTTCTCGTGCTGGCGTAACCATTGGAAAAGCGTGAGCTGTAGCTCTACGATCAATATATCAAACGCCTCTACCATAATAGAGTGTTGAGAATGTATTGTAATGGCATTGTAGACAAATGCTGTCCTGGGTTGCCAATCAAATGTTCGACTGGTTCTTAATCTCTTGATATCTCTTTGGGAACCAGCCTGTTTAGGTGTCTTTTTCCTCTTTCGGCGAGGCTGGGCTTTCAGCCGCATGAAAAATAATTGTTCTGGTTTATACAATATGATCAGGACAAGTAATGAGGAAGTGATATCCTATATTACTCAGTCAAGCAACCCGATTTCCTGATCTGGATATTGGAAACGGTAATATGTATGATTCTTAGCAATGTATAATGACTACCGTACCAGAACTTGACAGATTAGCAATGCAAGCCATTCCTTTAGGTGAACACGTCTTCTACTATATAATAGACCGGTATCATTGACATACTTCAATCTGCAACAGCATAATGTTATTATTTCTGCTCGTTCCAGCTGCGACTGCGTAGCATTTGTTTTGCAAATTTTGACTCATAGAAAGACAATTGTGTCAAACATGAAATATATAACGTCTGTTGTGACGTCTATTGCAACGTCTATCACACTTTTTGGATCAATTGTGAGTGCAGCTTCCGGGAGCAATGGAGCATTCTTTACCAGTTTAGAGGTGTTTAATACACTTAGTGGGGATTTCAACTGTACAGACCCAAATCAATGGTTTGTAATAAACGCAGGGTTGTATATTCCAGAAGGAAGTAACGAACCAATATATTTGAGTGTGCCTGATAGCTTAGGTAATCTGCCAAATGGAAGCTTTCCTCTTAAGGCTAAAAATGATGTGATAGGAGCAATAGAGAATATTGGGTCAAACAATTTTACACTTACATTTAATGATCACATTCAACAAAATACGACTACAAGTTTCAGTGTCTTGACGAAATTGACTGCTGAGACTCAAGAAAAAATTTCAAAACCACAGGTTTTGAATTTAGAATTTGATGTGTCGTCTGGAGATTCTTTCACTTCTGCCATCAATTTTATTCCAAAGGATGTGAACCAGCTAAGTACAAATGGTGGAATATACGCCGAAAATAATACAGCTTGGTTTATTGCTGATCTGCCTCTAAGTGCATTGGATCAACCCTCAAGATTTTCTTCAAGGCCTACTATCAAGTCATCTTACAAGTTCAACACTTCGTTGACAGCATGCGAAATGATATTGAAAGTTGACGACCTCAATAGACCGCTCAAAACTGTACCCTTCACTGCCTTACATGATCAATCAGACTCTTCTCAAATTAGTATCTATATCAATACGAATATTGATGGAGGTAAATATTTGAGGATCAAGTATTTTAGCGAACCACTTACATCAAGCGCCATCGGTAACATGATTTCATTGCAGGCTACTGATTCCGAAAATACAAGATTAGCAAAAAGAGACAACGCTCCGCAGACTATAACTGCAAATTACTATTCAGGTAATGATACAGGTACTAATGACTCTAATGGGAGCGATTTACAAAGTATACAGCAGAGCCCAATGCGTGCGATGTACATTAATGCTACATCAAGTTCTGGTGCTGACAGTTACGAAACTTATTCTTTACTTTCCCGTACAGGATCCGCAATTGTTACTCAAATCGGAACATGGATTCCTATATCCACTATAAGAACTGATTCGTCCCTGTCAATTATTACTACACCTCCCACAGCTTCACAGACAACATCCATAATTTCGACACAAAATGCACGTTTAGGTTCCTCTTCAGCTGTCAATTCAAGTGCCACGAGCGATGTGGAAACAGCAAGTCCTTCATCGGCAACTTTGTCGACAGTGGCTCAAGCTTCTGCTCTATCAACATCTCGTTCCTCTTTCTCCAATTCCGGTTCTTTATATATTTCAGCTGCCAACTCTTCAAAATCAACAAATTCTCAGACCACTACTACTGCAAGGAGCTCGGTTTCATCCTCGAGTGCAATTTCTAACTCCACTCAGAGCTTAAAGACTTTACGGAGCACGCGCTCAGATGAAACCAGTAGTCGTACAACATTTGCACCATATTCTGCAGACTATAACAAATCCGATAGCTATCTGACTTATTCTGTCATTTCATTCACAAACGATGGAGAACTGACATCATTTACAAGCTGGTTCGCAATTGCGACAGAGTCTGCTTCCTCATCCTTTTTCACTTCCTCTTCTTTGAGCACAACTCCATCCGTGATAAGCACAGGATCCAAAAATACAGCAACTGCACCAGTGAACACCTCTTTATCGACGATGTACGATTCCACTCAAGAGTATTCGCTTATCACAAAAACACAAGATGGTAAAACTATAGTATCCACTAGCTGGTTCCCAGTTTCCACAATCAAGAGTTCCTCTAGTTTTGTGAAACAGACCATAGTGTCCACAATTTCCAAAGGCGCTCAATCGTCGGCAGATAGTACCTATGAGACGTATTCACTTGTTACGAGGACCGTGTCAGGGGCGGAAGTAATATCATCAGACTGGTTCCCTGTCAATACCGTTGAAAACTCAACTAGTTTTGCTGTGCCAGTCACTTCCTCTACTGTCTCGTTGGCTGTTACAACTTCCCAAGCAAACTCTGACTACGAGACCTATTCTTTAGTGACTAAAACAAAATCTGGCGAAAAAACGGAACTGACAAATTGGGCTCCAATTTCTGCAGTTCAACCATCCACCAAAACGGTCTCCCAGGACTCATGCATGAGCTGTATAGTGACAACGGATTCATCCGTACCGCTGATGAGTACGGGAACCACTCTTTCGATTATGGCTCAAACAGCGACTTCGCAATTGGATATGTTTACTCTATCACAAAATTCCTCAGTTCCAGCTCTGAGTATATACGAGGGAGAAGCAAAAAGAACTTCATTTGGTTTCGGGGGAATCCTTGTTGGTTTACTGCTGCTATTATTTTAAACCGTAGACTAACTTCACAGTCAAACATTCGCATTGAAGAAGGAGGAAACCTAACTAAACCACCTCATTCTCTCACTACATTAGCATCTAACATAAATATATTACATGCCTTTCAGTTAGTTAATTCATACATCATAAAATTTCACAAAATTTTTTTTTTTAAGTTCTAAGCTGAGATTTTCTATTTATTGTTATCAATTGATGACCTCGGAGTTACTCTTCTCAGAAGCCTATTTTGTAAATCCAAAGTTTCGAGGATCCCATCATTTATACCAGGTCCGAGCTCGAAAAAAAGTCCTTTTTCATTCCAAGAGTGTCGATTTCTCGCTATCTCTAATCTTTGGATAGGAAGAAGCCATTCTACCCACTTTGAACCCATAACGCTGGTCCAATTTTCCAATCGAGAACCGAGATCAAACGCATTTGTATCATCTTGATCCAAGTGAGCATTGCCCAGTACCGCCAGCTCTTCCCTATACCGCTGATAACCGTACATTTCTATTGTGGTCTGATTTCTATTGACCTGTAAAATACTAAATACGCTAAAGCACATCATTGCGATCGAAATAGCAAATGCCAATAGCCAGACTGAAAGTAATAGCATATCAATCAATTCTCGTTCGAAAACTCCGTCATGGAACCACATATAAAACTGTGCACTAGATATTACAAGTATCGCGGTAGCATAGAGGGTTGAGTATATCAAAAACTGAATGAAATATTTCTGATTTCCAAATCCGATACATCCCGGAATCCAAGGACAGTGGTGATCCATTTTCAAAATACAGCGGTTGCAACTCGAGCAATGATGACACCTATCTGGTTTCCAAACACTGCATGTTCTACACAGTCTGAATCTGCCATTATTTTTGGAAGTAATGGATCGCTTGGCCAAAAATTCTGGTGGTAGCTCACCCCCCATTTCTGCGGCGTAAATATCATTGACTCTAAGCTCTGGAAAGTCAAGCGGACTTCCAGGACTAGTCCATATCAGCTTGAAATATGTGTATAGTCCCAAAAGTAGATACCCAAATATTAGCACTCTGGCAAACAATTGAGGAATTTGTTTGGCCCTTGATAGCGTCACATATGCCGTCCAGCAGTAAAGAAAAGACACGAGACATCGAGGAAAAATCACTGTAATATGGAAATTACTGCCTCCCATTCCAACTCCTTTTCCCAAATCAGATCCATATAACCTCCAATTAGAAAAATACGCTGTTTGTACTTGATCTCATAGTTGGATTATTTGAATGGGTTACCATATTTTATAAAGTACGCTTCTTTACCCGGCGTTTCCCTGTGCATGTAGTGGAAAGTGAAAAAAAAGTTCCTGATGAGAAAGAGTAGCGCTTCAAGAGTAGTCATATTAGGACTCACCAGAAGAGAAGTGGCCTTTTAGATTTCGCAATGTCTACAATTATCCTTCCTGGTGATGATATACATGTATTTGAGGACCGCCAAATTTCTCTGGGGCCAGGAATGTACTGCAATCCTGCTACCGAAGAAATAGAAGCAGTGAATGCCGGCGTTGAAGTCATCTCGGAAACTAAGAAGGGGCAGGCAGTGTATGTTGATTATGATTGTAAGCGATATGTTCCTTCTGTAGGTGATTTGGTGATTGGTATAATTGTTGGGCAGTATTCGGATAATTATAAGGTATCATTGTCCAATTTTTCCTCTTCGGTCTCATTATCATATATGGCTTTCCCAAATGCGACAAAGAAGAATAAACCAACACTGAAGGTTGGTGACTTAGTTTATGCCAGAGTACGTTTTGCAGAAAAAGAGCTTGAGTCGGAGATAGAATGTGTGGATTCCACGACAGGACAGGATGGTGGATTTGGGCTACTTGATGGAGGCATGCTTGCGGAAATTAAACTGGCCTATGCACGGAGTCTTATGTTTGATGAGAAGTTTCCATTGTTGCCATTACTAGCAAAATTCGTACAGTTTGAGGTGGCCATCGGTATCAATGGTATAATATGGATCAAGTGCGAAGAGGTTAAACACACCCTAGCATGTTACAGATCAATTTTGGAGTGCCAAAAAGTGCCAACCTCAAGTTATAAAGCTATTGTAAAAGAAAATTTTGGCAAAATTGTAAACACAGTGGAAGACGATAATCAATAGATTGGGTTTATTTGGGTAATATTTAATTCGCGCTAAGTAACTAAGCAAAAACAAGGTCTTTCTGTGTGTTGAATGCAAATTTTTGATAAAGCTTCAAGTCTTCCGGTGACAGACTTGTCTCAGAGCATAAGAAGTGTTTGCGATACTCTTCGTAAGGCTCGTAATCGTCTACTTTGAACAGAACGTCATAGTAATGTGTATCAACTAGAATGTCGTTATAATAATCGCCGTGAGATTTTTCAGTACTCTCAGAATCAGTGATGATATCATTCTCGCTATGCGATCTGTCTTCAAAGCTATTAGCATCTGAGGGTTCACTAAAATGAATTTCCCAGGTGTCCAAGAGTGCCGGGAACTTTTCATAGAGGGATGAATTTGAATTGATTATGTACTTCGATTTGATTTGCAGGGCCATGTCCAGATTGTTATTACTTAATTGTAACTCATCTTTTGAATCAAGTTTTTCTTGATTTCTATTGCCCATCCTTTGTCTTTTACTGTCCGTAGTTTTCTGGTCTAAAGTTATTGTTCTTAATTTACTATTGATCCAGCTTTGCTTTCGTGAGGCAAAGGGGGAAAGTTCTTTCCTGTTAGTCCTCATAGTGTGATAACGTCTCGTTGAATTCATATTGTACGCAAATAAATCATGCATCCAAGTGACATTCCTAGGGATATAGTATTCGTTCCAGTAATTATCAAAGGCGCCAGGATAACCTCGAACATTGCGAAACACTTTCTCAAAGGTCAAATCATTTCCTTGATCAAGTATATTCCTCTTTATGTATTCTGATACCCCTATAATATGATAGTTATTCCACCAATGAGTGTAACTCCGCTTTTCACCTTCAGAAGAATATTCATTGTGTAAATAAGCATCCGTATTCATCTCCCACAAGGCTGGATATCCTTTTTTCCACACATAATGACCTAGAAACAAATTGATAGCATCTTGTCTTTGAGCATCAATAAACGAATTACTGTAAAATCTTTTGATGCTCTCAATCATATCCCTTGAATGAGACCTCCATTGATTTATCTTCCTGTACGTTTCCATGGTATTAACTAAATGTGATCCGCCGTACTGTAAAGCAATAGTATCACCTAAATCGTGGAAAAGCTCTGTTAGGATATTGACTATATCAGAGTCATACTCTAAGTAGCTATCGCCAATGATTCCCAAAGTTTTTAGTTGCACTCCCAATGCTCTCTTGCCAATCACAAACTGTGCGGCATTAGTTCGATCTAAACAGTCAATGCAATTGCTTCTACATATTCCTTCCTGAATTAGGGTTTCTTTAAAGGTTCGACCGTTATGGAATACGCCTGATCGTGCTACAGTGCCAGCGGCATAAACCTCCAAGAATTCAATCACGCCTTGTCCATCTTGCTTAGAAGCTCTGCTCATATCCCAAGACTTATAGTCTATTTTTTTAACATCGGGTAAGAATTGATTCAAATAGGCTATGCATTCCTCAAATTCTCTCAATAGCTTCGTCTCTCTCGGGTTTTTCTCTTTGGTCTTGATCAGATTCAGTACTTGAATGTTACCATACCTTTGGAAAAGCATATCAAAATGCAATGCTGCAGAACTAAAGTACGGGTCCACTGAGTTAATTTGAATTGGTGGCTTAGCAGTCAAATTAGACGCTTCTTGGGTCCAGTACAAGGGTATGCTTCCTCTATGTTGAACGAACGAAGTATATCTGTCGCTATCGTAATACCCATTTCCTGGTTGATGAAAAGAAGTCAATACCATGTCTGCAACAATTTGCTCTGTCTCAACTTCATTGGCAACATAGCCCTGTTTGTTAACTCCTCTTTTCAAAAATCGAGCGCCAGCAAACTGATGAGATCTTCTAGCAATAAGTGTTATGTAAATACTTTTCCCCAGTACAGAGACATTAACTTGATCGATAAATCCGTGTATTACAGGTTGGAACCAGTCATAAACAGTGTCAATACATGATAAAATTGGCTTCAACAGGTAGCTGTTCCATATAAACATTTCATTGATATCTGGAATACCATTTGGTATGGAAATATCGGATCGATCAACTGCTTTTAATTTCTCTCTTAATAAGTGTGTTTGTAAAGTATTCGTTATGTCATAAGTCGTACTAAAATAAAACGTCTTTGTCAAATCTAAGTTCTGGAAAGTTGAGATTAAGTTAGCTTCAGTGGAATATTTATCTGGTCTTTTGTAGTTATTACAAATCGGTACCAATTCTGTACCGTCAATATGATAAATAAAGTGACCGGCTATTACAGCCACTTGGCTGCATTTAGTAACTGTGACGAGATAATAGCACCCAGTGAATCTAATAAATCCCATGAGACCGTAACACGTCAATTTCTTTTGCAGACCTTCCTCACTCGCTTCTTCCAAACCGGAGAGAATATTCATAATTTCGTTCCTGGTAAAGAAAACATTGTCTTCAAGGACGCTCAATTCATCTTGTGGAATACTCAAATCGATTTCGAGTATCCGAAACATTGTTTCTCGTCTGTTGCTACCAACAATGTAAATTCTCTCCTTTGTCCCATATATAGTGAACTTCCCTAAAACAAATTTGGTTGTCCTTCTCTGCTTGTGAGTCACTGCTGTGGGTGGCTGACCTGAGAAGTATTCAGAGGAGCCAGCTCCCTGATTGTTTTCCATGCTGTTTAGGTTTTATTTGAGCAGTTCTCTATAATTCCAAACATTCGTTGGTTTGTCTTCTCTCCATTCAATACACCTCGAAAACTCGAGAATTGCTGGGCTGATATAATATGTACTACAGCACTTGACAAGCAGCTGAAAGCGTGGATATCTCAAATTTAAACTAAATGAATACTTTTAGGAGCCATTTCGGCGATCTTGCTGGCTTCCGTACCGTCCCAATTTAATACAAATGTGATGAGAAAAAAAATACATTTGCTCGAGGGCGCAGCATAGTCAAAAACTAAGAATATTAATAAGTTACTCGTACATTTCACTATGGCGGCATCTAGTATCGCAACTCCACTAACTGATAAGCAAAAAAGACAGCTAGAAAAGTTGCAACGGCGCAAAAAATATAGTGATTTAGCAATCCAAGGCACTAACAACTCATCTATAGCATCCAAGAGGTCTGTTGAAGTTCTGTATTGCAAGCAATTAGAAGAGAATAAAAGCATTGATAATGGCGACGGATCCAAGGAGTATTTCAAGTATTTTGTTCCCAAAGCGCCAAAACGCTCTCCCTGTATCAACCGAGGGTATTGGTTAAGATTGCATGCAATCAGGTCGAGGCTGGAGCAAATTGCAGATTACACCAACAAAGATATTGTTGTTATAAACTTGGGCTGCGGTTTCGATCCACTGCCATTTCAGCTGCTTGACGAAGAGAATGCTGAGAACCGACACTATGCAAAACGCTTTTCCTTCTTGGATGTAGATTATGCTGATCTCATCAAAAGAAAAACGGAAATCATAAAGAGCACACCTGAGCTGGTGAAAATCATAGGAGGGTGCTTTGATGAAAGTAAAAGTAACACGGATGGGTTTAGTTCAGCGAAGTATGAGGTGCTCGCGTGCAACTTGAATCAACCGGAGTCCTTCCGTAAACTATTGGAAAACAAAAGGCTTTCAAATCGGGATCTTGTTAAAGTATTCATTGCGGAGGTTTCCCTTGCTTATATGAAGCCAGATCATGCAGATGCTATCATATCATTATGTGCTACACTGCCGTCATCCCATTTCCTTATTTTAGAGCAATTGATTCCTCAAGGCCCATATGAACCATTTTCTAAGCAAATGCTGAAACATTTCATCAAAAATGATTCACCCCTACAATCAGTTCTGGCATACCAAACTATGAGTTCTCAAGTGCAAAGATTTACACGATTAGGATTCAAATTCGTGAATGAAGGGGACATGTATCAGCTGTGGCAATCGGTGGATTCGGATTCAAGATTACGGATTCAAAATATTGAGCCATTTGATGAACTTGAGGAGTTTCAACTTTTTTCACACCACTATATCATTTTACATGGGGCTAATTTCGAATGCGACTTCTCGCATAAATTCGTTGATAGACCAAAAGTCGAATCATTAAGCTCTTTGAATGCACATTTTACCAAATTAAAATACTCAATCAATAGAAAATTTGGTTCAGCTGTTTACGATGCCGGAGAGGGCAATATAATTTATTTTGGGGGATGCGATCCTTGCAGAGTAAACGATATACAGAGAGTTGATCCTCAAACAGGGGAGAAAATTGAAATTAATTGCATGAACTCACCCTCAGCTAGGATGTGTCACACAGTCGTTGCATATCCTCACGGGGGTAAACTTTTTCTTCTAGGTGGTAGAAAAGGCCCCATCCAAGGATTCTCTGATACGTGGCTGTTTGATTATGAATCTAAGCAATGGGAACAGGGTCCTGACTTGCCAGAAACAAGATTCAGACATTGTGCAAAATTCATAAGTGAAGACCAAATCCTGCTATTCGGTGGGAATACTCGTGGTGCACAATTCCTGATATTTGAACCTGCCTCGCGGAGATTTAAAAACTGCAAGTTCGAAGGTGCCAAAATGCTAGAATCTCCACTTATATCTGCCTCCATGGATTATAATATAGAGTGCAATAAAGGTGTAATAATCGGTGGATCACACGACGGCACGCATGTCTCTAATACTCTTTTTGTTTTTAGTTGTCGTGGCAAGGAGATTTCCATCCTGAAAGAGTTTTCACACCCTTTACTGCAACGGTATGGTTCGAAAGTCACCTTTTTAAATGATCGAGAGATTTTGATAGCTGGTGGTACAAGCTCCGATCGTCTTTTTGGCAGACACAATGCCATAATCCTTGTTAATATAGAAACAGAAGACATCAAAGAAGTACCAATCGCGCCGGAGATTTGGGAGCACTATCCATTGTTCTTGGTCGGTTTTGAATTATTGCTACTCCCAAACAACGAAATACTTATTATTGGTGGTGGAGCGACATGTTACGGCTTTGGTTCAGTGTGGAATCAAGGTTTCCAGATAAAACTCTGACCATGTAAGGCTTGTTCTCACATCTGGTACATAGTGAAGTACATATTAACATTCTTCAATTCTCCATTGTCTCTTTGCAGTAGAAAAGTTCTCTTTTGATCAGCGCTTTTTTCGGGTGACTTAAAAACTTCGGCGGCTAAATTGGCATGAGTATCACCCTTCAGTATTCTCCTATAAAAAGAAGTGATTGGCATTTAGAACTTTTTACTTTTCGTCATCTTCTAATATACAAACTTTTAAACTCCGTGTATAAAATATAGTAAAGAGGTAAGCAAAGTCGAAGCTTTTGTATGTATCACCCGCTATAGCATTGATTTGTAGCCGAGTATTGTCAAGACTCCTTCATGAAAGTCACTACATTAGGTTATCGATAAAAATAAAAAGATCAGGGACTAATCACAGCAGCATTAACCTTCACAAGTATATGCAATACTCGCATCCGACGCGGAAGAGAGTCAAATTTCCTTCCAGTAATAATTCTCGTTGCTTTTCAACGGTTCTAGTTTTGAACTAGACGCAATTCCTTTATTTTGATACAATTGCATCTAGTTTTGTACTTTGATGTCCATTGTTGAAGTAATGGTGTTGCTCTGACGAAAGGACAACAGACGAATAATAAAGTTCACATCCCATACTTAATACGAGCTTGCTTCCAACAAGTACAGAATCAGTGATGAGAGCGCGGCAGCCTCCGGGAAAGTTGTTAGATGGTATTCGAGCCTTACAGGAGGGTTAGAGGAATATTATTTCCCTGTAATTGATGCAGAATAATTCCTGCGCGTGCAAACAACTCTCTGCAGCAGCATGCTAATATTAGATTCTAGTCCAGTAAGATAGAATAGACTTGATGATGAGTCACTAATATAAAATTCACACAAGTTCCGTCAAACGGCGTCCTATCCACTCAGTTATGGTTTTCAGTTTCACATAATAACGCACCCAGTGAAACACGGCCAAGCACGGGTTTTTCCATGGCACAGCGAGGTGATGAAAAAATCAATAAACAAGCCTTAATGAATAAAGAAGCATGATATAATCTTGTTGAGAATCCAGGACAAGAACAGTTGAACCGCGTTTGAGGTATCTGGTGATTTTAGAAATGGTCGGTTTCAATCTAAACCAAGTGGGTACGTTTTGGAAGAAAGATCATGAACAGAAAGAGAGTCCACGTGAAGAGGAGCAAGACGAATTAGATGCCTCCGAATTTGAGGATGAGGAGGAGCAGCCAAAACATATCAAGACCAGGAGGCCTAAGGACACAAATTTCACACAGCAGAGGATTGCAGCATGGAATCCCATATTGACTCCTAAATCTGTTGTACCGCTTTATTTAATCGTGGCGGTTGTCTGCGTTATTGTTGGTGGGTGCCTGCTATCCATCTCATCAAAGGTTAGTGAAATAACGATATACTATCAAAACTGCACTCAGGAAGCACCAACTGGGAATACATGGTCGGATATGCCATCCGATCGCTATACCTTGATTTTTACAGGTAACACGACGTCTCATGTTGCTCCTCAATGGAGGTATGTATCGGATCCCACGGACACGTCCGAGGAAAGTGGCACTTGTCAAATACGATTCACAACACCCCAAGAAATAACCAGCGATTTTTATGTCAATTATATGCTTGAAAACTTCGCAGCAAATCACAGACGTTATGTTCTTTCATTTAGTGAAGATCAGATAAGAGGTAGAAGAGCTTCTTATGCCGACATACATGAAAATGCCGGTATCAACTGTAAAGTTTTAGGTCGTGACAGTGACGATAATATGATTTATCCTTGCGGCTTGATTGCCAATTCAATGTTCAACGATTCGTTCCCGTTTCAATTGACAAATGTTCAAGATCCAAGTAATAATTACTCTTTGACAAACAAGGGAATCAATTGGCATACAGATAGAGAAAGGTTCGGTAGAACACACTATAACCATACGGAAGTGGTGCCTCCGCCATACTGGCGAAGCGTATATCCCAACGGATATAACGAAACCAACATGCCGGATGTTAACAATTGGGAAGAATTCCAAAACTGGATGAGACCAGCAGCCTTTGATAAATTTGCGAAACTTATCAGGCGAAACGAAAATGACAGCTTGCCAGCAGGTCAATATCAGCTGGATATCGGATTACATTGGCCTGTAGCTCACTTCGATGGTAAGAAAGCTGTGTACATGACCCACGGTTCAAGCATTGGAAGCAGAAACTACTCATTAGGTGTGGTTTATCTGATAGGTGGTTGCATTTGCGCTGCATTTGCAATAGTGCTTCTTGGGTTTTGGCTACTCTCAGGAAGAAAGATAGCAGACCCAAAGTATCTTTCATGGAACCAATGATTCGTTAGGTTTACGTAAGCTCCTTATTATGTACAATAGAACAAGACTTAAGCAATTTTGACTTGCTTGCAAACTCCGATTTGCTGATTGAATAATCCTCATACAAGTTGACCGCTAATTTGCTGAGTCATTTTGTTTTATTCTATGCATGTTGATCATTGCCGTTTTCTTTTCTTGGAAGGCATTTTTGAAAATTTTATCAACTTTAAAAAGGCAGCCCATGTTTGAAAGATGAGAAATCTGAAAAAAAATTGACTCTTAAGTGCAATTGTCTGCGATCAATCGCTAAAAGTTCATCAATAGAATAGTATAGACGACACTAATTACTTTGTGACACTATGTTCAAGAGATATCTGTCTTCGACATTGATTAAAAGAATTTCGAGTTCCCTGGATGAAAAGGCTTATCAAGTTACTACGTATGCTAGGCCAGATGACCTGTGCATAACGAGGGGATCCAATGCCAAACTGTATGATGATATCAACGGTAAGGAATTTATAGATTTTACAGCCGGTATTGCTGTCACTGCATTGGGTCACGCAAATCCAAAAGTAGCAGAGATTCTTTTTGAACAAGGCTCAAAGTTGATCCATTCTTCTAATTTATATTACAATGCTGAATGTTTGGATTTAAGTAGAAAATTGATCGAGAAGACAAGAAAATTCGGTGGCCAGTACGATGCTTCTAAAGTTTTCTTGTGTAACTCAGGTGCTGAAGCTAATGAAGCAGCATTGAAGTTTGCCAAGAAGCATGGTGTTTCGATTAATGGAAAAAAACAGGGACTAATCTCCTTCGAAAACTCTTTCCATGGTCGTACAATGGGTTCTCTTTCAGTAACATCCAATCCAAAGTATAGAACACCTTTCGGATCGTTAGTGCCAAATGTAACATTTTTGAACGTCAATGACGAGTTGACCAAATTGACAGATTTCATAAGTTCAAAAAAGGATGAAACAGCCGGTTTGATTGTCGAACCAATTCAAGGTGAGGGTGGAATATTCCCCATTCCCACAGAGACTTTAATCCAGTTAAGGAAGGTTTGTAAAGATAACGACGTTGTTGTAATATACGATGAGATTCAATGTGGTCTAGGTCGTTCCGGTAAGCTATGGGCTCACTCTTATCTACCAAAGGAAGCGCATCCAGATATTTTCACTACCGCAAAGGCTTTGGGTAATGGATTTCCTATTGCTGCAACAATTGTTAACGAAAAGATAAACAATGCACTAAAAGTTGGTGATCATGGTACCACTTATGGAGGCAATCCATTGGGATGTGCAGTAAGCAAGTACGTTGTTGATGTTATAGCTGATGAGAAATTTTTGGAGCAAGTGGAAGAAAAGGGCCAGCTTTTCCAAGAACGCTTGCTGAAATTGAAAGAAAGATTTCCAAAACAAATTGTAGACATCAGAGGTAAAGGCTTGATTATTGGTGCTGAATTTTCTGAAGCACCCACCAGAGTAATTGCAAAAGCCAGAGAACTGGGACTTTTAGTCATTACGGCCGGTAAGAGCACTGCTAGGTTTGTTCCTGCCTTAACAATTGAAAATGAAACAATTGAAAAGGGGCTGGATATTTTTGAAAAAGCTGTTGAATCAGTGTATGCCTGAAGTAAACATATAGCCAATTTTTTATTTAAATATGTACTCTTCTATGTTTCTAGGATACAAAAAAAATAGGACCCCCCATTAATTTAAATCCGGTTAAAAAAGGTAAATCAAGAATGCGAAAGTAGAGGCCAATGGCAACAATCCAATTGAGAAAATTCTTGGGGCGTTGCCGTAACGTACAGTTTCTCTCATATCTGATCTCACTTGCCCAATGGTTCCACTGATAGTTCCTAAGCCTATGGATCCCGAACTAGGTCTGGCTTCAACAGCATACTGAGATGTGAACCTTTGAGCAAAAGTGGTTTGCACAACAACCGTGTGCCCACCCCTTACGACTGTAACCCACATGTCACTCGTTCTTCCTCTTGAAGACGTGTAGGTTCTGGTTGTGCCTTCTGTAATTGTGACGAATGAATCAATAGATAAAGTAGTAACCGCTTCGTCTGGTGGAGCCGTAAAGTCTGTAGATGGATCAGGTCTAGTTCCATCCTGGCGGGGTGTAGCAACTCCTGAGCTTGTTCTCGAACTCGAACTCGTGCTTGCACCCGAGCCGGAACTGAGAACAGATGATGCAGATGAACTAGTTGTAGTGGCTGCTACACCAGGAGTTGTTGTACCTGTTGTAGTCGTACCCGTACCCGTACCCGTACCTGTGCCCGTTGTAGTTGTGCCGGTGCCCGTTGTAGTTGTTCCCGTGCCAGTTGTAGCTGTTCCCGTGCCAGTTGTAGCTGTTCCCGTGCCAGTTGTAGCTGTTCCCGTGCCAGTTGTAGCTGTGCCGGTGAGAGTACCCGTTGCCGTGCCCGTTCGTGTCGTTCCAGTCTGTGTTGCCGGGTCAAACACGGTAAGTTGAGTTATTACAACACCAACGCCGTTTGTTAAAGTAACAGTCGATGTCGTCACAACACCTGCTACCACTCTGAGGAGCAGGAGGACCGCAAAACAATATCCTTTTAACATATTACCATCCAATAGCTCTCGTAAACCTGAAACGTCTCCTTATGCTATAAACTTGATCATTTATTGTATATCTGTTTATAATTAGCATAGCCATTCTCGAACAGTTTCCCTGTGAAGCGTCTCGAAACTGTGCAAAAATACAAACAAGTCTGGGTAACTCTGAACTAAGACTTTTTCTGAATACCCGGCCTTGTTCGAGTAAGGAGGTAAGGGAAATGGACCTTTAAAAACTCGATGGCAGTTTAAACGGTATCGAAGAAAGGAGTATCATGGAGGTAATCAAAGCTTGAGGATGCCAAAGGATGGACCTCTGTACGCATTGCACTCAAATGGCACAGTAGCAAGTGGAGCAGGTGGTGGCAATTCAGGTACAGGCAGTAATCATGTGGGCAACAACAATAATAACAATGTAGGTACGGATCACGTGTACCGGGTTTTTAGTGTAGATGATGATCCAGATGAGATTGAACATGATATAAGGTATTTGGAAGGTCTCCATGATGGGCTGAAATGTGCCTTGCATGGCGCCAAGACCAAGAACCATCAGAATGCTGGAATTTCGAACTCTACGCCAACACTCTCTGCGGCAGGGCCAAGTGGAACTGAAAACGGCACCGGCATCAGCGACGAGGAGCGTGGCGGTGCGAGTGGTGGTGCTTCAGAGCTGGCACTGAAGCCTCAGAATTCTTCGAAGCAAGATGTGGCGGTCAAATCTCCTAGCAAGACGGCGGGGCAGTCGGAGGTGGATCCGTACACATTCGCGATTCTTGACCGTGAGCGTAATCACAATCGAGACAATTCCAACAACAACAGCGAGTCGCATGGCAATGATGGTGAGGATTACGAACATCCTGATGACTACCTTCGCCGCGGTCAGAATATAGATGCAGAGGATGGAAGGGGATTCGATAGGCATTCAAATGCATCGTCATTGGAGTCTTTTACGTTGAGGGAGAGACAGGATGCAATCAACGAGACGCATCCTTTCGGTATAAGGATATGGAAACCGGCACTATATAAAAAACAAAGATCTGTACAGAAAGTCGCGGCAGAGGATATTCATGAAACTACGTTGAAAAAAATCACTTGGCAGGTTCAACTAACAAACATAATATGGTGCATCACTATGGGTCTAGCTTTGTTTTCATTCTGCTACTGTGTGGGTGCAGTTGTATGTACATTCGGGTTTTTCACCAAATCTTCAAGACAATATGCAAGTTTTCTATTCAAACTTGCTAAGTATCTCTTCTGGCCTTTCGGTAAAATAGTTTACCTCACACAAGAAAAGCAGTATCTAGAAGAAGATAGGGATGAGGGGATAAGTGCTCAACAGTTTTATAATTGGGCTACATCTTACAGCAATAGATTATTCTTTCATCGATCTCAGGCCGAAGATTCGAATTCTTTGATCAACAAAAGCAACAGCAAGAATAATACTGTGTTGCAGCATCCTTCATATGGCTCGATCAGAGAACATTTATCGGCGACAAATCAAACATCCTCACGCCATGGTACATCAACGCCAATCTTGAGAGATACCGAAAACAATGAAGAATATCTTGATAGCACCGATGAAAACAATGCTGGCAGCGCCCACAGAAGATATTTTGGTAGAGGTAAATGGACATGGGGTAGAATTGTCTTTTACAGTTGCTTTCATTTGGTGCTTCAACCTTTTGTACTGATTTTAACGTTGATTACTTGGTTGTTCGTTTTTACCATACCTATGAGCAACATACTTTGGAATCTATTGTATCATATCAGAAGACATCCGTTGGCGATGGGATTCAAATCCATCAAAAATACCACTAACCAAGAAACTCCTATTATGAAAATCAAAAAAACAAATGTTCTGCTCTGTACCTTCCGATGCGCTGGCTGGCATTATTATAAATTTACTGTTGATGGTACCAATATTATTGTCGTCAATCTTTTGTTTTTGGTCTTTTTCACCATCGTTGACTTTTATTTTTTGAAACAATATTTAGGATTAAAAAGCTGGATAAATCATGATACAACAGTTTTCGCACTATGCTTAGCTTCCATAATACCTTTAGCATTTTACATCGGACAAGCTGTTGCTTCTATTTCTGCTCAAACTTCTATGGGTTTAGGTGCTGTTATAAATGCATTCTTCTCTACAGTTGTTGAAATATTTTTGTATTGCGTTGCATTAAAACAAGGAAAGGGTCTTTTAGTTGAAGGTTCCATGATCGGATCTATTTTAGGTGCAGTGTTACTCCTACCAGGGCTGTCAATGTGCGGAGGAGCACTCAATAGGAAAACACAGAGATATAATCCCGCCAGTGCTGGTGTATCGTCTGCCATGCTGATATTCTCAATGATTGTTATGTTCGTCCCAACAATACTTTACCAAATTTATGGTGGTTATGAAATTAACTGTAACGAAAATATCATGCCATTGTCATTAAGTAACGTCGCAATGGCAATGTCTAAGAAAACATGCTATTTCTCACGCCCACCACTAAAATTCACCAAAATGTATGTGCAAGTTTTGGAGCCAATTTCCGTATCATGCGCAATTGTACTCTTTTTAGCATACATTGTTGGGTTGTGGTTTACTCTTAGAACACATGCTGTGGTGATATGGCAGCTGCCAATTAGTGACCAAGCAAAGGACGTATCAAGTAGTAGGGTATTAGAGCAAAATGCAGATTCGCAGCAGGAATCTGCAGAAGAAAATGGTGGTCATGAATCACCAAATTGGTCAAGAGGTAAATCGACTTTTGTATTATTATTTGCTACAATTTCATATGCTATTATTGCTGAAATTTTGGTTTCCTGTGTTGATACTGTTCTGGAGGATATACCTTCCTTAAATCCAAAATTCTTGGGGTTAACAATTTTTGCACTTGTTCCCAACACCACAGAATTTTTGAATGCCATATCTTTTGCTATTCATGGTAACGTTGCACTATCAATGGAAATTGGTAGTGCCTACGCCTTACAGGTTTGTCTATTACAAATTCCAGCTTTGGTGGTTTACTCGATTTTGTACACTTGGAATGTGGACCACTCGACAATAACTATAAGAGATAGCATGTTTGCATTAGTTTTCCCTAATTGGGATCTTATTGCCTGTATGGCCAGCGTTTTCATGTTCACGTATCTATATGCTGAAGGCAAGTCAAATTATTTCAAAGGATCAATGCTGATTCTTCTTTACATCATTACAGTTCTCGGATTCTATTTCCAAGGTGTAATCGATGGATGGAACATATCTCACGACATGGGAATCTGAGTGGTCAAGATTTTTATTTATATACACATCAGTAATTCAAAAAAAAAAATAAGACGGATTTTTTTCAATTTTGTATACACAATTATAGGTTCTCTAGCCACGACTACGTTCCTATTTACCTAAATTCTCCAAAGGGTATGGTTTACAAAGTAATGGATGGTGAGTGATGTTTTTCATTTGCAGCTGAGTGTGGGAAAAATTCAATATGATCAGCATCGGTCAACTTCAATACTTGTTTAAATCTCGCACCAATATTAACCAGTGGCTCTTTGTCTTCCGATTTTGTCCACAATGCAAATTTGTAACCACTCTTTCTGACGTTTAAGACTACACCATTTATTTGAGCGTCTTCTTCATCAATCGTTTCACCGATGACAGCTAATAGAGTTCTCAACCACAGTTCATCGATATCGTTTTTCTTGAATCTGACCTGATAAGACCACTTACCACCCTTGGCATTGGCTTCATCTTCCCACTCTGGTCTAATATCATTACGGAATGCATGATAGTCCGATTTCATTGGTAAATCATGAGGTTCTGGTATATTTTGCATGATTGCCCAGAACTCTTCCACGCTCTGGAAAGAAGTGACCGGACGCAAAAGATCTGACCATGACTCTGATGGATCAACGGCTGGCTTAGTGTACCAAAGCGTCCATTTTGTATTCAAAGGATGTTTAACATCGAAGTTCGTACCCGAGAGTACAGTCTTTGGACCTTCGTCGTCGACAGAAACAGTCTCTTCAAATTTTTGTGTAACTTCTTCCACAGACATTCTCCGTATACTTCAATGGATTTTCACAATACACTAAGAAATTGCAAAATTCAACAAGAATCCTTGTATAAACCTCCATTCTTTCCCATTATCGTTATTTCACTTTGTTCTTGCGGCCTGGCCTCTCTACTCCATCAGACCTTGATCATCAAAAAATTTTTTTCCATTTTGCCAAATGTTACCCGCTGCAATTTTTTAAAGGTATTCGGTAAAGGACTAGTAAAAAGCTGTCAGATAAAACACTTGAGAGAAAGTCAGAGATCTGTACTCTGCTACGTTGCCTTTGCCATTTAGCTTGTGGGATTTCACGTCTTTTAATACTGCGAATGCGTCATTTTTGAGGCGTTGTTGTTGCCAAGAACGATCCATGCTAATAAAGATTGCAAAAATGATAATTGAGGGATGCGTTGCCGTCTCTACCATATCGTTTGCTGCATTGTACCTATTTCAGAACAAGCTAGTGTATCCATCATGGGCGCAGGGAGCTAGAGATTTTGTGGATACACCAGAGAGCTATAATTTGCCCTACCGGCGAGTTGTACTGACGACAGAGGACAATGTTAAAATTGAGGCGTATGATATGCAGAAAGAGAATAGCACTGCTACTGTTATTATCCTGTGTCCCAATGCAGGGAACATTGGGTATTTTGTGCCGATTGCTGATATTTTCTACCGTCAATTGGGCACAAGCGTATTTCTGTACTCGTATAGGGGTTACGGTCACTCAGAAGGGTCGCCCAGTGAACAAGGTTTGAAAATGGATGCAGATTGCGTCATGTCACATTTGTCTTCTGATCCATTCCATAAGACACAGAAGCTGGTTCTTTATGGTAGATCTTTGGGAGGTGCCAACGCCATTTATATCGCCTCAAAATACCAGCATTTAGTTGATGCTGTCGTCTTGGAGAACACATTTTTGAGTATACGTAAGGTTATACCCTATGTATTCCCATGGTTAAAATATTTTGCTTTAATGTGCCATGAAGTCTGGAATTCTGAGATTGCGATAACAAAATGCGATCCAACAGTCCCATTTTTGTTTCTAAGAGGACTCAAAGATGAAATAGTACCACCAGTGCATATGAAGCAGCTGTATAATCTTTGTCCCAGTACTCAAAAGCGCGTATTTGAGTTTCCGTTAGGTTTTCATAATGACACAATTATTCAGCCCGGCTATTGGGATATTATACAAGATTTTCTAAAGACTTGCGGATGTTTATGAAAGCTTCGAATATATTTTTATACACTTATGCATTTTTCAAATACCGATGTTATTCATGCAACCGGCTGGACATTCAGTCATGCCTTCCTGTAAAAACCACTCTTGCAAGCATTCCAAATGACCCTGATGTCCACAATCGAGTATTACCATACAGAGATTTTTTAGTGGTTTTTCACAAACAACGCAAAGAGTATTTGGTTTTTTACAAGCATCGCAGTACCAATAGCCAAACCTTTTCATGGGATCATCATTACCAACTTTTTGACATTCTAATGTATATTTCTCCTTAGAGCTTTCGTTCATTATTAGAGTGCCACATTTGTCACAAAATAATTGAATTGACGATTGGCCCCCCTCCGTGTGCATGATATCATCCCATGGAGAGTACTTTAATATTGCAGCAGAAATTTCAAATAGCTCATATTGGTGTAAGATTTTTGTGAATTGCGCTAAAGAACTCTTCACAATATCTGTAGTAGTTATATGGTAGACATTTTGAAAAAGCAGTAGAATATTTACCGCAAGCAAAACATCCCCCGTTTCTGCTGCTTGTTCGTAAAGTTGTTTCATTAATTTCTTGGTATTCCAAGGTGGTATAACAGATTTTGTTTTAAATTTTTTGGAATTGAAATCATCTTGTAAGAGATCACTCGATCGATGTCGTGCCAGCAACTGCCCAAACTCGGAGAGTTTGCTTTTGCTCAACTGCGGTTTCTTCAGGTCGGGGGATCCTGTAAGTGCCATAAGTCCGGCGGTTTTTTTTGGGAGTGCTGTTGAAGTTGAATGAGGATTTAAACTGTGAAGTGAAGACATCTTACTTACTGGACTGCTGTGACTTAACGAAAGAGCATGCCTGCTTTTCATATATGATTCATTTTCTGGAACACCCGGTGATCTTACATCTGTCATGAAAGTATCTATAAAAGAGAGACGATGGGGCCTCTTGCCCAATATAGGGATTCCGTCGCCTTCACCTAGGCTGATTGGTTCTGTATCATTGTCATCTTCAATATCTGAACCGTCGTAAACATTCGAAACATCACCTCTTTCAGTCGCATCTTCAATTTCCTTCCAACTCTTCGAATTCTTATCCTGTACGTGATGCAGGTGGCGTTGGTTTTCTGTATTTGCAACTTTTTCAGCCATAAATTGTCGTTTCAAATCAGAAACCATCTCTGAAGACTTCTTCTTCTTAAATGACTCGTTGTAATTTTCTCGAAGAGCCTGCGGTAGATCTTCTACGTATGAATTTATTCCACTTGTGGCGCCACTTTCACACGCTGATTCACTTAAATCATTGTCATCAGCTGTGATTGATGCATTTCGTGAAACTTCCTGCATCTGAATGGGAAGTGTATTGCAATCATCAATGGGTATAGCTGGATTTTCCGTGCTCATCTTCTTTAAGTCCCACAATAGTGAATCTCTTACAAGTAGCCATATTTTGAAATTTGGTAGATCATCAATATATGAGTAAACTGAGGCATTATGGGTACATATCGGAATCAATTCCATTAGAAGATCGATTTTCTGTTGAACGACTGATGTTAAATCATTGATGCTTTCAGTCAGAGCACTCTTCTTTTTCCGCAACTCCGATGTTTTTTCGTAATTTTGTGCATCTTCCTTTTTCGAAATTGATTCTGCGTTGGAATCAATACCTTTTGAATCTGTGCCCTTTGAAATGTGACGATTCCTGCTAGCGTCGCTTTCATTCTTCTTGTTCACCAATGCGGCCCAAGTGGTATTTTCTGAAAGACCATAACGTTCCATGAGATCTTCTTTTATCTCTTCATCATTGGAAGACGCCTCTTGGTTATAGGTCTTTGCTTCTCCTTGTCTTTTTGCATGATTATAAGAGAACTCCAACTCTCTCGCTAAAAATTTGAAAACTTTGACAGGGGACTCCACAATAGCAGATGCTTCCGGATAAAGGGACTTACTCTTCTGCGCTGGTATACGAGATAATCTCATTGAGTTCAAAATAAGAGGTAGATCCAGTGTAACAACGGCAGGAGATTCGATGTTTCTCAATTCAGGCGCATCGCTCGCAAAATTGAAAGGACTAGATGATACACTTGAATTATGGTGTGATAAGCCCAAAGAGCCTGGCCCCAAGCTTTTTCCACTGAAAGAATGTCCTGGCTTCAGTAATGAAGATCTGTCAGCTGAAAAGGATGGCAGATTGGTGTGACTCATTCCTTTTTTCATGCTCTCCATAAATCTGGAAGTGTTCTTAATATTAGTGACGGAGGAGATACTTGCCTTATGACTCAAATTTTTTTTATCTTCAAGGAGCACTGCAGGTGTTTGTTCTACGTCATACCCACCTTTCTGTTGATCGGTGAAGAGTAGACCATTACCTCCAATGTCTCTCCATTTTGTGGTACATCGCGAAAGGTTATCTAAAACGGTTGGCTCCTGTTGCACATTCCACCCAGTTATGTGGTCGTCCTTATCAACACTAAATATGAGCTTATCGTCCCACCAAACCAAACCTAAGGATGGTGCAGCAGTTGTAAGCACATGTTTTGGAATGTATTTTCTTGCCAGAGAATAAACGGTTACAGCAGCTTCCTCATTCATAGAAGATAAAGCAAGCGAAGCATTGAGTGCATTTGTGTTAGAGCCGGGGCAGAACTTTAACTTTGTGACAGGCAACCCTGTATTTATCGTTACTTCGGGCAGTACTGCTAAACTGTTTGAGCCAGTTGTATTCAGAGCATGTGGTGTATACATTGAGGACATCTGAAGAAAGTGTGGATTTGTGTCATGCTGAGGTTTGTCGCCGACATACCATAGACAACACTTACCATCTCTGCCACCGGTTGCAATATATTCACAGCTAGGGTGCCAGTTTAGACAGAGTCCCAGACCCGTGTGCGCATTTATTCTTCTTTCCACTTGATTTGGTTGCCTTAGATCAAAGAGAAGAAGCATTCCTGAATTATGTATCGATGCAAATTTAAATCCTGCATTATTCCCGTTTTTCACGTCTTGTGGGGAGCCTACGTGAGCATAATTCTGAATTGGCATCCATTTAACATCTCTTATAGAATCAGACGCTGTAGATATTTTCACGTCACTCCTACTACCTTTGTTCATACCGCTAGATCGGAGATCCCACACCTTGACGCATGCATCTTGACCACCGCTTATTAACAAATTCGTTTGAACACTATTAAACTCGAAGCAATTCACCGATCTCACATGTTCGGAAAGAGTAGTGACTAGTGGATTCTCTAATGAAGAGGTTTTGTTCAGATCATAGACTGACACCACAGTCGAATTGTGACATATCGCAGCATAATTCTTGTGACTGTAATATCCAGTTTTTACGTCGGCAATAGTACTCAGTTTTGTCTGTCTTCCTCTTTTCTTTATAATGGGAGAAAAGGAGCCTTGCTGCCCTGAGCTCTCTGTTGTCATGAAATCATGCGTGCAAGTGATGGAATGATTTTCTTCTGAAAACCTATAATAACCCAAATGGGCTTTTCCTGCACAAACCAATCCATGAACAGATGGATCATTTATTTTGTCGATGCTTGCAAGTTCCTTCTTGGCCTTTGTATGATATATTAAACCAGATGACTTCGGTACGCTAGGTCTCTGTTGTCTTCTAGGTGCAGGTGCTTCTGTGGATGTATCGACTTCCCCGTAATGGGACTCCCTCCAACTTCCCTCATTGAGAAATCCGTTATTGCCAAATGAAGACCAGGGTGAAGTCCTTGCTTTTGGAGAGCTTCCCATGGATGGAACTTGATTCCCATTCGAATAATGATGAATACGAAATGAAGATCTGCCCGCAGAAATTGGCTTAAAGTCGCTTCTACCAAAAGAAGAAGACGCCTGACTTCTAGAAAGCGAGTTGCTGCTCATCTGCGAGTGATCATGCACATAAATGGCACTATTTCAAAGCTAGATTAGAACCCGAATAGTTGTCTCCTTCTGTTAACCCGCCAAATAGCTTTTTTCTTTTAATTTAGGTTAGCACACTTTACGTAAATCGAAAAATGTCAGTGACACTTTTATCCATGGGCTATAATAAAAAAATATTTACTTTTAAATGTGTTTATTAATTATATACTTTACATACCTATCTACTCATGAACGCATGTGGTCATGCTCGATTTCTTTTTCTTTTAAGACTTCAACCATTTTTTCTATGCTGAGAGCATTACTTGATGCTGAACTAATCGCTTGCCGGACACTGAACGTATTACTCACTGTTGGTACACTCGTAAATCCTGTTTATGTCTGCTTCAGTTTTATTTCTTGTTTCTGGTACTAATATCCATACACATAACGCAGATAAGAATAAGCATCCAGCAAAAAAGTACCCATAAAGGAAACCAATTTTAGACGTGATTGTTGGTGTGAGCAGGGATATGGCAAAATTGAACAACCAATTGAAAGAAGAGCAAATTGCCATAGAAGTCGCTCTTGTTTTCATTGGGAAAAGCTCTGATACCAGTACAAACGTTACTGGTCCCAAGGTTGTGGCAAAGAAGAAAATATAAACACATGTGGTAGCTGTCATGATGCCTGCCGAGCTAACCGACTCTAGTGCGAAACTCCCAACACTAGCATAAATCATCATGCAACAAAACATCCCTACTGACCCCAGTAGTAAACATGATTTTCTTCCAAGGGCTTCAACAAGGTAAATACCGACAAAAGTAGCACCAAAATTCACCCCGGACAAAACGATCGGCGTGAGATAAGGATCTAGATGAGCTCTTTCGAATATTGTCGTGCCGTAATAAAAAAAATAATTGATACCCGATAACTGTTGGAAAGTCATCACCAAGACGCCTATTAAGAGCCTCAATCCTAGTTTTGGTTTACCAGTGATAAATTCAAAGATTCCTTGCTGCTTTCCCATTTTAAGCATGTCTTGTTTTTCTCTCATTGACTCTTCAATAAATTCATAGGTTTTTTCATCCTCTTCATCAATACCATTCATGAGTGAAAACGATCTTTTTGCTTTTTGAACATCATTCCTTTTCAGCATTAAATATTGGGCGGATTCTGGAGTGAATGAAAGTCCTACTAAAATGATCACTGACCAAGCAAACCCTAAAAGCAGGGGCACTTGCCATTGTCTATTATCATTTGGTTGCGACGAGAAAGATTTTAGACAGATGTAATTGATAATATTACCAGCAAGGATACCTAAGGTCACCATCAGCTGATATAATACAACCATGGACCCCCTTATTTTAGTGGGTGCACTTTCAGATATAAACATGGGTATCAACACAGCAGTAGAACCAACTGCCAAACCTGTAACAACTCTTCCAAAAAAAAATTGTAACCATTTTTGATGGTTTATCACTTGCAGCTGCAAACCAACCCAATATACTGCTATGGCAGCAATGATCCCCAGTTTTCTACCTTTAAAATCGCCCAATTTCGCTAACGTTAACCCACCAATTGCACAACCAATATTGAATATTGAAATGAGCAGCCCAATTATTAAGTCAGGAAATCGTTTCAAGCCTGTGACAGGGTCGGTGATTGTACCAAAATATGCTTGAAAGCTCTGCATATTTGTAATACCACCAATAGTCCCAACATCCCAACCAAACATGAACCCACCAAAAGAAATGCAAACGCAAAGAAAAATCGGTTTTAAGAGGCAAGGACTTTTCTCTAATGTTAGCATGTCCGAGTGTGGACTGAGGTCCTTTGGCAAATCAACGGTGTCGCCACTCAGCTCCTTAGACAGACCCTCCTTTGCGTCTTCCTCTGGGTTTTTTTTATTGTAAATGCTAGACATGGCAATTGAAAGATATAAAGGATATTATCTCTTGAAACTTATTTTTATCGTGTTTTTTACAATGATAGTACTGTTATTATTATATGTCTGTAGGAGCAGTATCCGCCAAAAAAATAGAGCTCAAACTACTGCATTATGCCAGCTTATTTATACTCAATTGTTTAGTGACTTTCTCTTCGATCTCAACCAGATCTCAAGGGAGAAATACCTGATAGATTTCTTTCCCATATTCAACATCGTATCTGTGTGTCGTTTCTCAAGAGTCGGAGTGAAATATAACAGCCACATATGGCAAGGATCCAGGCATCTCAAAACAACACTGTGTACACCTCTCGGTATAAAAAGTTTCTCAAAAAACCTTCCGAAGAAATCTACCAAGCTTGTTCTGTTTCTCTAATTTCGTTGTGTTCTGACACCTTTCTCTAATTGTGTCAGTGTGACGCGTCCAGCCATTTCTGGAAGATGTCATCTGAGCACGCCAGATTATCAAGTTTAGTGTACCATATGCGCAAGCATACTCAATTAGGTTAGCATGCTTTCTCTTTCGATGTTAAAAATTTCCAAGAGCTGTACCTAGGGATCGACAATGACATCTGTCATCAGAGGTGGCCCACAATGGCACAAAAAGAGTGAAAGTCTATGGACGGAAGTAAAACGAAAACTGGAGCAAACTGCAAAGTTTGGAAAACCAAATAAACCTTTTAACGTTCTGTCTCCAGCATCTTTTCCTTTCTTTCTTTTCAAATATTTTACCTTCTCCATTATTGGAATTGTACGTTAGTTGAGCACTACCGACAAAAGTTATACAATAAAAGGATTTTGTGTAAAGCTTAAACTATCAGAAATGTTCGTTTTGAGGGGCTAGTATTCACTTGTGGTGAACCCCTTCTAAGAATGGAACGCATCTATTATATAGGCAGATCATATTTCTTTCACGTGATCAATAACGGTAACAGTTCTTAATTGATTCTTGAAGAGCCTTTGCAAGAAATATCACATTGACGATAGGCCGCGTTAAAATTCTAACAAAAGTGTCAATATGGATGATCTTGGCAGCCAGGACCATTCTCAAAAGCGTTACTTGGCTCAAAGAAGGACAGTGGATGTTAGCTCGCCGTATGAGAAGTTATATTACTACAGAAAACATGGGTTGCCACTTCCGACTATTCAACCCGAAACGACATTCACGTCAGATTTAATGCCCCCAGCAGCATATCATCACAATGGTCGAGTGATTAATATACCGAACAAGTTTACTCATCTCAGTTCTAACAAGGTGAAACACGTAATTCCGGCGTTAAAATGGACGCCGGAGGGAAGACGACTGGTAGTTGCAACGTATAGTGGTGAATTTTCCCTATGGAATGGGTCTTCATTCAACTTTGAAAGTATCATGCAGGCTCATGACTCTGCAGTGACTACAATGGAATACTCACATGCGGGCGACTGGTTGATAAGCGGTGATTCTGATGGGACAATCAAGATCTGGCAGCCAAATTTCAATATGGTGAAGGAGCTAGATCAAGCACATACCGAATGTATTAGAGATATAGCATTTAGTAGTAATGATTCGAAATTTGTTACATGTTCCGATGACAACATCTTAAAAATTTGGAATTTTAGTAATGGTCAAGAAGAAAGAGTGCTATCGGGTCATCATTGGGAGGTAAAAAGCTGTGACTGGCATCCTGAGATGGGTCTCATTGCCTCTGCTTCAAAGGATAATCTAGTTAAACTGTGGGATCCGAGGTCTGGTCAGTGTATATCGACGTTGCTGAATTTTAAACATACAGTTTTGAAGACCAAGTTTCAACCTACCAGAGGCAATCTGTTAGTCGCAATATCGAAAGACAAATCATGCAGAGTATTTGATATAAGGCATAGTCTGAGAGAATTGATGGTTGCTCGAGATGACGTCGATTATATGACATTGCTTTGGCATCCAATTGATGAGTCGATGTTCACCGTTGCTAGCTATGATGGTTCGTTGAAAAATTTTGATCTGTCACAGAATACTACAGGTCCAACGCATACCATCCCTTATGCACACGATAAATGTATCACATCATTATCATATAATCCGGTGGGGCATATCTTAGCAAGTGCTTCGAAGGATAGAACCATTAGATTTTGGACAAGAGCGAGACCCTTTGATCCTAATGCCTTCGATGATCCTACTTACAATAATAAGAAAGTAAATGCCTGGTATTTGGGAATAAACAATGGCATTAATGCAATAAGGGAGAAAACTGAAAATGGAGCCGCACCACCTTTGAACACCGATACAACCAGTAGTTCAACCTCCAATTGGTCAATGGCAAGTTCAAACGGTATATCAGCTCTACCTGGTTTAGAAACAACTTCAAAAACCTCGAGTTTGCCAGGACTGAGCGTTTAAAATCCTTCTTTTTGATTCTTCCCGATGATTCATCTTAAAATAAGGATCAATTATAAATAAAACACATATATATAATCGTATCACTAATAACACGGTGGTGAAAGCTCTATAATAAAAAGACACCACATAAAAAAGAACAGAAGTTACCTCATAAAATCATTAAAATTGTTTGTTGTTTTTTTTGTAAACATCTTTATCCACTTTTTTTTATTTACCCAAGTTTTTCTCCAAAATTTCTTGCAACTCTATAAAATAGTTCTCGTCGAGAACTGCACTTAACGAAGAAAAGTAATCCAGTGAGCCTAACTTTAAGTGGTTTTGCTTCTGTTCACTGAAAAAGTCCTTTACTCTCTCAATATAGGATGAGCCAAAAAGACTAGCATAATGTTCAACAAAATACTCTGCCAACATTATCATTTCCATTACCTTGTCGGAACAATTTGCAGGTAAGTGCCTGCTGTTAATACTAGTGGTAGAAACCAACCCCGAATTAATTATGTTGTAAGCAAAAAGACCGCTATTCAAACCTTTTGTGTCAAAGGAGTCCACCAACAATGCAAATTCATTCTTAGAAAAGGGTGTAAATTGAGAACAATAATTTTTCAGTCTTCTTGCAAAGTCTGCTATAGCATAATGGTAAGGTTTATCGAAGTAGTCCTCATTAAACGTTTTATTATGTATATTAAATTTGACAAAGCTTTGATCATCACATGTAATTTGAAGAACAATTGGTATTATCGAGAAATTCGAGTGTATGTCTTGGTTGTAAGATGATATCTCACTGAAAACAAATTTTCTCCTTTGAACTTGCGAATTCGTCGCATCAAATATTGCAACATCACAAATGTCTGAATCCAACTCTTTTATTAGTTTGTCCAATGTTATCCTTGCATATTTTTCCTTCTTTTCTGTGTTCTTGGGACTGAAAAGGTCATCACTAGAATTGTTAGCCAGCTGCATTGATCTCATCCCCAGGTTCCGATAGCTCATTTTCCTTCTTACTTTCCCGGCATTAAAGGATGTGCAACGCAATGAATGTGTTGCTGGATTATTCCGCAAAAATTGAATCAATTGAGACGAGACTGCTGATTTACCCACTGCAGGTAAGCCAACGAGCACGAACACAAACTTTGAGTCCTTGACAGTACTTTCATTCATTAGTCTACTGTAATCCCGCGTTGACTTGAACGTCAGCGGTGACGGCGAGTGAGAGTTCACTCGGGATAGAGTCGGCAAGTGCTCAGTTGATAGATTGTTGAGCGATAAGCCATGTGGTAAAGGAACGTCCGACTCGTTATTTTCGTCTATTTCGTCATTTGCATAGTAGTAACTTGACTTTTGTAGTAATAGATTCGAGTAAACTTTCTTATTCAAAGAAAACAAAGAGTTCTCTGAAGTTGAATTCGATTTGAGCGATCCATTCAAGGAAGTACCACTCATGGTAAAAGGCAATTAACTCGTCCACTAAACTGCCGCCAAACTAGAAAGCACGTATACCAACGCGTATTGCTCTTCGAAAGATGTACTAGGTTCCACTTCGTTCTTTCCACGTAGATAAAACTACTTAGAGGTCCAAGACAGACACACTCGGAAGCAGAAAATTATTGAAGTAGTTCTTAAGCCGAATTGCAAGTTTCGTTGGCTGATTCGATATATATTTGAATTTCCAAACCCCCAGAAACTCTATCTATAAGTGATATGGCGCGACTGGTTGTGACGCATAGAGAGTTTTTTTTTCTCTTAACAGTATCGATTAAAATCATCATTTCTTTTGTGTAAATTTGACCCCTCCGTGCATTGTCCACCAAAAAATTTACCAAGATCGACATGAAAAAAAAATCCAATCCGGATAAAAAGAAAAATAGTGCAAACGTGCATCAGATGGTGGGACAATTTGGGTCAAAATTTGATTATGATTAATCCGCTGTGGTCTCTACGGCCGAATCTTGTATCTTGACTAACGTATCACGTACCTCGGCACAGATTTGATTTATAGTTTGAATTTCTTTCTTCTTGTACTCCACCTGTTCCTCGAGAAGCATGATTAGAGATTCTCTGGATTGGTGAGGTCTGTATTCATTCAGCAAATGATGTGTATTGACGAGTATGGTTCTAATGTGTTCCACCTTCGGCTGAAACAATTCCGGGTTGATGCTTAACACACCGACAAGCTCCAAGTAGTTCAAAAGGAGTGATTTCAACAGTTTCTTGAGTTCTTGAGTTTTGTACTGGTAACTCGTGCTGCCTGCAGCGGTGGCATCTTCAGGCTTCTTGTACAGCTGGGTCAATCCCATAGTCTCTAGATCAGGGAGATGATCCTTCACGTGCCATACACTGCCGAACGCTCTGTACTGCAGTCCTGATGGCATAGACGGTGGGATCAGATAGTCCAGGGCACAGGTAATCTCATCCACACCATTGCCATTGCCATTGCCGTTTCCATTTTTTTTTACTGATTTTTGGTATTCAGCTAGCTGGCTGATATTCTCGTCCGTGAAGAAGGTGATATATGGTGGAGCTGCTGGATATAAAGAGCTGATTTCATTAGTTTCACCGTTAGACATCGTAAAAAACAGCTTAAGAAATAATGCACGTTAAACTTGTGTCAGCTCTGTCTTGCCGCCAACCAAAATCTCATATTCAGCATCGGTGCTTCTCTTTGAAGGTTAACTTTTAAAGGCTCTCCCATAGTTTTAGTATCGCTGCGCACGGGCATGAAAGGTTTATATATCAATACTAACCGCAGGGTTGGAGAGTATAACGTGTCTAATAACACCATCTATAGGATCAGTTCAAGCTATTTGAAGATTTGCTGAGCTTGCGATGAGTGAGATGGATAAAATGGATGTAGATCTAGAGGATGCCGGGTCTGAGGCTGTTCCTGGTGAAGTAAACACAGAGGCGGCTGAACAAACTCCAAAAAAGAAGCCTAAGAAGTTTGAAATCAAGAAGTGGACCGCTGTTGCCTTCTGGTCATGGGATATAGCTGTGGATAACTGTGCTATCTGCAGAAATCATATAATGGAACCTTGCATAACGTGCCAGCCTCTAGCGATGACAGATACAGATACTGAATGTGTAGCAGCATGGGGAGTTTGTAACCATGCTTTCCATTTGCATTGCATCAATAAATGGCTGAAAACGAGAGATGTGTGCCCCTTAGACAATCAGCCGTGGAAATTAGCTAGGGTGGGGAGATGATAGTGCAAGCCGCTGTGGTGTATGTCGATATATATATATATACAGATGGTATATGGTATAAAAATGATGTAGGATTATAACAACAATTTACATTAGTTGAGCATTAGTTGTAGTATCTTGGATCCCTGTAAAATGTGCCCCAGAGACACCACTCAAGACAGTATGATCCAAATTGCTGATAGAATTTTGTCCAATCGATATTTTCGTTATTTTCGTAGTACTCCAAGAAGAAGACATATTGCCATTTCCTTTCTAACGTCACTGTGTTGAAGGGTCTGGTATTGATAGAGCACATATTAACAGAATAATCCTTCAAAACAGTCAAAACATCAACCAATGCGCCGGGATCATCTTGTTTCGTTGTGAATGTTAGCAGATTGACCTTAGATCCGGCACATTTCATAGCTGGCGACTGTTCTTTTCGTTTTTTGAAAACCATAAATCTTGTTGTATTACCTAGTTGATCGTTGATTCCTCTTTGAAGTACATTGACCTTGTTTAATTTTGCCGCAAATTCACTCGCTATGGCTAAGTTCAATACATTTTCGTGTTCATTTGTTTTCGAGTCCATGACTTTTATTACAGCTTCAGAAGTCGAACTCGTATCTAGCTTTTCGAAAGTTGTATTCGGGTATTCTTGTTGAAGTTCTTTCAAATACTGATTTACCTGGCCCCATACCTGTGGATGTGAATACACCCTGATAATTTTGTACTTTCCAAGCTCTGACATAGTAAGATGTTCTCTAGATATCAGACAGTGTTCAATGGAAACATATTGCTCGGCAATGATCTGTAGTGGTGGTATTACTCTGTTACTCGAGGTATCAGGGTTCAAACTCTTCAACATTCTATCCCGCAGTAAATCATATGAGAACACAACCTGTCCATTAGTGGAATTTTCCAATGGTATGACAGCATAATGAATGCATGGATTGTTTTCCAACTCGTCAAGGCACTCCGGAATTGATTTCGCTGGAATAAGATCAAATTGGTCGTGATCATCAAACTGTTGCAGCGCCGCTTGATGTGTATAAGTTCCCTGAGGGCCAAGGTAAATAACGTTTTTTCTGCGAGACTCTGTCATATTGCTTAATTAGTAGAAAAATTGTGATTTAAGTCTTGTGAAGAATATTATTTTTTTTATCTGGTTGAACTGAGGCTCTGCCCGTTGTTGTATTGCCTTACTTGAACTAAAGTACGAGGACGTGAAGTGAAAAATTGAAAACTGATTTAAAAAAAAATTCTCAAATGGCTAGCTTGCAGTACACCCCTCTTCCCTCTTATCTATGAGATGAATATGTATTAGGAAACTTTGCCTACTAATGTAAAAATTTTCGTATATACATGTTCTACACGCCTTAGTTTTCCATTGATTGTGATAAAGAAATCAGTTTATCAACGCTGAAATCTGAAGAGCCTCCAGTGAAATCCTGAAGTAGTTGAACACGTTGCCTTGCGGCTGGTGTTATTTCTCCCATGGCGCCATAGAACCTTTGAACATTCAATAGGAGCAACTGAGCGTCTTGCAAAGAAACGTTCGTGTCAGGCTCAACTTGACCATTCATGAAAATGCACTTCTTCTCCTTCGCCAGATCTGAATGAAACTGGAAAATCGTATGGGGTTTTGAATACTCATTATGAAGTTTGTACTCAGCTAAGGAGGTTATAATACAGTGAGTTGTATTGGGGCCAACAAACTGCCATTGGACATAGTGCAGCTCCACACCTTGTTCTTTATTTGCACCTTCCGCCTCATTTCCCCCTGTTATTACTCTTGGCAACGGCAAAACAAAAACGGGATTTTCCCTCACTTTAGTAACCATCTTATTGAAGACATCTAAAGGCACTACCGCACACAGCGAATTGTCTTTGTTCACCCATTTTGCTCTCCAAAGGAATTCTATCTCTTGCTTCGATAAATCTTTGACTTTATCAAGCTTCAAGAATGAATCAAAAGTCTTGAACGGAGTGGCGGACATGTTGGGATCGATTGGTCCCTTCGATTTTGTCAATCCGGCGTTATTTTCCGACATTTTCATTCGTTGTTCGTAATTTTCGAGCTCTTTTAATGGATCAATCTTACAAAACTCCCTTTTTTTCCTCAAGAGGTCTTCCTTTGATTTTTCTAGAAGTTCTTCGACAGTTTCGAACCCTTTCTCTCTTGCTTTCGTCAGTAACTTTTCCTTGTATGGTTTCTGCTTAAAGTCCGTTGAGTAACAGCTTTGCTGATATATAGCCGGCTTGAATGTTTTACCAATAAGAGCACTTTTCTCTTTTGACACGGCCCTGCTTATAAGCTGCAATTGAAAACTCAGTATTCCTTGACGTAGTGAGCCCATTCAAGACCTTCAATGACTGTGATAGATATTCTTAACAAGCTTTGATGTGTTTTAAGTCTTATGATATCCTTTCATTTCTTTTCGCAAATTGGCACATTCTAACTGACATTTGAGCGCTAAATTGAAAAAATTTGTAATCTGGGTAACAACGTATGATCAAAATCGCGTTTTAAAGATATACCAAAAAGACATGACATAAGATAAAATGATGACGATAATTTTGTAATAGATGACTTACCTCCCAAGCGAGGTGATGTTGTAAGAACGTATATATATATTGTTTGGAATAGTGAATTTGGAAAGCGCTGAAAATTCTGTCTTTTCCCTGAATCAAGAGGTTAATTTTGCGGTTTGTGTAAAAAACGCCTACCTACTAAAGAGATGGATGATAGAGCACTCACAGACCACGATGATCTTCTCCTGCGACTGATGGACCGCTACAAGCCCCATCTGAGGCCATATGCGTATCGGTTACAGACATGGGAACAAGTCTTGGAAGAATACAACTCGCAAACTGGAAGTAAATATCGGCAAATCAGGACTTTAAAAAAAAAATTCGAAAAATTAAGAGACGCTTACACAGCTGGTGATGACAAGATTGAAGTTGGTAATTTAGAATTGTTACAGAAGCTTTTGAGAGAATCACATCAACAAACATCGGCAAGAAGTCAATCGCAAATGACAAAAATTCATCACTCAACAGAAGGTGAAATAATAGCCGGGAATTTGAAAATAGCCAAATCAAGAGATTCCCACTTAATCTCACAGCGTCAAGATAATCTCAAAGAAAATCTTTTAGAAAACGAGAAAAATGCATCGCCATCCAATGATACCAGCAGGGAAAGCAGTGGACCAAATCAACCTCCTCCATTAGATTCTATTACCATTGGTTTTCCACACAGCCACGGACATCCACACAATGACTCGAAAGCTTCGGAAACATCGTCTCCCTCTCAGATACCAATTGCATCATCTTCATATGATAGGGGACTGGGGCTAACGGACAATCATCTGGATCCCATAAATAATGTGGCAAATATAGAGGCTGCAAAAACTAATACACCGTCAACAAAAGGATCTCCAGAGGATGAGCACGTTAATGCCCAAATGAATACAAGGGTACTATCGAATTTGTTATCTCAATTTGCTACTCAGCATCAGTATAGCAAATCAGTGGCATCATCACAATCATCGCCTTTTCCGATATCTAATATGCCCATAAATAGCCAAGCGAGTAGTTTGACTTTAGAGGTATTATACGCGGAATTGCAAAACATTCGTGTATCACAAGAGGAACTTCGAAACGAAGTACTTTACAGATTGGATATTATATCGGCTGGTTTAGCTGAAAATTTAAATCAAATACGGCAGCAAGGAAAATCGCAAGTTGTTAAAGCTTCAGTCTCTACTGATAACCAATTTCATATTGATAGTCATAATCATAGGCACGGTAATAGATTGAGGAATGATTCTGACGATGATCGGGAGAGATCATTGGGATAGAATTAGTGTACAAATATATATAAAACATAAATCATTACTGGTTTCTCATTTCTAGTAACCTTTCCCATCCCACAGAATCATCCCATCTATTTTTTCCTTTGCTCATTAATGCTTTGATAGTAGCGCGAGATTTATATTTCCAATCTTTGCAAACGAGTGAACCAGGTCCGAACTTACCTTCTATTTCACCCAGTGATTCGTAAGCCGCTATCAAGTCCTCACAGGCATCTACGGTTTCACTCCAAACATTTTCATCGATTTCCAAATCAGGATTATGCGAAATGGCTCTGTACGCTTTTTCATGACAGTCCAATGCAGCCCAGGGTCTTTTTCTCCACAGTTCTACTTTGGCTACCAACCTCCAGCATCTTGCATCACTGGTAATGACAGATGGTAAAGTTACGCAGATAAATTCTGTGCATGATTTCTGATAATGCGTAAGTTGTTGGTTATCTCCTGTAGGGTAATCAGAAGAAATGAGAACCTCAACTAGTTTTTCTACTATTTGAACATCGATTGAGCCATCTCCTGATTTATCTCTCCGTATGTCGACCAATTTTTTACATGCCAAAAGAACATCGTTCCATTCATTTAGTTTAAGCGCAACTAACATGTAATTCTCCCAAATTCTCCAGTTCTTCTGTGCATCTGAAGAAACGGCCTTCCTTAAACAACTAAAAGCTTCTTTGAGCTTTCCTAATTGAACATAAGCAGCGCTTAGGTTGGACCAGGACAATGCGTGTGTGGGATCAAGAGATACGCATCTCGAAAATGCTTCAGCTGCTAAGGCCATTTTATCACATTCTAACCCTACGCATCCGTAAAAATACCATGTATCGAAACTTAGAGGATATTGTCTCAAGGAATCATTTAAATGTTCCAAGGTGGCATCGTAGTTTCTAGAAAGACCAGATGACGCAGGGGGATTGTAAAAGTACCTAGCCAAAGAATTCTTTGCGTTGACGTATTTGCCAATTTTCCAACTTTTTTCCCATAGACCAGGATCTTGTCTTATATCACCTAAAATTGACAAAGCTCTCGCATCATTGGGGTTTTCCTCAATTCTTTTTACTAACACTTCTTCAGCTTTCTTCTCGTCGCCAACAGCTGCATAGCACAGCGCTATTTCGCAAGACATCCGCAATCTTTCGTAGATTTCAATGGCTGATCTCAGCACACCCAGTGACATATACTTTTCTGCCAGTGCCGCATCCAATTCCCAACGTGGAAGCAGTGGGATCTGGTGGATGTAACTCAGTCTTAAATGAGAATTTATATTGCCCTCCGGTAGTAGTCTGGATTCTATTCTTAGTCCCAATTCTTCCACAAGTGACTGCATCTGGAGTATTCCCCTTTCAACAGTTTTGGCTTTTGATGTTTCTAAGATTGATCTTTCCCATAATGCACGAGAATAAATAGTCCAGTTCTTTACACCCTCTTGATAAATAACCCTCGAGATTAAAGCTTTGAGCTCTTCTTCGACTAAGGGATCTTTCGCGGGGCTACTTTGCCTGATAACGTAAAATCTTAGCAGTAATTGGATATCATCATAATCTGCCAACTTAGGTTGCGCATTAGGGTCTAAAAGCATCAATTCTTTTGGTATATTCTCTTGACAAAGGGCTAAAGGTAGAAGCTTTTCTTCCTCAATTCCTGCATCTACGTCAAGTCTTTGCTTTTTTACCACCTGCTCATCTAGTGGTTCATCTGCAATGCTTTCAAAAAAGGGTTTTTCTAACAGAATCTCAGATTCCAAATGGAACTCTTCTGGCGAAACATTTTCTATATTGGATTGATTTTCTCTGAATAGCTCATCTGATGATTTTGCCAATATAATTAGTCCTGAGTGACTCTCCCTTTGAAATTTCGTTCTTTTTGCACGGGCACCAGTGAGTACAAATTCAAACTTTCTCAATTTTTTTACTTTTGTCAGTGAAGCTAGGCAAAGCTGTTCAGTATTAATAGCTAAAGAGCATTTGACATTTTCCAAATAGAAAATGGTGTAAATGCGTAACGTAACGTCTTGAGAACTGTGTTCAGGCAGGTCATTTGCAATGGCATGAGCTAAATCAATCGAACTAAAAATTACTGATAGCACGCTTGGTATGATACCTGAGGGTTCAGGCAAAAGAGATAGGTGAACCAATAAAGCTCTCCCTAGCCACCAATGTGCCACAGAAGAGAATCCGCTGCTCGTCAATGTTGCAATGTCGGGGACTGCCATATTGCTATCGGTTGCATTTTCAGACAACACTGTCTGGTTGGTAATTTTCTCAAAAATCAGCAAAGAGAGCACTAGGGAAAGGGGATCGTCGATCAAATCATACGCTTGCTGGCCACCAGATGACAGAGAGGCAATTAAAAGTCTGTTTATCTGTTCTGCTTGTTCTGTATTACCATTTAATAGGATATATAAAGAGCTCCTCGGTGGTAACGGACCAGTATAATTGCTCTGGAGAAAGGTCTGCAGTAAAGAAATTGCTAACAACAAAAGATGTTCACTGTTATCACAAAGCTTCTCAAGTATGGAATTCCTCAAAACATCGACGATGTTCGCATTATCAAGGGCAGACTTCAAATTCAACGTATCTTTTAAAGGGAGTACTGCTTCCTGGAATACCAAACTAGGGCGCCCACTCAATATATGTTTAGCCCACTCAATGGATTTCGCATCACAGTTTTCCAAGCCGTCATTCTCTAATACTTTGGTGTCAGAAGCCAATAAAAGATGGCTATATAGAAGAACAGACATTGAATGAGCGTACTGAAGGCTTTTCAGAAAGAATAAGACCCAAAGGCTACGGGCCAGCTCAGTAAACACTAGTTTTGCTTGTTAATAGACCTGATGCGATGACCTTCAGCTCTTAAAATTTTCAAATCACACATCACGTAAGAACAACATAGCCAGGAGTCGCGTTATTATCCAGCAAGTCGCGTTATCAAAAAGAGGGCTTTTTTAATGAATGAGATACAATTTACTCAGAATTTATCAACTAAGGAGCTCTGGTTATCTCAGTATATAACTTAACAATGGCAAGTATGTTACTCTACTAAAGCTTTTTGCTATTTCGGGGCAATTCACTAACTAGTGTTTAAATTTAGCGTATCAACCCTATAAAGAATATTCTTCTGTGGGTGGCGGCGGATTTGAAAACACAGAATCAAGGCCTCAAACTGGCGAATCCACCGCCTCTCCCAGTCGCTCCACTAGACTTACGCCAGTAACAATAAAGGAAGTTTTGGAGTCTAGGCAAGAGGTTCAGGATGGACCGTACGTTGTACATTCACAGGAGTTACACCACATATGTTTTGTTGGCGTGGTAAGGAATATTGTTGACCATACTGCCAATATTGTGGTAACTGTTGAAGACGGAACCGGCCAGATTGATGTCAGAAAATGGAGTCAGGATGCCAAAGATTTGGCCACCAGCCAGGATGATAATATGAACAAGAATTATAATTCTCAGTTGGCACAACAATATCATATTGGGACCTATGTCAAGGTGTTCGGTGCTCTCAAAGACTTTACAGGGAAGAAGAACATACAGTACGCCGTAATCAAGCCTATAGAATCGTTTAATGACGTACTGGCCCACCATTTGGAAGTAATCAAATGCTTCGCCATCGCAACAGGCAAGTTTCAGCAAGTTCAGGGAACAAAACCGATAGAAAATGGAGCACAATCACTTTTTGTTCAAGATACCGGTTCGTCAGATGATATCGCAGGGACTGTGTTGAAGTTCTGTAGAGAACAGTGCCAGGGCAAAGATGCCAATTCCTTTGCTGTTCCAATTCAACTAATAGCGCAAACTTTGAATATCAGCGAGGCCACTGCCAAGGACTGTTGCACAAAGCTAACCGAACAGGGCTATATATATCCTACACTTACTGAAGACCTTTATTTCGCCATATAGAGTAAACAGTATCGTTTTTCTGCCATACTCAGAGATTTTTCATTTTTTTAGGCTCACGCTAATTTTGCGACGCATATTGAAACGCCGGAGCTGACACAAAATAATATATATAATTAATAAGTAGCACGATGAAAGAGAAGGTAGTATCTCATTATCAAGCATTACGTACCCGACGTTATTTGTATAGGTCTGCTGCCTCGAGTTTAAAAGTGGAAATATGATTTTGCCTTCAGGTATTAGTTCAGTTTGGGCAGCTGCGGCTTTTCTGACATTTATACCAATGAGTTATGTCAGTGCTCTTATAGATCCAATCGAGGTTGATGGTAAACAATTTGTTTATTCTTCAACGAAAGAACCTTTCTATATAAGAGGTGTTGACTACCAACCGGGCGACTCATCAGATGTGAATTATGAACATGACCCGCTCACAGATGCGAATGTTTGTGCTCGTGATATTCTTTTGTTTCAAGACTTAGGAATCAACACAATTAGAATTTATTCTGTAAACCCAGATCTGAATCATGATAAATGTATGTCGATGCTTGCTACTGCTGGGATGTATTTGATCCTTGATGTGAACTCTCCACTACCAAATCAGCATTTGAATAGATATGAACCATGGACATCTTATAATCCAGTCTATCTTGAACATGTTTTCAAAGTTGTTGCTCAATTTTCACACTACAATAACACACTTGGATTTTTTGCCGGTAACGAAGTAGTGAATGATAGAAGATCTGCACAATATTCTCCTACGTACATCAAGGCCTTGGTGGGCGATATGAAAGCTTACCAGGAAGAGCACTGTGAAAGAAAAGTTCCTATTGGCTATTCGGCCGCTGATGACCTGAATTATAGAGTTCCTTTAGCAAGCTACTTGGAATGCTCTGAGGATTCTACAAATGATATGAGTGTCGATTTTTATGGTGTCAATTCGTATCAATGGTGTGGGAAACAAACGATGCAAACGTCGGGTTATGATAAATTAGTTGATGCTTATAGAACCTATTCGAAACCTGTGTTTCTATCAGAATTTGGATGCAATAGAGTTTTGCCTCGAACTTTTGAAGAAATAAGTCCTCTTTATTCTGGGGATATGTATACAACTTTTAGTGGAGGCTTGGTTTATGAATACTCACAAGAAGACAATAACTATGGGTTGATCCAATTAGATGACGACGGTAATGCCCAAATATTGCAAGATTTTCACAGTTTGAAAAAACAATATGAAAAGGTAGAGATGCCTTCTAGAGAAGACGTGGAAGAAGCTATAGCTAACGATCCTATTATGTCAGAAATCGACAAGAACCATTCTCCTCTTTGTCAAAGCAAATATGAAAATCTAAATATAAAGACGAAAATAGAGAAAGGTTTAGCAAGCTCTTTGATTAAGCATGGAGTCTCGGTAGAAAAGGGAGAATACGTACCTTTAACTGAAGAAGATATGGAGACTACATACGCGATCTCCGATGTAGACGGTACGGATTGGAAAACAAACAGAAGGATTAAGGCCATTAGAGATGCAGAACCTATAAGCTTTAAAGACCCTTCTGAGTCCAAAGATGACGAGAATTTTGAAGAACCCAAGAGAAACTCCTCTGATTTGATCAACGTCTCCCTTTGGTGTATTTTATTTGCATATCTATTAAATTTTATGTTTTGTTCGCTATAAGTTACTGATCACCGAAAAAAACAAACTCAATAATATATAATACAATATCGAACTAATGTATTTGCTATGGCCAGTCTTTAACGCTTGGTCATTCGTTTTGTCCCATAAGAGTATAGCATGACTCCATCTCTGTCTCGAACTTCGATAGGCACGTTGACATTCAAAACAGGTTTCAACAAAAGTTCCCAGTCGTATCTCGATCTAGGTGTGCAAAAAAGCCATTTTCTGAGCATTTGTATGTGCACGGATTTGAATTCAGACAGAGACTTCAAAAAGCACCAAAGGTTTGTATTTGGTATATCTTGAAAGCATTTAGAATTTTTATAATTGTTGAAGAAACCATTATCCATTTGACCCAATATCTCCGACTCCATCAAATCGGACTGCGGTTGGTTTTCGTGAAACTGTAGTAAACAGTTCTTAAAACATTCTCGAACTGCGCCATCCCAATAGTTTTGAGTTGAAACGGTTTCCGGCACAGCGTTATTCTCATTATAGCTTGGTATTAGTGTCTGCTGATCATCATCTAGAGACCTGATCGTTTTTTCACAAAAATATTGTGGTGACAAGGGGAAGACATTTGTAAAAGGAATATTTACAACGCTTATATTAATATTTTTACGGGGCAATCTATCCCACAGCTTTTTGAAATAGTGATAAAAGTAGTGGAATGACGGTATTCGCAATTGGTGAAAATACTCGTCTTGAGATTTGGTAATGTATGCTTGACGCTTTTTATTTTGTCCGTATGGAATTCTTGGTAGGTAGTTCAAATTCAGGGAGATAACTACCGCAGTCGTAGGCGGCGGTGCCTGTAGGCATATGTCAACTGGTTCTTCAAATAAAGTTTCTGTGAATGATGCGCAATCGCTATCACTGTCAACTTCGGAATTTGGAATATCATCGTTATAGTAATAATTATCGCTTACTAGCTGCTGGTTGATAAAGCATGGACTGTTACAGTCTATCGTCAAATCTGTAAGTGACGAGAAACAGCTGCACAATAGCATGTCGTACTTGCTGGTAAAGTTCAAAAGTTTCACATTCCTCACACATTTGAAATAATCGTGAAAGAGCTTCAATATACCATTTCCTGGGATTATCTTGCAGGATTTCAAAGTCAATAAGTGAACTGTCGAATGCAAGTCATACACACCAGGCGCATCCAAACGTAAATGAAACGGGACATATTCCAGAGGGGTATCAAGAGAATCATTGTCAATGATCAAATCTTGCAAAATCAGTTCATTGATTATTCCAAAGCAACATAATAGGTTAGGTCTTAAATAAACCTGTTGTTTATTCCTTTTATCCAGAGTCGCTCTTATTTCTAAAGTTTTAATTCTACTTAGGGAGTAAAATTTCTTCTCATAATCAGCAATAAATTTTGTGGATATCTCAAAACTACGAAGATCACCACTGTTGATGGATTGCTGACCATTTATAATCTTTTTGAAAAAATCCCTCGATCCATCATTAAACACTGAGTACCATAAAGGAATCTTAAAATTCGGTTCCACATTCGTGAGTCTGACATGGCAAAGATTAGGAAGATGATCTATAATAGCAAGCATCAGCTCAATATACGTATAATGGCTATATTGTGATTCCAGCTTGTTTAACTGTTTGTAACACTCAAACGGTGGGACATGGCTCGTGTCCTGCGGTACAATGTAGTTAGTACTGCCAAGAAATGAGTTGCTATTCGAATTTGATTGCTTTCTGGTTAGGGAAGAAGACCTTGAATTACTGGAAACTGTCCGACTTTCGTTATTGAACACGTACGAGCCACCGATAACGGAGGCCTGCCCTTTCCTATTATGAAACTTTCCGTATTTCAGTAGAGCATCTTGACACTGGGGATTGCTGAATTCAATAGCCTTAACTAAAAATCTTATGTTCTGAGAATCGATTGACTCCTCCTTCCTGCCTAGTAATGCATTTGCGCTATGAAATTCTGAATGAATTAGGGCATTGAATTTCAATAATGATAGTTTATTATCTAAGACAACATCTTGATAAAGGAAGCGATTAGAAATAATATCATATAGCTGTGAGTTCACTCTGCATAAAGAAAGAAGAGTAGAAACGTCCAAACATTCAAGTATTTGAGTCAAGATTTTGAATGGCAAATTTAACAAATGCAAACTGTCATCCTGCACCTCTGTGGAGTCCGGGCATCTGGTTCCATGCTTCCTTGATGAGGTTTTGCGTTCATGCTTTTTTGGAATCTCAGAAGTAGTGTCCTTTGAAGATAACGAGAAATACTTGGACGTACCAAAAAGCTGTAATCGGTTCATAGTAACTTCATGTAATGCAATCGAGCGCCTTTAGGGCTTCGTTAACTTGTGACCTTCCTGTCCTTTCTGTTTTCGTTTTAGCTTTCTTAAGTTTAGATTTTCGATTGTATTTTAGACGCTAACAATCTATGATATAATTAAGGCCACCACGGGCTGACTCTGTTGCTGAATAGAATGGACTTAAAAAAAATTGAATCAGTGCATTTTCCGATAGCAGCTATCTATGTTATAAACGTGTAGCTTATATACTATGTGTTGAAGTGTGTTCGTATATAAATAACAAGGCGTCCTCATTGGGCATCTTTTGACGGGTTTGGCAACTCACGCACCACTTCATTGTCCAATTTCTTCCTCAGATCTTTTGGTGCATCCTTTGCATAATGGCCTATTACATTCCGTAGATTTTCTGGTATATCCTCGAATACCAGGTCATCTGTAGTTGATGATAAGGATTCTCCTTTGGCCTTTAGGATATCCTCTATGGTAACACTATCATCTCTAAATATTTTCAAATGATCTGCTATAAGGTGTCTTGCGTTACATGATGGACATTTAATCAGGACCGTCCCACCCGTATATGCTTGTTTCGACATGGTGTGCGATGATCTTGTATTGCATTTTTTACATGTGAACGCAATCATCATCATAGGCTTGTCAACCTTCAAAGTAGCCATCTTACTACCTTCATTTTTTCGTTTCTCGTCATTCAGCAGCCTATTGGAGGTAATAAATGACCTACAGCCAATTCTCTGGTGAATAATAGCTTTTATCAATGAAGATGTGATTTTACATTGTTCAGTAATCAGAAGCCGTCTTGGTTGTCTTAGCAGCAAGCTGGATCTCAATAGCATCTTGCGAAGTATCCAACAGATTTCGGTGCAATATTTTACTCATCTAGGTAAACTAATTAGATTGCGACTTTATGCATAATTTGGTTAAAATTTCATCTCGATTTCTTCAATTAACAAAAAAAAACTACTTAAAAGACAAAACACGTAAAGATCTGTTATAGTAATTTTGACAAAAAACAATTGTTGAAGGTTTATGATGGCTATAGCGGGTGAAATTCAGGGGCAGGAAAACCTGTCAGATGAGCAAGAGCAAGAGATAGCGAATATGATTCTGAAACGAGCAGAATTGGCTCAAATGACACGTCAATTGAAGGTGAATCTAAGTAAAGTCCCCAGTCCAAATGTTTCACACGATAGTAACTGCAAAGTGACTAGAAAGAGGAAATCAAAAACAGGTGGTGATAGAGAAATTGAAGAGGCCATCAGCAAAGTCTCACCAAAGAAAAACCGCGTTAAAAACGATGCTGACATCAAGGATAAAGGTAATCAAGATGATATACATCTATCTCCTGTAAAAGCATATCGTAGACCAGGAACACCGCCCCCTGGCCCACCTGCCTCATCGTCTTCTTCGCTGAGAAGTGATGGCGACCTTTTGGGGAAATCAGAAGATATACCAACGACGCCTAAGCCAAATAAGAGTCAAAATATCCCACCGGTAATAGTATCAGGTGTCACTAGCGTAAAGGACAAGGATAACAAGCATGCACATCTTGATCACGGAATGAAACAAGTCATGCGGACGCCGAGACGACTCAGCAATCATACAAGAACGGGTTCTGAGAACGATGTTGCAGTAGATCTACTTATGTATCTCGCAACAAGTCCCTACACATCTTCTTCTAGTCTCAGGGGTTCCAGACACGGTGCCCATGAGATGTCGCACATACCAACAACACCAATGGCATACGGCAATGGCAATGCCGGGAGTGATGACGAGGATGAGGCGATAAGATTCTCTCACCTAAAACCCAGCATCTCAAGCCCACAAAGCACCTTCAAAGTGCCAATGCATGTGGTACACAACAGCATTCCATCATCCGCGTCGCACTCAGAGCTACTCATGGAATCCCCGTCGTTATACATGGTGGCAGCTTCGCCTTCACCACAAAAGAGGATATATGTGAACTTAAGTTCTCACGAATCGCATTCTAATTCGGCGTCTTCGGGTCTTCTTCCGCACGTCCCCAGTACACCGTCGAGAGAGCTCAGAACTTCTGCATCGCATTTACTAAGGACACCAAACTTCAACATGGGCGACTACGTGCATAATCTATTCAGTCCTTCGCCAAGAGGTAATACCATCACTAGTGCTGGAAATGCATCGTCCACATCACAGAACAATCCCGCCGAATCAACAGGAACTAACAAGTAGTACAGTAGCCATTCAAAGTCACACAATGTCCCTAAATAATCCATACATACATTTAGACCGCAATCTTGGCATTCTAATTCATTTTCAGCTCATCGCTTCATATCAACCATTGTAGAATTATACTCACACGTGTGCCTTAAGCACAAAAGAAAAAGGCGTATTTAAGCAACCTGGAAAATTTTACATAGGAGGAATCAGGCAAGGAGAAAAATAATTCTTAAGAAGCTCTTCAAAGGATTCATCAAGAGTTCCCAATACTGTTTACCCCAACACTGTTTTTCACAGGATTTGTGGTATTGGTCATTCACTAGATTATGATCCGTGGGCTCACTGGAAGTGCTACATAAGACAGAAACTCGTGATTTATCGTTCAACCAAGTAAAGTTACAAGCTTTAGAAACCACTGTGGATAGGTACGCAGTGTATTTGAGGAATTGAATAATACTTAGTTTCGAAAACGGTTTCCGTTTTTACTGATGGTAAGGTGAACTCTTGGGTGATATATTATTAGTTAGGTGAGAAAGCAAGACATGTCTGATGGATACTCATCGCACAGCAGGTCCTCTTCGGACTTGTCACCAACTGCCTCTTTGGGAAGTTCAATGATGTCAATGAATACAGAGGACCACAATGAACTGTATGACCATAGACAGCACCAGGACTCTTTATCTGTGCCCAACAATGGTGCAAACGCTGCTATCAACAATAATAGTACGGAAAATGTCCAAAATGTGCCAGGTGCGAGTGTGGCTGCTCCGTTAGCTTCAGATGCTCCTGCGACATCTCCCTTGTCATTGCTTGGTGTTTCCCGCGGACGTGGTGTCAGAACGACACAGAGTAATAGCAGTAGTACGGTTCCTATGGCCAGCAGTGGAGCAAGAGCATCGAGACTAGCTCAAACAGTGTCCAACCATAGGACATCGTTCGATAAAACTGAGTTTGGATCGAAGCCTAAATTCAAAAATACTAAAAAATCAAAGGCCTTACATTCGAGACGCGGTTCAAGAAGTTACTCGATCTCAGAGAATATCACGAAGTTGAAAGAAGACCTGACTTCTTCCGCAAATGCTAGTAGACCTCCAAATCAGAGTGCTGACTCTGCTAACGCTCCAAATCAGCAAAGGTCTAGGGCTAATTCAACTGCATCTCAAAATACTAATAGCAACAAGTTGAATTTAACTCGTAGCATTTCACATCTCAACACAGGTAACAACACTGGAAAGCAGCAACAACGCAGGGCTTCATTCGATTCTGATGATTCGCAAGCTTCGCGAGATTCGATGGAGACAGAGGAAGATGTTTGTTTCCCAATCGAACCACAATATCATATACGAGTTAATGGTATTCATTTTGGTGAACTGGAGGATTTTGCAGAAACGACTAATGAGCAAAGAAGTCACTATATTGAACCAGCAAATATGCAAGGAGCCTACGAAAGTTCACCTGCTTTCAGAAACGGCGGAACTTCAAGTTCCACTTCAACAACTATATCATCTGCAGCGTTAAAATACACGCCTCCAAAACAGACAATTGAAAAAATAGGATCTCATACGAGTAAGAATTATTTCAATCCGCAACCTGGTATATCTTTTGGAAGCAATAAAATTGAACAGGAGGACCAACACGACACGTATGAGAAAGAGCATTATCAAAACAATGGACAATATGAGCAACAGCAATCACTGTATACTCCGATGGAACCACCATTTTACGTTCCAAATAGATTTTCATTTTTTTCTTCAGAATCTGAAGAAACTGTACATGCTACTGATATCCCATCTTTACTTAAACCAGGACAACATTTTTCAGAGTTATTCAGAGATGGGGAGCCAACTTGGTGGCTAGATTGTTCTTGTCCTACTGACGATGAGATGAAATGTATCACTAAAGCATTTGGTATTCATCCTTTGACCGCAGAAGATATTAGAATGCAAGAAACTCGTGAGAAAGTTGAATTGTTCAAATCCTATTATTTCGTTTGTTTTCACACTTTCGAAAACGATCATGAGTCTGAAGATTTTTTGGAACCAATAAATGTCTACATTGTTGTTTTCAGATCTGGCGTTTTAACATTTCATTTTAATCCAATTTCTCATTGTGCCAGCGTCAGGAGGCGTGTTCGTCAATTACGTGATTATGTGAATGTTAGTTCTGATTGGATTTGTTATGCGCTTATTGATGATATCACCGATAGTTTTGCCCCAGTCATTCAATCTCTTGAATACGAGGCAGACTCCATTGAGGATTCTGTTTTTATGGCCCGTGATTTAGATTTCGCTCGTATGTTACAGAGAATTGGTGAGAGTAGACGTAAGACTATGACACTGATGAGATTGCTAAGTGGCAAAGCGGATGTCATCAAAATGTTTGCCAAGAGATGCCAGGATGAGGCTAATGGTATCGGTCCGGCATTAACATCACAAATTAATATTGCAAATTTGCAAGCAGCAGGAATCAATCACTCTAATAAGGATACGATGCTGCAGCAAACTACTCAACCAAGGGGCGATATAGCTTTGTATCTGGGTGATATCCAAGATCATTTACTCACAATGTACCAAAATTTATTAGCATACGAGAAAATCTTTTCGAGATCTCATACAAATTACCTCGCCCAATTGCAAGTTGAATCTTTTAATTCTAACAACAAAGTAACAGAAATGTTAGGTAAAGTTACAATGCTGGGAACCATGCTTGTGCCATTAAACATCATACCAGGTTTATTTGGTATGAATGTGCGCGTTCCAGGTGGTGATGGTGTTGGAAGCTTTGGTTGGTTCTTCGGTATTCTGAGTGTAATGGTTTTATTGGCTCTTTCTGCTTGGTTCGGTGCATCATTTTGGATCAAGAGAATTGATCCACCAACTACTCTCAATGAGGCTGCAGAAAGTGGAGCAAAGTCTGTAATTTCAAGCTTTTTGCCCAAAAATACCAGAAACAACGAGGGTAAGAAGGTACCAGCTGCTTCTAAATTCAACCCACTACATCGCCAGTATCCTGGACTGCCGCCATCGAATCATTCAGTCGCAAGCTTACCAAGTAAGTACAGTCGTTACGATTGAAAAAGACAGAAGAGGCCGCTACCACCATATTGTGATATGTGTAATTATATTTTGTTTTAGTACTTGATCTTCTTTGACAGCTCTTCTAGCCGTTATTTTTTTGTAATATAAATTACATATAAATTACATATATATATAATGAATCCTATTGCATTGATATTTATTACGAATTCTGCGTCAAAAATGAAGGCAACGCGATTCTATGAAGATGACTTGTGTTTTCTTGCTTTGTGTACTTTTTTTTCAGTCTTAGAATCTGAATCAACAGGAATGATAATAGACCCGTCAGTATTCCCATCCGAAGCTATCATACCATTTTCGTTCTTGAAAACTTCTTTTCTCCATTCCCTTAATCTTTTAGCCTTAGTAACCTTTCTTTTGTCCCTCATTCTTTGTTCCTTTGGCCTATATGGAGCGAATTTTTTCAATCCAATGAACTGGTTTAATTGAGCATCATCTGCTGCAAAAATTTCCTTCGTTGTAAGCCCAAAACTTTCAGGGGACACTTCACGATAACGGAATTTGAGGTCTTGCTCTTCCTTAGAACGTGCTCTTGATTTCCTTTCTTCTTTGCTTTTTTCGACCTCATCAATTATAGCTAATTTATTGTCCTCTACTGCATTCTCAACTAAGGCTCTTAGGTTTTTCTTTTCCTTTTTCTCTGCCATTTTACCTTTTTTCTTTTCCTTTCTTGACTTGTTGCTGCTTTTTTCATCTTGGTGCTTGTCTGTATCTTGTATATCATCCTCCTCCTCTTTCTCTACATCGACATCCTCAGCCTCTTCAATATCTTGATCTTCATAGAAGTCAGCCATCACTTCATCATCGTCATCCCAGGTTGGCTTTCCTTTTTGCTCATAGAACTCTTCATTAAACAATCCACTTAATACTTCATTCCAATCCTCCTCTTTGTACTCATTGTTCAGTAGAGTATTTGTAATTTTCTTAATCATGGCCTCGTCAATATCTGCGCCATACTCTTTTTTCAATTGTTCCAAGACATCAGTCAACTTATGAACTTTTTCGGTCTTCTTCTTTTGTATTGACCTCTCCGTTTCTAACATCTCTTTGTTTTTTATCTCTCTCTCCTCTTCTCTCTTTTTCCTACGTGATTTGGAAGCAGCTCTTCTCGCGGTAGCTTGATTACGTGCATAAGAAACAATATCTGCAGAATTTGGATCCTCATAGCGGAAGTTGTAGGCAGTCTCAAATTGTTCTACCGCATCTTCAAATTCATCATCATCTTCCTGCATATCTGAATCATGATCAAGTGACACAACTTTATCACCCTTTCTTGGAATCCAAGCTTGATTATTGATAAATTCGTCTAAAAATTTTTCCTGATTCTGCGCAGGATCAGGCAGATTGAGGTTTGATTTTTCAACTTTTTTCGAGGGTGTTTTCTTTTTCAAAAAGTCCTCGTCTTCTTGATCGCTCTCTACTCCTTCATCAAACGCGTTTTTGATTTCATCTAACAGCTTAGTCTTTTCTTCTTTTTGCTGGTCAACGTACGACTGCTTACCGTCAATGGTACTTTCCTCTTGCTCTTCATCTTCCGCAAATGTATTTCCTGCTAGAATGTTCATTCTGTGGTAATCCTTTAGGTAAATTGGTTTATGTTTCTCATTTTTCTCGTTTGCATTGGCTGTCCTTTCAGCATCATGAAAAAATCTGACCTTAGGATTGAATAGAACCTCCTTATCGTTTGCCCGTATTGCCTTGAGGACTTTCTGAATACCCTCCTCAACCTCTTCCGTGATCAGTTCACCGTAATCATCCTCCTCTTCGCTGGAAGATTCATCGCCACTAGCGTCAGAGATTTCTTTTGGTGTTTCTATTGTCGGAAGTTCTGTTTCTTTATCTTCTTGAGCACCAATCTTGACATGCACTTGTTTGGCTTCTTTTACAGCGGTCTCTCTTGCCTTTTTAGCACTTGATTTCTTTCTGGGCATTTCACTAAATATGCAACAGATCCTATGTCGATAATGGTCTCACTACTCGTATCGATGAGATGAGATGAGATGAGATGAGATGAGATGAGATGAGATGAGATGAGCATCTGTTACTTTTCAATTTTCGCATTGTTTCCAAAAATTTTCATGGTGGTCCGCTCGCGGTCTGGGTGGGATACGATTTTTGATAGCGTATCAATAAGTGAAGTTAAAGAACGATATTATAAGGGAGACAAGGAAGGCAAGTGAACATATTGATACAGCTATTGCTCGCAAGCTTGCCTTTCAGTGCTGTTATCTCAATATATAGGTGGAATGGATTTGGAACAAGAACGTGGAATTTTTCGTTTCCCCTTTAAATTTCCCACGTCTGCTGGTATCAGGAGGTTGTGTGTATATTTCTCAGGGATCCTGTATGCAGTTGGATTTTGGCTCTTTCTCGATGCCGTGATATATTCCAAGCACGCCAATGCATCGGATGTTCATGTCACCTTTGTCGATTGGATACCTTTCCTCTGCAGTACTTTCGGTACGATGATTGTAAATTCGATTGAAAAGAACAGACTGTTACAGGGCGCTTTATCTTCCGGCAGTGGTATAACCTCATTAGGAGGAGACTCTCTAGATTCCTCCGTAGCATGGCAGGCTCGCGTCGTATTATTTTTCGGCTTTGCTCTATTGGCAGGTGGATTATCTGGATCTATTGTTGTCTTGATAATCAAATTTTTAGTCAAAAATTACAATACCTATCCAACTGTTGGCATGGGTATAAATAATGTTTTGGGTAACTTTTGCATTGTCTTGAGCTGCATTGTTCTGTGGATCGCTCAGAATATGGAAGATGAATATTCTTATTCTTTGACGCTTTGAACAAAATTCAAAGCGGCTTTTAAGAGGAAAGGGACGTGAAACCACTCATTTCCGATACATATATCCTATTTCTCCCATAAAAATCAGACGGTCAATTGGTATACTAATGATGTGCAAGGTAAATTACTTTTACATTCGATATCCCAAAGCTTCAGCGGGAACTCTTTGAAATACTTTAGTTTTAAGAATCAATAATAAAAACCATATACGTGCTCGTAAAGTTTTGAAGTACTTCTAAAATTTTTGTAAAGCTCTAAAATTCGAGATTAATTTTTAACGCTGACTCGTATTTGCACCTGTCGCTGCCAGACGCATGCCATAATACGGGCACGCCTTATCCATTTATTCGGAATGTGCACACTTTTTGATGTATTTGAAATAGATATGAACTATTTATAAGCAATAAAAGACTGTTACGCAGAGCTAACCTGTCTGTTTGCATTGTAAGACTTTACAAAGTCAAGGTTAGCAACGCATTTGGGCATGGTCACAAAAGCGTTCAGCCGCGTAGTGAAAGAGTGGATTACTGAATGGATGGTAATCGTTTGAATATCGAAGTGATATTCACGTCTATGATATCTACAGTTACTATGGGAAACCAGCAATATTAAAAAATGTCTTCGACCTTTCAACAAGAAAAGAAATTTCAATCGCCAAAGTATTACTTTGGAAACCTTTTACATAACATGACATTACATGATGAACTTTTTGTATCGATGATTTAATAATTTACATTTGCTATTATTGATATTAGAAAGACATTGTTATATGATCGCAAATACAGGAAAGATTTATTGTTTTTTAGAGACATTAATTTATTCATTCAATCAACTGTTGCAGTTTCTTCATCGTTTCGTAATTTATTCTTTGGTGGTGCAATTTTATCGAGATACTCGCCTATCACTTGCAGTTCAAATTGGCTGAATTGAAACAAATTTGGTAGTTGAACAGGTTGAGTTTGACCTCTGGGGAAAAAGTATTCTTCCTTTTTCAGATCACCGAAGAATGCATGAGCTAATATTCTTCTTGGTGACAACCTCAATTGAGGTTCATAAACCAGTACTTTCATCAATAAATCAATTCCGTCTGAGCCTGCATGACCGAAATGTTTTTCAAAGCGTGATTGCGGAGAGCCAGAAAATAACGGTTTAGAAAATAATGGACCATCATATGCTGGGTTAGAAAAGAAAATAAATTTTTTATCTGGTGGACCTAACAGTTTCGCAATTTCCCTTAGTTGCAATAAAGGTTCTTGACCCTGAAAGACAGCTTTGCCTATCAACATTTCGCCTATCACACAACCCAATCCCCATATGTCGATTTGTGTTGTATATTGCGTACACCCGACTATCAATTCAGGAGCTCTGTAAAATCTCGAACAGATGTAACTAATTGACGGTTGGTTTTGTTCCAGTTTTTTCGCAGATCCAAAGTCACAAATCTTCAGTACACCCGTTGTTGGATCAACCAAAATATTCGAAGGTTTAATATCACGATGGCAGATTCCAAAAGCATGTAAATAAAGCATACCACGAGTGATCTGGTAACTATACAGTTTGACATGCTTTAAAGGTAATTCCAATTTGTTCGATGAATAACGGCTAATTTCCAATTGCAGAGTCTCTGGCAGACATTCCATGGCTAAATGCTGATAGACCTTATTGTCTACAGGCGATACATGTGTGAAGAAATATTCCAGTCTAACAACATTCGGGTGGTCTGTTATCCTCAAGATCTGCAACTCACGAGATTTGTATTCTGTCTGAGCAGGAACCTTCTTGATAGCAAACGGACCGTACCATTTCTGCTTGTCCGGAGTAATATACGCTTGCACCACAGTTCCAAATGCCCCATGCCCAATCTTCTTGTACTCTTTCACTAACATTCTCCTCGTATTGTTTGATCTATTGGATGTTACATCATTGGCGATAAACTCCTCGCATTTCGCGCTACTCAAACTGTTGGACATCCCCCCTTTGACAATTGAGAATGATGAGATATGAACTAGCAGGCAAAATGAAATGTTTTGTGATAGCCTTGTTCGATATCTTCACCCACTATGTCTGCACTTTCCTCCTCTTATCAGAAACAGTGAACAAAGGCCCTTCAACGAACTGCGCTTAAATGCAGATTCCTCCGTTTCGTCACCCGAGAAAAGTAACTAATTGACCTCAGTGATTTCACCTTAAGAGCCCTTGTGACAATCTACACTTCGATGAACCTTTGATTGTTGCACGTTTTTCTATCTTGTTGCTTGTTGTTTCTTGTTTATCGATTTATCCCCTGTCTGTTCGAGGTGGCGAACCACAACATACCTGCACGAAAGTCAGTTCTGGCTGATACGTAGGTAGTGATCGTGAAAGCGGCAACGTCAAGATGGAAAGCCCTCCTCGTATGTAGTGACTCCATGCGAATCTCTTATATGATAAAATGAAAAATATGTAGAACAGCACTAAGACAAAGGATATCTATCGTGCGGTTGATCGATAATCGAATCCATCACCGAGACACTATCACTAGCGCTTTTACCAGGTATGCTGGGACTATTCAGAGGGCTCTGCGGTATGGGAATGGCTCAAAGTGGCAGGTGTACGAGAAGTGCTCTAAACATTGCCGGTCTCAATGGCACCATCAGACACAAGTCCGAATCTGCGGATGGCAGAGACGCAGCAAGCGTATTGAAGTTCTCCAGTATCACGGATTCCATAGGCAGAAACAACAAAGATATATCAAATGTGATCAGCCCGATATCGGGGCTCGGCAGCGAGCAAAACAAGGACGACGGAAGCAAGACGGCTCGGAAAGCCCACGAAGTGCCCGTCAAGTACGTCCTCAATTGTATCTTTGGCAAGAACAACAGTCATTTCACATACTCGGCAGTCGTGGAGGACGTGAACTATCTCAGGAACAATCCGGGACTGTCTTACAACGAAGCGTTCCTTTACTACTTGAAACTGCCACAAAGGGTGAAGTTTTCGGTCTCGACAGGTTACTTGGGATTCCGCAAAGCCGCCCGGGGCGAGTACGAAGCATCGTTCCAGACTGCCGCCAAGGTGTTCCAAATGATCCACGAGAAGAAACTACTCAATAAAGAGATCGAGATCGTCATGAAGGATTTTGGCAAGGGAAGAGCGGCCTTCGTTGCGGCGCTCAACGGCAAAGAGGGTAACTTCATAAGGAAACATATTATCAGAATAAGCGATAAAACTGCATTGAAATTCGGTGGTGTCAGATCGCCAAGAACAAGAAGATTATGATTTCTGTCTCTTCCACTGTCCCCCAAGATACTTCTTCTACGTCATCATGTACATATATAAATTCGCAAACAGTCATCGGCCTTTATTCCAATATGATTTCAATAAGTCATATTGTAGTAGTATATAATGAATGAACATGCGTAACATTGGTAAAAAAGAATAATGCAGGACTGTTCTATCTTTCGAGCCTCCTATGTATGTGGTGTGTGGTCTCTGCGTATTTTTTGTGTTATGGATGTGGTGTGTGGGCTCGAATTTTGAAAAGGTGACTTTTCTATCTTGTTTTTTCATAATTCCTCTCCCTCGCGGTGTCGGTGAAAATGTGCAGTGAGTTGGAAATGCAGAAACGCGTGCCCTGACAATGCTGGTGGTGGGTCCTAAGGCTAGGCAGAGATCGCTGTAGCAGTTCCGGACTGTGAGCTGGGCTGCAGTGAGCTGGGCTGCAGTGAGCTGGGCTGAGCTGGGCTGAGCTAGTGGAGACGAGGCCGGGCAGGGACAGCTTCTGCACTCCTGTTTCCTGCTGGCTGCACGCTGGCTCGTAAGGGAACGGGCGCAATAGGTGCTCAGGTTTGGGCCCCGTGTGAGATGGAAGATCGAAGGACTAACAGGCGTTCCGTGTAGTGCCCTGTGGAAGGAGGAAGCTTTGTTGTGGTCATTGGGGTTACAACTGAAAATTGAAATTTTGGATTTATTTTAATATGGTTACGATTAATTACTTTGTTTAAGAACACCAAGAATCAAATAACCACAAGAATGGCTCCATCTGGTATGTTATAACGGCGGAAAGAAGAGATAGACGAGGAATTAATCGAGACAATGCGTAGTCGGAGGTTTTCATCGATAGGAGAAACGAGGATATGGATATGAATACGAGTGGGAGTATGAGAGTAAGTCAGGCGTATTTTGTACTTTTGGGGAACCAATAGATTATTACCCCCATTGATGTATTCAACAAGAGCACCGTTCTCCAAAAAATGATATAAGCGTTGTGCCATCTCAGCGTTACGATTGATTCCTGCCACGCTGGAAACAAGAATCATAGTTTACTAACAATAATTGAAATTTTTATTTTCATTGTAATACAGCTAAGGCTACTGCTGCTAAGAAAGCTGTTGTTAAAGGTACCAATGGTCAAAAGGCTTTGAAGGTTAGAACCTCTCCAACCTTCAGATTGCCAAAGACCTTGAAATTGGCTAGAAAACCAAAATACGCTTCCAAGTCAGTTCCACATTACGTCAGATTGGACTCTTACAAAGTCATTGAACAACCTATCACTTCTGAAACCGCTATGAAGAAGGTTGAGGATGGTAACACTTTGGTCTTCCAAGTTTCCATGAAATCTAACAAGCATCAAATCAGAAAAGCCGTTAAGGAATTATACGAAGTTGACGTACTATCCGTTAACACTTTGGTCAGAACAAACGGTACCAAGAAAGCTTTTGTCAGATTAACTGCTGATTACGATGCTCTAGACATTGCTAACAGAATTGGTTACATCTAATCTAATTTCAGAAAAAAAAATATAATTTTATCATGGTATATTTTCTATTTTTCTCATAATTTTGTATAGTGTTTCTCCTAGGAGAAAAGGTGACAAACAAGGTCTATTCAAGTTTTCGCATCTAAATAGAATTTTTAAACCTACTTAAACTTTAATCCATTGGGAGTTTTGCGACGCACATCACATCATAAGTATTCTTCATCCGATTCTGTCAACATGGTTTAACAAAACCTTAATTATCATCTGAACTTTGCATTATTCTTAATATCGATAGGAATAAATTGATGATATCAAGATAAAGGGATAGTGCGCATTTTATCTCTTCACCGATAAACATTTGCCTGAATATCAGCTGAGTGTCGATAAACAAATAAACGGTAAACACGATTGCACCAATCCAACCGTAAAATAAATTCATTTTTGATCCCATTCCTCCCATGAATAGAAACGAAATTCCAATGCCAATCATTACCAGAAGAGCTAAATTCAACCAGTAATAAATTGACATTGCTGATTCCAAAGCTATTTCGAACTTTCCCGAAAGCGCCATTAGTGTAACTCCTATAACGACCACTGTTGTTACTACAATAGCATTCATGACAATATCTTGTGGAACGAACATTATACTACTACCAAGACAATATGCCTCAGAGATAGTGAAGAGGGACAATAAAATGTATTGCCCTCTCTTGGAAAGACAGTACCATGGTATATTTTCAGAGCGAGCGCTAGTTCCGTTACTGGGTCCAGCTACCAGGGGATCACTTATTTCATTCTCCATCTCATACAACTCCCTTCTTGGAGCCCACGCAATCCAGAGACACGTCACCAACGATACAATGATACCCAGGATATATAAACCCATATGATTCACAATGAATAATTGGAGGCCCTTAGAACGCAGTGCTAACATGGAAAATACTAACGTAGTCAATAACTGCACTGAAAGTATGGAATACACTTTAGCCATAAACTTCTGACGGATTTCAAACTCACACGCCGATATAGTCACTGAATATTTGAAGTCTTCAGGAACATTAGATCGCCGTTGTTCCACAGGTACCTGTACGTTATGATCATGGTTTAAACTTTCGTATTCTTGATATGGAGGCGGTTGGTTAACTTTCGACATAGTCGTATGGGAACTGCTGAGTGCTTCTGTTTGATATTTGAATGAAAAGACGAAAGGGTTGTGTTAATTCTATTTTTAAGGGCTATCTCCAAGTTGGCTTATACTTATATATGCAGAATATGGCCACGTGAGCAAAGCGGCAAAACGGCGAAAGGGGAGGAAAATGACGGAAACTGAGAGAATAGAAAGAAGAATAAAAACCTAAGCAAGAATATTAAAATGTAATAGATAAAATAGATATAAGGAACAGCTGTTAGCTGAATGGAATCGATAGAGAGTTGCAGTCAAATTTTTTGAACGTGTTTTGAAAAAAAAATATGTGTGTACGCACGAGTTTGGTAGACTCAAGATTTGTCAGCGGATCCGATTGACACACCGGCTTCAATGCTACTGCCAATCTTGGACAGACATTGCGGCAGCATAGTGTTTCTCTCATACTTATCCATGACCTCAACGATCTTGTAATAGATATCCGTGTAGCCATTGGCTGGTTCGATAGTTACTGGTACGGAAAAATAGGGTTGGTTCGCAATCAGCGGTAGAAGCTTCCGAGCTGACTCGTTGACAGGGGCTTTTTCCCGGTTCAACAACGATATGTAGAACGTACCCTGGATGGTTCTTGACTTGCCAATAATCAGCGTCAAAAATTTGACGGTCTCCTTGAATGCAGCATGGGCCATCGATAACGTCGCAGAGCCAAGACCTTTCTTGGCCTTGACAATCTCGTCCCCCCCGAATTGAACACGGTGGACCAAATACTTTCTCTCGTCGGCCGAGAGTTGCCAGAAAGGCTGCGCTAACGAAAATAATGGCATTATCGTTTCCCCCGAGTGACCGCCGATCACAGGAACTTGAGGCAGCGGATCCGATATCGTGGTGGGGTCGTGTTTGACCATCACTTCCCTCAAGAACGTCGAAGCACGGACAGTATCCAGCGTGGTTATCCCAAAGACTCTTCTCTCGATCTGCAACCCTTCACTGGCCGCGCTTCGGTTCAGTTTTTCCACCATGACCGGGACCAACGAGTTGACCGGGTTGGAAATGATCAAAACGAACACCCTGCTGAGATCCGCGTGCGCCTCGATGGACTCCGTCAGCTGCGAGATGATGCCTGCGTTGATACTCAACAGATCCTCCCGGGTCATGCCCGGCTTTCTGGGCACGCCCGCGGGTATCAGGATCAAGTCCGTGTTGACCAGGCAGTCCCTTATGCCATTGGGCGTGCTGCTCGAGTGGTACGACACGCTGATTGGCGTGTCCACGTGAGACAGATCCGCGGCGAAGCCCTCAAGCACGTTTTGGTTGACGTCGTAAAGCGCCAGGTGGATGTGTGTGTTCTGCAGGTCCCCCAGGTACATGTTCAGCTGTGTTTTCAACAGAAGCGACAGCGACTGACCGATGCCGCCCGCGGCGCCAAGGATCGAAACTTTTGTCAGACTAGCAGTCAGAGAGTGTGGCATTGTACAAATTCGTACCGCTGGATGTATTATGTGTATCGACTCTATACCGTGGCGAATCTATCTGCTACAGCTCACGAGCAAATCAGGAGCAAATCAGGAGCAACTCACAAGCAATTTACACGCAATCCACAAGCAATCCACCGATTACTCAGACCCAACTTCCGCCAGATCATCCCAAATATCCTCTCCATCGTATACTTATATACCCATCGAGTCCCGGAAAAACGTTTTTATTCTAATCTTGATAATATACATGACACAACCACAGCCGATGTGACGGGGAGAGGAGAGATGACATGCAAACAACCAAAACATGCAAGTTCATGCATGATGGCAATGACACTTGCTAAGAACACCTAGCAGGAAGCCTTGCCGCACCGAAGCGCATTTCGGGCTGTCCGCTTTTTCGTTGTCCGGTTTTTTGTTTTTTTTTTTGTTTTTTCTGCTTACCTGTGTACACTTACTTGATGACGGTAATAACACAGCTGAAGGAAGAAGACGAATGTGGAAGAGAAGGTTTCTTCATTCGACCGAGGCGTTTTTGCGTTTATTATGTGCGATGGGAACGGTTGGGGCCGAGGCAAGAAGCCAGGGCAAGAAGCCATGTCCGGGAGGGATTCTAAACGGCCGTAGGATGCCGTGCGTGCTGCTCGGGTACGACGTTGTACGAGCGGTGAGTGGCCGTGGGTAGCGGGACCGTGTGGGAGCGAGTGCAGTTGAGAGTGGGCTCGTTCGGGTGGACTTCCGGTGTCAAGCAGTGGGACGGCGAGCCGGCTGGATGCATGGCGTCATTGCCGACGTGGCTGTCGTGTTGAGCAGGAGACGTGCGCCAGGGGCATCGCCAGCGTCGCGGGCGTTTTTTTTGTGACGTTGCCATTACCCCGCTTCCACAGGTTGGGGAGGGGCGGGGCGGAGCGAGGGGCTTGCAGATCCCGGATTGCGGTCCGGGACCATAAACGCCGAGGCGCCGGCGTGTCCGGGGCAGTCCGGGCCTGTCCGGAGCGCCAACTCCGGGTCACGCAGTCCCGGACAGGCTCGGACGTCACCTGGGCAGATGGCGATCCGCGTGCGCGCGCATTTTGTACGGGACGGCTGGCGAAGATGGCAGCCGGGTCGCCAGATCTGCGATGAGGTTGAAAAAAAGCAGCGCACAAGCCAAAGTGATGATGCTCGAGTTGGCGAGGCCACAGCAGCGACGATGACAGCTGAACCAGCAACTGCAGGAGCCGCAGCCGCGGCTGCTACGTTGCATGACGATAGGAGATGCACTTTTTACATGGTACAGAAGCAGAGACGGTGCGGTATGATGTGCAAGAAAGGCTGCGACATGTGCAGCGAGCACAGTGGATTTTCTTCGCAGGGCACCGCTGCAAGGCGGGTGCCCTGCCCGCTCGACCCCAAACACTCCGTGTGCGAGTCGAACCTGCGCAAACACCTGCTGAAATGTAGCAAGCTGAAATTGAGGCACGCGAACGACGACAAGCCGTACTACTGTTTGGATTTCAACGCGGCAGCACACCGTTGCCATGACGTCGGGGCAGGGTCCGGGGGAGATGCCGACGGGGGCGTAAACGACGACAACGCCGATATCAACGAGATAATCGTCAAGATGATTCCGATCCTGGAGGATGTCTACTCGAAGAATTTCGTGGACGAGCTCCCTCTGGATGTGAAGCGCAACGACTTCATGCTCAACGGGAGGTTCAATCAACTGGTTGCGAACAAGAAGCATGCGATTCAGCAGTCGTCTCTGATACAGCATCTTTGCACGCGAAACTTAACCCGCAACACGTCATTTGTGGAATTCGGGTGTGGCAGGGCGGAGCTGTCGCGCTACGTGAATCAATTTGTGACGCACGAAAATACGGCACGCTCATCGCCGCATTCTCAGCACTTTGTTCTCATAGATAGAGCTTCCAACAGAATGAAATTCGACAAAAAATTCGCCGACGATTTTGAGGAAATGACGGGGTCTGGTGCTCCGCACCCGATGACGCACAGATACAGGATCGACATCAAAGATCTGAAATTGGACCCGCTTTTGCAGGATGGCAACTATGTGGCGATATCCAAACACCTTTGTGGCGTCGCCACTGACTTGGCGTTGCGATGCATCGCGAATAGTGAAAAACTGGTGCAACCGGGCCAGTTGCAGCTGCAGGGACTGTGCATCGCAATGTGTTGCCGGCACATCTGTGATAGCGAAGAATACGTTAATCCTGCTTATATAAGAGAGCTAATTCGCGATTATGATGCAGATTACACCTCTTTTTTCAGGGCACTCCAGAAAATGTGTTCTTGGGCCACTTGCGGCAGAAAACCAGGCCTGAAAGATGACGACACCAATGGGCATTTCACTCAATTGACCGTCCAACAGAGAGAGTCATTGGGATTTATGGCGCGCAGAATTATTGACCACGGTAGATATAAATGGATTGCTTCAATTGTTCCACAAGATTATAAAGTAGAATTGCTGCGGTACGTTCCACTGAACGTATCGTTGGAGAACGTGGCCATGATCATACATAAATAATTTGTATGAACTTTAAGGGTGTATTTGTAACTTTTAACTTCAAAGTGTACTTTTAACAACTAAACATCAAATGTAATAAAAGATGATATTTTTCTTGCTCGAAGCAAGGCATTGTTTTGCTTCGATTATTCAACGGTCCTGACCTGCATTCAAGCACGGGGACCATCCTACTTAATCAACCACACACATATATATGCAAGCACGTATATGGTTTCGCCTCGCAGCGTATCACGTGATCTATCGTCGCTTTTACTTGTTTTAACGTTCATTACCAAGAACGATAAAATAAAAGATAATGATAGCGTATTAATAAAAGCCAACGTCAATCAAGGAAAAATTTGGCTACGATCCGTCATTCCCACAGGTCATGTCTCGCAAAAAGCGATACTCTGTCTATATACCCACAACACCACTATCACCGATTCTACCGATTTATCCATCTCCCATTGATACAAAACATGCACTGCAGTCATCAAGAACGTCAAGAGCATCGAGTCCTTTCATTACACATAACGACCATCAGGTACCAAATCGGCTAAGCTCACGAGATTCCTCCTCCTCATTCTATAGAGTTGCATCTTCTGGTGTAGATCAGATTTCTATAGATTCTCTTCCTGCCAATACACCAAATATAAAACTTTTACTGATCGGCGATGCAGGTGTCGGCAAAACTGCTGTAATACTGGGATATTGCAACGAGTTGCCATCAAAGGGTCAACTAAAGATTATGAATGATGCTGGTACACCTATTCGCGATAAAAGGAAAAATACAGAAAATCTAAATAGTAGCAAGTCTTCTAAAAGGAAAAATAACAGAACTATTCAAATGAAAAAAAGGTATAGTCTGAACGACTATGAAGAACTTTTCAATAAGAAACATAATTCAAACTCTTTAACAAATTTCACCAATTTAAGCAATGATGAAATTTCTGAAGATGGTAATGAGGAAAATTTGGATGAATTAGTGGTAGAGACAAGGTCAACTATAGGTGTTGATATCAAGACAAGTATAGTAAATATTGATAATAGATTTTTCAAATGTATTTTGTGGGATACAGCAGGACAGGAACGTTATAGAAATGCAATGATACCAATATTATACAAAGACGCCAACGGGATCATTCTAACGTATGATATATGTAACATGCAAAGTTTCGAGAACTGTTGCAATCACTGGTTAAAAGAGGCATTAGAAAATTTTGATCAGAGTGATTTACAAAACATACGTTTTTACTTGATAGGAAACAAAATTGATCTCTATACTGAGAGGAAAGTAACACATGAAAATGTTATTGAGGCTATTGAGAAAATTGAAACAAATTTTAAGGTCACAATTTCTGGAAATTTTGAAATTACGTGCAAATGGCCACATGTTGTCGAAAGGACAGTAAACATGATAATACAAGATTTGGTGGAAAATGCGTGCTACGAAGTCATGGATTATAGTGCTGAACAAACTCCATCATTGGATGGTTCTGCAGAATCAAATAATTCAAAGAACAGCGATAATGAAAGTGATGAAAATACCCTAAGATATCGTCATTTCAACAACAATAAAACAGATAGAAATAAAAAAAATAGTAATACAGTAGATATCTCCAAACCAAATAATTATTTTGAAGTTTCATCCTCGGATGGATCATGCTGTGTGTAACATTAATACAAATGACAATAATAACGATTAAGATTACTAATAATTCTCCTTTTTCGGAAGTTAATCATTAATTAAAATGACTGAAATAACGATCTCTGAAATTTGCTTGCGATCTCTTTTGACCAATATTTTCATTACCAGAATATTCAGAACCTCTATTAATATACACTAACAATCTTCTGGACCATTTATTAAATTCTTGAACACAATTGTATCTCAGTTCCAAATTGGAATGCAACGGAACGATTGTTTCTATATTCTCATCATTTGCTGTTGGCATCCAAAATGCTAGTCTGCCACCCACAGGTAATCGCTCAGAGGCATATTGGAGTAAATCATCCAATAATGCATCCAATGAGTATGGTTTCTTTGTTGGAATATAATCACGGCGTGCAAATGCTTTCGTGCCATCAATTTCAACATTCTCTTTACCAATAAACCTCTCCGGGTTTTTTGCACCAAGAACTTTTATTCCTTCTCTAATACCATACGGTGGATCACATAGTATAGTGTCAATCACAAGGGTTCTCCGTAGCGCATTATGTGTAAAATCCATTGTTAACACATTTAAAAATCTTGCGGAATCTCCATACATCTCAAAGTTTGTGCTAATATTATGCTGGGCACCCTTACCCCTAATCATTCTACCATCAATGTCAGAGCCAATCACAAGTGCACCATAATGGCCACCAGAGCATAAAAATGAGCCTGTACCAGAGAAGGGATCATACATTATACTTCCAGGCTTGACCTGCGCTATATTTGCGCTTACCAGAGACAACTCCGCTTCAAAACTCGTGGTACCTTTGTAAGGTCTTTTCTTCAGATCATACTTCTCTACCGCAGCACGGTCACTGCACTGAATTAAGCGCCCAAAAAATAACTTTATTGGCACCGTTCCAGGTAGATTATCTGATATTGGTTCATATTCTTCTATGACAGTAAAGATTTCTTGTGGCCTCTTCATATCTATCTTGCCTTGGAATTCGACATATGAGAAAGATTCAATCTGTTTCACTCTGTTCGCTTTGCTTGATCCCCTGTATGATTCGAACTCAAATTTAAATGTTTTGGTGCGGTTATCGGACTTGTACTTCTCATAAAACGGCTGCCCTCGTATTGACTCGTGCAGTTCATGAAGGTTATCACCTTCCCCCCAATATTCATATATAGCCCTGCTTAAGATAGACCTCTTAATCCAATCGCTTGCCGCCTTGTCGTCCTCTAATTCAACAACAAAGAATGGACTATCATCTCGATAGCTGCTAAAATCAATCTCCAGTTGGTACAGATCTGCTAGTGATTCTAATTCGGCTCTTCGAAAATTGGAGTGGACCTGTACCATATAAACCAAATATTTCTTTTTCATTGCTGCAAGATGTTTCTGAGTACCAAAACAATTATAAATAACCACAAAAAGCCCTTCAATTGAAGCTCTTTTTTCATTGATAGCTCATCATTTGCATGCGATGAGCTGTATTTTCGTATATGGTCTGAATATTTTTTCAGAGTGTCCGGATCAAAAAGGCGACCCTGGGGAGCCGGACAGAAACACCAAAAGAAACATTTTTGGTGGCAAAGCGGTGGGGGTGGCCTGGGCGAGGAGAGAAAAATTTTTCTCTGGGAGTATAAAAGAGGGAACATTTTCTAGGCAGGGGGCTTCCAGTATTCGTCACAACATCAGCAATCAACAGGTATAAACAACACAGAGATAAACTACTCTCTTTAGGCTTAGATCTTCTGGAATTTTTTTGGTTTTACTACAAAAAGTGAAGTCTCAATCATTTCATAAAAAGAACGTAGCCTCAAGATACTTTTGGTGAAGATTCAGGTGTTAAGGCATCGTATATTATACTTTGAAACTAGGCATATACGTCGGACTTTGAGGTTTTTTAGTCAAGTAGAGGATTTAGGTATTCAAAGACATATTCTTTACATATCGTAAGTTTTGAAGACGAGGGGGAAAGCGAAATAGTAGCATCTCTTCAGTTTCAACAAAAGCACTTGTAGGTAAGAAAACAAACCAAGCCAAAAAATCCATCAGGAAGCAACCATAGCGAACTATTTTGGGAACTATTTTGCTTTTTTGCTTGCATATCGAACAAAAAAAATAACATAATCAGGAGCTCAGCGGGGGAGATTGTTGATTTTATTTTCTTTGATTATTTAATAAACATTCACATTCTCACATTCACATTCGAATTCATACTCATACACTAGGAAATATGAATTCTGACGACGAAGACTTTAATGATATTTACGGGGATGAATCCACATCCACAACAACGGTAGTGGAGAACAAGGAGGAAACTAATAAAGATGCGATCAAAACAACCACCAATGGAGATTCTACTAGTAATGCCACGTCGTCGTTAGATCAATTGGCTGCACTACAGGCGTTATCATCTAATTTGAATAAAGTATCTACACCTAATAGTAATAATAGTAGTAATGAAACTAGTAGTGAAAGTAAATCTAATAATTATAATAATAATATTAATAATAATATTAATAATAATATAGATCAGCAAGGCGTCAATTCTTCAGGAAATCCAAATGAGAAACCAGGTCAAGGAACAGAGATGTCATGGGAACAATTACAACAAACAATGTCACAATTCAATCCACAGCCAACACAACAGCAGCAACAGCAACAACAAGCAGCATTGAACTCCGTTAAAGCTGATTTATCAAGAGATATTTGTAAAATGTTTATTGGAGGATTGAACTGGGAAACTACTGAAGATGCATTGAAAGACTACTTTAGCAAATATGGTAGAGTTATCGATCTTAAAATCATGAAGGACACAAATACAGGTAGATCAAGAGGATTTGGTTTTCTAACATTTGATGAACCTTCGAGTGTCGATGAAGTTGTTAAGAGTCAGCATATTCTTGATGGTAAAGTTATTGATCCAAAGAGAGCCATTCCGAGAGAGGAGCAAGATAAGACTGGTAAAATTTTTGTCGGTGGTATCGGTGCTGACGTTAGACCAAAGGAATTCGAAGAATTTTTTGCTCAGTGGGGAACAATTATCGATGCACAATTAATGCTTGATAAGGATACTGGTAGATCGAGAGGTTTTGGATTTGTCACCTATGATTCACCGGATGCTGTCGACAAGGTATGTCAGAATAAATTTATTGATTTTAAAGGTAAAAAAATCGAAATAAAGCGAGCAGAACCCAGACATATGCAAAAGCAACAAGGCAATGAGAGCAGCATACAATCTTCATCAGGTATGCCAAACCCAATGGCACAAATGTATCAAAATCCAATGATGGGTGGTATGGGTGGTTTCAATCCAATGTTCAACCCGCAGGCAATGGCTGAATACTATCAAAAGATGCAGGAATACTATCAACAAATGCAGCAGCAGACCGGTATGGATTATAGTCAAATGTTCCAGCAACAAATGCAACAAATGTCGATGATGATGCCGGGTTATAACATGCCTGGAATGGGTAATACAGCAGGATCTCCAACGAACGGATCTGGAACTCCAAATGCAGGTGATGAGTCAAACTCCAATAATAATAGTACTTCTAATGTACAAACTATAGGTGGAGAACCATCTTCTGATCAGAAAAATGATGAAGCAGATCCTTCTAGTGATAATGGCGACAATAAGCTACAAATAAATCTACCAAGGGGTCCAAGAGGTCCTTCATCATCTGAAAAAGGTTCACATTACGGCCGCAATGATCGCGGTGAGCGGGGTGAGCGCGGTGACCGTGGCGACCGTGGGGATCGCGGGGATCGCGGGGATCGTAGTGATCGTAGTGATCGTGATTATCATTATCGTGGTGGTCACCGTAACAACTACCGTGGAGGCAATAATAATGGTGGTGGTGGATATCGCGGACGCAGTGGGTTTAACAGACGTAACAATGGATATCATCCATATAACAGATGATATTTTAATCAAGCGTATCGTCAAACCTATTAGAAGCGAATATATATACATACGTATCTCTCTTGGCTTCGGCTGTATACTTTTTACTGACTTGTTAGTTAATGAATTGTTTGCTTTTCGTTTAAATTTCAATTGATGTCTCCATGAGATATGCCTAGCTGCACAATAGCATAGACGTTTAAGAATGATAAAAAAATCCAAATCAAAACTGCAGCAATTGTCGTAAACCAATTGTTTGCCATGTTAACTTTTCTGGTCACAGAACCATCTTCATCTTTAACTTCAGCGTTCATTATAGATTTCTTGCAAGTGAAATAAATTAATGGTGCTACCAAGAATGGTAATAAAATAGACAATACAACTTGTGAAGCATTCAGAGCTTTGGATAATGCAGGTCTACCGATGCATATAGAGACAACAAGACATGGTATCATAGATATAGCTCTTGTTACAAGCCGTCTCTTCCAAGGGACCAATTTCCAATTGATGTGTCCTTCACATACAATCTGTCCTGCAATGGTACAAACAACACCAGCAGATTGTCCACTCAATAACAATGCCACCATAAAAACGGTACCTGCGGCAGGTGCTAAAGTTTTGGAAAGTAAATCATGAATGGTGTACAAATCAGCATCAGCAGCGCCTTCTGTTCCATACAAGGTAGCTCCGGATACGATTAAAATCGAGCAATTGATGAATAGAGCTAATGTGAATAAGGTCAATGCAAGTTCAACGAAAGAGTATTTCATACAATATCTTATCGCTGCTAGAGATGGCTTGTAAGAGAAATACTTGGTCTCCAATACTTCTTCTTTCGATTTCTTGTCAGCAAGATCGGAATCAGAAATCGAATAGTTACCATGACTAACGTCATATTCCAATAACCTTGGCTGAACCAACCCTGAACCCAAAAACAGAGAATGTGGCATAACAGTAGCACCGAGGATACCAATAGCAGTATACAATCCATCATGCTCAAACATTTGAGAAGAAGGCACGAAGCCCCTAAATATACGTCTTACTGAAGTGGTCTTTGGAATATATGCGAGCTCAACCGCAAAACATATGCACACTCCTAGAACAAGTAGAGCAACACCATATTCAAACATTTTGATAAATCGGATCGAAGAGGTACCAGGCTTGTAAACGAACATAATCGCGAAAACATCTATAACTGTTATGACCACACCAGCTGGCAATGGAACTTTTATCAGAATATTTAGAGCGATTGCAGTACCAATGACTTCAGCAATATCAGTAGCTATAATGGCGCATTCGGCAAAGAAATACAGAGTCAAGTTCATCCATCTGGGCAAATATGCTCGACATGCACGCGATAAATCCAATCCAGTAACTGAGCCAAGTTTAATACATAAGCATTGCAGAAAAATAGCAATGAAATTTGACATTAGAATTATGCAAAGTAATGAGAATTGGTTTGAAGCACCCGCACTTACCGACGTGGAATAATTACCAGGGTCAATATATGCAACACTCACCATTAGACCAGGGCCAACAAACTTCAAATATTTGAAGAAACTTTTCTTGAGAGTTTCCATTATACTGACATCTTTGTGACTTCCCTCTGAAACTTCGATTTGCTCTTCAATAATGAATGTATCCTTGACATTCCAATCATCGTTAGACCTTGGGCTATCAGTCCTTTGAGGGTCTGCAATCCTGCTAGTGCTCTCTTGCGGACCTGAGGATTCCATTGTGTTACTGGTGCCTTGAGAATTGATCTTGCCCTTCTTTACTTGAGGCACCTTCCTTTTATACAACAATGCTGCAAGACGCTGAGATGTGGCCAGCCCGAAATTCCAAACACTGCAGTGTGTCGTCGGCTTTAGGATAGTTGGTTTTGGTGATTGTGCCAAAGTAGCCTAGCCATTCATTCTCGCGAAAAATAGGTGCAACAACGGATCAACTAAGGGTAATACGGATACAATCCATATCTTGATCGCAGATTTGGGCTTACAAAAGAACTTTGTGTTTCTTGAACACCCATTTTGAATTGTAGTAAGGCAGCTTTCCTGTTACTGATGACAACGGTAGACTGAAGAACGTTCCTGATCGTACTCGTCTTACCTAGAGATTATTATCGAGTCAACAGGGAACTCAACAACTTACTTAAGTAGTCTAATACGCACTCTGTGAAATCACTAGCCCCTACTTAATCTAGATTAGTTGAACTTTTGGTATATATGACGGTGCTCAGTTCTTATGTGCATGCAGCATTTTTTTATTGGAGGGCCGAGGATATCCATGAGTTACGCAACCTGAAACCATCCCAGAATCGTTAGTTTCAGCAAGATTGTCTAGTCCCGTCTTATCCCTTTCCTGCTTTTTCTTGAATCTCTTTTGAATGATTATTCATCCTGCTTGCCCTTGATCAAGATCTCGTACAATCCTGTTCAAAATAATCTTTTAGGGGAGGAGCTATCGTTGGCCCTACTCACACTTTGACGTAAAGAATCCAAATAATGAGAATGTTCTTTTTCGCTCTTTAAACCGCCGATGGCTTCGAGGTGCAGTGCTTTTAATTGGAAGGGCAGTTGCGATGACAAGATATTGAATTACGAAATAACAAGGTTGTAGAAGTAGCTGAGACTTGTTTATCGCAAATCATGCTAGACCATGACAGGGCTAGACAAGACATATTTCAGTTACTTGCAGGCTTCCACAGATCTACTTCGAATCTCTAGTATGTGTAGTATGTGTATAGTAAGCTGGAGCAGGCAAGGTTTGGTTCACATAATAGTCTCAACAAGCGTATATGCAGTGTGCTGCCGCACTAATGGTGGAATGAAAGAAACGAAGTAAGAAGCTTGCGGTGTACGATAAAGTAGAGGTGATATATGAAGGAGAAATGATTCACAGAAGATGGGCACGGACGTGAAAAAATATTTACTTATATTCTATCGAAGGCTTAACGCAGCAGATGCCCACAGTCTCGACACATTTGCGAGCATTCCAACACCAAAATTAAAAAGATTTCCAAAAAGGCGGCTGAATCTTAATTGAACTTTGTATTAATTGCAAAATGAGTAGATAATAAAATGTACACAAAATATCCTAAGATTAGTGAAATATTTATTCGTCTTCTTCCAAAGTTTGAGCGGCGATACGGTCCAAATCTCTTTGACCGTTTTCAGAGATTCTTCTACCACCCTTTGGAGAGTGTTCAACGACACCGATCTTTTCTAATGCTTGCAAAACCTTTCTGTTGACGGAGCCCGAAGCATTGACGTGCTTGGAAGGTCTGGAACCTCTGCTCTTAGCACCACCGTAAAGCTTGTTCAACTTACCGACGCCGACTTCTTTTCTCATGTAAATGTGTCTAGCAACGGAAGCGGCACGCTTGTAGAACCAACCTTCAGCATCTTGTGGAGGCATTTCGTTACCAGCAGAGGTCTTGACAATGTCAACGTAACCTGGAACGTCTAACTTACCTTGTCTTTGCAAGAAAGAAGCGTAAGCATTGATGAATTCTTGAGCAGCAACGTCTCTGTAAAAAATGAAGGGGAAAATATTGTTAGTAAAATTAACGTTCCAATTCCACGTAAGAGTCTGAAAATTGAATGAATTCAAAATTAAATGGATCCTACGTCTGCGCTGGCTTTTTCCTTAGTGTTCTGCTAAAATTGACTGCTTCCCTTCTTCTGATGTCTTTTGTTTGGTTCAATCTATCTTGCTATGGCACTGCGCATTCCACAGTTCTACCAATGATACTGATGGCTCGTTCGCTGCCATGAAAATGTCTCTATTAATTCACTTTTGTATCTCCTCGAGTCCCTATCTATACTGTAACTTGTGGATTTTCCTTTCATACAACCATTCGCTCATTTGCTCTGGCATCCGTTTATTCATTTATTTTCATCCATTCACTCATTCGTGCTTGATTCGCTATATTTATACGTACCTAACTGAAACACCTGGCATAATGTCCTATTGATTCTCTCTTTCTTTACAAACCCTCTGACAGTACTTAAGAAATGCCTTTACACTTCTTAATACCATTCAAAATCTGCACTAGCTTACTTACCCATTCACCATCAAACCGTGCGCAACCACCGATTGTTGATACTTCCCACACTTACCAGAGCACTAACTGGAATTGTCCCAAGTTACCACCACACCCAGTGTCAGACGAAACTTTCTCGGCCTAGCGAGGGGAAAGAGGCTCCTTCCAGCCTGTCGGCGTAGACTAGATCTGCCACTAGGACAGAGACACCCTCGCACCGAGATCTTTCCATTACGCAGCCAAACGAGAACGGTTCCCCTCTGCAGCTAGAAGGACGAAATGCCGCTAAACCATCTCCAAGCTTGCGGCCGGTCTAACAACAGCTAATACGATGACGCGAAAAAAAATGAAAATATTCAGAAAAGCAAAAATGCATGGATGTTATGTTTGGAGAGGTATGGGTTCACCAAGTCCTGAAAACAGTCCCTCGTAGGAGTATTTTTGTCTGGAGTTGTACATGGTGTATAAACCTGGAAAGTAAAGAGGCATAAGGCGTGGTGGATATAAGATATTCGAATTGAAAAGTTGAGTTACTCTGTTTAATATACATAACATGAAAGATAAAAACTTATCGTAAAAATCAAATGCCAACTAATGCTTGTTTACTGCTACAAATAAACTTATACATGTAAATTTTATAGTAGAAAGAGTAAAACATTAGGTGACAAAATGAAAGTATTAAAGATGATAGTGGTTTAAAAGGTGAAGTATGTAGACATGTTCTTTTATCTAACTTACACCTTGAAACCTCTAGATCTTCTTCTACCTCTAGCTCTTTCGAATTTTCTACCCTTGGATTGAATTCTTGGAGCCTTACCCTTGTGAGGACCGAAACCGAAATGTCTAACAGCTTCTCTGGAGTTTCTTGGACCTCTCAAGATCAAGGTATTTTGACCCTTTGGAGCTCTGACAGCCAATTGGTCAAGAGTGATGGCTTCACCACCAGCCTTGACAATTCTGGCTCTAGCACTAGCAGTGAATCTCAAAGCAGCAACAGTAGCTTTTGGGAAGTCCAAAATTCTAGAGTCGTCAGTGACGGTACCAACAACGACAACGGTCTTGTTGGAAGCACCCTCCTGCTTCAAAGCTCTACCAATTCTGGAAATAGACACTGGTGGTCTGTTGATCTTGGACATGTACAAAGCCTTCAAGACAACCTTGTTGAATGGAGCATCAGTACGACCTATAGCAAAAGAGTCGATTGTTAGTAAATCTAATGAATTTTGAAGGTTCCAAAAATGAACATTTATCAGATTCTGCTCACTGATCGCACAGAGTAACTCAGAGGATGAATTTCTCTGCACTCGCAGAATTCGAGGCATGCAGATGAGTACGCTTACTTGAACGTCGTCGTCTGCATTCCTTTGCAAGGAAATGAAATTACTGATAAAAGAACCAGATTCCAAATTATCGTCTTTGTGGTTCGGGTTATTACCCAGAACACTTTGTTTAGCAGAATCCTTCAATTCATTGGATAACAAAAATTCCACACATACGAGCTAAGAAAGTGTATAGTTTGACTAACAATTTCAAGTAGACATTGTCGGACTTTGGAGCGGTTCTGTGACCGGATCTCTTGTGTTGTTTGGAAGTGTGATCAATACCCATCTTTGCAAATAACTTATTTTCCTCAGCCTCTTGTAATTAATTATAAAGATCCGATACTTCTTCGTAATGAGAGGAGAATAAATCTTTAATATGGGGGAACAACCGAACTACCAAACTATGATGATGACAATGACACAGTTCATTGGATACTCTCGTGCGTCGGTAGAGAAGTTTCACACGAAATTTGAAAAAAAGATGAAAAAATGAAAAAAATGAAAAAAATGAAAAAAAACAACAATTTGACTAAACATCAGAAAACCACATGTAGTGGTAGCTTAGAAATTGAGAATCCTAACATCGCACTATATAAGGAAATTACAGTCATAATAAAGGCGTATTAAGTCATGATGTATGAAATGTATCTATAATAATAAAGTTTGTTAATGAATGATGAAGTGCCCATAGTAACTGAAAGTGTAATTTAATTGTTCCAGAAATTTGTATGATTTAAAATTTACGCATTCCAATGCCAACACAGTAGTATCGTACCATTAAGAAGCAAATTGCGCCTGCGGCCATTAATGTAGAAACGTATGCGATGAATTTATTATACTCCGAAACCGAACCACCACCAATGATGGAACCACCGATAGGCAGTACTGCTAGCGTAAGTAGTGCCTGTAGACAGTATGCCGTTGAGTACCTCTTGCCGAAATCTTCTGTTTTTGATATTTGCCCTATGCATACAGGAGTAAGGGAAAGAATGGAGCCTGTTGAGAATCCATACACGCAGACATAGGCCCACAAGGCACCGATGTGCCCGCCAAAAGGTAACCAAATAATAAAGTCAGACAATGCTGCTATGGAAACGGTCAGAATAACAATGTTGAATCTGCCCATGTATCTGTCTGCCACGTAGCCTGGAATGTACCTACCTAGAATCCCCACAGCATTCGTTACGGTAATCAAGGCATAAGCGATTGTTTCATTATTACCTCTCATCAGGGCGTAAGAACCCAAATACGTCGCGGAGGTGGTCAAAGATGATTCTTCAAGAGCAACCCCAAGTGCTACCAAAAAAAAATTCCGCTCCAAGTAGTACCTCCAGTTGAAGGATGACGAAAGATACCATGCAAGCAATTCCCTCTTTGAGTTGAACGGTTGAGCAACTGGTATTTCCTTTTCACGAGCCAACAGAATTGATACCAGTAAGCAGGAAAGACATATAAATCCTAATATTCGTATCGCCCACTGAAACCCAACCTCGACATATAGATTTCGCAGCATCACAGGAAAAATAATGCCACCAACAGATCCACCCATTGTCGCAATACTTGTAGCAGTGGCCCGTTTTTTGAAAAACCAAGTAGCTACTATACTAACCAATGGTGTCATTAGTATACCACTGCCAGTACCGGTTAATACTGAGAAAGATAATATAAACTGCCAAACAGTGCTACAGTTAGCCAATGCCATAACACCACCTACATACGCAATTGTCCCAATGCACAGAGGCATTCTGCTACCATTTCTGTCGAAGTAACCACCAGCCAAGATACAGCTGAAGAACGAAATCGACAGGTAAAGCGAGAAAATCCATGAAATAGTAGATGGTGCAACATTTGCTAACTGATTCTTCGATATATACGATTCGATCGCACCAATCGAATTCATCAGCCCAAACACAGGTATAAGACCAACAAATGACCCAAGCACTGCAAGCCAGGCTTGCATTCCTCCATCCGGAAACTCTTTATCTTTATCTAGCAGTAAAACATCATTTTCATTATTCGAAATCTCAGCGGTGATAACCGAGGTTGAAAACTGAGGTACTAAAACTTCGTTGTTCTTTCTAAGAATTGCATCTTCTACATCAGGCTTTCCTTCATATCCAGATCTAAGATTCGAATTGGAATTGTTTCCATTGGTCATCTCAATTGCTGCATTTTCCAATGAACTGGACTTCTTGCTACGACTTTTACTAAATAACAGCCTTCCTGGTCTTGCAACAATATTTACTGGAAACATTTTTGACACGGTTGCAGCCGGTTGACTAAACTTCTATTCGATTCGTCTGCTGCCTTCTTCTGATCACCTGCGTCTTATATGAGATATATATATGACTAATAATCTGTATGTGTTGGTAAAATTCGGACCTTTTCATGCAAATGACATAGCTACGGCGCGAGGAAAACTCTTATCGCCGTCGCCATGGAATCATCGAGAAAAGCGCTGTATATCCAAGGTTCTTACAAGGTCGAAACTTATCAATCATATGTGTCTTTTATTGATTGCAACGAACTGAAAGGGAGCTACTGGATAGAATTAATACATACTGAACTCATGAGAGTGTACCTATAAATGTTTCAATACGTTTTCAGCAGAAGACACGTCAACACCGGTCTTGTCAGGCTCCTCGAACTCTTCAACGACCTTACCGTCGTTAACAATGGCAGCAAATCTGACGGAGCGTTCATTGCCAAAGATCTTTGAAGAGTCAAATAGGTGCCCACCGGCTTTAGCGAAGGCCCCTTGAGTATCTGCAATAATTCTTATATCGTCAGGAGTGTTCAAATTCTTAGCCCAAGCTGCGGTCACGAAGGAGTCGTTCACAGTGGTAACAAAAACTTGCTTGATTCCCTTTGATTTCAACTCCGACAAGTACTTTATGTAACCCGGTACGTGAGAAGCTGAACATGCAGGAGAGAACGCGGCAGGTAATCCGACAATAATGTACTTGCCTTTGGATACCTCTTTACCAATATCTACCTGATTACCGGGAGAGTTTTCTTGCAATCCTGGAAGGCCTTTGGGAATTGACTCACCTGCGTTGAAAAGAACGGGAGCAAAAGACTTGAAACTGCGAGCTAACTTGACGCCGGAGTTGTTCAAATTAGAGCGTGCGGTCAATGAGCTGAACATTTTGTTGTCTTTTTCCTAACGGATGGGTTTGGTGCTGCTTAGAGCTGAAACCCTTTCTTTTCTCTCACTCTTTCTGTAGTAGTAAGTAGTAGCAGTGTCTGAAATGAAGGGATCTCTCCTGACAGGCCGTGGATATTTGCGAGAGACCCTAAAAAGTGAATACTACAATTGAACGATCCAGAACGCGGAACATATAGTAGATTTTGCCAATAAGAGTATGTCTGAAGATGATGCCAATTATGACGATTTTATGATGTCTGATGAGGAAGACATGGGAGTCATTGAGATGGAGGACGAAACAGAGGATGAGGCAGTAAATGGAATAGAAGACGAAACAGAGGATAAAGATGAGGGTCTACTGGAAGAAGGTGGCGAAGCCCGATATGAGATAGGCAGATCAGACAAATGTGAGAAGCATAATGAACAATTTTTGGCCTTACAGTTCGAAATAGCGCAGTCCTGTGCCGATGAGCAAGATTTCATTAGAGCAAGGGAAGTGTATCACAATGTACTTCAATATGCCCAAAAGAACGACAATCTTGTTGAGGAGAGTTTCAAATCGATTACTGAAATACTGAGAAGTCGATCAATGGAAGTCCACTATAGCAAAATTTCTGAAGAAATGTGCGACTTTATACTACATGATTTCACTGCATTTGTAGATTTTACAAATGAAAATTATGAAAGAATAAGAAGTGATGTGTTTCAGGAGACTGTTTCTGTTTTATTAGCTGATTTATTCCCTAATCTGAACCGTGAATTCTTGTTTGCCGTTGAGAGTATTGACCAGTACTCCTTGCTACTTAAAATGAAACTGCAAATGAAATGCCTTCAACTATTTGACGATAATTTCAACAGACGTAGAATATCGTTGCATGCTGTGAACTTTGGGAAGATAAGCGCAACTATATGGCATGACAGGCTTGAAAAAGGCATAATTGATCAAAGATCTCTTTCGGAATTGCAAGCGTTGTGCGGCCACGAAGATAGTACATCCCGTATTGATACTATATGTTTGATCCTTCAATGCTATATTTGTAATTTTATCGAGAACAAAAGATGCTGCCCGGAAACCTGGACCAAGTATGTCGATGAGTTTGAAAGTATGACAGCAAGTTCAATATCGGTGTCACAAAGATTAGGATCGATGATTCAGCTGCACTTATCAAAAGCAATAATAATTCTTAATCGTATAAATTCCAGAGAAAGAGGCATCAACACACAAGAATTTCATCATGAGGTTCAAACGCTCAAATCTGAATTCTGGGAATGTCTTCAGCACATTGAGGAGATTGGCGGCTCAAAACAGAATTTCACTACTGCCTATGAAAAGTTTATACTGACTGGCTTCACATTTACGAGCATGATTTTGCACCTCAAAACCGAGAATAAAATAAATCCATTTGATCTTGAACAAATAAAAATCGCATATAATGTTCCTATTGTGATAGTGCTCCGAAAAATCTATGACAACTTCACGGCCCTGAATCTAGTTGGACTTTACAATTCGATACAGCGTCTAGAGAGACTGAAAAACAATTTTGAGGGCGTCATAGAAACAATTTATCATTTGGCTCAGTTGATCAAGTTATGGACCAAGATAGCACCGGTCTATTCATGCTTATCATTTACCGATGTTCAAAATTTGCTTAAACTAGATGACACCCGCTGCATGACACGGGACGAACTGCTCACAATTTTGATGAAGTCCATCATGAATGACAATGCAGACTTATTTTACAAATTGAATTTAACTAAGGATTTGGTGTACTTTGGCGACGAAAACAAGGTTCAGCTTTCGATGTACCCAAAGGAAAGTTTTAAATTGAATCAAAAAGACACAAGAGATCTGGAATTTGCAAATAACATAGGCATATTTGATAATCCTAAATCGCTCAAAAATCTTACTTTGCCAGAGTTTTTCGACAGTTTGCAGAGCTCAAGAGATAATGTTCAATCGATGAATCGAAATCACGAACAACAGCAAGAAAACCTGACACTAGCCACTTCCGTTTCTACTGCTAGTGTGGCATCACAACACAGTACCGGGTTCCAGCCAACTCATATGCGATATAGCCACAAGTACAATGAGTTATCTGAATTACTTCAAGTTAAATTGGGCCTATAGCATCTGTCGCGAAAAATCATTCGCGTCGCGACGCGAAAAGAAAGTTGAGTACAAATGAACCAAAAAAAAAGCTTTTACAACAAACACATAGACATCGATACATCGTGATAGCGTATCCGCCGTGGCTGCTGCAACTTCATTGTAAATATTCGCATCAGCACTGCTCAGCCATACTGTCGCGAAAAGAAGTGTATCCAATTCGCGTTTCCTGGAAACTCGAGGCCACCTTCAGTGTGTCAGCGATCGTAAAGATATAAAAAGAAGATGGAGCATGGGATAAAAAACAATAATCCTGTTTCTTTCGAAATCTACTGAAAAGAAACCAAACCACTCCACTCGTTACCTCCAATCCTATATAATGAAGTTCTCTACCGCTGTCACTTTCGCTTCCATCGCTGGTCTAGCTGCCGCTCAGAGTATTACATACGTCGACGAAACCACCACTCCAGTTGTAACCACTTCAATGGTTTCAACTGTTAATTCGACTTCAACTCCATACACAACATCTACTATGTCAACGTTGGCATCTTCCGCCCTGCAAAACTTGACAAGCAGTACTAGTGCGAACTCCACAAGCCATGTCGTGCCATCTTTTGAGGGTGCTGCTGTAAATCAAAAGATTGCCGGAGCTGGAATCGGTGCTATCGCCGGTGGTATCGTTATGGCATTGTTGTAGAGAACCCCTCCGTTTCTACTGTACATTATACGAAAAGTCAGCCCCACATTAATTACTCGATGGTTGCTGCCGGATACATTTAGCCTCACGGGCATTTCACCCTGTTTGGCTACAACATTATACAAATAGATAAAATTATCCTATATACGTAATGTTAAAATTGTTATTATGAATTGATACTACTTCGTCCAGTGGTGTCAGCCTTATTTGACGACTGGCGTTGCACAATACAATAAACCCCCTCTTCACTACCTGAAAAATTTTTTTGCAATTTGCGGACAGCTACCTGGATTGCACATCGAAAATTTGCCATTGTGGGTGAAAAAGGACTAACTTGAAAGTACAAATATACAAAAAAAAAATGGCGTAAGTAAAGATTGTAGTTTACACAGTGGTGTGGTTGATAGTTTCAATTATTGGGCAATACTTAATTTTATCCTGCAGTGTGCTTTGGTAATTGGCTTTCCTTTTCCAATTCTAAGAAATTCCATTCAATCATTATTGAGGGATTGCTTTTATCTCTGTTGAATTGAAACCCATTGATACCATTTATCATTTATTACAGTTGGTAGGAGAGCAGGTTCTCTTTGAAGAGGTAGTTTGTTGTGCAGTGAGCGGTGGTATTGTACCTCTAAATTGGACTCCGCTTGGCTTAGCGTAGCTTGGCGTGGCGTGGCGTGGCGTGGCTTTTAAGCAATAGTTGTGCATAATTTTCAATTATGGATCAGGACAGAGTGTTGATGGAAGATAGGCTATCGAATTTGGAGCGACAAATTTCCGTATTTGAGCGGATGGTTCATATGTTAAGCAGTTCTTTGGATCACCGATTTAAAAAATATGACATGGTGATATGCTCGCAACAACAGCAGATAAGTGAATTAAATGCAGTGATTTCAACTTTTCTCAATGACGAGTATAGGCATGCTGGAATATTGCGTGAGAAGCTCACGGGTACGCTGCACGGCATCTCCGCAACAGCAGCATCTATTGGTAGTGTCGTTAATACGAATGGTAGATACGTTCCTGACAGCACCACACGAGCGCTGGACCCCGACGGGATCTTTAGTGACATTTTGGGAGAAGAAAGCCCTCATAGCTCAACTAGAAACTCTAGTAAGCATAGACCCGATGACTCTGGCCCTTTTCACCAACAATACGGAGGCACGACGTCATCACAGTCAGTGGCGCCAATTCAGCACGACAGCGCTTCTGTAACGGTCAACACGCATATTGGCAATAATAATGCCAAGACTAATGGTGCTGATGAGCTTAATAATAATAGCAAGAACAATAACCATAATGATAATAATAGCAGTAGCAATAATAATAATAATAATAATAATAATAACAATAATAATAACAATAATAATAATAACGGTAATGGTAACGGTAACGGTGGCAGCAACAGGAGCAATAACAACAACAATCACAACAACAATAATAATGATCACCACACTAGTGATGGGAATAAGGTCATCTCGCATACTGATGATCGTCAGTTATCAATGCTCTCCTATGGAGATTTTGATCATATACAAGCATCAGAAAAAACAAATCCAGGTCATTCTGTGGCCGCTCAAACGCATTTTTATGATAATCATCACACACACGATGGCCACGGTAGGCGCCTCTCAGCAGAAGAATGTGATCAGCAAACAGATATTCAAGCACAATCAAACGGTGGTGGGAACGAAATGGGCACAGACCTGAAAGAAGAGCAATACCTCACCAGCAAGGGTCGTAAGAGAAAGAGAAGTGTGTATGTGGGCAACTTTCAATTTTTAAAATCTCCACACTCTGTCATGGAGGTATGGAAAGAATACACGCAGGGTTTCAATGGGCAGCCATCTATACGGGAGATGGAAAATATATATCAAACCGGTTGGAGGCGAGATCCAGCGGTCAACAAAAGGTACTCGAGGCGCCGAGTGCTCTGTAAGGCTATTGAGACCGGTTTGGCAAGAGGTTTTTCGCTAGATTATATCGTGAACATTTTGGAAGATTATCGCTACATCAATCGAGAAAAGGGTTTAAAACAACCAATAGGTTGGATATGTCAAGGTCAGAATATACCGGAAAGCCTGAGAGGCTAACGCACTTTGAGTATTCTAAGATCAAAGACCATAAAATGTGAGCAACTTCGCTGAGGGCGAGTTTGTTTTGTATCATTAATAATATAAGTAGTAGTTTGTAACATTAAAACGCGGTTCGTGTGATTATAATCACTACCAACGTAATTTCTGCTACTTTTTTCAGTAGTGAAGTGAGATGAGATGAGCACCAATACTGACAACATCAATAATATAATTGAAATTGCTACACCGTTCTAGTGTCTTTAGTATATTGGGGTGAGGGGCCATGAGAAGAAGTGACTTAGGAAAGAGTATCGATGGGCAGAAGAAAAATAAGTCGGCAGTGCATAGCAGAGACAACAAAAAAACAAGAAGAATGAGAAAATCCTCTTTGAGCAAAGCACAGAAAAATTTTCAAGTATTCAATGACGTCGATAATCATGTTAACAAGTACGAAAACCTTACGGTCGACTCCAGTGAATCTGAAATACTGGACAAAAAGCATCATATTTCCGACGATATTTTGATCATCGATGAAGAGGACAATGATGATGGATATGACGATTACGATGGCCATTACGATAGTCCCCGAGATGTGCCCACAGTGTTAATATCATCTGACGGTGAGATTGAATCTTCAAATGAGCCGGTTCCTAGGCTTGGTAGTGTTGATGGCAATGCTTTAGCTGCCAATGATGATTTTATTGCATTATCTAATAGCTCCGAAGAAGAGCAAACAATGGCAGAGAAAGAGAATGATGAGGGAATACAAGAAGCTCAGATGGAGACCAATAAAATGTCAAATCCACACTTAAGGACTCTAAATTCAGATTATCCCTGGATTTTAAATCATGATCATTCAAGACAGAAAGAAATAGCAGACTGGTTAACAATGGAAATTAAAGACTTTGTTGGTTATATCTCACCAAATAAGAATGAAATCGAAACTCGTAACAGGACGATTAGTAAAATTCGCCAGGCTATTAAACAGTTATGGCCAGATGCGGATTTGAATGTATTTGGGTCATATGCAACAGATTTATATTTGCCCGGCTCTGATATTGATTGCGTTGTCATTAGTAAAAATAGCGACAAAGAAAATCGAAATAGCCTGTATTCTTTAGCTAGTCACCTAAAAAAGAAGAAATTAGCTTCTAGAGTGGAAGTTATCGCGAAGGCAAGAGTTCCTATCATCAAATTTGTTGAACCTGAATCGCAGATCCATATCGATGTTTCTTTTGAGAGAACAAATGGAATTGAAGCCGCTAGACTAATAAGAGAGTGGCTGGATGACACACCTGGGTTAAGAGAACTCGTTCTTATAGTCAAGCAATTTTTACATTCAAGAAGATTAAATAATGTTCACACTGGTGGTTTAGGTGGATTTAGCATAATATGCCTCGTTTTTGCATTTTTGCATTTACATCCAAGAATAATAACAAATGAAGTTGACCCGATGGACAATTTAGGTGTTTTATTAATTGACTTTTTTGAACTTTATGGAAAGAATTTTGCTTATGATGATGTTAGTATCAGTGTGAGTGATGGTAAACCTACGTATATACCAAAAAGCGACTGGAAAGATCTCAACACTAGAGGAACATTCACATTAGCCATTCAAGATCCTGGTGACCCTTCCAATAATATCAGTAGAGGTTCATTCAACTTACGAGATATAAAGAAATCCTTCGCAGGTGCGTTCTATTTGTTAACTAACAGATGCTTTGAATTGGATATGGCTACTTTTAAGGATAGATTGGGTAAAAGTATTTTAGGAGACGTCATAAAATATAGAGGGAAAGCAAGAGATTTCAATGATGAAAGAAATCTTGTTATCAACAAAGCTATTGAGGAAAACGAACGATACCATAAGAAACGCAGCAGGATTGTTCATGAAGAAGTATTCATAGATCCAAGTGGTGATGAGGCAGTAGATCAAGCTATAGACGAAGAAGAAGATATGTATCACATTGAAGAACCTCCTACCAAAAAACGCAAGAGGGATAAACAGAAAGAGAAAGGTAAACACAAGAAAAGGAGTAAAACTGCATCTCCCACTCCTAACGTGGTCATTGATAATAATGGGTCCTCGGATTCCAAACGGGAGTCGAGCAAGGCACCTCCTAAGGATGATAACCCGAAGAACAGTGTCGAATCTCTAATGGGGCTCCCTACTGATGATGAAGATGACGATGATGGCGACGGATACAACCCCTTGGAGGCTGAAGAAAAGACAACAACAAAAACAAATAATGATACAAACGATGATGATGATCAAGATGGCGAATCATCATTAAAAAAATACACCGTAGATGCCCAGACCAGAAGGGACTACTGGCTCGGTAAAAGTAACGCAATGTCTAGCAACAGTACATAAAACAATTCAGAAATCGAGTTTACTTCGAAGTTTTTTCTTTTCACTGCTAATCTTTTTTTGGCGTATTCTTTTCCGGTCAGCATTCTTCTTTATATTCTCCCACTTCTTCACAGTTGTCTGATCGATCTCGCCGGGAAACCAACAGCTATTTCTGATTTCAGTAACCAGCTTCATCAAACATACGTGTTTGTTTGCGTCTCTTGATCTTGTCTCGTCTGACTGAACAACTAGCGAGTCGCTGCGCTTGGCGTAGTACCTAACAGGTTTCTCGATCAGCTGCTGTCGCACTTCATTTGGCAACCACGAACATTTGGAAAAATTGCTCAGAGTCAAAGTGCATTTACTGTTGACCTTGTTGACATTTTGCCCACCGGGTCCACTGGATCTATCATACCTGATAGTGAACAACTTCAACGGAACGGTATCCACACTTAAATACTTTAGCCATTGTATAGCTACTTTTCTTGCACCATTCGACGATGAAAACCTAACAAACTGTACAAAGCGTTCAATACCCTTTGTATGCCACATCACGCCTCATCTGAGATTCTCTTTCGGATCAGCGAAATCTAGGCAGAGCACGCACACCCATCAATGGACTGTGGATGTTACTTCATTATTCTTGATAGCGAAACAGATCGCGAAATTTCATATTTCTCCTTTCGGTTATTATAACGAGAATTGAAGTTTACCCGGTTTGAATCTTAATTTTCCCGATTTCGCAATATCTTTTTTTCAAGTTCGAAATCCTGAAACGCAGAGTAATATGGAGAGACTGTTGAAAAACGCCATATTGATGAAACTAGGAAACAATAGGGAGATTCTTGAAGCTTATAGCTTATGCAGTTGAGTAGGCTATTTGTAAGTTTAAGAATAGGCTACACTGCAAATAACTGAGAGTAAAAAAAAAAAGAGGAATCAACCTAGAACAGGTGGGGATTCAACACATTTCACGCACACGCGTAAGCTCTCGAAGAAAACCTATCCGCAGCTTGAATTGGTGTTTCATCAACGTTCTTTTCGAAGATCAAGTAAGATCCAGGTCATAGGTTGCTCCAGAATTACGTGCTTCGTTTCATAGAACACGTTGGTACTCAAAAGTGGTCTCATCATCCGTCAAGATTAGATATGTCACTTTCTGCAGCCGCAAATAAGATATCGGATAACGACTTCCAGAATATTGGGCCTGCTCCAAGACCACCTGGAATGATGAAAAGTCAGGCTTCTGGGTATAACCAGACCAAACCTATAACGCGATTCAATACAAATACTCCCCCTCGACAAGGAAATACGCGTTCAGTGTCCCAACCCACGATGTATTTCAAAAAACGAGCAGGCTGGATATCCTGCAAGGATGACGGACTGCTATCATTCTTGTGGCAGAAAAGATATATGGTTTTGAACGATTCTTATTTGATATTGTATAAAAATGATAAAGTTGCTGAAGATCCGGTTTTACAAATACCACTGACAAGTATTGTAAGTGTTAGCAGAACGCAGCTGAAACAGAACTGTTTTGAACTGGTGCGCTCTAATGAGCGAGTTTCGTCATCTTCAAACTCTATAGCATCATCGGGTTCTGGAAGCTCGAGTGGTGGCACTGATTCAAGTTCAAGAAAAACCATATATATATCGCCAAAGACAGAGCAAGAACTGCATAATTGGCTGGATTCCATCTTTGTCAAATGTCCTTTGTTAAGCGGTGTCTCATCGCCCACAAATTTTACTCATAAAGTTCATGTGGGTTTCGATCCAGAAACCGGTAGCTTTGTTGGTATGCCTTCTAATTGGGAAAAATTGTTGAAACATTCCAGAATTACTGGTGAAGACTGGAATAATGATTCTGCTGCTGTCATTCAAGTTTTGCAATTTTACCAGGAGTACAATGGGATATCAAATAATAATAACAATAAAAGTAATATAAGTCTGGCGAACGGAAATAAGGCTCAATCTCACATTCAAAGTCAGTCTTTGAACAACAATAATAGTGATAATAATATCAATACCATTAATAGCGATACTATCAAGCCGTTGAACTACAAAAACTCCAATTCAAATCCCAAAGATTTTAAAGTTACCGGAAACTCTGGTACTAAATCTGCCGGTTTTTCCTCTCAAAGATCTACGCCTCTATCAGCAAGTTCAGAAAATGCAAATGCATCATCAAAACCTTCAATCACTCCTCTGTATACAAAAACATCATCACCACAGCACTCAAAGGTTTATCAACAACAGCATCAACACTCGCATATGCAGCAATCAATGAACGCACAATCACCTACGGGAACTTTGTACAATAAAAAAGCAGCAGCTCCTCGCGACTATTATAACCAGCACATCCAACAGCAACCGCAGCAGTATAAGCCGCAGCAACAGAGACAACAGTCAAGCGGACAGGTAAATCCTCACAGACCTCAGCATAATATGGTGAACCCGTATGCGCTCAACAAACCCTCGATACCATCTACGGTCTCCCAGGTAACCATACCAAAGGTGTCGAATTTGGATACCCAAAATCAAAATGTTACATTATCAAAATTGCAACCTCAAAGAGCCGCTCCACAGCCTCCGATATCAAACCCCAATTTTAAAAAGGAAGGACTAAGCGGGAATGTTGTTAATAACGCTTCAAATCAACAACGTCAGCCTCACCCAGTGGCCCAACACCCTACCCAACCATTGAGACAAGCCCCAAAGAAACCGGAAGCTGATTCCAAGAAGGATGTTGCTGTGACAAAGCAGAGGAAGCAGACAAAGCCATCTATGTCCAATGCAGAAATAATGGCGAAGCTGAAGAGTGTGACATTCAATAATGATCCATCGTCATATTTCAATATGATCGAGAAAGCAGGTCAAGGTGCCAGTGGCTCCGTTTACTTGGCGCAAAGAATTGAATTGCCTTGCACACAAGAAGACTCAGATTCAAACACACTTGATGAACCACCTCAAATCGGAGATAAAGTCGCCATTAAACAAATGGTACTCTCAAAGCAACCTCGTAAAGAACTGATTGTCAATGAAATATTGGTCATGAAGGATTCGCGTCATAAGAATATTGTCAACTTTTTGGAAGCATATTTAAAAACAGAAGATGATCTTTGGGTTGTTATGGAGTTTATGGAGGGCGGTTCTTTAACCGACATTATAGAAAACAGTCCCACGAATGGTAGTGAACATTCGCCAATGACAGAGCCTCAAATTGCATATATTGTCCGCGAAACCTGTCAAGGTCTACAATTTTTACACGATAAAAACATCATTCATAGAGATATCAAATCAGATAATGTGTTATTAGATACAAGAGCAAGAGTTAAGATTACTGATTTTGGATTTTGTGCCAAATTGACGGACAAGAGAAGTAAAAGGGCAACCATGGTTGGTACGCCATACTGGATGGCACCAGAAGTAGTCAAGCAACGCGAATATGATGAAAAAGTGGATGTATGGTCATTAGGTATTATGACCATCGAAATGCTTGAAGGAGAGCCGCCTTATTTGAATGAAGATCCTTTGAAAGCTTTATATTTAATAGCAACAAACGGAACTCCGAAATTGAAAAGTCCAGAATCTTTATCTCTTGAAATTAAGAGATTCTTAAGTGTGTGCCTCTGTGTGGACGTTAGATATAGGGCCTCCACGGAAGAGCTTTTACATCATACTTTTTTCAGCATGGCTTGTGAGTCACAAGATCTGACGCCCTTATTAGATTGGAAAAGATAACTTCGCAGTTGTCTCGCCTTTTTTTATCATTCTTCTGTCTGCATGCCAAAGCAGTGAACCAGTGCTAATCTAATTTGTTTTCTGCTTATTGCACCTGCTAACGCAGGTTTTCGTGAGCACTCTTTGAATAGAAGATCATTATATGCGGTTTTAGATAAACATTTATTACATCATTATCAAGCACACTATATATCACTCTTAGATATAAGTCTTGTAAAGCCTAGCGACAGTTCAAGTACATCCTTTTGCAGTACATCTAATTTATGTGACAGAGGAATTGTTCTCAGTATTAACGGGTGCAACACTTTTAGAGCCGTTAAAATTGCTTCATCTGTTGATTTCGTATTCTCATTTGTTGGTTCAAGAATGTCATGAAGACCCACCAATAGTATTTCGAGCTCGATTTTGCGAACTTTTGGAATTGGAGCCCGTCTTACTAGTGATTCATTGGATATGTATCTTCTCAATGCGAATGCAAGCCTGCATACCAAGTATGGTGAGCATGAGCGACGTATTTCTTCATACTCGGAACCAGGAATAATGGCAAATGATATAAGATCCTTTAGACAAGCGATAGAGCATTGATATTTGCTCAATATAGGTGTCTCGGTAGTTGAACCAGCAACGTCTGCAAACTCAAATTGTGATAATTTGGAGGCTAGTGAGGAAAGTGACTCACTTAGGTCGAGTATCTCATTCTCGACTTCACTAAACTCGTACAAAAAGGAACATTCCCAAATAGCTGTTAGGAAATTGTCTATCTGAGTTTTATCCAGATATTGAATGATCTCTTTCTTCAGCAGAATTTCTCTGTAATGTGCATATTCTATTGCATCAAGGCTTCCTGTTTTTTTATCGGCAATCGCATCTATTCTCTTCAGTATTGAGGCCGCTACACCCACAAATATATCACAGAAGTCCCTCCTTGATTGATCTATTGCTCTTAAAGTAGAACTTACGCTAAACATCTTCAGCGAAATATCCCTGAAGCACCTTGATACCATTATCCATATTGGCTCCTCGGAATCTTTCACCACTTCAAAAAATGGTTTGCGACTTATTACATTGCTGAGGTTATTCATTATCTTGATAGAGGCTCTTTCAGTCAAAAATGCCCAGTTTCTCTCCGCTTCAAGCCTCTCTTTCAAAAGTTTAAAAGCGCTGAAGCTTACTGCCTCAAATGAAGGGATCCGCGATCTCGATGACACAGGTAGTTTTGGAAGCAGCTTTTTCTCAATCTTTTCTTTGGTCTCGAATGGTAGCGCCATGATTGCGCTCAGCTGGAAAAGAATTAACACCTCAATATTACCATTCTCTGACTGTGCAAATGTACTTAAGCCAGTGAGAACTGCTAGCTGGAGAGAAGATGGTTTTATCTTGTCTCTAATATTTTCGGGCAACAGAGGATATCTGACAGCAGAGTTAAAAAGACTCAAAATCTTTTCAAGAAACTCGACTGTTACGCCCTCATATTTCATTATTAGCTTATATAGGTGTGGGAAGCTTGCAATAAACTCTTGGACACAATCATAGTTACTTCTCTTGGCAAATGTATTATCGGTGAGGTCGCCATAAACAATGTTGTAGCGGCTCCATATATCCATAACCTTGTCCAAAACCTCTTTCGGCAGGTATGCCATGTCAAGCATTGATTTCAATAACGTGTGGTAATTGACGATCGCAACATATGCTACATCGGTTGAGCCAGACCCCACATAGCTTTCTATAAAATCTAACAGCATCCTCCACTGTTCAGTCCCGGCTCCATCTTCTGAAAAATCCGTAAAATGGGAAGGGTAAAGATCAACCAAACCTTCAAAAGTATGGTTCCAGAATTCCGCATCACTGGTTTGATCTCTCACACTCCATTTGTTTGTCAACAACGGCTTGATAACTTCGAGAAAAATCAAATTCCAATCCGGAAAGAAGGCACCATGGGAATCAACAATTCTAAAAAATGTCTGAACGGCACCATTTTTTACCTCGATTCTTTTATCCTCAGAGCACTCGATTAGCTTCTTTAAGAGGTACAGCCACAATCCATTATACATCTTGTATGCTCCCGCATCATGTGAGGATATGATTTCTTCCAGTCTTCCACTCTCGATGTCATGAAGAAACTCTTTCTCTTCATTTGAAATCAGGGGTTGATCCTTTCGCTGCCTTAAATAGTCGCCGACGAGCCAAAATTGACTGATAGATGAAAAGGATATATTTAAATTCAGTTCTTGCATCACGAAATTGAGAAGTGTATCAATTACGATTTTGATTATCTGAATTGGCAGTGATTGCAAAAAGTCATCAGAAATCAACTTGAAGACATCATAGGATACCTGAATCATTTCCTTATACTTTTGAAGTATACCATTTACCAACGAAGAATCACTTTCGTCCTCCACTAAGACGTCGTTTAAATCCTTTTTGAGCCACTCAAATGGCGAATTGACGATCATAAATACAGCTGACCATGACGTATTTATTATATCACCAAACTCATTGAGAATATCCTTCAAGGCCGATAGCAATTGCAGAAGAATTTCGGATTCTGCTTTCAATACCCCGTTGTGGATGGTATTTTTTGTAACATCTAATTCTTTGAGCGCATTGATGCAATTCAATATTGAATCCAGTATGACGCTCTCAAGAATGTGAAATCTGGCGACTCTGAGATCCTGATCTTCAATGCTCCCTACTTCAAAGCAAACTTTTCTTATAATATCAGTGAAAGTTTTTGCTGCATATAATCTTATTGTCAAATTTGGTAAATCTCTGTTGGCAACAAGCTCTATCAAATAATTTACTGCCATCAGAGCAGTTTCTTTGTTCTTTTGATCTGTAAAGAATCGGCTCGAATTGTAAATCGCTAACTCTCCAATTTGCGTAATGTAAAATAATCGATTGCAAGCACAGCCTTCGATCTGTCTACAAGCAGTCGTTTTGTTAGACGAGGCATCTACATCGTCATTCATTTCTCTTGGAAATAGGGAACATTGACACTCCGATATCAGTTGTTCAAGAATGGCTTTAAATGCTGTACTTCCATATGAAGTGGTGCTTTCGTAGAGCTTTACGATGCTATTTTCCACGGATAGTATCTCATTTTTTGTCATCGAGGGAGAGGGTGGGACATCCTGCGCATAAAACTCCTCCATTATATCGGCGGAAGGTCCATAGACGTAATAGGAAATCCATTGCCACGTCTTTAAGATGTACGACCAATTCTCTGAATCTAGGGCAGGTCCCAGAGATACAGATAATGATATTAACGCCCGAAAGAGACTAACTTGCCGCTGGTTTATATTTCGAGGAGGGAAGATGCGCCTGAATTGAAATTCAGAAGAAACTTTATCAGAGGAGGTCGGTCCCACTAACGATCCACTTAAGGTGTTGAATATAGTGCTTTGTTGAGAAGTTTCTAGATGCATTGGGTTGTTCGTTATACCGTTAGTTACAATTGCCTGCGAGAAAAGGTCAAGGCATCGATTTAGCTCTTTTGATAGAGACAGCATTCCCGCTGCATGAGCGAGCTTTTGAAACGCCCTTATCAATGAGTGAAACAATGGTGTATCTAAACTGGTAGAGAATAAGAACTTGCAATGGATCTCAAACAAACCACTGAAAATACCTTGATAGACAATAGTTAATCTTTCGAGATGATCAGCACTGGAAAGCTCGTCGGCAGATTGCGAAAACTTGAGGGTAGCGACACTCAAGCCGTCCGACATTTCATTTGGAATGGTCAAAATTAACCATATTATGTAGATGATGTTTACTGATGGTGCATTGCTTTTATCAAGCATGTGAATATACTGGATTTTCAAAGGTAAAACTTCGGCTGAAATAATGGGCTGATCCAGTTTTTCTATCACGTCCGATTCACACAGGCAATTCTTCACATCTTCATCGGACAACAACCGAAGCAGTTCATTCAGCAGGTTGGTTATGACATGCTTCTTGTCGGGAAAGTTGTCATATGTCATAAATACCTCTGCTAGCAAGTTAAAATTTTGCGCAACGTTGGCAAAAATTTCTAATGATAAAGCCTTCTTCCACAGAGAAGAATCCGAGTCGATAGATAGGGCGTGTATTAAAAGGGAGAGTATGACTTCCATTTCTAGCTCCAATACTAAAAGATAGTCTTCATTCATTAGCAAGTTTATGCAGCGAAAACTTCGCAGTACTATTGAAAAGTGTTTGCCCGAAGAGATGCAACGTAATAAAAAAGGTACAGTTTTGATCCGCAAGAGAAATTGCATATCTGTAAATTTAAGGAAAATTCCTTTTCCGTTTTGTAGAATTGACTCTAGAATTTCCAAACCGTATGTCACAGGCAGATTTTTGGTATCCAAAAATGATTCATCAATACCGTGTTCTTGAGAATCTGTAATATCAAATGATGAACATAAATCTGAAAATAAACGATTTGCATCGAAACGATAGGCATTGACTTTTATCGATTCGTTATTCCCCACCAATACACTGTAGTCTCCCTCCTCTAGCGCACTGTCTTCGCTCAATACTCGCTCAAATATTTCATCTATCAGCTGTTGTAATGTCGCACTGGCGGTTCCAACTACCATAGATGATTTATTGGGTGAATGCAATAAGTTTGAACAACAACGCAGAAGTTTAGCACACAAGGGACCAAATACGTATTGAGAGTAGTTTTTGAAAAAAATCGGCAGTACCTGCAACACCTTTAATTTAATTTCTAACGCCAATTGAGTTGCGTCGATGAACCCATCAAGCACATCCGATAATTTATCCTGCGGCAAACAAGGCGTCGACGCTAACCCCTGCAGACACTGCATCGAAATAGTAGTGAATTTAGCATTGTTTGATGAGCATGATAATATGAATGGCACCACAAAATCGGGATGTTGCGAAAGTTCATCATAACTATGTACAGTTTTCAATATCTCTATCGACTTATCGCTTGCCTGTCTTATAGCATTGTTCCTTTTCTTGGCTTCTGACGACAACGACTGCAATTCACTATATAATTGCTTCCAGAAAGCGTTGAACTCTTTGTTAACGACAGACATAGAGCAATCTTGATAATTATACGGTTCTTTTAGGCTAAATATATTGCACTTCCAACTGTTGTTAATTAAGCTATGTTTAAAATAGGTATCATATCGATCGATGTTTCGTTTAAGGCGATATATTGAAGCTTATAATACAGAATAACTACAAATGGAGGAGAGAAGGAGCTTTGGCTGCTTGTTTCTCTCTATCATTCCATTGCCTTCCTATTGATCACCCTTTCCTAGACTAGTGCTTCAGCGCTTTGCAGGAACGTTCTTGCCTAAGTGCTTTTGTAACACAATCGTAGTTTGCCGCTCACGAGCAAAAATGGTAGATCAAGATGATAAGCCAGGCGTCATTGAACAGTGCCTAAAAGATACAAAGCGGAGATATTGCTTGACTATTCATTTAGGCAGGTTTTCTGAGAGAGTGACTCTCACCCTCATAGAAACTAGAAGACAGCAGTTTTGAGTACTATACCAGCATTGGACGGAAACATGTTACGCCAAGCTTACATTTGGAACAAAGCTTTACATGCTAGCAAACAAGGACCACAAGGCTCTCAAAAGGTTTCAGTTAAGCGCCTTTATTCAAATGGCAAAAGGAGCAAAAAGGGCAATAATCTCAGTAGCGACCTTAAGGAGCAGGAGGATTTAAAGAATCGGGTGAATGATGAAACGCAGAAGAGCGTTACAGGTAAAGCATACGAACGAGTTGAAGCTTCGGAAAAAGGTGATAACGGAACAGTTCAAGTCAGCTCAATAAGAAAGAGTATATTAGTTCCGAAAGTGCCATCAACCGATTATATTCCCACGCGCGATGTCCAAACGGAAGGCCTATATGCCGGTTATAGGCCCTTGTTCCTGGGAAACTCACCTGTCCGTGCGGATAGAAGATATAATGCACTTGATAACTTCTTCAGTTCATTCGCAAACTTGAAAGTAGCAGAAGATACCAAAGGCTCCGGAGCTGTGAGCGTAAGCGAAACAATCGAAGATCTCAAGAGGAACAATACTGACGATAACTTGCAAAACAGTAGTGGTAGGAATCGTAAGCCAATCATACCATGGGATGCATCAATAAGCGGAATGGTTTATGATGACCAGGCATTCAAAGATGTTCCTAAAAATGTTATGTCTCGATTGAAACCGTTCAAAATAGTAAGAGTTGAGAGGAACAGTGATAAGAAGAGACAGGAAAAATATACAGACCTGATCAAGATGAAAGTCCACAACTCAGCGATGAATGATGATTCAGAAATAGTGAATATTTCACGTGTCGCCCATGTGGGCCAGCGCAACCACATCTGGGATAACGATCGTAGTGACTCAAAAAATCAGGCTGCAATGAATGCTAGGAAAAATTACCAGCGTGAGTCAAGTGATTACGCGTATAAGCATAAGTTCATCAAGAGTGATCAGAGGACTTTTAAGACGGATGTGGAAAAGATAAATCGATTATTAGCAAAAGAGTTTTATAAGCAAACAGGTCTCACGATAAAATCTGAATTATTAAAAAATCAACTTCCTCTATACATTTATGTTGACAAATCTATATCTGCTAAAATACTGTTTCGAAGGTTCTTAAAAAAGAGAATTATTGAGGACATCGAACCCGTACTTGCGACACTTTTGTCTTCCTATGACACGAGAGATCAAGCCGAAAGATTTCAGCAGAAAATTAATTTGAGAATTAACAATATTATTCGCAGTTTATCAGAACATTTACCTTCGGTCTATTTTACGAGCAAGTCAGTCGATTGCATTTTACACTCAAGTCCAATTTCTGGCTTTAAAAGGATCAACTGGTTGAAACCACATAAGAGGCGTTGTATTTTTTGGGGGAAGAATATTGAAATGGACTATTTTTTTCATCTGAATCACGAATACAATGTCTCAAGGGGAGGCGTTAAATACATGAGGTATCCCGTAAACTTGCATTGGAAGAACTTCGACGGCGCATTTTCTGAATGGGACTACTTTGCATGATTACAAGTTTCCTGAAGATCAGCTTTTTCTCTCTCTCTATACCCCGTGTAATATTCACCCAATGTGATATTCTGTGATTCGCAGCTTATTCCGCAACTATAGTTGCCCTCTTCTATAACTTCGTTAATGCTATAACTTGAGGTTTACGCCTAGGCATCATGGGAATGATATCTTTGTTCATTAGCTTCTTTTTGCTCTTCTTCTTCTTCTATATCGCCATCGGGTTCGAATATCACATCTTTGGTAGAGTAAATATAAACTTCGTTAGGTCTGTCTAAGCCTACTCGTTTCCTAACCATCTTTTCTCGTTTTGTTGAATCATCCGTGCTTTTAGAACTCAAACTTAAAGTACCCCAGCTTTTCGAAACCACCTGGTCCGCATAGTAGAGTAGTCTGTCGCAAACAACCGTTATCTTTTGCTGCGTTACCTCTTTGAAACTCTGTTGTTGTTTGAATTTAACCTGATTTATACTTTCACCGTCAACCTGACCCCCAATATAGTTTGCCTCATCGTTTTGAAATGTTATTTCACCCTCTGTATCTATAAAATTGGTGCAGGAGGAACTTCTAGCCTCACAAAGAGAGGAAATTTGTTTTCTCTCTTCCAAGTTTCCAGATTTTGCGTGCGTCAAAGCTTTTTGTACCCGCAGTGCATACTTTGCGATATGATAGTCACTTTGCTCATCCTCATATATTGGTCTACCTAATATGCTTTGTGCCTGTTCCCTCCTTTCACTCACACCTAATCTGTCTAGCCACTCCCATACTATTGAAGTAGACCCAACGTAACAAGTGGTATTGAAAAGCTCGCCAACACCAGAGAGCCACACGTTTGAAACATCTGCAAGGAAAAGTGCTGGTTGCAAAAGCACAACAAGTACAGTTAATGTGGTTAAAATGGCCATTTGACTAGTGGCAAAACAAAATCTCCTCTTCAGGATTCCATAAGATATTATAGTACTAGCATACGATGCGGCAATTGCAATTCTGAATAAATAGACAAATGGCGCTAACAGCTCCGCATGGGGATCGTCACGGTTAATCACATCCGAGAATTGTGGTATGGCCCACAGAACGTTTGCTACAATGACCAAGGAAGCACCGAGGAGGAAAACCAACCTTTTCTCCAGGTTGCGTGAAAACAACCTTATCGCAATCATGACTTGACACAATTGCAAAAGAAAAATTGAAATCAAATCTAAAATCGAAAAGCTTAGATCAGATGAGAACAAAAGCATAATACGGTACGTCGTAGCAACTCCATAGTCATCGTGTAGCCGGCACAGCTCCTTTAAAGCTCTTGTCACAAAAATAATGATCTTTATCGAACTAATAACAGCTCCAACTTTTAATAAGATTGAGGTATATTTCGAGTGCTTGCTCTTTATATTAATAAATATCAACAACGTCAGAAAGACAGTTATGACAAAGTTGGCAGTAAGAGAAAGCAGTACGGGGTATATGCCGTAAGAAAAGGAGCCAGTCAAAATGTCGTCCGCTTCAATATAAGCTTGCCAATCCTCTTTCACAATATCCAAATATGGGTACGAGAAATCAGTCATTCTCGCCGCATTGTAAACAGGTAGTTGGCCATCACAGTAGCTTTGAAACTTTATATTGTCTGCCAGATATGCAATATTCGGCAGCAAGCTCCCAATTATTATACCATTTCCCAGTTCCTGTGGCTGGCAACTCGCATAGTTACGATCCCCAGGATCTAGTTTCCATGAGAGGTCCCTGATCATAGCTTGTCCAACATTGACAATACTGCCTTGGAATGTAAATCAGATGAAATGCAATAGTGATGACGCAACCACAAAGATATCCAGGTTGTGAGATCTTGCATCATCTATTCACTCAAAGAATGTTGCGAAAACATACCATTTATCATTATTGGTCCTTCCACATACTGATCTTTTTTTGCTTTGCCCGTTGGGAGCGACACTGTAACTTTTCATGCGTAAGGGTAGAAACCATGCAAATGCTGAAGACCTGACATTGAAAAGTGACTGTGATTGGCACCACTGCTCTGTCTTGCTATTTTCTATTGGTGTGGATTGGTATGTCTGTAGATATACTGAGAACCACAGAGGGAATTGAGCAACATAAGCCATTAATGAATGAGGGAATAGGTGTAGCTGCGGAGCAGACCGAGAGCACAAAAGTTGCAAGAAATTCTGGACCTAGAAAGTCCCCGTCAGCTCCTAATTTTCATGAAAAAACGTATGCTGGTCATAGTATGAGTGAACCTACCCTTCTGAGGAACTGTAACGGTGACAATCTCCTCAATTTGGGTGACAATCTATCCTTTAATGACAGAGATGCAAATTTAAGTGTGATTAACTTGTACGATGATGAAGTGATATCACGCCAGATGGATGATTTCGAGGACAATAACGACGAGGATAGTCAACAGAATGTGGACAGCGATGAGGGGAATACTCCAACAATGTCAATGTTGCAAAACAATTGCAATGGGAGCGAAACTGAGCATCTCGACAGGTACGGATTCAAGAAACAGAACAACTTTATTACCGTGGAAGAATATAATAAATGGTGGAAGGACTATTCACAGTACTGCATAAGACGTAAGCATAAATGGAAATTGTTACTGGCGAAAAGTGGATTACCGATGGATAATGATTCACCCAATCGGTTCCCATCTAGAAGCGAGAAATTGAAAAGATATGTAAGGAAAGGTATACCTGCGGAATGGAGAGGTAATGCATGGTGGTATTTTGCACGCGGACAGGAAAAGCTGACTAAAAATAAAGGTCTTTACGATAAATTGTTACAAAAAATGGACGATTTGTTGAAGAAGAAGAAGAAGAAGAAACCGATGCAGGATTTGGATATCATTGAAAGGGATTTGAACAGAACTTTCCCGGATAATATTCATTTTCAGAGAGAGACATTTCAGTTGGATGAACCTCCGATGATTAAATCATTACGCCGCGTTTTGGTTGCGTTCTCTTTGTATAATCCAAAAATTGGGTATTGTCAGTCAATGAACTTTTTGGCGGGCCTGTTACTACTTTTTATGGATGAAGAGAAAGCTTTTTGGATGCTTGTCATCATCACGTCGAGATACTTGCCAGGCGTGCATAATGTAAATTTGGAAGGTGTTAACGTTGATCAAGGGGTATTAATGTTGTGTGTCAAAGAATATTTACCTGAAATCTGGCCATTCATAGCCCCATTGCATAAAAGGAGCCCCATTAATCTTGGAAATTCGAAATACAACTTCGGCAAAAATGAATTTCTTTATAGATTGCCTCCAATCACTCTTTGCACAGCCAGCTGGTTTATGAGCTGTTTTGTAGGTGTATTGCCTATTGAGACAACCTTGAGAGTGTGGGACTGCTTGTTTTACGAAGAATCGCATTTTCTATTCAAAGCTTCACTGGCAATTTTGAAATTGAGCGAACAGACTTTATTGAAAAATAGGCCGCAAAGGGTGTTGCGTCATTATTCTTTATCAAATGGGAATTATCATTCTAAGGATTTACGGATAAATCAAGATGAAAGCGAAATGGAAGTCTTCCAGGTAATTCAATCCTTCCCAAAACATTTAATTAACCCTAATGATATTTTTGATAAGGTAATTTTCAAGAAGAGGGTCGCACTGAATAGATTAGACCAAGATGAGATAGATCGTTGCAGAAAATATGTAACAACACAGCGGCAAAGGTATAAGAATTACAATGAGATTGTCGGTAGCAATCTTCACCATGACGATGATGAAATTAATGATAGTAACGCACAGAAAAATGATCTTTTATCCAATGGACCCCAAGACTATGGCAGTATTAATAACGAAAATAATGAAGAGCAAATCTCAGGTGCAGCGTCGGATATGAAAGTGAATAGCAATAACAGAATCGGGAACGATCTTGTCAACAATGCTCTGTCATCTGAGGTCTACGGTTTTAAGAAAAGTCTGAGTGGAGTGCATTGGAATAATAGCATAAAAGAGAAAGTGAGGCAAATGAGAAAGAAAAGAGGTAAGGATGATGATGTTTTACTGTAGCGTTTTTAAGAACTATACTTACATAAATACCTATGCATAGCCACCTGCCCAGCATTGGGGCACAAATGAAGTTATCATAAAAAATTTCGGTTAAAGTTGGAATGAACTACTTACTTGGCTAACTCGTATCCCCTTTTCAGACGATCCATAGCTTGAGCAACGGCTTCCTCACTATTTAAACTAGACTTAAGCGCAGACTGAATATCATTCCAGGGAATTTCGGCGTCAATGTCTATCGGTTCAGTTGTTGCTACCTTTTCTCCTAGGGATGATGAAGAAACAGAGCTAGGGCTGCCCTCGTCGACAATAGGTTTGGAGATCATGACGACAATATTAGTTCCACCGCTTGCTACGTCAGAGACTAATTCACTGTCATGAAGAACTTTGCCTTTCACAAGTAGCTTAAATTGTTGTATTTGTTGGGCCTTACCTTCTTTGACTAAGTATTCTTTAACTTGATAAACTGTATCATTGCCGGCAAATTGCTGATCAATTGAGAACTTTGGGGCTCTAATACTCTTCAAATTCAATGCAATGGCTGGGCCACCGGACGCATCATTATTTCTTGAACTGTTTCTGGACTTTTTGAAGTCATATCTGTATTTTAAAGCTGGTAATGCAACACCGAGTTTTGTGACATGTTGCAATGGCAACTTGTAATCGGCAGTTAATACAGGCTCTGAAATACTGACCAATGTCAGGAATTTAGATACAAATTCATATTCGGGGGAAGACATGATGCCTTTCCAGTTCGTCACTAATTTGTATTTCGTTAGTTTTTAGCCTGACGATGAAATGCGATACTATTTTTCTTTACCATTTTTTGCCCAAATTGTGCAATGCCCACATCATAAACAAGCCTTGACAATAAGAGGCAGCAAAGGCGCAACTCATCCTATAAGAACTCGAAATATGGAGCCTGGTATCCTGCGAGAGCACTCTCCGAGTGCTGTGAATAGTGACACTATTTCTAAGCATGGGACAGAGCTCCCTGAAGTGCAAGACTCTAATTATCCACAAAAACCCGTCTTCTTCAATTACCACGAATTTTCAGAGACCTACTACATTGATTTGAGTTTACCTTGCAACCAGATTGAGCATTCAGAGGCATATGGCTTATGTATAACTCACTTTCCCAATATTTATGCGCCCATGGGTTCGAAAGTGTTCGAAGACACAAGAATCGTTCGAATCCCAAGACGATATGAAACGACTCTAGAATATCCTGATTTCAGTACCTGCTTACCGGGATTAGAGCCAGCAGCACTAATAAATGAGCAAGAGGGCAGAACCAGATTTGTTCCGCACGGAATTTTTGATAATAGAGAACTATTTGGTTATTCTTCTGTCAGCCCCCTAAGTGATTTCTTTACAGAGACCGAGTTTGAAGAAATCATTACCTCTATCAATGAAAATATGTGCAAAGCCTCAAGGATATACTCTTGGTTCAATTTACTTACTCTGGTGGCCGACATGCTAACCCTGGGGTTGTGGCATTGGCTCTCTGCTAGGTATATTACTCCGGATCCGATGCAAGAGGTAGAAGATCACATTGCGAAGCTAAACGAATTGCCAGCATTTAAAAAGCGTAACATCAAGATACTTTCACCAAGAAGATCAGGGTATTTATCAGTATGTGCATAGATAACAGATTTATCTATTTCAATTGTGATGTTGTATTATTACTAACCATTTTTTTTATATAGCTGGATTTTCAAATTCCAAGGCCTTCGCTTCAGGAATGATACGAATTAACAAAATCAAAAATTTTCGAACTATCCTTTGAACACACACTTACAAACACTCTGTAAATACTCAATTTTCGACGACGCTGGTATAATTAGACAACAATGAATGGTATTTTTGCTATTGATAAGCCAGGAGGAATTACTTCAAATCAATTCATGATGAAGTTGCAACACGCTTTAACAAGTAGTCAGATATTCTCAAAGGAAATTCAGCGTGCTACCGCTGAGAGAATGAGAGAGTATCAGCAACAAACAGGTAAGAAAGCAAGTAAGAGGAAGTTACGAAAGGTTTCCAAAGTGAAGATGGGCCATGGGGGTACTCTCGACCCGTTGGCTTCCGGTGTTTTGGTAATCGGAATTGGCAGCGGTACTAAAAAACTAGCCAATTACTTATCTGGCACTGTGAAGGAGTATGAGGCTGAGGCACTTTTTGGTGTTTCGACTACATCAGGAGATGTCGAAGGTGAAATTCTGTCACGAAACTCCGTGGCACACCTGAATACCGAAGATATCAAGAGCGTGGAAGAGAAATTCAAAGGATGTTTAAAGCAAACACCACCTATCTTTGCTGCACTCAAGATGAATGGCAAGCCATTGTATGAATATGCTAGGGAGGGGAAACCTTTACCGCGTGCCATTGAACCAAGACAAGTGACTATTTACGATTTGAAATTGTTTCCTGACACCTTATCAAAAAATCATAAATATCCAATATTAAGGCCGGAATCTGGAGAAGTAAAAGATGACATCAAACTTTTGAATTCTGGTCTTCTTGACGATACGCTATATTTCTCAAAGGAATATTGCGAAAGTCGGGGTATGGAGTCAGAAGTAGCTCAAATTGAAAGACCATTACCAATAACTGAACAAGAAACTGGGCAGATCGAAAAATTTGGAAACGAGTACCGCGCACCGTTATTGCATTTTACTGCCAAAGTTTCTTCGGGTACATACATACGATCGCTCATTAGTGACATTGGTAAAGCAGTCAGAAGCTCGTCCTACATGGTAAAACTTACGCGTTCACAGCAGCAGGATTGGTCCTTGAATAGACGAAATGTTTTCAAGCTGGAGGATTTTATTCAAAGGGATGAAAAAGTTTGGAGTAAAGTGTTGGAACTTGTATTAGAGAAGGGAGCTGAAATCGATGTTGTTGACGAGCTGGCAAAAGCTGAAAAAGAGTTTGCAAGTGAAAAACAAAAGACTGAGAAAATTAATCAGGTAAATGATGATCACAATGAATCTAATCTCTCTACGGAAACACTAGCTGTGGAGACGCACCCAAATGAGGCTAATACCAAAAAGAGAACAATCGATGAAATAGAGTAGTTACTACCCCTCATCTTTTTGAGCATTAAATAAACTTATAAAAATGTCTGTATCATTACCAATAAAGTTGCACGTCATGATGTTAGAGTATGGATCAAAGAAATTGTAACTCATGTGAAATAAATCTTTATGCACAAGTGAATCTGGGCAACTAAATTGAAATTCACTTGGGCAATCTCGCACGAGACTATAACACATCTCGACACATGGCAATATCTCGTAATAGTCAGCGCTTGCCCTAAAGGACTCACTCAAGAAATGACTTCTATTCTTGTCTTTGTCCCTTCGTTTGTAAATATCTGATGCTTCAGCGCTACACCTCGGTATTGTCACAGCACACAACCAGTTTTTATATGAGTGTGCGCAATCATCACACGTTCTTAGTGGCGAATACTTAGCATCAAGTTCTATATTACACGGAATATTCTGTAGAGCCTTACTGAAGCCCACATACGATGATTTTGCCAAGTTATCAAATTGTTCAGCCAAGAAAGTTTTGTTGTTAGGTTGCGAGGCTGAATTAGGAACCGAATATGCCACACCGGAGCAAAAATCCAGACCGAATATTAATGAACAATCGTTAGAGTTTCTTGTAGAAAAAGTGCTCTTTGAAAATAAAACACCGCCAACCTGAGATAGATTTCCAGCTCTTCCTATTTTTTTCGTTAGATAGACTGTGTAACTTGATGAGCTGTTTAATCCTGTAATGTAAAACTGTTCCTGATAATGCCATGTGCGATTGGCAGGACTTTTAATAATTTCCAAATCAAGATTGTCCAAAGAAGTTCTATAGTCTCGGTCACCTGTATAATTTTTATTGGCTGAAGTTGCCAAATATGAACCGCTGGTTACTGCACATAGGGAAAGCTTCAAGGAATCTTCAATTTTTGAAGCCTCTTCTTCAGAATACAGATAAATATCATAAAGTGAAGAATCGATTGGAACGCTATTATTTACAGTATCTTCTTTCACACCATTTAAATACGAAAGAATGGAAAGGCCACGATCAGTAGCAACTAACGCCGAATTATGATCAGTATCCAAAATATCTAACGATTGCCTGCTATCCCATTGGTAAACTAAGTCGTTTTCAGAGACAGTCATTTCATAGTGCCAAACATCGTTTAAGGCTTCTGCACCTAATGGCAATATTTCATTCGTTGTCACATTGACAGCTTCAACAACAACATAAAGATAGGGATATGCAGCAACAGATCCGTTACTGATATCCTTTAAGGGACATGTGGCTAATGCTTGCATATAGCCGTTAGTAAAATAGGCGCATTCTCCCATTGATGAATTTGACAAAATAATTTCATCGAAGGAGTACGTAACTCGAAGTAACTTGTCAGTTGTATCAGTGGGTTGATTACAAATGTTGCCACTTAGAAAGATCATGACTTCAAATGTAGAGAGCTTTTTCGGACTGGAAGAAAGAGATTCTACCGAGAAGGTAAATACGTCTCGTTGGCCAGCAGATATGTTTGTAGATATTGGTGTCCATTCATAAATGTGATTAGAGTCGAGTATTCCAGTGCTGTTACTGTTATCACTGTACCGATCTAAGCCGGTAGCGTCACCGTCGTAGTCGTGATACGATATATCTTGATCAAAACCTTTCAGAAATCTCTTTTCTTGCTGGAGTCCAAAGGTAGCACCAAATGCTGCCACAAGACTAAACAGAGCATACAAAGTCAGTATCCAGTGCCAGCGCTGGATTCGCATTGTAACGAACTGCATCATCAGAGTAATGAAGCCTTATGTTCTTTGAAAAGACCATTCTTTTCACGTGTTCACCGGCACTATTGTATTCAAGTCATGAAATTTCATGATCTTCGTCATTTCGATATGAAAGATCAAAAAAGATATAAAACGAAGGGAGAGTTCAACCAGAGTTCGCACTTCAAGAAACGAGTGAAACTGTGCTTCCTTTTAAATAGTGATGTCTGATACATATTACGCTATCAATGATGATAATCTGCCATGGGTAGAAAAGTATAGACCAGAGACGCTAGATGATGTTTACGGGCAATCTACAGTTGTCACGACAATCCGCAAATTCATTGAGGAAGGTAAGTTGCCCCACCTGCTTTTCTATGGTCCTCCCGGTACGGGTAAAACGTCTACTATAGTAGCATTAGCGCGAGAGATATATGGCAAGAACTACTCTAATATGGTATTGGAACTAAACGCATCTGACGATAGAGGTATTGACGTCGTGAGAAATCAGATAAAAGATTTTGCATCGACAAGACAGATTTTTTCGAAAGGGTTCAAATTGATCATTCTTGATGAAGCGGATGCAATGACAAATGCTGCACAAAATGCATTGAGGAGAATCATCGAAAAATACACCAAGAACACAAGGTTCTGCATCTTGGCAAATTATGTACATAAACTAACACCCGCGTTATTGAGTAGATGCACAAGGTTTAGATTTCAGCCTTTACCAAGAGAGGCACTGGATCGCAGAATGAACATGGTATTGATTAATGAACATTTAAAGATAACTTCAGAAGCAAGGGACGCGTTGTTGAAACTATCCAGAGGCGATATGAGACGTGTGCTGAACGTCCTACAGGCCAGTAAGTCTACGCTGGATGACCCCATCAACGAAGAGATAACGGCCGACGTAATATATGAGTGCTGTGGTGCCCCAAGACCTGCCGATATCGAGACAATCCTGGAGTCCATTTTGAAGGATGACTGGACGACGGCGTACTACACGCTGACAAAGCTGTGTAGCACGAAGGGACTGGCCCTAGTCGACCTGCTCGAAGCGATATCTGAGGTTTTGGAACAGTACGAACTACAAAATGAAGAGACTAGAATCGAATTACTGACGAAAATGGCCGATATCGAGTATTCTATTTCCAAAGGTGGAAACGATAAGATACAAAGCAGTGCATTAATAGGTGCCATAAAGACGAGTTTCGAGAATGAAGTATGAGATGCGAAAAACGCCCGCATCCGTGATACAGACGTAAACGTATATAGATTGGGAAATTTAATTGATATAGTAGACGCACGACACAAAATAATCCGCTTGACTGCTTTTTTGTTCAGCGTTTTGGCGCCCGATGCCTAAAACGGTAAACTGAAAAAGTCTAAACGCGATTCGCGAAACGCCAAATTTAGTCTTTCAGCCAAGCAATTGAAAAACTGTAGTGTTTAGAGAACATCAGACTGTAACTGTACTAGAACGCGGAATGTTTTAAACAATGACGACCGGTATGGCTCGGTGAAATTCACATATATATATACCCATGTAGCAGTGGTTCTTGTAGAGTCTTGGTCACATCTTCAGCAGCAGACAGCACCCAACAACAGCAGCCCGGCCAAACCCACAATCATGTCCGAATACCACAAAGCGCTAAAAGTCCTGATGCAGTCTCCGGTCACGGACGACATGATCAAATTTCTCACCAACCAGACTCTCAGAGTCCTGCCCAACGTGCAAACCCCGGCCCAAACCTCCGCCTACCCCAGCCCCCCAAGCTCCCCACCCAAGAAGCACCTCCAGCCGCAGAGATTGCCGTCCCTGATGAGTTTCATCAGCAGGCTCGTCAGACACACAAACGTATACACCTCGACCCTGCTCACCACCGTCTGCTATCTGAACAAGCTGAAGTGCATACTACCGAGGGACGCGACGGGGCTGCCATCAACCATACACCGCATATTCCTGGCCTGCCTCGTGCTCAGTGCCAAGTTCCACAACGACTCCTCCCCACTGAACAGGCACTGGGCGAAGTACACGGACGGCCTGTTCTCGCTGGAAGACCTGAATCTGATGGAAAGACAGCTGATTCAACTGCTGAACTGGGACCTGAGGGTAACAAACGACGATCTGATACTGGACCTGAGATTCCTACTAGAGCCCATAGTCGCGGACATCGAGAAGACCTCCAGACAGAGAAAAAGAATCGAAAAGCAGAAGCTGCTACAACAACAAAGACACAGAATGATCGAAAGTGCTGGCACAGTGAGATCACTGTCAAACAGCAGTAGCACGACCAAACTCTACGACCACCAAAGAAACGTGTCCATATGTTCTGACCTGAGCTCGAGCACACTGGTAGACTACGATTTGAACGCTAACACCACGCCTAAACCGGCCGCCAACACGAAAAAAGCGTGTCGAAATAGCTGGGAGGCTCTGGAACACGAGCTGAATCAGGTTCTCATGCAGCACGACACCTGCAGTGACACCTACAATGCGTGCAACTACTAGCACGGCGCGCTGTTGCGTTAGCACGCCACCTCTGTACCTTGGTACGAGCACCTTAGAACGACACTACGATAGAACCATATACACACTTTAGTTTTTCGCGATACCCTAATGAAATGTAACTTGAAAATTTTTTCCTGTCGCGGCTCTTGCTCGGCAACGGCCCGGGTAAATGCCACGCCCCGGAAAACTATATAAGAAGCAGCAAAAGAGAGAAGTAGGAGGGGGACACATTACAGAGAGCACAACACCGGCAAGTCACCCGCCACGACTCCGCGCCCGCGACCGAACAATAGTTTTATGTATGGCAGCAATTAAGAATAATTGCGCAGGCCCTTGTTCGGGGCCAACGACCACGGCTGCCCACAGCCGTGGTGTGGTGGTGACTTGACCGTGGGAAATGACGAGACAAACGCTGTGCACCAGTCTGATAATTATGGGACCCGTTAAAGTACTCTGTGGTCCCCATGAAGTATCAAGTATACCCAAATTTCTGATCCCTTTTTCTCTTGCAACGTAGGTAACCGGCACGCCACATCGCGAGATGTGGCGCCGGCAATGCTTTCTCCGGGCGCATGCCAGAAAAGAAACGCGCTACCAAGAACCCACACACCCGCACCGCGCACCGCGCCCAGCTCTGCGTCGCCACGGTTTCTCAACGGAGTAACACGTAAACAGCCCTGCCTCGCACAGCCCCCCTGGTTACCGCTGTGGCCGGTCCGCAACCTTCTCTGACCTTCTCTGATGTTCTTGCGCGCGATGCTTTGCGCATTCTTTACGCCACACACCGCAACACACGCACAACCGGGCCGCGCCTCGCATTTGAAACGTGTCGGGGGTATCGGCGCGCGTCTGGCACATTGGAACATCTAGTAGGAAAAACGACATCGGCGTCTCGATTTGACGCTTTGCCGCCACCGTCAACCGGTATTCGCGTTGCTCGGTACACATAAACTTTTTTCTATCAGTTGCCATTTGCATTGCACTGCACTGCCCTGCGCGGTGCAAGCATAACAATAAAAATAAAAATAAAAATAAAAAAATGAGGAAAAAAAAAATAACCCTTTTTGGGATCCCGATGCGATGGTGTTCGTAACTATATAAAGGACACAAATTCACGGGACGTGTTTTTCTGGGCAAACGCCCTCCGTCTCTTCCTTTCGGTATCTTGGTTTTACTTCCAGTGCATCGCCGCTTAATACTGCATATACTACTAGATAGAAAACAAGAAATGTCTGCTACTGCTGAATACGCCCAAACCGAAGCTGAAAACATCAGCAAACAAATCTCGACCGAAGCCGACAAGGCGCACGACCAAGTCAAGGCCGTCGAAGCTGACGTCCAAAAGGAGACCACAAAGGCCACCACCGCCGCTGACAAGAAGGCCGACGACTCAAAGAAGGAGTCGACCAGCTTTCTAAAGAAGCTTTCCAGCAAGATGAAGTCTATTTTCAACTGATTCTGGAGAGCGGGGCGGCGCCGGGGAGACCAGGGCCGTTAGAATGAACCAGCATTCGCACTATACTATTACTTTTTTGTTTGCTTTGTCCTTTTATCTATTCTATCCTTTACTAATTAATAATACGTAATACTTAATTATACTATAATCTACTGCAACTGTCGGATGTGGTGTGTTATCTGCTGTTATCTGCTGTTACCCGGGCTGTGTGCTCCGAGTCGCTGTGTACGGGTCGCCACTTGGGCTCTGGTTATTTCAGCATTCAACAAACTGGAGCGTTCTCGTTTCGGGCCCATGGACAGTTGGCAGTTATACAGGCATATTACGGCTGCGCTAGCTATCTGGAGGCATTTTTAGGCCAACAAGCAAGGAAAACATGTTCAACAGTGCTTACCAGGCTCCCATGCTGCCACAACAAGGTGGTCCGCATGCCATTCCGCAAGGCATCCCGCAGGCCATGCCACAGGGACAGGGTGGTCCGCAAGGCACGTCACAGAGCGGACCGTCTGTTCAGGGCAATATCGCAATGCACGCTCTGGATGATCCAAACGTCTATCACTGGATCTGTCAGCTGACCTACGGTCCCCAAAAGGAACAGGCACTGCTAGAACTGGGTCGTAAGCGCGAACAGTTTGACGATTTGGCTATTATACTTTGGTCGTCGTTCGGTGTAATGACGTCACTAATCAACGAGATCATTTCTGTTTATCCCATGTTGCAGCCTCAACTGTTGTCAAACCAACTTTCCAATAGAGTGTGCAACGCATTGGTTCTCCTGCAATGTGTCGCGTCTCATTCAGAAACAAAGCACCTGTTTCTCCAAGCTCATATTCCATTATTTCTGTTTCCATTTTTAAATACGACCTCACGACAGAGAACTTTTGAATATCTCAGACTGACTTCTTTAGGTGTGATTGGTGCGCTGGTCAAGAACGATTCGCAGGAGGTGATAAATTTCCTGTTGAGAACAGATATCATTCCTTTATGTTTGAGGATTATGCAATCTTCCTCAGAGCTGTCCAAAACTGTCGCAATCTTTATTCTTCAAAAGATTGTACTCGATGACATTGGTCTCCAATACATTTGCGCCACCATGGAGCGCTTCTATGCCGTGACGAATGTTCTCAAAGATATGATCGACCAGTTGACTCTTCATACGCCCCCAGGCAGGTTGCTCAAACATATTATAAGATGTTACCTGAGATTGAGTGATAATTTAGAAGCAAGAGGACTTTTGAAAATTGCCTTACCTCCAAAGCTGAGAGACAATACTTTTACTGAAGTACTGAGAGATGATGTAGGCTCGAAGAGATGCTTAGCTCAACTATTACTAACTTTGAACGAGGATTCTACCACTGCACCAATAAATCCGTCATTACACCGTATTCAAGTCCCTCCAGGTACAAATAATAACAATAATAGTAATAGCAACATTATCAACAACAACGGCACCTCATCAACAGTCATTTAATAGATTCATTTCGCGCTTTCATTGTCATATACATAATATATATATCTGGTATAGAGTTATACGTTGCAGATTACCCGGAACCTCAACCTTGTTTTGTTTGACAATAAGTTGCATCGCATTGTACGAGATTTTTTTTGTATGCCCGTCAAAGTAACTTACGTCCTCGCTCGATCCCTGCACGTAAATAAATAAGTCTGAAAGGACGACGAGAAACGTTATTTGCCTCGTCAAGTCAACTCGATTCAGTCGACATCTGGTTCAATTGACATCTGTCGGACATTGTCGTTGCCACTAAAAGCTTTTGGGGAGGTATTTAAATATGTCCACTCACACCTATAAAAAATTTGAGAGCTCCGAGTCAGGGGATCTTCCTGACAAGATGACAATTTATCAGAGTTGTATGAGTGAATTCAATGAGTCACAAATTAATGCAAAAAAATGTCGTTTATTAATTGCTAGATTATTGAGGCTGTTAGCTAATGGGGAGACTTTCCCAGAGACCGAAGCAACAGCTCTTTTCTTTTCGATTTCAAAATTGTTTCAACATCCAAATGATTCATTAAGACAAGCTGTTTATTTAGCTATTAAAGAGTTAAGTGGCATTTCGGAAGATGTTTTAATGGCAACTTCATCAATTATGAAAGATGTACAAAATGGCTCCGATTTGGTCAAGCCAGATGCAATTCGTTCATTGACTGCGGTTCTGGATGAATCTACTGCGTTTTCTGCTGAAAGATTATTGAAAAGTGCTTTAGTCAATAAACATCCATCGATTTCTTCTGCAGCGCTTTGTACCTCTTATCATCTTTTACCGATTGCAGAAACTACGGTGAAGAGATTTGCAAATGAAACTCAAGAGGCCGTTGTGGATTTGAAACCCTTTCCACATAAAAATATTGTTGGTGATTACTATCCAAACTCAACATTTATTACACAATATCATGCTCTTGGCTTGCTTTATCAATTGAAAAAGAATGATAAAATGGCGTTATTAAAAATGATCAGACAGTTTTCTGATAATAACATGTTAAAAAATCAATTAGCAAAAGTTGAATTGGTTAAATTGGTTAATGAAGTAACAACAAAGGATCCACAATTATTCATTGATTTTCAACCATTATTAAATGATTGGTTATCAAATAAATTTGAGTCTGTTCAATTAGAGACTGCAAAGTTAATCACAAATTTTGCCACTCGTAATTCTCGTTTAATTTCATCAGAGCTCTTTGCTGCAGCTATAACAACCCTACAATCTCTTTTGACAGTTCCGCGTACTTCACCAAAATTTGCTGCTTTGAGAATTTTAAACAGAATTTCAATGGTGTCTCCGGAAAAAATTGTTGTTTGTAATCCAGAATTGGAATCATTGATAAATGACTCCAATAGAAATATTTCGACGTATGCGATTACGACATTACTTAAAACAGGTACAGCAAAAAATATTTCTTCTTTGATTTCGACAATTACTAAATTTATTCATGATGTTTCAGATGACTTTAAAATAATTATTATTGATGCCATCCGTTCTTTGTCATTAAATTTTCCAAATGAATGGAAATCTATCGTTAATTTTTTGATCGATGTTTTGAAAAATGGTGAAGGAGGGTTCAAATTCAAAAACAATGTTGTGGAGGCATTAATCGATATCGTATCATTTGTACCACAAGCAAAAGAGACTGCATTAGAGAATCTCTGTGATTTTATTGAAGACTGTGAATTTAACGAAATATTGGTTAGAATTTTACATTTACTTGGTAAGGAAGGTCCATCAACTTCTACGCCATCGCTTTATGTCAGACATATTTACAATAGAGTTGTACTGGAAAACTCAATTATTAGGTCGGCAGCTGTTATTTCATTATCCAAATTTGCACTGTCAAAAAATGATTCTACTTTGACTGAATCAATTATTAGTCTATTGAAAAGAATCGCAAACGATCAAGATGATGAAGTTAGGGATAGAGCAACCATTTCCTTGAAATTTATCGATTCAGCAAGAAAATCAAATAATCAAGAAGCTCAAGTATTCATTGAATCCAAATATAGTTATGACCTTTCAGCGTTAGAATCAAAATTGGCAACATATATCTCCTCAGACAAGGATTCTTTCAGTACTCCATTTGATGTTAAAGCAATTCGTAGATTTACGGAAGATGAAGCAAAAGCAATGGAATTGAGGAGGAAGCAAGATCAATTTTTGAAGGGTAACTTGGAAAATGGAAGAGAGTCAACTCCAGGTTTCACTGAAGAAAGTGCGATCGCTGATTCTAATGAAAATAGTAATTTCTCTGGTCCTAGCTTGGATGATCATGAGCAAGATTTATTGTCGACTAAATATGTCGATGAACTAATGTCTATTGATCAAATCAAGAAATTTGGATCACTAGTAAATAGTTCTAAAGCAGTTGCTTTGACTGACCCTGAGGCAGAATTTATTGTTCGCGGTGTTAAACACTTATTCAAGGAGAATGTTGTCTTCCAATTTAACATTACTAATACTTTAACGGACACAGCATTAGACAACGTTACATTGACATGTACTCCAGAAAATCCAGATGAGTCTCAACTAGAAGAATTATTCACCATACCCATCGTTAGACTCTTACCTTCAGAAGAAGGTGCTTGTTACGTTGCCTTCTCCAAGTCGGAGGAAATTGTCATGGAAAATTTCTTAAATACTCTGACGTTTACCACAAGAGAACTAAATCAAGAAACAAACGAACCATTTGAAGGCGACGAAGGCTTCCAAGATGAATATGACATTGATTCAATATTTTTAAATGCCGGTGATTATATTAAATCATCCTTTGTTGGTGATTTCTCGTCCACCTTTGACGAATTACCAAACGAAGAAGTAGCTGTTTACAATGTTAAAGAAAATATATCATTGCAAGAAATTGTTGATAGACTGATCGTAAACACGAGCTGTTTGCCGTTAGAGAGTACACAATATGCGTCCAGTGACTCTAACTCACACACTTTGAAATTATTTGGTAAAAGTGCATTGAAGGGATCAAAGATTGCTGTTATTGTGCAATTAATTAAGACATCAAAGGGAATCGCCATGAAAGCTCAAGGAAGGGCGGAAGATGTAACTTTGTGTGCTGACCTGGTCAATGGTTTAATGTGAATGCCAGTTTACGCTATTCGAACATCATTTGTATCACACCTTAAGTACACTCATTATATAAAATACTTGTATATTAACTCATTTAGAGGAATGGACAAAAAGGTGGTTGCACCACGAAGACAAAATTGGATCCTCTTCGCCTTGGAAAAGCACAATCCGTTTTTCTCATTTAAGACTCAGGGAACCAATCCAATTCGGATATTGCTAAGTATGAGAACCATGAGGTGAACTATAGTTTTAAATAAACAATATTAACAGTTCATATTATGGACAAGGAAGAGCTAGAGCTCAAGTGCCATTTGAAAGAGATCAAAAAGAAAGAGCTGCAGAGAAGAAAACTCGAACAATCCAAACGAAAAGATATTACAGAAGAAAAAAAGTACGAACCGACAGCTATATACATTTCAAATCTATCAACGAAAGATATCGATGAACAGCAGCTTATAAATGAGTTCTCCAAATATGGAGCGATAAGAAAAGATCAAGAAGGTAATGTCCGATGTAAACTCTATAAAGACTCTGAGGGAAAACTAAAGGGTGATGCGTTGATCATATATGTCAGAAAGGAGAGTGTGCCAATGGCAATTGAAATGATGGATGGATATAGGTTCAAAAACTCAGTACTCGATGTGAAAGTGGCTGATTTTGAAAATCAAAGAAAGAGATCATTTGAACCAGAGGACAGTGACAATAGCGAGAAAACCAAAAAACAACAGAAAACGTTATCAGGACCACGGGAAAGTAAGAAAATGCAGCAGGTGTCGCAAAAATTCGAAGAAAATCAAGACAAGATTGTAAGAAGTATCAAAATCAGTAATATTGTTGGTATTTACGATCAATTAAGCAAAGAGGAGTTGAACGACATAAAAGCGGATATTCTTGAAGGATGCTTGGATTTTGGACCTGTTGAAGATGTTCAACTATCTCCAGATTCGGGTGAGGCCGCTGTAGTCTTCAAATATTTAAAAGATGCTCAGAGCTGTTCCAAAAAAATGAATGGGAGGTTTTTTGGCGGAAGAGAACTGGTATCATTTTTGATGAATGAAGAGGTCTCTTCACAAAGCGATAATTTGAAAAATTACGCATTGGAAGATGACCTTATAGAGTAATCTTAATTTGAGCAATCTTAATTTGAGGATTCTTAATTATAGCATTCTTAACTAGAGTAATATTAATTAGGGTAAAAGTAAAAGCCAAAGTAACCTGAAATCCAAAAATATTGAGAAGCTTAGAGTATTTGATGTTGTTGAATCTATTAATCGGTTTTTGAATCTCAGATTATTAGTAACTGCTTAAAAACTAAAAAATTTGAGCGGTACGAGAATCGAACCCGTGTCCCCACCTTGGAAGGGTGGGATGATAACCACTACACTAACCGCCCAGTAGTTCTATATGTTACATGAATCAATACTTCTTTCTACTACCTTCAGGACGATTGTTGGCATTATCGAGGAAATAATATTTGGAAAAAATGTTTATTTATAAAGAATGTTTTCTTCGGCGTTGTCGATAGTAACTTGGTTTGACATTGATGATGATACTATGATATTCAATTATAGAGATATATAATTCCTTGGTTTTCTATATCATGAATTGAGATAAGACTAATTGAACTTGGATTAACATCTGGAAAATACGTCAGTATTTATACCTAATACTTCGCACCTATTGAACCATAAGAGAGGACGACGAGTGAAGAATTTTCATCGTCATCACACCATTTCTAGTCCCATAGAACCCACAGTACAACTGTTATTTCATGTTCCATGCCATAGACTCCTTCGTAGTCAGACTCCTGAGTTGTAAACGTCTCGTGATAGATTATCATCCGATATCTTTCCATTATCGATTGACATTCTGTTAGGGTTTCATCTGACTTCGTTTATTTTGTTTTACAGACCAATTGTCTCTTTCTGATTCTTATAAGTCATCTCTTTAATATATCTTACAATCTCGATTTATATTTCAACAATGTTTTCTTCGGCGTTGTCGATACTAACTTGGTTTGACATTGATGATATTTAGAAAGAATGTTTTTATTTAGAAAGAATGTTTTCTTCGGCGTTGTCGATAGTAACTTGATTTGACATTGATGATGATACTATGATATTCAATTATAGAGATATATAATTCCTTGATTTTCTATATCATGAATTGAGATAAAACTAATTGACCTTGGATTAATATCTGGAAAATACGTCAGTATTTATTTATAAAGAATGTTTTCTTCGGCGTTGTCGATAGTAACTTGGTTTGACATTGATGATGATACTATGATATTCAATTATAGAGATATATAATTCCTTGGTTTTCTATATCACGAATTGAAATAAAACTAATTGAACTTGGATTAATATCTGGAAAATACGTCAATATTTATACCTAGCATTTCGCACTTATTGAACCATAAGAGAGGACGACGAGTGAAGAATTTTCATCGTCATCACACCATTTCTAGTCCCATAGAATCCACAGTACAACTGTTATTTCATGTTCCATGCCATAGACTCCTTCGTAGTCAGACTCCTGAGTTGTAAACGTCTCGTGATAGATTATCATCCGATATCTTTCCATTATCGATTGACATTCTGTTAGGGTTTCATCTGACTTCGTTTATTTTGTTTTACAGACCAATTGTCTCTTTCTGATTCTTATAAGTCATCTCTTTAATATATCTTACAATATCGATTTATATTTCAACAGTTTTACAGACCAATTGTCTCTTTCTGATTCTTATAAGTCATCTCTTTAATATATCTTACAATCTCGATTTATATTTCAACATTAAACTCTTCTGTCATCCTTTCAGTTAGAGTAAAGTAATAGCTTAAAGCCAATAGCCGCTGATCTCTTTTACTGGTGTTGCTTTACATTTATCATGCGCTACGAACCTCACTATCAAAAAATTCCTGGGAATAATACGTCTAATCAATTAAATAACCTTACTTTGAAGTGTGTTTGAGCCATTACTAGTTATTGATAACCAGCATAAACCTTTAAAATTATATCCAATCATTGGGCGGTTAGTGTAGTGGTTATCATCCCACCCTTCCAAGGTGGGGACACGGGTTCGATTCTCGTACCGCTCAAATTTTTTGATCTCATGAATTAATTAAGTCCGACATATAATAACGGGAGAAATAAAACACTGGCTTCTTTTGAACTTCTATCCAGGAGACTTGGGATATCTGTTCATACTTCAGCGCGGTATATTGTATAGTGATATTTGGGAAAAGATTCCGGAGTTTTCAACACCAATCTCGTTAGAAATTGCTATTAATACTGTAACATGTAGCTATGGATATATATAAATCATTTCTTATATGATGGAAGAAAATAAAAACTAATGGATTGAGATTCAATAGCTGGAAGAGATGACAATATTCATACCCGGAATTCTGCACCTATTGACCCATAAGGGAGGAAGACAAGTGAAGAATTTTCACTCTCATCCGCATATAAATCCTGCTCTCATCAGCTCATTATTCGGGCGCTGTCATCATGCTATTTTTCCAATCCTCCAGAATCCATAGCACTGCTTGGTATTTCTTATTCCACGCCATAGATTCCTCCCGAGTCAGATTCACGAATTGTAAACTTAAATAATCTGCCAACAGCTCTCTAAAATCGATTGATATTCCGCTAGGGCTTCATCTGACTTCATGCCTTCTGCTGTGTCATTGCGAAGGTTTTATTTCTGGTCCTTTCAATTTATCTGTTTAACATATCTTGTTTTTATCACAATTTTGACCGATATTTAAGCAGAAACGTTTGATCCGTATATTTATCATTGTAATATGGCAGAGTGTAGTAGACTATATTTTTGTTTTTTTCAAAAAGTCGTATTTTTATGTTTTGTACTCTTTGTGGTACAGTTTTTTTGGCAATAAAACATATTTATGAATAAACAATGTTATTTTGAGAAGTTTAATTAATCACCACAGCAACAGAATTTGAGACTATTTGGAAAGTAAGTTGTTTTCGGAGTGTCGATACTAACTTCTTAAGACATTGACAATAATATTATGATATACATGTTGAACTATAGATCAATATTGTAAGATATATTTAAGAGATGACTTATAAGAATCAGAAAGAGACAATTGGTCTGTAAAACAAAGTAAACGAAGCCAGATGAAGCCCTAACAGAATATCAATCGATACTGGAAAGATATCGGATGATAATCTATCGCGAGACGTTTACAATTCAGGAATCTGGCTACGAAGGAGTCTATGGCATGGAACAAGAAATAACAGTTGTACTGTGGATTCTATGGGACTAGAAATGGTGTGATGACGATGAAAATTCTTCACTCGTCGTCCTCTCTTATGGTTCAATAGGCGCGAAGTATTAGGTATAAATACTGACGTATTTTCCAGATATTAATCCAAGGTCAATTAGTTTTATCTCAATTCATGATATAGAAAATCAAGGAATTATATATCTCTATAATTGAATATCATAGTATCATCATCAATGTCAAACCAAGTTAGTATCGACAACGCCGAAGAAAACATTCTTTCTAAATAATTATTTCCTCGATAATGCCAACAATCGTCCTGGAACATCTTCCTCAATAAATCGTACATACACAACAAAGTTCACTCAGTGACAACGTGTTTTAGAGCTTCTATGGCCAAGTTGGTAAGGCGCCACACTAGTAATGTGGAGATCATCAGTTCGACTCTGGTTGGAAGCATGTAATTTTTTTTATAATTAAAATACTGTAAATTATAAGAACTAAAAGAGGTATTTGTGAGCTTACTTGCTTTGAAAACATCGCCCTTCTACAGAGCTGGGTGAATTTGGTCTATGACTTCAATACTGCGACCTGTCGGAAGGTCGAGACTTTTCAAAGGCTGGTTTTTGAGGAGAATTTTGTTACTACTTTCTGTAACCTTGATCACTTATTTGGCGCTTTCCAATAGTCAACTCGATGACGAGGAATTCGGGGGTTATGCTCATGCAAGACATGCTCGCGAGTTTTCACCGTTTCATTGGATACAAAGAAGAATGGACAAGGCGACTGCTGATGCCAATAAATCGAAACCGTCGTGGCTAAATCCGTTCAGCTATTTGCCTTTAACATCTGGCATAACAGCAGTTGAATCTAAGGTGCTATTAAACTGGGAGGATATCTCCAAAGCACAAAAGTGTAGATACATGATCGATGCCATATATCGGACTAATGGAGACTGGAGTAACAGCAGAATAACAGAATTTTCGGGTCAAGATTTGGACGATGTATTGATATCACTATTGGGCGAAAGATTAAGATTATTTAACTATTGTTTTGCGTCTACCGAAAAGACCACAATACAACAAGTATTAGACGTCAAGAGTGTATTGAACCCCAGTGACTCACTGGGTATTTCGCCGAATGATTTCCTGCGAAGAATGTTTCCCTTTTTAAGAGATGTAAATGCAAGTGATGAACCACTGTGGCCTATCATAACGGATTTAAAAACTGGTTTGAAACTAGCAATACCAGAAGTGCCGGCTGACTTTAATGAGAATTTTTGGTTTTACTGGAGAGAGTATTCTCAAGGAAGAGGGATTGTGATAACTTTAGCTGAAAGCACCAAGACCCTTTTTTTCAATCAGCTAAAAGTGTTGGATTACATGAAGAATAAATTGCCTATTCAAGTTGTTACGAAAGGAACTGAGTTTTCTGCAGAGTTTGTCGAAGAACTGTCAAATGTCGTCAGGACATCAGAGCAGCGTGTTTATCTTGTTGACTGCGCAACTGTGCTGGATTCTGACTTTTCGCAAAGATTTGTTGTGAATGTTATCAATAAATGGTTAGCGGTTATTTTCAATACATTTGAAGAGATGGTCCTCCTCGACGTTGATGCTGTTCCATTCATTTCATTAGACGTATTTTTGGATGATCCTCAGTACAAATTGAACGGAATGCTGCTCTATAAGGATAGAAACATGCCAAGCGAACATACATTGGGATATTGCATTGATATGCTAGCTGAGGTAGAACCATCTTATCAAGAAGAAAATTTAATCAATAGTAAATTGAAATTTGCCATCAATGAAGTGAGCTTCGATGATGATAGTGAAGAAGCTACAGTTTTCAGAGGTTTCTTTCACAATAAATTTCTTCATCATGTGGATAGTGGATTAGTCGTGATAAATAAATCGAGTAACTTGAATGGACTACTCTTTTCCTTCATGCTCAATCTAGATGCCAAAATGAGAAGATGTGTCTATGGCGATAAAGAAATTTTTTGGCTAGGTCAGTTATTCGCAGGACAGAGTTATGCTATTTATCCTGTGGATGGAGGTATTATTGGGCCGCTCGTTGAGGTGCCAGCTGAAAAGAGTTCGACTTCAATATATCAGATATGCGGCGCTCAGATGGCCCATAGCAGCCGAAATGATCAATTACTATGGACAAACGGCGGTCTGAAAACCTGCAAGATCACAAACAGTGCAGACGCGGATTTTCAAAAAGATTTCGATTATTTTGAAAATAGATATGAGAACGCTGAAAATTTGAGAAGTATCTATGATTCCTCGCTAAGAATTGAAGGCTTAATTATACCTAATACGAGTGAAAATCCCTGGATGCAACTTCAAGAATGTAGTGGATACATTTATTGCGCAACTGCATTAAAGGATCGTGACTCTTTTGAGGAAACAGGTCATTTAATAACTTTTGAGGAGGAGACACAAAAAAAATTGAGCGAGATTGCGCATATTTGGAATCGATCTTAAGCTAGAGATGAAGATAATAAACATTGTATACAAAGAACAAAAATTAATACGAATTTACGTGTTTCTTGACATATTTTGAGCAAAGTAATTTTTGCAAGAAGTTTTTAGTGGTCGAAATCCACCCAGTACGAACATAAATCACATAGAATCCAGCGAACATGGCCGCAACATTAAAACCAATGAACGCCAACTCTATTCCAGAGTTTCTCCATATATGGCTGTAGCTCATGAATTGATCTTTCAGAAATTCATCACCAATAGCGTATGCACAATACGCACAGATGCTAGTAGAATTGGGATTTACCATTTTCCCGCCAAACTCATCAACGAAGTCTTGCATAAATTCCCCACAAGTCTCACCAAGCGGTGGCATGGTAGGGACAACTTCCATTGGCTTACAAATAACAGGTCTTTCATGCAATAAAAGGCTGACGAAATTTTCAACAAAGTACGTGTAAGGTGAAGCTCTATACATAAACTTCCAAAATCCAGGCATCAGTGAATAAGGTTGCATCACACCACAGAATTCCGCCGTAAAGCTATAAAGGAAAGCAACAATCACAGCAGCCGTTTGCAAGTTGGGAGTAGAATATATCAGCCACATACCAAAGGTCAAATAATAAAGTGAAAATACAATGTAGTTTAGATAAAAGACGCCTGCAATATGGGGTGCGAAACTGTATCCACAACAGAAATAACAGCATAAGAAGAATAAAGTTGAACTTGCTATTGCTAGAGGTATTTCTACAATTAGCTGAGCAAGTAGAAAGATAGACCAGTGGTAGGTATTGGTACTAGCTTCTCTCGTCAGGTAAACACCTTTAGCCTCCAGAGCCTTATTTTGTACCTGGTTTATCAATGCAGATGAAATACAAAGTGACATGAAACATAAAAATGTTGCATTTTTGAGACCCGTAATGTTGTATTTGGTGTTCCAAAATGAAAATCCAACAAAGAGACCAGCCCCACCATTCAATGCAAATTTGGAAATCACATAAGCCCTATCTCGTTTCATGCATAAATACTGTCTCTTAGTGATTAACAACAACTGTTTAGTATAAGATACTTCCTTTCGCACCGATCTTGTGAAATCTATTGATAATTCGAGAGCTTCCTGTTCCAAATTTTCTCTCTTTTCCGACACAATTTCATTCTCTAACGAATCATTCCAAATTTGGGGCCAATTCATGACCTTCCCTCCAGTATTTTCTTCTTCCTCTTTAATGCCCCCATTGTGTCCAACAACGTCAATCACGAAGTCTGCCGGATTGTCACTTTCACCATCAAAGGTCAACGTTTCATCATACTTCAAAAAAAAACGAGCAGCACTTTGAGCTGGCCCGAAGTAAACACATTTCCCTCCGCTTTTTAATAGCATTATATTATCAAACTGACTGTAAATGGCTTTGCTAGGCTGATGAATTGTACATAAGATTGCCTGCCCTTGCAAAGAGAGCTTTTTCAAAAACTTCACTACTGTCATAGCAGCTTGGGAATCCAGACCTGATGTGGGCTCATCCAGTAGTAAAAGCAAAGAAGGCTTCGTGACAAGTTCTACACCAATTGAAAGCAACTTTCTGTCAGTGGGTGTAAGATCTCTCACAAGAACATTAGGATTTAACTTCAGTAAATCTGATATCACATTAATGTACGACTTGTCCCCGTCTCCCCGTAAAACGCACGAAACTTCAAGCGACTCAAGCACAGTCAGCAGATCAAGATGTACATCTTGCTGTTGCACAAATCCAATACTGCGACTGAATGCAGTCAAATTCTCAAGGGGTTTTCCATCAATGAGAAATTGCCCGCTTACAACTCCAGATTTAGTCATTCTTGAGAATATGTTCAACAAGGTTGTTTTACCGGCTCCCGATTCGCCCATTAGTGCTGTCATCCCAGTGGCAACGAAACCAGAATTTCCATCTATTAGTTTCATGCCGTTGACCGTGTACTCTATATTGCTCCATGAGAAGACGTGATTTTGAGATTCAACATATGTACCAGTTTCCATGCATTCATCAGATTTTGATATGATATTCTTTTGGGACATAAATAAGTCAATCGACGAGCTAGAACTATGGTCGGGACGCTCATCTTGAACCATGTATCCTCTTGAGGATTTTCTCGCTGCGTTATAATCATGAAATCTACCCAGAATTTCATAATCCGTCATTTTGTTGAACAACGGAGGGACATACTCAGCTGCCAGCAGCGAAATTACCAACAGGAACGCCAGGAATCCCAATAAGATACCGAAGTTCCTCCAAACGTGCCCATAAGTGTAGTTAAGAGCTTGCTTCAAATAGTCCTTTCCATATACGAATGACCTACCTAAGGTGGCTCCTTGCCAAGCGCAAGTTTTATGGCTGAAAGGAACATCTGAATAATTTAGGCCTCTCGGAACAATCATTTCTGAGCAATCAAGTTGCAGATTGAAGAGTTCATTACTCAATATAGCTTCCATAGCAAACATCGCAGGGTTGATGTAGGCAATCCATACGAACCACGGATGCATGTCCTGAATGTATATGACATATGATGCGTACATTGCAATTGCTAACAGCACTATACCTGCAACTGAGTTTGCAATTGATATATTTGGAGTAATGAAAGCTATAAAGGAGAACAGTGATACCATGGTGAAATTGAATATGCTGAGAAATAGAAGAAATGTGAAGAAACGAGCAGCATCAGCTTGAAAGTGAGCTAAAAAATACAGTATTATAGTGAAGAGAATCACAATAATAAGTTTGAAGACATAATCATGAATAGTATTCCCAAATGCTTCAATCCATCTAGAATAAAAGTGTAGCTTAACTTGCTTATTCACAACCATCTGCCTTTGGAAAGTATCTGGTATATCAGCTAGAGCCATAAACGTGAAAAACAATACAGCAAAGAAAGTCAAAGAACCTTTCGAAAAGGAACCCAGTGTCGTTAGAGGAATATCATAAAACAAAGACCCTGTGACAAGAGCCTCAACAACTGCCGACACTACTTGTGCAAAAATAAAACCTTTGTCACCAAGGAGTCGCTGAAATGCTCTTCTTGTACAACAACGAATTTGTGTACACCTAGTAGTATCGAATAAGGGGGTTAAATCATCATCATTAAACCGGTCACACCCTTCTTCAATCTGTCTTGACGTTATATGTTTCCAATTATCATGATTACAAGACACAATCCATTTTTGGTGGAGATACTCTTCGAAATTTGGTGTCATTACTTGAAAATGAGGCAGGGTCATTTTCATGCCATGCTCAGTGGATTCGGGTCGGAAGTTTAAAATGGATGTTAGATATTCAATGACACAGAGATTTGGATCTTTTGGGATTTCCAGGGTACAGGTGAAGTATTCAAGACACTCTTCAACGGTGCCGTAAAACACTTGATAAGACTCTGATAGTAGTAAAATCTTGTCGAACTTCTGGACTATCTTATCACTCGCTTGTGAAATCTTGACAAAATTAACAGATTTTGTAGTCTGGGTCAACCTTTTCAAGGTATTTAAGAATTCAAGAGCTGTGGAAGAGTCAAGGCCCTTTGTGGAGTTATCCCAAAGATAAAAGGATCCATTAGCAATAAATGTTTCGAGAATAGAAATTCTTTTCCGCTCCCCACCTGAAATACCACGAATAGCTTCATCGCCTACTCGTGTATCTGCCACATTTGCCAGACCTAGCTCTTCCAACAAGGCATCTCTAAGCTCATCACGCTCACTCTTCGATAGAGAGAACTTACAATCTAACGCAAAATCAACAGTTTGCTTAACCGTAAGAGTTGGGAAATGAATATCGTCCTCATTATTGTAAATGATATGTTGGGGACATTTTGTGGAAAAGCTTTTATATTCGTTATCCTTAAACCTGATGGATCCCTCTGGAAAGTAGGACATACGATCATGATTCTCGAATAACGCCTTAAAAAAAGAAGATGATGACTTTCCCAATACAAGCACCATTTCCCCACCAACCGCCCTGAATACCAAATCATTTAAAAATGTGCCGTGCTTAGCACTATTCTCTATATCAAAGTCCTCAGAATGATTATTAATGAAATGATTTTGATCCAATCTTATTGAAGCCCCATCGAAAGTAACTGAACAATCAGGTATACTTCTGAAATACTTTGAAAAACTCATGCCACCTAAACAGAGAGACTCGTATGACTGGTAAGTGTTCGAGATATCAAGACGAGAATTCCGAACGATCAAGTGAACAAAACCAGTAGAAACCAACTACTTGAAAGCTTAATAGTATTTCCACAAATATTGGCCTTGCCCTTTTTTAATAGATCCAACGATACAGTGACAGCTCCTTCAACAGAAACTTTGGACTCTAGGGTTATAAATATCGGAATGAATGTAGGAAGGATGTAATGCCTAAGCAAGCGCTGCAGATATACCAAACTGCATAAACTAGAGTAGCATTATAATTAGGTGCAAACATAGGCACACACAATTAATCCAGTAAATTATAGGATATGTTGTACTTCAGCGGCTTTTGCCCATCGATCAAAAATGGGTATGTTGCTCGTTCCCCAGATTGAAGGCCTGAATGCAAAAAAAGCCAAAAGTGAAAAAAGTACTGCATCTCTTTTAATTCCCAAACAATGTCCTTTACGAGAGAATGGCTCGTATTTTGTTTCATTTTTCTGATTGAGCTTTACGTCGTAGTAGAGTTGGACATCAATGTAGAAGTACAATCCCTGTATATCTCAAATAGCAGGTGATAAACGAAATCATAAAGTGGCAGCCATTTAATAGGAATAACGCTTTCAAGGATGGACTACACCCCCCTTGAAGTCCCACTTCAAATTATCCAACGCAGCTCTGCATCCACTTTTGATGACTAAGTGTAGCTTCTTAAAACCGTGCAAGAAAAGCGTTGACAGAAAGAATCGCTTGTAAATGAAAACAAAACAACCACCGCCCTTTCGGAACTACTTTACGATTACATGTCATTCCAGTAGCAATACAAGCCATACTTGATGAATGTCAATGACAGAGATGTCTATCTTTCATGGATGATTACTTATCTGTTGCGTGTCTAAGAATTTGACTGAGTCTGCTTATGTCGTGCGAAGATGTTTATTGCACGCAGTAGTGATGTCTGCGAATTCTAGCTTTTTCAGATTTGGACCTAAATATTTGAACTCCCGTCATTGCTTGAATCAGTTTACAGTGAGTGTACTTGAAATACTGGCAATGGAGGTTAAAAAAAAATCTTGTGGACTCTATATATCAATATATATATATATGTATATGTATATATTACCATATGTGGCTAATATTCATCTTCAGGAACGATGGAAGCGATTCATAATAAAAATGCGGCTGCACCGACACAGCCAATTCCCATACCGACGGCTGCTTTAGCCGCACCGTTAATGGTTTGACTTGCACTTGGCACGGCTCCTGTCGAAGAAGAGCTCATAGTGGATGACATGATCTCAGATGAAGAAGCAACCGTAGAAGAAGCAACTGCAGAAGAGGCGACTTCAGAGGAAGAGGAAGCACTTGAAGATGAGGAAGCAACTTCAGAGGATGATGATGCACCTGAAGATGAAGAAGCGACTTCAGAGGAAGAGGTCTCACTAGAGGAAGTTGCTGCACTAGAGGACGAGACACTCGATGTTGAGGGAACAGCGCTCGAACTACCAGTAGTTGATGTAGAGCTATCACTCTCAGATCCTGTTGGAACCGTGCTCATGGCGGCTGTAAGTGCTGGTGCCAATCTACTAGAATACCAGGGTAACTCTCTAACCAAGGTATTGACCTGATCAAAATCAATCTCAGAGTAATAAGTTGTGTAAGAGTCATCTGTAGCAGTAGCCATGGCCATTCCGATTTCCATGATTGCAGGTGGGATGTTAATGGTTGTCATAACGCTCATATAATCTTGCAAATGCCCTCTCGCATCACTTAAAATAACATTGATCTCTGCTGATTGGATAGGCTCGATTGCAGATACACCGGCAACAGCCAAGGCGATTAAAATTGCGGATTTAGTTAAGCTCATCTTAAGTTTATGATTGGCTTTTTGTTAAACTTGGAGTGGTGGCAGTTGCAAGAAAAGGACTTCATGTCGACACATTCATCTTCCTTTATACAATCTATTCCAGTATTCTAGACCATCGATTGACTCAACAGTTTTGGCTTCCAAAGTCTTGGCCGAATTCGTTTAAATTTTTAAACGTCGTATTTCTCGTTTGTAGGCAGGCGGCCTTTAGACTAGTAACACTAGTGAAAAAGATGAGAATCTGTAGATATTACCCTAATAGTCACAGCATTAATGTGACTGTGATTCCTGGGAGGTAGAAGAATATGTAAACTCGTAAAGGAAAAAAGATTGGCGGTACCTTTCCCCATAAAAACAAACCTCGGCATCTACTAATCATATGTAGCAACTATGGATTAGGAATGAACAATGCTGGCCCAAAAATGATCTTCACGTCATTATGAGTCAAAATGCAACAATAATGACTGCTTTGTTGGGCTTCAACAATCCAATTAGGATTTTAGCCACCCTCTTTAGAAGCTAAACGATGCGTCACGGAATCAAATAGGAACATGAGAATTAGTGGCTAAGTGAATATGTTACCTAATATGTGAACAAATAATGATTAATGTACGGTCTATCAGTTAGCGAAACGACTTTAAAATCACTCTACGATCCTTTTGTGCCTGTTTAGCCGGTACACCGAAAGTGATGTCCTGAGCAACAAGTTCATCTGCCTTGACAGACACCTTCACGTAATCTAAAAGTTTCTCTAGATCAACCTTAGCTGATGGAATTCTGACTATTCCATGAACATCACCAATTATGTGATCGCCTGGATATATCACCTTCTCAGAGCCATCATTGATCAATATTGTCAGACTAACATTTACCGCAACTGGTTTAACAACCTTATTAGGTCCACAACTACTCAAACCGTAGCTGAAGACAGAGTGTTTCAGCTGTTGATGTTCTTGGAGATCTCTGATGCGACCAAAAACTGCGGAAGCTTCCGATTTCAAATACTGCGCTCTTGTAGACATCAACCCGCCATAAACGGCTTGCGTTATTCTCACATAAGGAGCATGATGTGATTGCAGATCTTTCGTCAAAGAAATAACTAAAAAAGATCCTTCCGGAACAGAGTCAATATAATTCACAGCTTCCCTAGGGTCGTCTATAGGCGCAAAAAGAACTGTATAAGCCTTTCCAGCAACAGTCTCCTTTGAGTCGTTGCCGGACCAACGTGTGAGGTTCGGAAAAAACCCTCCATCCTCAATATTACAGAAGTTGAGTAGTCCATCAGATATATCACATGTGGAGTACTTGGATAACTCCTCACAAACAACTCCCATTATAGTGATATCGGTGACAAGATATTTGCGTCCTCACGTGAAAGTTTAAAATCAGCTTGATATGTAAGCCTTGTTTGATCACTGTGAAATTGTATATGTTATTTCAAATGATTCGATCTTTACCTTCTTATATGTTAACCTTTATGAGTGGCGGAGGTCTTCAGATAAGAGAGTGCCTAGGGGCGACAAATGCGAGTCAAAGGAAATCATCACCAGAAATAAAAACAACGCAAAATGAATCAAATAAGAGCCATTCAAAAAATCAATGAAGCCGAACTACAGAACGGTATTCTCAAATCTGAAGTATCTTGGCACAACGAATACAAGAACCAGGCGTACGTATTCATTGGTGGACTTAGTACTCTTTTAACGGAGGCAGATATCTTGACTATTTTTTCACAATTTGGTGTCCCAGTTGACATTTTCCTAGTTAGAGATCAAGAAACTGGAGATTCTAAGGGTTTTGCTTATTTAAAGTATGAGGATCAAAGGTCAACGATCCTCGCAATTGATAATTTAAACGGTGCTACTATAGCGGGAAGAGCAATAAAGGTAGATCACGCCATGTACACACCAAACAGTAATTATCAGCGATATCGAGAAGCTGTACAACAAGAGTTGAGGAGAGACAAAGTGGAAGTACCTGCAGATCTTCGCATAGGAGAACAAAAGGAACGAAATGCGGATGACGATAATGACGCTTTCTCTGATCCAATGGCCGGATTTGCTAGCGATAAGTAACAAGTGAAATCGATATGAGACAGTCTAATTTTGAAAATATACTAGATTTACATATAGATTATTTATACTCTTGAAAGGTGATTACCATTTGTAAACTCAAAAGGGGCCCAAGATATGTGCCATTAGAAATTTTTCACATAGAAGGAAGTGGAGGAGGTGGAGGAATACCGGATGGTGGAGCACCATGATCTTCTGATGCGACTGAGTCAGGAATAGATAGCAAGTCGTCGGAGTCATCTCCGCCACTCTCTTCTCCTGAAGCAGTCTGTGCTTGATTCGTAGGAAGCAGCGGAGGTGGAGCCATGAAAGATGAGGGCGCATTGGTTTGAGTTGATGAGGAAGCAGCAGACGTGGGCTCCACTTCGACAAACTTATCAGCAGCCGGTGGCATAGGAGCTATAGGGACTGGAGTCTCTTGGTTACTCCCAACTTGTGGTAGCGGGGGAGCTATGGGTACCGGCGGAGCCGAGGTACTCCCAACTTGTGGTATCGGTGGGGCGATAGGTACTGGTGAACTGACTTTCGCGACAACATTTTCATTGCTACTCACATAGGGAACAGCAGTTGATAGCACTGGAGACGAAATTGCTGTACTATCAGGTTGAAAGGATTTCTTGGAAGTAGCATTTTCTTCTACTTTAATTGTTGATGAAGCGGGAAGTTTTTGATTTTCGGGCTCACCGTCAGACCAATCGTCATCATCATTATGGTCTAAGCCTCTTTGCAACCTACGTTGCACTTCCGCCGCTCTCGAATCGAATGAAGAAGTCGTCGAACCACTCTGTTTGAAAAAAGGGTTTGGACCGCCCGTACCTGTGGGCGCCACATTTGCAGACGAATGCTGACTTTGCACATTCAAAACCGAAGTTCTACTGTCGTTTAAAGGTACGGTATTCTGACCGCCAACGGATTTGTAAATCGGGACAGACTCTGCTCCTTCATCATCGGAACTCTCAGCTTGTGCAGCCTCTATCTGACGGCGAAGCTCAGCCAATCGTTTCTCCTTTTCTTCCTTTTTTTTCAGCTTTAATCTGTTCAGTTCTTCCTGCAGCTGTCTTTCTTCTGCATCATCCTCCGCATTGTCACTTTTCTTCATACTGCGATCATCCGCTCCTCGAACTTGCGCACCTACCTCTCTCGATGAAATCTGTCTTTCTGGTTCCGAAGTATAATTAGGGTAGTTTTGAGCTGTATTCCGATGAGATGATACCGCTTGTTGCTGCTGTGAGTTGATTTTGGCCTCTTCTTGAAAATGTTGGGCTGACGAAGTAGATCTTAGATCGTTAATGAACGACCCAACATCGGGTTCCAAACCAGCACCTAATTCCCACTTTTCGAAATCAGCTGCTCTGTTGCTGACCGTACCACCATTTAAACTTGTGGTCAAGGACGCTGAAAGTTCTGCGATAGATCTCCGGATGTCAGCTATAATTTCCAGATTTTTTGAACTTTCTGACTTTATTTTAGCAATTTCAGCATTATATTGTGCTTCTTTAGCTTCAAAAGAGTCATTTGCAGACGAGACTTTACCTGTGAGCGCATCCATTCTGGATTTTAAGAGCGCTTTGCTTTTCGCTTTCCTCTTATCATCTTCCGTGATTTCACCATTAGGTCCACTGCCAACTAGACACGATGGATTCTTTTGTCTGAAGATTTCTATTTTGGCAGCTGAAATAGCGGAATCAACTTCGTTGATTCTATAAAACACATTAGGGAGTTTCTGCATAAATGAGTCAAATTTTGCTTTTAATTCGGATGGAACAGATGCGTTCTGTACGTCCGAAGCTCTTTCGAAAGCTCTAATCTTGCCCTTTAACACCTCAATCCGATCGAAATCGTCTGTAGAAGGAGTTAGTTTCCGTGCCCGTTGGCCACGAATCAGTTGTTTCTTCTCAGCAATTGCCTTGTATAACTGTTCACCTCTTTCCTTGTTTCTATTTATTTGCAATTTTGGGACCTCCTTGTGTTGAGTAGGCGTTGATACTGGACTTGATGAGGGGCTAAAGTTAGCAGCAGTTGTGTTGAAAACCTTTCTCCGATTTCTAAAGCTTGGTAAAACTTCTTCATCGTCATTGTTTTTATAGCTCAAAGCATCTGTTTTGGTGACATTTTTTTTATCGTCCTCAGCACGCACGTTTTTCAATTGATCCTTCACGTTGTCCAATATTTTCCTGCTCGAGGGAATCAAATTTAAAGGCAATCTACTTGGAAGTTGAAAGCCATTCAATTTTCTATACACCAAGTGCATACCTAATGCAAATTCCTGCTTATTGAGCTGCCCATTGTTATTAATATCACAAAGTGCCCAAATAGTTTCCAAATCGGTCCTATTAAGACCTGATTTCCTGAATATTTCCACTGCTGAAGAAGCATCCAAGAGGCCTCTGTTTTCTTTATCATATGTTTCGAAGACTTTGTAAAACAAAGACTTTTCCTCGTCTGTGATCGAATCCTCAGTTTGTGCAGTGAAATTACTTCCAAAATTGGATTGCGAATAAATTTCATTATTACCAAACCCAGTCTTCTGCGCGGTTAATGGCTTCGTTGGGTTGAAGCCAGAGGCTGGTAGAAAACCTGTTTGCTGATTTTGCAAAGGGAACATATTTCCGGTTTGCTGAGGCTGGTTAACCATTGGAGCAGAGCCGGACCCTACAGATAAATTTGGAAAATATCCGCCCGTAGATTGCTGCTGGAATGACACGTTTGGGGGCCCTCCGGTGGCTTGTGGCTGTTGCATAGCAATATTAGCTCTCATTTGAGGGGGCAACAGAGAGCTGAACCCTCCAGTACTTTGCTGCTGTAAAGTTCCCGTATTTTGTTGCTGCAAATCAGAATTGAAGCTTGTTGGTTGAAGTTGTTGCGTGATAGGTATCGCCGAAATTGAAGAGCCAAAACTGCCAGTATTTTGAGGCTTTAAATTTGAAAACATACCGGTAGTCTGTTGCTGAAAATTAGAAGAATTATTGCCGGTTAGTTGCGGCTGTAATCCCTGCGAAAACCCACCTGTCAATTGTGGCTGCACAGAAGAATTAACAGTTGGATAAATTTGAGTACCTGCGACATGTCCTCCAGTACTCTGTGGCTGCAAAGAAGGGTTGACAGTCGGATAACTCTGAGTAGCTGCAGTAAAGCCTCCTGTACTCTGTGGTTGCAAAGCAGACATATTGCCGTTCATCTGATTTGAATAGCCTTGGGCGAATCCACCGGTATTCTGAGGGTTGATGATCCCTGCGCCGGTTGTCTGGACATTAGAAGGTGCATTTAATGATTGAGACAAATATCCAGTGTTATGAGGTTGCAAGGGTGCCTGGAAGTTATTTAAAGCACTACCAGTCATTTGACCAGGTGCGCCAAAACTTGTTTGGGGCATATAACCGGTGGCCGCAGAATTAATCATCGCTGAGCCAGTGGTTTGCGACTGAAGAGGTATCCCAAAACTCGTTTGTGGCATTATTCCAGTTCCTTGAGGTTGTACGTTGGACAAGCCTGCCGACAAAAGATCATCGAAAGGGGTACGAGTATTGGGAAGATCTGTGGTACTTTCCGCCGCAATGCTCAGATTTATAGCATCAATGAATCCAGAAATTTCATTTTTCGTTTTTGTATCAAACTCATAAGGGATCGAATCTCCTTGTAAAACTGTATTCACCAAATGCATAGCAAGTGCGAATTCTGGGAAAAGTAGTGCTCCAGCTTTGCTTGAATCGCATAATGCCCAAATTCTTGCCAATTGAGACGGTTGTAAACCAGATTTTATCAAAACTTTTCTACAGTCGTTACCTGAAATAGTATTTGACCCTCTTGGTACCATAGATCTGAATAATTTCTCGAATTTAGCTTGGTCATTTGCTGTAATAAAAGACAACCGTCTCACCGGTATCTTTATATCACTGTTAATACCATTATTTGCAAAAGAATTCACAAATCCGGTTGCAGTAGGCTTCAAAGGTTCGAGAGGTTGTTGCGAAGTTTGCGCATAAAATCCCGTCTGTTGAGGAAGTAGGGTGTTTTGGGTTTCCGGAAGTTGACCATACCCAGTGTGCTGCGGTTGCAGCCCAGTTTGCTGTGTTTGCTGTGTTTGCTGCTGCGAAAGAGGCATTCCGGTCATCTGGGGATGTTGTAGCATAGGCTGCTGAAATGGTACATTATAATAGCCAGTGCTTTGTGGCTGCATTGCCTGCATCTGAGACTGCGTCTGGGGCTGCTGATAGCTTCCAGAATTGAGATTTGATACATTAGAATGAAGCCCATTATTCCCAGTATCAGTAGAGTTTGCAAAGCCACCAGCTGATGGGATCGAAGGATAATAGTTAGCAGTTTGCTGCATATTATTTATTCCCGTATTCATATTACCACCTAAACCCTGAGGTGGCATGTTCGAAAACATTGAGCCATTCCCAAGAGATGTTGGCGCTCCCTGCTGTGAGTTATAAACAGAATTGGTACCACCCATTTGATTGAGGGGCTGCTGTTGCTGCTGTTGCTGTGAATTCTGTTGCTGTGGAAAATAGCCTGTCGCCGGTGGCCTGGAGTTCCCAGACGTGTTATAAGAACCAAACATCACGTACTTTGACGTTCTAATGAATCGTCCAAGGGCGAATTGACAACTGGAGAGTACTGGTCACAATGGAAATTACGGTCCTCAAGTGCCCTTCATCTTTTCAAAACTCGTTATTCTAAAGCGATCTGTGAGAGCGCGAACCAGGCCCCTATATGACGTATCTGGTGATATAAAAAATTGGATTCGGTCATGAAAACCGGTAAACAATTAATCCATGAAATATTAGCACTGGCTGAATTTTTCAGCTTGAAGCACCTGCTGCAGGATACCCTTATTATATATAAAGAAATATGGCGTTTTGGACACCAGATATGTATGACCCGGAACAAAATGAGAGGGTTCTTCAAGATTATCAGAATCACTGAAGAGTACCGGAAGACAAAGAAGACCAAGAAGACCAAGATATCAAGTTTATTCAATTCTACAGAGTGAACTCACCATGTAGTATAAAATTGAGGTTGAAGTGAAATATTTCTTGAGGGTAGTAGGTAGTCACTGGAGAGCAAAAAGCTCCCTTCCAGCCTTCTCGTTGGCATTGCTTTCAACGAGACATAATTTTGATGATATTCCAAAAATTCTCTACATAATTCTAAGTAGTTCTAAAGCGAACAACTTGTAGCGAATCATGAGAAGAAGGTCGTTAAAATTATTAAAATTTCAACCAGCAAAAACACAATCTCGGACGAATCCTCACTGATATGCGTATTTCCCGTGCATAAGGATGGTTTCTTCAAATACCAAGTAAACAGGCAGAAGCAAGTTACACATGGCAAATGTATCAAAACTCGGTTCTTATATAGTAATCTTATGCGCTCGAGTGAAAAATTTAGTGAAAACCCATATGAAAATATATGAATCATTGTATACGATAGACTGAGAATATGTAAAAATACAATGAATACTAACTTAAAAGTCCGATTCAGATCCTAAGATTTCATCTAATTCCTCTAGATCAACACAGCCTAAACTTGGGATAGTCTCGAATTCATCCGTACCTTGCGAATTTTGTAGCGGTTTACTGAGAAGCCCCTTTTCTTTTGCGATTACATGAACGTCTTCCTCGAAACTTACTGCACCACTTTGTAATCCTCGTGCGATGCAGCGTTGTCTGTTCATTTGAATGACGATGGCTTCACTATTTTCATTCAGGTGTTGAAAAAGCTTTAACAATGCTTCATTGCGCGTACTGTGGGGTATAGTGGAGTACGTTGTGCCTTTCTGAAAAGTCGGTATTGTGTCAATTGACACAGTTTCACTTGCAGAGTAATTGCTCAAGAAGACCTTACGCTCTTCAGGCGTTAATAAACCATCACATTCTTCTGTTTGATTTCTCACAGGATATTCTGGAGAAATTGCGTTTGTGCGAATAATTGACGAAGTGTTGTTTTTGGTGCCATCTGGTTTAGCTGTAAGTCTTCTTTTTTTTAAAGCCGGCGGTGAACTATGACGCAGTTCATCGGAATCGATTTTCTCTCCCAAGCTTACACTCCCTACTAAGCTTATATTTTCCAAAGGATGATCTTTGTTCTTATCTGGGAATGCGTCCATTTTCTCAGTTTCTTTCAATAAAACGCCTTGGAGATTTCTAGAATTTTGATGGTCATCTAAACAAACTGATTTTGAATCTTTTTCAAAAAAATCTCCCATATCTGAACGGGATGGAGAAGAGAATTCCATAGAATCATATTGTAGATTATCCAGCGTGGGAAAATCCTTGCTCAATTTTTTTTCGCTTTTGTCCTCTATTTTCACTTTTTCAACAAGATTGGCAGCGGTTACTATTCCCGTATTGACATTATCAGGCATGAAGAACCGCTTTTCTTTGTTTATGGAGTCTTTCTTAAGTTTTATCTTAGCATTAGTTTTCTTTCCAAGCATGCATTGGGTAGCATAACGAATGACATCATCAGTATTATCCATGTTAGTAAGTTGGTGGTCCTCCTCATTGACAGTGATAAATTCTTTGCGGCATATCGGGTCGATTTCCTTCGGTACAATCCTATCTGACTTTTTGAGATGCAATAGGTCCTGAGATATTAGTCTTTGGAGATTATAATAGTCCTTCATCGCTTGTTCAAACTTTGAAGATTCGTTACCACTGAATAGCAAAACAATTTCACCCGCCCTTTTTCTACCAGTTCGACCCATACGCTGTATATTCTTGATGGGACTGCCTGTTGTATCATAGCATATGATTAAATCTACTTCGCCTATGTCTAAACCTTCTTCACCGATTGAAGTACATACCAATACATTATATTGTCCATCTTTGAAGTCTTGAATTACTTGTTTTTGCTGCTTTTGGGTCATACCATTCAGTTGAGCTTCTTCCGAGCTACCAGTACGTCGAGCGCCCCTCTCTAACTGTTCCTGTTTCTTTTTCTCTTTCCTTTCTTCATCTACGGTTTTATATTCTTCCAGACGCTTGAACCTGTCTGCTTTTTTTCTACCTTTCGAACCATTTTTTCTTATGAATGACACTTCATCGAATCCTTCTTTGCCCTTGGATTGCCCAATAAATATGTGCGGTTTGATATGCGGATCAGATTGTTCGTCAATAAATTTGACTATTTCAAGAGCGCTCTCCCTTAGTTCAGTAAAGATGATCACCCTTGAGTCACTTTTGCCGTATTTGAAAAAAACATCTAGCTCATCTTGCATATACTTCAGTTTTCCGTGGCTTATAAACTTGGGTGTTCTCAAGAGTTCTTCGCATTGATTTATTACGCTTTTCAGAATAGGATTATAATAAAACTCTGCGGCCGTTTTATTCTTTGATTTCCCCAAGTCATATTTTACAGTAAACTCCTTATATTTATCATTAAAATATGAATAAAAAGTTCTTATTCCATAAATTTTTACTCTTTTCAGCATTTGCCCAACATGATTAAGTAACTGCAAAATGAAGAAATTTCGCCATTTAATACCTTCGGGAATACCAGGATTAGCGACAATCTTTTGACTTTGCTGCATTGCTTTGAATGCATTAATCTGCGACGGTTTGCATTCTTCATAAATTCCTAATTCAACAGCTTGCTCTAAGACCGGCTTTATTGCAATGCCTAGTTTCTCTATGATATCTTCAATATATCCAATTAGATCGATCTCCACTTTTTTTTGATGCCGGGGTTTCATGTACCTGGCTAAGTCTAAGCTTTCTTCTGTTCTTGTTTCAATTTTTGAAATGCAAAGATTCTTTACCACTTCCTGAACTGCTTCAAGGTTGGCTCCGGGTGTCGCCGTCAATGCCAGGATTCTAATGGACGTATTGAATCTGCCAATGAATTGGACAATATTTGTATATGCATATGATCCAGTTGCTCTATGCGCTTCATCAACAACCAAACAGATAATACTCTTTGGGTCGAGAACCCCCCTTTTAAGGTCATTTTCGACAACTTGTGGCGTCGTGAAGAACACACGCTTTTCATCCCATATCTGTTCTCTGTTTTTTCTGGACTTATCAAGAAGTATCGCAGTCTGGTCATGCGGAATACCAGTTATACCCAAACAAGCCTTGATCTGTTGTGCAACTAGCGGCCGCGTTGGTGCAGTGAATATTATCTTGCCTTCCATCGACCAGTTGAAAAAATTCAGCATGACGGCACTTGCAATAAATGTTTTTCCCATACCTGTGGGAATAGCACATAAAACATTTTGAAATAGCGATTTTCGTACAATATCTAACTGATATTCCCTTATTGCAAAGTTGGTTGGATAGATGAAAAAATGCAATCTACCAGCGTTGAGCTTATGATGAGTTGGTCGGTATGTGACTACTTCCTTGATCTCTTCATAATATGACTTTTGATCACCTATCTTTTTCCCCAATAGATCTCTTTGGATAGGTATTGGCTTTCTTATCACACTCTTACTAACCATTCTGTTAACCGCATCAGCTTGAGACGACTTTTCTCGCAATGCTATACCCCGACCAGCAGAAGAATCAAGCTCAGCATTATTCATCACCATAAAAATTGGTCAAAGGACATGGAAAGACTGATATCGACTTAGTATGAGTTAACCACTTTTCGCATTGGGTAGTACAATGAGCGGTTAGTTATTTGTTTACATATATCAAACTCCAAAGTCGGGTTGTCTGTGTACTGACCCAAAGGAATAAGAAGAGAGAGTCATTTAACACGAATTTCCATTGAGGATATGGAGCCGGTATTTGTTCTATGTATTATATTTGACAGGCCTTACCCTTTTGAAGCTTTCAAAAGCAGTAATTATATCGTTCTTGGTGAATTTCACGTAAGTTCCCTTGTAGTGTCTTTCGATGAGGGTGTAGAGTTTCAGGTATACGGAAACAGTGTGACCTTGCAAGCAAGACCACAATTTATCACAGATGGCTTCTCTTGTAGAGTCGCTCGGCTCGTTAGCAAAGTGGGATTCCATATGATCATGAAGTCTCTCCACGAGAACTTGAATTTCTTTTGAGCTGTATGATGCGAGAATATTATCCAAATTATTCTTACTATACGCTGCCCAATGTGATGGGTCCGCAGCTTGAGCACCGCTTGCATTTCCAACAAGGTTCATTGCACCATTGACAAAGGACGTCAATTTAGGCATGGCAGCCTCTATTAAGTGAACCGCGTACGCATCTTTCTCCTTATCAAACATTTTCTTTGCTGCTTGTATGGTAGAATCAAATAGTCCTTTGGCGTTCAAATTGTTCAGTATCTCAAAGAGCCAGTCTGAATTCATCAGTAGTGTTATCGTCCTATCAAGATTTGACGTGTTTGAAGTCGTCATTGGAGTACTGGTAATGACGGTATTCTTGGTATTTGATTTTTCTTCCATTAAGGCTGCTATAGCACTACCCAACTTGCGACATGCCTCATCAAAACACTGAATTGCCTCAAAAGGTGCATCTTTTTGAATTTTGAGCCGTTTCTGGAAGTACCCAATCAGCTCTTTGGAGTTATTGATCAATAGTGTGAACCCCAAAACCACCGGAAATATAATTCTTGATGAAAAGTTAATATTAATTCTTTGTATATAAACGACTTCCTCATCGATATGTTCTAGCCATAGCTGTTTTACCTGCACAAATAATCTGGACAGCACAGCGTTCAAGAACTCTGCATTAGAAGATTCCAAGTTCTTCATTTTCTGTTCAAGAAAAACCATTAGTGCTGGTGCTAAAGACTTATCACTCTTCGATACATCGATCACGTAAGATGACATCTGTGTCATAATTGGCTGAAAAATTCTAGAAACTAATTGAAATTCTCTGGAAGCAGATCCTCTATCCGATTGCAATGTTTTCACACCTTCCAGTGAAGTGATTCTCAATCTCGGGTCGTTAAATTGGTGAATATACTGTTCAAAATCGAGTTTTGACGATATATGAAAAAATGTGTCGATAAAATTCTGATAAAAAATACACCATTTACCTAAGGTTTCGATTGGTTCACTCAACTGAAGAATTATTTCTTGGTTTGGAACATCGCATTCTTCGGCTTGTTCTTTTCGGTCATTATTCATAAGAAGTTCTCGCCAACCCGGCTGGTTGGCTGTTACGTGATGTTCCGCAGCTGACAATGAGTAATTCGATTTCTTCAAATTTTGGATTATACTGTTAGCCATTTTCTTATAGACCAAGGAGATGGACGCATTCCATTTCTCAATCAGATCATTGTATGAAGAAGGGGAAATATCCTTGCAAAAGAGAGTCAATGACGAATAACCTAAGAGTCGCGTCAAGAAACTCATCAAATGGTCTTCAGATAATTCGCCAAAGCTTATATTTTTAAATTTACCTTCCATTTCATTAACAAGTCTTTCCAAAAAAATTTTTGTAACTTTCTCGTATGTTTCGCGTCTCTGCTTTAATGCTCTCATTTCTCCAAGATTATATCCATTCTCGTCTCTTTCACCACTGATGGCTTTGAGTGCTTTAAAAAGTACCACCAATTGAGCTTCCATTTTGTTCAAATTTTTTTCGCTGACAGGGCAATTTAGTAGTTGGCTCAGGGTTTCGTCATCTAATGACACGGTATTCATTAATTCAGTCAATGTATCCCATAACTGTTTTTTGTTCGCACTTTCAACTTGCAACCCATTTTTTTGACTTTCGACATACTCTATGTCATCAGCGACATTTCCCATTTCCATTAGGAATAACGAGAGGATGGGATTCATCTTGTTACATTCTTTATCGACATTCTCTTCGAAGGGAACTAGGCTAGGCCCCAATTTTTCCAACGACAAAAGGCCCTTGTTAAAGGAGTACTCTGCCTCTGCCATTTTGATATCAAGCTTTTCTATCAACTTTTCTGCATCATCATCAACATCCCAATTAATATCGGTCAAAATTTCGAGCATTTCCTCATCATCAATATCCCACGATTTTTTGGGAAGTTGCTTGACATCACTATATTCAGGGCTTGATTTTTGCGACCGATCCTGCACTTCTTTCTCTGTGAATCTTCCGGATGCTTCCTCCTGTATGGTGGAGACCTCATGATAGATATGTGAGCTCTCAGAGTCCAAAGCTCGACTATAGCGGATTTCATCTCCTTTTTCAAAGGACAATTCATTAGTATCTTCATATGTATCCTCATATGTGTCTTCATTAGTATCTTCATTAGCATCTTCGTAGGTGTCTTCATGAGCTTCCTCATAAGTATTTTCATGACGATTATGGTATATCTTCTCACGAGACTTGGCCGAATTGTCATTCATGGTATCTTCAGGAATTGTTGCATTTAAATCTTCGTCTACATCAAAAGCGGATGCTGTCTCGCCATCAGCATATACCTCAAGTGACTCTACTTTTGCAACGGAGTATTGCATATTCTGATCAGCATTGCTTTCTTTGGCGTTTATGAAGCTGTCTTGAGGTACCTTAGCAGCAGTCTCTAGCAGGACGTCATTTGAGCTAAGAACATTGTTCAAGTTTTCCAACAAGTTATAATTATTTTTTGTCAAAGATGAGTGAGATTCCTCAGAATCATTGTAATCTTTTCTACTGCTTTTGTCACTGTCAACATTGCCCTTGTTTAAGGAAGTAATCTTACGAACATATTGATCGGGAGCCTGCGATGTTTTAGAGCTAAAAGAGGTTGCAGTGCTCGATGCAGACGGTGTAACAACAGAAGGGACAGGAATTGCGGTAGCATCTACTTTTTGGACAAAATTGTCAAAATCTTTAGAAGGACTCTCTGGAGTTTCTTTCGAAATCCGACTGTTATTGAACCGCTTATTGACCTCGATAATGGTAGGACTATTTGAATAAGGTGATTTATTCAGGGACATTGCGGACTGTTTACTCGTGGGTCCCTCCTGATCAACTGATGGACCTTTTCTGTGATCTTTTTGGGGTGACTTGTTTTGTCTCATATACTGTGACTCGTTCGTTGCTGTCGATGGGGTCGTTGACGTTGTCATAGAGGTAGCCGCAGCGGTTCTTGACATCGAATGGCTGGATCTAATAACTGCTCTTTGGTAACTCTTTTCATCTAAATAAAACGAAGAGAGATCCCAATTGATTAGCTCCGGAACATGTCCATCAAACGCTTGCATGAAGCTGTTGATCAATGATTTCAAAAAAACGGTTCTCTCTTTGGCTGAGTTAGTCTCCCAATAGTACTTCTTACCCATGGTGAGGATGAACCCCTCATTGATTTCTGTATCTCTTTCAACTTTGGTCAATTCCTTCAGATCCCATGTTCTGCCTATTTGGAACGTGCCCTCTGAACTCTCGCGACCCTTGTGTAATTGGATTTCATTGTAATTTCCAGTTTTGCAACTCAAAATGAGCACTCGCTTTTTCTTATTTTCTAATTTTGAATTCGAGGGTGGCCGAGAACTTGGTGATTTGCTGTCCTCAATGATTCTAACATGTGTAATGTAGCTACTGGTGAATCCCTTTGATTTGTTATCATGTGCAGAGAAACAACAATCAATGATCGCCTTTCTATCTCTTTCATACTGTTCTGCTAAAAAATTCGAATTTTGTGATGCTCGTGAAGACGTCGAAGTATTTCTTTTATGAGAGGCTTTCATTCCTGACACAGGAGGAACCCCACTAGCACTAGCGTTCCGTGAGTGGTTGACATCATTCATGTGCGTGCTACTCCCGGACACTGAGTGTTTGTGAAAGAACGAATTGTGCTCATCCGTGGAACCCTCTCGACTATGTGAGAACCTTTTAAATGGCGATTTTGAATTCTTCATGTCACTTCAAGCTACACGTCCTATTTTTGTCTTGCTGTAACAATACAAAATTTCTACTGGACTCCAGAAATAACTTTGTGTGTAGCTGAAATTAGTTACAAGTTTCAGTTAGCGGATGAGTGACTGCTATTAACCAACTTCTGTAGTACTAGGGTGCCGCTGCTTTAAAATTCAAACATTATAACAAGAGGATATTGTTCCCTTAACCTTCTGTGGCTGGGTAACATTTTCCGGACAGTTTATTCCAAATTTTCAACCTCGAAAGGCGATGCTGGTCGAGTTGGTATCTGATGAGTAGATATATTAGTTTGGGATACAATTCGCAATTAGGTGCCTTGGATTAACATTTTATTTTAGCTTACACTGTACACACAAGTCCTATAATCATCAATGTCCTTAGATTTCAACGCTTTAGCCCAACAATTTACTGAATTCTATTACAACCAGTTTGACAACGACAGAAGTCAACTTGGTAATCTGTACAGGAATGAGTCGATGTTGACTTTTGAAACGAGTCAATTGCAAGGTTCCAAGGATATCGTGGAAAAACTAGTTTCATTACCATTTCAAAGGGTTACACATAGAATCACCACTTTGGACGCGCAACCTGCCTCTCCTAACGGCGATGTTCTTGTCATGATCACGGGTGATCTATTAATAGATGAAGAACAGAATCCTCAGCGTTTCTCCCAAGTTTTTCATTTGATACCAGAAGGCAACTCTTACTATGTCTTCAACGATATCTTCCGTTTGAATTATTCGGCTTAAGAATCGAGACTCCAAGATGCTTTACAATTCGATGCGGGAATACATGTATGCTTGTTGTATATGTAAGTATATAGTAGATGTAACGACATAGTTCAATAACAGCTCGTGGCGACTATATTGCTAATTTTGAGTTACTCATATCTTGTACTCATCCGTTGCTTAGCTTTGTCTGGTACTATATTGTATTTTTACCCTTCGAATGAAAGCGCGTACCCCTTTCCTTTGATCGATTTCACTGCAGTGCAGCAAACAAGCACAAAACAAAAAAGTACGGTACAGTAGCGACTAGAGGTGCATTAAGTACTCAGTAAGTCTCTAGTGGTGAAAAATGTCAACTGAGCAAGTTCCCAAAATTCCAAATAGACCCGTGAGGAGGAGGAAAACTAGCGAAGAGATCGTTCCCGGCTCAGTAGAAACTCCATCTGTTGTTGGGACAGAAAATTCTCGTGTTGCTGACGAAACCGATAGTAGCATACCTGGAGTTCCCTTACATCGTCCTTTGAAGTCTCAAACAGCACCTGATTTTCCGTTGATCCAATCTGGTCAACCACCGCATGAATTCAAAACGGAAGAAGGAACCGGAGAAGAAAAGACATCTTCCGCTCCACCAACTAGTGCTGAAAACACTGAAAAGGTTGATACTACTGAGGGGCTTGATGATATAGCGGAAGGTACTAGTGAGCAATTGAGGGAATTGCAAAATTTGATCAGCAGGCATGGGATAATCAAGAGAGAGAGACCTGCCGGATCTAATCAAGCCCCAGAGGCCTCAGCAGATAGAGAATACTCCGAAGATCCGATTACTGGGATCTCCAAGGATTCCACTGCAAGCGACCTTGGTCTATCGGGCAACCTTCTGAGCAAAGCCTCAGAAGGTCCCGTAGATAAGCTTTCCACACCATTTGCAGAGTCGCGAGACGACTTGAGCGAGTATGGTATTGAAGCTGAAACCGCAAGTGACACCAAACCAACAAGAGGTCAGAGTGCAGAGGTACACGTTGATGCTTACCCTGGAATACTAGAGGAACAAGAGAAAGAAGTACAAACTGAGCCTGCTATTCCAGCTAGGCCCAAGAAAATAAACAAAGGGATGGAAAAAGGTAAATCCGGATTTGTACCAGAAATGAGGGCGCCAAGTACAAATTTAATTCCAACAGAAGAGACCAGCTCTCAACAGGCTCAAGAGTGTGGAAAGAACCAGCCGCCAATTGCAGAACAAAAAACAGGGCAATCAAATCCAGATAACGAGAATCAAGGTGAAGTCCCAATTACGAAACTGAACACAGACAGTACGGACAGTCTTTCAGAGACCGTTACAGTAAAAAAGCGTGCAGCTCCACCTGTTCCTAAGAAACCTTCATCCAGAATTGCGGCTTTTCAAGAGATGCTGCAAAAGCAACAGCAAGAGGAAATACAACAACATTCCATACCTGCCAAAACGAACACCTCAACCCAGCCCGAAGAACCAGAAATAACTCTCAAGCGTCCATCGCAACAAGTTCACTCTTTAGCTAGTAATGATAAAGCTAAATTTGCGCAGAATCTGAATGGTATATTTGCACTGCCCGGAATGACACCGCAAGGTAACCTACCTGCTTCTTTAAGTCAAAAGCTGAAACAAACGTCCGTGAAAGAAGAAGGCTTGACCTCCAAAGACAAGTCACTGAGCGACATACGCCATAATAGATCCAAAGGACCTCGCGGACGCAAGCTACCAACCAATATTTCAAAAATTGAAAAGATTTCGACTCAAGACTCTAACAATGAGATAGAGGTCTTCAATACCTGGAGTATCGTTTATACGAAGGAACGTAAAACTCGAATGAAACCGCAGGACATCACTTCGTCGAGACGAGAGATTCCACATCATCTTGCGGACAATCTACAGGGACTCATTAGTGCAGGTATCCAGGAAAGACGACCATCACTTTCAGAAACGCAGATTAATGAATTGCCCCTTTTGAGGTCAGAAGGTGGTCCTATGACAAACAACGCAGCCAGTTTTGCCGTTGATGAATCTCCCAAGAGCTCACATATTGATGACTATGTAAGCCCCGATCAACATACAAAGCTCTCTGAAGAATTGAGCCTCAATCAGGATGATTCAACGCAAGAAGAACCAGTGAAACCTGTCATGATCTCTGACGAAAAGGAGACTGAAGCGAGTGAAGAGACTACTGATTGAACAGATTTCTTCGTAACCTTTATAATTCTGTACTTTCTCCATGCCAAATATGCTGTCTCATTACCAGGATTATTTGTATGGAGGCAACCCAATCCTAAATAGACATTTCATTCGTATTCTTACGTACACAGCGATTTAAAATTAGCAATCAATCTCTGTGAGGTTATCGATGTTAAGCATTGAAAAGATTCGATGACTTCGAAGAGGCTCCATGATATACACAGAGATGATACCTTTGGTGGATTGAATATCTTCTGTGCACTAAATAGTTTAGCCCTTACTACCTAAATGGTTTTCAGTACTGAATACTACGATATACTGGGTATAGCTCCCTCTGCCACGGCAGTGGAGATTAAAAAAGCATATAGGAAGAAATCTATTGAGGAACACCCAGATAAAAATCGCCAGGATCCTAACGCCACTGAGAAATTTCAAGCAATATCGGAAGCCTATCAAGTTTTAAGTAACAATGATTTGCGTACTAACTATGATAAGTACGGCAAGGAAAAAGCTATTCCGCAGGGCGGATTTGAAGATGCTGCAGAACAGTTTTCCGTTATATTTGGTGGGGAGGCCTTTGAGCCATACATTGGTGAACTAACTCTTCTGAAAAATTTGCAGAGGCAGGAAGAATTGCATGCTGCAGAGGAAGCAGAGAAGGAAAAGGCGAATAGTCAGGATGGGAAAACAGATGGCAAGAATGTAAAGGTCAATCAAGAAACGGGAGGTACCGTAAGTGACGAAATGCTCAAGCTTAACATTGACGGTGGAAAGCAGGATGTTGAAGCCCCTAAAAAAAGTAAGTTAGAGGCATTCGAAGAAGAATTAAAAGTAGAAAAGGAGAAAAATGTCGATGTGCTTGCCAAAAAGTTAGTAGAGAGACTGTCAATTTTGACTGAGAGTGTTTATGATGCGGATTGCAAGAATTCGTTTGAAAAAAAGTTTGAAGAAGAAGGAAATCTCTTGAAAATGGAATCTTTTGGTCTAGATATATTACATGCAATTGGGGATGTATATTGTGAAAGGGCAAGAATTTTTCTTGCTGCCAGTAAACCGCTAGGTTTCGGAGGGTTTTTTCAGTCCATGAAAGCTTCAGGAGGAGTTTTTATGGATACTTTGAGAACAGTCTCTGCTGCGATTGATGCACAAAGTACAATGAAAGAACTAGAAAAAATGAAAGAAGTAAGCGAATCAATGGGTATTAAACTAGACAAGCATGGAAATGAAATATCAAAACCTACACCAGAGGAACTTGCTGTGCAAGAGCAACTGCTGATGGGTAAAGTTCTCTCTGCTGCATGGTACGGCTCGAAATACGAAATAATGTCAACCTTAAGACTTGTCTGCGACAAAGTACTGGGAGATACAGGAGTTGATAAAGAAACAAGATTGAAGCGAGGCGAAACATTGTTACTTTTAGGCAAAGTTTTTCAAAGATCTTATAGAACGAAAGTGGAGCAGGAAGAGGCACAAATATTCGAACAGCTGGTTGCGGAAGCGACCAAGAAAAAACGTCATTCATCTAAGTAAATCGTTTGGACCATGAAAATTCCATACGATCAATTTAGTTAAGTATCCATAGCAATCAGAATGTTTATTTTGGTTAGTGTCACAACAACCAGGAAGTTCGCTGCTCAACTATGTCACTTTACTAGAAATCGATGAAGTAAATATGTTTATCTACAGCGAAACGATGTCTTGATATATTCACACCCAAAATTTTCAAAAAAAGTCTCAAAAGAGTAGTTTGGTCCCTTTCGCTTTGGACTTGGCAGATGCAGGCTGCTATGCATTTTGAGTTCTTTTTTTTTGCGTCACTGCCTGTTCCCACAGTTCCTACATCAATTTTGCCCATGCAAAAAGAGCACTCCTGTCTGAATCAAGAAAGACCGTAAATGGTCTTATGGACTGAGAAGTGGTTTTTTTTGAATGCTGATTTCAATTCTTGTCATACCTGTCTCTTTCAAAAATTTCAGATATCTAATCTCAAACTCTCGATCCTTCTTCTTTAGTCTGTCTAAATGAAATTGAAGTACCGTATTGTCCAAGACCGGTGGCCTAGGTATTCTCTGCATCCTTTTATACATCTGATATGCACCTGAATTTTTGTCCAAATCTTCTACAGGTATTGGAACTATGGCCCTAAAATAATCAGTGTTATTTTTATATTGAAAGTGCTCATTGAACTTTGCTCTCAATTTATGGTAATCCTTATTATAAAAACGACTGGTGAGTGAGGCTTTGGCTACCTCTTCTGAAGCCTTCATGTACTCAGTTGCGAGGCTACCATGACTGGCGCCTGGCGTTTTATCGATATGTTTGACCCTTGCGAAACAAGCCGCCGCAACTGCACATGAATATATTATAGCTTTTCGTGTATTGCGTCTTCTTGCAAATATTGCTGCTTCAAATGCGATCTTAGTGGCTCTTTCACGTGCCTCTAGAATACGAGCCGTGATTCTTGAAATCCTTAACTCCGTGATGTTTCCTTTATAACTATCTTCTGGCAAGTATTTGTTTCGCCAGAATCTTATACGATGCCTGCGAACTCTTTTATATATGATAATATCAGGTTCTTTTTGAATTTGAGTTCGCTCTTGTTCTCTTTCTTTGTTTGACTCAAAACATCGGGTTTTACATTCAGCTTGAACTTCTACTCGCTGTTGTGATTTAGACTGATTTTGTGGAACATCTGGCATTCCACTCAGTGACTTCGTCAGAACTTCAGAGTGTTGTCCAGACAAAGCCTCAGTTAGGCGTTTATTTTCTTTTTCGTTACTGCCTGGAAAATGTGCTTCATCTTGTAGAGGATCCATTATTTGATGGCAAGTAGCATAGGGATTTGGAATAGTTGGAAAAGTTGTAGACAGCCCCATATCAAAATTCTCGCATTTTTTTGAAGATAACTCAGACATCTCATAGTTCAACCAAAATCTAAGTTTATGTGTGCATGATTCGGTATCTGAGTATATGCTCGAAGTCTCAAAAACAGAGTCCCCATCAGCGCTAGTCGATTCTTCATCATCTGTTGAAATTTTTGGGTTTGAAATTTCATTTTTCTTCCATAATTTTCGTTTTAGACCCTGCTTGATACCGTTTTTATTCTTAAAAAAGCTCGATCTCTTCTGTGTTTTGTCATCCTTAATAGGACATTTCGTTCCACAAGATGAGGCACTGTGTGCATTTTCGAGATCATTTGACTGAACTGGAAAGATATTACTGATTGAAGTATATGATAAAAGTGTTGCACCATCACTTGCGATATCTGCCATAATTTTTAATGCTTTTACTGCTACCTTTTAGCAATGTCTGTCTAAGTCAAATGAAGTGCTTCCACTTAGTCGTGAAATGTCCTAATTTTTTAGCACTTTCTTGCAATAAAAGCTCGTTATTCAATAGATGTTTTCTTCAGAATACCATTTATATAGTTTAAAACTCTTTTTGTGGATTTATTTTCTGTCACAGTTTTAAGATGCATAAGTCGCACGACGTTTCACTGTGCGTCAGAGATCCGATATGTGACGCCGGATGTTCCAACAAAACAAAAGAGCCCAAGAACTTTTGAAAAAACCAAAAGCTTCTTTATATGGCAGAATATATTTTGAATTTTTGCATTCTTGTTATTTAAACGGTATTTTCGTGGCTTTCTTACTTTCCCCTTCTCGATATTTTAGTGACTCGCAATAGACAAAAACTCTTCTAGAATTTCAAATGAGGACTCAAATTTATACCTGCGGGAGATGAAGATAAAACGAAGTGCCTCCAGCACTCTGAATCTTCTCATTGTAAACCACCAACTGTGAACAGGTTCCACTCTGAACAAGGATTTTTGTTATAAGAAAATGTTTTTAGGGAAAATAAAAGTAATCCAACGTCAGAATGTTTTGAAGCTTGAGATGGGCTTCAAGTTCCGCAGCAACCTTTTGTTGAAAGGAATACCATGAGCCATCATTCCTTTCTCCTATATATGACCACTATATCTTGACCCTCTTCGTGACAGATGACCATTGTAGTCGCACTTGAATTTTTTTTGATTGACTATACATAGACAGCATTTCGGTAAAACAAAATTAAGTGCTTCAAACAAACATGTAATCTGACCAAAGAAGGGCGCAATCGATCATCAATTATGTTCAGAAAGTATGATATCTTAATTCATTCTCATAGCTCAATCATAATTATGAAAAACTAACATAGCATCCGCTTTTTAACAAATTAGATTTACGAAGGAAGATGTCCACTCAAGATCGAAGGTGAAATCTTCGATGCAGAGAACTTTGAAAGCAAAACTTGTGAGGCAGTACCCAAAATTGGAGGATGTCATTGATGAATTAATACCTAAAAAAAGTCAAATTGAACTGATAAAGTGTGAAGATAAAATTCAATTGTACACTGTTGATGGCGAAGTGTTTTTCTTCCAAAAATTTGACGAACTGATTCCTAGCTTGAAACTCGTTCACAAATTTCCGGATGCTTACCCAACTGTCCAGGTTGACAGAGGTGCAATCAAATTTGTTCTATCTGGCGCTAACATAATGTGTCCAGGTTTAACGTCAGCTGGGGCGAAACTCCCACCCGCTCCTGGATACGAAAATGACACTATTGTTGTAATCAATGCGGAAAATAAGGTGAGCGCCATGGCAGTAGGAAAGTTGATGATGAGTACAGAGGAAATAAAGTCTATCAACAAAGGGCACGGAGTCGAAATGATTCATCATTTGGATGATCCTTTATGGAACTTTACCGTAGAATAAGCAAAGTGATTGTATATACGACAAGCTTTTTTGATAGCTCTCTTTGGCATGGATACTCAATGCGAACCTACTTGGTCTTCAAATAGATTGTATCTCCATCGTTAATATTAAAATGACTCAAGGTGTAGAAGTCACGGTCTAATTCATCAACTACTTCAGAGGAGACACCATGATATATTTTTATCCTAAACATATTCATGTTAAGCTTCTTGCAACATATACATTTTAAGTAACGTACGCTGTAGGAAGACAATACTGTTAAATGTTCGGTTTTATGTTTATCTTGATCCACAAGGCTAACCTCAAGCAAAACTTGATCTAATCCCGTCTTCATTGGTACCATGCTGGTTGGTGTAATTCTATACCTATGTGACAGAAGCTCCCACCGTTTCAAGCTTTTGTTTAGAGACGTTTCACCATCTCGCAACTTTGAGACAAAAAAGAGCTCAGCCTCATATCTCAATTCATCAGATAGAAAAGAGCCATTTACTATTTTGATGTTGTTTAGTCTCCCAATAACTTCATAAAAGCTGGAGATATCATCTTTCCAAAGTAGAGGATTCTTATTCACTCGTAACGAATAGAGCTGAGGAAAATTCGCATTTAGTTGATCGACTGCCTCCCAACAATTAATGCGATTATATGATAGATCAATATTTTTCAAACAAAGGGAGAATCCCACCTCCACAAATTCTATTTCGTTATGAGACATATTCAAGATTTCAATATTGGGGCCAAAGAGGTTTTGTGATAAATGCTTCAGTTTATTGTAATTAAAATCCAATTCCTTCATGCTTTTAGGAAAAACCAGCTTTTCATCTTCGATGTCCAAAAGCGCATTCTTACTTATATCGAGTTTTACAATTGAAGGAAATATCATAAAGAGATTTCGAAGTTGTTCATTATCCAGGCCACAATCTACCAACGACAACGATTTAACTTGGGTAAACAAATATGATGCATTGTGTGGTATTCGCCCTACAAACCGATTACCGGACAAATCGATAGTCTGCAAATTAGTTAAATGTGATATTATTTGACATAAATAATCAATATTCGACAGAAGATTATACGATAGATCCAATTCTGTCAAATTAATAAGATTCTCCTTGACAAGCTGCATCTCTCCATCATCCATCAATGCATCGCATATAAGGTGGTCGGCCAAAGACATCTTGGTAAAAGACTTCAGTTTCTTATTCTTCTCATTTAACTTTTCAATGCCAACGGCTTCAATCTTCTTTGAGCCTAAATAAAAGATATCCCATTCAGACGTTGACATGTATCTGTTGACAATTGCTTGCCAAAACGTAACAGAGGTATGTACCTTCTTGCTAAGTGCAGATTCTTTGATAAAAGAGCCACCGAATCTTGAAGCCGTTTTGAAGTAGGTTTTACCTTCATATACACCACAGTTCTTACCCCTATTGCAATTATCCCATTCAACACCGTAAGTGGTTGAAGAGGGCCATTTTGGAAAGACGCCAACAAACCGTATGGTGCAAAAATTCCCCTCAATCTTCAAACGATCACCTACTTTATAATTCATCATTCTTTTTGGCTAAGAAGTGTAGTCAAATGATACCTGTTTACATTACGCGCCTAAATAAAAGTTAATTTATATTTTAAAAATTTGATTTCTATTTCATATCAGTGCATATATGATAATGTACATGTAGTTTATAAAATGGTTCCTTCTTTACGATCCCAAAGGCTAAGTATCTGAAAGTTCATTTAGCTACCATATCCTCTAATTGTGATCGACAATGTCTTGTTCCTTTTCGGCACTGATGGCATCGTCAAGACTGGAAAACAATCCATCTAGATCGAATTCCTTAGACCATTCTGTTACGATTGATGTGTCTTCTACCTTTTTAGGTGCCGATGAAACACCATTACCTATTGCACTGCCTGAAGGTTGAGAATCAGAAAGTACTTTTGAGGCCTTGGGCAATACCCAGCCCAAAATTTTACCATCTCTCCAATCATTTAAAACAGATATACCTGCACTTGCTAAATTTGGAATACCACCCTTACTCAATCTTCCCCTTTTACGTGCAACATGAATTAAAAAGTGTTTAGTGAACGTATCAGCATCATTTGCAGGAATTGCGGGTAAATCATATAGTTTTTTGAAACTATTTGTCATTTCTTCAGATTTGGATAATCTTTTTACGAGCATCAATATGGAAGGATAAGGATCAATAATGTATTTTGGTGGTAAAGCACTCAATAAAGCTAGTTCAGCCTCCTTTTCAACTTTTGGCATTTTCTTGCTTTCACTGGGGAAGCAAATACCGGGAGAATCCAAGATTTTCAATTTATTATCCACTTTGACCTCTCTCATAGTTGTCGTGACACCTGCTTGATTTCCTACAGGACATGCTTTAGAGGTACCACCACGACGAGATAACAGAGCATTGATCACGGAAGATTTTCCCACATTTGGATAACCAATAACACCAACCACGATAGATCTCTTCAAGTTGCTATTTGTAGAGTAGGTCTTTAAGGCTTCAAGCAGAGCATTAGCAGTAACGGTTTGTGTCAATTTCTTATTGAAGGACGTGCTTGTAGTTGCACCTGGCGCAGATCTCAAGGGAATTGTTGGGAAGCTGGATTTTAAAACGTTCAACCATTGCTCTAAAACATATGGTGGAATCAAATCAACTTTGTTCAAAATTAAAATCAACCTTTTGCCTTGACTTTGTAGAACAGCTTGTTCAATTTTTCTTGAACGAGTCCCTTCCGGATCCCTTGCATCTAAAACGTACAAGATAACATCAGAAGCATCGACAACAGTCTTAAAAATCTTATCATAAGCTTTTCTCGATTTATCTAATTCCGACTCACCCTGCTCAGTAGAATCATCATGATTATAAAAATCGATTTCGTAGTTAACAATATCCAGGTCTTCGTTGGCAATGTCATCGTCTCCCTCATTGTCATATTCTTTTGCCGCTTGTTGAGCTGACTCAACCAATGCAGCTAACCCATTAGCATCATCTTCCTCACTAATTTCACCACCATCGTCCGTGATACCATCACCCTGTTCCAAAAGTCTTTGTTTAGCTTCTAACCTTTGCTGTTTAGCCAGCTCCTTTTGCTCCTGAGCTTTCAACTTCGCTACTTCAATTTCCTCTAAAATTCTAGACTTATAGGGAAAATTGGCTGGGATACCTGGATCTTTTTTGACTCTTGATTTCCATGTTGGATCCTTCTTTGCAATCTTTTTCTCCTTACGTCTTTGAGCGGCTGCCTTTTTTTTTATACCTTCCCTCATACGAGTGGAGGTTCTCTTAGAAGTACGTTTTCTTGTACCCATTCTAAATAAATCTTTGCTAGTTTGTCAAGATCTTGCCTATACAGTTGATCCTGTGCACTTCTTTTTGATAAGTGTGATTTCTTCTCATCGCATCCCATCGCATCGCGTAGATGCAAATTTTCAAATTTTCAAAATTATGGAAAAAGGCGTATAAGACGATTCCCGCTTCCCCGCATGGATTAATAGAAATTACAAAATGACAAATACGAGAGAAGCTTCGAGTTTTTCGAAAAGGTCTTTAAGAGATTCTCTGGTTATATCTGCGTTAGATTTTGACGCATTTTCGAAGCTAATCTTCATGCTCGATTCTGAAAAACATTGGGTATTTGGAAAGAATGTTTTCTTCGGCGTTGTCGATAGTAACTTGGTTTGACATTGATGATAATACTATGATATTCAATTATAGAGATATATAGGTCCTTGATTTTCTATATCATGAATCGAGATAAAACTGATTGAACTTGGATTAATATTTGGAAAATACGTCAGTATTTATACCTAACATTTTGCACCTATCGAACCACAAGAGACTACGACGAGCGAAGGATTTTCATCGTCATCACACCATTTCTAGTCCCATAGAATTCACAGTACAACTGTTATTTCGTGTTCATTCCATAGACTCCTTCGTAGTCAGATTCCTGAACTGTAAACGTCTCGCGATAGAGTATCATCCGATATCTTTCCGGTATCGATTGATATTCTGTTAGGGCTTCATCTGGTTTCGTTTATTTGGTTTTACAGACCAATTGTCTTGTTTTTTATGCTTATAAGTCATCTCTTTAATATATCTTACAATATCGATTTATATTTCAACATTGGGATATTTGATAGGATTAATTGCCACAAGAGCCCTAATTTACGGATGGCCTGGCATTGATTGCCATCTGTAATCCATAAACTTCCATAGAAAATACCAACAAAATGGCCCGAATTTGACGCCAGTCCTACGTTCTTTTAAAATAACGTTACAAGAACAGTTATGATCCTGTTGCTTTCTTCGAGCTCTCAGAAAAACATGGGAATGAATTTCCTTTTTATTCAATGAACTACGTTTCTGTCTTCGATGTCCCTTTCAATATGACAAAGAAGTTGTTCCTTGTAATAATTGCATTGCCATTGGTAGGGATTTGATTCGGGTTTCTTCATGCATTTTGGATAAGAGTGCAAGCAAGTCTAAGCGAAAGAGCCGTCAATCTTGATCGAAAAAAAGACGGCCACTGGCACTATCAAGCCGCTACCACCTCTGGAACCTCAGCTTAAACAATATCTGCTGCGACTGTCTAACAATAGACCATTTTTTCAGTGACTTTTGCACATCTATCCGTTTCTAGTGCTGATACTGGGAAAATTTCCGGCTAGACCACAGATTTGCGAGTCATCAAATTAACATATCTCCTTTAAACAGGTTCACGAAAAATAGAGGGCGATCCACCCGAGCCTTCAGCTCTAAATAGTAATTTCTTTTAACTTTTGACTGATTAAGCTCACTGCGTTTTACAATTACTTTGATTACAATAAGCTTTAAAACAAAAAAGGCACACAAAGTAATTCAAGCTGATTATACTATCTTGAGTGATGCATCCTAATAGAAGAATAAAAATTTCTAAGATTGTACCGTCATCCTGCTCAGTTGCCATATCTTCAACTGTTAAACGAGCCTGTATATCCCACTCGAAACTGACGGTGAAAAAGAAGGCAAAGGCTTGCCAGAGTTTTGTGAACGTGACCCATAAATGTATGCGAGCTGAATGATTGCTTTGTGAGATATATGTAATCAAATAAAACGTGATATTCGGCGTAAAACAAAACTCAGATGACCAGCAATTAGCATACCACATACCACATATGATTTGGCAGTGTCGTCAGCGCTGTCTTTGGTGTGAGTTTGAGGCAGTATCACCAGCTCGAGCATATTTAAAAACCCCTGACTTAAGATACGAGTGCTTAAATTTAAGAAAGAGGTTCTGCCCAAAGGCGCATTCCCTCAACTTTGACAATTAGATCAGTCATTCAATGACATTTAGTCATTGAATTTGGCATCCTTGAATTTCGAGAAGTCCGCCAATGAAAAGGCAGGTCTCACCAATTTTGAATTATTTGGAAATGGCAGGGTAGATATTATGGGAGAAGAGGGGCTACTGGGCGTTTTCATTGATCGAATTGGATACTTCGTATCTTTGATGGCTTCAGCAGGAAGATTGAACATACTCTTGCTCCGGTACTTGCATCCCTCTTTATTTTCGTCAAAAATCTCGTTGGTAACATTGCTATCAAAGCTTCCAAGTTCTAGTTCTGACTGCGGATCGGGTACACTTGCTAAGTGCCTGAATTTTCTTAATTTCATTTTCATGACATTAACAACTTTATACCAGCCATGTTTCGATGGTTTACCCCTGGATTTCAACCATATCATTATAGCTAAAAGTATTATAACAAATCCGAAAATCCCAGCCGATAAATCCTTATCACGTCTGACTTCTCTTAAAGAACCAGGTAAGAAGTTGTGGGCAAGCAAGGAATTCTCGCTGGGTTTAACGCCAACAGTTGTACCAGCTATTCCTGCTTTGATACTCCCGCAAGCATAAAGCAATATTTTACCTAAAGTCCATGATAGCTCATTCTCCTGAACACTGTCTGCACTTTGAAATAAAGGATGAGTATTGCCATCTTTTGGCGATTCGATGTTATCGATTCCCACCCTAGGAAGATTGAAACCCTCATGTAGTACATTTAAAATCCAATTTGCTTTGAAACAAGAATCTATAAGTAGGTCGACCGAGATGGAATTATAGAGCCCATCCTCGCTATTGCTTTTGATGGTTTCCCAATCCATTCTACAAAACTCCTTGACGTGTGAGCTGAATTCTTCAAAGTTATAGTTACCGCCTAGTTTAAAAAGGTCATTGGCAGTGTACCAGTACTCAGATGTTCCGATAAATTTGTCTCTATAGTAGTCTATCTGAGGAGCGTGTACTCCGTTGAAGAGGCAAGGCTTGTCTCTGCAAGGCATATTCTTTAGTAGCAAAGGGTATATAGATTTTGAGCACTGCTCATAGTTCCCGGAGCCATATATCTTAAACTCTTGACCGTCGTATTTAAATTTTGTCTTGCAACCATTCGGAACACAAGGGTCTGTAATTTCAGTCCTGCTGTAATCATCACCATGGTAGTTGTTTGAATTTTCAGGTAAGCTGTTAATTAGCTGAACAAGGTATCTTCTTCGAGCCTCATTTGCACCAAAGCCGAGCCATGTACTCACAAAAACATTCCATTCTTGGATATCCCCATTGATGCTTCTCAGAGATAGTGAGGCTATGTCATCTGAATGCTTAGAAACTTCTGCTTGGTCACTAGGCGCAAATGCAATTTGTGTGGAAGCGCCACCCATATCCATGAAACCAAAAGTGAAATGGTCTTGTCTAGACACTTCGTAACTATTGAAATGCCCATAAAGATAATTTAAACTTAACCAGCCGTAAAGACCTTCAATTTCCCCATCAATCACCTGAATTTGAGACTCGCAATTCTCGAGAAGAAATGCGGTCGAGTGCTTTATACCATGGCATAAACTCTTTATTATATCGTCTCTCTCTTTTTTGCGTAACAATCTCATACCAGCGGTTGCCTGTATAAACACAGGAGTGCTGTGAAGCTTCTCCTCCGGGATTATTTCCGAAGCAAACTCCAGCAAAAGCTTAATATGTTTCGAAAAAGCCTTTTTTGGCCTACTCTTGAATGAGGAAAGACCTGGGGTGACTTTGTATGTCCAGTCCTTGTTCTGAAAAATCTTAGGAACAGAGTGTAATAGTTGCTGATCATCAGTATGCTGTAAAAGAAACGTAGGATCCTCCCACTTATAGACATATATTCTTGAGCCAGATGACCCTGCATCGATCACCACACCGTAGCAATTCCTCTCCACTTCACCCATCACCACAGTATTTGCTGGACGTCGCTGTAGAATCTTTCTACATATTATTATAGTGACGACTATATTCCCCTGCACTTTTTAGCGCGTCAATTCAATAACGAAAATTTTGAAGTTAAACAACATATACTATAAAAAGTTTTACATAGACGATTGAATAAAATCTCAGTTAGTTGATCTTGTTAGCAATTTTAAGAATCTCTGAACTTTCCACTATCCTTACTTTCTTGTCAGCAATGGCTATTGACTTCTCGAGAGCTAAGTGTACCCCGACTTTTCCTACTTCGTCGCCGTAAACTGGATAACCAACGCATTTTTCCAACCTTGTTCGATAAAAAAGACCGGTTACCTTAACTGCAATGTTGTTTAACAAGCCCTTATCGGAAGATCTATTTCCTAGCAGAGCACCTGGTCTTAAAATGATGGTTCTGTCAAAATCGAGGGCTATTATATCTCTTTCAATCTCACCTTTCATTTTTAAATACGGAAAATACGAATTCTCATTTGCACCTGAGCTACTCACAATGACTATTGTGGAGCACCCCTTTTGTTTTGCTACTTTTGCCACCTCCAGATTTAAATCATGGTCGATCCTGTATTGATTATCAAAACCTGCTGCTTCACCCCTAGTTGTTCCTAATCCGGAGAAGAAGATTTTGATGTTATCATCTGGATAAATGTCGCACCATTTCTTACTATCCTTCTCTACCAACTGTTGCGAGGTAGAGTCGAATGGTAAAGATCGTCTACCAAGCGTATAAACTTTCGAAAACTGGCCTGAGGATTCGCAGTTCTTCAGCAGTGACCTTCCACATAAACCAGTAGCCCCTAATACAATAGCGTTCATTCTTTACTTATTGTTCAAAAAATATTTTTAATATCAACTTTTAGCTATCTTCTTTATTTCAGGACCCAAACTTTTAGCAAAGGAGTGGGCCCTCACTCTTTTTACGGGAAAATGGGGTGTCTGAACCCATCAAGAAAATAGAGTGTACGCAAAAAGCTGCACCAAGGCACAAGACAGGAATAACAAATCAATAGTAGTCTACACCGGATTACGGTTGTACTGTATTTCATACATCACAGATTGAGTACGGAGTTGAAATTCTTGTCTATAAGCAGTGATATTGATAAGTTTTGCTATTGTAACAGGTAGCTTTCATAATGAGACTCGTTATGTCGCGTGGTTGTTGATAACTTTTATTTAAATACCTCATTTATAATCTTTGATGTCTATCAAGGTGTACTATAGGCCAAGATCTGACGAATATGAAAGTAGATTCATCCTGTCTTAGCTTAAATCACACCCTAAATTGAACTCAACAGCCGCCTGTTTCCATAGACGTCTCAGGATGAAATTCGTTATCAAAAGGTTGAAAGATGTCAGGATGAACTCGAGTGCATATTACTCATATTGTCAATTAAGAAAGGGTGACATTCACGGTGCTCGCTGATACTGTCTGCAGTGGGGTCGTAATCTGAATGAAAGGTAACAGTCACTTTACTCTCATGATTAGCCTCAGAAATTCGCAATTCAATACTCATTTTGAGATGTACCAGCATCTGAAGACTTGAATCTCTAAGTAGGACGTGTGACCTTTGCCTTTTCTTTCTACTCGAAGAAATCGTGTGTCGCGTTAAAAGTTTGCTTAATTAGACGTCAACTTCCCATAGTGGGAACACGTAGCCGTGGAAAAACAGTTTTTGTTTCTGTATCTTCTCAAACACAACAAACACCACTTCAAATAAGCCTCAACAAAATAACAAATACAAACAATTGTATAAATATTTCAATATGACTGACAAACTGTTCAGATTGGATGCGGGTATGTGATACTTCACTATGATGTTCCCAATTTTGAACAAACTCAAACTAACAAATTTAACGTGTTTCGCATTAGGTTACCAACAATATGATTGGGGCAAGATTGGCTCTGCGTCGGCCGTGGCACAGTACGTTGCTCATTCTGATCCCTCTGTCAAGATTGAAAAGGATAAGCCGTATGCCGAATTGTGGATGGGCACTCATACCAACGTTCCATCCTATCGTCATGGCGATAAAAAATCTTTAAGGGATGTAATTGCCAGTGAACCAGATAAGATGTTAGGAAAAGGAATTGTAAAGAAATTTGGCTCTAAAACAGAACTGCCTTTCCTTTTTAAGGTTTTATCGATTGAAAAGGTTTTATCTATACAAGCACACCCTGATAAGGCACTAGGTAAAATTCTACGTGCCCAGGATCCTAAAAACTATCCTGATGATAATCACAAACCAGAAATGGCTATTGCAATTACTGATTTTGAAGGTCTCTGTGGATTTAAGCCGCTTGATGAGATTTCAGACGAATTGAAACGTGTCCCAGAGTTGAGAGCCCTTGTTGGTGACGAAACTTCCGAGAAATTCATTCAAAATGCCAAACCAGATGCAGTAACCGGCAGCGCAGATGATGATCAAAATAAAAAATTGTTGCAAGCTGTTTTCGATAAAGTTATGAATGCTTCAGAGAAAGATGTCACTGATAATGCTCATTTATTGGTTAAAAGAGCACGGGATCACCCTGAGGATTTCAACAAATCAGATTCGGCCTCCTTGATAATAAGATTGAATGAACAGTTTCCCTACGATATTGGTCTATTTTGTGGCTGTTTATTATTGAATCATTGTAAACTAAATGCCGGTGAAGCGATGTTTTTGAGAGCCAAAGATCCTCATGCCTATATCAATGGTGATATAATTGAATGTATGGCCGCATCCGACAATGTAGTCAGAGCTGGTTTCACTCCAAAGTTTAAAGACGTGAAAAATCTTGTAGAGATGTTGACTTATGCGTATGACCCTGTCGAAGAGCAAAAGATGAAACCGGAAGATTTCGAAAGATCATCAGGAGCAGGCGAATCAGTTTGCTTCAATCCTCCAATTCAAGAGTTCTCCATTATTCAGACTACATTCACCAAAGGTATTGGTAAAAGGCACTTCGAACCTTTGGCTGGTCCCAGTATCATCATTACCACGAAAGGAGCTGGTGACATAACTTCAGGAGTTATCAAATTGAAAGCTGAGTCGGGCTTCGTTTTCTTCGTTGCTGCAAACACTGCAATAGATCTTGAAGCGCACGATCAGGATTTTGTTACCTACCGAGCCTTTGTTGAGCCAAATTGATCAAAAGTATGTAGGATATTTATTAATATTTTTTACATTTTACAAACTGTATTGATGAATAAATTTCACAATAACAAAACAATTCAGTTTATATTATGCAATTTTTTCCACTTAAGTACCCTTCTCCTCAAGTCAGCCTCACTTTGCTGGTAGATATTCAGCTCTTTGTCAAAAAACATTCGTTTATAATTGTCTCCGTGTTTTCTATACAGTCTTTCTAACCATTCAACCTCCCTTTCACTCTGCTCCCTTCCTTTTGTCACAACTGGCCTATTGGCAATTTCTTCTAGTAATTTGATAACTTCGGTTTTTGATTCCTTACCATCTCGTTCGAGTTGTGCCTTAATTTCTGAAACATCCTGGTCAATGTCAAAAGCCTTCATTGTACCATACACTACCTTAACGACATTTCCACTGTCGTCACGTTGAATTCTTGCCTCACCTTCGGGTATTTTCCCCGCTAAGAAGTCACCATCACTATTCAACTCCGACTCATTTACCTTCTCTTCCTCTTCGCTACTATTTTTTGTTTCAAGTTCTTGATCCTCATCATCAGTCTCCTGGTCGAAGCTAGGGTAAATGGAAGGTGCTTTCTTTACCACGTTTTTCAAATCAGTCTCTTGACCTCCAGCAGGTTTTTGTAATTTCGATCTCAATCCAAGTTTTTTATAATTTTGAGACATGGTCAGAGAATGATCCCAATTTGCTGCAATAATAGAGTTCGAGCGAATGTTCACTTTCCTTTGCTTATCTTTCGTCCTTCTTGTGGCTTTTCCGAGGGATGATTTTCTCATCTTTCTTTTCCTTACGGATGTCATAGTTATAACTTCTAATTGAATGAAGTCTTCCTTGCTGGCCAAAACTCTTTCCCAGTCAGACACTAAGCAGAAGAATTATATATATATGTATATATTTATATGTATATATTTATATGTGTACTTTTTAGGTGGTATTAAGTGGATTTGTCTCTGGAGAGCAGCTCATCTCATCTGAACTAATATGGGAAAAATTGAAAATTTTTCAAAAAAGCAAAGGCCCCTGGAACTCCCCACAAGCTATATCACATCACGTGCTGCATTAGAACCACAGATGTTGAGATGATAGCAGTCACAAGGCGCCTTTCCCAACCAATTGAATGTCGGGTCCAGCGTTGATATAGGTATTCAAAACTACTTCAGATTTAGTTTCATGTTAACAATGAGAGCCTTCATCGCAAATGTTTGTTAATTTTCCCTTGGAAAAGCTATCTCCGGCGCCTTTTTCCAAAAAAACATCGACAATCCAAATTAACTCTCATAATAATACAGTATTATTAGTTCTGACATTTGTCAATTGTCCTTCGCCGTGATAAAGAGACCAATTTGTGTGCACTCCTTATATGAACTCTCAGAATGACGGAAAACATGGAGCACGTCCAACTGACGATGAGCACAACATTCTCGACACTGCTGATGAAACTACGGATGAAGAAAGAGGTCATGTTGATGTACTGAGTCAGGAAGTCAAAAAGCTGTCGGTTAATGACCCCCGGGTTTCTGTCAACAGAAATGCAGCTTTTACTGATAGTAGCAGCGAGAACACCGTTCCTCAAATTCAAAGGCCTTCTGTCACTGATACTACTGCCATACATGACTCAAAAAGATTAACAAAAGAGGAGCGATATATATTACAGGTTGAAACAGATTCTAGATCTATCTTCGTGGGCAATATTACATCGGACGCCACTCCTGAAATAATCGAGGAACACTTCCATACTTGCGGCACACCCAAAAGGATAACATTGCTTTATGACAAAAACACTGGGGTACCTAAGGGATATGCCTACGTCGAGTTCGAAGATCAGCTTTCTCGGGAGAGGGCTTTAGTTTATAATGGCTCAGAGATGAAAGGAAGAACTCTCAATGTTTACAAAAAGAGAACAAACTTACCTGCTTACCAAAGAAGTTTTCCAAATTATAAATCCAAATTCTACTCTCAGCAACAATGGAACCTACCCTACAATGGGGGCTTCCAACAATTGCAAGATATCCCTTACTATCATATGCCATATCAGTTTTCCCCGTACAATCAGGGCTCAGAAGCAAGGCATCGTAATCGCAAAGTAAATTACAAGGGCAACAGAAAAGCAAACACATATAATAAGGTTGATGGAAACCATAACAATGGAGGTAATCAGGAAGCTGTACCGCTGGTGCAACATACGTTATCTAATCGTTCTGAAAATGTTGAGAAACAAAGTGAGGAAATAGTGTCAAATCATTGACGCCTTTATTCTCATATAATTCGATATATATACCCTCGTGTTCTACTCCCTTAATCATTTCTTTAGTCTTGGTGAGAGTCTAAAATTTTACATACTAAAACTAAATATTCATGCAGCCCACGAACATACTCTTATAAAGAGTTTTTTTAAATTTCTTTAGCAGATTCTCTTCTTTTTTCTATTTAAAGAAAACTTGTTCGGAAACCATAGACAATTATATTTTATAAAACATATTTTCATATAAGAATTTTATTATTCATGCTGTATAAAAAACACATTGAAATTTTAATTATCTTTGTAATAAAAAACTAATATTTTATTCTATATAAAGTTTAGGTTCAGATACCATGTGATTATCATGCCTCACCCTGGCTTTTTACCTGGGGCAATTTGAAAACTGACACGTAAAAAACACTTCCATTCTGTTAGAAGCGCCCTATTGTTTGTTGGACATATAAAGACACAGTATAACAGATCATGCTAGCAATCCAATTACTCTGCAGTTTCTTTCTAAGCTTTTTTTTGGTAAATGCAACCGCAATCGAGGAAACAATCGCCTCTTTTAGCGACAAGAATACAAGTGATGATCATGTCGACTTTACCGAGAGCTCTCAAGAGAAGCCCCAGCATGTCGATATTGATGTCACGTACGATATATTGGAAAAGCCTGAACTAAAATTTGACAGTCCAGTAGAGTTTGCTGCTGAAGAATATGCCACGTTCAATTTCACTTTGAAGAATAATGAAGAGGTCAACATAACCGTGGTAGGAATATCCGGGCATGTTATTAGTAACCCTGAAGGCTATCAGGTTGCAAATATATCTGAGAGAGCAGTTGGTCCTTATGAAGTTCCAGTCAATGGAACACTCAACTTTCAGACTGCTGTTCAGCTCATTCTTCCTGAAGGCTCCTTCTATGTGGCGCCTTTAGTTGCAGTCGTTCAAGACCAGAAGCCCATGAGGCTGGGCATACGTCCACTTTCAATATTTGTATCACCACCTCCAATGTCTTTTTTTAATCCTGCGTTTATTTCAGTCCAAGTCATTCTTGCTCTGCTCATCGCTGTCCTTGTTGTACCACTCATGAACTATTTCAAAACCGATTCTAAGAAAGCCAAAGCCGTGAAGCCTACTTCTGTTGATGAATCGTGGTTACCTGAAACCTACAAGAAGTGAATAAGGAGGAAGATGCTAAGAAAATAATTGCCATCTTTGTAGATAGAATATGAATATAGTATGAATACATATATCTTGAATGTTTAGATCATGCTTGTAAAGAGAGAGCATCTAAGATATTTTCAATTACAGACATGTCTTGTTGATATTCGAGGATACCAGAACTTTTAAGTAACCCCAGATCTTGTTCGCTACTTAAGACCTCTATGTCTTCAAGTTCGAAAGCGTACTTTTCTAACAGATAAAATCTTATGTCGTCAACAAGCTCTATAGTGTCAGTTTCTTGTCTGGCAGATATCCGCTTAGAGCTTTGAAGTATTGCCTCCTTTAGCGCAGGGTCGTTTGAATATTTTCGTATCTTCTGGGCAATAACCTTGGCCACAAAATGCTCCAATCTTTCCATTCGCGTCTCCCACGCAACAGAAAGGATATCAAATATTGAACAACACTTCAGAAGTTCCTTACTTTGGGTTAAGACTACTGCGGCCATTGACTTGAGGCGATCCTCCATTAACATATCTGCCATAAGAAGAACATCTATAGCATTATACCAGGGAATTTCAGAACTGTCATAATATAAATACCTTATAATTATAACAGCAACTTCAAAATCGCATGACGGGAGAGATATTAGTGGTAACGGTGAAGAATTACCACTATCCTTTGATTTCTTTTGGCTTTTATAGAGTGTTCTCTCCAAGAAAGGAAGTGTGAACATGAGTTTGAAGTAATGAGCACGGCTCAAAATTGCAAGATGGCAAGGAAAAACACGTTGTTCGTCTTTTAAATTTTTCACCATTAGCAAAACATCTGGAAATGCTAAGCACTCCTTCAAAATTATGTTTTGTCCTTGATCCAGCTCCTCATGAGAATTAAGGATTATGCTGCTCTTAAGAATAGCATCATTCACAAATGTGCAAAGCTGTTCTCTCGCCAATTCCATGAATTTATACTGAAAAGTAGCCATGAACATTGACTTTTCAGATGGATCTAATATATGCTGGGCCTTGTTCAAAAATTCGGCCAGTAATTCCATTCCCCATTCACGTGAAAGAGCTATCAACGAAGAATACTGTTCGTAATCTATTTCGTGCAGGACGGGTAGCAGATATATGAATTTTACAAGTATTTTCATCTCTTTCATCGAGCATCCTTTGGGCAGTTCAAAATTGTGCCTTCCTGTCCAATTACTCATCAGCCCCAAATTGAGCTGAGCACATCTACTTGCCAGAATGAACTTGTGCAATTGTAAACACTCTATCGCTCGAATATTGTCATGGAAACTCCAGGATAGATCACACGTATCTAAAAAAAAGTCATCTTTGATCAAAGATGATATATGCATTGTAAATGGCTGATTCACATCCACCGCCTTCGAAATGTCGTAGCGTAAAAGGATATCGCGGATAGAATCAGTTAGTGCGCCGTAAATACATCTAGCACCTTCATATCTGTCTCTATCACATACCGCTCCTCTTGACAAAAGAAGCTTCACAACTGTTTCATGACCACAGAGACTGGCTAAGAAAAGAGGGGAGTTATCAAACTGATCAACAGCATTCAAGTTGACCCCTGTGGATATCAAACGATCTACATTATCGGTATCGCCTACCCTGCATGCGTAACATAAATCTGCGAAATTTTTACTCATGCTAGTACATTCACTTTCTTTGAGATTTCTTTATAAACTAGGATTCATACGAATAACCAGAATGAATTCAGCTTGCCTTATTTGCTAGACTCTGCTATTTTAAATGTGTGTCTCAAACTTTAGTTTGTTATAAGTCGCGCTGAACAAGCAATCGCTGAAATTGAACCTAGCAAATAACAAAGGTGCATTCATATATTCAAAAAAAAAAGGCAGCTGCTGCAATGAAGCTGTTTGTTGGTAAAAATCCAAGATCTATAGTCATCTCATCGTGTGGATACCATTTATCATTTCAAAGAGTACTTGTGCCAGTGGGGCAACGACAAGAGCAACAGCAAGCGCAGAATATAAAAACTCCAACGCTTTCAATCCGCGTCATTGGTGATGATGAAATAATAGATAGCCAAAAGTACACTGAGGTTAAAAGCAGAATATTTCACGGTTTACTGGGACTCCTGTCGATTCACGGTAATTTGTATATTGGCGTTATATCTGGCATCCAAAAGGTTGGTTTTCCTAGATGGAAAGCCGAAAACTCATCGATTGTATCATCAGAAAATGTTTATAAGGTGTTAGATGTTGATTTCCATAGCCTGGATTCAGAAGTGTTTGATCACCTTTTCATAGAAATGTCTGAGCAAAACCATGATAGATTAATACACGAGCATCCATGTGGCTCTCTAAAAAAGCTATTCAGCGACGGTACTTTTTTCTTTTCAAGAGATTTCGATATATCTAATGTTTTAAAAAACCATGGGTTGGCTCACAGTCTGGATTACACGATTGATAATCAAGATTTGAACTACATTTGGAATGCGAATTTAATATCAGAAATAGTTAATTGGAGGAGTAGGCTTTCAGTTGACGAAAGGCATTTAGCTGACGGAGAATTCTTTACATTTCTAATGAGGGGCTTTTATAAAACAGTTGCAATCAACAGCGAGGTGTCCCCGGCCACCATAACACTTATTTCAAGGATATCGGCAGAAAACAAGCAGGACTCACTTGAGTTAGAGGGGATAGATGAAGACGGAAAAGTGTCCAGTTTTGTTGAAACGGAGATTATAGTCACAACAGAGACCCTCATATTTTCCTATACTCAGATCAGCGGCAACGCTCCACTTTTTTGGGAAGTCGTAGACAGTCAGTTATTATACGGACATAAGCTCAAACTTACAAAAAGCACAGAACACAACCAAGCAGCTTTTGATAGGCACTTTGATAACTTGGCGTCAAAGTACGGTGTGGTGAGCATTGTTAACCTTGTGAAATCTAGAAGTGAATCTCAAGAGGCCTTAGCCAGTGCCTACAAAAACTGCGCCGAAATAAAAGGCTTGAAAATCACAAATGTTGAATACAATATGACGAAAACACCAAATAAATTGCTATATCTTCTGAAGCAGGACATCTACGAATTTGGTGCTTTCGCTTATGATATAAAAAAAGGGATATATGTTGGTAAACAGACTGGTGTCTTGAGAATAAGCTCATTCAATTCCATCGAAAGATCGACTATCGTTGAGCAACTGGTAAGTCGAGAAGTCTTGGAATTAGCTGGTAAAGAAGCCTCGATGGATGTTACAATAACCTTCGTGCAGGTCCATGACAAACTTTGGTCAGAGAATATATACTGGTTGGGACGGACATATTCCAAGTATTATAAAAGCCCAGGAAAGTATAGAAAGGTTTACGGAAAGCTGTTTGGGTCAAGAATAAAGCTCTACGATCCTCTGCATTCTACAATTATCAGATATTTGAAGCAAAAGAAGGCGTCGTATACGTTTGAAAAAGATATAACAATCTTTGCGGGTACTTTCAACGTAAGCGGCAAGATCCCGCCAGAAGATATAAAAGACTGGATTTGCCCAAAAGGCTCATCTAACTGTAAGCCTCCTCCGGACTTGTATGCTATCGGACTCGAGGAAGTTGTCGAACTGACACCAGGTCATATGTTATCCACGGATCCTTATATCAAGCAATATTGGGAAAAGAAGGTTCTTAGTGTCATAAACACCCTGTATCTGGACAAAAAGTATGGCTGCGTTTGGAGCAGTCAGCTAGGAGGTGTTCTATTAATGCTGTTCATTAGCGAAACTGAACATCAGAAGGTGAAACACATTGAAGGGGATATGAAAAAGACAGGATTTGGGGGTATGACCTCCAACAAGGGTGCTGTTGCTGTCAGTTTCAAGTACTCAGCTACTAGATTCTGTCTGTTGGTATCTCACTTAGCCGCAGGCCTAGAAAATGTTGAACAGCGTCATAATGATTTTAAAACAATTGTGAAAAACATACGATTTTCAAGACGTCTAAGAATTAAGGACCACGATGCGATCATATGGATGGGTGACTTCAACTATAGAATACTTATGACAAACGACGAAGTAAGAAAACTGATTACAGCGCAAGAATTTTCGAAGTTATTTGAGAAAGACCAGCTTAATCAACAAATGATTGCAGGTGAAGCGTTTCCATACTACCATGAAATGGAAATCGACTTCCCACCTACTTATAAATTTGATCCTGGAACGACAACGTATGACACCAGTGAGAAAATGCGTATTCCTGCATGGACTGATAGAATATTGAGCAGGGGTTCTGTTCTCAAACAAACCGAGTACGGCTGTGCCCAAAATCTGCTTTTTTCGGATCACAGGCCTGTATATGCAATTTTCCAGGCCAGAGTGACAGTCTTAGATGAAATCAAAAAAGCAGCATTATCAGCTGAAATCTACAAAAAAATTTCTAATAAACTATCAAATATGAATGATGAAGAGAAATTGACTTTGCTCAATGATGGGAGTTTAATTTTGGATCCAGAAAGCGTAGTTTTTGCTGACACCGATAATTCTGGCATATTAATGAAGCACAGGGGACGTCTTCCACCACCCAGCTCAGACCAAAAGAAGTGGTGGATTGGAGATGGCAAGCAAGTGAATGTGATTCTCGATGTAGACACAGAAAAATTGGTTCTCAACCCTATGCGTAATGTAAATCCATTTTTTGAAGAGCAAGAAGGAGTACCGTTATATGTTCCAAAAAGCTAATAAAGTATTTTAAAAATATGTGATTGGTTGGCAAAATGCTAAGCTTATCCAGTCGACTCACCACTGCAAGTAATGAAGTATTGTTAGCAACAGTATTTAGCAAAGGCAGTATTTACATGAGAGCTGAAACTCATATATCATCCGTGCGTTCCATATCCTTTTCGATTTGGTTATCACGCGAATCTGAATCTTGACGTACTTCAAGTTGCTGCATCCCTTCAACTTGTTCAAGCAGTTCGGCCATTTTCTTTTCCATCAAGTCCAACCTCTTTTCCATATCGTCTGCCGTCTGTTCTCCTTCTTGCAATCCCTGGTAGAGTCTTGCTAACTCTACAGTGCTGAATCCCTCCAATTCTTGAATGTCAGCTTTCATCTTCACTGTTAGTTTAACAAATCTAATTGTGGATAGTGTTAACTCGCGAGTAATATTACCTGGCTCGTTGCTGCTTTTCAATCTTCGTCCGAAGTTGAATTTTCTGACTCGCTTCGCTCTCCTCCGCTAAACACGTATACATTAGAAAATAAGAACATAAAGCAGAACAATCCTTTAAATAGAGTTGGTCAATCCACTGTCAAATAAGCGATTAGCGGGTCAATTACTTTTGGGTCAGTAGAAGTCTTAAATATGTTAAGTATCTTCACTATTCTCTGCCTAAGCCTTTGTTTCTTTTCTAATGCGTTAAGCATACATGGCTCAAAGACACTGGTTGTATTCGATGACCGACTAACTCAGCTGGACGAGTTTTCCTATCTTTTTGATTCGTTAAAGGAACGCTCTTATGAACTAGAATACTTATCAGTGGCTAATGACTCTGGAGAAATTGAACTATATGACGGTGAGACCCCACTGTACAACAATCTTATGATCTTTCCAATTAAGGGCAAGGTTTTGAACAGAAAACTTACCGTTGATAGCCTCCTCAACTTTTATAACAATGATGGCAATATTTTTGTCATCACTTCTCCAGATGGCGTCGCTGAACCCGCTCGTATGTTTCTGAATGAATTGGGTATATATCCCAGCCCCAAAGATCATGTAGTTGTTGATTATTTTCAAGAAGTTCCTTCCTCCCTGGTAATTTCTACTTCTGGCATTGAGAGCAAAGACATCTTTGAGGATATTGTGAACGATTCTATCATTATCGAAAATAGCTCCGCTGCTTTGCTCGATAATCGTGACCAGATAATTCCATTTATAGCAGCCCCAAGAACCTCTTTTACGGAGGGCAAAGGAAAAGAATCTTGGACAACAGGCTCTCAGGGATTTCTCGCAGCTGGTTTTCAATCTTTGAAGAATAGTCGTGTCGCTTGGATAGGAAGTGACGAGTTTCTTAAGAACGAAAATCAAAACAGTAATGGTAAATTCATTCAAGGAGTAGTTAAGTGGAACTTTAAGGAGAAAAATGTTATCAAGATAACCGAGAGCGTACACTCCCATGCCGATGGTACTCCATATGAACTCCTCCCATATAAAATTAAAGATTCTGTAAGATACGATGTCGGGATATCAGAATGGGACGGTGAAAAGTGGGTTCCATTTTTAGCAACCGATCTTCAATTTGAGCTAAAAATGATTGATCCTTATTATAGATTACCTCTTATCCCCTTGAACGTCGATGAATCTACACAATACTATTCTACAGGCAACTTTTCTCTTCCAGATCACCATGGGGTTTTTACGTTTCAGATCGATTATAAGCGCCCCGGGTTTTCCTTCATTTCAACATCGGATGTCAAAGCTGTTCGCCACCTAGCTCATGATGAATATCTAAGAAGCTGGGATATAACCAACTCAAGGGTATATTTAACGACCGTTTTTGTGTTGATCTTTGTTTGGGTATTGTTCGTTATTTTCTTCATTTCCACAACACCTGTGAATAAAACGATGGAGATTCACAAGAAGACTAATTAATGTTTTCGCAAAATCGTGAAGCTGTGACTTTCTCATGAAGCACAATCCTATAGATAAATGTATATACAGATACAAACACGAATGTGATATTTTATACACATTTAAAAAATTCAATTATTGCGTAACCACCTGAATTTTATTATCCTTTTTCCACTTTTCAAACTCTTGAGCAGTCTTTATTAATTCAGCTTTCATGCTTGAGATGGTTACAGTTAATTTGTCTTTTTTTGTTTGAAGGATGGGAACAGTAGTTTTCACATCACTCTCGACCAAGGCTCCACCAACCATTCGGTAACATTTTCTGCCGGATTCAGAGCTATTTAGTGTCTCTAGAACGATTTCATGCTCATCCTTATCGTGTCCCAGCTCTATTATTTTATTTTGCATTTCTTCTAAGATTTGCTTGTACTCATTGTACTTGATTTGAAAAGCTAATCTTGATTGTCGTTAGTATAAATTCAAAACAGAACAATTTGATTTGCAACGTACATACAATTGCTGACTTGATCCATTTCGGCGGCTGCTCTCCCTACAAATTCCATTCGTGGAGACTAGTTCAAGACTTTGACTTTTCCTTTCTCAACTTCAAATAAATTTACAGGATCACCGAAAATATAGACATATAAAAAAAATAAGCTAAAAGTAGCTGAACCAAAAACCTCAATTTTCCTTCTTATGTGTGGCATTGCTACTTTCTATGTTCGGGGCTATAGCATACACGAGTGCGCCCGTAAATACTAAAGCAATCCCTACGTAGCTTGTCAACGATAGCTCACTGCTAAATATGTAAAGGCTCAGTAAGAGACTCAAAAACTTTCTTATGAGTAGGACGACAGATAGGGTTAAGGCATTAGTTTTACTTGCCAATATATTAACGCCTTTTATACATACTCGCTGAGAAAATATGTTTGCAAGGAGTAAACGTTTTTTGTCTAACGTAAGTGGAACATTATAAATTGTCAATATGGTCTTCTTATCTGATTCTTTCAAAACAAAAAGCTGTTTAAGTAACTGTCTGTACTGGATTAAAAATAATGGAAGTGACAAAGCATGTGTATAAAATAAGTTTTCTCTCCAATGTTTTCCGTATTTTTGGTATGCCCGTTCAGTGTAAATTGACAATGATGAAGACGATACTGAAGATAATGTTAATAGAGCAATGCCTTTGAGGAACTTGAGCCTGAAAACCATCTGGTCTCTCTTTAAGTCAGAAAAAGGCTGTCTATTTCCACAGCTGACGTTACCATCTTGAAATACTGAAGTAATTATCGTACCAATCGTCAATAGGAGGCCTGAAAATACCTGAAGCCTAGAATAACGTTTATTATTGAAAAGCCAGCTCATAAGCATGGTTATGACAATCCCGGAGCTTCTAAATACGATATGAAGCGGAACTGAAATACCATAATTAAAAACACTGTTATTTGTGATGGAGCTCACAAAAAAAAGTAAAACCGAAACAACGTAGACCTTCAAAGGTATTTGCATTGGCTTTAAAAAAGGGAACCCTCTCTTAAAATCTCCAAATGAATACAGTCCTTCAATAGTCACTAATAAAAATTGGAACAAAGTGAGCGTATTTCCGATTGGCAGTTCATGAGTGGAAACAATGCTTTCCAACGTCAAAACATTCGAGCAGCAGCCGCCAAAAACAGTAAATACAGAAAAAAGTGCACTTTGGAACATATTCAATGATGTTAAGTTTTATAAACTGAAATAGTTGACGCGATACATTTGTCTTTCATCGCGAATCAGCGATAGGGATACTACAAAGGCACACTCCGTGTGTAAAATGGATATTTAGATATTTAAGTTTGACAAAAGCGAAAAAGCTCAAAACAGCTATTGTGATCATAAAAGTTGTACACTCTAGTACAGTATGAGAAAAAGAGCTAGGTATAGCTTTGTAAGCGTGGCTAATGAGAACGCATACAAAGAATTAAGACAGTTGAACAGGTTACCGAGCAATAAACGATTGGTTCAAAATTCAATATTTTACGCCGTCAATAAAGAATTGCTGCAAGTAAAGGAAGGTGTTCGAGCCGTGTATGATGTTATTGCAAAAGATACTGAACTCGAGGATGAGCAAATGAATAACGTTGAAATACAATTGAAAAAATCACTTAAGAAAGTGCGTCGCATATACAAGAAGACTCAAGAGTACAGATCAGAAAACGAAAAATACGAGGCATCGGATTTAATTGACTCAGCGGCAATCGGATTAAATAGTTTGGACGAAACTGCCAGACGATTGGAAGTGACTATCGATAGAATCGTGGATAAAATGACCCAAATAGATGCCACATTTCCGGAAAAGAATCGGTTGTTAAGTGAGGAGATATTCAATCAGCACCATTATCCCTTGTTCTTTGAGCATATGCGAGTCAAATGTCCTCAAGTACTAAAAAAAAGACCCTTAGGAAACGAATTCTATTCAAGAGCACTGACGTCTGAAGGCCCCTTTTTCTGTTCACCGAATACTAATGCCAATGACCCTTCATTAAGATCGGAGGACGAACAAATAGCTGAAAGCATTGAAGAAACAATTTCTCGTTACAGGAGAACAAAAACTAAAGAACATGGAACTTCTTTCGCCTCTAAGTTTGATGCCTTCATTCCACCCACCCTTAGGGAGGCCAGCTTGCCCGTTATTTCAACCACATTTGAAACAGTAAGTACAAAAAGTTTTGACCCAAGTTTATCTTACGAAACGGATGATGTTAAGTGAGGAGTAGTAGTCTTTACACCTTGCCCCTTTCCTTACGCACAATATGACATCAACTTAGGCCCTCGATTGTATTTTCTCATTCAAAACTTTGGTGATTATCGGTTTGAAAACTTCAAACAATGCAGATTCTTTATATAAATCAGTTAAACTCGTTTCATAAGAATGTTGATTCTCTATAAGCTCGACAAATTTGGGGTCAATTGGAATATTTCCAAGATAAGGGACAGAAAATTCAGCAGCAAGCTTTTCTCCACCTCCACTTGAAAAGATATTGGTGCATTCAGAACAATGTGGGCAAACAAATCCTGACATATTTTCGATTATACCAAGTATGTTTAGTTCAACTTTTTTACAGAAATTGATCTCCTTCTTGACATCCGCCGTTGCTACACTTTGAGGTGTAGTCACAATTATGGCACCGTCAGGGTTAGCCCACTTGAGCTGTTCAGCGATCGATATATGCTCGTCTGATGTCCCTGGTGGCGTATCTATAAGAAGGTAATCTAACTCGCCCCAACAAACATCAGATATGAACTGCTTGATCATAGCAGCCTTCTTTGGACCTCTCCATACAACGCTGTTGCCTCTATTATCCAATAAGAATCCCAGCGATATGACACTCAGTGAACCAGATATATTGGTATCCTCAGGGGATTTCATCGCAACCGGTACCCACCCCCTCGCAGACTGTAAAATTGATTCTTTCTCCAAGCCGAACATTCTAGGTAGAGATGGACCTGTCAAGTCGATGTCTAGTACGCCAACCTTGTAACCCATGCTGAACAGCGTAAGCGCTGTTTGAGTAGTAACGGAGCTCTTGCCTACACCACCTTTTCCTGACAAGATAAGTATAATATGTTTCACCTTATCTAACGACACAGTAGGCAGTCCCTCTTTAGCTTCCATGGTTTTGCAATGATCTAAAGAAATCCCATACGTTGGTAGAAAGTACTGGTTTTCATAGGACCTCTTGATGGAAACTTAAGAAGTTCGATATTCTCATTACTTCAATTTCAGATACGTTCGCAATGATTTCAGTAAATCTACATATCATGGCGGAATAGTAAAATAAATTCAAACCGTGCAGTTGAGTGTGGCGCTCGCTCAATGCAAGGTAAAATACTTACGTGAAATCTATTACAGGATCACCTCAAGTTGGACCAATTGGTATTTTAAAGAGTATTCTAAAGCAAATGAATGCAGGGTATGTGAGATGTAGGTGAACGAAGGGCCGCAGGCTACAAAGTTTTTTACATGCTAACCGGAAGATATATAGATACGTTGATAATACTCTACACCAAAGAGATACAAATCGAACTAGATTATTTGCAGTAGCAAGTGAATTGAATCCCGAAGCTAATAAAAATACCGATTATGTGTCGCCCTATGTAAGTAAAAGTAGTAAGAAAGGAATGAGTTATTCTCAGAACTCTTTGGCTCAGCTGGAGTCACAGAGTGACGAGCAGGTCGGACTTATGGGTCAAAAACTTCAAGCCCTGAAATCTTTGTCTCTCAAAATGGGAGAAGAGATTAGGGGTAGCAACCAAACTATTGATACGCTGGGGGACACCTTTCAAAACACTGCTAGCAAACTTAAGAAAACTTTTGGTAACATGATGACCATGGCAAGAAACTCCAAGATTAACATCAAGACGTGGTTGTTAATATTCTTGCTTGTGGGATTACTATTCTTCTGGGTGTGGATAACTTAAACGTCTCACCTTAAGTATATTTGCCAAACATTATACAGCAAAATACTGTACGTACTAAAAGAAACATTCATTCGAGTTTTATGTCTCAGAAATGAACATCTATCCCGCAGTAAAAAACAAGCTTTTGATGGGTTAATTTGCAGACCTTCTCCAAAATTCGATTAGCTCAGTCCAGTGACTTTTTGTTTCCATTTTTACCCAATAGTCCAATGACATCTCTTTTGGCTTTGTATCTTTTTCCGATCCTTTTTCTTCTACAGATTTTAATGCCCTTCAAACAACCCAGAATCAACACAATAAAAATTGCATAGCCGGAAACACCAACTAAACTATCAAAATTCTTCAGCGATTCACAAAAAAGAGGGCCAAATAGACGTTCTGCTATTCTAGATAAGCGTGCTGGCTTCTGAGAAAGGAATACACTACTTAACGTTTCCCGAATAGTATATGGTTCCGCAATGAAGTCATTACCAAATATATCTTTTTTGTGATACGATTTGGTATATTTATCATACAATATGACTTTTCCAATATCATCTTCCGAGAGAACGTGAGTTACTCCTAGTTTATTCAATATACTTGAGTATTTCGAGATATCCAAAAAACTAATAATCACTTTCTTGTTATCCTCGTGTAAAATTTCTTCTCTTGCAGCCTCAAGGATTGTACTCTTTTTATATCCTTTTTCCTTTAGCCGGTTGGCCTTTTTCAATCTACGCTCTCTTTTAACCGAAACATCTTCGATCATTTTTCCCATGCGAACATGCTCGTAATCGTAATAACCAACCCTGAGCTTATCTAAATGTTCATTGCTATTATTTGTAAGTTCAGTTTCAATGGTATTAATAAGAATGATGGCAACGCCATCATACATCTCTGAATTGAATGCTAAAATCTGAGCGAAGTTGTCCGGTGTTACCTCGTTCACCATAGGTAAAGAGTATTCTCTAACCCAATCCATTATTGTATCAGTGTTACGTAATTCCGTTGTTGAATAACCTTGAAATGTGTGAGGTATTTTGTCGCCATCTCTAAAAATAAAGAAATTAGGATTGTCAGGCATGATGTTGAAGTCTATATATTCTTCTTTGAGTCTTTTCTCCGGCTCGCTTGTGTTATAATTGATCATTTCGTACATGCTTTCAAAGCTCTGTACTACGACGGGGGTAAGATCTTCTTCCGTTATATACAGATATGCATTGGAAATCTTTGAGACAGGATCAACAAGACTTTGTAAAAACTGAAGATCTTCTGGTACCGCTGTTTCCCGGTTATATGAATATACCAAATGAAGCTTCTGAGGTTTTTTTTCATGTGTTCCTGAGAGCTTATACTCTTTTTGGGTGATCTCAACAATTTCTTCGCTGGATATCGTCATGATTCTGCTGTTGAAGTATGTTCGTTTGGCAAAATCCTCATAGACAGACATTTTAGTTGAAAAAGGCCCATCGTAAGTAAAAAAATTGTTTGTTGTCTTCTCCGGTACAACTAATGCCACCTTAGGAATTCTATCGACTCTATGGTTAGTTATTTTCACCAAGCTAGAGAACCCCAGATTTGTGCATATCGCAGCCGAGGATTCACAATTCAAGTGGCCAGTCGATATATCCAAAGCTGCTAATTTAACAGAAAGTGTCTTCCAACCTTTCTGAAATGTATCGCATTCGTCACAATTCTTGAAATCTATATTACCGTCAGCACTTCTTGCGTTTTTCGCTGGCCAAAAGGAAAGTAGATACGGTTGCTGCCCTTTGCCTGCCAAAAGATTTGCGAATTTTTCAGCGGTAACAAGTTCACTGAGACTCCCTATCTGTTGATCTTCCATATCGTCTGGATTATCAACGGCTTGACGAGCAAAGTCAAGAATATTATCCTTTGACATGGTTCGGTATTTAGGAAAGCTTTCGATGAAACCATTGGGACCGTATAGTCTAATAGACGGAAATCCCATAATTTTCTCACTTTTACAGAGATCCCCACTTTCTACGCAGTCAACCTGCAACAATGAAATGTTTTGTCTTCTTCCTTCTTCATAGAAAGTTTCCCAGCTATCCTTCCAGATGGGAGCCAGTGACTTACAATGAGGACAGTAAGGGCTGAAGAATTCAATCACTTGAAAACCAGCTTTGGGGTTGAAGTCACTCTCCGTAAGCGGTGCTGGAAATTCCACCATCGTTGCATCGTAAGACTCGAATCCATGAACAAAACGTGGCAACATCATCGTTAAGATCCATAAGACCCACATCGTTGAGTATGTGGTTGGAGTCATATCGTTACTTTCTCTTCCTAGGGGAACATCGTATTAATCTTTCACTTTCTGCAGTTCCTTTCTTTGTTTTTGAGTACGCATCACACGTTCAAGCGCGTCCATTCATAAATGATAAAAATTTGATGCAATATCTAAGGGTATATATATAAGGAGTGACTATCAAAGACAATTCTACTTCAACAGATATTTTACTTCGCTTCGTTAATATTCGTCAGATGATTCCTCACGTATTCAAAAGAAACTAAAGCTATAGCAGATGCCGGCACAGTACGCACTAAATTGGTCGTGAAGCCGGAGTAAAATCCTCTAAACCCTTCAGAATGGAATGTCGCCCTGATCAATGGAATTAACCTATGTTGAACGGAATTAGGTAAATCAGATTTTAGTTGCATTCTAGTTCGCAAAATCTCATGCGGATAAGTTATCAAAGAGGCAGTCATTTTGGATACACATGATGCCATAATTAGTTTTTTTAGATCAAGAGTCTGATCTTGTCTTTTGGTAGTTTCATTATCCTTTAAATTATAACAATTGAATGCTACTTTTAGTTTTTCATATACAGGGAAGTGGATCGCAACATGTAGCAACCCCAAGAAGGACGGTACCAGACCTGCATAAAATGATTTAAAACCTTCTTGTTTATAAATTTTTCTAAAAGCATCAAATGTACCTTTGTAATGAGTTGGGTGATGAGATACATGAGTTTGTAACATTAATCTCGTCTTTATCACCCATATTGGATTGGTTACAATTGTGGAAACAGCGCCAGCTGTGATCGCAGAGCATGAATATGAGGCAAAATCCCAATGTGGGAAGATCCTCGGATAAAAGTCCTTGCAAACTTCATAGAAAGAAAAATAAATCATCCATGTAGGAAAGTATCCCATTATTATCGGAACAAGTCCTTTGTAAAGGCCTTTTACACCCTCATCTCTAACTATTGTCCTGAAAGTCCCAACAAGACCGTGGTAATATTTATTCTCTCCACTTGATTGTAATCCCTGAGCTTGTAGACGAGTTTTGGCCACGTCAAGTGGACAAACAACAATTCCTGATATGAAGCCCGATAGTGCTCCTGATAATGCAGTTATCTTCGTATCCGTAAGGTGTGTACTAAAAAGGCCTCCATTTGATCTGGCTCTTTGTTTATTATGAAGACTATCATCGGGGAGGCTAGCCACCTTCCTCATTGGTTCAATGACATCAGAGGATGATAACGGCGATATACCATCTGGAACCAAGAAACCTTCGTGAACCTCCGATGATGGCCTATAGTCAGGGCAATCGCTGAAAATTTCATCATTGGTCATTTTATTTTTTTGTTCTATTAAATGCTGAATATTTGTTTCGCCGGCAAAAGATACTTGTCTGGTTGATGAGAATGCAAAATATATATGAATAAGTGGATTTCTCGATTGACTATCTGTGTATGCTTTGAAGAACTGAGTAATTGTAACCTGTAAGGATTGCAACTTCAAATTAATGAATTTGATTTCTCTATCCTTATAGTGAATTCGATATCTGCTTGCAGGGAATCTATTTCACTCCTTTGAGGATTATCTGGATCACAGCTCCAGTTTGTACCAGGCTTGATAGTATATGAGATCCAGGTTCCGCTGATCCCTAGAACAACCGTAAACTCGTATTGCCCTTCACTTGAATATAGAGTGACCCGTGGAGTATGACTTTGATTTGATAATACTTTCTTACTGTTCAACGTTTCTACGGAACACAATTGATACTGCAAATAGTCGCACTAAGTATTTTAATCTGCGGAGTTGTTCCGGCAGTGTTTATTAAGCTTTATATCACTATTAACGAGCTGACCATCAATTGGACGGTTACCTCTACGCTCGTCGTAATACAATAATACAAATCAAAGAAGACAAAGAAGACGTTTTGAAAAAAGTTGAATTAATTAAATTAATATGGGCTTTCCTCCAACTTCCATGCCCATTTTTTTTTTAGATATTGACAAGTTGTATTTATTTAACAGGTGATTTTATGAAAATTAACGAACAGTCAAACATTTATATCTTTATCAAATTGCGTAGTCTTTTTCCTTCAAGATGAATAGAATAGAAGAAAAAGTACTAATTATTTTGTCAATCATTGAGGCAAAACGGTATTGGGACTTTCTATTGACTTACCTGATGAGTTGATACTCATTAAAAATGGTTTTGTGTTGCCACCGGCGCTGGCATGATTGTATATTGCAGATGAATTTCCAGTCGAAGTTGGATGTCGCAAAAATGGGCTAGCATTCATGGATGGGCTTGAGAATTGTAAAGATGGGGAAGGTCCAATGGGGTGCGGTTGAGAGTATGTGTGCGTTTGTACTGGTAATGGGTGTAAAGCCATATGATGTTGGTAGAACGGCATCGATTGCTGCTGATGGATAGCCTGTTGCTGAATTTGAGGCGGTTGATGATAGTTAATATTTGGCAGAGAGGTTGGTTGTGAGGTATAATTCGAAAAATTTGCATAGCTATGTGCCAATGATGGTGATACCATCATACCCAATTCATTCCCGTTTGCCAAACCAGTTATGTTCACATTTGTATTATTTGAAAGACCTTGAATCTGGTAATTGTTATTTCCCGCAGTAGTAGTGTTTGAATAGGGAACAATTTTTGAAGCAGTTTGGTAATAGGGTAGACGTGCATTTATTGGATAAAACTGAACAGAATTGCCGTGTAAATTTGGATTTGGATTTGGATTTGAATTTGAATTTGAAATAGAATTTAAATTTGAACTTGGATTGGAGTCAATTGGTTGATAGTAAGAATGGGATTGATTACCAGAATCATAATAGGTAGGTGGAGCACCGGCCTGAGGTTGTTGAGGTGTATTATTAGGTTGATAGGTGAGTGGTTTTGATGCCGGGCCTATGCGTTGAAAATGTGTTTCATTTGGGTTTGACGGATTTAGATTTGAATTTGAATTTGAATTTGGAGTCGGAAGTGATGTCGGTATATTTTCATCATTTTGAAAAATAGAATGAAAGGATCGATTCTTAACGAAAGGTAGCGATTGTGGATCATTCTGTTGCCTAGTTGCATTGTAATCAACTGAAATAGTACTGCCAGCAGTATTACTATTAACAGCATTAGAATTGGAAGTTGAAGTTAAATATTCAATATTATTTTTATTAATCGCGTTAACTTTGAGTTTTTGAGCCGGAAACAAAGGTGAATTACTATTATTGGTTTTGTTGATGTTATTGTTGCTGCTGTTGTTGCTGTTCAAACTCATTTGAAATGTAGACAAGGACTTATTGCTATTACCCAGGGCAGTGTTTTCCATTGCAATTGATAGCTCCCTACAGGGTCTAATTTTTTTGAAAAAATCTGAATTCGATGGTCTGACTAACGAATTTTTGGATAAATCATCCAGATTATAGTAAGACACCATATGTAAGGTTTCGATTGAGTTTTTTTGCGAATTTCGTAATTTGACAGACATAGTCTTCTTAATGAACCCAGTGTATTTGCCATTGGAATTGCCGCCCGAGATATAACCGATCATTTTTGTCGCTGACTGGGTTGGGGACGATGATGATGAACTTGAAGTGGTTGCTGCTGCTATTGTTGGCGGTGACGATGACTTCGGTGAAACATTCGATGAGAATGACGAGCCTGTTGAAACTGGTGTGGCCAGAATCGGCGGCAGCTTTATTCTCGGAGTTAAAGACAAAGTTGGCGATTCGCTTGACTCCGTTTTCTTCAAGCTCGAGTTCGAATTCGAATTCAGACTCGACGGCTGATGACCTATCGATTTATCAAGTTCTCTGTATATCAAAAATTTACCGGAAATTCTGGACGGTGACCATGAAACTCCATCGGTCCAGCGCTTAATACCAGAAACCTCCTCAATAAAAATAAAAATACTGCCCGAAGTAATCAAATATGGCCTCTCAATTTCATACGGTCTTCTTGGGATATGTTTCAATGAGCCATCTAAAGTTGCTTGCAGAATTAACAACGCATCATTCTCATCTTCAATGTAACCCTTAAAAGTGGGTTCAATATCCATTAATGAGAAAATTTCGATTCTTCTTTTGACTCAAGAAAATACCAGATATGAATGCAGATATCTTCTTCTCCTTATAATCTGTATGCTTAAATCCCCTTGTGGCGGCAACGGCAACGGCAACGGCAGTAAAATCAGAAAAAAAAAAAAAAAAAAAAGACCGAAGCTGAAAACCAAAAAATGAGCTAAAATCAAAAGTTTAGTTTGCAGCCCCGAAACTCAAAATCTAAGTAAACTCGCAAACAAGGCAAAGGGTACACGAGCAGCCGGTGGCACTACCGATTGTTGACGTGACAGACGTTTATGATATTAAAAAGCAGAAAAAAAGCAAAAAAACCCAACCAAGATTCTCTTCACCTTTTGAGTTAGCAGTGCTGTGCAATGTATAGTAGTAGTGCTCCGCGTGCGTGGTGGTAGCAGTGGTGGCAATGGTAGCGGCAGTAGAGGTGGTGGTAGAAGAAACAGCGTTACACAGGTTGTAATAATGCACTGGGTTGATCTCTGAAGTCGCTTTGCGTGGTCAATATTTATGTGAACTCTCCATATATGGGACGACCGACTTAACGATACCATTAACGACGCACATGAAAAAGGAAATTTTTTCTATATATATAAATTTTTTTTTTTTTTCTTTCCATGTAGATATAAAACCATGAAAACCTTTTTCTGTTATTTTCATTTCTGCAGCAGGCAGGCAAGCGAAGTAAAACAGTACAAGGAGTCGATGCAATAAGAGGTACAGAAAACAGAAAAGGCGAAAAGTATGAAAAGTGCTTGACCAAGAACACAACACGGCAAAGGAACGTCAAAAATGTTAAGAAAGAAACAAGAATGAGCAAATAGAACGGAAAAAACGAACAGAACAAATAGAACAAATAGAACCATTACGTGCTGTCAAAGAAGGAAGGTGAGGTCGCTCTGCTTCCATTGTAATGTGTTTCGACTTGTTTGCTACATGCACATGCACCACTTCGGGTTGTTGGTAAGAACAGTATGGATGTTTGGTTTTACCACCTTTCGTTCTTTTATGCGTCGAAAACGACGAAAGAGGAAAAAAACCTTATGTTGAAACAAGCTGCATTCTGAATGTTGATATGCAGATCGAGCCAAGATCAGAAGAGGAAGTTAGAAAACGGTGGGTAAGCGGCAATCGGCGGTTTCCAGTTGAGACTGAGGGGTGGAAAGTAACGGGAACTGAAACTGATAGCGGGTGCGCGTGCGCCCGCGATTGGCTTTGGGTTCTATTTTCGACGTGCAGTATAAGTGCCGTGAAAATAAGGTTCGCGGAAGCGAGACGCGTCATGTTGTTGTTAGTTACGCGTAAGCTGTCTGCAGGTCTGTTGGTGACTGGGTGATCGCAGCAAGGATCCACCGGGAGAGCCGCAGGAAATCCCAAGAAGGAAACCAAAGAGAACACGTAGAAGAGTTGGGGAAAGAGTCCGGGAGCGGCGTCCAGTTTCTTTTTCGCCTTGCGTACTCTTCCTCGCTGATCTTTTCCCAGAGCAGCAACGACAGGGCACACGGAACGGAACGGACGGAACGGAACGGATCGTGCCCCCAGCCGTGAGGGTGCGGTGGCATCGCGTCGATCCGTGTCGATCCGTGCCGGGCTTTGCTATTCGTCCGGATGTGAGATGCCCGCGGACGTTCGGCACGAGCAAAAAGAGCAATTTAGATTGTGGCGAAGGTTCAACAGACGGTAACTTTTTCAAGGGTGAAGGGGGGGGGCATGGCGGTGCCCGTTTGTAGTTTGTGGTGGTTTTCTGGCATTCTCGATCGGCGTCGCCTGCTGGTGTTGTTTTAGCACCGTCGCAGAGCGACCCCTGTTCTCCCTATTCTCGAGATGCATATGCGTTTAGTGGAGTCTCGAATCGTGGAAATCGTTCTTTTGTTGACACCCCGACCGCGATCGGCCACCCTTGCATTTCGTGGGACTGTTTTTCGTGTCCGGATGGTCCAGCCCAGCACCATCCGGATTCTTATAAAAAGCGAGTTTTTTCATGTTTTGTCTTCCTGAGAAGTGAGAAAATGCCACTGTGCTTTTTCACGGCGGCGTGATGACTCATAACGACAAAAATTCTTGTTTTTTTCATGGTTTCCCGATTAGGAAGGTCAAAGCGCCGCCTGCCCTGCTCGGCTCTCACATTCCTTCGAGGTGTTTCCTTATCAGTGAAAAAAAAAGCCACTGCGTGAAAGATTGCAGCAATGGCCACGTAGAACGGTAGTCGTACAGCGGTGTGCGGTGGCCGTGCAGCGAGTTTCGTAATACCGCACAATGAGAGCATTAGTAATGCGGAATTGGAAGAGTTATTCCAATATCTATATAATGTAGTGGAAAACAAGCTTTTTCACGGAAGCTGTGTTAACTTGCTACCGTCAATCTTAATTTTCTTTTTCGTGTTTAGGTTCCGATTAGATACCCAGAGATTCAACTACTTTAATAGTACACATAACACACAAAGCACGCACGAACTGCACCACAAGCGAAAGTTTTCAAGCTTCAATTATATTTTGTTTTATTAGGAGAGAGATACACAAGAGATAAGTACTTCCAAGATGCCTTTCTAAGCCACTTTAGTTTACGCCTAATAATTTAAGATAATTGAATCAATAGTAATTATTATAATATTAAGACCCCATTAACGATAGCAATACAATAAAAAATTTAACAATTCGTCGCACTACTGTGTTAAAGTCGTTCAATATATTATAAATTTACCCCAAAGAAATAATAGTATTTTTCAAAATGTGTTTACTGTAGAAATTAACAATGATGACAAAAGAACTCACTCTTTTTAATTCCCAATAATAATCCAATGCATGCAAGATGTCATTCCATTTACCTTAAGATATTACAAACAAATTTACAATTAAGATTACAATAAAAATTACCATAAAAATGTTCAATAGTTCAAGTATCATGCAAGCTCAAAGTTTGTTCACCCATAATTTGATCTCAGATATTGAGAGTAGCAGCAACGCCGCGGGCGTGGGTGCGTCCGTGCCAGGTGATGTGGGAGCAATGGCTCAAGTTTACCAACCGGTGCTCGGGGAACTCGTGTTCGGCAAATTTATCAAAGATGAAGATGCCAATGGCGGCGTTGTTGATGAAGATGACTCTCCTCTTCTGTTAGACGATTCTACACCTTGCACTGCCACCTCTTCTCTGGAAAGTGCAGTTGATGAATTTTTCTTCAAGAGCGAAAACCCAACGCCGATGTTTGAATTTGAGGACCCAACTCCTTCAGGACAGTGGACGTCGCTATTTGATGATAACATCACCATCACTCAGAAAGATGTTCAAATGGCCACAGATCTGGGTGTCGAAATTGATGAAAATGTTGACAAAAATCACGAAGAAAGACAAAAATCGCAGGAATCTTTAGTAATTCCAAAGAGCTCTTTCTTGCCAACTCCAGTCATTGAAGAGGACAAGTTGTTCAAGTCTCCTTCCACGACGCAATCGTCATCAATTGGTACCAACGGTGGTGTCAAATCGAATAAAATTTCAAAGAAAATTGATCACCTCGGAGTTGTTTCCTACAATCGTAAAAACCGTTCTGTTCCATTATCTCCTGTTATTGCTGAATCAGATGACCCAACTGCTACCAAAAGAGCAAGAAACACTGAGGCTGCAAGACGTTCACGTGCAAGGAAATTAATGAGAATGACTCAGTTGGAGGACAAGGTTGAAGAATTGCTAACGAAGAACTCTCAACTGGAAGAAGAAATTAAGAGGTTAACAAGCTTATTGAACAGGTGATTTGATATATACATTTTTATAGTCCCGATCCTTTTTTTTTATTTAAGTTCTAAGTTTATAAATGTTTTTAACTTTCAACATTTTTTTCTGTCCGTCGGAGCAGATATAATTCATACAACTCGAGTTTATATGTACTGAGCGAAAAGCGTTCGTAACTGAGATTGCAAAGAAGACTTCAAGCTGGCTCGAGATGAATGAACAACCCTTGCATTCCCAATTATCTAATCTCAACATTGATCCCACCATTCATGAGAGAATTAAGAAGCTGCCAGATTTAACAATTAATGAAATTGATTTATTGAAAACTGAAATAGAATCAGAACTCCACAAAAATTTTTCCATTTTGAAAGAACAAAACTTAACTATGGAATCTCCGTTAGTTACCAGCGATGGTTTTCCCGACCCAAATATTGATGTTTTGCAAATAAGAATCGTCAAGAGAAATATAAATATGTTAAGAAATGATTTAAACAACGTTATTACTACATGTGCTTTGAAACTAAACCGACATTTTGGTAAAGATAAGAATCAAAATCAACAAGAAAGTCTACGAAAAGGTGAAAATTTTGATCATATTATACCTTTTGCACAGATATATGATGTTATAGAAGGCGGACCTATTTTCATTGCCGGTTGTCTATCAGGTGACGAATTAGTACTCATTGGAAATTTGAATGCTGGTACTTATCTAAATTTGAATAACATCTCAAATTACATTCTACAAAATGAAAATAAAAAAGTCACAATTAGGATCAGAAGAGATAAAAAGCTATTAGACATGATTTTAATACCAACTAGACAATGGAACGGTCAGGGTTTATTAGGTTGTAAGTTAAAATTACTCTGAAAAGAAAGGAGAGAGAAAATCAACCTCCATGCAATGTAGACGTGAATGATATTATATCACCATCTTCAAGTACGTATTCTTCACCGCCTTCCAGCTCCCAGTCAGCGTCGTTAATCAATGTCAAAATTCCGGGCCTTATCGTGCCATTTTCAACAAACACACCAATATCATTTTTATTTGAAATCATCTCTGCAACAATATAGTCGATCAAGTCTTTTATGGTTACTTCACCACCATCAATAAGAACTTGATGCATTCTTTGTTTGTTAAAAATAACATCTAAACCACCCATAAATTCGACTTTAACTTTAACCATTTTCGCTTAGCTTACGTGTTTGATCCCAGCCAGTGGGAATCTGATTCCATTTCTTGTAGTGAATTGAATTATTTTTTTCAAATCTTGTTCCGAATGTAAGTACGATGACCAAAAAACCATCTTACAGATCGTCATGCAAGTGGTCACGTGGTCACTAATCAACATACTAATTTACTACATACATCAGACATAAATGTACAAAAGTATAAAAAATATGTTATGTTTGATGAGTGAACATTGGTCCTACCATCTCCTGTTTATTATGCTGGTTAGTTTGTTCCATTTCACTATAGTTTCAGCTTGTCGCATTTCTCGAAGAAGCAATAATACTGGAAGTAACTAAATGCCTTTAGATAGGCACGAAGTCTGAGAAGTTCAATTTGCAATTTAATGAAAGTTAATCAACCCTTGAAGCATTAGTTATTCATCAGTTCTGTTCTAAAAAGAATTGTACTTATTATATTCTCTGCTAGACATTTGAAAGACAGATGTGGTCTTAAATATATATTTTCGCCTTTAGATGCTGCATCAAGTTGACAGCGGCCACCTCCTGTCATAACTATGAGCAGCAAAAGTTTTCGGTTTGTATGAAGGAAGTGTCTTGTCTCGGAGATACAATGCTGAGAAATAGGTGTGAAAATACTATTCTCTACTCGGTCTGTAGTTTTTCCTGCCATTATACCATTTTCCCGACCTCCAGAGCCTATAGCACTACAACGGAATCTTATTAAATCTTATAGATCTTATTATACGTTATGGATTGGTTCGTAGTCGCTTTTTCTTTGCTGCTAGCTTGTGTCACGCTAAAATATAGTACTCTAAAGTCGCAATGCACTGTAACGAATAATATTAAAAAAGCTTGTCACATGCATTCTTATCTTGTGTATTGTTCACGTTTACCCCCTCTATTGACATCAATTTATTAGCTCGCGTGGCGTAATGGCAACGCGTCTGACTTCTAATCAGAAGATTGTGGGTTCGACCCCCACCGTGAGTGTTTTTTTTTCCAAAGTTGTTATATTAGCAGATAATGTTCTTTTGTAATTCTTGTTTATATTTTGTCGATTATTTTAGATGTTTACAAGGTCTGTCGGGGCAATGAATGTTCCTTTTTTTTGGAAATATATAAATATATATAACAAGAACATGAAATGTATTGTAATTCTGGGAGCACCTGCACATTTGAATCACCTCACTGTGACTCTTAAATACAGTAGGCTCAATATGTAATTGCGATTAAGTGAGCTTTATATTTGTTAGGGTCTCGAATTGTTGTAAAATAGATTGTGTTGAAATATAAATCGATATTGTGAGATATATTAAAGAGATGACTTATAAGAATCAGAAAGAGACAATTGGTCTGTAAAACAAAATAAACGAAGTCAGATGAAACCCTAACAGAATGTCAATCGATAATGGAAAGATATCGGATGATAATCTATCACGAGACGTTTACAACTCAGGAGTCTGACTACGAAGGAGTCTATGGCATGGAACATGAAATAACAGTTGTACTGTGAATTCTATGGGACTAGAAATGGTGTGATGACGATGAAAATTCTTCACTCGTCGTCCTCTCTTATGGTTCAATAGGTGCGAAATGCTGGGTATAAATACTGACGTATTTTCCAGATATTAATCCAAGTTCAATTAGTCTTATCTCAATTCATGATATAGGAAACCAAGGAATTATATATCTCTATAATTGAATATCATAGTATCATCATCAATGTCAAACCAAGTTACTATCGACAACGCCGAAAAAAACATTCTTTCCAAATAATACTTTGAACAGTTTCAACGTTGACTTTCAAGCCACAGCTTAACGACTTAACGATCATAGTAGTTTGATTAATTCAATCTTTCAACCAATAGTATGGGGTGGTGGCTCAATGGTAGAGCTTTCGACTCCAGTTAGATCCTGGGACATCCATGGAATTGCAATCGAATGGTTGCAGGTTCAATTCCTGTCCACCTCATATTTTTTTTTTCCTGCCTGAATCTTGCATGTAACAAAAACTCAAAATATGTTCAAGTATATTACAAATTGAGCACTTGACACATGTATTTTTTGTATCTTTTGCACACGTTCAATAGGTAGATATTAAAAAACAATAACACTTCAAATTAATTTGAGATTAAAATCGTCTAAACTTCATAACAGCTTATATACTTTATATATGTATATCTTTCAGAAACATTATAACATCAATTTTTCAAAGATCATTGAGTAGAACATAAAATCCCAATGCCTTCATCGTAGAAATATTGTAAGTCAAGGGCAAATAATGATATTATTCATGATTAATTAATTTAGATCATTCTTTTGTACCATGGCTTATCATCATGCTTCAACTCTTCAGCATCATAACCTGCACCTCTCTTTGCGGCTGGAACCCAATCAGCTGATTTCCATGGTAAAACACCTTCTAGCCACATTTCATTGATTTCTTCTAAAGTTAAACCCTTACTTTCTGGAATGAAGAAAAAGACATAGAAGAATGAGAAACATAGACAACCGACGAAAACATAACCGTAGTAGAAATTAATTGCACCGGTAATAAATGGAGTGAAGAACGAAATTAAGAAACCCCATAACCAATTAGATGCGGATGCAAGAGACATACACTTCGATTTGACTCTCAATGGGAAAACTTCAGCAGTAACCACCCATGCAATTGGAGCCCATGTTAAGGCGTAGCAGAAGATATAGAACATAGTGAAACAAATCATACAATTACCTGCACCCTGTGATGTTGGAGCGTCCATACCATTTGGATGCAATCTGGTGACACCGACGGAAGCATAAATAACCATACAAGCCATCATGGTTGCAGCACCCCATAGCAAACATAGACGACGACCGAAATGTTCAACTGTATATAGAGCACCGAAAGTAGAAGCAAAATTAATAACACCAATAATAATAGAAGTTTGGAAAGAATCTTCTAGACCAACAGATCCGAAAATGGAAGTACCATAGTAGAAGAAATAGTTATTACCTGTCAATTGTTGCAAAGCTTGAATCAAGATACCCATCAATAGACGTTGGAAAACCTTGGTCTTTGTTGAAAATAATTCACCCCAAGAAGCACTACCAGCTAGTTTTTCAGCTTCAACACCAGACATGATGATATCCAATTCTGCCAATAATGAAGGGTCATCGACAGAAACTTTATTGGAGATAGCAAGAGAACGCTTAGCTTCCTCAACTTTACCGACTTCACAAAGATAACGTGGGGATTCTGGCACTCTTGTCAAACCACCAAGCATAAATAATGACCAGGCGAAACCTAGACCCAAAGGAACTCTCCATTGAACCGAGTTTGAATAGTTTCTGGTACCATAGTTAGTACAGTAACCTAAAAAGATACCAGCAGTAATCATCAGTTGATAACAGGACACTAAAGGACCTCTCAAATGTTTTGGGGCAGACTCACCAATCAACATTGGACTCAAGACTGCGATACCACCAACACCAAGACCAGAAATAATTCTACCAATGAAGTACTGGTACCACTTGTTAATCGAAGCAATTTGGATAATAATACCGATAATATAAATACCGACAACCGCTGACAAACCAAATTTACGTCCATAAACATCACCTAGCTTCGATAAAATGATACCACCTAGCGCACAACCGATATTGAAAATGGAGACAACCAAACCGGTTCTCACTTGTGACAAATAACGAACACCCTCACTGTTGGTAGAACCAAATCTACGCAGGAAATCAGTTTGGTTGATGAAACCAGAAATGGTACCTGTATCCCATCCAAACATGAAACCACCGAACGCGACACATAGACACAACAGACAGACAGTAATATAATCAGAGAAAGGTCTGACTGGCAAACTCGCATCCTTCTCTTCCCAGTCACCAGGACTCACTTGCGACTCCTTTAACTTGTCCAATGGCTCATTGAGAACGGGTGTCGAGGCGCCTGAATTATTACTGTAAGTAGGTTGCACAGTATCAGGCTGAACTGGAGTTGAAACTGCCGAATGATCTGCAGAACTCATCTTTTTTTTTTTCAAAATATCTTTTCAATTATCTTCTAGTGAAGTAAATTGCTTTGTATGATTCTATTTCTCAACAGAAACTCCAATTCCCACATCATAACCATCCATCTTCCACCATTATATTTATACCTTTTGAAAAACTTTGCCAGCTGCTGCCAGTTCTCGCAACCTTCACAACCAAACACTGTATGTGTGTGCAAAAGTACCGCATACCTCAGGAGGTACGGTCTACCAGCAACCCAAAAGAGATGCTGCAAAAACTAATATCTAAGAAACGACTGCAGTAAAGAAGAAAATTCTTCACACCATGGCAGCCAGTAAACCAGTAACAAAATTACTCCGCGTTCAGACCATTTTAGTCTGCATGCGGGGAGGTGGGGCAATGAAAGAACAAAAAACCTTCCCTCCCCGGACTCCTGCTGTTGAGATCTGCGGAGTGCAATAATCCGAATCCGAAAGAAACAAATAAAAGAAAATGGGAGACAGAGGTCCGAGTGAGCAATTATGACCAATTTATTCCGAAAAAAAAGTTTTTCCTGCGCCGGTTTCAGGGAATCTGCAACCGAAGAAACAGGAAAAAGCAATCCCAAGAGAGAAGTTCGAACGCAGTTTCACCGGCATGGGTCTACTTGTTGGTTTCCACATTCCCCACTGCCCCACTACCACCAGACCACGCGATTCCCTTTGTCGTGCGCATTCCCGTGTGCAGGCGTTTCCCTTGGTAGTACTAACGATCGGTCCCACATACACGCATATGCACACGCACGGGGAGAAGAGGCTTGCTGCTGTACTGTGTAAGCGTCGTGGTCTCTCGTTTCCTTTTCCCAAAGTGGGTGGAGGAAGCAGAAGGAGGCCGAGGGGCAGCCGAGGGGCGGTTGAGGGGCGGTTGAGGGGCGGTTGAGGGGCACGGAGGAGAGGGACGGGGCGGGTTTGGAGAGAAATTCAACAAGTTACAGCGGACATGGACGATGCAATCGGAGTCAGAAGTGGGTTTGTTGATGGGGCAGCGTTTACGCGTGGTGTTGTGGTGCTGCTGCTTCGAAGCGTGTAAGAACACGTCGCCAAATTATTTTTAGCTTTTTGACTGCGGTTGTGGTAATTGATCCGGCGGGGTAGAGTCGAACGAGTTTGGCACTGATTGCGAAAAAGCGGGGGAAAAGAAAAGAGGTTATTCGTCCCCTTTTCCCTCTTTTTGGAGTCTGTATTGTTCGTTTATGGGAAATATGGCAACCATACCATCAGCATAACCGCTCAGCCATCGCTTTCAACGTGCCCCTCCGATTTGGAAGAGATTTGCCTTGTGCAGCCGGAACATCATACTGTAAAGCTCAGACTCGAACGATCAGGCACGTCAGATACGGCCTTCTGTGGTTTTACTTTTTTTCACCCACGGAAGGGTGTTTTGCGGACTGTAAGTTGCGGTAGCGCTGACGCTCACATGTTATGTAATTACTGATTATCTAGAGATTCTGCCGGAGACCACATGGGCGCGTGGGCGCGATGCAGCTACAACACTTACTGATTGTATTGTGACTAAAAACCTGTCGTTGCACTTCGGTCCGACAACGGCGTATCGATTAGTTCGCTGGTCTGTGACATGTCATCGGGACTTACTAGTAGCATGGATCCGCAAAGCTGATCTATCGTCTGAATGTATCTCTTGCAAGACGATATTTTGTAGGTGCTCAAAATTTCCAAGGCCTTGACAACACTTTTCAGCTGGAAGATCCATCTGTGTCTCTCGTTGGAGGAAGGCTGGGTGATTAGACTGGTCAATGGTACCAAGGCGGCATTGAATAAATAAAATGTGCAGTTCCATGCGAAAAATGGCGTCAACGAGTTGTTGTTGATGAAGTTTGTTATGCTGGCTATGGTCTTTTGGGCAGCATCGACCAACAGGATGCGACATCTTTGATAGGTTGTGTTGTTATTCTCTCCCTCTGAATTTGCTTCAGAGTTTACCGAAAGCTCCCTCAAGGCGTAGATCCTCAGCCAGAGGTGTTGCCAACTCAATGAGTACCGCATATATGACAGCCAAGGATATTCTTGTAAAAAACTTGAGAGCACTAGTGATGAAATATCTGCTTGCATGAATTTGGGCATCTCTTTGAAAGTAGTCTCCAGCGAATCGCAAAGTTTCAAACAGTTGATTGCGTTTCTTGATTGTTTGTTCTTGCCATACCACAGTTTGCTGAATTGGTCAAGCATTCTTGCTCTTCCAACACAACCGAGATATATCGATGGTTCTGTGGTCCAATGTTCGTTGTCATTCATAGACGATGGATACGATATACTCATCTCATCTCTGGAAAACAGATATGACAATGGCCTCCCCTGTACCAATGCAAGGTGATATTCTTGTAAGTATAGGCAACACCATATTCTACGTCGTTGTTCCTTAACTCCTGTATTGTTGACAGTGGGAGATAACTCCTTGTGAAGACCTAGTGATATCGCCATCCTTAAGGCTTGCCCATGATACGCATAGCTACTATTTGGTTTCTGTCTCCATTCAGTGTACCTAGAGAGCAGATAAAAGGATATGACTAATCGAAGTGAACCTACTTCAAATGCTATTCGAGAGAGATGTGATTTTGCATTATTGTAGTAAAACAGATCAATATCAGTGGATTCGCCTGCAATTCCCCATGCACCAATAGCGAGGACAATATTGAAAAGTACCTGCCACTGATTGAATAGCCGTGGTTCCATTTGATCTGGGGATGCATTGTGTTGCCTCATAAACCTATCGTGATTCACCAAAGGACAATAAGGATGAAAATTGATAAAATAGCTTTCGATGAATTTTGCAATAGCATGAGTAGAGCCTAGAAGAGAAGGATCAGAAATCGATGCAGGAGAATAACTGGGAGATTGTGAGGAAAAAAGTGTCATATCGAATCCCACAGATTTCAAACTTGCGCTGGAAGACCCTTGACCGTAGTAGCCTCTATTGTTGGCCTCTGTATTTAAAAATCCTGCCCCATCATTTCCAGTTAGAGTGTTTTTCCTTTCATTCCAATCGAATCCTAATAGTGGATCTTTAGGTAAACTATCAGGTGGTATACTTTTACCTCCGCTATTGCTGTCCATAATCCATTTTTGCTCTTGTGCTGATGAATCAAAATATGGTATGACAGTTGAAGCTTCAAATTCATTGAAAAGTTCCTCCCCATCTTCGTTAACTAAAGTGATCCTTTGCGATAACTCTTTAAGCTTCTTCGTCGCTCCACCACCCTTTAGGTTTTTCTCCAAATCAACCCCTGGAAATAGTTCGTAAAATAACTGTTCTAATCCGTCCAAACGTGATTCTACTTCAGTGAGATGTACTCTTGTTAGTGGGGATCTTCTGGTTTTAGGTGAATAACAGCACTCCCATCCATTTTTCAAGCACTTAGCACATTTTGGTCTGGTCTTTGAGCATTTCAGTTTCTTTAAGCGACATGAATCACAAGCTCTATCCATATTATCCCATTTTTTCATATCAATAGAAATGTAAAAGTCCTGAAAGCCCTTTCATACGGTCCTTTATCTGCATGAATTTGTTTGTTCAATTACTGAAATTTCAAATTTTTTTACAATTGACAAATTATATATATATACATAATTTGATAGACGCGCCCCGAAGTACCTTGACAAAGTATCATGACACCCTCTCGATACGGAATAGAAAAAAAAACAAGTATTTAAATAAAACGATTTACTTATTTATTTGGCCACAACTGCTTGCGACTAGATAACCTTGAAGCATATACGTGTTAAAATTGCAAGAATTCTAATTTTTCGGTTTTTGTTGAATATATTAGATTTCACTGTTCCTTGGATATTGCAATAGATAAAACCACCGATAATGTAGATCTTATCTTTGTAACAAGAACCGCGCCAGAGGGGGGAGGCATTATTTCCACCACTTGAGGAAAAGTGGGGGAGGGTATTGATTTACTCTCCTTTATTGCGCACTTGCAATCTGCCGGTGAGCGATAATTCTTCAATGCATGAAAATGCCATTTAAAGAAGTTATGTTCAGAAGTCAATTAGCTCCACACTTCAAGATTCCGGGGTAAGGTTTCACTAATGAGGTATCGTACCACCTTTTCTTTTTATTATTGTTCACTCATAACGGCATTCATTTTTTTAACTATATATCTATATATTCATGATTATTTATGTTTAAACTTCAAAGCTAGGGAGAAAATCATATCTATTCTTTGAATTTGTATTGAATTCTCGAACCGTAAACTTCGCCGCGTTTCAAAATAACGGTATCTTTCCATTCTTTTTGGTTAACGGCATCAACATATCTACCTGGCTCAACAGCAAAACCAGATCTTGGAGCGAAACCAGCACATAAGAAATCCCCTGTGTACAATTGGAAGCTTGGTTCTGTTGTCAAAACTTCTATAGAAATACCTGACTCTGGGTTCGTAGCTGTAACAACAGAAACCAGTTCATTATCGCGTGTAGAATCTGTACCTTTCAAATTCTTATTTTCTTCGACAATAAAAGCATAATCATATGCTGGACCATCCTTGCGTAGAACTGTTGGTTTGACTGAGTTGAAAGTAGCAATTTCTCTATCAACAATTTTACCAGTTGGAATACCAGTAGAATCAACATCAACGGATTTATTGGAGACTGCTTTGATTTCCGTACCGCGGAATGAATCCTCATTGTGCACCTTGTTTAGGTTGAAATAAGTATGATTCGTCATGTTGATAGGTGTGGATTCACCGTTCAGCAACTGTGCTTGATAACCGATATCCAAAGTCTTTTCAGCGACATTCAAAGTGTATTTCACAGAAACATGCAAATCACCTGGGAACTCATTGGTCTCAGAATGATCATCCAACAAAAGAAATTCAGCAGTGAAGACATCCTCTGAAGGACATCTGACCAATGGACCCATGAACTTTTTCAAATGGAACGAACTAACACTGCTATGATTTGAGTTTCCTGCATTATTAACAGTCAATTTATGAACGCCATCTTCCAATGAGAATGTACCTTTAGCAATACGGTTTGCGTAACGTCCAATTGTGGCACCAACATAACATGTATCCTTGCAGTAATAATCCTTGCCTTCTGGGTATCCCAACACAACTGATTGTCCATCAACCTTCAAATCGACTAAAGTAGCACCAACATTGGCCAGAGTAGCTTCAAACCTGCGGCCAGAGCCAATTGTGATGAAACGACTTTCATAGTCATTCACTTCTTCACCGAATTTTGCTTCAACTCCCTTTAATTGGTACCCGTATGGGTTCCCCGTGGCCCATTTCCAAAGATCTGAACAAGCCATACCAACATCCAACTCCGTGTGCCATTTCAGCTCCCTCTCTGCTCGATCGGGTTTTGCAGTCAAATTGACAACATCACCTGCCCTTCTGCCGGTGACCTCGTAAGGGATGTCCTTACCGGAAGCGTTGCAGAAGGCACGGTGAACCTCAAAAACTGTCGAACCTGTACCGGAACCCAAATTCCACTCACGACATATACCTTCGCTTGCATTGTGGTCCAAGTACTTTAGGGCGGCAATATGACCTTTGGCCAGGTCAACCACATGGATGTAGTCCCTAATTGGAGTGCCATCCCTCGTTTCGTAGTCATCGCCAAACACATATAACTTTTCACGTCTCCCAACAGCGACCTGAGCCATGTATGGCAACAGATTATTTGGAATGCCCAGGGGATCCTCTCCGATGAGTCCCGAAGGATGCGCACCGATAGGGTTGAAGTAACGTAGAATAGCAAACTTCCACATGCTCTTGTTACTCAAGTACAGATCGTTCAGGATCTTCTCGATCGTAAATTTGGTGTGACCGTATGGGTTGGTTGGGCCCAATGGACACTCTTCAGGGATGGGAATCATGTTAGGGAATCTGGTGGCATCACCGTACACCGTGGCCGAAGATGAAAACACCAATTTCGACACATTGTACTGCTCCATCAACTCCAGCAGAACCAGCGTTCCGAGAATATTGTTGTGGAAATATCTCAAAGGGATCTGCGTCGACTCACCAACCGCCTTCAAACCGGCAAAGTGGATCACGGAGTCGATATTGTACTCTTCAAACACCTTTGCGAGACCCTCGCGGTCGCAAAGATCAACCTCGCAAAATGGAATGTAGTGGTCTGTAAGCAGTTGCAACCTAGCAACCGACTCGTAAGACGAGTTGCACAGGTTATCGACCACCACACATTCGTACCCGTTTTCGATCAACTCCGCCACCGTGTGCGATCCAATGTAGCCTGCACCACCAGTGACTAGCACGTATTTCTTAGATGTCTTTTCACTTTGTGTCATCTTAATTATTCCTTTAGATCTGTTTGATACTTTTTTGATCTTGGTGTGAGGAGCCTACGAATCCAAAAAAACAATCTAGAGGAAACGATCGACTACAAGCTATCTATGTCTCTCTATATATATATATCTGTATGTAAACGTGGAGAATGCTAATATTCGCAAACTCATCCCTCATGGTCACTCCATCGTGGGATCCCACCTCATCTTTGCATTTCTGAACTCGGGACACTCTTTTTTTTTCCAGGTCCCCTCGGTCCAGAGCGCTCCGACCGGATTGTTGAACTCCGCAGTTTTTCGGAAATCTGTGCTCCGAGCTTGGATGCGACTGGAATTTCTCCTGACGCAGCGCTGGAACCCCCCCGCAAATAGAAAACAGGCCATAGAGTTGTCGTTTGGAGACGTGTAAGCACCGGAAAAACTATGTAGCTGCTTCCGGTAGTGCTCGGGAGCGTTTATGGAAGTAATCATGGAACAAAGCACTGCTTTGTGCGCTGTTTCTGACCCCGGTGTTGCCAATCCCCCTCCCCCTCCGCACCAGGATCCCCCGCAATCGGTGGTACTGGTCGCATTCCGTTGCGTAGTCGACGTTGACGCGACAATTTCTTTCCCATAATCTGTCTTTGGCCAGTTTTTTCGCACGACTGTGTTCCTTTCTTGGTTCATTTGGGTCAATGGCTTGCAGCTTCTTCTTTAGTTCAACGCTCTCATTCCTGCCTGAAAAAAGCTGATGTCGGAAGGTGACTGAGAATTAGTTGTGGTATATAAGGCACAGGGATATCTGGAATTATTCAATCCGTAGTTCGTTTCATTGGATTTTGATTTTTGGCGATATATAATCATAGACATTCAATCTTCACGTATTCGATATTGATTGTCGATTAGTTATTTTAGAGAAGACTAAAAAAAAAGAAGCTGCCACACCTGCGGGAAACAACGAAAACGAAAAATGTCTGTTCCAGTATTAAAAGTATCATCAAGCTCTGGACTATCGCAAGCTAGCATAGACAAATGCTTGTCGATTGAGAGCAAATTTGCCAAAGCGTTTGGTGCCAAGCCTGACTTCATCTCTCGCTCTCCCGGTAGAGTCAACCTGATCGGTGAACACATCGATTACTGTGACTTTTCAGTGTTGCCAATGGCCATTGACGTGGACATGCTGTGTGCTGTCAAGGTGGTGAAGAGCTCCGGTAAGATTTCTCTTTCGAATGACGACTCCAGGTTCGGCAACAGGGACATTGAGTTGCCCAAAGACGGCTCTTTCGTTGCAATTGACCCTTCGGTGTCTGACTGGTCCAACTACTTCAAATGTGGTTTACATGTCGCACACTCGTATTTGAAACAGGTCGCGCCTGATAGATTCGAAAAGGCTCCTTTGACAGGGTTGGAGGTCTTCTGCCAAGGTAACGTGCCAACAGGTGGTGGTCTATCCTCTTCTGCCGCCTTTATTTGTGCCACAGCGTTGGCAGTCGTCAGAGCAAACATGGGTGCCGGCTACAGTATGTCTCAACAAGATCTAACAAAGATTACTGTTGTCGCTGAGCATTATCTTGGTGTCAACAACGGTGGTATGGATCAAGCAGCTTCTGTCTGCGGTAAGGATGACCATGCCTTGTATGTTGAGTTCAAGCCGGAATTGAAGGCTACTGCGTTCAAATTCCCAAAATTGAAGTCGCATGAGATCAAATTTGTTATTGCTAATACCTTGGTGGTTGCCAATAAGTACGAAACTGCCCCAACAAACTACAATTTGAGAGTTGTTGAAGTCACCATTGCTGCAAATGTTTTGGCAGCAAAGTACGGCGTTTCCCTGAAGAACCCTCACAAGATTTCCGGAGACGAAGACACTGCTAAAGGTAACTTGAGAGATTTCATGAATGCTTATTTTGCCAAGTACCAAAATGCCACAGCTCCTTGGGACGGTGGTATCGATACTGGTATCGAATACTTGACAGCAATGTTGAAATTGGTCGAAGAGACTTTGGGATCAAAGCCTGAAGGTTTCACTGTTCATGAAGCCGCAACTGCTCTAAACATTTCTGATGAAGAGTTTGCCAGGGAATACTTATCAATCTTCCCTGTGAGATTTGATACTTTGAAACTTTACCAAAGAGCAAAACACGTTTACTCTGAAGCTTTGAGAGTGCTAAGAGCGTTGAGACTAATGACCAGTTCAACTCAATTCAGTTCTGACGATGAGTTCTTTGAACAATTTGGTGCTTTAATGAATGAATCACAAGAATCCTGTGACAAGTTGTACAACTGTTCTTGTCCAGAGACTGATCAAATCTGTACTATTGCTCTAGCAAATGGCGCTTTTGGTTCAAGACTTACTGGTGCCGGTTTCGGTGGTAGTACCGTGAGTCTTGTCCACGGTAGTGATGTTGAGAAGGTTAAAAAAGCATTGATCGACAAATTTTACAAAGTTAAATATCCAAACATCACCAAGGAACAACTAGATGAAGCAATTATTGTTTCTAAACCAACAGCAGGAAGTTGCCTGTACGAATTATGAGTCATGACCCATTTAAAGAATCTTTTTATATTATATATATATGCTGTTTTTTATTATTGTAGTCTTTTGATATAGCAAGTAAAGAAAATTCTGATGTCCTTTGTTCAATACTTCGACAGTAGTAGTACTTAATCGTATTTCTTTATTGTGTTTTGTCATCAATATAACAATAAAGAGTCATGATAAAAGTTTGCGAAAATAGTCAATCTCATTGAAAAGTACTTTGCCAGCTACCCGTTCACTTTGTTTTCTCACATGATGCCTGTGTTAATGCGGCAACCTTTTCATTTGATGCCATCAAGCTCCACTGAAACTGATTCAACAAAAAAACATTAAAATAAAAATCATACACACATATATTTCATTTACAAAGAGTGAGATTCAAAAGTGTAAGCGAACCAACACTAAAGCTTTTCCAGATAGTGAACTTCGCCATCTAGCTTTCTCAATCTGTCAGCTGCTTGTTCAGCGGTCAAATCTCTTTGAGGTTCACCCAATAGCTCGAAACCGACCAGGAACTTTCTGACTGTGGCAGAACGTAACAATGGTGGATAGAAATGCATGTGATACCAACTGTTGTCAAGTTCCTCACCAACAGCATTCAATGGAGCTTGGTGCAAACCCATAGAGTAAGGGAAACTTGTTTCGAAAAGGTTATCATATTTGGTAGTTAGCCCCTTCATAATTGAGGCTAAATCTTTCTTTTGAGCATCATTGAATTTATCAACGGACGCAATCTTCTTCTTGGAAACAATCATTGTCTCAAAAGGCCAGACAGCCCAATAAGGAACAACGACTATAAAGGTATCATTCTCAAGGACCAAACGAGATCTTTCTTCCAGTTCCAAAGCAACATAATCACCCAATAGATCAGTACCGTACTGGGATTTGTACTTCTTAAAAGACTTTAATTCTTTAGAAACTTCACTTGGAATGGCCTCCAAACACCAAGCTTGTCCATGTGGATGCAAATTTGAACATCCCATAGCAGTACCTTTGTTTTCGAAAATTTGCAGGTACTTGTATGGTTTACCTTCCGTCACAGCGTCTTTAGCTAGATTTGTGTATAAAGTTTGCCATGCTTCAACAACTTTTACCAACTCTGGAACCGTCATTTGAGGAATTGTCAAGTTGTGCTTTGGACTGAAACAGATAACAAAACAGTTACCTCTGACTGATTCCGCTTTACACAATCTCTCCTTCAACGAGTTCCCAGTGCTCTTAGGAAGCGATGGTTGATCCAACTTGACAGCTGCAAAATCGTTCTGGAAAATATATGTATTCTCATACACTGGATTGACTCCCCCAGTAGCTCTTTTGTTACCAGGACACAAGTAACATTTTTCGTCATATTCAGGTGCATCATTCTTAGTTGGTGCTTCTTGTTGACCTAACCAAGGTCTCTTAGCTCTGTGAGGAGAAACAAGCACCCACGAGTCTGTCAATGGGTTGTAACGTCTATGGGAGTGGTCATCAAAGTCAAAAGCTTCAGCAGTCATTTCTTTTGTGGGAATAGGAGTGTGGAGAGTAGTTGAATCTTAATGTGTTCAATATGATTATCTACGCAGATAGAGTAAGAGGTAAGTATATAAAATTATATAAACTATAAAAGACCCATTTATATATGTATGGGAGGTATAGCTTAAAAAGTCTTTCAACTACAATTGTAGACATCTAGGTAAACCCGCGTATCCTTCTGTTCAACATACTTCCATCATTCCAGACAATAATCATATGAGCACGCGTTCTCGTGCCTGGTCTCATTGAAGAGACGATTTCCTCGGAGCACAGAACTCCGCAGATCTGCCGGCGCGATGTTTGCCGTTTTTGCCTCTTTTTCTTCCCCCCGCCATGAAATTGTGGAAAAAAAAACAGCGAGCAATCCACTGGCGACAATGCAGGGAGAGGAGCATTTTCTCCGTATAGTATAGAATATTGGTTGAAGTGGAAGCTACATGACCTGCTGCCGAACGATCGGTGCAGTGCTTGGTCGTTCTACAGAACCCCGGGGCTCTGTAGAACCAGCTTGCCGAGAGCTCTTCACGAGAATGACTTCAAATTGAAATAGTCGATTATTGGTCAAGAGACTGGATAAGATGTAGTGGTAAAGGCGTGATAACATTCTTGTATATTTTTTGCTTAGACTTGTGGGACTCCGTCCCTTCGAGGGCTTCTTCAGTCAAATCGTGGTTACTGCGCTCGGATTTCTAGAAAAGACGTTGTTCTCCGCGCTCGTTGGATTCAAGGCCAGAGAGCATGGGATCTTGCCAATGCGTGCTCCGGTCTCTAGTACGTCACCTCCAGAACAAAGAAGTGATGAACAATTGACTCTTCCCCGGCGGAGTTGCTTCGGAAAAATATGCAGCAACCACACTAACGGTTGAATATTTTGGATGAGGGAGACTGAGAGTGCAGAGCCAGCCTTAAACGCAGATCGGCGTAGACAGTAGAACGGAGCCGGTAGTTTAGAAGCGCACTTTCCCGTTTGAACAGAGCGGAAAGTCTGTTATTGTCGCGCTCTCGGCGAAAGGAGGGGTTTTTTCCCCGGTCGGAAAAACTTTCAAGTGTCAGAAGACAGATTTCTACAACATTTACCCCTCCCCCACGTTCGGAAGTTTCTGTAATCTTACGCTAAACGAGCCGTGGGAGAAGCCACAAATAAATATGAGAGTTGAAAGAACTGAGTTCATGGCTGAGTATATGAACAAGGTGACTAACTAGTGTAGACCTCAGGCGGTGAGCAGAGACAAGAGAAGCGCGATTCTGGTGGCTCTAATTTTTGATCAAGATTTGTGTGCTGGCATAAAGACGTGACATTGTTTTGTGTAAGATACGAAGTAGCTCTATTCTATTTAAGTTTTCACTGTTGGTTCTTTGGTACCCAAGATCTTTTCGATATTGAAACATTCTATTGCAGCGTTAATCATAGGTTTAAGATACTCCTCTGCAGTCTTGTGGTATTCATTCTTGTCATCAGTGTATTTCTCTAAGTACAATCTGATTGTAGCATCTGAGGATCCAGTACCAGATATTCTTAGAACGATTCGTGTGCCATTCGAAAGTTTGAAATATAGACCTTGGTGCGATGAAATGGCGCCATTCAAGTCTGTATATTCAAAATCACCGGCATCTGTTATTGTGAGAGAGTCACTTGCAAGGAATTTTGAGCCCTTGGCGGCTGGCGAAGTGGCCAGTTTTTGAACTACACTTACGATATCATTAGCCTTTTCGGGCACCACATGCTCGAAATCATAACGGGTGAAGAAAGTGCGCCCATAAGTTGCCCAAAATTCATTCTGAATAGTTTTAATTGATGCTTCTCTTTCAGGATGACGTTTATTGTATAGTGCTAGAATGTTCAACCAAGCAATCACAGCCCACATACCATCCTTCTCTCTGACGTGGTTGGAACCTGTACCAAATGACTCTTCACCGCAAATAGATAATTTCTTTGCATCAAACAAATCACAGAAAAATTTCCAACCGGTTGGGACCTCGTAACAATTCAACCCCTTTGCGGCGGCCACACGATCAATAGCACTTGAAGTTGGGAATGAACGTGCCAACCCATAGATTCCTTGTTTGGCAAAATAAGGAATACCTGAAGCATACTCAGCAATGATCGCCAAAGAATCTCCAGGTGATACAAACGCTGGTCCATACCCGTAGATCATGTTTCTATCACCATCCCCGTCTGATGCTGCACCAAATTGAATTTTTTCCCTGTCGACTCTATCGACTAATGTACGCGCATATGTCAAGTTTGGGTCTGGATGGATACCACCAAAATCAGGCTTTGGTGTACAATTCTGTAAAACTTCAGTTTCTGGTAAGCCAAATTCATCAACAAAGATTGCCCTACCGTAAGGACCTGTTACACCATTCAATCCATCGAACAAAAGTTTCCAATTAGATGTCTTTCTTTGAGCATGAATAAACTGTTTAATCAAAGCAAAATCAAAGATTGTTTTCAAAAATTCAACATAAGATTTTGTTGAGTCGATAATCTCCACAGAAAGATCAACATAATTACGTTGACCTATGGTTTTCAAATCTATTTTTGGGAAGTTCTTAATTATATTGTAAGACGTTAACTTCTTAGAAATTTCCCACATTTTGTTGGTAACAACTTCTGGGGCTGGACCACCATTAGCTAAATTATACTTTATACCCAAATCAGCGTCTGGACCACCTGGGTTATGTGACGCAGTTAGAATTATACCACCAGTGACTTTTCTACCCTCTTTGTCTTGATAAGTTCTTATTATGTGTGAGGCCGCGGGTGTTGAGAGGATCCCATTTTGCCCGATAATCAATTGCCTAACGCCATTGGCTGCCGAAATGGATGCAATTATATTTAAAACCACATCATTGTAATAACGACCGTCACCTCCGACAACTAGGATGGCACCCTTGCAACCGCCTGGAATCGCATCCAATACAGATTGAATAAAATTCTCTGTGTAGTGAGGTGTACTACTGAAGACCTTCGTCTTCTTACGCAGACCCGAAGTACCTGGCTTTTGATCTTGAAATGGTTTTGTTGGAACTTTTTCAACTGTATAGGAGTTCATCATCTTAAATTGCTTCTACACTACAATTATATGCACTGGCTTTGCACACGGCTTAGCATATATTTTCGAAAGAGCAGACGTGCTCTCTTCATATATATATGTATATGTTTACATTGATATACGTGGCTCATTGCCACATAATTTGAATCAAAATTTGTGCTTTGTATGTTCGGAGGTGTCTGCTCCGAGGAAGTGTTCATAGCGCAGTGTCGCGCGCCAGGCATCTTCTCGGGTGGGCAGAGGCAGCTCGGAACAATGAGGACCGTAAAACAAAAACAATGGCAGTAATTATCCGTTTCGAAGATGCAATTGAAGTGGTGTGTTGTATCTTACCGGACTGGAAGATTGTCAGTTTCTGCCTAGTACTTCACGGTAATATCCTGAATTTGCGGGGGAGTGCTTCAGTGCAAGAGCTCCATTATGCACATCCAACACGCTTTCCCACAAAGTCCTGTGCTGCCTTCATTGCGGGCCTACTTAGACACAAGAATTAAGGTCGATACTTGTGGAACATAACCTGTAAAGCATGATTGAAGGCTGCTGATTGGAAAGCTTTTGCAAGGTATACAAGTAGGTGGGGTTTGGTTACCCAATCGATGTTAAACGTGTTGAAATCGAAGATAATATTCGCTTAATTATGTCTTTTAGAAGACAAAGTCTCGCCAATAATGGCATATGAGTCAGCCCAGGCATGGACCAAATAAGAAGGTATTCGGGAGACTAGAACAAGTGACTGTAAGGCGCAAGGCGTTTGCTTCTCATATGCCTGAATAAATATTCCTGAAACCTGATTAGCAATTGGATCTGCGATTTGTGGTATATGGGGCTGAAGGATGGTGTAACGAGAGCATGGGTCAGTAACTGACGAGAATGAGATATGATTGCGGTTTGTGGTGTTTTTGTGGCTCAATGAGTGTGCTCTCAGAGAAACAATGGTATCCAATGTTAAGCCTGTCCTGCGCCGATAAAAACGATGCCATCAATTCTGCTTGGAGAACATGTTCGAATAGATACTGGTATTGAAAAATTATCAAGTGACATGTTGAAACGACATATTTCGAGTGACTCTAACGCGCTTACGGTGTATCAATCGATTGTGAAGAGCTGTCGACTGATAATCTACGGCGAGAATTTTTCAGTTCAGGCATTTGAACATAAAGGAATGTGTCAGATAAATGTTTGTATTTTTCGAGATATCCGACGCCAATTTATTTGTTTTCTTTTTCCCTTCATGATATAGGGAATCAATGACTTACATGTTACAAAGAATCAACAGCACAACCGCACATGTTTAGCCAATCTAATGTAACACATCCAAAGCTGCCTCGCTTTCTCAATCATAAATAAAAAAATGACACTTCAAATATACTTCGAGAAGCAGTTTATTACACTGTGAGCACCCGATGACCTATCCACTGTAAAATGAGAATTTTGCCTGCTCTTATCATCAATTAACTGATCCGCGATAGTTTAATGGTTAGAATGGGCGCTTGTCGCGTGCCAGATCGGGGTTCAATTCCCCGTCGCGGAGATTTTTTTACATGTTTTTTATGAAAGCTCTATTATAATACTTTCTTACACTTTAGATTTGTAAAACTTGCTACTTTACCCTCTAGATGTACGAAAATGACTCCGTTCATATCAGGTAAGAAATGCCCAGAGTAAGACTACCTTCAAGTTCAGAACAGAGAGACGCGATACTCCTACAATCTTGGCTATACTCGCGATTGAGAATGGCAAGTCCCAAGATATCTGATACAATGATGCCAACATACAGTTTTATACCTTCTTTATCGGTGGAAGATATGAGAAATCCTCAGCTGTCTTCAGCTGTCCTTTGCACACCTTGTCACTTTGTAAAGATTACGAAATTTTATCGTGTACACAATTATAGAGTTTTCGCGTCAGTACGAGATAATACCCATCAGATACTTAGTTGTCTTTACGCCCAAATGCGTTTCTAACTTTGAAAGGAGATATCATTCCAGAATAACTTCGCATGTTGTCAATTCTTTAATTATAGTAGGGGATTGTAGCTTACACTACTGGCCACCGAGCAAGATTCAGGACAACTTTGATATTGGTCACAACAATTGCGCCTTTTCGGAGGCAAGAGAGGCAAACAAATCACTACCAATTTTGATCATAAATCAAATGGGTAGATTCGAAATGGATCAAGTCGAACCCCTCGCACTATGCCCGTTTGTGTACGGCAAACTGTGAACTATTTTATTTTTATGTATATTGTACATTCTAATCGTATACAGTGCGATATATTATAGACTTTTCAAGCTAGCACTGTAACAAAGAATTCCAACGTCCCTCCAAGACCCAATGGCCCATTCAAAGAAATCAGCAGCGTCGACAGTGTCCTATTATTGAAGAGATCTGAATAGGCATTTTCAATTATCGTTAACTATTCAATATTGTCACAACGGGGAATTGGGGACACAATGGCATCTGGCGTGTATTTCTGTGATATAAAGGGTAAGCCGATCTTATCCCGAAGATATAGGGATGACATTTCGATTTCAGCCATTGATAATTTTGCTCCATTGTTATTTGAACTGGAAGAAGAGTCGAGCGTCATACCACCATGCTTGAGCCATAGAGATGTTCAATACATGTTTATTCAGCATGAGGATCTATATGTCGTTGCAATATCCACTTCTTTGCAAACCAACGCAGCTCAAATTTTTACTTTCCTGCACAAACTGGTAGCAGTACTTGGTGACTACCTTAAAACTGTTGAAGAAGAATCCGTTCGTGATAATTTTGTTATAATTTATGAATTGTTGGATGAAATGATGGATTATGGGATTCCTCAAATCACGGAAACAAAGATGTTGAAGCAATACATTACTCAAAAATCCTTCAAGTTAGTGAAGGCTGTCAAGAAAGTGAAGGCCGTTGCGAGACCACCCACAACTTTGACCAATTCCGTCAGCTGGAGAGCGGAAGGTATCACATATAAGAAGAATGAAGCATTTTTAGATATGGTAGAGTCTGTCAATATGCTGATGACTCACCAGGGCCAAGTATTGAGGTCTGAAATAATTGGTCAAGTAAAAGTTAAATCTCGTCTTTCAGGAATGCCAGATCTCAAATTGGGCATAAACGATCGGGGAATTTTCTCCAAAATTACAAGTGATGTTGTAAATGATGGCGAACCCTCTTCAATAACATCGGGTAAGAAAAAGCTAAATGTTGAATTGGAAGATCTAAAATTTCATCAATGTGTAAGATTAAGCAAGTTTGAGAACGAAAAAATTATAACATTTATTCCTCCAGACGGTGATTTTGAGTTAATGAGTTATAGATTAACCACACCCGTCAAACCTTTAATCTGGTGTGACGTTAATGTGCAGGTTCACTCCCAATCAAGAATAGAAATACACTGTCGAGCTAAAGCTCAAATAAAGAAGAAAACCATAGCAAACAATGTTGAAATATTGATACCTGTACCTGATGATGCCGACACACCGTCATTCAAATATTCTCACGGTTCCATCAAGTGGGTACCTGAAAAAAGTGCAATACTGTGGAAGATAAGAAGTTTTTCAGGTGGTAAGGAATATTCAATGGCAGCTCAAATGGGACTACCTTCAATTAGTGGTAATGAGAAGCCGAAATTCAAAAGACCTGTGCAAGTTAAATTTCAAATACCTTATTTCACTACGTCCGGCATTAACGTGCGCTATTTGAAGATTACTGAACCGAAACTGCAATATAAGAGTTATCCTTGGGTTAGATATATCACTCAGAGTGGAGATGATTATACGATTAGGTTGAACTGATGATGAACCTTTCTACCTTCTCATGCTTTTGGGACACGCAAAAACATAAATGGATTCTTTAAAAAAGCAAAAAATATAATGAAACGAACACAGATAATTCCTCGTGGCCTCCTGTCACCAACTAGGGGGTCGGTGGGTTGCGACCTCTGCTCCAGATATTAGGATTTAAATTTATTGAGAAGTCCCACTCTCCTTTAGTATTCTAAATGTGATATATGAACGAATTAACAGGCCATAACATAGCATTACGATGGCAAATGGCATATTTGACAATTTTTTCACAACTTGCGGTTCCCACCCAGCTACAGCCATAAAATGGCTTACAGACAGGTACCGATGACCTCAGTGCATGTGGTCGACAACAACAGACTGCCCTGCCATTTTTAGACATGGTACATATACAGTTTGATAGATACCTTGTATACTATACAATCAGTACAGGTAGTACATTTAATGTTATGGTGCCTTGCTATATCATCAGTGTTTCAGAGAGCAAAATAAAACCATTTGCACGAAGAAGAACCACATGTTATCAAACCTAGTATTTGTATAGGCCATGACTGTGCTTCAAATTAAGCGACAACAGCTTCGACTGTTAAAAAAATGAGTACATCTCGATTAAACACACTCTACTCAAGTTCCTTAGCTAATTCAAGGATCTGTTTTTTACCTTCTTCAACACTGAACTCAGGAGACACTTTAATGTTCTTAGATTTCAACTTACCGTCTACAAAAATCCAATGCGACCTTATTGTACCAGCTTGCGGGGTCTTTTTTGCTCCAAGACTGCCGATTAAAAGTCTTTTAGGATCACACAGCAACCCAAATGGTAATTTTTGCTTAGTTTGAAAGTTTTTTTGAGATTTTGGGTTGTCTGTAGACAAACCAAACACTGCGGCATGCTCCTTCAAATCTTCGTAGTTATCGCGAAAGCCGCAAGCTTGTCGTGTACAACCGGGAGTGCTTGCCTTTGGGTAAGCAAAAATGATGATAATTCTGTTCTCTTCGGCAAGTTTTTTTAAAGATATCTCACCACCATCCTGATTTTGCAGAGTCAGATCAGGAATCTCGTCACCTTCAATCAATTCCTTACTTTTGCTCTCGGAAGGCGAGCTTCTTGGTTTCATTTTAGGCTCAGCGTTCTCTTCTTTCGTTTCAGGCTCAGCATCCTCCATTTTTGCTTCAGCAATTTTATCTACCTTCTTTTCCCCATCAGGAGCAACACTGGTAGTTTTCGATTTCTTGGTTTGATGGGAAGCAGGTTCATCTGCAGGGGAACCTCTTTTATTGGAAGCAACCCTTGCGGAGCGGCGAAGTTCAGACATTGTGCAAACGGGTGAATTGCCTGGTTCAATCGGCTATTAAAAAATCTCGGATGTTACACAATGGCAATCTTTGAGAACCTTGCAAGTTATTACAGTCTTTTCTTCACCCTTTATAGTTTTTGAGATCGCTGGGACTGCTCAAGTTACACCGCTAACAGCAAAGAAAGCGAAAACAATCAAATAACGAAGGGATTAACGCGTTGCAATAAACAGCAGCATATTGGACTGCATGTGTTTCCAGATTCAATCAAGAATACTACAAGATTGTTAATACAAGGGCATGAGTTAAACTGAATTTATAAATATATGATAGATTTTTCTATTTCTGTTTCTTTGTATTGCCCTGAAAGGTTACCTTAGGCATAGATGAAATGTTGACATTGTGTCATCCGGTGTACAGAATTCTTGAAATGTATTTCTGGACGTGTTCTTGAGATAAAAAAGTCCTACTCTAATAAGTATTAATGAAGGGGTGGGCTTTCGAGAAAATCGTTTGTTTCTTATTTTCATTGTTCACGAGGAGTCAAAGCTTCATTGTCTGTATCCTCATCTACATAGCTATTCTCACTTTCATCATCTGCCTCATCATCTTCTTCTTCATCTGAATACTGGTTGTGACCATCTAAGTACTTTGCTACTGGTTGTTGCTCAGCATTAGTATCTTCAGTTTCCGCGCTATTATCATTAGCGTCATCCTGATCATCATCTTGGTTCGCTTCTGAATGCTCGGCTGACTCTGACTCAGCACGCTCTTGGGCTTCAATTTTCATTTCATGAAGAATATCAAAGCATTCTGCGAGTAACGCATTAAGGGTGCCCTGGCCCTCAGGGATATTTCCATCTATATCGTAAAATTTACCATCAGTTCTCAAGTTGTCAAGTGAAGCCAACTTCATTTGATATGGATACAATTCTCTGCCATTGTTGACACCTCCCATTCTTTTCAATTCTAACAAACAACGGCGCACAGTGGATAATTGATTATGGATAGGCTGTAAAGATTCTGATACAGGTTCCGAACTTTCTAACAACTTATAAATTATTGCGTAACTTCTACGCAATAGATAAAGTAAAATAGATTGACCTTTTGAGTCACCGCTCTCAGTTGGAAATTTACCATTAACCCTTAGGTTGTCGATTTCACCCAACTGCTTCTGAAAAGTGAACAGGTCTGTTTCTCGTAATGTCCATCTTCTTGTAACTAATAGATTCTCCAAACTTGTCTTAATATCAATTAATTTTTCATAAATTGGTTGCAATTTGGCATCCAGTTCGATACCCCCATTCTTTTGATGCGATAAATCATTAATCAAGTCATGGCAATTATCTAGCAAACCATTCAATACACTTTGCCCTTTTTGTTCAACTTCGTTCGTCTCTAAAGATATAAACTTTCCGTTCTCATCACGGTGAGATTCCAATTCAGTCAGATCTTTAGTTAATTGAGCCAATTTCGCATTCACAATTTCCTGTGGGACCAAATTTTTCTCTTCTAGCTCCTTTTCTTGAGACAAAGAGTTGACACCAGCTCCTTTTGAAGAAGCAGCTAAAGACAACAAACCTCTCCTAATTTCGAATAGTTTTTCCATAATGCTTGTAAGACTAGGGTCTATTTCTTCAACTTTACTTTCGGTGCTGTTATATTCATCCAAACAATGCTTCAATTTAGCACGTAATAGTAAATCTTGTTCGATTTTGTTTTTATTTAACTCTTCATAGAATTTACGATCACTCTCAGGTAAACTGTCATTGATCTCATTTGTAACGCTACTGTAAGAGCTTTGCTCGACAATTTTCGATATTTCAGTCAGTCTCTCTTTGATAGGTCTTAAATCATGCTGAGTAAAAACGTTCGATTCATTCAAGTGTTCTAGTAGACTTTGAACAGTTGACAGTGAGGCATATGTTGCTGGCGCACTATTTTTCAAACCAACCGTTAGGAAACAAAGGGACAGCAACTGGAAGACATCGTCAAGAACTGAGTCGACCCTGTTGTGAAGTTCATTACTATGGATCAAGGTTGTCGCACTGTTCGAGGGACTTTTGTGACTATTTTTTCTAATCTCATCTAATTTCCTCACTTTCGTCAGTACTTCTTGATAAGTCTCTTGCACGTCCTTAGAGTTCAAATATTGTCTCCTATTCTGCTTCAACTGTCCGAGTCTGTTTCTCACGCCCAGTAAATACTGAAGAATATCTTCCTCCTCCTGCGGGACCTCTTGCGGATGCTGATTCGGATTTGACCATGATTCAGCAAGCGGTGTGACCATCTTGACTCTCTACCTAATCTATCCAGTAATAACTTGCTCTATATCTTTCAAAGAATCTGCCGGCAGTACTGTTTGTCGATGCGTATCTGAACTTCTGACCCCCTGTATTTTGCAACACGATCCCTTGTTCTCACTTCAATTGACGCCAAAGGGAAGCTGTTCTAGACTAAGGTTAATTTACTAAGGAGTATACTCAAGCCAGAAATCTAAGTAGATACTCTTATCTTTTCGATCACTTCCAGCAGTCAATCTTGACCTCTTGCTGCCACTCTCCCCCCTCCCCAAATTTTGTAAAAAATTATCTCTCACACGCTTAGAAGAAAGCGCGACGACAGAAGTTTTCCGGCTTGCACATTGAGAGAAATTCCTTAGCGCCATCTGCATAGTGATTAAGAAAATCGTAATCTCCGTCAAAGTTTCTAGGCTGAAAACACTTTTCGGTTCATGTACAGTGAATGTATACCAAATTCGAGAGAAAAAGTGCCAGAATACAAGCATCACTAGCCACACCAGAGAGCTTATTGTAACCATTGTAATTGCGTATATCTTTCGGAATTATCAATAAAGTAGTTCAGGATATTGACCATTGGCATCTAATAATCGACGTATCTTCGCAAAGGTACTCTGTCAACCCTTGCGATTACCCCACACAATACTAATGAATTTTGACACCGTTATAATGTGGACCGTGGGTGCTGTAGCTTACCAGTCCTCGAAGACCAATCATTCATTGTGGCACTCGCTCTGCGGTTGTAGTTATTGGGGTTTTCCCCGGCAGAATAGAGCAGTGGAATTATGATTGAAATTCTCAATAGCTGACTTTACTACTTTATTCATGGTAGCGAACGTCAGACACATGCAAGTGTGAAATGCTACGCTGCGACTGAAAATAAGGACTCAAGATGTTCTTCAATTCGAGAGGAATAATTTTCACTGAACACTCTGAACCCTTCCATTACTCGCAAGTCTTTTCTGTCAGATACCACTACTCTGTTGTTCCAGGTTCCCGTAGTTGAGTGTAATAAAATATGTAAGAATTTACATTTAGCCGCCATTCCTATTCGCGCGAGTGGTGGTGGCACGACAACAGAAAAGAAACTTAGTAATTTAAAAAAGATACTAATTCGGTACTGGGTATTCTTCTATGATATTATTATACTATCTTGGGTTTAAATACTGATATAATGTAGGAAGCTATGAATAATAAAACCTTTAATTCAGTAACGCAACCGACTGCTTCATAAAAATCGCTTTCTTTTTTCCACTTTGTTTCGTTTCGGGTAATTGGGAAGTTGTTCCTGGAGAATGAGGCCGCATATGCTTGTTTTGTAGCTTTGTCGATCAATCTTCATCGGGATTGACCACGGTAAGTATTTTTTGATTTACAGGAGCGTTGAAATTCATTGCGACAGTGCCGTTGCTGATTCTCCTTGAATCATCAAATGGATTGTTTGCCGGTGCATTTTTGCGTTCATCATCAAAAGATCCCGATGAATGTTCGTTATTTATTGAGAGCGACGAGCTGGCGCCATGCATTGGCTTGTCGGCGTACTCCACAGGTTTTATTGCTTCCTGATACTCTTTTTCCATTCTCTCCTGCTCCCGTCTTTTATTCAGATGTCTTATTATTAGTAAAACAATGGCTGCAATCACTGCGGCACCGCCGACTCCACCTACTACTCCACCCACTATTGCACCTATATTTGCCTTTTTCCTGTGACCGCCTGGATCATTCCTGTTGTTCGCATCGTTTAGATTATTTGTACTACTCTGAGACGCGGTAGCACTTTGAGTTATTGTGTTTGTGACGTAGACCACGGATCCACTTTCAGTATTCGTTGAAGTTGAGTACGCCACAGATATTGGGGGAGAAGAAGATGTTTCCTGTGTCGTGGTCCTTGGAACTTCAGTTGAAGAAGAAGGTGGTGAGGAAGAAGATGACGATGGTGGCGGTGATGATGTTGGTGACGATGAGGATGATGGTGGTGGCGTTGATGATGATGATGCAGAAGAGGGAGGGAGGGCTGAAGAGGATGGTTGCGTCGAAGATTGTGAAGATGTCGTCGAACTGGAAGGCGTGGAAGAGTCTGATGATGTTGCAGAGCCTGAACTGGATGAAGATCCCGAGGAAACGTCGTCAGACGTGTAAACTGAAAAGGAGTCGTCGCCACCGCACATTTCCCTTGGGTAACCAAAACAGGATGCATTACAGGAATCTGAAGTAGCTTCTGATGTGGGGTCATCATTTCCACAGTAGCATTGGTTGTGCTGGCTCAGTGCAAAGTATTGATAGCCATTACATTGACCACTGCAGTATGAACTCGTTTGGTACTCATAAGTGTTCCTTAATGTAAAACTCGAAGGTAGCGAGCCGAAACAACCTAGTTCACTATATCCGTTAACCTGAGATATAAGGAGCCCTATTATTATCAGCAGCGAGAGAAGTACTCTGAAATTGGAGTTACAATTAATAACGCGAACAGATACCATTATTACTATCAATCTTATTATACTCTTGACATTCACTCACTATTTCCTTTTCTGTTTACGACCTTTCTAGCAAAATATATATGATTTCTGCACTCCAAACAAAGTAAAGCTATTGATAATAATACAATCTGAACAATCAGTTGAGCCCCTGTACTTCTGCTTCACTTACTCTTTCGATATAACTCTCAAAAGGAAACTATCTATCAGTTCTTTCCTTCCTTCTGATGTTCTGATGGCGATATCTTTTTCATTCGTTCCTAATGATACAATTACAGACGCGTCTCGTCTCGACTTGGAGAATGGGGCTGGCGCAGCTTCTTCTTGGCCCGTGTAAAATGTTAAAGTGCAATTATGAAAACTTTTCGTCCTCACCTCTCCTGTCTGTTTAAACCCAGATTTTTAGAAGTGCAGAGACCATTAAGTATGATGATATGCAGAGTCTGGCTATTTATGAGAATAATCAAGTGCTTTCTTCTATTCGACTGGGAGTGATGTATTCGCTAGAAGAACATAAGTTTAATAATCCGATGTAGTGTAACGGCTATCACACCTCGCTTTCACCGTGGAGACCGGGGTTCGACTCCCCGCATCGGAGTGAAAATATTAATTTTTTAAATTGCAAGAATAAATCGTAATTAGATAAGCAGGCAAAATGGATTCAAGCTCAGACTGACAAAAATACCCTTTAGCGATAAAGGAAACAGAGTTCTTGCTGCGATGTTGCCCAGAATTGTCATTTCCTCAAACAGTGAGTTTACTGATGAGGACGGAAACACAATTGTGTTACGAGGGGTTAATTTCGATCCTGTTGTCAAGATACCGTCATCCCCTTACGAACCAACTTATCAAGCGATCGATGATTTAAAGCAGCACTTGCAGAAAACTTCGGATGTGAGTTTCATTGGTCACCCAATTTCTTTAAAAGATGTCGCTGAACATATCACGAGATTGAAATCCTTAGGTTACAACTGTATAAGAGTGCCTTTTACGTGGGAGTCCATTGAACACAGAGGGCCAGGCGAATACGACTATGATTATATGGATTATCTAATCGAGCTCTTTTTGAAGATCCAAGAAATCGGTGGTATGTACATTTATTTGGATCCACATCAGGATGTCTGGTCAAGATTCTGTGGAGGTTCTGGTGCACCTTTATGGACGCTATATTGCGCTGGGTTCAATCCGATGTATTTCAGAGAAACGGAGGCTTCCATTCTGCACAATTATTATGATAATGTTGAAAACCCAAGTAGTTATCCAAAGATGTTATGGCCAACCAATTATTATAGGTTAGCTTGTCAAACAATGTTCACGTTATTTTTTGCTGGGAACGAGTTCGCCCCAAAATGTTGTCTGAATGGAGTCAACATTCAAGACTATTTACAGGACAAATTCATCGAATGCGTCATGACGTTTTGCGCAAGAATTAAACAGAAAACCCCACAATTATTTGAACAGAACTGTATTATTGGTTTAGAGAGCATAAACGAACCTAATAGAGGGTTTCTTGGTGACAAGAACTTGGGAGTTATATCTACAGAGAGAAATCTGAAGCGTGGAACAACGCCGACAGGTTTTCAATCTTTCGTACTAGGTGAAGGCTTTGCAACGCTAGTTGATGAATATGACATAACAATATTTGGCCCTGCTAAAAAGGGAACGAAGCAGGTGGAACCTGAGGGGAAAAGCTGCTGGTTGAGCCAGAATGATAGAGATGAGATAGACAGTCTTTACGGTTGGAATAGAGATGCCAACTGGATTGCCGGACAGTGTATTTGGAGATTGCATGGGGTATGGGAGATTTCCTCGAAGGATGGCTCTCCAACACTCATCAAAAGCGACTATTTTGCTTTTACCAAAGACGGAAAAAATCGGGAACTGAACCATGAATATTTCATCAATCATCATTTTATTGATTACTACAGAAAATATTATGAAAGGTTTAGAGCGATAGATAACAATTTATTGATATTTTTGCAACCACCTGTCTTTCAACCCCCACCGAAACTTAAAGATTCCGAGTTATTGGACGGGAGAACAGTTTACGCTTGTCACTTTTATGATGGATTGTCACTGATGTTCAAAACATGGAACAGAAAATTCAACGTTGACACTCTAGGTATTGTACGCGGCAGATACTTGAACCCAGTGTTTAGTGTTGTATTAGGTGAACAGAAAATTCGTAAGTGTTTGAGAAGACAATTGAAAGAGATGAAAGAAGAAGTCAAAAGTGCTCTCGATATTCCCGTTTTCTTTACTGAAATTGGTATGCCATTTGACATGGATGACAAAAAAGCATACGAAAACAAGGATTACTCATCACAAATCTCGGCTTTGGATGCCTTACAATACGCCTTGGAGGGAGAAAATATTTCTTACAGCCTATGGTGCTACTGTTCTAAAAACTCTCATCGATGGGGGGATCAGTGGAACAATGAAGATTTTTCAATATGGTCTTCTGATGACAAAACTCATGATCACGTTAAAGATATTTATGCTCCAGATACAGATGTTTCGAAGTTTATTCCTTTAATTTCAAATACAGAAATAGAATCGCAACCATGCGTTAGTAAGGATTTGCTAGATCTTAATGGATTTCGTGCCCTAGAGGCTATATTAAGGCCATTTCCAGTCAAGATTCACGGAAAATTTGTAAATTCGGAATTTGACTTAATTTCAAAAACTTACACTTTGGAAATTGGCGCTAAATCAGATTCTGATCTTAAGCCGGACTCTGCTACACACATTTTTTTGCCTAGAATTCATTTCCCATTAAAAGACGTCGCTATTCGGTCATCATCTGGAAGATTTTCATTTGATTCTGAATACCAGGTCCTGAAATGGTATCACGCCGCAGGTACCCAAAACATCACCATTTCTCTCATAGATGACAGTTCGTCACACGAGATAAGCCCAGATTGTATAATTTCCTGAATATGAAGACAGTTTATACGGCAATAATAAAGAGCATGAAAAATACAGCTAGAAGTCAAGAGCATCCTGCTCCTCTACACGTTCTCTTTTAATGGAACCTAGTTCCTGTTTCATCAATTGATTTGTATATCTCTGAAAGTTCTCGATAAACGGCTGCAAGCTCGTCTTTTCCACATTGTTATTATTTCTTTCCATTTCTATTTGTAAGTCAATTAATCGTGGAGCATCTTCAAGCCTGAAAGTTTCATCAATCGGAACAGAAACTTTTCCTGAGTTTGGATGGACACAGAATGGTGACTTCAACAAATGGCTTGTCAATTTAGAAACTTCGATATCTAATTTCGGATAAAGTGTTGCCATCACTAAATCTTCTTTGCATTCTCGTAATCTTATGGCAAATTCATTCTTTTTATTGCTCTTAATCTCTTTACTTGCTATCACATCAATGTCATTCCATTTTTCCCTGCTGGATCTACCTGAATTTTTTGTCCAATGCACTTTTAAGGCCTCGATGAGCTGTTTATCATGTAAACCACCTAGTAGAGTATCGAAAGCTCTTAGGTCATCCTCCCAAGGGTTTTGCTCATCAAGGATAATGGCGGCAAAATGAGGCTTCAAGATCTCCAACGAGCGCACTAAGTGAGGGTGTAAAGGCCTTTTCAGGTTTAGTCTCTTATCGCCTTTGCGATCTTTCACGACGTTCAGATAATCAATCACGTTTCTCCTGTGGATATCCCCAAGTACTCGAGCGCGCTTATCGCTGACCCAACAATGCGCACCACGTCTACCAGAAAATACCCACATGAAATCATTGTAACCAAAATCATCAGTTAATGTCACATTCATCACTTTCATTGCTAGACCAATGAATTTCCAGCACTTGTCGCAAACTTGTGCACCAGAGCAACATGTTCTATAAACATCGTAGTCATCCATATCAATATCGAACACGAGTTCTTTTTCCAAAGCCTGTAATTCTGTTTTCAAAATTGTATCCCTTTCCTTAGGTGGCCTGTTGAATACAGCACCTATTTCAAATCTATCAGGGTTGGCTTTCTCAATTTGCGACTTGAACTCTTGAACAGAACTAAAGGAGACATATCTCTTGTACGCGCCGGATCTGAACTTCAATGCGAATTCTCTGTTAATCATGTCTCTACCAGGCTTGGGTGAGTGGTTCAACCATTGAAAAATCGATTTGTATGGATACAGATACTGATAGTAAAACTGCATATCAGAGGAGCTCGGTGTTGACGGCTGCTCCTTTTTCGCGACTACACCGGTGATTTGATCTTCTGTCATAGTTTTCAAAAGCTATGTACTGATTTTGGTGTCAGATTTGACCAACTCTGGGTGCTTCACAGGTCTCCAAGAGTCCTCCAACTCTCTTTAAATCGTGATGCTCACATTTATTTGAAGATCGCTTCTTTACGCGTTTGGCGTCCGGCACGTCAAGCAGTCGTGCCCTGTGAGCATGAAGCACTCAGGTGAAACTGCTTAAATGGAAGCACAATACCTCAAGCACAAGCAGTGGAATTACAAGTTTCAAGACTAGCATTACAGTGCTGACTCTTATTTTGCGGAAGATTCTCGAGACTTGTGATCCACTTCATTCGGCAATCGGATTCTGAAATTTTGCTAAAGCAAGACAAAACATCACCACTCTGATAAAGTGTAACGTGTGACACTTATTAAACAGTATGCTTGATAAGTGGCTTGTCAAACATGTGGCCTGTCAGTGCTGTCCTTATTGATGTGGATTTCCCTATTGCTGTCATTAGGCCTGGCGCGTTACCCAGCCATCCTTCGGAAGGGTGGCAAAACGGCCCGTTGGGAAAACCCAAGGCAATAAGCTTATAATGGTGTTACTGCAAAGCCAATTCTTGTCCAGCCCGAATAAATTCACCAAGAGGTCATTGGGGATTGAGTTGCAGTTAACAACATTTCTGACATATTAATATAGTGGCATGGATATCATTTTGGGAATTAGGGTGCAAGATTCTGTTATTCTGGCGACTTCGAAAGCCGTTACAAGAGGTATATCGATTCTAAAGGATTCAGATGATAAGACGAGACAGCTGTCTCCACATACATTAATGAGCTTCACTGGTGAATCTGGTGACACGGTGCAATTCGCGGAATACATTCAAGCCAACATGCAATTGTACTCGATAAGAGAGGCATACGAGTTATCACCTCAAGCAGTATCCAGTTTTGTGAGACAGGAACTGGCTAAATCGATCAGGTCACGTAAACCATACCAGGTAAATGTTTTGATTGGTGGTTACAATGCGAAAACTGAGAAGCCAGAATTATACCAGATTGATTACTTGGGAACCAAGGTAGAACTGCCTTACGCAGCCCATGGATATGCAGGTTTTTACACTTTCTCTCTACTTGACCGTCACTACCGTCCTGACATGAATGAGGAAGAAGGATACAGTCTTTTGAAACAGTGTATTCAGGAATTGAACAAAAGAATGCCAATGGATTTCAAGGGGGTAATAGTAAAAGTGGTCGACAAGAATGGTGTAAGGCAACTCGATGATATTGAATAAGAACTTTATGGGATCAATCTCGCATATCTGCATCAATTCTAGTACACGACGGTACGAGCATTAGCAATTGGCTGTTTACTGCTGCGACAGATATATATATGCTTTTTGTATAGTATTAGTAGTGCTAGTAACATGGCATCGTACCGTACGAGCAGCTCAAAAAGTAACAATTCAGTGCATTTATAGTGATGGAACCGATGAGGACAGTTCTTGTTATGAAAAAACAAGGTTAAGCTACATATACCAATGTCTCATATTGATCCTGAGCTTCTTCGGATTATAGGTACTGATGACAACACAGTTTTGGACTTTCTGTCGAACATCAAGAAATCATCGGGCGATGTGAACGATTTTAAGGAACGGATTGATAAACTCGATGTGATCCTAACGCCGGAAGATGCCAAAACCGCTTATTTATTGCTTCCAGTTGAAAAAGATTCGAAGGAATTTGATCCTCGTAGTGAGGTCTCTTGCCTTTTAAAACAAAGTTTGGGCATAGATGATTATGTTGTTGTAGATTTTATCCTAAACAAGGCTAAAGAATGCAAAAGATCAGATAAATTTGCTGAGAATTTAGATGAGCTGGGGTGTGGAATCAATAAGGAACTTGCTGAGCAAATCTTCTCTATTTTGGGCACGTCACCAGGTGAAAGCACAAAGGCAAAGTCTTTGCAACACATGACAGTTGGTGAAAGTACGGCACATGGGCTCACGCTCCCAAACAAGAAGATAAAATGGGAGGAACTTAGTGACACGAAGGACCTTTTACCCTCAGACAATTTGAAGCAACAGCTTTTGGATCCGGCACCTGTTATGGGTAAAACATACGAAGGTACAGTTAAAAATGTAGCTTCTTTCGGTTGCTTTGTTCAGATATGTGGCACAGAGGAAAAAAACTGTACGGGTCTAGTTCATATATCTGCGCTATCTGATACAAGGGTGAGAAACCCTAATGATATTGTGCAGGTGGGGCAGAAGGTTTTTGTGAAAGTAGTAAAGCTCCAAATGAACGGTAAGGTATCATTGAGTATGAAGAATATTAACCAATTAACTGGTGAAGAAGAGGGCAGTGGCGCGAATAATACTCCTATTGGGATAAGAGGTAGATCCTCCAAAGCTCAAGAAGTAGTTACGGAAAGGAGACCCTTGACGTCTCCTGAAAGGTGGGAAATTAGACAACTTATAGCTAGTGGAGCTGCTTCAGTAGAAGAATACCCAGAATTGAATCATAAATCAAGTGATGAAACCAATTCGTATACCGATGGACAAAAAGAAGAGGGTAAAGACAACAGCTTAATGGAAGATCTCGAGGTTGAATTGAATTTAGATGATGAGCCGAAATTCCTGCGGGGACAGCTGGATAATGGACCAAAAAAGTATGAACCTCCAAAAATAGTAAGGGTACCGAAAGGCTCTATGAACAGGGTAGCCATGAACGGGTCCAATCTTATGAAGGAACATAGGGAAAATAAGATGCTAAGGAAAAAGGAAATCGAGCAGCAAATAAGGAAAAAACAAGCTATGGGAGAGCTGGGTGATAATCCTGAGGATAGGAAAGTTGATTTATCTGACCTCCGACAGCAACTAGTCATTACAGCATGGGAAAGGAACAGAATGAGGGAACCAATAGCGTTTGGTAGGAAAACTTCAATGCCTATTAGTTCACAAAGAAAATCCCTACCTGTATACCAGATGAAGGACGCATTAATGAAGGCCGTTAGAGAAAACCAATTTCTCATTATAGTGGGGGAGACTGGTTCAGGTAAGACTACTCAAATCACTCAGTATCTCAATGATGAAGGCTTCAGTGACGGTGGAATAATTGGATGCACACAACCGCGTAGGGTTGCTGCCGTATCTGTATCAAAAAGGGTCGCTGAGGAAATTGGCTGTAAATTGGGTGATGAGGTCGGATACACTATAAGGTTTGAAGATATGACGTCTGCGAAAACCAGGATAAAATACATGACAGATGGTATGCTTCAAAGAGAGGCGTTACTGGATCCCACCATGTCAAAATATTCAGTGATTATGCTGGACGAAGCTCATGAGAGGACAGTAGCAACGGATGTTCTTTTCGCACTGCTCAAACAAGCAGCTAAAAAAAGGCCTGACCTTAAAGTGATTGTAACGTCTGCTACTCTGGATTCTGCAAAATTCTCCGAGTACTTTTGCGGCTGTCCTGTAATCAACATTCCCGGTAAAACATTCCCTGTTGAAGTATTATACTCGCAAACACCTCAAATGGACTATATAGAGTCCGCTTTGGATACTGTTGTTGAAATTCATGTAAATGAAGGTCCTGGTGATATTCTTGTGTTTCTGACAGGGCAAGATGAAATTGATTCATGCTGTGAAGTACTATATCAGAGAGTGAAAACTTTGGGAGATAGCATAGGGGAACTCTTGATTTTACCCGTCTATTCTGCTTTACCCAGTGAAATCCAGTCTAAAATTTTTGAGCCTACCCCAGAAGGCTCTAGAAAGGTCGTTTTTGCGACCAATATCGCAGAGACGTCTATTACTATCAATGGTATTTATTACGTCATTGATCCAGGTTTTGCAAAAGTGAATACATTCAATCCAAGAGTGGGCATGGAGCAACTAGTCGTGTCTCCGATATCACAAGCGCAAGCCAACCAAAGGAAAGGTAGGGCAGGCAGAACAGGACCCGGAAAATGTTATAGGTTGTATACGGAGTCCGCATTCTACAACGAAATGTTGCCAAATACCATACCGGAAATTCAACGACAAAACTTATCTTTAACCATTTTGATGCTTAAAGCTATGGGTATTAACGACCTGATTCATTTTGAATTCATGGATCCGCCGCCCAAGAATCTTTTAATGAAAGCTCTGGAAGAACTTTTCAACTTGCAAGCTTTGGATGATGACGGACTTTTGACAAAGTTAGGAATGCGAATGTCCCAGTTTCCAATGGAGCCGACACTAGCAAGGGCACTTCTAGCATCAGTAACAAACAATTGTTCTGAAGATATCATCATTGTTATATCAATGCTTTCTGTACAAAATGTATTTTACAGACCAAAGGGTAAAGAGCAGGAAGCAGATAACAAGAAGGCAAGATTTCATCATCCATATGGTGATCATTTAACACTATTGAATGTGTATAAGCGCTGGCAGCAAGCCAATTGTACCGAGCAATTTTGCACTCTGAATTTTTTACAGTCCAGGCATTTGAAACGTGCCAGAGATGTAAGGAATCAGTTGATGGCAATCTTCAGCAGATTTAAACTACCCATAGTTAGCTGTCATGGTGACCCGAGTATAATCCGAGAAACTCTGGTTTCCGGTTTTTTCTTCAATGCGGCTAAGAGGGACTCCCAGGTTGGCTATAAAACGCTAACAGGTGGGACAGCAGTGGGAATCCATCCTTCAAGTTCGTTATACGGCAAAGAATATGAATACGTGATGTATCACAGTTTAGTGCTGACGAGTAGAGAGTATATGTCTCAAGTCACAGCTATCGATCCAAAGTGGCTGATCAAGGCAGCGCCCCATTTCTATAAAATCACTGATGAAGAGAGCCAATCAAGAAAAAAAGCCAAGATTGTTCCATTGCATAACAGGTACTCAAAGGATCAAAATTCTTGGAAATTGAGTTCTATTAGGCAATCTCGAGAGAAAGCACTGGGAATCAAAAGGTAGAAAGCGGTATTGCAGCTGCATTATGTATTATATGTATATATTATTTTCATATTTTTTTTTTTTAGATTATTGAGCATCGTTTAAGTTTATGATGAAAAACGATCGATAGCCCTTTGAGCTCCATTTCAAACGAACAATTCTTAAATACAACAAATGATTGAAAAATCCAAAGCCAGTTACTTTTCGACACCTGACAATCTGAATTGTTCTGTAGCTTTCCTCCGAATCAATTAAGCTTCATTGATATGTTAAGCCCGTTGACCAAGCTTCCTAACAATGCCAAGGTTGCGGTAATAGGTAGTGGTGTATCCGGTCTTATGTTCACTTATTACTTAGGTAAACTAAGGCCCGATGTGACAATAAATATCTTTGAATCTGCAAAGAGATCAGGAGGCTGGATAAACTCATGGCAAACAACGGATCAGAATGGCAAGCCAATAATGCTGGAAAGGGGTCCACGTACCCTTAGAGGTGTGTCTGATGGTACTGTCCTTATAATGGATACTTTAAAGGATTTGAATCAACAAAACATAATAAAGTGCGTAGAAAAGAATTCCGAAGCCAACAGGAAATTTTTGTTGGATACGAACAACAAATTAGTTCAAGTTCCCTCATCTATTGTCAGCTTTGCAAAATTTATGATCAATCCGTTAAGTAAAGGTCTCTTCACTGGAATGCTAGGTGAATGGTTTAGAAAACCCTCTCCATCAATAAAGAATGATGAAAGTGTTGCCTCATTCATTGGTAGAAGATTCGGTAACGACTATATAGGTAAGAATATTTTGAGTGCAATATTCCATGGAATATATGCAGATGATATCAATGAGTTGAGTGCTAAAAGAACTCTTAGAGACCTTTATGCGTTAGAAGAGAAATATGGTTCAATATTTAAAGGCAGCTGGGAAACGGCGCAAGAAGGAAAGAAGAACAAAACTACAGGAATCACGAAATCTGATCTTAGTGCGTGTTTAAAAGAATATCAGCAAGTCTTTGGTAAAAAAGAATCTGATTTAATCGGTTTATCCAACAACTTGAAAAAATACCCTATGTTGGGTTTAAAAGGTGGCCTTGAGGAATTTCCCAAAATTGTAAGAAAAGCCCTTGAAAAACTGCCTAACGTGAACATCATACTTGGTAAAGACGCCACCAAGATTGTATACGAAAAGTCTAATGACACTGTTTCAATTTCTCTGGGGTCCGGCGAGGTTGCCAATGGATTCAACCATTGCAGAATCACAACGAATCCTTCAAAGATGTCACTTCTGGTAAAATCAGCAAACGAAAAACTTTCTCAAGATTTGGATACCGTCAAGTCGAACACAGTTCTTCTGGTGAACTATTATTTGCCCGGTAGAGACATTATTGAGAAGAATCTCCATGGGTTTGGATATCTCGTTCCCAAGTCGAACAACAATCCACAGAAGTTACTCGGCGTGATTTTTGATTCCATAATTGAAAAAAACTTCAAACCATTTGAAGGCACCTACTCGCATCCAAATAGTGGTCCCGTGCAGGAATACACAAAGCTGACCGCTATGTTAGGCGGACATTTTTTGAATCAGTGGAGCGAATGCACAACTCCATCGAAGGATATCGTTATCAAGGCCGTCAAAGAGGCCTTAATGTCCCATCTCTCAGTATCTGAAAAGGATCTTGACGCCGGTCTGTGGCAATACACAGTGGCAGAAAGGTGCCTACCGCACTTTTTTGTCGGATACGACGCCTGGCAATCCAGTACCGAGCAAGAACTCCTCAACACATATGCCGCCAAAGTGTCAACCGGCGGAATGGGCTTTTCTAAAGGTCCAGGAGTTCCTGATGTCATTGTTGACTCATTTCAGGACGCAATGAAGCTCAAATAAATGCATTTTATCTATACTGTCATTTATTATTTATTATTCATTTATTAACTATTAGAACCGTATTTAATGACCTGACACATATCATGCGGAAATTTGCCAAATGTCGAAGACCCACTGACTGTCAGCCATATATCAAGTGGCATAAGGCCTGCCATCTAATCGCGATCTATTCCTGTGCAGATCTTTGAGCACCACGCATCTTCAAGAACGATGGCAGAGCAGCCTGTAAGGAAGAAGAGGAAAGTCTCCGAGAAGACCACTGGCGTATCCGGTTCTGAACCAAAAGCCAAGCCAAACCCAGATCAACTACCCAAACGTACTCTCTATCTAAACAATCTAGGCGATCACATAGGCTCGAACAAGCTACGCACAAACCTGTATCTCCTATTTTCGATTTATGGCGAGGTGATAAAAATAACAGTCAACACCAGAAGACTAAGAGGTCAAGCGTTCGTGACAATGAGGACAATCGACGAATCAAATCTCGCACTTATCTCACTGAATAACGAACCCTTCTTCGGCAAACCATTGGAAATCAGCTTCAGTAACAATGATACTACACGATTGGATTGATTCGACCATCGGTGATAGTTCCTTTACATCCATATTTTTTTTCACTTTGCTTTGTAGGTCAGTCAGATTTTCCAGTACAAGTTGTTGGGGTAACAAAGCGATATTTTTGTTGGGATACAACAGTGGTGCAGATGTTAAGCGGCTGCGTATAAGGTTTTTTGTTTTGAGAAGGAATTTGTATAAAAGGGAACGAGGAATAGATTTCCAGGCCAGATTTATGTCAGTTGTTTTATTCTCTGGCTCTTGGTGCTTTTAAAGAATGCGAAAAGATAATTATGACTTCGCAGTGTTCGGTGTCTCATTTGGTGGAGACAGATAGCCGCTATGAAGGTTTGAAGCAGAAGTTGATTGGATTGGAACAAGGCTCTGATGAGTATATCAAGAGGCTAATTTTCGAGTGTCCTTTGAGTTTACATCCAGATTTTAAGGCATACTTGGAAAGGCAGGGAGTTGCCATCGAGGGTACGAAACGGGAAGGGTATAGCGCCGTCTATCGAAGCTCGCTTTCGCCGAATAGCTTGATAACATGTCTAGACGAAAAGCTGCAGACGCTTTACGACCACTTTATGTTTTCTGTGCGGATGTGGCCTAAGAACGAGTGTTTGGGGAAAAGGCCATATGATCCGGCAACGAAGACGTGGGCTGAGCGTTATGAGTTTCAGAACTATGAACAGGTTGCGAAGAGAATACACAATATCGGTAGCGGGTTTCTGTCTCTAGTCAACGTCAAGAGGGGTAAACGGTTAGGCAGTAATGACTTTATTGTTGCCATTCTTTCGCATAATATGGAGCAATGGGTTTTGTCCGATCTTGCGTGCCAAGCTTATGGTTTGACCAACACGGCGCTGTACGAATCGTTGGGTCCGGAAACTTCTGAATACATTATGAATCTTACAGAGTCACCACTCTTGATTTTTGCCAAACAGAATATGTATAAAGTGATTGAACTGCTACCCAAATTGAAATATATGAATACCTTGGTTTGCATGGAGGAATTGGATGAGAAGGAACTCAAATTACTAAACGATTCCATATTACCAATCAAGGTCAATTCGTTAGGTGAGAAAATTTCATTATTTTCACTACAACAGGTAGAAGATGCTGGTCGTTTGAACGAAATACCAATTAGCCCACCTAAATCAGACGACGTGTATACAATTTCATTCACATCCGGTACTACCGGTATACCAAAAGGTGTTGTAACAACACAAAGACAACTTACTGCAGGTGTTGCTTTTGTCTTTGCTACATCAAAAATTCCAAAACATAAAAGAGCTGCACAGCTAAGATATATGTGTTTTTTACCGTTAGCTCATATCTTACAAAGAATGCTTACAGTTTATTCGTTGTCTCGTGGTATTGGAATTGGTTTTTTACACAAACCCGATCCACTTGTAATGGTTGAAGATATGAGACTTCTAAAAGCAGATTTTGCTACACTGGTACCACGTATTTTAACCAGATTTGAAGCAGGTATTAAAAGTTCATTGGAAAAAAGCAGTTTACAAAACAGTGTAGCAACAAACTTTTTAGATGCCAAACAACATAGACTTCTAGAAAATGGTGGTCCTGATAAATCATTACTTAATACTTATGTTTTCCATCGTGTTTTGATTGAGAAAATTCGTGATTCATTAGGCATGAATAATTGTGATTTTATCATTATGGGATCCGCACCAATTTCTCCAGAGACGTTAATTTTCTTAAGAAGTGCGCTTGATATGGGTATGAGACAAGGCTACGGTATGACCGAAGCATTTGGTGGTATTGCAGTGTCTGAATCATATGAAAAAGACCCAGGTACCTGTGGACCAATTTCTTCTTCAGTTGAATGTAGATTAAGATCTGTTCCTGAAATGGGATATGACGCAAATGATCTAAAAGGTGAAATTCAAGTTCGTGGTGCACAAGTTTTCCAAGCATATTTTAAAAGACCCGATGAAACAGCAAAAGTTATTGACTCGGAAGGATGGTTTTCTACAGGTGATATTGGTTCGATCGATTCAGTTGGTCGTATTTCGATTATAGATCGTGTCAAAAATTTCTTCAAATTGTCGCAGGGAGAGTATATCGCACCAGAAAAAGTTGAAAGTCTCTATTCTGCTTCTTCTCCTCAATTGACACAAATTTTTGTTCACGGTGACTCTCTACAATCTTATTTAGTTGGCATTGTCGGTATTGATGTTCAAAAGACTAGAAGGCATTTAGCTTCAAATTTTCCAGAAGTAGGACATATGAACGATAAACGATTCGTTGAGGCAATGAATAAAAGTAAGGACTTGAGAAAATGTTTCCTTTCGATGATTAATAAAAACACCCCACATTTACAAGGTTTTGAAAAGTTGCATAATATCTATGTCGATATTGATCCATTTAAAGTGGAAGATGATACAATGACGCCAACATTAAAAATAAAACGTTTGAATGCTACTAAACATTTTAAATCAAAATTCAGCGAATTATATGAAGAAGGTTCGTTAATCAAAGTAGATAAGTTATGAAATATACTCGTACATAAAACATGAAAAGCAGCTTTGAGAGTTTGTGATTAGTCTTCTCACATTTTTCGTGCGTGTTGTTGCGCACATTATTGTTTTGCTACAAATGTTGAATTTACACGCATCAACTGTTGAAATATTATTCTTGTATTTTTTACCTGAGTAGCAAATGTAAACATAAGAAACTACCTGAATGTTGGTTTTAAAAACTTTTTTTAAAATAGAAATATCCAACCCTTTTCTACCTTGACCGAGGACAACTGACGAGAGGTGTTTCTGTTAGGTTTGCTTACCTATGAATGTAGAATTCCTAAAGCATAGCGTGAAGAGTTTTTGGAAAACTGAAAAATGACAGCAGTCATTGATAAATGGCACCTCAATTCAGTGAGTACCCGAAAGACCTATTACAACGCTTGCTTATTTCTTTGAGTAGCATTTTGATTACTGTCATCATCACATTACGATAAATAAACACCAAAATGTCATTATATACGTTTGTTTGGAATGCAATACCACAACATTAGATCGCGTTCAGTATGAGAGTTAGTATTGATATTTATCAAAAGTAGCTTGGATATTCTGTCGTTAACCTACGAACTGGCGATTTTGGCGGGTTTTTTACCATAAATTTATAACAGTGCTCCAAATTCATGAGTGGGATTGGCGAATCACGTACAGAACTGATAAACTGGCTCAATGGTTTGTTACATTTGAATTACAAGAAAATTGAAGAATGTGGCTCTGGAGCAGCTTACTGCCAGATTATGGACTCAATTTATGGAGATATACCAATGCACAGAGTTAAGTTTGATGGTACGGCCGAATACGAGTTTCAAACCAACTTTAAGGTTTTACAAGGTAGTTTCGCGAAGCACCACATCGAAAAGACTGTCTACGTGGAGAAACTGATAAGATGTAGATTTCAAGACAATCTTGAGTTCTTGCAATGGCTGAAAAAATACTGGGTGCAGAATAAGGATGAATCTTTTTATGATCCTGAAGCGCGAAGAAAACATAGACCAATCAATAGTGGGCACCCCACGCCTGGTGGTACATCGATAAATATTAGTAAAAGGAGCACATCAGGATCTTCTATTGGATTTGGCTCTAACGGCACAGCTAGTAATTCATTAGGCTCGCGATCTTCATCCTACGGATTAAGTAGAAGGGTGCCCAGTGACCAACTTGTGAAGTTACAGGACGATCTCTCTCAAGCCACTTTAAGAATTACTTCGCTGAATAAAGAGATTGGCACTTATAAGGAAGCAATGAATATAATGGAAAGAGAGCGTGATTTTTACTTTGGAAAGCTGAGAGACATTGAAATTTTGGTCCAGAGTACGCAAGATTTAATTAAAGAAGGTATTTATAATGCTGGTGGTGGCGATTTGAGTAAAGTTCTAAATAAAGTGCAGCAAATTCTCTATGCAACAGAGGACGGCTTTGAAGTAAATCAAGAAGATGGGCAGATGCTCGATCAAGAGACTGCAGTACAAGACGATAATCAACGATCTGTCAGGGCTTTTAGGAGAGAAACTGCCCAGGATGTTCCTGCACACAATCTAATAACAGATGAAGAAACTTTTTGACGTTACAAAGTAGCTCTTCTGATAAAAGGTTTTCGACATTTTTTTCTGTTCACTTGAAACTTTAAGAAACAGTATTTTATGCTAATGTGTGATTGCATCAATTCTTTTCTTATATACAGGAATATGTGTATTATGTTAAACAGCTCATCTTAAAAATGATTCATTAAAACTAATTTGTAGCAGGTGATGTATTTTCACCATTATTTATATTCTTTGGATCCAGATATTTTTCAAATGCTTCGTTTCTTTCGGGGAAGGGCCTTGGTCCAAGTAATCGAATCATATCTTCTCTCGTAATAGCTTCTTTTGACAACAACTCTTTCGCCACCTTATCGACTTTTTCCAAGTTATCGGTTAGTAATTTTTCACACTTGGCATGCGCGTCACCCACGATTCGTTTTACTTCTGAATCAATATTATTGGCAGTTACCTCACTGAATGGCTTATTTACTTGAAATGACACATCTCCTTGGTCGTATGAAATACAACCAATCTTGGGTGACATTCCTAAGGAACATACCATCGCACTGGCCATTTGTGTGACTTTTTTGAAATCATCATGCGCCCCACTAGTGACAGAAGGGAAATGTATCTCTTCGGATACACGACCCCCAAGCGCCATTATCATTCTATGTTGAAATTGTTCTTCACTGATTAAATATTGATCAGGAGGTAGATACTGAGCATAACCAAGAGCGCCTTGTCCACGAGGAATAATACTTACCTTCAATAACGGGTCAGCATATTTCAAATACCATCCACAAACTGCATGTCCAGCTTCATGATATGCTACAGTTTTTTTCTCTTCTGGTGAGAGTACTCGAGATTTTTTCTCCAACCCAGCAATCACCCTCTCGATCGCCTGTTCAAAATGATAAAGCTCGATGCAGGGTGCATTATTTCTTGCAGCAATCAATGCTGCTTCATTACACGCATTTGCTATATCTGCCCCAGCAAAACCTGGTGTTAAGGCAGCTAATTTCCCAGCTAATTCTTCACGTTCGCGATCGGATTTAGTAAGAATTTTATCCAGATTTAACTTTCTCAAATGCACTAGATAAATGGCTTTTCTTCCTTCAACATCAGGTGCATCAATTTGAATATGTCTATCAAATCTTCCGGGTCTCATCAAAGCAGGATCTAAAACATCTGGTCTATTCGTACCTGCAAGAACAACGACTTGATCTGAAGTACTAAATCCATCCATTTCCACCAAAAGTTGATTTAAAGTTGCCTCTCTTTCATCATTTGCCCCTCCCATGGCACCACCTTTTCCTCTTTCTTTACCAATAGCATCAATTTCATCGACGAAGATGATTGAAGGTGCCATTTTTCTTGCTTGTTCAAAAAGGTCACGAACTCTGGATGCACCAACACCGACAAACATCTCGACAAATTCAGAACCGGAAACGGAGAGAAAAGGAACTCCTGCCTCACCCGCTGTAGCTTTGGCTAGTAAAGTTTTACCTGTACCTGGTGGCCCTGACAATATTGCACCTCTAGGAATCTTAGCACCTAGTGCTGTATACTTTGCAGGGTTCTTTAAAAAGTGCACAAACTCCATGATTTCTTGTTTTGCTTCGTTGCATCCCGCAACATCCTTGAACGATACTTTGATATCAGTCTCTTTATTGAAAAGTTTTGCCTTAGACTTGTTGACACCAAACATACCACCAAATGGTCCACCACCACCACCAGCACCGTTTGCCCCTCCGCCGACTTTCCTTGTGATGAAATATAATCCACCCAAAAGAATTATAGTTGGCAAAAAGGGGAACAGATATTGAAAAATTGACGCACGTTGAACATACGTTATAGGTATCCTATCTTCTGGAGTTATCTTCAGCTTGTCCTGTATATCTTCCATCTGCTCTTCAAAAATGTCGACAGACCCTATCGTAAATGCGACCACAGGTGGTCCTGATCCCAAAAACCCTGATTGACGTGCGTTGCCATCATGGTCAACTTGAGGCGTCAGCTCTGCTTCCACCAAAAATTTGTTAACTACATATAATCGCTTCACTAAACCCTTTTCCAAATACTTTGTTTTGAAATCTTGAAATGTTAAAGGTTGCAAGTCAGCACCTGCCGGCTTATCAGATGAAGTTATAAGGTTGAATAGGACAATTGATCCGACAGTCAGATACATTGTCTTGGCAAACTCCTTAGACCTAAAATACTCAGACAAAGATTTAAACTCCTGCTCACCATTTTTCCTTTTCTTATCGCTGTTCTTCTCGTTTTCTTCGCCATTTTCTTTTTTACCACCATTGCCTTCACTTTTATTATCCTTATTGTGTTGAGGCTTCTTCTCGTCTTGAGAAGACAAATTTATATGAGTATTTTTGAAATTTGGATTGAATGAAAAATGCAGCAGCCTTCTATGTTCCCTTACATGGCCCTTTTTATAGACGTTTGGCCTCGGACATACTTGATAGCTCCTGGTAAAAACGCTCCTGACCGCCCTAGATGTGAAACACATCATGGCACCTATTGGGCGTCTGCTACCGACAACATTACTCATTGTAGGATATCTGTTATTCGGCAAATACCTAAACAGCCGACTTTTTACAGAGTATTGCACAACATCTTTCAACTATACCAAAGGCCCTTTTCATCTTTCTGATGCAGTTTTGCCACTTTAATTAAAGGCAGCAAAAACAACGATACACGTGACATAAGAACAGTAACAAACACACAAATGAGCATCTTAACAACGATTCACTTTTCGCCTATATATTGTTATATCATCGAAACTGTGGTGAGATAAGTGCACGATCATTTTTTCCCGCTTCTTTCGCCGTTGAGCCCTTTTGTAGCTCAAATAACCTCATCTATATTATTTATGGAGCCTCTTCTGGGAGAAAAAAAGGTCTCTTTGCATCTGTACTGATTCTCACAATAATTGTCCATGGATGCATATATGTTTCTCATCTCAACAGTCGAAGCGCTGTTACATAAGAATTCTCTGGAAAGCACTGAACTGGAATTCGTGTTTGAACTTGCATGTGCGGTACTCTTTTCAGTGACACAATTCTGTGTAACTGGATTGAAATGCAGAAATGGTGGGATACAATTTGCGTCATGGATGTAATCTATGTCAAACAATTGCAAAGAATTCGGAACCGGGATCCTAGTTGGAAATCCGCATCGCCCCAACTGCGAGCCATGCTCCTTACAATTGCCAGCATATTCTCCTTGTTGGTGAGTCTGTTCTCTACTAAACAGAAAATTAGTGCAGCAGCGATACAAATCCCCTTGCGGTTGATTGTACGCATGTGTTCTATCTAGATTAATATGCAGGCTCGAGTCTGTGCGTGACTCCCCCTTTCTGTTTCTCGTTCTCTCCCAATGCAGTGTGTCTCTCATTCTATGCAGGTAATACCTGACCTTCAACCCAATACGCTCTCTCTTGAGCCTATAGCGCTCATGTTTTGTGGGTGGCATTTATAAAGCGACGGCTTTCGATTGAAATTTTTTGGTCACTGTCTTGAGAGGTAGAATATACTAGTTATCGAGTATTTTCTTACACTGACTGTGTGGGATCCTAAATATTTTTTCTTAATATATATATATTTTTGTGTCATCTGTAAACAAAGCTGACATTGCAGTAAAAGGATTAATCCAGAAACTACATTATATTAACAAAAAAGGAGTGGTAAGACGGTTTGCGACTGGCATACTTGCTACTAAGTAGTCAAAGGCCTCACACCTCTTCATTTTCGTATATGTTGCAAGAAATATCAGAATCTTCCCTGTAAAACAGGGGAGAACATATATTTAGGGAACCGAGAGTCTCATAATCTGTGACAGCAACTCTACTTCTCGATCGGCCGTTATTCTTTCACGGTGCCATCTATAATACACTAGTATAATGCAAATCAATTGACAAGATTGTGGTTAATCCGGACGATGGCACCGGACGATCCGGACAAACGACCATGAAAAAAAAAAGATTAATGGAGCAGATAGTGAAAGACAAGACTTCTGTTGAATGAGTAGAGCAGTAGCAAGAGGTGCATTCCTAGACTATTAAACCATTATCTACGCACACAGGATGCTCAGGAGACAGTTTTCAACTAGCATACGTCTTTTGCAACATTATGATGATGCGCTTTTATCAAAGTACTATCCAAAAGAATTATTGAAATCAATCAAATTAGCACAGGAGGTGATACCAAGTAATACGCAGTTCAATGTTTCGCGCAATGTTGAATTCGCCTCTTCATATATGGACGATTTCAGCAAGCTCGACTCTTACTGGGATTATAAACCAGGTATGCCACACATCCATTCGCAGGAGGACGATCTAATTAGAAACGCGATCTATGATTGGAGCAAGGTGCAGCAACCATTGCCAGGCAACGGTCATCAGCTTCCTCCGGGTGTTTCATTACCGTCTGCGGACGGCCGCTCATCCAAGACATTGGATGTTGCGAGAGGTCTGCAAAAACAAACAGGTGTCGACGTAAATTATATAACAAGGAAACTGGTCATGAAGCCGTTGATCATGAAGCGTGTGTCAAACCAAACCGGGAAAGGTAAAATTGCGTCTTTCTACGCTCTAGTGGTTGTTGGTGATCGCAATGGTATGGTAGGTCTTGGCGAAGGGAAATCTCGTGACGAAATGTCAAAGGCTATTTCCAAGGCTCATTGGGATGCAATCCGTAACCTAAAAGAGATTCCTAGGTACGAAAACAGAACCATTTATGCCGATATAGACTTCAGATATCATGGTGTAAAATTACACTTAAGGAGTGCAAAACCAGGCTTCGGTCTCCGGGTCAACCATGTAATATTTGAAATATGCGAATGCGCGGGTATTAAAGATCTTAGTGGGAAAGTCTACAAATCGAGGAACGACATGAATATTGCAAAAGGAACAGTTGAAGCCCTCGTCGGCGCTCAAAAGACCCTTGAAGAAATAGCATTAGGGAGAGGTAAGAAAATCGTAGACGTTAGAAATATCTACTATTCAGGTTAATCATGTCCATGCCATTCCATGATCACAACTTGCGGCGCAATACCTGTTTAGCGGCCAGCTATTCCTTGCTTTTGTAAATAGATTGAATAATTCAAGTGTCATTGAACACAAACAGTTAGAATAGAACAACTGTACAACTTGTGTATGGGTAAAGTCCACGTCCCTTACGCTTTTTTTCCCATTCTTTTTTTTTTTTCCTGACACTTAATCTGGCTCGCGTCTATATATAAAAGAATTGATAGTGAGGCGCGTAAACTTTTTCAAACTTCAATCTTTATCACGGATTCATCTGACCTATCTCAGTATTGCCCAACCTATTGCGCTGCTGTAATCCAGATTCCTCCACAGAATTGCTGTAGATATGACTGAACAGAAACCTAAAACTCAAAAGCTTGCAAACAGTTTGAAAGTACAGCTCCGGTCTCCAGATGCCACAGCTCCAACAAAGGGCTCTAAAACGGCGGCAGGCTATGACATTTATGCTTCTAAAGCCGAAATCATCCCTGCACAAGGACAAGGACTAGTCTCTACAGATGTTTCATTCACTGTTCCCGTGGGGACATACGGTAGAATCGCACCGAGATCAGGTTTGGCCGTCAAACACGGTATACAGACAGGCGCCGGTGTAGTCGACAGGGATTATACAGGCGAAGTCAAGGTCATTCTATTTAACCATTCGCAGAAGGCTTTTGAGATTAAAAAAGGTGATCGTATCGCTCAATTGATTCTGGAGAGAATTGTGGATGACGCCGAAGTGGTCATCGTAGAAAGCCTGGAAGACACCGACAGGGGTGCTGGTGGCTTCGGCAGTACAGGTAAATAATTTACAGATATATATAAAAGCCCACATTAAAAACTTTGTCCAAAAAGCCATTTTCCATTACTGGTGCAGTTTGTGTGCCGCTGTCCGGGTGATTGAAACCACTTTTCAAATCTTTCAGCGTTTATGACAAGCTTCAACATGGAAGGACCGTTTTCACACCTTACAGGATGAGTTAACATAAGCCAAACACATACATAGGTCGTTCTAATGAGTAATCAGGCACTGTTCGAGAAACTTGACCAGACATCCGAGTTGCTATCAGCAAAATTGATAGAGCTGATAAAACTCTCCGCCATCGAGCAACAGAATAATGATCCTGCCGATACACCTGCCTCGGAGCTTTCAATCGCTACAAACGGAGTGACGCTCGTCAACAATCAGACTATGCAATTGATTAAGGGTGTCAAGGATCTTCTGGTACTAACAAGAAGTATCAGAGAAAAGTGGTTATTGAATCAGATTCCGGAGGATCAGATGAATCAGGAAAGTGAAGTAGACACTGAACATTTACGAGAGTTGCTGGACAAATGTATGTCAGAGATAGTTGGCGAATGAGCTGTCGAGTCGGATAGCAGGGACTTTAAATAGTACGCTGACGATGTGATAGCTTCTTACTCGACGTTCATTGTGATGTTTTCTTGCAAGGGACGCGCAAAGCACGAACTCGAAATGTAAACAAAAAACGAATCGATGGACAACAAATATCAAGTGCAATGCATCGAAAAACGTAAACAAGGCCCATGATGAGTGGGGAGGGGTCCAGATCAGGATCAAAGACGCCCCCTAGGAAGCGCACGTATCCATTGAAGATGGAGACGATCCCAATGTCGTCGTCGTATTCCGAGTTAAAAGATGCGGGTATTGGCGAAATGGGATATAGTGGGGAAGCCATGAGCAAGAGCCATCAGAACCGTCATACGGAAGAAGAAGACTATGCACCTATAGATCAGAATGTATCCAGCTACGAAGCTGATGATGATTTCAAATTCAAGAGACACAAAACGAAGCCCATGAATGGTGTACCGTCGCTGGGTGAGCGATTAGACAATTTACAGGATATGAAAAACGCTAAATGGGTTGATAACTTTAATTCTTCGATGCCAATGAATAGCCAACAAAGATCAAAGCCCGATATACGGCCACCCTCAATGCCTCCTTCGCAGGCGAACCAATACTCCCAAACGTCACAAATTCAACAGCAACCGGCTTATATGCCCTACATGTATTATTATCCTATGCCTACACCGGGGCACCCATTGATGTCATATATGGGATCTCCAGTGCATCCATCACAATTAAACGGAACTCAGTATATGAATTCTTCTGTCTCAATGCTTCCGAATACTTCATTACAGCCTTTCATGCCACCGCCTCCAGTACCGAACCATAAGGGAGAGCAAAATTCAGCCCCTCAGTTACTACCTCCTCCTTCACTATATCCATACAATTTCCTGCAGCAGCAGCAACAACATCAACAACAACAACAATATGCCCAGAAGGCCAAAAATAAAAGCCAATCCAGTGGATTTAACAGAGGAAGGCGTTTATCGATGCTGGCATCTCAAGAGGATCATAACATGATAGTTTCGCCGCATAAAGATGTTCCCGAAGAGGACTTTTATAGACATGTCGGAAATACATCATTCGGTAGAGGTTTGCAAATACGGCAGCTGTTCAATTGGTGTGTGATTAGATCGTTGCGAAAGATGGGAAACCAAGAAAATGAAGAACAGGCAAAATCAGAGATGAAAGAAGGTGCCTATGTAAATCCCAAAAAAATTGCAATTGTCATTATAGAAGAATTCGTCAATGATCTCAGAAAAGGTGCGGTAAATATTGATTGGGAAGAAGAAGAGTCGGGTAGCGGCGAAGAGTTTTCCGATGCAGAGGACACAGAGCTACGCAATCTATTTGATGATGATGACGACGACGATGAGGTTAATAATAATGGACTTAATAATAAAAATAATGCCCTCAAGAAAAACTCTTCCAAAAAATCTAGAAATAAAAAAAATACAACCAAGAGGAGGAATAGGATTGCTAACAGTAAAAATGTTGCAAATGAGAAAAACTTGGAAAGTTTGCAAGGGAGAATTGATGCTATAGAGAGGGAAATTGTAGATTGGACTAGAGTACTGAATGATTGTGAAGTAGATACTGAATGGAAACAACTCAGTAAAAAATCGACAGCACCACCAGAAAAAACCCAACCACTTCATGAAGAGCCTTCAATCGAGGATATTCGGGAGAATATAACCGAAAAAATGAATAAACTGTACATCCATTCTCATTTGTTAAATTCCGGCTCAGAAGCTCTTTCACAGCTAACAGGCGTCAAGCTGGACAAGTTATCACGAAAATTCGTGCCTACTGTCCATGATCAAAACGCCAATGCACGATCAAATACACAGACATTATTAAAGGGTTTGAGTAAATCATTGTTAGAGTAAAAATCTCCGTCTTTTTAGTCATTTTTATGTAATATTATCCCATTTTAAGACTCCAAGTAACAACATAATAATTCTATATCGAAAGGCCAAAATCATCTTTATTTATTCAAATATTTTCTAGCGAGCGACCTTACTCTTGTATCAAATGCAGCAGAAGTTATTGGATCATTTATCTTGTAAAATGGGTTCATCAGCGTTTTTATATAAAGCTCGTGCACCTCTTGATAAAATGACTTTACGGCATTGTCATCAACCTGCGTACTGTTTTTATCGAGGTTCCCATGAATCATTACAAATTTCATACCGCTAAACGTCAAGTATGCTGTAATTGCTAATCCATAAAAATGATCTACTTTACCTAAATAGCAATTGTCTGTCACATTCACATTTTTTGATCGTAAAAAGCTGCCAAAACCGCTGTTATTAGTACCATGTTGCACATTAGAATTGAGTTTCCACTGTAGGTCCTCAATGATATCCAAGGAGGCGTGCATTATGAATGGATTCAATTCCTTTAGATGCTGTGGGAAGCCTTTTTGTAGTTGACCTTGCTGGCCTTGCTGAGTTGTGAATTCTGCTTCATAAACGGGATTGTCACTCTTCCCTAGGATTGCAAAATATTGGGGCATCGCCTAAGTATGAGAACTTGTCGACGTTGACTTCTTTCTAAAATCTATCTATATATGTTTTTCTTGTTCCTGTTAACTCTCGCTTGAAGTGTTCTCCATGTAAGCGAGGAATCAGCGAAAGAACAGATCATACTTCTGAGGCCTAGTTGATTATACGTATTTGAACTACATCAATCATCTGAAAGAATATCCGACATTAAAACTAAGAAAATGATACCTGAACGACGAATTAAGCTGCCGGCTTTTCTGATCGCCACAAACCACTCCGAGTTTTGTAATACATATCTACTACATTCCAAGGCATCAAATGGAGTAATAGCTTGATGGTAGCTTCTTCTTAGCGTGGTGTATTGAAATAGACAATTGTTGATATGCAGTGATGTGACAAATCAATCCATGCACATTGCTACATTAATGTCGCGATTCTTATCTGTTTCGGACCTCTGATCCCACAGTTCACTTGTAACATGGCAATCACGTTTTCAGAGAACTACAAGAGAGTACAACAATATAGCTTGTGTCTCATGTTCTCAAAAGGTGCTCTAGTTCAATTATTTCTCCCAATCTCATAGCCTAATCGGAACTACTTGAGATCTTCTACCGAGTCCCGTTTATTTGAAATATTGCACTATGACCCGAAGTAGCTTGAATAGTGCCAGTGTCTCTCACTACAGACATAGTCTCTCGCCTTGGTTACTAGTTTCTGTTTTGACTCCTAGTTCTTGCCGTGAGAAATAAGAATACTCAACTGACCTATATAATTAATTTATTCCAGGAGTACTTGGACTTGAATCTGTTATTTCTGTTAACAGAGTGCTTATGCGACAATTAAGCAAGTGCCCTCCCTTGCTTTGAAAGCCAGACGTGGTCACTCCTGATATCCCATTCGCTATAGCGGTAAAGACGTCTCCAAGATTCAATAGCTAACGTGAACTGCCAGGGCAATATGCTTTGAAATAAGTTGGAAATGCGTAACAGATTCAAAGTTCAACGAATATTTGTTTCTATCTGACGTTGCGTCTTCGGGGCTTGTCGTTTACAGCCGCTCATCAATTAGACGACCATATCACCAAAAAGGGCGCTTCAGAGCCAAATGATGCAAAACACAGATAGAACCAAGTTGCTAAATTGTTTAAATCTGTCACTATTGACTGATGATTGCGACAGACTCAACATCGGATATCACTGCCAACAGTGACGGGAAAAGTGATGGCGAAAGTGACGACAAGCCCAATTTCCCTGAAGTAAAACCCAGCAGAATAAAATTTGTCACCAAGATACTTGTGGACAGCAAGTATGGTTTAATGGATGATCTAAATTATACCAGAGGATTTCCAGAGCATCATGATAGTACTATTACAGAGGAGACGGCACCTGCTTTCAAAGGCAAAGAATATAAGAAGAAAACAGAGAATCCTGTACCGGTCATAGCATTTTCAAGGAATGCTAGAATTAAAGCAGATAGAGTGAGAATTTATCTCGATTACTACTATAGTTTACTGGAAAGGTATATAAATATCGAAAGTCCAGAGCATCACCATGAAGGCGTGGAAGGAGTTTATAACCCACTACAGATTATACGAAATAGAGCATTGCGCAAAAAGTATAGCGAGCAACCACCTCGTGAGCTTTTCATCCAGAGATCACCTGTAATAGCCATCAAACATTTTTCTAGGAAGCCCAAGCAAAAGAAACCGTGGTACGTCACTATAAGTGAAAGATCAAGCGATTTGACATGGAGAACATCTCATTGGGATGAATTAGTTCGTCCAGATGGTTATATATGGTTTCCAAAGGGCAGTGGATCAAACAGTACATCGCATAAAGAACCGGCTCGTCATCGTAGGCCTCGAATAGGGCGGATGTATTCTGCAGACTCAGAACTATCTGCCAATTCCCCGTATTCTGCCCAGGGGCTAACTTCAAGTTCACCAGAGATCGGCAAATCTGTCAAGGGAAGTCCTTCTCATAGTAGTATTCCTAAACATATAGAACGTGCAATGACTAGGCCCGAAAACGGGGATCATAAAATTGTATCAGAAGAGATTGAGAAATCACGGCCTAACAGATTCGAGCAAATAATAGGAAAGAAATCCAAAAGATGGTCCAGATCACCTCATTTGCGCCAGAAAAGTCAAGGCTCCGTTGATAAGTTAGTATTGCCCCTTTCCACACCTGGGATGTCAAAGTACTCTAGCAGGACACCTACTCATAGCAGGCGAAGTAGCAGCAGCTTTATACCCACGAGTCACAGTGCCTACATGACTCCTACTGAAGATTTTTCTACTCAAAGATCCACTTTGTTAAGCGCTCTTCCAATCGAGCACGTTAGGAAACGATCGATTGATCAGACAGAAGAAGAACAAATCGAAGATGTGCAGGATCTACTCGGAAATGGAGAGTTTGCAGACTCAACAGACATGCTCAATGAAGGATTTTCCATGCCACAAACCGACGAACAATTAGAAAATTACTGGAGAAGTTCTAAATACATTTTAGCTACTTTGCAAACAATGCAACACCGGCGCATCACTCATAATATAGTCAGGAAGAGAGGTATCGCGAAACGCGATAAATTCCAATGCGATCAAAACCTTGACGATATTTTTTTCAAAACGTCTGAAGTTTTGTCGACTTATGACAAAGAATTGAATAAAGCTTTGAAAAAAGGTAACAGTTTAGCATCCAAAATGCTTAATGACTATTCAATGAGAGTGGAAACACTTATATCAACATCAGACAGAATCCTGAGTGATATAAACACAACTTTGACATTAAAATTGAAACTCTTTCAAGAGGATGCTGACAAATTTGGTACCCTCAAGGGAATGCAATCGCAAAGGTTCACCAGAGCACTGTATCGCATTTTGGAATATGCCATAGTCTCAGTTTTATGGAGTGTTTGGCTTGTCGTGAGCATAATCAAATGGATCAAATACAGCATTCTGCTTGCATTCAAGATTATCCTGTGGATGCTGTGGTAAACTGTTCAAGAATCAATAATAGTTGCATAGAATCGTTTTAACGGTAAATGACATAAACATGTTTAATCTAAACATATAGCGGCAATAGAAACTCTCGCGAACGCCCTCCTTAGCGTTTTGTTGAAACGATCACTGTGAAGTGGTGCTTGACACCACAGACTCCTCTTCCAAAAATATGCCCCTATCAGCGGCCTCATCAAGGATTCTCTCCCTTCGTTTCAGTTCGGTCTCATAATATTTAGATTGAAATTTCAATAACTGCTTATCAGCTTGAAATACAGCGCCCATGGAAATCCAGCTACAGTGATAGAACACTTTTACCTGATTTCTAACATTTCTAAATACGGTCGAGAACCTGCTTAATAGAAGTGAGCTTACAATGCTAACCATTGCACCTTGGGCTGCACCTATGCATGAAGCCACGGCAATCTGATAAAGCGTAATGGCGACTGTTAGTAACGTCAGATCTATGACTATCTTTGAAGGGAAGGTTTTTTTCACGTACCTCTTTTGTCAGCTGTTTTACAGTTGCAGGATCGTAATGGACAGGTTGCACTTGACCACCCATCTCTCAATCAGGTCGCTATTAGTATTATTATTCCGTAGATACAATTATGCGAAATCCTGCACAATTTATCCTTAATTGAGTGAGAAGTTTGGCATCTTGGCATCTCTATCGCCCTTGTCGTGTATTTAAATATTTATATGAAAAAGCACTTGTGAACGCAAAACAAAAGGCGACGAATTGCACCAGCTGTAGATGAGAAGTGTTAAATGTCTGTCTTTAATGTATGATAAAAGAAATTGGCCATTATAATTGAATTAGTGGGTTAGCAGAGGTTGCAATGTGTAATAAGTCGATCACGAGAAAAGTTTATATTGGCAAGGTCTGCAAAGTCCAAAAAGTCCAAGTGGTCCAAAAAGCTATATCCATGCTTCAATGAAACTGCAAAAATAGTGTACATCAAGCAAAGTAGAGGTGCATATCTAAAGTAGGAACAAAATGACAATTTTGCCTGTCAAATTGCTGTTTACGTGATTAGTGGTTCGATGGGCAATTTATAATTTTCTGCTTCTCACCTGTATCAAGAGATGGCTTTTATTCCTAGATTTTAGGCTGAGCTGTCAAACCAAGGACTTTGCTGCCCAGAAATTTTGCATGAAACCGCAACCTACCTTGATTAATAAAGGTACAAATATTAAAATTTATCAATATTCATCTATTATATTTAATTATAATTATTTATTTATTAATTAATTAATTAATTAATACATAGACTATATGTGACAAAATTAAAATATTATATTCTACTTCGTCATTCCGCTCCATTTGCAATGCAAATGGGAGCGAAACTAGAAAAAATATTATATAACAAATAAAAGTTATGTTAATATAAATGAATGATTAGTAGGTATAATAACTCACGAGGCCCTTTATCGTAAACTATTTCTGGATTATTTCAGCTAAGCGTTGGTAATTTGCAGCATAAATTTTTTTTTCAATGCCTACATTCCATAGAAACTTGTATATTGAACCAGAGTTTTCCTTGTGCTTTATTTTGAATAGTATATCCAAGTGCTTATTAAATGTGACATTTTATGGCGCGAGGACTGTCGAAGACATTTTGTAACCAATCTGCTGATATTAAAACTTTAGATATCTCCTGCAGACAGGTATGCACTTATTATATATTTGTACTTATTACGAAGCTATTACATATAATTCGAGATCTTATTATTCGTCTTCTCATTTCCCTATTAATTATTGATCATTAGCCAGCCTGCTATTATTGGTAGGACTATGAAAGGGAGTTGTTGTGCTACCAGTATTTGCTGTATTTTTGTGCAGTGGATTAGAGTCGACAGAGTTTAAAGATTTGAATAATTGCAGAGGTCTAGACAAAATCCCATTTGATAATTCATTATAAATTTCCAATTTAGAGATCCATCCACATATCACTGATTCTCCATTCAAAGTAAGAAAGACATCTCTAGCAATATGTTCGATCAATGTACACCAAATATACGAAAGTTGTTCCAAACATTTATCATAATAGTAGTTATTGCTCGTCAACTCAAATCTTGGCAAATTTGCTACCATATCTGTGCAAAGGTCCAAAAATTTCATAGAGCTGAGTACATTTTCCACTCTTGGAGGTATCTGGTCAAGAATGCAATCCACTAGACAATTCAAAAATTCTAAAATGTAAGGTTTCATGCGAACAAATGCATAATCGTTAAGCTTATTCATTTCAGATGATCGACTATATGGGATACTCTGATATAGTTGCTCCAACTTGATCTTCAGCAAATCTTGGCACTTCTCTGTGCTGAAATTACATTCTAGTAATTTAGAATTCATGAGTTGCTGCGTTTGTGGACATGCCTTCATAATATCCAACAATGCATTTTGCAGCTGCTCCTTATTCATGAGCTCCAAACCTCTTTGAATGGGAAGTGGCTGCCCTTGAATATTTGATGAAAGATTTGCCTTTCTTTTTAATATAGTATGCTTTCCTCTGTTTGCCATATGCTTCACATTGCGACCCATGTCCTCTTGATTGTCACGTCCGGAAGAATACTTTCTTTTGCATCTATACTTATGTTGATTACCATCTTCAACCAAAGATGTTACTGGATGTTGACCTCCCATTTGCTGAACAGTACTAGTTCCAGAGCCAGATTTGAAGCCCCACGCAAAACCTGCTGAGTATCCCGCTAATGTGTTTGTTTGCTCATTACAATCTTCAGCGTTCATTTTTCAAAAAGTAGGAATATTATCTAGCTGTCTACCACAGCTGAAATTGTTTATATTTTATGGCTTTCCTGCGCTCAAAGTGTCTGTAAGTCGTTAGTCTTTTATATCCTTTAACTTAAAACTTTTTGTATCAAAGAAAGCTAAACCAAAGGTCACGTGAATGAACAGTTTTTACTAATAAAGCGTATATTTGGGCGAATCAGAACTAAAAAGATGCTCTAAAGTAACGCTGCTGGTACCAGGCACACCCCAAAGAACTTGCAATGAGAAAACTGGTTATAAATCATCATGTGCGGCCACTTTTTCTTTCTCCTTTGATTACTTCACTACGCAGAAAATTTTTAATATTAAGAGATGCCCATTAGTAAAAAACCATAAAAAAGTCAATTTGAAGTTAAATTCATTCCTGAAGGGTATTTATCGAGTTGATCTATTCAGTTTACCTCCGTCCGAATCTAGCTCTTAAGTAGATAAGCAGAAATGTCAGGACTAGAAGCCGATCAAGAATTGTCACGGGATGATGCTGCTTTGCAAGATGAGTTCATCGATAATAATGAAGTTGAGCAGGAAGTTGTAGAAGACGATACTGCAAGCATTCCGATGGATGAGGACGATGTTGAGAATGATGCGACTCCAGGAATAGATGTAGGAGATGGAGAGACAATTGAAATCGACGTGAGTAACAATTCTGTGACGTACTTTGATAAGCATAGCGATTCTGTCTTCACTGTATTTCAACATCCTACGCTGCCGCTGATTTGCTCTGGTGGTGGTGACAATTTGGCGTATTTATGGACCTCGCACTCACAACCACCAAAATTTGCCGGGACGTTAAATGGCCACACAGAATCTGTCATTGCCGGTGGATTCAGTTGTGACGGTAAATTTTTGGTCACTGGTGATATGACAGGTAAGGTCTTGATTTACATATCACAAAGTGGTGGTACAAAATGGAAAAAAGTATCGGAAATACAGGAAGTAGAGGAAATTATTTGGTTGAAGTGTCATCCAACTATTCCTGGCGTTTTTGCATTTGGCGCGATCGATGGTTCAGTATGGTGTTTCCAAATAAATCCAGATGGTAGTTTGGATCAGCTCATGACACAATTATCGCATCAACTAGAGTGCACAGCCGGTGAATTCATCAGTACTGAGCAAGGTGAAAACATTTTGGAACTAGTTACATGCTCATCAGATAGTAGCATTATCGGATGGAACTGTTACACCTCGCAAACTCTGTTCAAGATCACTCAGGACCAAATAAGAGGTACTAATGCTCCATGGGTTTCGATTTCGTCTGCTCCTTCCAGTTTGACTAATGGTAACGCCTCTGTGGTAGCATGTGGCTCGAATAATGGTGTTCTTGCTATCATAAACTGTAATAGCGGATCAGTATTGCATTTGTCTGCCGTCATTCAGTTGAAACCTGAACAGGATGAGCTGGATGCTTCAATTGAATCAATCGCATGGTCTCAAAGCTTCCCATTACTAGCTCTTGGGCTGGTATGTGGCGAGATTCTACTTTATGATACAACATCTTGGAAAGTTAGGCACAGATTTTTACTTGAGGATTCTGTAACAAAACTTTTGTTCGACGATCACGATTTATTCGTTTCATGTATCAACGGTAAAGTGTATCAATTCGATGCAAGAACTGGTCAAGAAAAGTTCGTTTGTACCGGTCATAATATGGGTGTCTTGGATTTCGTATTGACCAAGAAAAATGACGGCCCAAGAAGGATAATCACTGCCGGTGATGAAGGAGTATCCTTGATTTTCGAAGTCCCAAATTGAGTCGTCTACAAGGAAATGAAAGGAAAGAACAAATGATGCATTATGCCAATGTCATCGTTATAGAGATATGACTACCTATATATATCTGCATGTAAATTATTTTAATCAAGTTCTCCCATTTAAGTATTTTTCAAGCTTTTCTTCGATGATCTTGCCTACCAGTTTATTCAGTGGGCTGTCTTCGTTCTTGATTTGATTATCTAACGTTACTTGAATTTGCTTTTCGATGACCTTTCCCGTGAGATCAACCTCAATATTAACCTCTTCATTTGTTTTCTTGAATGGCATGATTACGTTCTCTTGGGTGTGCTTGATCATACTGATAAAAAAAGTTCCATCACTCAAAACATCAGTAACCGTTAAGGATGTACCATCAATACATATAAATCCCTTTTCTACGATGTATTTTTCGAGTTGTGGATCCCTCAATTTAAATCCGAATATGATAGAGTTGCCTTCCGACTTTCGAGACTCAATCGTAGCAACAGTATCAACATGGCCTTGCACGTAGTGGCCACCAAATCTCACGTCTTGAGAAACAGCACGTTCCAAGTTAACCTTCGCACCTTGTTGCCACGATGCAACGTTTGTTCTTTTAATGGTCTCAGGGGAAATACCCACTTTGAACGTATCTTCGTTAAATTCGGTCACAGTAAGACACACGCCATTAACAGCAATAGAATCGCCAATATGACAGTCGAGTAGAATCGGTTTGGCATTACCAATAGTAATTGACACACCATTTCCACCGCTGGCGGTGTCGTCAAAGGCTTGATATCCCAAGACCGTGCCAATGTGCTCAACGATACCAGTGAACATTTCTATATCTTTCCTTACTGCGCCAAACCTACTTTCAGTACTCTGTTTCTATAAAAGGTTTTATAAAGTTCGCGATATCTGTCAAAAACGATATACAAAGGTGAACGTCGATTCATTACAGAAACCGAGGACGTTCGGGAATGAGAACGCCATCATCCAAGAAGGTTTATACATTATAGACCTCAACTAGAGTGTACAGAATTTCGCAGTAACCGTGGTGGTTAAATGAATAATCTTCGTGGCTGTTGTAACAAGTATAGAACGATCAGTTATATGCTGCTGTGAAGTAGTTGACTTTTTGGCCGGTTTGAAAGTCGATCTCTTCGAGTGTGATTTAGTTGCATTTGTATTTACTTCCTTGCCAGGATTAGAATTAGGTGAGGCGTTAGTAGAACTTGAGATGGGTAATGCGCTTATTCCACTAGAAGTAATAGATAATGAACTTGCAGATTTAATCGATGCCTCTGGAGCCCCGATTGTATGTAAAGACATTGAGCTTACTCCACTGGTTGTATCCTGTGACTTGTCAAATACAGATGCCGCAATAGTAGTTGCAAGACTAATCATTGAACTGTAGGTGCCGCTGGCCCGTACTGATCTGGATAGCGGGGCAGATTCTATGACGGAGAATGACGACGCTGTTGACCTTGCTAATGGATATCTCGCATTATTTGGGCTAGTAGGTTTACTTTGATACAAATTTGAAGATGTTGTAAAGTTAGCTGATTGACGAGACGTGCAATGTAGTACGTTTCCTTCAAATATATCTGAAGTAACGGAGAAAGGCTCTGTCGATGACCAAGGCATTGCACTTGCCCGTATAGCATCTCGGATATTTCCATTTTCAGGAATCTGTTCAACTTGGCCTTCTGAAATCTGACTATTAGCCCTTGCCTGGGCAAGTGATATTTGATAATGGTCCAAATCATATACGACATATGCGGAAGATAGAAAGACTTGGCCCAAGGTAAAGGATTCGTCACCGGGTAAAACTCCAAATCCGCAATACCCATTTTGAGGTGGCTGCAGAATAAGGTTGGAAAGCGGTACTTTGATTGTGAGGTCTCCAAAATCAAAATGGAATTCTGTATCGTCATCACTTGGTGGGCATTTGAGCATATAAATTTGATCTTTTTCACTGTAGAAAGCGTTGACGAATGAAGCCATATCTTGAAGAATATTTTGGGGTGCACTCATTAAACTTGTGCCAGAGTCTAGAAGTGCTGCTGTCTTAGTCGTAGTCACAGTTTTTTGTTTACACTTTTTAGCGCTTCTAATACCAAGTCCCTGCAATGTGATTGCTAATGTCGCTGGCTTATCAACTATGTTTGGATACTGGTTAACCATCGGAAAGGTGTACATGTCTCCAGCAAACTTTGTTCTATCAGTTGCTCCAAATACTATGGAACCTGAATTCGAATTCAAGTGCAACGAATAGGCAACAGTGTTGATTAGCCCTTCATTCTTCAAGACTTGTGGAAAGTTGGGATAGAAATCACCGGGTGCGTCACTATAGCCACGGACCGATTCTAAGCTCTGGAAACCAATGCCAAGAACACCTCCTGCCGGAGTTGAGGCAACATCAGCAACCCCAAACTGTAAATTTGAAATATCTCTGCCGTTCAATACTAATCTTTCCCTGCACCAATATCCATCGGCAAAAGAGCCATCGGAGTAATTTGTATAGAATCTACCTATATCAAGTTTCTGAATGCTCGATGATACATTGGCATCATAAGTGCCACTTAATTGACAGTCGATGGATGGAGATATTTCTCCACCATTATAACTTTTATTAGAATAGGTAGCAGTACCTTTTTCAGGTAAACAGTATGGATTTACTGAGCTCATCACCCACATATCGGACGAACCGGTATCAAACAGTACTGTTATCTCTTGAACAGGCGTTCCAATATCTAGGGTAGCGGCATAGAACAGATCCTGTTCGTACCTCAAATCGATTTCGAGTCCAGATCCAGACCTTTTACGCAACGCATTACGAAATGGATTTTCCACTCTTGTTATGGGGATTTCTAGTGAGTCTAACTTATTAGCTGGCGTAATTACTCCTGTTGGAAATGCTCTGACATGAGAGGATATATACCAAGTCATAAGGTATAGACTTAAAAAACTCACCGGAAATGCCATTATTCTTAGGCGCAAAGTTGCCGCTTTGAACGACTATATGCTATTTGAGCTACATTCCATCGAAAATAAACTCGACATCAACTACGCTCAAACTGGCTCCTATAAATACTTCCGTTTGAGAGGAAATACAGGTGTCGAATGAAACCGAAATAACAGCTACTGTCAATTGTTTCGAACATCCGTTTTGCTTATTATCCTTACCATTACACGAACTGAAAAGGGTAATTACAAGATCTTCCACAACTGAGTGAAACGAGTGACAAAATATGAGTTGCTATAGATGAGGTACCTTTATATCTGTTTATAGATGTGGCTTAACATTCTTTATCTTAATTTGTCAAGCTTTCTCAAATAGGTTTGGATTTCTTTAATGACGGCTTTTCTTCTCTCCTTGAGCTTGATTTTTCTCTCTCCCTGTAGATTTGCCAAATCAATGCCATCCAACTCAATCAGCAGTTTGAGAAGCATTTCATTGTAATAATTTCGTTGATAGATTTTTTTCTCATCATTTTTATCGAAGGATTCAAATAATTGATCAACACCATTTTTGTATTCATTGTTAAACCTCAACCAAACACTCTCGATCTGCTCTTCAAAACTCAATGAATGCACCTTATTTTGTTCCTGCTTGGACTGCTTCTTTGTCTTTTTCTTTTCAGTTTTCTTGGCACTTAATCCTGCACTTCTCCAAAGCATTGCTGAGACTACGATTGCAGACGCACCTGTCAGCAACAGCGCATTGGACAGAACTCCATTGTCATTGTCTAAGACATAAGTTTCCACAAGTGGCTTTATATTTGCCCTATAATAGCTGCTTGCCCACTCCATTAATCTTGTATTTTATGGTATTTAGTGTGATGTTGTTGCATCAATATTCAGTTTTACAGTTTTTCGAGAATTCTGTCTAATGTACATATCGGTGTTTTGAAAGTGCAAAAATGGAACACAAAAATTGTTACCACAGAGCACAACCGTGATGCAAGTCCTTCTTACCGTTACTCGTTTGATTGCAAATGCCTAAGTCCAATGAATAAGAAGATATAAGGGCCGCAGTTAGACGAAACCTATCAAGCGACATATCGGCGACGCACTAGATGAAACATGACGCATGGAAATGTTTTCCCTGTAAAAAACTAAATGTCAGTAGCTGGATGGTATAACAGAGTAGCTAAATACTGGCAATTGAAGCCAGCTTAAGGCTGGCGATAACAGGATGAAATTCAAGCCCTGGCATCTCATAACAGTGCAAGCCGTATTTTACGACGCGCGCTATATCAAGGGTTTTTAAGGTTAAAAGGTGAAATGGTTATGTCCTTGAATAGCGGTATTTTACAAGGTGCAGTACAGCGGATCAAATATTAGCTAGAGCGTTTTGTAGTGCACTTACAGAGAGTGATAGTTGCTCGTATCTAAAAACATCAATGCCTGCCTCGATGAGATATGAAGAGCTTCAAAAGTTGATTAACATTTTGATAGGTGATCAGCTAGCTAAGGTCGACTTGCTAACCAATTCCGATACGAAGATCTTAGCAGAGCTATTAGATTTTGGAGCTAGCTCATCTCTACAAGATATGAAACTAGATATTCTGTTCATTCTGTTAAACCTGGAGGAAACTATTAGAAATCAGCTGGGCGAACTGTATATTAGTACTGTCGAAAAAGTCTATGAGAAGAGTAGTTTTCTTTTGAATTTCGCTCAAAACGATCCGTTCAAAAATTACAAGTACATGCGACTCATCAACCTTTGTGTTGAGTATTGTCCACTCATCAACTACCCCCATTTCAACGAGATACAGGCAAATCTAGTTAAAATGTTGAGAACACTCGCGTATGAGCGTGAGATGTATGATAATGTGAGTTATTTGAAGACAGTTATCGAGATGTTCAAGTTTTTGCTTCATTTTGAGTCTGCGAATAGAATCTCCATCGAGCTTTCAAGTCCATTGGAAGATATGCTTTTAACGATTGTTGACAAATATGCATTGAATTTGAATTTCAAATATACTACCTGTTCCAAGACTTCGAAATCCTCTTCGGTATCTGTTAAATACAGCCTTCTAGAAAATGAAATCTCAGAGACAAACGCATGTATTCCCAATCCTGTCCACGTTAAGAATTCCTTAGATAGTTCATTACTTTCGCTAGCACTTACCTTATATCCTAGCGCGTATCATTCCCAATCATTATATACCAGGAATAATAAATCTCTATGGGATAACGTTGATTTCAATTTCTTCATCGCAAGTTTACTGAAGAGCAGTGACATTACTTTAAGATGTGCTGTACTTACGTATCTGATATGCCCTTATTTGGAACAGGAAAATAAATGGCAGGATAAGAAATGGTTACAGCTTTATCTCCCCTATTTAGTTGATACCCTCAATTTCTCGAATATCCCTTGGTGGTTTGATCCATTTGAAAATTTGATACTTTTGATTGATCTATATCATAAACACGAACCCCTAAACAATCCTGTGATTACGTTTTTAACCAAGACAAACGTCATGTATGGGCTACTTACGCTGTTCGCACAGTGTCTTTCATTGAAAACACAAAGCAGATCATCCATGAATTGTACTACAAAGTTCATTCGTTTATGTGCATCTTTTGCTGCATATGATGAGCTGTACAGAACTCTTTTGTTGGAGCAAAAATTTTTGCTTCATCATCTTGAGTTTGGTTTAGAGTCTCATCTTAAACTTTTGAAACAATTCTTGGCGTACAGAGATAAAATAATAGAACTAGAAGGACCCGGGGTACTAAACTTGCCACCAATATATGATAAGGAAACTGTAATGGCATGGTTGCTGCTGCTTAAATCGTTTTCAAGAAGTGTAAGTGCCTTGCGAACATCACTAAAAAGTAATAAATTGGCTGAGTTATTGTTAGAGCTATTACGGGTGACTTACGATATTACTCAGGATTGTGATTTCGCCGGAAATGATTTCTTGAAGGCAGAGATAGACATAATGGGAGTGAACCTGGGTTGTATTTGTAATTTTGTTGTTGAATTTTCCAATTTACAGTCATTCATGCTGAAAAATGGCATTGTTAAAATAACAGGTGAAATTCTGAACGATCCTTTGTTTAATTCGAAGAGGAGATGGAAAACTTCCCGCTACAACGATTCATTCGACAGAGACAGCATTGACTCTGTCAAAACAAATGCTCTTTGGGTGCTCCGCCATCTTATGTACAACTGTCAAAACTCCGAAAAGTTGGAACTGCTTTCTGAAGTTCCAATGTCTACGATATTAGAGTTTATCAATGATCCAAGCTGGTCGGTTCAAGAGCAATGCTTCCAACTAATACGAAATTTAACCTGTAATTCAAGAAAAGTCGTTAATATTCTCCTGGAGAACTTTCAAAATATTGATTACAAAAACGATCGAAATACAGGATCAGGATCAAAATTAGTAACAGGTTCAACATATCTATTCGAGTACTTAGCGAGAAAAATGCTGCTACTCAATCCAAGCGATAGTATCCAAAAGAAAACCTTGGAAGGTGTGCTGTACATCATCGTCAATTTGGCCGCTGTAAACGAAAACAAGAAGGAACTTGTGATTGAACAGGCAGAAATATTGAGTATAATTCGCGATATTCTTTCAGAATCACCTCAAAATCTCGGTCATTATAGTAATGACAGCAAACTAAAATTGGCCTGTCTTTGGGTTTTGAACAATCTCCTCTGGGATTCAACAATCTCTAGGTACACACACTATTCCCTCGAAGGTTATGCTCCATCACCTCACGAAGAAGGCCCTAAGCAAGGCAATTCCACTTGGGTATACGGCAACAGCAATGCACCGACACATTCTAATGCGGAAGAATTCGAAGATGAATCAGAGTATGACTCTGACACCAAAGACGACGATAATGATTCAGAAAATGTTGAGGAAGAATTTGTCCACGGGCCAGGCGTGGGAGCAGACTCTGCCATCCACACCAACAGAGCGACAGTCGAAAGATGTAAAAAGCTCGTCGATATGGGTATTTACGATCTGGTGAAACAGAATAAAGATGAAGACTCCCTCTCAGTCAGAGAAAAGGCGAAAACTTTACAATACCACATGGATCTCCTCCTAAAGGGGTCCATTTGATGAAGGACTGTTCAACTGTTGAGCACTCCTTTGGCTTTACGTTGATTCCTCGTTGATTTCTCGTTTATCGTTTACGACCTACCAACCGAAAGTCCTGGCATTTCACGTGGCTGCTTTATATTCAACATCCCACAGTTGTGGCAATAAGCGCACGAGCGTCGACATGCGAAAATATATACTTATATAAATCGTTTTGCACTGTAATGAAGATATATGAATTAAACGGAGACGCAATCGATAACAAAACCCTTCAGGACAGGAATTTGGTCGCTTGAATCATGTCAATGTATTCAACCAATCCGTTTGGTGTTCCATCGGATCCAAAGAAATTGCCTTCTTATGCAACTCCGGTATCATCGATTTCTTCAGTTTTATACAACAACTTGAAGACAATCTTCACATATAAAACTTTTTCTGAGCCAGATTTATTGGACTCATGCTTGAAACAATGGTCGTCCAGAGGTGTTAACAGTGTTTTTTTTCGCGAATTGGATGTTAGGACTGGAGCAGGATTAGCACCATTGGGTTTTAGTCATGGGTCATCTGCTGTTACTGGTATTGTCGCTCCTGGGTACGCACTACCATATTTTGTGAATTCTTTCCATGAGACTACTTCTCCTAAAGATAAATTTGTGTTTAGCGTTTCTTCTTTGAACTATGACGAGGAATCTGGTGCGATTGTCAGCGACTACGTGACACCATTGCAGGCAGCTTCGCGTCTAAACTTTACTGTAGTTACTCCTGTTTCTGCAAGTGAAGTTCAGGCTGTGACACTTTTATCTCTAGCCATTGCTAGATTCAGCCGCAGCAAGGCTGCCGTGAATCTGTATGAGGGCAGTTATGCAAAATCTGTTGCTGAAATCAGGGAAAAAATTTCACAAGATGGATTATTTGACAAGTTGGAGAAAGCACTTCCTTTAACAGCATCTTTTGAAGATGTATTGGACAAATTCAACGAATTTACAAATTTGAAGCTACATAACTTCCAGTATACAGGTGCTAGCGACGCAGAAACTGTATTTGTAACTTACGGTTCACTAGAATCCCAGCTATTCCATGACGCTTTGGTAGGTAATGACTCTAAATCTGCATTGATAGCTGTTCGTGTTCCATTGCCTTTTGATCTGGAAAGGTTTGTTGCCCAAATTCCTTCCACTGCTAGAAAAATTGTAGTCATTGGCCAATCTTTGGATGGAAATTCAGCAACATATTTAAGGAGTCAAGTTTCAGCCGCTTTGTTCTATCATCGTCGCAGAAATGTTTCTGTCTCTGAGTATATTTACCAGACAAATTTTGTTTGGTCTCCAACTGCAGTTGAACAAGTTATTTCCACCTTCATTCCTGAATTTGTTTCCTCTACCATTAATGCCACTTCAAAGGGCTTCACTTTTTGGGCTTCAGATAAGAGCTCTGTTGTCGATTTATCTTCAAGGTTAGTACATGCACTATCTTTGGTTGATGGTCAAACCATTACTTTAAGATCTATATTTGACAATATCGCTAATGCGGGAACTTTTCAATCTCAATTTACCACAGGACCTGTATCAGAAAACCTTACCATATCTAACATTGACAATGCTGATGTTGCATTCGTAGAAAATGTCGCTTTGTTGGATACTTTAGATGTCACCGCCACTGTCAAAAATAATGGTACTATTCTTGTTATTTCAAGAAAATCTTTGAAGGAACTTGACCAATTGAAGGGTGAGACATACGTGAAAGATCTTGGAATTAATGAGAAATTTTTTGTTTCTGCTGCTGAAAAAAATATAAAAGTGGTTATTATTGATGCGCACAGCATCGGCGACAAAGAGGAAACGAAGGGTCACACACTATCTTTTGTCTCTCAAGCAGTTTTTTGGAAGTACGCATTTGGTTATGATGTGGCAGAAAGTGTTCGTCGTATTTGGAGTTCTGCTGGCCCTGATATCGAATTATTAGCTGCAGTTTTGTCTGATATTATAACCACCGCTTTTGAAGATGGTGTCAAAGAGGTTCCAAGCGGTGCTTTAAAGAGCATTGTGGAGGATTTCTCCAAGAAGGAATCAACTGATACTGAGTGTCTACCCATCTACGTCACCGAAACATCTTTCACCCCAAACCAAAGCAAAATTGAGGAGATCGCAGAAGTTGAGACCGGGAAAATCTCTGATGTTACAAGAAAGCTTGTATTTAAAGAAGCATATGGAGTTGAAAACGTCTTGAGACCAGATCTGCCTGTTAAAAATTTTGTAGTCAAGGTAAAGGAGAACAGACGTGTTACTCCATCTGATTATGACAGATACATCTTCCATATTGAATTTGATATTAGCGGTGCCGGTTTGAAGTACGGTATTGGTGAGGCTCTTGGTGTTCATGCAAGGAACAATGTAGATATGGTGACAGAATTTTTACGTTCATACGGCCTGGATGAAAATCAAACTGTACTTGTGCCTAACAAGGATGATTCCAATTTACTGGAGTCGAGAACTGTGCTTCAGGCCTTTACAGATAACCTGGACATCTTTGGTAAACCACCTAAGAAATTTTACGAATCATTAGTGGAGTTTGCAACTAACGAAGATGAGAAGTTAGCATTGGAAAACTTGATCTCACCAGCCGGTTCGGTAGACCTCAAAAGATATCAAGATGTTGAGTATTACACTTATGCTGACATATTTGAGAAATTTCCTTCCGCAAGACCAAGTGTTGAACATCTTGTCAGTATGATAGCGCCATTGAAAAGGAGAGAATATTCTATAGCATCTTCTCAAAAGGTTCATGAAAATGAGGTTCACTTGCTAATTGTTGTTGTTGACTGGGTTGATGCGAAGGGCAGAAAAAGATTTGGCCAAGCTTCCAAATTCTTATCTGAGTTGCAGGTAGGATCTGAGGTTGTTGTTAGTGTCAAACCTTCTGTTATGAAACTTCCACCTAATCCAAAGCAGCCGGTTATTATGAGTGGCCTTGGTACTGGTTTGGCACCCTTCAAAGCTATCGTTGAGGAAAAAATGTGGCAAAAAGAACAAGGACATGAAATTGGTGAGGTTTATCTTTTCTTGGGTTCAAGACACAAGAGAGAGGAGTATTTGTATGGTGAACTATGGGAAGCCTATAAGGATGCAGGTATTATTACTCACATTGGTGCAGCATTCTCCAGAGATCAACCTGAAAAGATATATATTCAGGACCGTATTAAGGAAGCTTTGGTTCAATTGAAACCTGCGATGATCGATAAGGTTGGCTCTTTCTATTTGTGTGGACCAACTTGGCCTGTTCCTGATATTACTCATGCCCTTCAAGAAATTATTTCGGCTGACGCAGCAGAGAAAGGTGTTAAGGTTGACTTAAATGCAGCTATCGAAGATTTGAAAGAAGCTTCCAGATATATTCTGGAAGTTTATTAGTGCTAGAGAGTTTTGATAAATATTGTAGATACTTGCCATTAATACAATACCTACATTACACTGACGACAGATGTCCCATCTTGAAACCTAGTTCGGAATATTCTATTTGCATTTGTGAACATACCTTCCTTCAGTGATACAACAATAAATTGGGCTCCTTTGAATCTTGTTTTTATCAAATGTCCTATATTTTGAGTATGGCTTAAATCCAGAGCAGCATCAACTTCGTCCAATATATACATTGGTGCCGGTCTAAACTGGAGAAGTGCCATGATCAATGATAGTGCAATTAAAGATCTTTGGCCACCAGATAGCTCAACTAGACTGTCCTTCCATAAATTTCCCAATTTAACTTTTACTTCCAATCCCTCAGTTACCTCTTTCCCCTCCAAAGGTACCAACTTCGCAAATGAGTTGGGTAGTAAATCAGCAAAGACGCTTCCAAAATCTTTTGTCACTTTCTTCCATGTTTTAATCAAAGTCTCTTTCTTGTATTCATTCAACTTTTCGATTGTCTCTTGAATTTTGACCTTATCCTTTTCTATAGTTTTTATCATGGTCTTCAATGCAAACTCTTTCTTTTCAACGTTCTCGATCATGCTCATGATGTTGGGATTCACCTTTCGTCTCATGTCTTGGAACTTTTCTTGAAGGTGACAAACACGCTGCCTATATTGTTGTAAGTCCAATCCATCATTTTGTTGAACGATACTTGCAACTACAGCATGATCTTCAAGCCAGTCATGAGAACTTAGAAGATGAGACATTTTTTGTTCGAGACTTTCTGTAATGCTTTTGGATTTATTGGAGTCATTCTTTAACGTCTGCAGCTCCAGTTCACATTTGGATCGTGACTCTGACTTTTGTTTTATAATTTCGTTAAGCTCCTTGAGTTCTTCATTTATCTCTACAAGACGCCTTTCCTCCTCGATTAGATGAGCTTCATTGATTTTGAAGCTCTCTTCAAGACACTTGAGATCTTTTTCGATATGCAACTTTTCAGTTTCGTGCGCTTGAACACTATCAAATAGAGATTTTTTTGATTCTTCTTCGGACGCAATGTCTGCTGCAAATTGTTCAGTCTCCAATTGGAGCGTTTGATGTCGATCATATTTCAATTCTGTCTCCTCCTCTAAAAATTTGATTTTAACAGCTAGTTTTTCTATTTCCTGCTTTAATTGCTTTAGTTTCAATCCTTTATCACTACTGAATTCTTTGATGTCCTTCTGAATTGTATCAATTTGGGCCTCACGCTCAATAACAAATGCTGCTTTCCTCTCTATTTCTTTTTCACACCCTTCAATTTCTTTTACAATTCCTTCATCCCTTTTTATGAATTGAATACCCTTGTTATTCTCAGCATTCCTTCTAGCTAATGTCACCTTGTGGGTAGCCATGTTCAAACTGTTTTGTAAATTTTTGCTCTTCTGTAATACGTCTTCCTGTTCCGTAAGCTCTCGTTGAATAGCTTCTAGCTTACTTTCCAATTCTGTTATTCTTTTTTTGGCAGTATTGTATTTCTGAATGTCTATCAAAATTGAGTTTTTATTATTTCTGCTCCCACCAGATAATGTGCCTTCGGGATCATAAACATCACCATCCGAAGTTATACTTCTTACTCGGATTTGAGGGTGAAATGTCACTCTTTTTGCTGTGTCTGCGTCTTTACAAATAAGACTGCTGCCAAAAATAAATTGCATTGCCTTCGATACTCCGGAGTCATAAGCAATCAAATTTAGAGCGAGTTCCACTTTTTCTGGGGCTATTTGTCTGGCCAATCGAAGAACATCATTATTTAAAGTTCTTGCAAAGATTCTATTCAAAGGAATAATTGTCACTCGCTTTCGCAGTCTTCCTTTTTCAAGAAGTTCCGATGCTGTTTTCTCATTATCCACCACGACGTTGAAAAGTCGCCCTCCGGCGCATACCTGCAACGCCGTTGCACTCTCATAATTGTTTTCCGGAAGATCAAATAGCTGAGCTGCAACTCCCTTGACAGAATTGCAATCGAATGATGCATATGGTTTTGAGTATGAGAAATCGACGTTAGCAACTCTTCTTTCAAGGTATGCACTCTCGTTGTTCAAAGCATAAATCTCCTGCTTTATCCTACTTTCATTCGCTTTCAATTCTTCCACTAGCCTGGGGTTGTAGCCCGATTTCGACAACTCATTTGATAAGGCATCACATTCTTGTTGATATTCTTTAACACGTTGCAGATTGAATTCATTCTCTTTTATGGCATCTGTAAGTTTAGGTTGATTGGCTGCATGCTCCTTCTGCAGATGATCAATTTTCATTTTCAGCTTTTTAATAGCAATTTCAGCTTCATTTCGTAGCTGTTTGGCAGAGATCAACTGTTCATTATAACCACCAGCAGTAGTGCCTGAAGAGGATATACCCGTTTCTAACGTCGACAATAGCTCTTCTTTGCCTTTGTGAGCCTCTTTGAGATCATTCAAAGTACCACTTAGCTCTTTATACTCCTTTTCAACCTGTTTGAAATCTTGAGTTCTGGTTGAAAGTTTTACTTCATTTTCATTCTTGGATGTTTCCAAATAATTCAGTTTTTGTTTTGTGTCGTCAAAGTTTTCCATACATATAGCTAGGGATGCCTTTTTTCTTGAGATTTCACTTAGAAGATCGCTTTTTTTTTGTTCGAATTGGGCTAACTTTCCGTCCTTATTGACTTCCCGTTGTTGCGCAGCTTTTGTATCTTTCATGTCCTGATTTAGACTAACCAATTCATTATTAATTTTCTCAATCATTTCACCAAGCTCTTTGGACCTGATGTTTGACATTTCCAGGGTATCTTTAAGGTTTTTACTCCTATTGTTCATGTAATAATAGTCGAATGCATTTACTATCCTTTCAGTTTTTTCCAAGTCTGTTTGAGTCTCTTGAAAATCTAGGAAGATTCGCTTTTCATTTCGCAGCTTTTCAAGTTTAGGTTCGATCTCTTCCTTTAGTAGTGTTCTGTTCTCTTGTAGCTTTCCTTCTTTTTTAGCCATAGTACGTTCAGCTTTTTCCTTTCTGTCTTCGAACATTTTGGTACCTGCTGCTTCCTCTATCAAAGATAGAATTTCTGTTGGTTTCATATTCAGAACTTTTGTAATTTTACCTTGCATTATGAGGAAATTCGGATTATTGATGTTCAACTGTACTGATTGAAAAAGTTGCAAAACTGATTGCTGTGGTGCTCTATGCCCATTTATCAGATATTTTGATGTTCCGCCAAGTACTATTTGTCTCGTTACCGATATTTTAGGAGAATTTGTAAACCCTATAGGGCAATTCGATTTATCTGAATTGTCAAATACTATTGTAACACTTGCCTTCGTAATCCCGGCTTGACCTCTCTTATAGATCAGATCTTGCAAAGAAGAGGCTCTCACTGTTGCCATAGATGAAATTCCAAGGACAAAACATATCGCATCCAAAATGTTGGACTTTCCGGAACCGTTCAGACCTGTTATTGAATTGAATTGTGGATCCCAATCTGATATGACGGTCCTTGTTGCATATGACTTGAAACCATCAATAATCAGCTCCTCAATTTTCATGATGTAAATCTACAGAGTGATTGGAAGGACCTAATGGGTCTTTCAAAATAGCTACTGATATGTTTGGACTGAGTTGCCTTGTGATAGATTCATTATTCACCTATTTGATTCAAGTTGTTGTGACGCGATGCTATTTTACCGGGTAACATTTTAGATGCGCTCAACTATTGTAAGCTTGAAGACAGATTGACCAGTCATAGTACGAAACCAAGTCGGTAGGGCACTTGGAGCGCAAGTATTCAGGAACCACTCCAGAGAAAATTGCAAGAGTCGAAATTTAGTCGATTCGATTAATTTTAAATTAAAAAACCATTTAGATACAAAATGACAGTGTGACAAAAAATCATATATTTTATATAATTTAATCTTGAGTCTTTTGAGAACCACGTAGCAAACCAGTTCTTCTGGCAGCGATCAAACCAGCCTTTTGACCAGAAACAGCACCTCTAGAAATGGTAGAAGCCTTACCAATATGTTGATGGTTACCACCACCGTGAGGGTGATCAACTGGATTCATGGCAACACCACGGGTCTTTGGCCAAGAGTTTCTCTTAACCTTGTACTTGTGGAAAGCACGACCGGCCTTCAACAATGGCTTGTCAACTCTACCACCACCGGCAACAACACCGACAACACCTCTGGCATCAGAGGAGATGATTTTCTTGGAGCCAGAAGGTAATCTAACTCTGGTTTTGTTCTCATCTGGGTTATGACCAATGATGATAACATAGTTACCGGAAGCTCTAGCAAGAGCACCTCTGTCACCTGGTTTCTCTTCAACGTTAGAAACAATAGTACCTTCTGGTAGAGAACCCAAAGGCAAAACGTTACCGACATTCAAAGAAGCCTTCTTACCGGCGTAGATAAATTGACCAGTGTGTAGACCTTCGTTGGCGATGAAGATTTCTTCACGTAACTTATATCTGTATGGGTCACGGAAAACAACCTTAGCCAATGGAGCACCTCTACCAGCATCGTGAATGATTTGCTTCACAACACCACGAATGTAACCATGACGTTCAGCGTAATCCAAAGTTCTCAATTTGGCAGCACCTTCTCTCAATCTGGTGTGGGAGGTGAAGATGGAACCAGCACCCTTTCTTTGGTTACGAATAACTCTACCTGTTAAAAAACAAATGATGTTCACAGTTAGTAAAAATGGTTCACATTGGATATAATCTGATTTGGTCTAAACTGGGTTGAGTGTCTAAAAAGCGTATCATTTATGGAATCTTATGCTCATCTTCCTCCTTCTCCGCCTTGCAATGACAGTTTGTTGCATTCTCAGTTTTAATTTGCCAGATTGTGACAGCTACATAACACTTTTCAATTACATTGGTAAACGTAGGTTGCAAGTCATTCTCCATTTTGGTAATATTTGCTTCATCTCTCACGCATATTTTTTCACTTGTTTAACTCCAATATTATTCTACTCATGTCGGTAACATACCCATTGCTTCTTGATCTTGTGGTTTCTTGTCGTACTAAGTAAATAACTTAAAATTCAAGTCTTCAATCAGAATATAGTTTGCTTAATATTATTTTCACTAGCCTTCCAGAATTGAACAATTCCTCACAAGCAGTTACCTCCGAGTGCACCATAGTCAGCCTGCACTCTAACTCAGCTGCTCGAAGCAGCGGAACAGAGATGTTGAAAGGGAACGCAGGGCAGAGCCTAGCCGAGTGACTCCCACTGGAAGGACAGCCCTCAGTCCGTGTAGCAGGGAAGCCTGGAAGGAGACTTCAGAACAAGCTGCCTTTCCAAGCACGTCTGGAAGGGAACAGGTGGGCTGGAGACCTCCTCGCATTTACGCCAGCTCAAGCTGAAGCAACTCCTTCCAGGCGCAGGAGTTTGCTCCCCTCTCCAGTCGCTTCCAGTGCAGTGCTGGAAAAAGAACGTCACATCTCGCGATGTCGCATTGGAGTTGAAACTTTGGTTTTAGATGGTGTACGGATGTGCAGTCCACCTCCTTAAAAGCGGTGTGGGTTTTCATTTTGTGTGATAGTCATTCAAAACTGGAAAAACATTCTCGTTTTCCGAATTAAGAATATCTGTCATGCAATATACAAAAGAATAATATATCTCTAGCTTGATCTACTTTAATCTATCAGCTTCAACAGCTTTTTTTGCTAGCTCGGCACGCTACTCATCAAGAATGAATGGCATCCGCTTTCTTTTCAGGTACAATATGAGCGGTAGTGCCCTCACTACTCCCTTGTATTTCTGATTGCTCAGTATTTCCTTCTGGTTGATTCGCTTCATCGGATGCATTGGATCCAGATGGTTCGCTTGGTTCACCTGGCTCTCTTATATCTTCCACTTCAAAAACAACGCAATTGCTCTCTTCCATGTTTTTCTTTTCAGCAGCCATTCTTTTCATTTCATGGATCTTTTTGGTTATGGCTGGTTTAACAATCTGCTTTTTACCCATCAGTTTTTTCCTGTCTGTTCTTTCTATTACAGTATTCATCTTTTCCGGGGTTTTCAAACGGACTAGTGCCGCGATGAAATGACGTCTAAATCTCAAATGCCTTGATTTCGTAGATCTTGTTCTAAAGATCCATATTTCTTGAGGTTTAAATTCTTTAAAATGCTCACGCAATTCAACATCTGTGCAGCCCTTTGGTAAATAACCGAGATAAACAGTATCCTCCGACAATTCTGCTTCTGGCTCTTCAGCGGGTTCATTATTTTGTCCTTCAATCTCAGCAGCGGACTCGTGTACTTCTGCATTGAGCTCTTGAACTACTTCTTCCTGCACTAAAGGATCGGGTTCCTCGCAACTGGGCTCTGTTGTGATCTCTGCTGCGGGTTCTACTGCGGGTTCAATTTTGTAGTGCTTTTTGAGATGTCTTAATTTACATAAAGTTTTCGATTTGCTCATCTTTCTTGTGACATGTTCTGGAGAATAAGGGACATACGGTTTCAGTTTTAGGTCTCTGCCTTTAAATTCTTTGCCATTCAATTGATCAATTGCTCTCTTTAGCAACTCACTCGATTCGAATTCGGCGTAGGCTATACCCAATGGACGGACTTGGTTACTACGAAACCCGCGGATCGTTTGGCTTGGAATCAGCACGGAAACGACACTATACTGTCTTAAATAGTCGGACAGTTCTGCTTCTGTGGTGGAAAAGTTCAAATTTGAAATATACAATCTTGTGATTTCAATACTGCTGGATGACATTTTTATATCCAGACTGCCATATACTCTTTCCTTGGTTATCTGATAGCTCTGATTATTTGGCATAATCTTTGATAAAACATATTTATACTTTTCTTCTTACCATTCATCTCCGTGCCAATTCAATTTACTGACGCAGTGCGTCCATGCCACAAAAATGCGAACTCGCGCCGCCTGAAGACAGTTAGTTAATTGGGCTCGACGGGTTGAATGAATCAAATGAATCAACTACTAGGTAAAATTAAAGAAACCGTATGTAAGAATGATATACATAAACCAAAAATAAAAGAGTTTTTATGCTAAAAATTCTTTTTATGATGAGTTAATTTTAACTTAGAATTTAAGCTTTAGCCTTACGTTCAGCAGCCAAGACTCTAGCGGTACCGTGTAAAGCATGTCTGTGGTTTCTTCTGAATTTTGGATCAACACCCTTCAAAGATGGGTACTTGTGGGTCTTTGGCTTCTTGATACCATTTCTGTGAGCCTTTCTCGTTTGGTTATGAGCTGTATGGTTCTTAGACTTAGACATTCTGTGGAATATAAGCAATTTGCATTGTTAGTAAAACATTCCCACTCGAGGAGATATTAGGCAGAGAAGAGCACGGGTCAGTTGGATCGCATCAAATCAAATTCACGTATGTACCGAGTGTTTGCACCTCGCGTGCTCGCCACGGACCTCATTGTTTCAGAGCTATTCCCATGTGAACTGCCATCATATAAATGGTCTCTTTCTAGCTGGCCGCACAGGTATCTTTCGTACATCGAAGAGTGCTATACAACTGGGCATTCATCTCTCTCTCGTCTCTCACTTGTTATCGTTAGTGTAACGTACTTTTATCTTAGATTGTTGACGCTTCTGTTAAAAAGTGCAACCGAAACTCACAATATGTATAATATACCACTATTAACAGTTACTGAGTTGAAAAGTTCTCTTTGCGAACGTACTAGTTTCCACCAAACCATTAGTTTTCCAGACAGAATCGCACGTCAACAGGAGATGAAAAAAAAAGAATATTGTCTCTCTGTACGAACGTCAAATCCCGCTCTAAACCGTCCAAATACCTCATCTTCTACGAGCAGTCTGCGATCTTTCTCTCACATCGCCTGAAAGACTTTCGCAGCTCTATCTCATTCTCGAACCGTGGAATATACGGGTGATGAAAAGGATTTTTAAAGTGTCATGGTGCAGAGGTGTATCTGAAAAGTGCATGTGGTGGTGAACGGATGTTATAGGAATAGGGCAGTCACATGTAACTTCATCAGAAATACTAATACGAAAATTCATATAACATCATTTAAATATTGATCATATTTACTGACATCTCTCGATGTGAAGAAACTGAAGAGGATGCCGTTCTTTCTTTACTGCCGTTGTGTTTTTTTTTTCGGACAAAATAAATGACACTTATGTTTGGGCTTGTTTTCACTTCTTGAATAATCATTCACGGACTATAATAGGGAAAGAAAGAATTCACATACGTATATGCTGCTTTAAAGAATAAATAGAGATTTAACATAATAAGGTTTAATAGTGGAATTTTGTACTTTGATTTCCAAGTGTTGCGTTGTTCATGCGGTCATATGACTACCATACGTCTATTTTTACAATGATCATTCTTGATTTCCTATGCACACGTTAAATAATGTTATTGTAGTCGCTTTATCGGGGCGGGTTACGGCTGCAATTGCCTCACTTCAGCTGGTTGAACAATCTAGGAGCTGCACAACTGTCCAAATAGTGTTGCAGGTGGAAGAATTCCTCGACACAATCTTCCTTATGTTCTTGTTCTTCGTAGCCTGGCTCTTGAGAGGCCTTTAGGACTCTCTCACTACACTCTTGTAGATGATGAACAAGTGTTTTACCCTCTGGTGTGTTTTGACATTCTTCTTTTAAGGTATCTAATTGATCAGTAGCTTCCTCGTCTTCATCATCTTCGTCCTCGTCTTCATTGTCGTCTTCGTCCTCGTCTTCACCTTCGTCATCTCCAGCTTCGGTTTCCTGTAATTTGCAGAGACGCAATCCGGTGTTAGTAAAACTGTTCCACATTCATATTATGATAGGGGCTTTATGACTTCTATAACATACTTCTATGTCATCTTCAGCTTTTGCAACTGTTGGTACGATGGTGTCCTTCAACTCTGCTAGTAAATCTGTGATAGAGCTAATCATTGTTCAGTTGATTCCCTGCTTTGGCCCACTTTGCAAGATCTCAGTCGTAACGTATTTTTAATACGATATATTACTGCTTTCGATTTGTTAATATATTTTAATATATGTGATATCAGCTCAAGCTCGGATTATTCGAATTTGAATTATATCGGGACAGCATAAGAAAGGCAGTTTAGTTTAGCGAAAGTTGATTTCCTGCGATTTAATTGGTCGTTTTAGGTGATTTGATCCCACGTGATATTCACGTTCCCACCCTATTTAGTTCCGTTCAAATTATAACATCAAATAATAATTATATATAGGTATACTTATATATAAATGCATATGAACCGGAATGCAATTGTCGGTCTCTCTTAAGATGTGGAGGAATTTTTTTCCGCTTCCAAAAGTTGTCTTATAAAACTGCAAGCCAATTCCACTGTTGTTGCCTTCGAAGGAATTGTAATCGACTCCTTTAAATTCAATGGTAATAATGAATCAAGATCATTTAGTGCAACATTAAGCCTGTTTCTGCGACCTTGCTCGGCAGCCTTGTGGACTTCTTTCTTTAATTGATCGCCGTCATCGCTGCTTCCGCCGCCTCCATTTATCGATGACGAAACACTTGCCTTTCTCTTCGATCTAGACGTTCTCCGTTGTTTTTCAGGAGCAACCATTGTTTGGGCTATCGTGGATGTCGATGGAGTAGGTTGTTCATCTATCACCTTGACTTTGCTTCCATTTCTTGATAAGGGAATCGATGGTTTGGGTTTGATTACAGGTGATTCCGTAGCTCTTATAACATGGGCCCCATTTAGGCTACTATTATTGCTGTTAGCATTGCTGCTATTGGGGTTACTGTGGTGCTTGTGAGTGTGGTTGTGATTCTCCTCATTATTATTATTACTGTTATTGTTATTGTTATTGTTATTGTTATTATCACCATCATTATTACTACTATTATTACTGTTCCTGTCATTAGTGTAGCTCTTATTGCTGTCATTACTATTAGCATTGGTACTATATTCGCCAATATTATTCTTCGTAAAATCATGCGGACTCATTGAATGATCAATTCTTGAAGCACTAATCGTATTTGAAGGTAATATAACCTTTGGATAGTTCATAAGTGTTGCAGGGGTCATTCTTGATTCTGGCGATGATGACATTCTTCCAGAAGAAGATTGCGGAGTTTCACCATCTGTAGTTACATTATTTGCAATATTGTGATGATCCACTTCGATGCTACTTTCGGGTAATCTGAATATAAGATCATCCCAAGAATTACCGTTTGCATTTGACGTAATCGGGGAAGCTTTTGAATGTCGTTTTGAACTTGATGATGGATTTGCGCTCAACCTCGGGCTATTTTTAGCCACTTTTGTCGTTGATGATGAAGAAGATGAATTCGTTGAGTTTGATGGAGTTCTTCTTTTATTTGATCGCGTTGTTTTCTTCCTCATAGATGCTGAGCTCAAGGTGGATTCCGGTAATGCAAAATTGATCCTTTGAGCATTATCTATGGCTGTCAATGCTGGTGAACTCAGGGGAGAAAACTGACTCTGCGAAGCCAGGGTCTTCGGTTTCCATTGGTTTCCACCGTTTGGCAGCGAATACAGATGGTCGCTTCCGTGCGCCAAGCCATGCCCGCCGTCCTGGCCGTAACCACTCGGTATATGACCGTTGCTGTGCCCTAAAAAGGGCGTGTCAATTTGCAGATGTGTTTCCGTTGCCGTTATCATCGGAGATACCATTGGAGAGGCCACTAGGTCCGGTCTTATATGATGGGGCCTCACTGCTGGGCCATGGGCAAGACTATGGCTGTGGTGAGATCCGTTTTTCTCCTTATCCAGGTCCAAACCCATGCTCAGCTCCATATCGTGGTCGTCATTGTGCTCATTTGCGTGTGGATGCGTGAACAGAGTTTCCGAGAGGTGATCCAGGTCCACCTGCATTCCCGATGGCATCCATGTCGTGCTTTGTGAATGCGACGACGGCAACCCATCCTTGATCTCGCCTTCCGCCGTGTGTTCGCGCTCATTCTGATGATCGTTCAAGAAGTCGTCCACCTGGTCCAATATACTCCGCGACGACTGTGCGATGCCGATAGCATGGTCCTCCTGATGCTGTTCTTCGTTGCCATGCTCCTGCCCGCGCCCATCACTGTCATATCGCAACGGCGCCTCGTGCCCCTCGTAATACATAGGCTCTGACTCACCAGCGTATGCCATTTCTGTTACCCCAACGCCAAAACAACCTTTGCTTCTAACGACGATTCCTCAGACAGCACTCTTCTCACCAGATGGTAGTCCAGCCGATGTCTTGATATAACAATGGAAAAAACCCTGTGCCAGAAGACGAAAACAAACAAGAAAAAAAAAACTGAAATAATATACTTGTGAAAAAAGATGAGAACTGAAAGACAGTTACAACACACAGAATTTCTATCCCAAGATTCAAAGATTTACGTTGCAAAAGGGGTCAAACACCCGTAAAGAGTCTATCTCGCTACTATTATGTCAAAGGGGAGCAGACACATACATTCCCGTATCAAAGTAGTCTAAAATTTTTCTCACCTGCCGTTCCCATTGAGAGGTACGACAATTAGCCCCTTATGTGGATGAATTTTCATATGCAAACTCGCGTGGAAGTGATAAATCGATGTATATTGATGTGAACTGATATTTTAAAATGACTTAATCTAGATTAATCAATTTAATTAAATTGGCTTAGATTACATTAATTAGGTTTAAATACAGCGAAAAGTGCATATCGAGGGCACGTGGGCCGTGAGACGGCATCTTGGCGGCATGAGAAGGCATAGGGGCGGAATGTGTGGCGAAACGCCGAGGTGCGAGGGTGCTGGCAGCGGCGGTGGCGCCGGACGCGTTCTCGCTGCAGAAGATGCCGACCGGACATTGCATGTGCGTCGTCTCCGTTCTCCCGGAGCGGAGCGGAGCCGGAGGAAAGGAGCCGTGCCGCCAAGAAAGAGAAAGTCGAGAGCCGGGTTACCCCGTGGGTGTGGGTGCGGGTGCGGGTAACGCTCCTACATCATCTTCTGCTCTTTTTGTGGTTGCTGCCGCCATTGATTCGTTCTATGTCATGCTTCGATATGATCAGACCGTTTCTCGTCGATTGACCAACGGTGTTGATCTTTAGGCCTCTTTGGCGGTTCTTACGGTCGGAATGGTGCTGTTTCTTTATGGTTGTGCCAATTCTTCTCTCTATGTCATTTTTGTATGTTGCGTCAATCTTCCTGAACTCTCCCTTTTTGATGTGTGATAAAACGACACCGCCATCTCTTGCTTCTTGTTCGTGCTGTGCAATCTTCTTCATGTGTTTGTTGATCATGCCCTTCCTTATGTTTATGGGTACTTTTTCCAGCTTGTTCAGTTTTTGATGGCGGCCGTTGGTCGCGGAGATTGTCTTCAGTCTCATTTCCAGCGTGCGCGATCTTGCCTTGCCGACTATGGTGTCGTCGTCGTACGAGTTGGAATCGAATGCGTTCAGGAGATGAGACTCTTTGAGAAACCGCTGCAGCTCGAGATCGTTCTTCAGGTTTTCAGCCTCGTTATCTTCTTCGTCGCTGGCGTTTCCGCTAGGGTTTTCGGTCTTTCTCTTGTGTGCGTTCTCGTCTGGGTGTGTCTTCAATGGCCTGCCCGTTCTGAGTTGTTTGATTTCGTGCCTGGTGGGTGGCACGTAAGTGTCGCTTGGTCCGTTGAATTTTATAACTCGGGGCTGTTTCACATGTTGCTGGGCGTCGTCTTCGCTGTCGGGGCCTGCTTCACTGGCATCATCAGTGTCGGTGTAGTATTTTTCGTCTTCCTCGTCGTCTTCATCGCTGCTGGCGTCGCTTCCGCTTGTGCTGCTGCGATTGCTCTGCAACTCTGTCTCTGTCTCTGTCTTTGTTTTATCTTCGTAACCAAGAGATTCTAGCGTTCCGAACTGTTTTTCAAATGCGAGTCTTTGCAATTCCAACATCTTGGAGTAGCCCTCTTCGGTGGTGTCCATCGTGGCCGTTGCTTTTATCTTTATCTGCAGCACTCTTCGAGTCTTCAGACCTCATCTCATCGCTTCTCTCGCTCTTCATGTTTTTTTTTCAGGTGTTCCTCGACATTTTCAACATCACAAAATACGCAGTAAAAGCATAACTACAATAACGGTACTCACGTCTACGAAAGGTGTCAACGATGACCAGATTTGTTGCTTGCATCGATTTACATAACGGGCAAGTCAAACAGATCGTTGGCGGAACATTAACTGACGATCGCGATGACTCTTTGAAGACAAACTTTGTGTCTGAACATTCCTCAGAGTTCTATTCGAAATTGTACAAAGAAAACAATGTAATTGGTAGTCATGTAATAAAATTGGGTCCAAATAACGACGAAGCAGCATTGAGAGCATTAAGAGAATCACCTTTCTTCTTACAGATTGGTGGTGGTATAAATGACTCCAATTGTTTGGAATGGCTGCAATATGCTAGCAAAGTTATCGTTACGAGCTGGCTTTTCACGCAGGATGGACAATTTCAACTGTCTAAGCTGATCAAAATATCAAAAATCTGTGGCAAAGATCGTCTTGTAGTCGATTTGAGTTGCAGGAGAACAAAAGATAATGAATGGGTCGTAGCTATGAATAAATGGCAAAAACTAACGGACTTAAATTTGAATGCCACGACTTTCCAAATACTGTCTGAATATGCGGATGAATTTCTCATTCATGCAGCAGATGTGGAAGGCCTTTGTAAAGGGATTGATAAGGATTTAGTTACTAATCTATACCAATGGACACGTGACCTACCTCAGAATATTAAAATTGTGTATGCGGGAGGTGCCAAAAGCGTATCAGATCTATCGCTCGTTAATGAATTGAGTAAGGGTAAAGTTGATTTGACCTACGGAAGTTCGTTGGATATATTTGGAGGTAATTTGGTTAAATTTGACGATTGCTGCAAGTGGAATGAAAATCATTAGTTATATTATACATACAGTCTATTATTCTGTTTTTGTTCTATTTAGTTCACCAAGAGTCATCATAGCCGTTGCTATCACCATTGCCGTATGGATTTTGATCCTGTGTGCCATTCATTATGGTGTCACCATCGTTGATGCCCGTAATTGTATTTTCATTATTACCAGAAGCATAATTTACCCTGTCCTGGTCCATTTGTGTGAGTGCAAGTAGAACCGATGCTACTTTTTTTTGCAAGGTATCAATACCTCTCAGGACTACTTGATCTGTAGTAATGGAACCAACATTTTCGACATTCATGTAAAATGTATTAGCCTTTGCTTTGTAGTCGAAAGGGTCGCCCTTATTTGGTGGATCTTCGTATTCGCTGTTCTTAGATGGTGGCCATTCCTTCATGATATCTTGCTCATACCAATAATCTGTGTGCTTCAATTTATTCCAAGGATCATATTCGAATTCTATTGCTGCTGCGGGTCCCCATTTAGCATGCTCTTTAGTTATTCCCTTCTTCGCAATACATTTTAGAGTCAACTCTTGTCCCTTTCTTAATTTACAGATCAAAACACCATTGCCCTCTTTATCCTGTATGATGGGATGACCAATATTACGTCCCATTAAATTTGACACAATAACTAAATCTTTAGCATAAATATTTGTTGTGCTTTCACTCTCACCAATAGCTTGTAAAGTCAACACAACAGAACACTTGTCACAGTGATCCTCACAAAAACAATCCCTGCAATATTCCAGTTGATCGATATCGAGACTCTGGAGAGGTATTAAACCCAATCTATGTGCAATAAATTCATCCGCTAATACTGTAGTATTAGCTTCAATCTCAACAGAGTCAATCGCCAACGTTGGAATTTCGGCGATTATAACTCTTCGTAACGAATTTGCTAACGCCATATCCACGTTGGAAAGAATAAAGTCAACATTATCCTTTGTAGCTTCTCTAATCTTTACCTGTGGACCTTCTTCACTCATAACGATGACCTTAACCCCCTAAGTGATGTGTTGCTAAAAGTCGCATATTGTTCGATAAGTATATTTCATTCATGTTTAACAACTTTTTTCAGCAGCTAAATGACTTACAAAAGCGAATCGTTTTTAACGTTTGGGTTTTGAGGAAAGTGAGTAACTCACTGCAATACAAAAGCTTATTCAATCAATTGACTTTTTGTTCGTTTTGGTACTCTTATAAAATTATTGGCAATGAACATGAATTATCCTGTTCCTGATACGAGGTTCGAACAAACTTTCAAAAGAGCGCTGGTGAGGGAGGCTGAAAGAGAAAGAGCATCACAATGGAAAAAAATGGGACTGCAAGACCCCAAGGCTATTTCGCAGCTTCAGAAAGTCAAGCCACCAACAGTAAGCAAACTAGTTGTCTGTAAAGTCATTTTTCGTGACGTTTTTTTCATGCCTTTTGTCCAAGGTATCATTTGGACAACTGCTTTGATAGCTTTAAAACCCTGGCTGGGATTGGTTGTCAAGAACGGTAGAAAAATTGGCTCTAAGGTATATAGAATGGTTCTTGGAACAGACCTTCTGAAAGTGCCAAGAAATGTATGACATTATTTTACGATATTTCGATCATCATTGTCTGTATATATATATACATTTAGGTTGTGATTTCACATTGAAAAAACGTTATGGGTTCTATTTACAAAATACGAAATGATATGATACGTTATGATATGCAAATTTTTAATGTTCAGTTTTTTTCTTACTTCTCTATTTCATTTCTCCGGAGTAGCAGATTATTTGCAACTCGACTCAGGTGAATTGCCTTGATCCACCACGGACAAACTCCAAAATTTTCCATCCTTCAGTCTCTTCATCATCGATTTGTTCAGGGTCTCTTGTGAAAACCATAGCATAGGAACTCATCAAAATATTTGATTCATGGCCAGCGGCAACCTCTCCTGTTTTTGCCTTTCTGTATAAATGAATTTCTTGTGCTCTGCAACCAACGACTAATACCGGTAAATCTTGAGGGGGCAACATCTTTGCGCTGACAATTTCAACACCTCTGATATCTAAAATACGACCATCGGCAAAGAGCTGCTGATCTCTAAAGACCTTTTGTTGAGCAGAGTAGACATTGAATGGTGCCTCGCTGAACCATTTTTTCAAAATTTTCTGATCCCCTTTAACATAAGCTTCTAAAACTTCGGGTATGATATAGTTCCTCAGATGTTGGGTGAAGCCTTCATTATTGAAAGTTGAATCCATAAGTTTAAATTGACCAAGGACACGAGCAGCTTCAGTTTCAGCAAAAAATCCACCAATCTTTCCTGTTATCTTACGCAAAAATACAATGAATGGATTGCCGCTCTCGTCCCAAAATGCGCTTTTCAGACGTTGAATTGCACGTCCGAGTAAAGTCTTTTCCTTGAAATCTTCAACTCTCTTTCCAAATGATTCTTTGGCTTCAATGTTGGTTGCGACTAGAGCGGTTCCCGCATCTTCATTACTTTTGACTGCTCTAGTTCTCTTACCAGAGGCTAAGTCACGTTCACGTTTGAGTCTTCTTTGTTCCTTCGTGATGAATCCACCGTAACGAGAACTGTCGCCATCATCAATAACTTCAGAGACGTCTTTATAAATTTTGGTCTGTCTCACTGGCTCGAAGCTTTCATCTATCTTTTTAGCAGCAACTGTGGCTGCTTTTCTGGTGTTCTTACCGATATCAGATTCCCATGCCTTCGTAGCGATTGTTTCCATGGTTTCACCTGTCTTTTTCAACGTTTTACCGACAATGGTGGATCCTTTCTGTGCTCTAGCATACGCTTCTCTGGCCTTCTTATACGCCTCAGATTCACCAAGTCTTCCAGAGGCATCCTGTAATGTTCTTATATTATCCTGCAGCTCTTGAGATTTCTTCCATTCCTTTTTAAAAGTGTCACGAAATATATCGATGGGAGATCGTTGACCTTGCAGAGACCTAGTGCACGTAGAAAACGGAACGCGGTAAGCCCCTACTGGTACGGACTCTTGTATGGCACGACCGAAAATGATCATTGTACTCTTATTTTGCCTTATTGCCCTGCCCTGCATCTTAATACAAATCTTCAAATTTACAAATTGAAACCAAAAATGTTAAAGACCAAAAAGTCCTGAAGAACGGAGTCTGATAGGATGGAGACACTATAAATCTAGATCAGATAGCTGAGTTGTACCTAACGGCAATCTGCAAATACTAATCTTCCATTTGGCTAAAATCTAATTTTCAGTGTGTCAAAAAAAAAAAAAATTGGAAATAGTGCACAATACTCAAATACTATTGAAATTGAACAGTAAGATGCAAGGAACTTTCTAAACTCGGTCAAACAACTCTCAACCTTTAGCAAAAAATTTTATAAGCCATTTCAGAGTATTCAAACAAGTAGCAAAGCGCTCACAGTTGTATATGACAGGATCAATAGCGCACAGAGAATGTAATTAAGCGCTCGTATTCTGCGATATGGTTTTATTACGATGATTTGAAGTCCTGTTAAAACATGGAAGGGGAAGCGATGTACCAAGTAGCTGCAAACTTAAAGTAAAGAGGGAACCCTTTTGGACTGTGCGCAGTATATTCAGCGATAGCTGGGAATATAGATGGCCAGCAAAAGGCGAAAAATTAACGGGTTTTTGCCGATTGATAAACTTGCGGGAGATGTTGCAAATACGACAAGCTCTCTTGATGGCGGCACAGAGAGGGGTCAGCATGACCATGGTAATCGCACTGTGTCAAAACGATATAAAGAATATAGGAGGACTCCCAAGGTTGTGGAGCAACTAAAACATATCTCGGCAGAGGATTTTTTACCGCTGGCAAATAGATCAGCGGACCTACAACCATCAGATCTGGAAAATGATAGTATTCAAAACAGCAGTGATTCTGCCAGGAACGGGAATCAAGCGACTACGAGACATGCATCCGCAAAAAACAGCATACAGGAAGTGAAAAATGATGAATTTACAAAGGAAGATGAGCTGGAAGCTATACAGGGTGATTCAGAAGATGAAGGTTTTGAGTCTCTAGAAGGCACCCCACCATTAAAAAGAACAGTAAAAATTGGTAATGGTCTCTTATCCTCATCACCGTTTGATATTTGGAAAAACAATTCGAATCTCGTTGTGACGAAATTCAACTTATCTGGGGTGCTGAACACTATAGACGTTCGAAAAAAAATTGAGGAGAAATCCCAATGCCTCTTGAAGTTTATTAACGATGCCAGTGGACCGCGAGTTACTTTCACGCATAGGAATTTCGATATCAAAAATGCTCAGGTGGATTTTCGGAAAGATTGCGAGTCGGTTATTTTTGACAAAGATTATTCTTGCATAGGGATGGTGTTTAAGGAGTTCCGATTTATAGATATGGATAATAAGTTGAAGATTGGTAGAGTACAGACCAAGTTAATGGCGTGGAGTAATAATACAACAGTGAAGAGCAATAAGATCCACAAGATAAAGAATATTCTATCGAATATCAATAACTTCAAACTCCGAGTTGTCGATGACAAAAAGTCATTGATCAAAACTTTGGATGAGATAGCAATACGGGAATATAAAAATAAAGTAATTATGGCTAATAATTCGACGAATGAGGCTTTCGAAAAATTGAGAAATAAAAGGCACTTTTGGGAAAAATCAGAATTTCAATCTCTCGGTGTTCAAAATAGGTTACTGATAGGTAAATTATCTCCATCATCCTCTCTATCGGGTCAAAAGATACGGATTCCTACATTATCGGATTCTTCCGAAGAATCCTCGCCGAGAAGGCCTCAACAGAACACTATTTCAGGCATTAACCCACTTAACTTTTACTCTAAACCAACAGAAAAAGTTGATGCAGGGTTGGGTAGTACCCCATCCTATTCCACTCTCAGGAAATCCCCACGGACAAGATCAGAAACACCCAATCTTGTGCAAGGCACTCTCTGGGATTTAGACAATGAAAAAAATCTTGAAGTCCCGGAAACTCTAGATCCAGCTTTGTCTCATAAATTTCCAGATGGTGCAAGTTATATGATTACCAATCAAGATTTCAAATGTCTTTATAATCATGACTGGATCAATGATAGTATATTGGATTTCTTCACTAAATTCTATGCCGAGAAATCTATCCAAGAAGATGTAATATCTAGGGGAGATATACATTTGATGTCGTCATTTTTCTACACTAAGCTAGTAAGTGACCCAAGCGACTACTACGGTAACGTCAAAAAATGGGTTGCCAACAGTGATCTATTCAGAAAGAAATATATTGTGGTGCCAATAAATATGAACTTTCATTGGTTTGGGTGTATAATTACAGGTCTGGATTTGATACTAGAGTTTTTTCAAAACTCCGATGGAAAAGTCGATAAGACAAAGCTTTCAAATGAAAACCGTATAGAAAATGATAATTATAGAGAGCACGACAGTGAGGGCCCTCTCCGTATTAAAAATGCATTAAATTCTTCAGATACAAATAAGAAGGCTGTGAGTTTAACAGAAGATGAGGAAGTTACATTGAGTACTCCAATCATAACCATACTCACATTTGATTCCCTCCGACAAACACATACACGAGAAATAGATCCCATAAAAGAGTTCCTGATAGCATATGCAAAAGATAAGTATGAGATTAAATTGGATAAAGCACTAATAAAGATGAAAACTTGTGCAGTACCACAACAACCAAATATGAGCGATTGTGGCGTTCACGTTATTCTTAACAATATGAAATTTTTTGAAAATCCCAGAAAGACAATTGAGGTTTGGAGATCGACTAAAACAAGAAGTAAGTCTTCTGGTAAAGTTGTAAATGAATATTTTGAGAGGAACAGGCGTGATTCGGCTCGGAAATTCTTACGTGAAGTTGTCTGGGATCTTCATGCCGAACAATTAAAAATTATGAAACAAAACGGTAATTATCCTGCAAAATATGCCAATTGCTTTGAAAAAGTAGGACAAAGTGGTGATAATGAGGACGATGGTGATTTGGAAATTATAGAAGACACCGAAGATTATAAGAAGGCACTCGCGAAAGCAGTAATTCCTGAGACTGGCCGAGGCAACGAAAACCTTACAAAAGGCTCTTCTGAGCTACCGGACAGTCCTCAGAAGGTTAACGATGTTGCTGCATCTTCTCTTGATGAGCCAAAAAAAATTTCTCCTGCTCAAGCACGACCTACTGACGAGAGATCAACTATCCGAGCGTTGGAGGGAGAGCCAGTAGATACAATAAGCTCCGAATCATACAGTCTTGAAAGGCCGCCCATTGGGAATGTCAGTCTTGAGTCTCCTCGAAATTTCCTGGAGAGCTCTCCGATCAGGAAAGGTGGTAGACATACAGCTTCAGATTCGACTTCTCCATACTTCGGTGATTCTTCCTTAAAATCAAGGGCCGAAACATTTGATACGGAAAGCTTGTCCTCTACAAAAGTATTAATAGCGAATGACTGCTTGATGGATGAAAATCAAAAGGATACCAAAAGTGGATCTCCTCTTCTCTCAGACCTTAATTCGTTGAAAAGACAAGAACCAGACCAGGATGAAGACAGAGTTTCCGCCACTATTGACCTTTTGTTGTCCCCCTGTCGCCAAAAGAAGTACATTCTCTCTGGTATTGAACGAGATGACGACGTTAACCTTCTTGGAACTCTCAAGAGCCAATCCAGCTTGACACGGGTGAAAAGAGATGTAGGAGGAGAGCCTAATAAATCAATAGATTTGAGAAACGCGGAAGAGAGTACCGCAGGCCTGAACAGATGGAAATATAGCGAACAGAAACCTTCCAAGCCTTACCTTGCTGCTACAGAATCAGATAGATTATCATTTGTTTCTGGAATGGCGGATTCAAAGCACGACATCCAGACAATATATAGTGACGATGATATGAAAGAAGTGAGGTAATGCACTTCCATATAACATATTGCATGAAATACAGCATTTAGTCAAGTAGTATAAATGTATGACAAATAGGGCCTCGTTATGGTAGTCTATATACATATATGCAATAATACAAGCGATTGGGTGGTGGGATAAGGCAATCGCTCAAAAATTATCATTTGTGAAATTTTCAAGGGATCTTCCCTGGGCGTATACTTCATCCTTTACATTTTGAGTGGCATCTCCGAACCATTTCTTAACGAATTTGACCAGGTGAGAAATAGCAAAAGTAGCCAAAATGGCTGTTACAGATAAGTAACACAAATGTTGCGGAAAAGTCCACTCAATATGATCGAATTCCGATTTTAATCTGTAACGCCACAAAAATACCAGAGGAGCCCCAAAAGTAGTATACCTTTCTCGATGAAAGAGATACTCCAAAGTAGAGCAGGCCAGCCAGGAGACTATTATTGGCATAGTTGTATACAGCATGAATTTCAATTTTCTAAGAGATTCCTTCAGTAAATACCTAAAAAGTGGAAAAAAGGAACGGTTCCTGTTTGCAGCAAAATTTAGGCCCTGTGTGTAAATGAAATGGATACTAAGCAGTGTGAAACACGCATTAGTTTGAAGTGAGCTGGGATTCCAAAATCCATTGAACACGCCTCTGTACCCTTTGAAAGTATCGTGAAAAAAATAGCCCTGTATAAAGTACAATTGTTCCATGTTCACGATTACTCCTAAACTGTTGAGCCAGACCATGATGACCATGATGGTTAGATAGAGAACCACTTTGATTTCATCTCTATTCAAGACATGTTTGAGAATTGTGCCCCAACTTTCAATTTGATTCTCACTATGATTGTCAACGCGCTCATTGTGCAGGTTTTCTACTTCAAACTCTTCACCATCAATTGCCACAGGTACTATATGTTCCTCCAGTTTGATTCTTGACATTGAGAGCTGATGATATCTTTCTAGCATCAAAGCGAGCGCTATTGCCCCAAAGCAAACAAAAAATATGTCTAGATGTTGAAAATTAGATCTAATCACAGTAATGTAACCATTGTAGAACACCTCGTAATGTTTTTTTGAAGGAGATTTGACCAGGAAAACGTTAGCTAAAACGTAAGCGAAAATGTATGCCGGGAAAACGAGTATGGCCGCAATTAAAGTGAATGTAAACTGCGAGGCAAACGTAGTAGTGAGCACCAGTAAAGATGCAAATAGCCATACAAATACAAGCAATAGAATGTACCTTGACCGGAAATTAGGCGGAGTGTATACAATGGAGTAACCATCATATTCTGTATTTTGTTCATCCAAATAGCCAAATTCACCGGCATTTCTTGTGTTTTTTTCCTCAATGGCTTGTAAATCTAATGGTTTTAGCAGTTTGTCATCTTTCGTGACGGGAACAAACAATGTTTGGACATAAGTTCTAGATATTATGTCAGAAGAAGGGACACGCATCAGTATCCCATCTGGGATAAAGTATGCATGAACTGCTTTGTTTTCCTTAAACAATTGAGCTGCGCGGCTTGCAGTTTTTGGTGAAGTGTAGAGTTCTGAATTGGACCATTGTGCCTTTCTTCTCGCGAAAGACCTGTAAAACCAATTTCTATATAAAATACAACCTCTTTCGGTAGGAATGTCGTTGTTCAACATGAATGATGACAATCTCAGCTTTCTCGAAGATACATCAAAGACGCGTGTCCAGTATTTCCTGATGTATAATTTGACACTTGAAGTTGATTCAATCACTTGTTTCGCAATATAAAATGGCCATGGATAAACAGAAATTTCCCATTTTGGGTTCATTGAGTCCACACCAAAATGATGGAGAAAGCCATTTTGAATGGTCAGCATCTTGGACTTCATCAATACAGGAAATAAGAACCTTGTATGGAATCCAAACCCGACGATTATGAAAACCGCATAGATGAACATTGATAAACATAATCTTGATATCTGTATGCTCATAGGGTGGATTAAACTGTCATGTAAGATTTTAATATTTGGGTCATCGGGAGATCTGATAAAAAAGAGAACACCTGGACGGATAATATGCTTCCTAATCATTCCAATATATCTCGCAAACCAGTACATATACAAAGTTCCGACACCCCAATAGAGGAAGAAAATAGAAGGTGGCCAGTCTTCACAGAGCCGTGGAGCCCAAAAAATTTCGCCAGGTCTCAATATAGGACAAAACAATGAGAAATCAAGCATAAGTCCTGTTAAAACAGGGAAGGCAGCTAATTCAATGAAAAACAGAATGAATACTTTAAAAGTGCATTTGATAGCGAACAAAATCTGAAAAATAAATCTTCTAGAACGATTTTTCATTCCATTCTCGCGGCCAAATCCCTTGCATATTAATTCGGATGAGATGTTGATCAGTGAAATTGTTGTGGTATAAGATACCAGTGCTGGCACACTTCTTAATATTACTGATGATTTCATGGCATTGGTGTTATATGACTGATAAATTTTCACACATGATGCAATGATGTTTTCCTTTACCATGCTATCAAGAACATTCATTTGTGGAATTTTTGTCAGTGAAGTTGCATAGAATCGAGGCAAATGCAATAAATAGCAAAGCTGAAAGAGCCCGCTAAGTAATATTTTGACTAATCCAGCATAGCATTTCAACAAACCGAACCCAGTGAAAGTTGGTAGAAGATATGATGCGGATAGATAAACCGCAATCAATACCACAGCAATAATATAATACGCAATAACATTCATTAGTTTCAATTTCAAATTTATAATTATAGGTGCTTGCGGAATTTGATTATTAGCGTCTCCAATATCATTGACGATCTCTTCGTCCACAATCCGAGGGGCTGGTATTGGTTCCGGAGCTTGTGGCAATACTTGAGCAGCTGGCTGTACAGGAATATGTTCTGGACCTGCAGCTGGATGATCAGCAGCAGCTTGTAAGTTTTGATCTAATAACTCATCAAGCTCATTTTGTGCCCTGTGATGTACAAATGCATCAAGAGGTCGAATATCCTCTATTTGCTCTTCAACCTCACTTTCAGATTCTGACTCAGTTGCAGAATCTTGTTCCGCCAAAATAGAACTAGAATCCAAACCAGCATTGCTTTCATGTTGCGATTCATTTACAGCTTCATCAGCAAATGCATTTGTATTCTCAGTACCAGGCTGCTCTTCATTCTGATTCGCATTTTCTTGTTCATCGTCGCTTTCTTCCTCATTGTCTGCATTATCTGGGTTATTATTATGGTTATTCTCCTGCTGCGCTAAATTCCTTATTTCCTCTCTTCCCTTCATAATCTTGGCGACGTTTTCTATCGTTTCATCATCCATCATGGGGAACCTTTCCTTCAACTGAATCTTAATCAACTCTTCCTTTGTGTATTGAGGCCCAATTTTGTGAAACACCATCTTGCTGAAAACACTTTCTCTAACAATCATGTCATACTGGAAATAGAGACTAATATGCAAAATAACTACCATGATTATCTGCAATATTGAGAACCTATAATTCAAAACCATTTGGAGCAGTATATTACTGGACTCTATGTCTTCTTTAATTGGCGCAGAACTAAACCCGAATATTATACTCTTTAGGAAGTCATCCCTGTAAGGTAGTTCTCTGTCGAGAATAAAAGTATACAGTTTACCAAAAAAATTCCAGGTCAAGGGAACACCGATCAGGAACAAGACAGCAGCCAGTACTATCGTAATAATCTCTTTTAACCGAAAAAAATGTGAGATACAACTTCTCTTCAAGAGCAATGACATTGGTATCCTCTCTGGCATGTTTTCTGCGTATTTGGTCTTGAAGTTGATAGGGTAATGACATATGTCACAATTCACAACGGTACCTGATTTAGTTATGTCAATATTCTTGGAAGCAATCCATTCCATTAAGCATGATTCGTGTATGTATTTGATCGACCCCTTGCACTTGCAGGGATGAAACAGAGGATTCTCTGTTGTGTGTTCTCCTCTACAAATACGACATGATGCACCTGCTGGGACATCATCGTATGTACTAGCATCTCCTTGGATACCTGTGAGTAACTCTTCGGCCCTTGAATCCATCTTTCGACAATCTAACAAGAGATATAATTGCGCCCTAGAACTGCCTTGAAATTCAGATCCTCTAAATGTCTAAATTTTTCAAATTTCTCAAGCTCGTAAATGTACCCAAGGTCTCTCAAATCCCTGTATCGCTTGTTTTTTAATGATCCGTATTAGCTTGAATTGATTGTCATCGCCAGTTATTTTTGTTACAAGCTCGCGCCCACAGACAGAAGTCGTTGGAAAAAAAAACCACATCGCTCGTAAAAGAAACTGTACAAACCACAGCGTCAGTAATTACGAGATATAACAAATTTATTTGAACGCTTCGAGATTAAAAAATACAGTAGAAATACGATGGCAACGGTGCCGTTAGTGTGTCAATGCACTCTTGAATCGGTTTTTATTGAGAGAGCTCTGGCGCTTCTCGTGTAAGCGGGCACTTATACAGAGTGATATAAGATCAAGAACGGCCTTTACAAATTCAAGTACGAGCGGCAGTCCCTGCAACGGCAGATAAATAGGTAAAGATGTGTCATCTGATCGACTATTGAGAGGGAAAGGACTCCAAAACTAATGGTTGAGAAAAATAAAAATAAGCCCTGTAGGGGGCTCGAACCCCTAACCTTGTGATTAAGAGTCACACGCGCTACCGATTGCGCCAACAAGGCTTAGTACTTTTGATGGTGGAGTTCTTCTTTTCATTTGGTATGTCTCAGAATTCGTATCAGGTCTCATACATCCCTCCTGTAAAACATAGCATTTCTCCTCTCAATATTAGGCATACTAGGGCCAAACTCCGTGAGCTTGTTTAGTCACTCAATACAGAGGTCTTATACATCTACTGTGTGCGTGTGTGTTACCTGCATGGTGCCTAACAAATATATGTAATTCAAGACTTGTTTGATGTGGGAAGCTTCTACAATAAGTGTTACCTTTAAAAGGCTCTGTTAGGCTTGAGCAAATGAGCGGCAGAAAATAGCTACTGATATGAACTTGTTTTAATATTTTTCTTCAAGTTAGGGCAAGGTTTTGTGACTTTTTTCACAGGCCTGCTACTATTTCAAAAAGAGCACAAAAACATAAATAATTCAATAGTGCACATAGATAAACCAACGGTGCAGAATACTGCAGCTCATAGAGTGACCCTTTACATTGCCCATCTCGACAAAACGTGGATAGAGATAGTGGCATGAACTGCGTCATATTTGCGGGCCACTGACTCTCTCGTGGTTCAATGACATGACCTGAATCTTGGCACACTTGAAGAATTAAAACATAAATAATTACTATTTCAGAAACAGCGGAAGGTGCAGAAATACATCTTGCAACTGGGGCATGACGGCTGCCATTTTATGTAGTTTCAATTTGAGTTTAGTGTAAAAGTTACCATTTCTGCGTCATCCCCTGTTACGAACTATTGTTTGCGGATATAGAGAACAAGATGGTACGCATGGAGAGCAGCGCCAGATATCAATTAAAGGCCTGTCAGTGTTAGTTCTACGATGCTTAGAAGAGCTGCTACTACAGTAAAGTTGGGACAGGAAGATGTTGCAGACCTAATAGCGGAGCTTGAGGAGGAGAAACTGCAGCTTAGAATTCAATCACAAAAGAAAAACCTAGTGCGATCTGGTACAGCTGCCAACATGACATCGGCATCTAGCAAGACTCTAGGAGAGGATCTAGAACCAGGAAGCAGTGAGGACAATTCCGTACAAATAAGTCCCTTAAATGGGAAGAGATCTGAGGTGGATCAAATAGAAGTAGGTCCACCGACAGCTTCATTGAGTTGGTCAAACAGACACATTAGAAATCATGACCGTGATCGTGAAAACGGCCGTTATGGAGAGGAAAATCCGTTTTATAGAGATGACGTTGTATGATTATTTAGTTCGCGCTTATATAAAGGCTTATTGCCTCAATTTGTCACATCTAGAGAGCGCCTGTGGCAACATGCTTCCTCTTCTTATGAATATCGATGAAGTTTGGTGTATAGGTAATTGCTCCAAAGGGGTCTTTTCCAGTTAGATTATTTACGTTATTTGCTTTACTCATGTCAATATCCTGCAAATACTGGTTGAGCTGCAACAGCTCTCTCCCCCCTTGTAACGGATAATAAGTTATCTTTTCGAATGAGAGAAATGTGCTTAACACAAACAGCACAAGTCCAACAATGGCTTCATATTGTATGTCAACAGGGATGTGACGCAGCATCGATGATGGCATTTCTCGAGATGTATTCTTTAACAATTGACGAAATTCATGGCTTGAGAACCCAGAATGACCCAGAAGAATGACTGACAAACTCAATAATAGCTTTGAAAGTAAACGCATCTTTGTGTTGACGGCTTTTGAACCAAGGTGATCTTTTTCTTTAGTGGAGCAGATTTGTTTTATTCGGCGAGATTTTGGATTTCCGCACTATCGACGCTTATTTACCTTTGATTTTAGAAATTACGTTACACTAGATAAATACAATAATCATGTAGCGATATATGAGAGCTTTATATTTCTGAATCAACGATAGGATCGTTCTGTAGCATATCAACATCGGAATACATCTCTTCTGCCGCGGATTCTTCGTTGATTGACAGCAGTTTTTGTGCAGGTTGCAAATGATTCTTTAACTGTCTTTCAGTTTTCTTTCCCTCTTGAAAGAACGTATCATCCACAATGCTTTCATATAGAGGACCTAGTTTTCCTTTATTCAGTTTAATTCTTGAATACTCTTCATCTCCCAACAATCCTAACCTTGATAGGCCCTTCAATTTAAGCAGAAATACTAACAGTTGTCGCTCACTCTCATCACCGAAGACATCTTCTTTGATATCATTAAAATAAACTTCTTCCTCAGCAAATCTATCTAGAGGAACGTTAATTTCCTTGGCGAACAGACTTTCCAGATACAAAAAGACTTGCGAAATTACAAACTGTGTCTCACTTGGCAAATAAGGTGGGAATATCTCTTTAAATGCACGAGTCCATGAACGAGCGACTTCTGGTAGACGTAATTCGATTACGTTAAGCGCAACAACATTGTCAATGAATGAGTTTACAAGTTGCCACGTTAATAGGAATCTAGAAGATGACATTTCTGCTTTACCATGTAGTTCTAGTAAAGTGGAGTTCATCACACTTAAAATTTTAGCTATAGATTGCAACACTGGAAGGGGGACATGAGGTATGCTTTCGGTTGATGTAGCCTTTTCAAATATGTCTGTCCACTTCTGAAGCTGACAGGTTATAAGCAATGTCAATAGTTTGAAGTTTATCAGTTCAATAATATCTTGTTCATATTGATTTATTTGGTCTGGAATTTTCGAGATATGGTCTATTAATAATTTACTCAGCAATGCATTATCAAATTCAATGGGATAAGTTTTTCCCAGAAGGCCGAGCTTGTTAATGAACATTGTGTAAAGTGTATCAATTCTTTCATTCACATTAGTTGCCCCTCTTGGTAAAGCCATGTACTCATCCAAGTATTTACTCAATTGAATTTTCAGATGTGTAATCTGATTCAGCCACAGCTCATCTAACTCGATCAGATTCATACTGTGGATTACCTGAATAGTTTCAGAGAACGCTTTGAATTTTGTGTCAGTAGGTTTGGAACTTAGCCTTGTCTCGATGAATGCTCGTACAATTCTTTTAGCAATATGTACAATGCTTTTTTCATGGCCTGATTGGATCCAGTCTTCGAAAGTAAACAAATTAAAGATTCTCATAACTGATGACAGGACATTACTGGAATGCAGCGGTAATTGGCTGAAAAGTATATCCAGTTGTGGCAAAATGATCTTTGCAACCTTCAACTTCGGCTGATTTTTCATATTCACTCCGCCACAACATAGGCCATTCAGCGTGGTCACATATAATATTATATTATTGCTGTCATTGGGTAGCAATAATTTTAAATAGCTCTCATCATTCTCGTGAATATTCTCACTATTGTCCAGTAAATCTGGATGATCATACTCTCCATCGTAACTAAGAAGCTGGCAAAGATCTTGCAGTAAAGAGCTGAAATAAGGATACAAAAACTCAGACGCTTGATATAGTGCAGCAATTTTGGCTTCCGAATCCAGACCTTCCTCTTTTTGAAAATTGATTAATAGCGATTGATTTAGAAGACTTGCCAATATACCTATTTTGATAGCGGAGGCAGCTCGAATGCCATATATAGTTTCATCGATAATATCATGATTCTTCGTAAATTCTTCACATCTTTCGATAACGACTTGAGAAAAAAATTTTGCCAACGAACCTAATAATCTTGAATGTTTACTATATGAAGTCACCTTTATCTGATTATCATCGAATATTAGGCTTGTAATTTGTAGATTTTCGTGTTCTTCCAGATAGCCTAATGTAACCACTTCGATAAGTACATTTACTGCATTCATTCTGACTTCAAGATTTTCATCTTTTGATGCTATTTCAAGTAACCTTTCCTTAAACCTTTCAAAAAACTGGCGAATAGCTGAGTTATCCACAGCTTTATTATGATCTCTTGTTATAATTTGTGGCAGAACCCTTAAGACATGCATTCTTACTTCAGCAGAGGAGTCACTTAGTAGCCATCCAAAATATTTTAAAAAAGTAACTTTGAGGAAATACTCAGGATAGTTTCTGATCCATGTTGATAAATGAATCATTGACATGCATCTTAGTGTATCGTCGACATCTTTAAATCTGTGAACAAAGCAAACTTTTATAATGTTATCAATTATATTCTGTGTAACCATTTTACTGCTTTGAACTTCCTCAATAGCGGATTCCAATTTTTCTATTGTTTTAGTATTTGAACGCTTCTTTCTTTGTTCCACAGCCAGCTGTTTGGAAAGTTTTGATAAATAATTCCTCTCCAGGTCCACAACATGTTCGGTTAAGAAATCTTGAAATAGGTACAATGTTAATGTTGAAACATATCTTAGTGCTCTTAGTTTACAAACTGATAGAGCAGAAAGCCACGTCAATAAGTCAAGCACCAATGGACTAGTGGATATCAGACCATCTACTTCCGTAGATTCACAGTATAGCAATTGCAGCTCATTAGCGGATTCCATCAGGCGAGACATGAACTCTACGAAATTCTCATACAATGGTTGATATTTAGATCTTTTTTTATTCTTTTTGCTAATCAAGAGATGAAATTCATGAATATGTTGTCTTTGAAACATCAACTGAACTTCCCCAATAGTTTCATTCGATGACTCGTTGCTATGAACATCGTGATTTTCCACCCGAGCAATTGCACCAGTACAACAAAGAAGTAAATTGATGAATTCCTGCAAAAATTGATCTCGGTTTTCGATGTAGGTTCCTAGCCAGTCTCTCAATAATTCATCAACAGAGTAGTCTTCTGAGGTTGCTAAGATCTCAAATAGCTCCGTTGCTTCAAAGTCTTTCGAAATTCGCTCCAGCTCTTCCTTGTCTTTCCGTGAATTTGCTTTTACATTCATCCTATTTGATCGTTCATTGGCACTATTCTTAGCTTTCTTAACCGCTCTGTCCCCGGACTTGGAGTTTATTTTCCTTTTCTTCCTTTGAGATGGTTCTTCATACTCTGAATCGTCGTCGTTAGCTTCGTTGTCACTCTCATCACTCAGGATTCCCTGCACAGTTGTTTCACCATCCGTTTGAACTTCCCCGACGCGCCCTTCTTCTGTGTCTCGTTCTTCGATAGATCGACTATGAATCCTGCTTGATCTACGAACTTGAGACATCGTCCAGAGCTCACCTATAAACCAGAATACGTCTTAGCTCATACCTCTCAAGTTTGTTTCTGAAATGGCTTCTTGTTTTCAGTTTACGCGTTTCGATGCCTTAGCGCGTCACCTTTTTTGAATCATAAGCAACGGAAAGGCGTCACAATAAAAAAAAAATAAAAACCATAATATATTATAACTTCGAGCCTATTTAGCATTCTTTATATAACACAAGAAATGTTAACAAGCCACGACTCCCCTCACACATACATTTCTGACATGGACACAAATCACCAAAATGTTCTTTCTATAATATTAAAGGGGATAGCTTGATACAACCGGTCGTTTTCCATGTTTCTCTGTAAAAAATAAAAATTTGTAGCAACCAAATCAAATTCGCCACTTAGCCAGCGTAGAAGCCAATTACTTCTCTTACCTCAATGCCTAACGTTCCCTTTTCCCTGGGAAAAATATTAATAAAACCGACAAATCAAAAAAAAAAAACACAACTCAGGAGTTATAGGTCAAGTGTGCCAGTAGGTCCGCGCTTTCTTGACCATAGAAACTAGCCCATCCAAAGGCTTCTGATTGGTACTGAATGAGACTTTCGAATCATACTGAATGGTTTCTTCAAGATCTGACTCGTACGGTTCAAATTCCAGGTCCTCAATACTGCTTAATTCTCCGTGAGAGGAAATATTAACGTAGTCGTTACTTCCAACAGGGTTGTTTGAAGAGCTGTTAGCTTCAAGCTTACCATGGGAAAATAGCTCTGGAGACATATACTTGGCATCTGTCACTTCGGTGGAGTAACTGAGCAATTTCTCCTGCTGCTCGTTCTCATCCTGAGTACTGCTATTAATAGTTACATCATCCAGACCATCATAATCATGGTAATTAAGGACATTATTAATAAACCCCTGTTCGTCTGTCAACGTCTCAAAATAGGATAGTGTGATCCATCGATTATCGTTGACTAAAAATTTGAAAAGTGCCCGTTCCCTACCAGTTAACCGTGGAATCTCAACCTTATATCCCTCTTTTCCGTCATATTCCAGGATGTAATCTGAATGCTGCCAATTGTCAAATTCACCCGTGATAACTATCTTGTCCGTTGGCGATGAGCAACTGCAAATTACGTCGCTCGGAATAACAAGCAATATATTAGACATAATCCTTAGAGAAGTATTATTGACCAAATGATACAAAAATAAACAGCCTGTAACTTAGTTAGATCGCTCTTAAGATGTAAAGATCGCTTGAGATCAGATGTTAGAAAGAAAAAAGATACGCGATCATGTTTCATTTTTAGTTACCTTGGAAGGGTGATTCGCGGGGTGTTGATTCGATAAGGAAAAAAAGTATGTGTACTGAAATTTTACGGGGAAGAAGGGGGATAGTCCTCAAAAACATGCAAGGGAAACATTGATTGTGTATGAGCTGAAATTCGACCAGCACACGATTCAGAGGATCCAGAGATTTTTGTGGGTTGGTCTGAATTACTGTTACCTATTGGCGGGGGTTGCAGAACATACATTGAAAAGACTTTACTCTAATGTGCTTAGAATTTCAAAGTGTAGATACTAGTCGCAGCTTTGTTGACTAAAGTTGTATAGAGATAGAACTGACTGCTGGAATTGAGAAAGTCGCTCCTTTTGGATCTTACTTACTTGCAAATGTATTGGGACGTTGAAATGCTAATTGACGCCCCATGCTCACCACGTCCTTCGTAAGAAGGCGCTGATCAGATCGGATCAGATGGACGGACTTCTTGCTAATTTCTTGTAGATTTGTGTATGCGACTGGGTTATTTATGGATGTGGAACGTTTGTGTGTGCTGACTGTTCGCCTCGTACCGGATTTTGCTTCCATGCGGCACATGGGTTAGCTTATTAGTTAGTAGCAAGTGAAGCCATTAACATGAATCCGATGCAGATGAATATGAATTGTAGCAGCCACTTTTTGAGTTCTTGGGACCGGTTTTGTGAAGTGGTCTGCAACATTTGCGGTACTACTCCCATGGTGACTATATAGATAAAACCGCCCGTAGTTAGTGGTAGTCTCAAACCAGGCAGTTTGGAAAAAAAATATATGCTTTCCGACAACTTATCCCAGTGGTTTTGCTCTGATGTGGTGATCTCGTTCAAAGCGCATCCTATTGCGGTGCCTGTGAGAGAGCCAATTGAGTTGATAATCTGAGACTTAAATGCCTGGCTAAACGTGAAACCGTTTGCCACCAAAATAGCAAAGTCTCCCAGTTCGTGAGGAATCTCATGGAACATGATTGCTATCGTCGTGGAGACCCCAACGTTCTTGGAACTGTAGAAGGACGATGCAAGAGCAACTCCATCGGTGATGTTATGAATAAAACCAGAAACAATATTCAGATAAACGGAGACACCAGGTTTATGTATCTGGGATGTTTCAAGTTTTGGAGATTTCTCAGACGATCTTTCCTTCTTTCTCTGTCTTGCCGAGCCCCCCGCTGAGCTACTTGAATCATTCTCGTACCCATGGGAATACTCAAAAACTTCCTCATTATGGCGGTTATTATCAAGATCACTAGGTAAATGCGAATGAGAGTGTGTGTGGTTCACTAAACTAACCTCACTACCCGCTCCAATTAATAAAACTCTCATCGTCTTCTCCAAAACAAAAAAAATCATAAATCCTCCGCAAACAGCGGCACTCATCCTGATAAGTTCCAGATGTGCAGTTTCATGATCGTGGAACTCGATAGATGAGAAAACCTCTGGTAGTAAATGCAAAAAAATGTCACCTAATAAAGTGCCCATTGCGAATGATACCAATAAATTCAGTGGTCCTATCAAGTTGTTGCCCATAGACAAAGCTCTCATTCCGGGAACAAAGTATATTATCAAACAGGGGAGTAACTGAATGATCAACGTAGCTAGTAAAGAATTGTACCTTGCGTCGAATGGGAAGACGAAGTCCTGGAAAAAATGAATAGCTGCTCCCAGTACTCCTTTGTCCTCTAGGGAGTGAGAATGTCCATGCGTGTGACCAACTACGAACGGAATACTCACACTGAGCATTAAGTAATTCATGATCATCTCTTGGAAGCTTATACTCTTTCTGTTTTGTAATAGGTGTCTTGGGAGTAACTCTATTTTCACACGGAAGCCCAAAAATCGGGCAAGGTAAAAATGATAGAGTTCGATCTATCGGACGGAGTATGATAAAAAAACAGCTAATGATAAAACTGCTTGATGTCTTTACATATTAAGATTATATTACAATTACATTACAGCGACCAAGGTTTATACATCTGAGGTTCAGTGTGCGACAGTGCCTCCACCTCTTGATCTGATTTCTTCTGTAGTTGATCTTTTTTCTTTTCTTCTCTTTCTTCCTCTTCAACTAATTTTATACCGGAATCAACCTGTTCGGAGACTAGAACCAGTTTTTTAGATATGTTCAAATTTGAAAGATCTGCATTTATTTCATTGACCTGCTTACTCAACGATATTCTATCGTTAAGCAGCTTCTCCGATTCCTCCACGTATTTACTCTTTTCATTTTGTAAGGCAATTTCCAATTTATCCAACTTTTCAAACTTTAAATCCATCTTTCTCGAGGTCAAATTGACTAGTTCTTGCGTTACAACTTGGGTCTCCTGCAAGTATTTATCAGAAATTTTTCTTGAGGACTCAGGGATACTTTCATCGAGCACTTCCTTGTGAAGTCCATTTAATAAGGCTTTTATAGCTGCATCTACTGCTGATACAGTATCAATGCCTCCCTGGTTATCATTACTCTTTGTAGAGACTTTGGTTCTCAGGTTCCCGACAATGTCATTGATATATTGATCCTCAATTGGTAAGCTCAAAAACTTTTCGACACATTCCTCTATAGTTTTTTGACCGCCAACATGATGAACAATTTTTTCCCATTGATCTTCATACATTTCAATACCTTCTAATAGCAGAAGAAGTTCTTGATCAGACCACTGTCTTTTTCCAGTTTGCACTTCGTTCTCAAGCCTTATAAAATCAGAGGATTGAAAGTTAGCGCCAAAATGACCTTCTTGGAAACAACGAGATGATAAGTTCGCGTCTCGTGCACGCAAATTATGGTAGTGCACCGAAACTGCTTCATTTCCAGATGTATGACAAATGAAAGTTTTACGAATTTGCCTCGAGTTTTTATCGCGCGACTGTAATGCATTGAAATCTTGTGTGGAATCGTAAATACTTTTCCTGAGAGACAAATTTACAGGAAATTGTTCTGGTTTTACAAATATTGGCTCTTTGGCTGAGTCTTGGACTTGATTTTTATTATTTTCCAACGAGTTCGATTCCTCTTCTTTTGGTTGTGTTGAATTTGATTCTGCGCTTGCGGTATCCGCGCCATTGGTTCCCTGACCAACTTCGTGCGACTCTTGTGGTACAGCCTGCTCAGGTGGCACAGATGGTTGCGGTGACTCTTTAACATCCTGTCCTGCTGGTGTCTCCTGACCGGTTTGGTCCTTTGTCACGCCCTCATCTTGTTCGCCTACAAGCTTTGAAGGAACAAATGGTTTCAAACCTTGAGGAGTATCCAGTATAACTTGGAAATGACCTGTGAAACTTGGTCCTATCAATGATGGCTTCGATCTTGGATCGATTTGATAATTTATCAACCCCCATTTTTCCAAAAACGCATGTATTTTGACAATCGATGCCACGTCCATTGCAATATTTCTCCTTACGGCAGTCATTGTCAAATACTCATATGGGGAAAGTCTATATGTATTAATCATGAAATTTCTCGCATCCTTATACGCCTTTGGTGTCTTGAAACGTGACGAATCATCAAAAAAGTCAGGAATTGATCTCTTTTCGATTTCATGCACTTCGGAAAACTCAAACCAGGACGCGAACGATGGAACTATAACAGGATGTGCTTGTTTTGCCAAGAATCGTAATGCCTTATCTTCTAATTTCTGTGCCTGTTGTTCATAATTGACATTTGGGGTTTCAAGTTGTTGCAACTGTTGCTGCTGTAAATGGGGCAACAATGGGGGTGCGCTGCCACTTGCACCAAACTCTGCCACTCCAGAATCAACATTGGTCGCTTGTTGCTCCTCCATACTCAACAATATACTCTTCCTGACCCCTTTTTAACTTCTTCTTCGATGTTGTTTATTTATAAAATTATGTCTTCCAATATGGTCTTTAATTTCGTCCAGCTACTGAAATTTCTCAAATCAAGAAAAAAAGAAAACGAACATAATTCGTATGTCACGTGAAATACGTGATAAAACAAGATGCTCTTTATATGATTTGTGAGCTTGATTAGGTCCTGCTTGGATATCGATGAGGCCTTGAGTCAAACAGAGGGGTTGTGCAAATAGACAGCTCTTGAATAGTCCGGTCATTTCGCAATTTTCCTTGTAAAACGTGAAAAATCGACTGGAAAAACACTTGATTCATCGAAATTACGCGTAAGCAGATAAACAATCATAATTATATCGTACTAGCTGAGGTCAGTTCTGGATTCCCAATGACAGCTGAGAGCAGGAGAAGGGCTTTGCGCAAAGGGAATGAGAAAGTAGATTATGGGGAAAAGGAAGAGTCTGACCTCGATTCCGAGTCTGTCGTAAGTGAAAGCAGGAATTCAAGTGGCAGCGATGATCTCAAGGATGGTGGATCTGATATTGAAGAGGTATGGCTGCACGATGACCTTGATGGAAACGAAGACGTAGCCCTTGACTCGGACGACGACGAAACTGACCTTAAGGAGGAGGATAAGAAATTAAATGATTTACTTGAGCAGTCACGACTGAAGTTGAAGCAAGAACGTCAGAATGATGACAAGGATAGTGATGATGATGATAGTGATAAGGATGAAAATATGGACTCTAGAAGTGTATCACTAAAGTTGAAAAAATTGAATGAATTTGTAACCCAAAGTAGAGTGTATTCTGGTGTGATAGCCGACACTCTGTTCGAAAGGTCAAAGCAAAGACAGCGAGAGGTGGAAGCTCAAATTGAAGCTGAAAAAAAAAAGATGACTGCGGAACCACCTAAAAAGAAGACTAAGACCAGGTCAATAGTGGATTTTTTCAAGCCAAAGACTAAGGAAGAAGCGCAACCATCAGCGCTTCTGGAAGACTCTATAATTGCAGAACAGCAACCCTCACTTTTGAAAAATTGCATTCTCAAACCCTATCAGCTGGATGGTTTGAATTGGCTGATTACCTTATATGAAAATGGATTAAATGGAATACTCGCGGATGATATGGGATTAGGCAAGACGATTCAAAGTATAGCTTTGTTAGCATTTATTTATGAAATGGATACTAAGGGCCCATTTTTGATCGCTGTGCCTCTTAGTACAATTGATAACTGGGTTAATGAATTTTCTCGGTTTGCACCTGATATACCAAAATTAAAGTACTATCATCAAGGTGGAGCTAGAGAAAGAATAAAATTGATGAACAAGTTTTTCAGAGAACACAAATCGACCGGTGTCGTTATAACATCATATGAAATGATCATCAGAGACTCTAATGAAATTATGTCAAGGTCATGGAAGTTTTTAATCGTCGATGAAGGCCATAGACTCAAAAACATCAACTGTAAACTGATACAGGAATTGAAGAGAGTAAATACAAGAAATAAATTGCTGTTAACGGGAACACCTTTACAAAATAACTTAGCAGAGCTCTGGGCATTGCTGAATTTCATCATGCCTGATATTTTCAGCGATTTTGAGATTTTTAATAAGTGGTTTGATTTCAGAGATCTCGATTTGCAAAACAATTCCGCAAAATTGAATAAAATTATAAATGACGAGTTAGAAAAGAACCTGATTTCGAATCTGCATACGATTTTGAAACCTTTCCTCCTCAGGAGATTGAAAAAAGTGGTTTTATCTGGTATCCTTCCTCCTAAGAGAGAATATATTGTTAACTGCCCCCTGACTCCAATTCAGAGGAAATTCTATAATATGGGATTAACTGGTAACCTCAAAAAAACTATTCTAAAGGAAATGATTAAATCCTTTTTTACCTTGAACACTGAGTATATCGGGACTGTTTCGAATAAGTCCATAAGAAACTTCATCAACTACAAATTGAAGGAATCAAATAATGATATTGTTAACTTAGAAGATAGGGATGATACCAATAAAAGAATGGAAAAAGTCTACCAAACCCATATGCATAAAGAATTTTGTAATATCAAGCTTCAAAACATGATTATGCAATTAAGGCAAATAGTTGATTCAACTTACCTATTCTATTTCCCATTCCTGCAGCCCAAGGATCTGACGTTGGAACAGTTATTAAATACATCGGGCAAACTAAAAATGTTACAAACGCTTGTAATACCATTGTGTGAAAATGGTCACAAAGTCCTAATCTTTTCACAATTTGTACGAATGCTTGATTTGATTGAAGATTGGTGTGACTTGAACTCTTTAAAAACCTTAAGAATTGATGGATCCGTTGACAACGAAACTAGGAAGGAGCATATCGACGAGCTCAACTCGTCAAACAGTAAGTGTGACATTTTTCTTTTATCAACAAGAGCCGCCGGCCTCGGTATCAATTTAATTGGTGCAGATACGGTCGTTTTGTTTGATAGCGATTGGAATCCCCAGGTTGATCTCCAAGCTATGGATAGATGCCACAGAATTGGGCAGGACAAACCTGTAATTGTTTACCGCTTGTGTTGCGACAACACGGTGGAACATGTCATACTCACTAGGGCAGCAAATAAGAGAAGGCTAGAGAAACTGGTCATACAAATGGGTCAGTTCAGTACACTCAAGAAACTTGCTCTGAATGAAGGCTCATTCCTTCAACAAAAGAAGGGTGCAGCAGCGAGAACAAGCAACAAGGACATCATTCAGGAATTGTCACGACTACTAGTAACTGGAGAATCAAGTATTGGTTTCGCAAGCAAGGACTCCGACCAAACTAATCACGACGAACAGCCGTTAACTGAACAAGAGCTACTTGAATTAATGGATCGTTCACCCAGTGCTTACGACCCGGAAAGAACAGTAGAGCTTCCTCACGTATGTCTCTTCGAGACCACTGCTGGAGAGCTCTGACAGCCTGTAAATAACCACAGTTCCATTTAACAGAGCTTTCCTTGGTCCACTGCATATGATGTATTACTAGCTATTACTATGTATTACTATATATTACTATATATTACTATATATTACTGTGACATTCTTATAAATGTATGCATCACATTGAACGAAGTGGACTTCTCCTTACTTTGCGGCCCCTTTAGGTTTTTAAAAGATATCAAGCGAGCTAGAAGGGGATAGATATAGCACAATGAGTAGTATAAGCCTACCCGGGAAACAGCTGGTTGGAATTGAATGGCTGTTTGATAGACTGCTATTTAATAATACGACCGGATCAGACAAATAAGTATATAAAGTCAGGAAGTTTTTGGGGAAAGTGCGAGAGGTTGAACGGACAGAGATAAATCTACGAGATGCCATTAGCAGCAGATCAACAGGTCGAATATGATCTATACCAGAAGGAGGTGGAAAGACAAAGCCCCGCTGACATTTTACAGTTTTCTGCGAATTATTTCAACAAGAGGTTGGAGCAACAGCGTTACTTCACGAAACAGCAAGAGTCTTTCGCTAGTTCCAGAGGTATTGATTTGTTCTCGAAGCCTTCGAGACATGAAAGCGTAGTGGCAGCTTCTTCCAGTTTTGGAGCCAAGGGAGTTGAGGATAAAGATGTGCAGTTCAAGTTGCCGTTCGTGGATCAGGATCCCCATGCGCCAAGAGATGAACACATTACAAGTCCTGCAAGCATGGGTATGAGCGGCGGTAACGCACTTAAGGAAGAGGATAGCACCTCGGTTTCAGGAATTGGCTCTGGCTCTGGGACAGGTTCGGGTGCAAGTTCTGGGGCAGATCTAGGGAGTGGCTTGTTCAAGGGGAATTTTAATGTAGGGAAAGAGGCCAGCGGACGGGTGAAATCACCTTTAGATCCCCACAGCGGCAAACACAGCTCCGATAGGAAGAACATTGTGAATCATCAACCGCTACCATTGAGATTCAATGCGGAAAGACGTACATCTGTTAGTGGTGAAACTTTCCAGCCTGATAATCTTGATGATTGGACACCAGAACATTATTCTGAAAAGACCCAAGAACAGCTAACCAGATTAGCAAAGTCAATTGGTAAGAATTTTTTGTTTAGCAAGCTAGACCCTGACTCAAAAACTTTGGTGATCAATTCATTGGAAGAGAAAAACATCAAGGCAGGTACCCAAATCATCAGACAAGGAGATGAGGGTGATTACTTTTATGTTGTTGAAGAGGGTACTGTAGAATTTTTCGTTGATAATAAAAAAATAAGCTCCTCAGGTCCTGGGTCAAGTTTCGGTGAACTGGCATTAATGTACAATCATCCAAGAGTGGCTACCGTGATGGCGTCAACTGACTGTATATTATGGGCTCTCGACCGGATTACTTTTAGAAAAATATTACTGGGCAGTTCTTTTAAGAAGAGATTGATGTACGACGAGCTATTGAAGATCATACCCATTTTAACTTCTCTGACAACATACGATCGTGCGAAATTAGCCGATGCATTGGATACTGAGTATTACGAACCAGGTCAAGTAATCATCAAACAAGGTGACAGGGGAGAGAATTTCTATCTCATTGAGTATGGTGAATGTGACGTATCTAAAGCAGGTGAAGGTATTGTTGCACATTTAAAGGCCCACGATTATTTCGGTGAAGTTGCTCTATTGAACGACTTACCGCGTCAAGCAACTGTCACAGCAAGAACGAAGACCAAAGTAGCAACCTTAGGCAAAAGCGGATTTCAAAGATTGCTTGGTCCCGTCGTAGATGTGTTGAAGTTGAACGATCCTACTAAGAAAAGCCATGAAAGTACTAAATGATTAAAGTGTTATTACATTATTTAAAGTTGTACGTTATAAACATTTTTTTTCTCGAAACATTTTCTACTGCCCATTCTTGCTCTTGGTTATGCATCAGTGTCAGCATGTGTACTGCCTATTCTACCACAGCTTCATCTTTTATACCACTCTTGCGGTGAGTTGTGTTTGAACTAAATAGCCGTTGTAATACTCAATTTAAGCACATGTACCATTCATTTATATGATCATACTTACCATGGCAATCCGGTGTAGAACTCTTTTTGAGTGTACATCCAGATTAAAGAAGTTGAGGCAACCACCAAAGGACCCATGAATCCTTTACCCAGTTTACAAGTACGGAAGATCAAAAGTTCACTACCAAAATGTCCAATTGCAATCAAGTAGGAAATAAAAGTTAGCTGATAGATGTGTGGCTCATTTAAATAAAACGCACCATAAAACCTAATAACGCATGAGACAAACGTCCATGTGCCAAAGGTTCTTGCACTCAATGAAGTAGTCTGAGAGGGCTTATTCTCGTAAACCCTACGTGTTAATTCCAAACCAGACACATACGTCTGAATCGAGTTAAATACGGAAACTACCGAGATGAACAATAGCCATTTTGGTAAATTTCCTGGTGGCATTGTTGCCAGTTTAGCTTGCGTAGCATTTAATACTTCTTGAAATGACAACATAACGGATTTCACCTTATGAGAGTTTTGACCTTCTTCAACCACTAAGAAACTGATGAAAAGATTACTTGGAGATCGAATTTTATACAACAGCTGGTGACATTTACGTCGTATAAGAAGTTCAGAGAAATCCCTTCCGGGTAGCCCTATTTGGAGAAGTATTTAGTTTACGACATTTGTTCATTGTAAGAACTTTTCAAGAGCGTAGAACATTGGCGGTTCGTCCCTTAGAATGACCCTCTGTTCAGATCCTGTTACTGTGGCCGCTGGTGCTCACCTAGGTCAAAGTACCGTAATTGGAAATAATACAACTTTGAAGGGAAAGGTGGTATTTCTACAAGTGCAAGTGCCACAAATCCCTGGGCATGTATAGTACAGTATTGTTCTTTAGTCCTTGTTCAAGCACTCTCTTCTCTTCGCATTGTCATCGCAAGTTTCATACGTTTATATATTAAAACATAATCACATTTATAAGGATGCGGGTATAAAAAGGAGAATTTGTTGATCTTATTTACGCTATAAAAAAGTAGTAACAAAGAACTAGTCGTGACGACCAAGATGAGCACTGAACAAGCATATGATGCAGCATTAGATCTACTACGTAGATTGGACCCAAGAAAATTGAAGGAACATGTTCAAAATTTAATACAATTGGAACCGTCATTGGCCGAAGATTTGTTATCATCCGTGGACACACCGTTAATAGTCAAACGGGATCCAAAGGCGTCCCAACGAGAATACTTGTGTTGTGATTATAACAGAGATATAGACTCGCATAGATCGCCATGGTCTAATGAGTACTTCCCGGAATTATCTGCAGAAGACGTCCAAGAGAGCCCCTTTCCTTCGAAAAATTTGAGACAGTTGGAAATTCTTGCTAATGATTCTTTTGATATCTACAGAGATTTATATTATGAGGGAGGTGTATCAAGCGTGTACCTATGGGAACTGGATGATGAAGAACTTAGCGACGATTTTGCGGGCGTTGTTCTGTTCAAGAATGGGGACAAAACGTCCAATGCGTGGGACAGTATTCATGTATTAGAAGCTGTTCGCGAGGGCACTGATGTTACCTATCGTATCACAACCACGGTCATTCTTCACCTGGACAATGGCAAACAAATGACATTATCTGGTAACTTGAGCAGACAGACAGAAAAAACACTAGCAGTGCCACCATCTTCCTCCACATCGGTAGAGCAGGTTCACGTTGCCCATATTACAAACCTAGGTACTATCATCGAAGATGTGGAGTCTCAGATGAGAACAATGTTGGAATCGGTCTATTTTGAAAAGACAAGAGACATCTTTCATCACACTAGAAACAGCACATCTGGTAATGAAGAAATGAGCAGTGATGTTCACCAAGAGTTGATGAAAGGTTTACAGAGTTTATAGAGATTCATATAGCACAATTGAAACGTATATTTGAGATTAGCTTAGACCTTGGAAGATTATCGTGCTTGATGACTCTAATTTAGTGTGTCGCTGGTTTTTCGACGTGTCTAACGTCTGCATAGATCTTTCCATCTGCAGTCTATTGATGAGTCGAAGAATAGGATTGAAAAAGCTAAACAAAGACGACATTTGGCGTACCTCCATTTTTTGCTGGACTCTTTGATTATATTTGCTGTGCTGATTGGGCATCACTTGAGTGAAAGTGAGAGTATTCCGACGGATATCGTTGTTGGATAGTAACTGAAAAAAGCTAAGAGCGTCCATAACATGAAATGCAAGAAATGGTCGGAATCTCGTGTCTATACGAATGCTAATCAGTTGAGAAGCCAGGAATATTGGGACTACGAAAACACCACGATTGAGTGGTCTACGAACAACAAATTATATGAGATAGAGACCAAGGTGGGAAGAGGCAAGTATTCAGAGGTATTTCAGGGTGTTCAATTGAGTAACAGAAGAAGCATTGTCATTAAAATGTTAAAACCTGTCAAGAAGAAGAAGATTAAGCGTGAAATCAAGATTTTATCCAATTTATCCAATGAAAGTGATCCTCCAACATTGAGAGAGTTTGACGAAGCTGAGTACTATACGAACAGGAAAGAGAGCGTAATGGCATTTAAGAGATCTTACTTGTACGATTTGCCTCATAATGGACACGAAAATATAGTTCAGTTACTCGATGTGATCAGAGATCCTATTTCTAAGACGCCCGCGTTGGTCTTTGAGCATGTCAATAATGTCGATTTCCGTGTTTTATATCCAAAATTTTCCGATTTTGATATGAGATACTACACATTCGAGCTTTTGAAGGCCCTGGATTACTGTCATTCGATGGGAATCATGCATAGAGATGTCAAACCCCACAATGTAATGATAGATCACAAACAAAGAAAATTAAGGTTAATAGATTGGGGTCTAGCAGAATTTTATCACAAAAATATGGAATATAACGTCAGAGTCGCGTCAAGATTCTTCAAAGGTCCTGAATTGCTAGTAGACTACAGAATGTATGACTATTCGTTAGACATCTGGTCTTTTGGGACTATGCTTGCGTCCATGGTTTTCCAGAAGGAACCGTTTTTTCACGGATCCAGTAATACAGATCAATTGGTAAAAATTGTGAGAGTATTAGGTAGTGACGATTTTGAAAAGTATTTGGCAAAATACGATATAGTTTTGCCCAGAGAGTTCCATGATATGGACCAATATATTAGGAGGCCATGGCACAGATTTATCAATGACTCTAATAGACATTTATGTGATAATGATGATATTATAGATCTGCTTGACAACCTGTTAAGATATGATCATCAGGAAAGACTTACTGCAAGAGAAGCAATGGGACATCCATGGTTCGAGCCCATAAGGAAAGGAGAATCGAAAGCTCAGATCGATCATGACTCTTAAAGACACTTAATGTATAGTAGTAATAAGTTTTTGTTTTTATGTCAATTTTTTTATCATAGTATCAACTAGGTTTTGACCATGTAGGCCATCTTATAAGCCTAAATTCCGAGATCAAATTTAGATCTGCAGCTATAAGAAGAGTTATTTGAATGTATAATCGACGTTTTATCATCGTTTCCGAATGGATTGGATATTGTTTTACGTAGTCGTCCAGCTGAAACCAATCTAAATGATTGAGCACTTTCAGGAGTTCGCTAATTATCCCCTTCAATAATTCCAATCTCTCTTTGACCTTGCTTGTACGTTCTCTCAAAACAAAGAGTATATTGTTGGTGTACTGGAAATCGAACGTTCTTTCCCGAATACAATACTGCTCTCTGTATGCAAGACCATCCGTTAATGATTTATCAGGCGTTGAGCTCAATTGATTTATCAAACAGTGTGTCAAACTTTCAATGACAAAACAAATTCTGCTAATTATTAGAAAAAACTGCATTCCACATCTTGTTCCATTCTTATGAGACACCGAAGAGCCAACCACCCTCAAATTTAAATTCATAATAGATATTAGTGTTTCGCAATGTATTTTACACTGCATCCTGGTACTGCTCAAATCAAACACTGCCTCATCTGTCCTCAAATATTGCTGAACAATCCTTGAGCTTTTTTGTTTACAAACGATCAAGTCCTGACTAACAAACCTACTGATTAGCGTTTCTAATATCAATTTGGAGCTTAATTGCAATGCATCTGCTTGAAAACAACAGAATGAAGCTATAAGTAACTGAAAGCAATGAAATAGCCGCTGAACCTTATGCGGTTCGCCTATGCTACCCTTCAAACTCAAAATTGTCAAGATGTTTTTATAGTTCGGTAAAAACCATCTTGTGATGTCAACATACTTGATATCGTCACTCAGGCTTTTCATAATATCTAAGTTATCACGTAGTTTCTCAATATTTTGAGTGTACCGATAGACGATATCGAGGTGGGCTACTAAGGAACGGTTCAACCTAAGGTTGGAAAGCTTATCGGGTATTCCTATGTCTCCTATTACAATACTGCTTCGACTGTTGCTTTCTCGTGAGAATATCGTTGGATTGTTACGCTTGATTATTGCAAAGCACTTTGGAAAACTTGAGTTAGTAATTTTTCTGGAAGCCGAAGTTAAAATCGACACGTACTATAATCCAATCAACTTCAGAATGATCGTTATCCATCTTGCAGCGATCTTTTTCCACCATATGATAGTGATATCGTTATGTCTTATTTTTGTCTGTACTCTTTTGCCGCCAGAATATCATCTATATACGCATTCAAATTATGTTCTGAGAAAAACAACAACTTGAAGAAAGAAGGAAAAGAAATGGGACGATGAGATGATTAAGATCTTGGTTACCGCTATTTATAATGGAGACTGTTCAAGGGGAAGCTACTATCGGAGTTCTAGTTATCTTCTAGTTATCTTCTAATTTTACAATCAACCCAGAATCATCAACTTCCTTGATTCCAGAGTCTATCATCAACATCTCTTCGATAATATCCAAAGAGTCATCAGAGCCTGAGCATTTTCGTAAATGAGCCTCCGAAAACCTTTTGAATTTGGCAACCAGTTTCTCATAATAATCAAGCTTCCTTTTCATCACTTTATTCTCTGCCGAGATCACGCCAAAATCCTTTTGAAGCTGCAACTGTGCCACCTTCTTCCTCTGTCTACATTTAGATGCTGCCATCCTATTCCTTTCGAGGAGTCTTGCTCTTTTCCATGCATTTGTACCCGGTATTGGGTCAGACATGCGATTGTTGTACGATGAATTGGACGAAGACGATGAACTTCTCTTTACTGGTGCAGGACTCACATCTACCGCGACCTGCTGTGATGACCGCTGTTGAGATAAGACATCTGAGCAATGAAGGCTATTACCGTTAGAATTTTCCCATGTTGTTGATGAGGCACTACCACTTATGGATTTTGCCGCGATTTCATCATCTGGGTTTGCCTGAATATGTGCCTGTGGCACTGAATTGTTAACAGATTCGAATTGTTGAAATTTTGCTTGCTGTCGTAGCGCGTTCTCTGCTAAATTAGGCTGTGGATCTTGACGTTGTGTCTGACGTTGCACATGACGTTGCGTTTGGGCTTGAGATTGATTCTGAATTTGGCTCGGTATTTGCGTTTGCATCGGCTGGTGGTCGAATCTTGGAGGTAAAGGTGGCGGTTGAGTATTATACAAATTTTCTAGAGTCTCTAAATCTTCACTTAGCTGATTAATCTGCCCATTTGAAATAGATATTCTTCTCCTTTTCACAGGCTCGTCCAACGATGTTAGGGAACTCTGGAAAATTGGCGGATTTGTTAGCGGAAAATGGGTTACATCGATGCCAAATGGTTGAAAGAATGGCGATAAATATTCTTGCGTCGATGGGTCGTTAATTGTGTGAGAGTTAGAGTTACTGAATGAGGCAGATGCAAGGTTGTTCTTCGTACCATTGGTATTACTGTTGAAATCAACGTGATGGCCAGCACCAGCAGCACTGCTATAAGTATTCGCATGGGCAATGGCATTACCATTGGGTACCCACTTATTGGCATGGGTACCCCCACCCTCTGCCAACGGCGAAAACTGCGCAGCGTTAATCCCATCTCCAAAGTATGATGAAGCAGGCTGTACCGATTGCGACCTTGGTGAAGCCTGTCGCATCCCTTGAACAAAACCAGTTGTTGAACCCTGAAGACTCTGACCGTCAGGCTGAAGATTTGCTACGCCTGCGGTACTCACACCGACATCCACGCCCGGAAAACTAGTAGTATGCAAGGGAGAATACTCGTTTTCCATATTTTTCCTGTATTAGAACAGTTATAATTTTTCAGCGTTAGCTTTTCTATTCTCTACTAGTTGTCCTCTGTGCGATAGCCTACGTCAAGTATCGATTCGGATGTGATTAATGATGTAAGGACAAAAAACACTGAAGTCACCATGATAAAATACGTTTTGCCCAGGGGTCAGTGAGGACAATGGAAAGACCTGAAATCTCTTTTTGTGAAAAAAAAAGTGTGCTCAGTAAAAAGAAAAAACATAGTTCTCTACGTTTGAAAAAAAACCATCGCAGAAGGAGCTACCTTTTTAACATCATGAGGATTAAGAGAGATGCGTCAAGCGTGTTGGTGCTTCCAATTATACCATGTCTCGTAGCTTGCCTCCCCAGGTTGCAGCAGCTTCCATTAACCAGCTCAGTAGTTAACGAGCGCAGTAAGTAGTTGTCATTCGTTACATTTCCAGTAGCCGCTGGAACTGGGTTGCATTGTAGTCATCATTTGATATTTATTACTTCCGTTCCTACGGCAATGAGGCTGCTTGCAAGTAGGGTTCATTCATGATAATTGAAACTTTTTTCATGTAACTTCCTAATTAGGAAAGCCACAAAGTGTGCAAGGTGTAAATAAAGTTCTTGAAAAAAGATGTAAAACGGCAGCTCCACACAGAAGAGCTTATCTGTCCCTGTTCTAGCGATTCATTTGGATTAACTATGCCGGGATGAAATCTTCAGGATGGGGCTTGGCAGTAGTTTCATTAAGAGAATTGCGGAAAGTCTACCTGAAGACACAATAGTTGAGAATGAAAGGGGCATAACGCTGTTTGGTATGCCTATGTTTTCGCCAAAGCTGCTGATACCTCAAGTAGACCCAACCCACTGGCAGCTCATCAATGTCAAGGAGTCAACGGTTAGGAATGTGGGTGAACGTTCGGTTCTTTCGCGAGGAGAGTTTTATCCATTGACAGCAAACTGCAACCAAACAGAGAAGTGGTATGTGCTAATGGATTTTGGGGATTCTATTGATATGGATGACCAGGGATGGCTCTATAGCTGGGTTTTTTCATCGGCGCGGTGGAAATCAAAACATGGGTTCGTTAGGAGACGTATATGGGTAAGAAGACCCGAACAAATGCAGGGCTGTTCAGCGTTCTCATCCATTTCATCAGCCGAAGGATCGGGGTCACTTTCACTTCCGGAATCTCAGACCAATATAGACCCAGTGAAGAGGTATCTCTTGAGCGCTCGTGAGCAGCTGATAATGGGGCTAATGCGACAAAGCTTGGACAGGCACAGGTTTGAACTGCTGGATTCTTCGCTGAAAAATGGTGCCATAGATAAAGCGGCTCTAGAGGATTCTGTTTTTGTGGATAAAATCAGTAGATGTTTTGAGTTCAAAACATCAAAAGAAAGATTCTTGCACATTTGGCTCCCGACTGTGTTGGAATTCTGAAACCATCATGAAACATCGTGAATGAATAATGAGATACATGTATGTATGTATATATATACATGTAGTTACCTAGAGGACATATTTGTGTTCTTTTCTTGCAAGGCGATTGATCATGTGTGGGTGAGATGAAACTGTTTCCTTCTCTTTCTTTGCCTCAGCGGCTAGTTATTTGCATTTTCAATCCAATAATAGTATTCATTTTCGCCAGCTTATTGCTGACTATTTGGAGTGATTATGTTATGATAGATCTCACAGTAACGAAGATTGAGGGTGGTGGGGTTGATTCCGTATCTGCTAGCTCAACGGCATTGGTTACTACCACAGCTACAGTCACAACTACAACTACAACTACTGCCGTGAGCACAGCGAGCCAATCCTCTTTTGCTACATACTACTTTGACAGAGATGCACTAGAACACGTAGCCCAAGAGTATATTGAGATGAGAATTAAATGGGTGAACGCGACTTTGTCTGCATCATACAGTTCACAACTGTCTCAATGGCAACACTCCTTAGACATGTGGAACGTTTCATTGATCAAAGCTATAAATGACAAACGTGAAATCTATCAGAACCTGCTAGCATATAACCAAAGCATATTTAATGCACTTTACGAAAAATCGAAGCAAATAAACGAAACATGGTCCCTTTTTAGTCAAACAGCTTTAAGTCTGGAGGATACTCAGCAAGTGTTTAATAACCTTTCGGTAAATTATTGGTTTGCTACTTCAATTTTTTCCAACGTATCGCAACAACTCCAAGTCTTGAATAGTTTTGATTGTAATTCGAAAATTCCTGTTATAGGCTTTATGCCTATTGATTTGAACTTCGACAAGTCAAAACAACTTGATACCTCAGTAACCAGTTTTACTAATACTTTAGTTAATAGCCTCAGAGAGAACAAATACGAGGCACCTAGGAAACGCGGCAACAATTTGGAAGCATCGAATACTTCTCTAAAAAAGCGGAGTCGATATTTCTCGATCATTTGCCTCATAATGTACTTTGTTTCCATAGGAACGCTCTGCATATATGAATGGCTAATATTTCGCATAGAGAACTCTTTGTTCAATTCACACATGATGGAAATACTAGACACTATCACCGCTGAAGAGACTAGAGGCATCACTTTGCAACAATGGGTACGAAAACAGACTAACAAATTATGCTACACTCTTACCAACCCGTTGTTATACAGAGTTGCCAATAGCATTGGCAGCGGGCTAAATGAGTCCGACAGTCGATGGAAATACCTCAGTTATTACATATTATGGACACTTTCAAACGGCAAGTATCTCTGGATCCTTCTATTTTATACGATAAATCACTGGCAAATTACTAGTTCATTAGTGAGTCATCAGGTCTCATCGGCTCAAGGAAACTTCCGACGTGAAGTAACTAGTCCGCTTACCGACAGTCGATTGTCACTCATGAAAAGTACATTGGAAATATGTTCTGATTTCACGTTTGACGTCGATAAAACAATTGATGACACACTAAAAGTACATTTCATAGCCTCATTGGACCAACAAGTAGATGTAATAAACTCTCAGATGACTGAACTTTCCCATGACCCAACGATTGCAGCTTTAAGCCAATGGCAAAATTTGAGCTATTCCAGCCCTCATGACTTTGAAGTCAATGGCAACGAGTTCAGTTACAGTGTAATGACGCAAGCTCTCAACTCCGATTCTTCAAAATTTGTGGCGACTCATTTATCAAAACGGAATACTTCAAATTTTAATTCTTCTATCTCGGAGACAGCTTGGAATAAAGTCTACAAATGGGCAGTTCTATTGCTGATAATTCTGTTAGTATTACATTTCATCATTGGCCTGGTATTTTCTGTTACAATCTAAAATCACCAAAAACGGCTATAGTTTCGATTTTATAACCTAAAAAATGAACTGAAAAATTTCACCTTTAATTAACCAATCATAGGTGGTGCGTGGGTATTAAGCATTTGCGAGCGTTCAGTATTGTTCACCTTTCTGCCTATATTCAATTCTTCAGTGATATTACAGGTATCAATAGCACCTATCAATATTCATTTTGAACTGAACTTGTTAAAAAACATCTTCAAAAAGCAGGTTTTGTTTCTGAAACAGAGGCTCAACAAAATTTACATCGCTGTAACAAAACCGTCATACCAAGGCACTAAAAGCGAAATTTTGGTTTAAATATTAAGCAGTTTGGGTCATTACGATCAAGAGGGATGGCGCATCGTAAATTGCAGCAAGAGATTGATAGGGTGTTCAAAAAGATCAACGAGGGTTTGGAGATTTTTGACACATATTATGAAAGGCATGAGAACTGTACGAATAATCCATCTCAGAAGGATAAACTGGAGTCCGATCTGAAAAGAGAGGTAAAAAAGTTGCAAAGACTGAGGGAGCAAATCAAATCATGGCAAAGTTCACCTGATATCAAGGATAAGGATTCTCTGCTGGATTTTAGGAGATCCGTTGAAATAGCGATGGAGAAATACAAAGCTGTGGAAAAAGCATCAAAAGAAAAAGCATACTCCAACATAAGTCTAAAAAAATCGGATAATATGGATCCGCAGGAAAAGGAAAGAAGAGATGTCTCGGAGTACCTATCAAATACCATTGATGAACTAGAGCGACAATACGAGGGCCTACAAGTCGAAATTGACAAGCTGATAATTCTGAACAAGAAAAAGAAAACAGCCTCACAAGCTAATGAAGAAAAAAAGGATCAATTGAAAAATCTACAAATGAGATACAGGTGGCATCAACAACAGATGGAGCTAGCATTAAGACTTTTGGCCAATGAGGAGCTGAATCCTGATCATGTTAAGGAAATTCAAGAGGATATAAACTACTATGTAGAATCAAATCAGGAACCTGATTTTGTGGAGGATGAAACCATTTATGATACACTGGATTTACAATCAAATGAAGCAATAGCGCATGAGGTAGCCCAGTATTTTGCATCCCAACAAGCTGAAGATAACAACGGTGATGATGACTCCGCCTCAAAAGATGCCTCTAAAACTTCCAAGAAAGAACTGAGGAGATTGGAAAGGGAAGCAAAAAAGGCTGCAAAAGCCGCTTCAAAAGGATCCGAATCAGACTCCTTTGTAATACCAAATTCTTATAGCGCGTCAATAAGCGCCAAAGAGCCCGAGACCCTAGAACTTTTGCAAAGTCAATCTCCTTCTCCTTCGCCTGGACCGCAGACTGCAGACTCGTCAAAAACAGGTTCTACCCCAAGTACTGTGCCAAACACTGCAAAAAGTCCGAATGGTTCTAGTTTGACATCATTAAAGCATGGGTTATCAGCGACATCCCACTCCACAACAAACGAGCTGCTCGCAGGACATACACATATACATCAAACTTTGAATGGCATAACGACTACAAGTACGTTAAAGCCTGCTACAGTACCTGCAAGACCAGCTGGTGAAATAAAATGGGCAGTAGCTGCATCTCAAGGGATTGAGAAGGACAAGAAAATGATAAATGCAAGTTCAAATACCAATACATCAGCTCCGGCAACTTCTGGTACCAACAGTGCAGCAGGCTTATCCAATGTCAGCACTAGATCTAATAGTGCAACGAATACACCTCGCTTATCTACTCCTTCCCTGGAAACAACGTCTTTGGCAGAGCATTTGGAGAAATCCAGTGGGCTCACCAATCCTAACGCATCTACGTCCTTGACAGCTGCTGCAGTATTGGCGGCAGGAGCAGCTGCTGTCAATATGAACAATAAAGCAATCCATAAGAATGCGTCTCCATACCGTCCACCGGAAACACTACACAATCGAGACGAACACTATTCTTTGAATACCACGCCTAGTTTACAGAAGAGGGTAGAAGATGAACCTGAACTCATAGATGATTATGAATCAGAATGGACGGATGATGAGCTTGAAGAAGAGCCTGTACCAGAGCAACTGACAGAGCTAGAAAGTGAAACACGTAAATTAGCAACAGAACAATTCAGAAAAGAGTCCATTAAAGATTATGAAATGTTACTCTTGCCGGGTGGTATTCAAGAATTCATAATGGGTGTTGAGCTATTCAACAGAGGGTTGGAACCCCTGGATGGTAAATTAGGTGGGTACAGAAGATCACATGATGCCTGTACGATACCTAGATTTGGTGGTGTACCATTGGGTGTAAACCCTCCTGCACCATTGGATGCCTTCAGATCAACCCAACAATGGGATGTAACGCGCTGTTCTTTGCGATCAGTCGTAAGAAGTTCTGATCTGACTGAGGCAGAAAAATACCAAGCAATACTCGAAAGATTCAGATCATTAGAAATGTTCACCTTATTTTACAATTATTATTTTGCAGTCACTCCCTTAGAGCAACACATTGCATCTATAATTTTGGCGGAAAGACATTGGAAAGTATCAAAAACTAGCACACTTTGGTTTTTAAGGCAAGGGGATGCTAAGTTTACCAATGGAATTTGTGAAGTGGCAGATTACAAAGTATTTAAATTAGACGATTGGACAGTAGCTGACAAGCTCAATTTTAAACTGGACTACGCATTCTTGAAGGAACCCCCAGTCATACCCACTGTTGAAAAAGAATCAATGGTGGAAACTGATGGCTCGGATGTATTGAGCCATGGACAGCAACTTCTTCAGCAGCTTAAACAAGGTAAAGTAGGCACATCAGCTTAGCTTTTCATCCCTTCTTTATTGAAAAGTTTTCTGATATTTTTAGTTTGTGAGTAGGTTTTGTTAATTTTATTCAGTATTTAAACATTAATTTAATGAATTCTTTAATGAAAAATCTTTTTCCTATATAGCCACCAATTATTTTTAAATCAATCATAGAACGTATACATAATAGCTAAGTCTACCTAAAACCAATAGATCGAAAGCAATTCAGGCAAGAATCTGTTCTTTATTCAGACCCTTGGGCACTACTTCAGATTCCGCCGCAACTCCTAAGCCGCTTCTATCGGTCAACGTAAATGGGTCTTGACCAGATGCAATGTTGCACTGGTGCATCAATCTCTTTTCTCCGGGAGAAAATTGACCAGTAACAGAATGCCACACACCTCTATTAAAGAAGATTGCCAAATCACCAGCTTCCCAATTATGGGCGTAAACGTACTTTGAGGCAATTGCAGGTCTCATCATTTTATGAACAGCGTTACGAGCATCTTCCAAATCTAAAACGGTACCATCAGCGAATTTCAACTGATATATACAACAGCCGTGAACTTGTAAATGATGTTTCTTGGTGACAGGGTTTGTCCAAACTAATGGTAGCCTCTTAATTTTAGATTCTTCCCATGGTGGAAGCTCATCTAATGGCATTTCCTTCTTTTCGGACACCATTGTCAAACCGTCTGAGGTAGCTTTAGCTGGTGAAATGAATATATATGGATGAGGTGCATAAACAACTGTGGCACCAAGGGCCTTCTCTTGGTCTTCGGGTGATAATAAGTCGAAGGCCGTAGCACCTGAAACAAAGGCGGTTGCACCTTGATTAACTTCCAGCTCATCACCGTCGTCATACACAATTTTTTGCTTTTTTGTGGAAGGTGGAACATGGATACCCAAAAGTGTTGTACAAACTGGTGGCGATAATCCATATAACGCGGAGTCAATATGCCATCTGTAAAACCTTGTCATGTTCTTTTCATGAGCTTCTTCATCAGTTAGTGGATCCCTATGGAAATCAAAGTGGACTGGATGTCTCAAATTGACATCCCCTAGGCCTTCATGGCCAGCCTGCCAAAACCCTTGGCCCAAGACTTGGACCTGTGGTTGGGAGGGCACTGAAGTACCGTCCTTTCTCAAAACGGATTTGTCGTGGCGGAATTCTTTACCGTGGCCGTAGGCTGCACCAGTTCTGTCACAAGTTGAATCAAACAAAGTTGTTAACTTCCATTGCGATTTTGGGGATAAATTCTCCATTGCCGGAATTACGAGAACCAAGTGTTTGTGTAAACCCTCATACAGAGTCTTGAAATCTACTTCAGATAACTCACTTGGGTCGTTGCATCCTTCAGGTAGGGTCACTTTGGCTCCAAAATTTCTTCCTTCCAATGGTGTCAATACGACTGGCATATTGTCTGATTATTTTAAGCTGTTTATTAGTTGTATTTAGCTAATTAATTGCCTCTGGGGTATTGCTGAAGTGCGATACAATTATGTTTTACAATGGATATCCACTTGTCTTATATACATGCAAAGGCTATAATTGATCTTTCTTATCGCAGGATCTGCATTTTCCCGAGCTATGCTCGTCCCATATCCTCATTTATGTATTACCGGCATGCTCCATCCACAGATCTTATTGCTTTATCTTATCACGCGGTGCTCTAATTTGATAAGACGCTTTTGTAATTTTCCCAAATAAAATCCGGAAAACCCGACAGGCTTTCGGAACGTTCCGATCGGCAATCCCGCGAAGTGTCTGTAAATCGAGTGACAAATGGTAATAGGACGGAAAATCAGCTAAGTAGATAAAGAGTCGAGAAAACGAGACTCGATAGAAAATGAAATAGCGACGGTAATAGACGAAGAGACATTTTATTTTGCTGATTATAATGCTATCTTAAGTGTATCACGTAAATGCTAAATAGGTATATATGCACAGCAATCACAGTCCTGATTAAACTCCGGAGGATCCGAATTTAGACGCCCAGTCTTCGTATTTCTGTAGTCCCTCTTGTGAAACAGACGGCTTGATATAGTTGAGACTGCTCTTGAAGTCGTCCAGGGTTATGGGTCTCACCAGCTCGGTTGGTGTCAGGAGAAGCTTGTCTCCTAACTCTCTCAGTGGTCCCATTGCTGCGTCTTTTGCTAAAGAAGTCAAATCACTGCCCGAAAACCCATCTGTCAAATTGAGTAATTCTAGGAAGTCCTCATTTGCCATTGTGTGCTTCTGATATGATAGAAGTCTTTTCAATTGTGCGCTTCTGGTCTCTGGCTCGGGGAGTGGTATATACTGCCTTCTTACAAACCTTCTTCTGGCTGCCTCATCTATTGACCACGGTAGATTTGTGGCTGCCAATACTAGCACTCTTTCATCGTCATCACCATCAGCATTGCTATGAGTATTCCCGGCCGCAGCACTGGACAAAGATGACCACTGGATGAGAAACTCGTTCTTAATTCTGCGACTGGACTCGTTCTCTCCCTCATTGTCTCGACTGCCCATGATAGAATCGATTTCATCGACGAAAACAATTGATGGTGATAGTTTTTTCGCTACAGCGAACAGAGCGCGCACTAACTTCTCACTTTCACCGAGATATTTTGATGTTAAACTTGACGCGCTTATAGAAAAGAAAGTTGAATGAGACTCTGTAGCAACAGCTCGTGCTAACATTGTTTTACCAGTACCAGGTGGTCCAAACAAAAGCATTCCTCTCACAGGTTCCCTAAGACCACGGAAAAGATCTGGCCTCAGAAAAGGATATACGACTGCTTCTTTCAGTGAGCTTTTGGCACTTTCTAATCCCGCAATATCATCCCAATGCACCTCATCACCACGCACAACAATTTCAGCGAAGATTTGCTTAGCGGCAGTCTTATCGACACCTTGTAGAGATTCGATAATTTCGTTCTCGAGAACCTCCTTTAGCTGACTTCCGTTGAACTCAGGTTCTTGCCTCTTATCTTCTGCCAATGGAACTTCAGGAGGTGGCGCTGATTTTTCTCTGGTTTGTCCTTTTGAATGAGAAGACGATTCGTTTGAAATCAGTGAATTCATTGAGTTTGCCTTCCCATTTCCACCGACCTGTACGCTTTTGATGTGTGCAGAGGAGCCCAAATCTTTTTTAGGTCTGGCAGTAGAAGGGCGACTCCCAACTGTAGATCGAGACTGAGTTTTTTTGAAAGTCGACGTTGATGAAGTTAGGGAGTTCTTTTTTGGAAGAACTCTCCTTACCTGTTCGGGCTTCGTTCCCAGCACTAGTTTGGCCGCCTCAGTGGCTACTTGAGGTCTCTTCTCGTAGGAACTAGCTACTTTAGCCTTAGTTGGAAGAGATGGCACAATTGCTTGTTTGGGCGCTAATGCTGAAGTTGATTTGGTCGCTTTCAAGCGTAAACCTGGAATGGTTTTGGAGACTGGCTTTGTCTTTTTCGAAATAACGTTATCAGAAGAAACGCTAGTAGGATTATGCAGAACAAAGGATTTATCGACTTCACTTTTGATTGTAGCTGCTCTACTGGTATTCTTCGAGGGCTTAGATTCTGAAAATAGTGGAATACCTGCAGAAGATGGTGTTTGATGCGGGAGAGATGGCGGGGCAGCGCTGGGAATTGGAGGTCTGTTTTTTATTATATTGGCAAATGTAGGCGTCGGTACTTCTGAAGACTTTATAACAGGGAGTTCAGGAGCTGAAATGTTTGTTTTAACATCAAGAGGAGAAGAATTAATTGAAAGATTTGTTGTATTCTCCTCAAGGTCATTTAAAGCATAATCATCATCTCCACTACCAGATTCGTCCATTAAGCTACCATAATAGTCCTCGACATCGAATTCAAACTGATCAGATAGTGGGCTAGTGACTTTATATTGGTCTCTTTGCCGGTCCTCTCCGTCTTCCTCTCCGTCTTCCTCTCCTTCAGACTCTTGAGCTAAAACTATGAGGTCAATATTATCATCAAAGTCCTCAAATTGGTTCTGATCATCTTTTCTAACTTGGTTAGCTTTTATTAGTGGTTTAGATGGAGTGAAATTAACCTTGTTGCGACTTTGAACTTTGGAACCGCTTGAGCGGAAGTCGTTCGTTGATGGCTGATTATAGGCTCTGAGCGATTTAAGTTTAGGATCCCGTAGCGTCGTAGCCATTTTCCTCGAGGATAAAGGGGTAGCACTCTCACGAAACATAGGAGGCCTCCTGTTGAATGATGATTTTCGACTGTCAGGTGCCGTTACAGTGTGCTTTGATGAAGTCCTTGTAGTCGAGGTTGCACTTTTGGTTCTTACCTCATCTTCCTGATATAATGCTTTGACCCTCTCCAAATGGTCAAGACTCTTATTATACAGTTCTCGTAGACCTGACTTTATATTAAGTTCTTCCCTAGTATATGATTGCACGTTAGGATACTCGTGCTCGATCACCGTTAAGCGGTACATTACGTCTGTGTTCAAAGCCTTCCATCCTTGCAATGCACCTTTATAGTTCTTTTGATCCTCCAGTTTCAAGTAAAATATTGTTTCATTCGCAATTTTACCATATAACTCCGTCAGATCCGTCAGTGGCTGTTGAGGTCTCTTCCGCAGCCTGGTAAATTTCGACAGGAGGTGATAGTTTCCAGAGCTTTCCATCAGAGCCTGAAGATCCTTCTTTCGCACTTGATAAAACAAAATAGCTTCTGGAAGACAGGATTGCGACGTACTCAGTTTTTTGGAGTCTTATTCAGGTATCAATTTTGTAAAAAAATACAAACTCTAGCACTGCAGATCAGCCTCGCTCAACGCGAGGAAAGACGATTTCCCTAAGAAGCACGATTTACCTATCAGTTTGCATATTTATAAAATGCGGCTATGGATAAGGTGTATTCAACTTCCGTACTGCAATGAAATAAACTACAAAAGAATATAAATTGACCACAACAATCCGGTAAGCAATGCGCTTACTTTAGAAATCCACCAAACATGCTGAATAGTGAAGGGACATAAGCTAAAATACCATTCCCAAAGGCCAGTTTTCTTATTAAAGTGACCTGTTACAAGTCCAGTATTTCCATGAAATTCGCCCATCATTGCCTTGACTGTGATTTCTTGGACCGATAATAACTCTCCGGGGGACTCGATTTTTTTGGAAGCTTTCCAATCCCCAGACGTAGAGTTCTTGTTGTAATAAGTTTCGCAGCCTACATGATCATGACCAGTCAAAATAATTCCTGGTTTGTTATTATCAAAAATTAAGTTAAGAACTCTTTTCGTCACTTCTTCGCTCAAATGGTTATGTGATCTCAGTAATTTCGATTTGTAAGGTTCTGGTTCGTAGACTTCCGGATAAAACCGGGTCTCAGGGCCATCAGAGCATATACCTTCTTCTTTATAAAGGGGAACATGAGTTAATAACACTGTACTACCTTTAAATCTTCTTTCAAATAGCTGGTATAAAAATTCCCAAGTAACATCGATAAACTCATTTTGCAACCCTGGACCTTCCAGTAGTAAGGAATCCAGTACGACAATTCGCCATGGATGATCAGTATCTGTATCATATTCTATCCAATAGTTATCGCTACCAAATAGTTCATGAAATCTTGACAAATGTTGGTAAGTCACATCGCCTGAATACCCAATATCATGATTTCCTGTAATATTGATAAATAATGAATCCTCATTTTGTGGGTCCCAGGAGTAAACATTTTCGTGATGGAAACCTAAATCCCAAGGCTTTTCTGTTGCACGAATTTTATCCAGTTTTTTGCCCCAAGATTCCCAATCAACTTGATATTGACCATCTTTGTCATGATGCTCTGACTTGATTTGCTCCAATGATGAAATATCTCTGCCAAATATTCGACTCATGTAGCGGGAAGTCCGGTTGTAAAACTCTGAGTCACCTATCCATTGAGAAGAAAAAAGATCTCCCATTACAGCTATATGTGAGGGGTGCAAACGTCTTCTCATTGTTGAGGCGATATGACCTAAGAAAAAATCATTCCCGAAAATGTCTAATCGTGTAATGTATGGCGTATTAGAAAATATTCCTTTTATCTGTGGATCTCCGAAAGCCATTAGGTGAATATCAGCTGGATCGTCGTTTTTTGTAGTCTCTTCATCAGGCTTTCCCGGCAAAAGTTGCTCTTTGACATCAAACAAATATCTCTTGCTGTAATAGACAACCTTCTCCCAACTACTAAGTAGATCTACCGCTATGTCATCATCATTTTGCGTACATTTCCATGAACATTTCGATGGGTGAACCGATGGGTACGTAGCCGTATATATGTTGGTGACGATCGCTAGGAAAGTCCCAAATATGGCAATCTTCTTAAAAATTGATTTAGAAACCATCGCACGTCCTAAAGGCTGGTGAATTGGCCCTTTCTGGTTTTCTATAAGATAAACTTAAATACTAGAAAGTAAGCACATTTAGAATAAACTTGGCGCTTCGCGCAACAAGAGCTAAAATGACAGATGTCTTGAATAGGCGGAAAAAAATAAAGAGTAAAATAAATTAATAGTAATTTCTTTCATTGAATAATAAAGCAATGATAAATATAGTAACAGTTAGTATTTATAATACCTATAGAGATCGTTATCAAGAATTAACTAGGAGTACAAAGTGGGCCTCTATTAGTAGAGAGTGTTTTAAGGAACAACAGATACGCCTTTTTGGGTTGGCATTATAATTACTGGTAGCTCATATTCTCGATCTCTTTTTCTTCTTTTCCTTCTCCTTTTGCTGTTCACCTAAAATTAGCTCTTCAAAAACTCTCGCTTCCTCGGCCTCTTCCGGTGACCTCTTAGCCTTTGAGAATTTATCCGCCATTAACAGTAAACCCTTTGCTTTCAAGAGTCTTTCTTTTGTTGGAACCGTATTATCATTTAATATCTGATTACACACTTCTTTTAGTTTGGACTCCAATTCATATTTGGACATTGCCCACATGACACCTAGGGCTTTGCCTGCCATCATAGACTCAAATTTAGCTCGTTCATATTCTTCCATTTCATCGAGATTTGTTTCGTTCATCTGTTCCATTGCTTTATAAGCATCCATACCTGTAGAAAGAAGACTATAAACAGATTTTGCATTTCTCGCATTGTCACGAACACCAGTGTAAAGTTTGGAAATACCATGTGTCTTCTTGGACAATATAAAATTATTTGCCTTTGTTTTATAGCACTTTGCCAAACAATGCAAGAGTTCAAGTCCGAAGCTTTCCAGCTTCATTTCTTCAATCTCTTGGTCCAATTTGCTAGTGAACTCATCCAAACGATTATCCTTTGATGCCAAGATATATGATTGCAAACGTCCATTCAACTTTTTAGCCAGCTCATTGACTTGAATCTTGATTTCTTCACGTCTTTTCTTCTCCATCTCATACATCTTTTCTTTCTGCGCTTTTGAGAGTTTTTTATCCAACTTAGCCTCATCATTCTTGGACGCTACGGAGCCTGCACCAGCGAGCTCCGTTGATGAAGATTGCTCGCCGTTTTCCGTTTTAACTGGTTCCGTCTCTGCATCAACTTCATTCAAACCCTCAAGCATCGTAAACTCACCAATCCAATCCTTGAAACCGTCACCGCCGAAAATTGCGCTGAAATACTCCGAGGCATCTTCGAAGCCTTGTTGTGGAACTGCATCGTCTTTACCAAATTGATCATATCTTGATCTCAATGAGGGATCACTCAGAACCTGATAGGCTTCACCAACCGCTTGGAATTTACTAGCTGCATCGGGATCATTTGGGTGCTTGTCAGGATGAGTCAACATCGCCTTCTTACGGTAGGCTTTTTTGATTTCCAAAGCCGTAGCCGTTGGCTCAATTCCAAGGACGTCATAATACTCGGTATCTTTGACCATTTCGAGTAGACCCACTCACTTGTATATCTGAACCGACTGCGAATTACTTATGCAACTATAATGAAAACTATTTACCTTCAATAGGAGAAATTTATTAAAAGTTATACAAGAATTACCATCAAAATGATCACGTGATAGAGCAGCTTACCATATATGTTCGAATACTGACGCGAGACAAGATACGACATAACCGTAGACTTGCTATGTCTTTCCAAGGGCTCCAATGTGTCTCTCTCTATACCACTATTGTCTTCCATTATTGTCTTGAATGCGTCAGACGCAATGACTGTTTTCTCCGTTGCACATGAGGGTCACTACAGATATTTTTCAGAACAACTCCCGCAGCTTGGATGAAAGATAGCTCACTACCGCAGTCGAATGATCCGCAGATGACTTGGAAAGATAAGAGGTCCATCTGGAAAATACAATCTCGAGATCCCTGTTTTGCTTTATCAAACTGTAAAGCAGTGGCATGTCCTTGAACACAACTTGATCAAACCCCCGCAAAAATAAAAATATGATAAACAGGCTGAGCGTCACGAATAGCATCCTCTTCAAAATAGTTGCGAGGTTACAAATGAGACGCCATGACGTATAGATAATCAACACGATTGATACAGTCAGAAAAACATTAGGATGCTCTTTACTGAATTTGGCAATTAGAGGAATGACTATTTGAATGAACCTGATGAGCTTTGTCAAAAAAAAAGCAATGTACTGCTCTAACTTTTGCTCTGGATGTTCTTGGGCCTCAACCATTTGGTAAATCGTATACTTCTTAGCTACTGTACCGATTGTTTTGGTTCAGCGATGATGTTGACCTCTATATCATTTTTTTTCATGTGTTGTTCTTTCTATGCAACTTTAACATTACTCTCCGGCATCATTTCAAAAAACAAAACGAAAACATGTCAGTCATGACATATTGAAAGAATTGGTTGACTGCGCCCATCATGGATATTGCACTAAATGCGTTGAAGGTGCATTTTAATGAGTGCACATCTATCGAGAGTGCGTGGCTTTACTGGACTTATCGGCACCAGCCTGATTAGACTAGACGATAGAAATATATGAACAAAGGAGGACCAGCAATCGTAACAAAAAGAACAAAAACGTGTCGCGAGAGTTCTTGATATCTAAGGAAAGAGTGAGTTACCCTCAGAGCTATTGATACTAGACTGGAGAGACATTGATAATACTATGATATTCGATTATAGAGATATATAATTCCTTGATTTTCTATATCATGAATTGAGATAAAACTAATCGAACTTGGATAATATCAGGAAAATACGTCAGTATTTATACCTAACATTTTGCACCTATTGAACCATAAGAGAGGACGACGAGTGAAGAATTTTCATCGTCATCACACCATTTCCTGTTCCAAAGAATCCACAGTACAACTGTTATTTTGTGTTCATTCCATAGACTCCTTCGTAGTCAGACTCCTGAATTGTAAACGTCTCGCGATAGATTATCATCCGATATCTTTCCAGGATCGATTGATATTCTGTTAGGGCTTCATCTGGCTTCGTTTATTTTGTTTTACAGACCAATTGTCTTGTTTCTGATTCTTATATGTCATCTCTTTAATATATCTTACAATATCGATTTATATTTCAACAAGAGGGGACGACAGCACAAGTTATGAGATGGAGCGACAGAAAGTTCTTCACTCGCTGTGCTCTCTTATAATTCAAAACAGTTTGTTCGGTGCGCATGAATTCGGCACTTTCAGCAGATATTCATATTTATAAAGAATGTTTTCTTCGGCGTTGTCGATAGTAACTTGGTTTGACATTGATGATGATACTATGATATTCAATTATAGAGATATATAATTCCTTGGTTTTCTATATCATGAATTGAGATAAGACTAATTGAACTTGGATTAACATCTGGAAAATACGTCAGTATTTATACCTAATACTTCGCACCTATTGAACCATAAGAGAGGACGACGAGTGAAGAATTTTCATCGTCATCACACCATTTCTAGTCCCATAGAACCCACAGTACAACTGTTATTTCATGTTCCATGCCATAGACTCCTTCGTAGTCAGACTCCTGAGTTGTAAACGTCTCGTGATAGATTATCATCCGATATCTTTCCATTATCGATTGACATTCTGTTAGGGTTTCATCTGACTTCGTTTATTTTGTTTTACAGACCAATTGTCTCTTTCTGATTCTTATAAGTCATCTCTTTAATATATCTTACAATCTCGATTTATATTTCAACAATTCAGGCTAGTCGCAATTCATTTATTATTGATTTCATGTTTCGTAGACCCTTAGATTGAGGACAACCGAGCCCAATACGGCCATGATTTCAGAGCTTTGCCTGGTTCTATAGTGTAGTGGTTATCACTTTCGGTTTTGATCCGAACAACCCCGGTTCGAGTCCGGGTAGGACCTCTTTTTTTGATATTTTTCACTCCCTCTCTCTATAAATCAGAAAAGAAGCTGATTAATTGAAGATCCCACATTGCTCCATAGAATCGAACAAGCTGAAGGTGCTTAGGCTATCTTGTCCTTGCTGACTGTTGCGAGGGTTATCTTTCCAGTTCACATACCGCACTGTGGCTTCCAGGTCCGTAGCGCTCTTGCGCTGCCATTACTATTTTTTCGACGGCAGGCAGGGCGTCCGTACGAATCTCTCGCCATGGAAAATTATTAATTCTTAGTAATGTGTTTACAATATGATTACACAAGCGGCACCCGCAATCGGTTGAATTACAGATCTATATAAGGAATGGACATCACAGTCTCTCAATAATGCTAGTTTTGGTGCGAATGTTCAATCGAAAGCTCTACTGAGATTATAGGATTCTACGAATGCTCTTCGGTTTGATACAAAAATCCAAAAAAGAAGATATGGCTACTACCAGTGCTGCAGCTAGTTTCTTGAAATCAATTGCGACCCGTCGTACTATCTACGCTTTGAAGCCAGAATTGCCATCCAATGTCACCCTAGATGATGTGGAGGCAACCGTGCAAGAGGTGATCAAGCACACACCAACCTCGTTCAACTCTCAAGTTAACAGGGCAATTATCCTGACAGGGGAAGCGCACAAGAAAGTGTGGGACCAGGTCGTCAACAGCATTCCGGACGACTCAGGCAAGAGGAGACCTACCTCTGCGCGTGACGAGGCCTATGGTTCTGTCATCTTTTTCACCGATGATCTAGTCACCGAAAAGTTGCAAGCGGGCTTCCCGGCATGGGCTGCAGCCTTTCCACAATTTGCGGACCACTCTTCCGGTGCTGCCCAGATCGATACCTGGACTGCTTTCACAGAAATGGGTCTTGGCGCCCATTTGCAGCATTACAACGGCTACATCAAGGCTGCCTTGCCAGCAGATGTTCCTACTCAATGGTCGATCCATGCCCAATTAGTATTTGGTGTACCAGCCGCTCCCGCAGGCGCCAAAGAATTCGGTAAGAACGAAGTGAAAGTCTACAAATAGACTTACATTTCCAATTGAAAATAAGTAATCGTCATAACACATAAATATTTTATAAACAATGGACTTGAAGGGATTTTAACTTCTAAATGCGTAGTGTTTAAGGTGTTTATCAGCTTATTTCGTTGATACCTGCCGGAAATAAGTATTATTCGGGTAATAAACTTGGCGACGTGAAAGGCGATCTTCATGGCGGAAATTAAACAGATTGCCCTGCAAAACGGTAAAGTCATATACTTTCTCGAAATTGGATGTGAAATATGGATTTATAAGAGATAGGGTTTCCTAGTGAAGGTCTTATCAGAGCTGTATCTGATAGTTGTTAATTGCTCAGATTCTCTGGCTGTCGTGACAAGGCTTTTTCAAGATTTCTTTTGTTTGGAAAATGCCAGCTGTTTCACCAAGCAGGCGACAGGTGCTTCGTCTGTACAAGCAACTCATCAAGAATGCTAATCAGTTCAACGACTACAATTTCAGGGAATACTTTTTAAGAAGAGCTAGAAATACTTTCAAGGAGAACAAAAGCGTACAGGATGCGGCTAAACTGCAGTCGCTCTTTGCGGAGGGTCAGAGAGATCTGGGTATCCTGAAGAGACAATCCATCATATCGCAGATGTACACCTTCGACAAGCTAGTGGTCGAGCCACTTCATAAGCATGGTTTCAAGCCATCTACGTGAGCACTTGATAATCAGATCAACAAAGAAGAAACTAAGAAATCCGTTACGACATGATATGACACAAAAACGAGTGGTGGTGGATGGGTACATTTTAGCGCATATTCTTCTATACGTCATCTTCTTCTACTAGCAGTATATATACAAGACCATGTCTTCCATTCCATTCCATTACTATGTCCGATTAAATTCCTAATATTCAATAAATGAACATTTTAAGCTGTATAAATAAATCACTAAATGCATAATATTTTTGTAATGGCTTCTCTGCTGTTTTTTTTTTTTTTTTTTTTTTTCACTTGTCGTTTGGGTGAATTCGATATCCATCAGCTCACCTCATCGCATAAAAAAAATGGATTGAAGGTCCAGTGAAATTTAACGATTATATAAGAGTTATAAACGACCATTTTCCAGATATTTTTGATCACTGGTTCACAGCACTATACCGGAGAATTTGAGGTAAATGAAGAGGCAAAATAGCAATTCTGGAAAAAACACTTTAAAGCAACCTTTGCTTGAGGAGGACAAGGTTAAATCTCTTTTCAATGCAAAACTATGGGATGATGACTACAGGCGTGGCCTGAAAGAAGAGATAGCAAATTCAAAACCGTACAACTGGGGAACTATACCCGAATTAGTAAGTGACGATTTGTTACGTGCGGTTCGTAAAGAGATTGAAACGGAAATTCACTTTACAAAGAAGGAAACTGACATTTATAAAGTTAATCAAAGCGGTGATCTAGCAAATTTAGCTGGACTGGATTGGAATGATCTATCAAGATTGCCTAATTTATATAAGCTACGCCAAATTCTCTACTCTGAAATTTATAGAGATTTTATTGCTTATGTTACTGATTCTGGTAAATTGTCGGGACAAAAAGCTGACATGAGTATAAATACTTACACCAAAGGCTGTCATTTACTAACTCATGATGATGTGATTGGTTCAAGAAGAATCAGTTTTATTTTATATCTTCCCGATCCAGACAGAACTTGGAAATCTCATTATGGTGGTGGGTTGAGATTGTTTGATAGTATTGTTTCCAACGTCCCATGCTCAGATTCTTGCGCGAAATTAGTGCCACAATTTAATCAAATTGCATTCTTCAAGGTGAAGCCCGGTTTTTCGTTTCACGATGTCGAAGAAGTTAAAGTCGATAAACACAGATTATCCATTCAAGGGTGGTATCACATCCCACAAGTCGGAGAAGACGGTCATATTCCTGGGGAAGAGGAAAAGTGGGTTCAAACAAATACTTCGACTTTAGCTCAGTTGGAGTCAAATGTTTTACAGGATTATGAATTTCCAAAATTTGAGAGAGACATCTTACCTTATCATCAAGTTAAGCATTTCGAAAAAGTTTTAGCACAAGATAAGGTAGAGGACATGTCTAATAATTTCACAGTTGAAAATGGTATTAAAGAACTTACGCCAATTAGCGCTATATCGGATGAAAAAATATTAAACGAACAGGAATTGAATTATTTAAGACGGTATCTCTCTGAACAATATTTGACCGAGGATGGTATAGCAAAGTTACAAAGTGATTTCTTGGAAAATTCTTCGTTACAAATCGATGATTTCTTGAACGAAAAAAAATCGACCTTATTACAAAAATTGATCAAACAAAACGAATTAGAGAATGATTGTCCATACAAGGCAAAAGATGTCCAAACACCATGGAAAACAGCTATTCCACCACATAAATGGAGATACTTATATATCGATGGTAAATCTCTTGAGAATTTTCAAACAGAAACTGATATTCTAGAGAATTTAAACCGTGAGGAGCTGCCCAATTTTGAGTTGTTAAAGCAAACTCTGGACAAATCAAAGAACTCAACTGAAATTGAATTGATGGATTTAGTTGAATTCTTTAAAAGTACAATTTATAAAAAGTATTTGGCATTAATCACAGCACTATGTCCTCTAAGTGAGCAAGTTTTGATTAGAAGATTTAGGCCCGGCAAAGATTTTACCTTAGCAACAAAATGTCAACTGAACAAAATCTTAGAAAATGTCGATGGATTTGTTGACGCTGTTCTAGAGGGAACTCTTTGCATAACACCATTCGACGGTTGGGAATCAGGTGAAGTTGGCGGCTATGAGTTATATATGGCTGACAATGACGAGGAGGACGACGAAAATGTTTCGAAAAAGAGTCAACTTGACAAGGATGTCGAGGATGCTTCCGTTTATCGTACAGACGATAGTGGTGATTCAGTTTTACTCAATTCATCAGCTAGTTGGAATACCTTCAACTTAGTTCTCAGAGATGAAAGCGTACTGGAATTTGTAAAATATATCAGTTGGAGTGCAAAATCGAGTAGGTGGGATATTAAGATGCAGTGGGACGTAAAGTCTACTGAGCAAGAATCAGAAAACTAATATCGTCAACTGTTTATACCTTTCCTATAGTTACAAACCAAAGATGAGTAAAATCAAATAAATATAAAAGAAAGCGATTGATAGAATCTAGAAGTTTAAAACAGAAAAAAATATGAATAGGAAATCTTATCTAAAATTAAAGCTGTCAACAGTTAGCACTCATTTCTCTTCTTCCTTATCGTTTTCCTCAACGGCATCGACAGGCTTGTTAGAAGTTTCCGATTGATGCTCAAGGCCTGAAACAAAATCTTCCAATACTTTTGAAGAGGCGCTGTGGTAGGCTAATTGGGCGCTTGCTAAATCTTGAATTTCTTTGGAAAAATTAGATTGCGAAATAACTTCCTGCATAACAACCGTTGCATCTTCAGTAGCCTGTGCAAATTGATCCTCCAAAGTCTCCATTTGCACCCTTAAGGAAGCTTCTTTTTCTGGCTTTGCCTGGGACAAATTGGTTCTTGCAACATCATATTGTATTCTCTTGTACTCAACATCTTTACGTACCTTTTGCACTCTCTTCAAATCGTTTTCTAAACTTTCCCTTAAGCACTTGTTGAACTTGGTCTGAATTAAAGTGTCCTGTTGCAACCTTGCCTGAGCAATTTTAGCTTGGACGTCACTGTACTTTAGAAGAACGGATCCCAATTGAGCATCGGTGTGATCACCAATTTGATTCAAGTACTCGCTCGAAATAAGAGAAACTTTGCTCAGAGCGTAGTTCAAGGTCCTTGGATCTTTCAAAGGTCCTGGAGTGATTAGAATATTCTGAGCTTCACTAGCGGATGAAGCATGCGATAGCTCTTTGACCTTAGAGGTAACAATCTTGGAAAAATCATTTATAGATTCAGTAACGTATTTTGGATAATCGTATGACTCGTTTTCATAAACGCTGGTGATGTGCAAGAAATGCTCATAGATCAATTTGATAGTATCGACCTTACGTTCTAGCTCCAAATATTCTTGTGGCAGTTGAGAAATGTCAGTTACTTGTCCGAGTTTCTCTTGGACGAAACGTTGAGTGGATTGTGCCAAAGATGGAATGTCACCCGAGATCTCCTGTGTCTTTTGGGACACAACGGTGGAGAGTTCTTGAAATCTTTTGTTCAAAGAATCAGTGAAATTGTTGAATGTAGACATAGTATGAAGGGACCTTAACCTTAAAGAAGCCTAGTTGATTGATTAATATCCTTTCAAATGATACTTGAAAGCTCTTTGAAATGTGGATTCTCTTTTCACCCTTTCAAGTGTGTCGCGAATTTTTCCTTTAGATATCAAAACATTGAAGAACTGAATGCGATAAAAACGGCTCCATTGTCGTAAAGTGATTTATGAGTAGAAGATGCCACATAAGATGAAATAGCATAATAACTAGCAATAGGCACTCGAATTAGATAAAGATCTCACAGCAGTTTTCAAGAGTAGTAAGTCACGTGAATTCTATAGAATTGAGTTTCATTTTGTTCACTCAGCACTATCTAAGAAATGCCAGGTGATTGCTCATCTTGGTAATCACCGCTGCCTGATATCAACATATATATCTTGTTTTGACAGCTTTTGTCTTTCAACGTAATGAACTTGGCAGATTCTTTGAAAAAGGCAACGAGGCATACTCTTACAATGAGTGAAAATTTGAGTTGTCAAGAGGTGATTGCGATCATTCATTAACTCTTTTGGGAGCACAAAGAGACTTTTAGGTGCGCTATGTACCGTTGTTTCACTTCCACTGGTAGGGGAAAGATAGGGGGACGTGTTTTACCGTTACATACTCGTTTATTCTATCAATTAAATAAGAAGTGCTTAAAGGAAACAGCTTTACAGCGACAAAGGTGTGCTAGGTTCCGTTCAAGCTCAAATACTACATCAAATAACAATAATAAGGCCGATGATGAACTTATTGCGATGGCATTTGAGAAACATTACAAGATAAGGTCAAACATTGAGCTGCTAATTCAAGATTATGCTAGAAAACCGATACAACCTGTGACATTTGATTTCCTCACAAAATACAGACCACCCCTCAAGGATACAGAAATGTATATGCTTAGTATAAAGACAATCAATCTGCTCTTATCTTATACATGTCGGCAGTTGGATGCAATCCAAGCATTACCGTATATTGTGGTTCTAAACCCAAATATCGAAATAAGCAACTCATTGTATTTAAGGACGCTAGAAACGCTACTTTCAATCGATTATCCATACGGAATACAGAATCGCTCTGCGATGGCTCGAATGCTAACGCAGTTCCTAGACGAACACCAGGATACTCTTGTGACTTTGTCTCGGGGATTTCAAGAGGTAATGGAGTTTTACCCTAAAGAATCAGTATTCAAATTTTTAAATCAGCATTTGAGAGACAGGATTGCAATGAAGTTGTTAGCTAGACACTACCTCTCCTTGTTAGATCAATCAAAAAGGAAAGGGCCAGAAAATATGATTGGGGCCCTACACAAAAATTTGAAAATCTCCGACTTGATTCGCCAGGTGTCTGAATATGTTAACGATCTTTGTTTTGTCAAATACGACCACACGGTACCTGTATCTATATTATCTGGGGACGATGTGTCATTCCCATGCATACCAACACACTTGGAATATGTTTTAACGGAAATTCTGAAGAATTCAAGTAGAGCACATATTGAGGGAAGTACTGCGGATAGTGATTTAACTGAAAAACCAATAGAAATTACTGTTGTACGCTGTGATAACGAATTACAAATTAGAATACGTGATTTTGGAGGGGGAATCCCTCCCAACGTGGAGGATAAAATGTTCGATTATTCGTACAGTACAGTTACGGAAAAGACAAACGATACGGGAGCTGAGGCGTATATGATTCCCGGTGAGGATATTAATAATGTATCTGGCATGGGGTTTGGTTTACCGATGTGCAGAGCATATCTTGAAATGAGCAGTGGCTCTCTCGAAATTCAAAGTCTATGGGGCTGGGGAACAGACGTCTATATCAAGCTCACTGGCCCCCCATTATAATGTTGCAGGGGTAAAGCTATTTTGGTTTCTTATTTTATTTAGTATTTACAGAATTGTATGTACGAGTTTTCCTCATCACAGCTTACCGCTTGTCCTCGTTGGTAAGAAAGATACATCTTTGTGGGTCTTCGAAAGTAAACCAATGGCTTGAGCCCTTCTTATGGATTTGGATAGACGGCGCTGGTTCTTTGCTGATAGGCCAGTCACATCTCTATGCAGTATTTTGCCTGTGGAGGACATAAACTGCGATAACACTTCTGGACTGGTATAAAGGTCTAGTGGATTTATACCATATTTATCGAACATGTCATTTTTCGATTGCTTCGTGGAGCCAAATTTCTTCTCCAGATGGAGCCTTGCGAGTGAAAAATCGAATGGATCGTACGTGCTGCTTCTTGGAAATTTTTTCATGAATCTTGCATCCACTCTTTTATTACCTTCTATGGCATTTGTATTCCCTACGTCAACTGATGTTTTCATATTTGGTGTTAATCTAACTTGAGAAATAAATCTGATTGTGGAGCAGTTAAGAGATTTAGCCTGCTTAATCGGAAGCATTAAACGAGTTAACATGCTTATCCGTTAAAATGTGGGGTAGGTGATAATCAAAACACCTGTTCAACACCGTTTTACTTAAAGTATGCTGTTGTCTAGTTCCTTTGAAGAAGAGTTTTTTTCAAAAATACGATCTAATCAAAATTCCAATAGAGAAGCCGAAATACCTGTGTACGACATCAGTAGTAGCAGTGAGATGCCAATAAAGAGGAAGATTATGAGACTCAATTCAAGCACTCCAATATTGCTCCGTTTGACCTCAAGCATTAGAGGCTTATGTAGGCAATGCTGACAGTATTTTTTGATAGGTAGTTGATTAGCAATGACTGTGAGTATCTCCGAAAGATGTAGGACTCCAAGTTCGTAATGTGGTAAACTCATCTCGATTGGCACCTTGAAAGTAGACTGGCTTGGTGCCCATGTGTCAGTCATATCAAAACACATTTTGGGATAGTGTTATATTTCTAGTCACTTCGGCTCAATAGAACGGCTGTCTATCACTTCGGCGGCTAATGATGATGACATACAGCTGAATGCTAATTTGACAAATTTTTGCTGGAATGAACTAAGGACCTTGTTGAAGGGTATTTTGTGCCCTCAAACTGCCGAAATGAGAGCATCATCATAGGTATTACCGATTTAGCGGTCGTTTTCACTCGGGGGTAACCTCCACATATGATGGCGTACAATGGGTAGCTTTAAAAACAATACTGCCGTCAACAAAAATTTACTCTATTGCTATGTTTTTAGTTTTATCTGTGTGTCTGGAAACTGCTCTTAGGTTACTACTCCCTGAATTCCACGAGGTAACTTTTGAGTCATCTAAAATTTAGATAAGAGCACAAGCTTGAATAAAATTGCCGTCATTACTATCCGCAGAGTATTCAAATATTAATAAGTACATTCAAAAAACTCCAGAGACCTTCAACAGGGTTTATTTTGCCATTATAACGATTTTAAAGAAATATGAAATTGCAAGATAGGCGCCATGAATTGGCATAGTCACGTCCCTCCAAAATGATGCTTACGCATTTAAAGTACAGAAACGCTTGAGCCATAGGCTCAAACTCGGTAGAAAACTCTGTGGAATTGAGTTAGTTACCTGTGCTGTTCTTTATTACTTGTGTCGCAGCTTTTGAACATGTATCCGAAGATAGTGTCTTGTTGGACTTGCTTTTGCCGTGATTTCGCGTAGGTGTCTTTTAAGAACACAGTGAGAAGTAAGTGACGAGGAAAACGTATAAATAGAAGAGCATTCAATGGCTTTAAGCGACATTTGAGCGGTTATATCAGATGAGCAAAAGAGACTTCTCCCCCAGTCATCAAGTGGCTGGAGAACCTATTGCCAAGAAACGATCCGGCTTGAGGAACAAACAGCCGATTGATTATATTGCACTGAATGAAGGCGATGACAAAAAACTGAAGCATGTTCACCCCCATACGGAAGCATTCTTGGCATGTTTTGAAAGATATGAGAATACTAAAAGTGTCCTGGACTCCAAAAGTTTCAATCAGAATTTTGCATCGGTTGATAAACCAATCAAGATACTAGATCCTGAGAATTCCGGGATGGTGATACCCAGTCCTAAAGATCTTGGATTTTCTGATCATGACAGAAGTCTAACTGTAGATGATATTACAAAGGCACTTGGCGAAGACTATCCGGTGGACGTCATGGACATTCAAACCCAGCAAAATGAGAGATGGTCCATGTCGCAATGGAATGACTATTTCAGCAAGACTACACCCGAAGAGAGGGACCGTGTACGAAATGTCATATCACTGGAGGTTTCGCATGTCAATCGCTTAAAAATCGAAAGGCCAAAAGGTGTTGAAGAAAACGATCTTGTTAATATACTTTGGGATTTTGTGGGAATTGAGGATACCAAACCAAAAGTGACGCGCTACATACTGATGTCGGCAGCAAATTCATACACTGATTTTCATTTGGATTTTGCTGGTACATCGGTTTACTACAATTTAATTTCGGGAAATAAAAAGTTCATACTGTTTCCACCGACGGAGAGTAATTTGCAAAAATATTCAAGTTGGTGTACCGATCCCAATCAGAATATAATATTCTTAGGTGATATTTTAACGGATGGTACAGCGATGGAATTGAATGGAGGTGATCTCTTTATGATTCCCTCCGGTTTTATCCATGCTGTATATACTCCCCAAGATTCTTTGATAATAGGTGGGAATTTTCTAACCGTACGGAACGTAGACACCCAATTAGATGTTGTTGCTGTAGAGAGACTTACTAAGGTGCCGAAACGGTTTACTTTTCCCCATTTCGACTTGGTTATGGGTAAATGTTGTGAATGGGTCCTTTCTCGTTCAACCGATAAAAATGTAAAACTCGAAAAGATGACGCCAGCGATAATGAAAAAATCAATGGAGGCTCTGATACGGTACATGGAGAAGCCACAAATAAAGTACAAACCTGTTAATTACTCGTCAAAGAGAATACTGATTAAAGAACTAAAGCTATATCTAGATAAGTGGTAATAATCCGGGGTCGTATGTAATTATATGCATTCGAACTTGTTGGTTTCGATGAAATATATGATGAGGTGACAATTAGAACTGGATCCAACAAGACCTAAAATTGACATTCTTAATCTGCATCTTAGTATATTGGAACTAATATTGAGGTTTGCCAGCCAAACACAACGTCAATGCCGGATTATCGCATACTGACTGCTATCATAGTGCTAGTGATTAGTTCATTGCTAGCTTTACGTCTGAAATCAAGTGAAAAAAAACGTGAGGTCTTGAAACCCGATGAATTTCAAGAATTCCCATTGATTCTCAAGACTGCCTTGAGTCATAATACTGCTCTGTACAGATTCGGTTTACCCGAAACCGAAGATGTGCTTGGTTTGCCAATTGGTCAACATATTTCAATCAAAGCTATTATTGATGGTAAGGAGGTTGTTAGATCATACACACCAACCTCTTTGGACACCGATGCGAAAGGCTTCTTTGAACTATTGGTCAAAACATACGAATTGGGTAATATATCCAAATATATTGGAGAATTGAACATAGGCGACAAAATGCAGGTTCGGGGTCCCAAGGGATTCTATCAATACTCTCCCAATACTTATAAGCATATCGGTATGGTTGCTGGTGGCACTGGTATCTCGCCAATGTATCAAATTATAAAAGCCATTGCAGCCCATTCTTCTGACAAGACCAAAGTTTCACTAGTCTATGGTAACGTTACCGAGGAGGACATTTTATTAAAAGCAGAGTTGGATAGAATTGTAGAATCAAATCCTACCCAATTCAAAGTGTTCTACCTATTAGACAAGCCAGATGAAGGTTGGACTGGAGGTGTTGGCTATGTTACTGAGGACATTATGAGGGAACATCTACCAAACGGGAAGGACAAAGATGTTCAGCTTTTGGTATGTGGCCCAAGACCTATGGTGTCATTCGTTAAAAAAACCTCAATTTCACTCTCTTACGACAAAAGTAAGCCAGTTTCCAAAATGGGCGATCAAGTTTTCATCTTTTAGTAATGCCCTGTTTTTCTGGCTTCCTTGCGGATAGTAATTAATTATATGATCGTTTTCTATCTCATAAAAATATGTACATTTTAGAAAAAGATATAGATATTAATTAGTATTGGTGTTGTGAGTTTTGTGAGTGGCCATTTCAAAGATCTAAATTTTTTATTTGTTCCAAACGTTCATTAATCGCATGTTCAAAGCTGTTTTTCGACTTATTGTCTTCAAGCAATTTCGCATGAATAGACTGCAAAGCCTTTATGGAGTCAACTTCTTCAATGACGCAGGAAATATTTATTTCGTTAGCACCCTGAGATATCATTTCAATATTGATACCATTTGCAGCTAATGTAGAAAACATGGTGCCAGCAATGCCAATATACTGCTTCATTTGCTTACCAACAAGGGAAACGATAGCCATCTTTTTGATGAGATCAACTTTACCTAAAGGTTTCAATTTTTCCACAGCAAGTCTTAAACTCTTCAAGGCATCAGAGTCTGGTATGGGTAAAGCCATCGAGACGTGAACTTCTGAAGTAGAGATTAAATCAACAACCAGCTTGTATCTGTCCAAAATAGTGAATATTTGAGCCAAAAATCCATGTGATAAAGTCTTCTTATTTGAATGAATATTCAGTACAATAATATCGTTTTTAGTTGTAATTGCTGTTGCGCCTCTTCTCTTTTTTTCAAAGAAGGATGAAGATAAAGCCTCAGGTGGATGCGGTGGGGTTGCTTCTCCCTTCTTAGCAACATCGTCAGGATAGATAATGGTACCGTCACCCTTGGGATTTTGCACGTTTTTAATTCTAATAGGAATCTTTGCTCTAATAACTTGTTCCATGGTAAATGGATGAATAACTTCGGAACCATAGTATGTCAATTCGGCAGCCTCTTCAGGTGTAACACTATCCAGTAAACGTGCCTGAGAAACTTTACGTGGATCAGCAGTAAATATACCATCAACTTCTTTCCACACCTGCAACTCGTCCGCATTTAATGCAACAGCAATCAATGCGGCACAAAGATCTGTGTAGCCACGACCAACACCATTCAATAAACCCATTGGTACTAGACCGAAAAAACCAGTGAATACAGGTACGATCTTTTCCCTGGAACTGACAAAAGGTTGCAGTGTTTTCCTTAATGCCGATACCATTAAAGCGTAAAAGCTACTATCTAATGTAGTCGCAGTAAAATCAGAGGGGATAATATGCGTTAGATCAACGAATTTAGCTTTGCAACCACGATCATTACATAGGGTTGCAATAAAGAGACAACTCAATTTTTCACCGCATGCCATTACCAAATCCATTGTTCTTGGACTGACTTCACCCAAAATTTTGGACGCCTCCAAATATTTACTGACCATATCCAGTTCTTTGTTCGTATCTGTCACTAATTTTGTTTGCAATACTGGATTTTGGATATAGGCTTCAGCATTTTGAACATGGTCTTGCCTTACAGCTTCAATAATCTGGGTATAATCCGATTCCTGGGAAGCTAAATCACAACAGCGCAGTAACCTGGATGTAGTACCTTCAGCTTTGGTGTAAGAGGATCTCGCAGAACACACCACTGCGACACTGTTATTATTTTCTTCGGTGTAGAACTTTATAATATCATCAACAATGTCGGTTGGAAACTTACCAACTGAAGTACCACCAAATTTTTGTACCACCCAATTAGTTTGCATATTGTACTCCATCTTAAACGGGACTAAAAGATTGGCTCGAGAATTGATCTGCTGGAATGAGCCTTCAAGAATCTCGTTTTTTAATTTTTGGCTGGAGTTTTATTAAATATTTTTTCACTTTTTTTTTTCTTTTCATGACGAAGTCAATTTTTACACAAATCGCGTAGATCTTTTGAAAGCTGCTATTTTTTGGGTTTGAGTCATCGTGAGGCTACTTTGTGATAGAATATGAGAGAAGAATGAGAATTGACAGTTATTAGTAATTGAGTTTGAATAGTAACTGCACCAGCAGATTATAGAAAAGGTGATAAGACAAGTGTCAAATAACCTATGATACGCATCCGGTTAATCATCCTCGAAGATTACAGCATTATGAGACAATTGATAAATATGAAAACGTAATTGTGAAATGTACACTACTAAATCTTGTAAAATATATCTAAACTGATCAGTCCTTTTGGGCTCTTAATAAGCCCAATCTGGTATTCCATCTGTATCTGAAACCTGTTCCTGATATGATGTGAATGATGCAAATGTGTTATCTCTCTTCGATGTTGTCGAATTATTTGTAGATGTCATGTGTTGGTAGACTTTCATGTACATCAGCGCAAAAAGACAAAATAGTATAGTGAGGATGAGAAACAGTGAATACACTTTGTTCCACAATAAATAACCATCCAGTGATTGACCACGCCCCATTATAATGCTGTCGGTTTGAGTGATGTAATCACCCGCGCCGCTTAGAGATTCGGCATCATCGCCTTTCTCTGCCTTTGTAACGGCATATTTAGAATCTCGAGTCGGGTTCCTTCCCTTCTTTATTGTTCCCACGACGTACCCTTTGAAAGATCCTTGTGGCATATCGTAGAGCAAACTTTCCATGGAATGTCCGACATCATCAAATTGATACGTTGCATCCATGCCCGCATATTTCAACAGTATCTGTGAGCCACCGGGATGTGAAGAAAGAATCGGCCCTATATCGTAGACTCGCCCATGCACAATCATCCAACAATCCCACGCTTTGTCATGTTTTCTAACTTGTTCGGGGCTGAACGTTGGAAAGTTATCCAAACTTTTACACTCACAATCGTCTTCATGGCAGTTAGCCTCTGAGGTTACCATTATGCACAGGAAACTCCGGTGTATTCTGTTGCACTGAAGCACGCAAAACTCAAAATGAGTATTTTCTCTCTAACGTACCGCCAAACAACGTGCACCGTCCAAACAAAAAGAGCCCTTAGTGCCAGACCAAATGTACTAGCCACGAACTAGACACTTATCTTCTCTCGCGTTCTATCTATATTGATATGGCAACAAGAATTTTTCATCTTGCCTTATCCACCTAGATATGCCAGCTTATTTATGCAGAATGTAGTTTTACACGGATAAATACGCCAGGCGCAATGACAGCGTCGACTTGATGAACGAGTACAACAAAAGTATGAAAGCTGGAGCTGCACTCTTGAAACTTGTAACATCGCAATCGATGACCTGTAGTTAGAAGGCATAGTACTTTGTTCTTTGTAGTATATATGATCATTGTTTCGATATGAGAGTGATTAGATACATGATTTGCGGAATCGCTTTTTAGTGTCATCACCATAATAATGTTCCTGGTACTGGGCGGATGGAGATTTGTCACTTCATATGGGTGTTACTTTGCAATTGGTGTTTTTCTTAATCACATTGCATTTGATCTCAGATCCTGCTCTCCAGGCTCGCGGCTTTGCGCCTGAGAGTGGTGCAAGTGCGTTGCATAAAAAGACCACTCATGTATTAGAGGTAAATAAACTCTATTCTACTGGGTTCGCGGATAATATAGGTGGATACTGTCTTTTACCTCACGGCGCTAATCTCGTTTGGAAATTCCACAACGGAAAATAACGGTATTGGTATTACCCAATTGAAAGAATATCTGGAGAATGTGAGAAGCACTACTAGTCTTTGTAGTTGTCTGTAGCGACTGAATAACAGCACAAAGGGAGGGGCCTCTTAGGCAAAAAGTTTCCCGTTGCCAGAAGCGCTTGCATTTCGAGGAGTTCTAGGCGGTTTTCAACTGTCGCTGCAATTTTGTCGATTTAAGCAGAAATTCTGGTGATACAATTAGAATCGGATTCAACCGTCACATTTCCTATATCTTTCTTTCCAAATAATTTTTGAATGAAGTCGATGGAGAAGGAGGGAACGCCACGCCTTCTTAGATAATTAGGATTGCTCACCAGACTTTGATTTGAATTCTAAAAGGAATTACTGCAATTTTACTCCTCTTGCATACCATAGCCATTCCATTGGGCGACAAAACTCCTTGGTGCCACATGCCGCCGAATCAATTTCACGTTAGTCTTCAATCTAGTAGTCCCGCCGATTCTAAAATATTACCTCAATTCGAGGACACGCAAACAAAATAAGCAAGATTTCCACTAGCGTGTTTGAACGTCTTTCCGCTGCAGGAATTTAGTTGCTGTCCTTACCTCGGCCCACACTTCATCTCACACTCACGACTAATATTATCTAAGCGGTGGAGAGGCCTGTCAGTCACTTCAAGTAGTTGCAACTGCTTAAGAGGGATGATAAACATTACTGTGTAGAAGACATCAGTTGAGAGCCGCTTTTATTTACGTGAAGCCCGTCAAATACAGTTTTTATAACGGTCCCAGACATAATGGCAACTTTCCTTAACTTTATTGGTACATGCGTCCGTTTTTGGTGATAATCATTTTTGGTACCTATGAAATAGCTAACTCGTAAACTGCGTGAGATACATTAAAGAAATATGATCTTGCGTGCAAGATTGGCTGATCACAGGTTTCCAAGCATTTGTATTTAGTAGGAGGTGAACTCATTTTTGTGATGACAACTTCTCCACCAGTCAAAAAGGCTCTTGCAGGGTTGCTACGAGACCCTGCAAACAATACGTGCGCCGACTGTAAGGCTGCATCACACCCGCGGTGGGCATCATGGTCCTTGGGAGTGTTTATCTGCATCAGATGTGCCGGTCTGCATAGATCGCTCGGTACCCATATTTCGAAGGTCAAGTCGGTAGATTTAGATGCGTGGAAGGAGGAAGAGTTAGTAAACCTCGTTAAAATGTGCAATAATCGAATTGCAAACGACTACTACGAGGCCAAGCTGCCAGAATCAATGCGCAAACCAATTACAGACGCTAATCAGTTACAATCGTTTGTGAAAAACAAGTATGAAAAGAAGAAATGGATCTCAACTGGTGAGCAGCCGAATGGTAAAAGTGAAGCTGCGGAGGACATAAAACCACAACTGAGTAGTACCGAAAGTTTATTAGCAGATTTCGAAGAGGTGCAGCCGAAGCTTCAAAAAACAAGTTCAAGCACTAGTAGTGTTACGAGCACGAGCACAAGTAGCATGCTAAACTTACGACTTTCCTCCATGGCTAAGAATAGAATCGATCAACAGAATAATAGGGATTCAAATAGACCAGATTTAAAAAAATCAATACTTTCATTGTATTCTAAGCCGAAAGATAACAACGTCACAAAGAACTCATTCTATCAATCGAGTAATTCTACGGGAGCATCATTACCTATCAGCAACAGCATTGGCACTACTAATGGCAGCAACAATAGCAATGCCAACAAAACTGAAAATAATTTGTCAATAAGCTCGTTGGACGAGAACGAGCTATTCAAAAACGTTTGGACGTAGCTTTTTTTCCTTTTTACTTTATTAGAATATATGAATTTTATATACATATATGTATATGAGGGACGAGGAGGGTCTCTAAGCACTAGTGAATCCAATCAACCCGTCGTTGGCAAACCAACCTTGACCTTGAAGGAATCGTAAATCAACCATTGGAAACTTGTCAATGTACCGATCATAACAATTCTAACCATTAGGCCATTCCATAAACCACCAAATCCAATCTTTTGATAGATTCTCTTTGACGCACCGACCATCGATTCACCGGACTTCCTGTCATTATTGATCTTCGAAACCATAACATCCGCAGGATGGGACACGATTGCACACAGAATACCAGCCAAGTAACCACCGGTGAAACTGACAGAAATTTGCTGCAAGGTAGTCATTTCGCTCTTGGGTTTTGGCAACTTTGAATAAATCAACTGGACGATTTTCTCAAAAGAAGTAAATTTACACATAGTGTAGGGGATTTGTCTGCACCATAGTGGAACAATACCCTTGTAAAAACCCTGTAATCCTTCTAGCGTATAGATTTTCGAAAGTCCCTGGAAAACGTTATTGCAAAATGGCGGAACTGTTGTTTGCTGCCTGACCTTGATGGCCTCAAACGGACACAACATAATATCTGCGATAAACTCCGCAGTTGCGGAAGCCATCAAATAGACACCTGTCGTGTACTTCGACGACAACTCCGGGCCCAAAACCGAATTCGAATAAAAGTGCTTGAAGAACTCATAGCCACCGTATTTACCAGCTCCTTGCAGCGAGTAACCAATCGCTGTCGCGCCGAAACCAGTGAAGATTTTAGAAAAGCCCTCCTTTCTGATGATCGTCTTCCAGCCGTCCAAATTGGATTTATACAGCGTAGGGTCGACCTGCAATCTACATTTGACAAGATCCAGAGGCGTCACGCTCGAGTGCGTTGGACCACAAGCGACAATACCGCCTAAAGTACACGCGGCATAAAACTCCTTGGTGTACAGTTGAATTCCCCTATCATTCGATTTTTCAGACATTGCCACTGATCCGCTTTTACAGTATTTACAAGATCACAACACTTGTATCTCGAGAAACCACACCAGCATCATATCTCGACCCGATATGCGACCCTACCGTGCCCCTTATATACACTCATGTATATACCCTTGCGCTATGAGTTATTTAAAATTACCCGATATGAAGTGTGCGTATGCAATGACTGTAACCCTTGAACTTAATGGAAAACACAAAGCTAGCGCCAAGCATTAACACGCAGCCCGGACACATCTTCAGCCATGTAAGCACTTCGGAAGCGACCTGTCTCGAGTCACTCCGAGAGTCGGGTGGCCCAGGCATCCGACGTATCGAATGTATCCAAGGCTAGATGTTTAAATGTACGAAATGTACGAAATGTACGAAATGTATTAAATGTATTAAATGTATTAAATGTATTAAATGTATTAACGGTATGAAAAGTATGGTAGGCATGAAATGTATTAGAAGGGAGTATAGTATTAAGTATTAGGGGTGGTCATTAGGAATGCGGAATAGCTCTACTTTTTCAAAGTAGCTGTGAAAAATCAAAACATTAGGCAGTGCAGTGCCCTGCAGTTAACGTAAAACGGCCCGTCTATTGCAGATAGGGCACATCGCTCTTGTACTTGTTCATGACGGTCTTGTGAAAGGTGAAGTACACCAAGAAGATGAAAGCGAATATGCTCAAAAATAGATCGAAATCCTTCAGTTCGGACTGTCTGTTGAATTGTAGCATGGCCAATAGCATTGTGCGTGTATCTGTTGTGTGGGAGAGTTGCGGTGTAACGGACAAAGTCGAGTTTAATGGAGCCTGGCTGAAGAGGGGAGCAAGCACTGAAAAGACGCTGGGTGTCGCTGTTTTCTTCGGAGGAGAGAGATCGTTCGATTGGTATATATACGAGTACAAGAGAAGTCCGTTCCCGCTGATATTGACTCGATTCTCGTCATTATTAATGGGTTATATAGAAATTGGGCGCCTATTGCGGGATTGCTACGGGCATCGCAAGTTTCTATTGTCGATTTATATCGGTCGTATGCTTAGAAACTTGAGCAGTTTTGATATATTTCGCGCGAATAAAAAAAAGGTGAACTGCATAGCATGGAGAGAGTGAGCCGTAGCGTAGTGAGAAGTGGAAACTCGACAAGAGAAAGCAGAAGAGAAACACCGCTGCAGTGAGATGCTGCAGTAGCACTGGGACGGTGGTCCGACCAGATCTCCATTGACGGGTATTGTGTAAACAAAAGTGTAGATAAATGGAACTATCGAATGCCCAAAAAGGGCGATTGAGCACTAATTGCAGTAACTAGTGGCAACTAGTGGTTGGGTTGCTGTGATTCAGCCTTGGGGCTGGCGGGCCTTGTTGGCTGCCAGAGGGGCGGTGGTGGCATGGCGCTCGGCTGACTCTGGCTGGGTCTGAAGGCCCGCCTAGTCGGAAAAAGGATTGGTGAAACCATCGGTTATGCAATCTATCTTGTAGTTTTTGCCATTGTTGCTGTCCCAGAATTCCCTTCTTTGGTAATCGTTTCTCGTAACATAGTGGATACAGAACTCAAGTTTTGCCCTGGAGTCCTGTTTGTTCACGTCATCGATGATGAAGTTGAAGATATCCATGTTTGTTCCCGGAAGGATGCCGTCTCCGTCGCTGACGTAGACGCATTCGACGTCGTGCGAGGTGCGCCAGTGGTCCCAGGTGTACCTAACAACGACTTTCTTATCGAAGAAGATGTTCTTCACCAAGACTCTGCCTGCAATCATCCTCGTTTGGGTCTTTTTGGATGGATAGGTGTGCTGATCTCTTGCTCCGTAGAGTGTGATTTCTTGCAGAAAGCACTTCTTGTCCTGTGACAGGTTGATGAATATGTTTAGTTTTAAGCTCTTTGGATTCTTGTTACTTAGGATCGGGAAGTTCTCGTTATATAGCCCCACGACTCTATTGTTATTACTACAACTATGATTATTATTACTATTGCCGACGTACTTTGATGTACCCGAGTTTTCGTGTTTGTTGCTGGACTCTCTTTTTGGTATATCTCTAGCCATGGCGCTGAACCTCTTGCTTTTGCGCAGGCTCCTGTCTTTTACATGCGAAGGGGGGCGCGATATGGTGTTTCCCGTTCTTGTCGCGGTGCCTAGGTTGATCGAGTCTATTCTCATCGCCAGGAGGTTTGTGTCGTTGAAGCTGGCGCCTTCGTCGTCGTCATCATCGTCGTCGTCGTCGTCGTTTCCGCCAAATAGGTATCCCACGGGTTTGTGTCTGAAACTTATCTCCTCTGTTCGTTCATTTTCCTTGGTGCTGACGTCGATTGGGCTTTCGTCCTCGCGGAAGTACTTTATCGGTGTCTTTTGATCGAAATGGACACTCTTACTCCTTTGTAGTCTACCGCCCGGTCTCAGGGCCGTGAAGTTTTTGTGTTCGCTGTTCACGTGCGGTGATGTCGGTAAGGACTTCGATCTTCTCTTGAGTGAGCTCTTCACTAGCTCCCCAGATTTTTTATAAACCGGTGGTATGGGGAACATGTTTTCATCGCCGCCACGATTAATCAGCAGGTCATTGACCCGAGCCAGCTTATACGAAGATGTTGGCGACACTTCAGCTTCTGCTTCATCATCGATTACCTTTTTATCCGTTGAGCCGTTGTTCAAATTCTTGTTAATATTGGTATTTCTGATTATTTCTTCATCTGGATAAAGACTGCTATTCAAGGTTTTCACTCTCTGAGGCTTATGAAGAAACGCCAACGAGTTTAGAGATGCCGATAGATCCTCGTTCTTGTTCAGTCTTCTCATCATTAAACTTGATGCCGATTTCGTGACATCTTCGTGACTTCGGAGTTCATCTTCCGGCACTCCTGTCTTATTGTCTCTTTTTGACAATAAACCTTTATTCCCATCTGCATTTCCGCCTACCTTCACATACATGTCTATAACTTATTTACACAAATCATTCACTGATCGACTTCAATTACTTGCTCACTTAGCTCGCTACCTTGACGACCCTTTTTGATATCTTAGATTATATAAAGAATTATCGCTTTCTCTCCCCTTCAAAACCAGAAAAAAGAAAAAATCGCACCGACCTTTTCACAATTATCAAAGTGATCCTTGACAGAATTAACTATTATGCTATGAATGTAAATTTTGGCGTTTATGTATGAATCAATTTTATCTATTTGATACCAAAGCTCTCCTTGAAGGTGTGACTACCATGTTTCATTTTTGGTGGGGTGTTGGAAAAAAACTATAACGTCCCCTTTTCGCTTTCCTGCAACCCCTTTCAGATGAAAATGCATCAAGTGTAGAGCTAAAACGACAGATCAGTGGTTGTCAAGTGCTACCTTTTCGAAACAAGGGACTCCCTCTCAGCCGGCTTTCAGGGAATCATCCCTGTGTGCGCTTCCTTACGTTTCGTCGGTATCGAATCTGAATCTTTTGACGAACCCCATTTCATCTCCTGTAAAAAATTCCGAGTCACCAATTCCGACGCACGCTATGGGTGAGACTTTATACGTGCAATTTGTATTATCGGTGCTTTGGTTTTCATTCTGCTGCAAACACTTACCTTGAAATGTGTGTATGCATTTGCCGCTTTGTAAATCCCATACTTTCACTTTACCATCATGCGAGCCACTTACTATACGAAAATTGTCAGCAGCTATATCCCATACTCCCTCGACGTGACCGAATTGGGTTCTTATACATTTACCTGTCTTTATATCCCATAGTTTTATTGTATTGTCTAGGGAACAGGAAAGAATATGAGTGGGATATGGTAGATTTTCCTTCAATATGTCATCAGCTGGTTCTACTTCTTGATCTTGGTGCTGCGCTTCTGGGTCTTCTACAGGCTCGTCCACAACTAAATTTTCAATATCTATTATTACCAGCGGCAGGACCTTTTGCACTTGGCCTACGTGCCCTTCGAATACTCGCAGACACGAATTCGTTCTTATATCCCACATTCGAATCGTTGTGTCATCACTACAACTGAAACAAAGAAAACTTTTTGGATGTAGTTTTACACAGTTGACCCACTCGGTATGACCTCTCAGGGAGTAGCATGTCCTGGATTCGACATGCCATACTTTGACTGTCGTATCTGCACTACCGGATACGATAATTTTCCTGTAAGAATCAACGCTGAGAATACTGTCTGTGTGCCCTCGATAGGTAGAAATACATTCACCTGTCATGTAATTCCACACTCTGATTGTTTTATCTAATGAACCCGTGATCAGTTTTTGTCCATCGAAATATAATGCCTTAACACCGTCAGTGTGTCCCGATAATCTTCTTATTAAGCTGCCACTGCAAAGATCCCATATGGCTACAGTGGAGTCATAAGATCCCGTGAACAGGAGTCGTGAATTAAAATGTAAAGCTAAAACTCCATCCATGTGGCCCTTGAACTCCTGAATAGAGCAGTGTCCCCTTCTCCAATTAGATTCAACCTTGAACCTGTCACGGTAAATGACTTTCCAGGGGGTCTTTACCGGCTTTTTTCCTGTGCTCTGACCATTGTTACAGCAAGTGCTCTGCGGCTCCCTGGCACGTTTCATGTGCAGTAACGGTAAACCCCAACCACAGTTCGGACATTTCCTATCGATGTGCTGCTGGCACATATGGTGCCAAACCCTATCACCATCCGCCATCACTTGCCAACGGCGACACACTTTTGCCGCATTGCACAGCGATTGACAATCTAAATAACAAAGTATTTTCAACGAAACCTCCCGCGGTAACACACTTATGAAATCGATTTTTATCATGTTTTGAACCTGTGTGGCTATGTAAGACAGCTGCGGAAAACAGCTGGCCGTTAACAATCCATCTAGTATTAATTTTCTTATTTTGTCATTAGATTTGGTGAAGGTAGATATTGTATGATGCACCACTGACTGTTCCTTGACCGGTAGTTGTGATATCTTTTGATTAACTTCCTGAAACCTCTTCAGATCCTGTTTATGACACGCCGTGTTATTTTCCGGTGACTGAATATCTGGATTATGTCTATAGCAAAACTTCTGTAAATTGAATTGGGGCAAACTGACAGTTGAACCCTTTTGTCTTTTCTTCGCATTATCTTTTTGATCTTCATCTCTATTGTGTTTCTTCCTAATATGTTCAATCATCTCATCACTACTATTACTACTATAAGTACTACTACCACTATTATCACTATTACTATTACTGCCCATCATCTGCTTTCGTTCAGCACATTACTCAGCTAAGTATTTTCTCAGGATCTCTTTGGGACCTATCAGTCTTAAATAATCCCTGTCTCCTCATTTTACCATTAAGTAGCATATTTCAGTACTATAACTTACTTGCAAGGTCTCAGGGCTTAATGTTCAACTGTGGCTTTAATGAAAAAAATGAAAAACAGTATTATGATATATAAAGTGTCACGTGGAAATTGTATTATCGCTATCATCAGTTGGAAAACCAGTGTAAAAGACAGTTTGGAGTATTGGTATATATCTGTGTATATTAATATATTAAATTAGATATTTTGATAGGATTTGTGCGGATTCTTTCTATAAAATCTTAGCTAAACACGGCAATTTGAGATTTCAAAAACCATTATGTCTTCCGCACCCTTCCTCTTCAACTCATCCATGGTAACACCTTTCTTCTTTCTCTCGATCATTGCAGAGACGGCAACCCAACCTTCATCATTGATCTTTGAGATAGTAGGCGCCCTTCTACCTGGAGTGATAGGTAACAAGTCTGGTAAGATAGACTCTGGCGCGTTATAGTTACAGTAAACGTATTTTTGTGCAGTCATGACACCCTCAATTCTGGATTTGATGGTCTCAATGAGTTCTGGATCGCTCTTTGTATTCTTGGACTCGATCAAATAGGCACTAGTATCCAAGACGGTGGCAATCTCTGTCAAACCTGCAGCACGCATGGTCTCGCCACTTTCGACTAAATCAACAATTGCGTCGGCAATGCCAAGGGCGCAAGACGCCTCCACCGAGCCCCCAACGTACTTCACCTTGGTTGTCATTTTCTCTACTGGAACGCCCTCCAAGTCGGCAAAATATTTCGAAGCTAGGTTGGTGAAACTGGAAACAATCGTCTTACCGATCAATTGTTTTGGGTCCTTGTAGGCACCCATGACAGGTACTTGCACCTGCAGCTTACAGCTACCAAACTGTAAATCGATGGGTAAATCAACGTCAACGTCGCTTTCACGGACTTGGTCCACTCCGGTAATACCCAGATCACAGTTACCTTCGCCAACGAACACTGGAATGTCGGCCGCAGGCAAGAAGATCAGCGCGATAGGCAAACTGGTAGATAATGCAATGTCTAGTCTTGACGATCTGTGAAACTTGATGTCTGCTCCATGTAAGATAGAAACGGCCTTCTCATAAAGACGTCCTTTCTTTGGTATGGCAAATAAAAGCCTGTCGCTCAAATGATTAACGAGATCCATATTCTGAATTTACTTCGATTTTTTTTAGTTTCAATATGTGAAAGAGCCTCTTGGTGTGACAAAGAGTGCTCGCTGTATAATATTCACTAAATAAACATGACTCAGTGACAATTCAAATTGGCTTCACCGTTTGCAAATTTCATTTTTTTCCATATCCAACTGGGCCAAATTTTTAGCTTCTCGCATAGCGAAAAAGGCGATGCGCATTTTGAAAAATTTTCATCAACTGATGAACAAGAAATGGGATTATCGAGTTAGGCCGTGATGCAGAAGGAATTCTCGTTCAGTTAGATTCCAAAAATGACAATCTCGTAGGATCGGTTACCGAAGAGGAAAGATCTTGATAATTCGTTGCAGCCAAGATGAGTGAATTTAGTTTATATAAGATAATACAGCTGTATATCGGCATCCACGTGATGGAGTTAGGGCAGACTATGGGTAAAACGTGAAGGGTTTTCACAGACGTGCGTTCCTGCAACGAGCGGTATGCTCATGATGATCTTGCTAGGTTGTTTACTCTTGCTTTTCGATGCAGTTTTGCTTTAGAACTTCATTTGAGGACCATAAATATTTCTTTCTTGACTGCATATAATTGTGGGGCTCCCATTCCAGTAAAAGGTTGCTTTTAACTACAAGAGTGGTGAAGTAGGTCAGCATCGGTGCCATGAAGTTCGGTGATCATATTAATGAGTCTGCAGTACCTGAGTGGAGCGATAAGTACATAAACTACAAGCTTGGCAAAAAGAAGTTGAAACAGTATGCCAAAAGACTGGAGGAAGAGGCCAATGAGGAGGAATTTACTCTGTATGGAAATGCATCGGGACCGGTGTTTTATAACGGGACAAATGATGAGAGTGCGATCAGCGATGAGTCGGAGTTGAGACAAGTGAATACGCAATACGGACGCCAAGATAAAGTGTACACGTCGTTGCAGGAAACCTTTAAAACAGATTTTGTGACCAACTGGTTGATAGGTAGCGAACTTGCGAAATGCGATGAGTTTTATCTGTGGCTACTGGAGAAGTCAAGAAAGAAGTATTCCGTGCTTAAGGAACAGCTAAGGATCTACCACCTACATGAAAACCACGAATCGTTTCTAGATGGCGAACCGATAATCGCGCAGCAAAATGGCTCAAGTGGCTCTTATGGATCTATCAAAAATTTTCCAAAGAATCCAAAGATTATGGGGTTTACCAGAAGATTAAAGAAGATATTGAGCTCGAATGACCTTTTGCCATCGTGGCCAACGGGGCTTTCAAACATCAAGGGCAATTTGAAAAGCTCACATACCGGTACAGAGACATTCGGGGGAATTGCAATGGCTGTGACAGTCCATCAGGCCGAAAGAATGTTAAGTGAGGCATTGCTTGAGTTTTATCAATATTTGCAACTAGTTAAAACCTACAGAGATCTTAATGTAACGGGATTTCGTAAAATGGTGAAAAAGTTCGATAAGGCCTGCCATACATCAGAAGTTTCCGAGTTTATGGACTATGCAAGAGATACATCACCCCTTTTCAAGCATGTTGATGCTAATATTCAACTGTTAGCTCAAAGAATGAAACAAACCGGGACAGCACAAGCATCTGCCAAGCTTAAAGCTATCAATGAAGACGACGATCCCATCATGTGGTGGGAAACTAAAATTACTGAATGGTATACAAAAGATTTAACAAATTCTGATAGTGCACAGAAGAGGCATAATCAAAGATTGAAAAAACTTTCGATTCAATATACTCTTAATGAACAAATGATTCATAGGAATAACAGAGCAATCGCTCAAATGTTTTTTTCAGGTATTGGTTTAGGTACATCTGGAGCATTCATTTGTTATACTTTATACCTTGCATTTTTTTCCAAGTTTAATTCGGTTTTGCATCAAATATTATTCCCACTATGGAGTGGTTGGTACATGGTTTTATTGGCAGCTTTATTATTCTTGGGCAATTGTTTTATTTGGCATCGAACTGGTATCAACTATAGATTCATTATGTTGGGTGAAATGCATGCAAAAAATGGGACACAATTGTTTAATAATGATTTTGCTACAAGTGCAATATCTTTAAGGTTGTATTTTTTAACGTTTTTCGTCATTGCTTGCTCAGTCTGTGCTCTCATGAGTTTTCATTGGTGTGTTTTAGAGCCTTACGGACTTGTTTACCTTGGAATTGTGCTGTTTCTCTTCTTTTGCCCTAACAGAGTGTTTCCATACTTCGATAAGATGGTAGATTCAAGGATATGGCTTGTTAAAACGGCTATACGTCTAATGCTATCGGGCCTATATCCAGTGGAGTTTGGTGATTTCTTCTTGGGTGACATTATATGTTCGCTGACATATTCAATGTCTGACATTGCTATGTTTTTCTGTGTTTGCTCATCAACTCCTAACTCTCTATGTGGCTCTTCAAAATCCAAAGCCTTTGGTGTACTATCCTGTTTACCAAATTACTGGAGAATGATGCAATGCTTCAGAAGATTTGGTGATTCTGGCGATTGGTTTCCTCATTTACTCAACGCTATCAAATATTTAATTGGTGTCGGATATTATGCATCCTTGGCGGCATATAGAATCTCTGGAAACATTGATTCCACAAGAACTCCTTTCATTATTATTTCTACTACCAATGCTGCAATAACTGCAGCGTGGGATATTTGCATAGACTGGTCTCTTTTTCAGCCATCTTCTAAAAATTGGCTTTTAAGAGATGATCTCTATCTAGCTGGTAAGCGCAATTGGAAAACAGGCCAATATGCCTTTGGTAGGGTTCTCTTTTACTATTTTGCTATGGTTTGGGATGTTTTAATTAGGTTTCAGTGGATTGTATACGCGCTGGCGCCACAGACGATTCAGCAAAGCGCAATTACCTCGTTTGTTTTGGCAGTCACAGAAATTCTGAGGAGATTCGTATGGGTGATTCTTCGTGTAGAAAACGAGCATGTAGCCAATGTGCACTTGTTCAAAGTCACAGGAGAATCACCTTTACCATATCCAGTTAGTGAAAAGAGCGATATGGTTACTGCTGATAAACGCAACGTCAGCAGTTCCTCTCTTTCGCTATATCATGGAAACCTGGAGGAGCCTTCCACCGCTTTCAAGTCTTACCTGCGCAGAAACTCAAGTGCACTGTTCACGCTCGCAAAATCAGTTCCATGGGCTCATACAACAGATTTTCAACGTCCGCGTTTGTTCTCATTCGGTGCGAATGCAGTGCACGATAGTGAAAGTGACAGTGAAACAGAAAGTGTTAACTAGTTATTTCTTACATGCATAAACGGCTCAGGAGGTACATATATTTTAAAAAATGTCATGAAACGACTTTCTATCTTAATAATCATTTCAAGATCTAGTCTATGTACTGGTGTGTCTATTATGGGGTCGTAAACTCTTGGACTTTTGCATAACTTGGAGGATGCAATTTTCTATGTATGGCCTTCGCCGCCCAGACTGGCAAGACCGAAATCGACAATATGAATAGTAATTCACCAAAGAATAATAGCTTGACAATGTAGCTCAAATCAAAATAATCACTCAGAAAAGGAATGGAAACAATGTACAGACCTAATGTGACGAGCTCAGTTATGATCATAGTTTTATTCCAAGTATTAATTTCCAAGGCAACCATTATCAATTCATTCAAAACTAGAGAAGTGAAGCTAATTGCAACCATTTTGTTAAAGTCAATTGGGTTTACACTTGTAAAGTATTGAGAAGATCCTTGTATAACAATTCCTTGAAATAGTGACAAGGCTACCCAAACAAAAAAAGTTTTGTAAGATAAACTTTTACCTTCAGTTAAATCCTTGTAAAGCTCGGGATATATTTTAGTCAGTGATTCATCAATATCGTGGTCTAGCGTTAGTGAAAATACCGGTGCCATTGTATAGCAGGTTGCATAGCCAACCATTAACCAACCCTCATATAATGCAATTGGTTCAAATCGAGAGCAGATCGAAAATACTGCCTGACAAATTGCTATGATAAGCCCTCTGTGCATTACGAATTGGGCTAGCTTTGCGGATCTTTTGTAAGAATTTCTTCCATGCCATAATAATAACTCTGTCAAGTGACAAAACTGGGTAACGGAAAAATCTGCCGCTAGAGATGCCTGTTTGCCTTCTTTTCCAACAATTCCGACACCAACATCGGCACTTTGTATCATGCTCACATCATTACCACCGTCTCCGATACAGCAAACTCTTTTGCTGGTTAGCTCCCGAATTGCCAGAGCAACGTCGGCCTTCTGTTGAGGGGTACATCTACAGGCAACAACAGCCTGTAGATTTATAGTAATCTCAAAAAATTCTTTTTTAAAATAGAGCATGTAAGTGTTCAATGACTCGCCATCAATTATTAGACAGGAGTTTCGATTGACTTGCAAATACTCTAACTGCTCTAATGCCCCGTCCGGTTTGCCAACCTTTGAAATTGTATGAACGTATTGTCCTCTCGATATCAGTTTTGCGCTGATAGAAACGCAGCGAGCGGTTTCCACTTTATCACCGGTTAGCATCCATATTTTGATGCCAGCATTTCTAAGAAGCTCTATGGACGATTTGACATCTTTTTGCAATTTATCTTCAACACCGGTCAGGCCAAGCAGTTCGAGATTATTTTCCAAAAACTCACTCACGACACTAGACATCTGCTCGTCCCGGTTCAGCATAGATAAAGATGCCTCATCGTATTTTTTGCGAAACTGATCATAAATCTTGAGAGAAAGCTTCTTACGTCCAATAACCAAAGTACGTAACCCTTCACGGGCCATATTTCCTGTTTCCTCTTCCAGCCAATCGTTTGGTTCGACGATAGAAGACATGACGGTATCAGCACCTTTTTCCAGGAACCAATATTCGTCTTTTATTTGATCATGCACGATTATTCCCATACGTTTAGTATCTGAATTAAATGGAAAAACTTGTAAGATTTCATAGTTTAGTAGCTTGCCTGAATGTTCATGCAGCAAGGTAACTGAGTGACGATCCCTTTTGAAGAGCGAAAGTCCAACCAATTCTGTGAACTTTACGATGGCAATTTCGTCTGGAGACGCTGCTTGATAAGTAATTTCTTCATCCTCAAAAGTAGGAGTGACATTATGACAGAGTGCCAACGTTATAATTAAATCGCACACCCTCGTACTAATATCACGCCTAGCAGTAGAGGGTTGTGCATTTCCTGCCTGTCCTTTCGAAATCACTAAACTTTGGATATAGTCTGTAACAATGTCTACTGTTTCCCCAGAATATGAAACTGTTCCCAAGTGGATTTTTCTCAATTCCATATCGTTCTGTGTTAATGTTCCTGTTTTATCGCTGAGTAAATACTCAATTCGCCCCAAATCCTCGGGAATCGTACTCGTGCGAACAACGGTTTCTGGTATCGTATGGTCGTGTTCAATTTGATATGCATAGACTGATTTCGCAAGATCTAAATTAACTCTGAGAGACACGGGAATAATTGTCGAGAATAAAATTAGGTAGCGCATCACGTCAATATACCAATCAGGGTTTTGAAATCCAGCGAACGCGACTAATGATATGGAAAGGATAAAAACAGAGGCACATAGCACCTTAGAGATGCTATTGATCTCTAACTCTAGCAGCCCAGTTTTAACTTTTGGGGTTGTGGTATTCATTGCCTGTCTTGTATCCTTACCAGTGTAAACAACGCATGCAATGCAATGGCCACTCGAAGCCAGCACCGTATTTGCCCATAATGTATTATCTATTGTTAATGGATGAGAAGATGACTCCTTATAAGTAACTTTCCCCAAAAATTTATCTATCGACTTCTCTGGTGCGGAGGCAGTGATGCTAATCTTGCTTAGTAAATCATCTTGAGCTATATTTTGCGTTAATGAACACGCTACTCTAAGTTTCCAGTCAGTTTCACCATCTAGTTGATCAGTTTTGATGAACGATTCACCAGAGGGCTCGCTCGATTGTAACAGTACAGCATCAGCTGGGATTCGTGATCCTTTATAAATCTTAATCAGATCTCCCACTTTTAAATCTTTGCTACGTACCAATTGAGATCTATTTATGATCTGATAAAGTTCATTGTTGGATTCTTTGTCACGTCTTCTTCTTTGAATGTCGTCCATAGCCTCCTTGACCATAGTAACTGTGAGAACGAAAGCAAGCGGCACAATATATGAGGAGAGATAACCGATTCTCAAAGCAGGTATTATTTGAGATAAGGCAACAGCCAGAAAGTATAAGTTAAAGAAAAACTTGAATTGCTCATACAGCAAAGTTGGTATGAAAGTCACAGCATTATACTTTGCATTGGATATTTCATTAGTTGGGTATTTATTTCGGTCAAAAGTTGGTGTAGTGCTGGGATGAATTTCTCTCTCTACATGATTCTCGTTGAGCTCTATAGAAGAACTGGACCCGCCTTTTGTTAAACGATAAGGAGAATTTAAGAGAGATCTTCCATTTGACCATAATATATTCAAAAAGCCTCCATGATGGACACTAAGACCTGAATTATGTTCATTAGGGGATGGTGCATCCCACGGGTCATTTCTTGAAGGTCGTCTCCCTGAAATAGATGATTTTCGCAAGTTCTCATTCGATTGCGTATTTTCATCAATTGTTCTCATTTCAAAACTTTCTTGAGAGTTTCTGTTTTGCCGATCGTTATCAGTGTTTTTATTTTGGTTGCTACTGAATATTTGAAAGTTATCCAAGGCTTCCTCTAACGAATCATCAAATTGCAGATCAAAAGAATCTCTGGTTCTCACTTTTTGTAAAGGCGATTTACTCTTGTTCTCGATATTTGTTCCAGGTCGTGGAGAAAAGGACATTGGCTTGAGCAGTCAGCTAGAACTGCAAACTCTCTTGTGAGCTTAGATTTTCAACCTCACCACAAGGAATCGCAATATGAAAATAAATAGTGGCAGAGTCTAAGGAAATGAAGTACAATGAAGGTTGATCTGCCCACTTCGCAAATTTCAAAACAAACAATGAAATCTCAGTACACCAGAAAGTAATGAGTCCTGCAAGCTTCCTTGCTATGTAAAGATTTCTATAAGTGTTAATCTATAAACCACTATAACCAGTTGAATGTCAAGATGATACTTATTAACATACCTTATTTGTGCTAAGTCGTTTTGGGTGATCCAGTCATATATACATTCAAAGAAGGCTGACAACCCAAATCAATAGGGCATATTACACAACATAAGGCACAATGGCGTATGAGGGTATACGGTTTGTGTCTTTGAACTTGGCGTTATAGTATTTTTGAGTTTCGAGAGCAGACGTAGTGAGAGTTAATGCTACCCATATTAATGGCCAGGCGAACTCGCGATTGTAAACGACCAAAGAGACGTAGATGAGAATCTCGTCCAAGTAATGCGGACAGCAAACAATTGTGAACATACCCTTCTCGGGGAGACTGTATTTAGTTAGGTTAGACAAGATATGATGATTCTTGTATTGTTCAATTGACGCCATCAAAAAAATCAATGTTGCGACTGGGTTCAATGACACCGGGATACTGTTGGATGCAAGCTTGGCATTCAATATCAAATGTAAACTTGCGTAAAACCACAGACCTACCACGTAATGCGACCAGTTCATTCGGGAATGAGCTGCATATTTAGAAACATATTTGGTTTCATAGAGTCTTCTTAGTGAGTGTAGTAATATTAACCATGTAAGTGACGAACGTGGGTAAGTAGTCAGAGTAATGATCGACAGTGCCGACGAGAGATAATAAAAATGAGAGAAAGATGATTTTGGCATAGTTAAATAGACAAGTCCAGAAAGGGAGATTAATCTTCCGTCTCGTTCCTCTGCTCTGGCACTTAGTGTTTTACCATATTGAAGGAACTCAGGCAGAAAGCATTTTGCAATAACTAAGCAAAGTAACCCAGCGATGAACGATATTTTGTAGCCTATCAATAAATACTGCAATGCATTGCCCACCTCCATTACAGTTGTATGCTCTTCCTCTTTGCAGCAGAGTAATGAGTTAAAGAAAGTAGTTCCCCATCTAAAAACAAAAACATAAAAAATAAGCTTTGTAGAAATAAATAATTAGATCCTTAATTGCTTTACTGAGTGAGTGAATTTACGAAGCCGGATATATACTATTACAAAACATGAAAAAGTCATACGAGTTAGTTGGTGGTAGCGTTCCTCAACAATATGGTTGACAAAAAAATGATAATTCTTATGTCTTTAGTTGAATATTAATAGAACGAACATTGAATGAGCGTATGGACTAAATTAGAGGATACGGGGGATATCTCCAAGTTAAGATATATTAGGGTTAACGGCCCATGTACTTAATTTCTAGAGGTCTCAAAACATTGTAGACGATAAAAGCGAAACCTGCACCCAATTCAAAGCCGATATCACCACCAAAATCACCGATCAGACGGCCAATTTCACCAGTCCAGTAAGTTTGTGACATACCTAGAGCGACACCAAAACCGGCAACGAATAACGCGGAACAACCTGCGATACCTATAGGTAACAGATCCCATCTATTCCATTGGTCGATATCGTAACCTTTGAAACCTTTCCTATAGATAAAATGTTCCGAAAGGGCAATAGAAATATAAATTGCCAGGTAGTAACCGATAGAGTTCATGAAGTTTTCCATAAAGTTTTCGAATTTATAATAAGCTGCAATGGAAATACCTAGAGTGGCACCGTTAGCGGCTAAAGTCCAGACAACTCTTGGAATCTTTGCCAATGGTTCCCATGTAGCTTGAGCAGATAAAGCAACACTGTACATATTTGGAATGTTATTGGCGACAGTAGATAGAGCTAGTAAAACACAGCAAAATTGACCAAATCCGTGAAGAGAGTCGGGGACTAAAATGGCATATGTCAAACCACCGATAGAATAGTTGTTGTAGTAGTCGGCATAGGTCGTATTATTGAAGGTACCCATAGCTGATGCAGCACCTAGAATCATACAGAAAAACAGTGGGAAAGCCAAACACAAAACGAAAGTGAAAAAGATTTTGTATTTATTAGCTTCCTTCTTCATGTATACAGTGTAATCTGAGGCATAAGTGGTCCAACCGGATGCGAAACCGAAGATAGCTGAACCAAATGATAAGACACCACCTGCAGTAGATGGGCCTGATGTCCATTCTCCATTTTGGAAAGATCCATTTTTAGCCAAACGAGCAATAATGACTAAGAAAACAGCAAAATTTGGTACCCACGACCATCTTTCGTACGCGTGAATGATTCTAATACCAAAGAAGGTAATCAAAACGGTAGCACCAATGATGATCAAACAACCAGCCCATGGGGGACACTGGTTGCCACCACTGTTGATCATGTGCAACAATTGGGCGGAAACAATGGTATTCACGACACCCCAACCAACACAAGCAATAACATTAATGAAGGCAAATGCTCTAGCTGTCAAATTTCCCAGAAGAAAACGTGATAAAACCATCTGTCTCAAACCGAACTCTGCTCCGAAGATGGAGAAGAATGCAACGCTAACCAGACCCAGCAAATTGAAGAATACAATAGTTAAAACAGATGTACCGAAATTTAGACTAAACACCAATGGACCCAACGCACCCAGCGAATAGGCTGCAATAACCATGTTAGCCGAAAACCACATAGAAGCAGGCCCCCAAGGGGAGATGTCCGTTTTCTCTTCGTCAGTGACAGGTTCCACACCTTTTGTCTCTGCCTTATCCAGAAGAGTTGCAACGGCTCTGCGGCACCATCCTAGTCTCGACTTCTCAGCAACACCACTTGCATATTGCTCGTCCTCATACTCTTGATCCTCAACATCAACGTATGGATTCTTCTTTTCGCTATTAGTGCTTCCGACGTGCTCAGAGGAAGACTGCGAACGATCAACGTTCCCCTCTAGATCATGAATCTCATATGCCTCCTTGCCAGACATCGCTTAGACCTTTCTTTATTTAACAGGAAAACAGCCAAGAAACTTAAAAAACCAATTAACGACAGAACAATGCCACTGATGAACGAGGGTCTCAACTTCTTATATATACTTGAAGCAGTGCTTTGTGTTCGAGAAATACCCAGAAGATCTGCCCACTAAGTCTTACCTAGACAACTTTTCCCCTGCAGATGCTAGAGAGTCTCTTATCTTTTGAAATTTTTCACTGTATTACGGGATGTCATTGCAAGATGAGTTGAAAAGAAATGGAAAAAAAAGCATTTGGTGCCACATCCAAAAAGAAACGATAATCGAAAAAAGCTGTTTTGCAATAAATGCGTGGCGGAGAGGAAGCTCGCATCTGGGCGGAACCAAAGCTAACCACAGCAGATTGTCCGAAAGGACAGCTGATAAGAACGGTCTCTGCATCACCGGAAAAGAGGTAAAAGGTTGTGAGGTATGGCGTCCAGGACCATATCTCTATGGCGGATTGGGTGAAGAGGGGAGGGCGCCGGAAATCCCTGTCGGAGGAGCAGGAATTAGATTAGACAGTAAATCGTAGCGATCGTTGTAGAGCTTACACATTGATCGAAGGATTCACACAGCAATAGATAGAACATTGGTGGACTCATTGAGAGAGCAATCGTTAGAGGAATTGTTAGAATCATCGATGCCAAGATGGAGGCAGTCATTCTTAGCCTAATTGATATCTTTCGACGCAAATTTGAAGAAAAAAGAATGGCTCTTGTAGATACAAAACTATACTATATCATAATTTCTTCTTTGGTAATATTATGACTTATATTATACGTATATATTTTCTGTTTTTGTTTTGGTGTAGAAAAAATGAACAAAAATTCCAATAAACTAGACTAGCACTTGAATTCAGTTTTTCTTTGATTTCTTGGAAGCATCTTTCTTTGCAGCCTCGGTTTGTTCCTTGACAACTCTCTTGACGACCTTTTGTTCTTCGATTAAGAAAGCTCTGACAATTCTCTCCTTGACACTGTTGGCAGATAATTTACCACCGTAGGCTCTGGAGACAGTCTTCTTAGTCTTGGAGATAGTGGCGTATTGTCTAGATCTCAAAGAAGCGATACCTTGTAGAGGGACACCGGTGTCACCACATCTTGGTCTCTTGGCAAGCTTCTTGACATGTTGAGCACGCAAGATACCACCTGGGGTCTTAACAGTCTTGATCTTGTTAGAACGAGTGTTGTCTGTGTTGGTAAGGTTGTTAGTATATTGGTTTCGGTACTTGGTTGTCCGGTAGTCGACGAGCAGGATGGAGGACCGCAGTTGCCATTTTTGTTGTTGTTGCCGCACGTCCTCTATGATTTTATTGTTCACAACGATGAACTTCCTGGGACACTCCTGCTTCGGTAGTACTGCAATGCTTGATTCATGGATCTTCGATTTTCGTTCCTATACCTCTCGTCGAACTCCTAGGATCGTCATCATCATTATCACGATCATTGTAATCATTAATGGAAAAACATACATGGATTTCTTCTTCTGTAGGTAACACGTTGAGCCATCTTTGGTTGTTCTTTTATGCTAGTCTTCGTTATAAGATATGAAACAGCGTAATTATACAATACTCTTCAAGTACGTTAGTTGATATTTACTAACACTTTCAAACGGTTCAACCGGTGCAATTTTCCAGAGTTCTCCAAGCTGGCTCTACCACCAAAGCTCTCTGTGGTACCACAGAGGCCCTCCTGTTCCGGTACTGGTACTTGCACTGGAACTCGAGCTCTCATCGCCCCAGCAAGACGCCAGGCGGAGCCTGGATGAGCCTATGCTGCCTGCGGGCTGAGACCGAAAAACCCAGCACTTGCTGGGAAGAGCCGCGGGCAGCTGCTCAGCCCATCTCATTTGCTCCTGCCGAGCCCAGCTGAGCACGGCCAACACTCCCTCCGCGCCGGAGAAAACTGCAGTGGAAAATGGTGATCGTGGCGCGCCACGCAAGCCTCGCCTTTTGGAGAAACCGAAGCAAACGGGAAGTCATAAAAGATAGAAATGAGACGTAACACCCATTCACCATTACAAATGTTTTCTTGAGTCCAGGCGCCCGTACACCGCTCTTTGGATCCAAAACAGTCTCAAATATTTTATCATATCATTGAAAATAGGGGAATATGACTACAATCGCAGACTTCCCAGTGCTTCTACAGCTATAAGTAATACTTAAATGAAATATTTAACGACCGAAAATCACACTTGAGTTCTATAAACGCGATTGCACATCGAAAGTGCTCTTCTCGAGCTAATCGTTCTCAGCAGCAATGACTTCCATTTCCAAATCGACGTTTAATGGAAGTGCCGCAGCAGCAACACAAGATCTTGCAGGCTTGTGGACTGAAAAGTACTTGGCATAAACTGTATTGAATTCGGCAAAGCTCTTGATATCAGCTAGGAAAACATTGACTTTCACAACTTTTTCAAAAGAGGAGTTACTGGCCTCCAAAATTGCAGAGACATTCTTGAAGACTTGTTCAGCTTTGTCGGCGATGGAACCTTCAACTGGCTTGTTATCTGGAGTGTATGGAATTTGGCCTGAAACGAAGACTAGATTGTTAGCTTTCATAGCTTGTGAGTAGGATGCTGCAGCTGGTGGAGCATTCTTGGTTGCAACTGGGGTTAAAGTGGTCATGGCTCTCTGGAATGGTAATTTGATTAGGCCGCTTCTTACAAACATATTATTCAAACAATCCTAAAGGTACAACAGGTGTAGTGAAACGTCTTGAAAAAGCCAGGGTGATGTGTATTAATACACTTATTTTTTATCATTCTTCCTTCGTGAAATCATGTAATTGTGCCCTATTTCAACAACCCACACATTTAATGACAAATCAACGATAAAGATGTGTGAAATGACCCATATTAAGCAATCTGTTCCCACAGTGTAACGACCGCCACGCTAGCGTAGTGTGGGAGCAGTGCAGTTCGTGAGGTCAATTCTACTCCAGATCCAGAATATCACGCGTGAATGAGCAGAGCCAGTAAGATTACATTTGGTCTCTCGTGTCTTTTAACGGGCAGCACCGTGGTGGGTGTGCATCTCGTTCAAAACATGGAGAGGGAAACGCTACATCAGGGCCCAATCAAAGATGCTAAGAGAGTGGCAGAGAAAAATCAACGGAAGCTTGAACTGTCACAGCAGCAAGTGCAACAACCGGATGCAGCAGGCAGCGATCCGGAGAAAAACAGACAGAAAATGCTGAACAAGAGTGAGCATCAGTTACAGCAAGAATTGAGGAAAAAATACGAATCGATACAGCCCCTGTCTGGGGAAATTGTGACCAAGGGTGGAGAGGCCGTCAACAATAGTAAATAGTAATGTACATAATGAACCGATTGCAGATATTGTAGATATCTGTCACTGAAGATAGCATTGTAGTCTCTTCCAAACCTACTACTTTGAAAGAGCAGACCAACTGCGTTGGACTTGAGATGAATCTTGCAATAGACTCTTCTGCTGTGAGCGTTTAATCGTGGTTTGCGATTGCATTGTCACTTGATTGATGAGATCTCTATGTTTTGAGATGCAGTCGTTTCTTGTGATATCTCGCTCGTTATAAGTAAGGGTTATCGCTCGAGAAGGGGTCCTGCTTAATATCCATTAGATATATAAAATGTTTAGCTGAAACCGAAGAATAAGGGGCGTGCTAGTACAGTTTCACACAGATCCAGGCTGAATAGTTGAATTAAAGCAGTTTTATTGATAGTCTAGGTGCACTTTAATCTTTGTTTGTCTCAAGTTAACAAGGAAGTTTGGATTGTTTTTTTCGTAAAGTAAACAACTCAGATAAACACATAGTTGATATTACGCAGAGCTGCTCTCGCGTGCAAGCTGCAATGTACACAATGAGTTCACCATCCTCGATGAGTGGGCTAGCTGTCACTCACAGTAATAGCATACTACCTACTCCGATTCCGCGAAGCGTCCCGTGCGTGGCACAGCAACAGCAGCATCACCAACGACAGGTTTCAGGAGACCTCTCTGGTCAACATCTGGATGATAATATGAGCTCAGATGATACCGAATCTTCAGCATTGGCATCTTTCGGGGTGCCAAGTGCAGCAGAAGGTGCACAAGCAAAACCACTATCGCGAATGATAAGTAGTAGCAGAATCATCACAACAGAGGAGACAGTTTCTAGTTCGCTTTCTTCAAATTCGCCTCAGAGAAATCTGTCCATGACATCGCATGGACAACCACCGCCCATAATGTCTGGCACTATCGCTATGGGTCATGAAAGTGATGATAATGACACAATGATCGACGCAAATAATAGGGAAGTTACCACTGGAGATTTATCGCTGGTACGACCTTCCAATCACCGATATAGTGAAAATAATGGTCCCATGGTTGCAATAACAAGGGAAGAGAGCATCAAAAATGAAAGAGAATTAGAGACAGAGGATGAACCTGATCGAAGTTGGTTGGGGAAGAAAAAGCTATTACTAGATGATGATAATAACAATAATAATGATGAAAATGATAATAATAACAAAGGCGCTGCTGATAGTTGCGAGATTGAAAATGATGATGAAACAACATGTGCTTCATTTGATATTGCAACTTTTCCAACTTTAGAATTATTGGAAATGTTAACTGCTTTGTTGGATAAAATTGTAAAATCCAACGATCACTTGGCAACATTGAATGGCGAAACCAATGTGGGGAATGAAAATATCCATTTGAATTCTAATAATGTTGATAGTTTGGAATCGATTTTGAGTTTTCGTGGGAAACATGTTCCACAAATTAGTTTAGAGCACTATTTTCAAAGGATACAAAAATACTGCCCCACAACAAATGACGTCTTTTTATCTCTTTTGGTTTATTTCGATAGAATTTCCAGAAAGTGCAATGCCAATCATGGCGGTGACAGTCCCCATTTCCAGCATAGTTCCAGTGTTCAGCAACAGGAACAAGAACAACCACAACATTCACAGCAACAACAACAAGCATTTGTCATGGACTCTCATAATATTCATAGATTACTCATCGCAGGCGTGACTGTAAGCACAAAATTTTTTAGTGATTTTTTTTACAGTAACTCTCGTTATGCGAGAGTTGGAGGTATTTCTTTACAAGAACTAAATCATTTGGAATTACAATTCCTTGTACTATGTGATTTTGAGCTTTTAGTTTCCACTAATGAACTGCAGAGGTATGCAGATTTATTGTATAAGTTTTGGACTTGCTCTACTGAGGTAGAGAACCAGCAAAAGCCAAACGTATCAATGGCAACTTGAGTAGATAGCACAAATCTATATATCATTAAATTTTTACGATATAACACTATTTTACCCATTTCTTAAACAGTAATGATGTATTGACGCCACCGAATCCGAAACTATTACATAATGCATACTCCAAATTTGGATTAACTATCGGTTTATCCTTGATAAAAGTGATACCACTGAAATCCTTCTCGTAATTGTCGCCTTTTGCACCCGAGATGTTCTCTAAGTTCAAGGTATGCGGCATTATCTCATCCTTCAGTGACATTATAGTAAAAATGCTTTCTACAGCACCAGCAGCCCCTAATAAGTGACCAATTGCACCTTTATTACTAGATACAAACAACAAATTTCCATCTAGACCTGATCTCGGTCCTGGTAAAAGAGCAGATTTAATTGCAATACTTTCTGCTCTATCACCAAGTACCGTTGAAGTTGCATGCGCATTGACATAGCCTATCTGCTCCGTATTTACCTTCCCCATGTCTAATGCCATTTGAATAGCTCGCATTGCACCATTACCATCTGAACATGGTGAAGTAATATGGAAAGCATCGCTACTTAGTCCGTACCCAACAATTTCTGCAAGGATGTCGGCCCCACGTCTTTCAGCATTTTCTAACGACTCCAACACAAGCATACCGGCGCCTTCCCCCAGAACAAATCCAGATCGTTTCGCATCAAAGGGTCGTGATACCCCGTCATCCACGGTGATACTTTTCGTTCTTATAAAGCCGGCAAGACTCAACGGATGTATGCACGATTCACTAGCTCCAGCCAAGCATACATCTGCCATCCCAAGTCGAATGAAGTTGAATGCGTCGCCGATGGAATTATTGCCGGTTGCGCACGCGGTGGAGGCACAGTGCGAGACACCCTTCAAATTGAACTTTATTGACACATTACCGGCAGCCATATTGGTGAGAATCTTCGGCACGAAAACCGGATTCACTCTCTTGCGATCGTTATGGAAGCTCACACTTGTGGAGTAAAAATCCTGAATAGAAGCTATCCCTGTGCCTATTACGCACCCAAACCTGTACAAGTTCGCCTTACTCTGATCGATGGATACCTCATCTCCACTCCTTTTCTCAAGTAAATCAGCATGGCTCAACGCCTCATGAGACGCGAGTATAGCCAACTTAGTGAAATCAGACACCCTTCTTGCATCTTGATCAGTAACTAGACCCACCTGCTCTTGTAGCTCCGGTATCTTACCAACTACTACTGTTGGAGGCACGCTGTTTGCAAACTGCTCGTAATCCGATTTGTAATTAGGCAAAGAGGTTATTGGAACTACACCAGATTTCGAAGCCAGCAAATTACTCCATGACTGTTTAAGCGTGGTACCAAGTGGCGTTATGCAGCCCAAACCAGTCACCACAACCCTTCTTGACATCAAATCCCTGTTTTTCAACGCCGCTTTTACATCAGTGAAGTGAGACTACCGCAAAAATTCGACGTGCTGCTTTCTCTACTCGACAAGTTACGCAAGAAACTGGCTACAGCTCGCCTACAAAGAAGGCCAGAGTTGATTGATGGTCAGCACGGCTAGCCGACTGCTGTGCTCTATTTATCATTCCGACTACGCAGCGCAAGCCTCCATCCCTTCAGCTTGTTAATGTGCCAAACAAGTGCACCTGGAGCAAAGCTCCCAAAAGGAAGCGTGGATTACTTGAACTTGGTACTGTTTCTTTAAGGAAATTCACCACGAAAACAGAATCATAAGCTTTTCTGAAAATGGGTAAGTTCCCACAACTCCCGCTCCCCTCAACCTGTACTCGTCTTTATTATTCAAGTGGCAACTCCTGAAAGTTCTGTGCTGAAACGCACAGGAAACGCACAGGAAACGCAAAGGAAGTATCGTATACGGCTTATATGACTACTAATGACTATGTGTGGTTTCCATTTTGGACAACAATAAAGAAGCTTCGGTGAAACTTTATCCCTGTTTGTTGATTTACCAAAAGTGACAGGCAACTTTTAAGTTGAAACATCCTTCAAACACTCCCCACCTTTGTTTCACAACCTAGAGGGCTTATTGAATACACATTAGGTGTCCAATGCGGAAGTACATTCCTTGGATAATTCAAAACATACTCCAAAATAGGCACTTTCTTTGCCGCATCCCTGCAATATCTTTGCCATATCGTATTTCTGCCAGTCTGTTCACATCCCGTTTCCTTTTTTAAATTGCCTACATGAAGTTCATCTACCTTCCAACGACGTTTTTGCCAGGAAGGACGAATGAAAGTCACATTCGTATGAAGAAATCGATATAAATCTCCCAAACGGGCGATACCTCAAACACTACACGATTGTTCCAAAAACTCTGTTTTAAACGTTACTTGTTCGAAATTGACTTGCAGTTTTCTATTATACTGGATTAAGTTTGGATGCGTTATAGGAGTGTTGCGCAGGACTAATAATCCTAATTAAGAGATTCCTGCTCTTCATGTACCTCGAGATTTCCTTTTGAGGAACTGACTGTGTGTCGACAGAAAAAGCAAAGTGGGACTCTCGAATGTCGCAACACAGCATAACAACGGGGATCCATCAGAGCCAGAGAGGAAATTCGACTGGATTGTAACCTCAAGGAGATACAGACACTGTTCCAGGCGTTCCCAAGGGTCTCTAATAGGTTGTCTTACGTCGTTGCCAGGTCTGCATGTTACTACTAAAATGCTTTACTGCTTGACTGGATTTGAGTTGTTACATGAAAAGCATAAATTTGAGAGCATCAACTTTTTCCGCATTTGGTAGTTTTTTATTTTAGGTAATATCATGTGCCTGTTGCTTGGGAAATATGCTTTGGCGTACCTACACGTATTACCGCATTGGGGCATCCTCCGTCCTAATCTATTATGTGTATTGTTTTCGCGAGAGAGGAAGGATTAGTGTTAGTGGGCAGGCACACAGGCGACCTACGATAATCGAGAGTCCTTGTATTTGGACAACGAAAAATTTTGGAGAGCAATGTGTTTGTGACACTTTGCCATGCAAAGAAAAGCTCCAAACGAGAACAGATACGCGAAAGACGTGGTATTACAGATTACTTGTTTCGTATGTGTGTGTTTCGGCGTAAAATAACACGTCGACATCAGTAGCCAACCCTGCAGCCTTCTCTCTCTTGCTGTGTGCTATGTAAATGGACAGTGAGAACCACTTCTTTATCGCTCTGTGACAAGTCGGGCAGTCTTTGCATCTTGTGTTCCCCTTTCTGGGTTTGATGACCGTACAGAATGGCACAGTTGAAGAGTTTTAGGAGATTTCCGTTCCAATGCATAATTACATTCTTCGTTGGTCCGCGTTGAGGCAGATACTCGCGAAGTACAGTATTGCAGAAAAAGAACCAAAATTACGCTAGCTACAATAAGGCTTGAAGAGAGCAGGTCTTGCCCATCGGTCTTGCGAAACCTGCCGGGACCTCCACCCAAACGTGGAAAAGAACAGACATAGGTAACAGCCTCAGCAGTTTCACCGGAGTGAGGCATTCTCTTGGCATAGCACATCTATAAAAACATTCGTGGTGACAGAGCATTTGAACGTTCATGAATTTGATTATTTTTTTTCTTTGTCAAATCTATAAATAGTTACTGAAAACTTCTATATCCAAGAAAAAAAAATGACTATAGTATAATATACAAATTTGCCCGGAGGCCATTCTTTTCATTCGCTTATTGAGGAGATTTACCATTTCAATAAGTCGTCCTTTGCGTAAAGGTAGTCGTTAAAGATGAATTCAACTTCGTCGGTTTGGGCATCGTAAGCGCCGACTTGGATGGATTCATGGTTCTTGACAATGATGTCACAGCCCTTGTCGATCAAGAATTGTAGGTCGAAGGTAGTAGCAATACCGACAATCTTACAACCTGCAGCTTTACCGGCAGCAATACCGGCTGGGGCGTCTTCAAAGACAATGACCTTGGATTTCGATGGGTCTTCCTTGTTGATTGGGAAACCTAAACCGTCTCTGCCCTTGATGTAAGGTTCTGGGAATGGCTTACCTTGAGTGACGTCGTTGGCAGTGATGAAATATTTAGGTCTCCTGATACCCAAGATGTCAAACCATTTTCTAGCCATGTCACGGGTACCGGAGGTAGCGACAGCCCATTTCTCCTTTGGCAATTTGTTTAGGTCGTTACAAAGCTTGACGGCACCTGGCACTTCAATAGAGTGCTTACCGTACTTTTCTGGGATTTCACCTTCCAATTTGGTGACATAGTCTTCATCAGCATAGTCTGGAGCGAATTTAGCGATGGCATCGTAAGTTCTCCAGCCGTGGGAAATGTTGATGACATGTTCAGCGTCAAAGTATGGCTTGTCTTTTCCGAAGTCTCTCCAGAAGGCGGCAATGGCCGGTTGAGAGATGATGATGGTACCATCAACATCGAACAAGGCGGCGTTGACTTTTAGAGACAATGGTTTAGTTGTTAGAGGCATTTTCGTTGATATCTTTCTGTTGCGTTGCTGTGTCTTACGAAGTTACTCGTGTAGTATGGCCTTTTGACTTGCAGTAAATAGAATGCAATTATGCATAGAGACTTGGGATAATCCACTTTTACGTCCTTATATATATATATCTCTCTCAGCGCATATATGTTTTAAGAATACGTATGAGATCGTCACTATCTGGGCTGTATCTACGCTACCTGTACTGTCACTACCACGTTCCGGTGTGAGAACCTGCGGTTCTTTTTCACTTTTCCTTTTCTTTGTCCTTCCCGTGGTGTATCTTTTCTTACGTCGTTGCTTTCAGAAAGAAAAGAGAGTCTCTTGCCAGCTGATCAACAGAGCTCGGTACAGAAGAATGACAAGATAAACAAAATAAACGGAAAGCAGCCCATAGAAACAACAGAAAGCGCTGAATCAAAACATCATTTTCGTAACAAGTTGATGTTGTGATGCGCTAGCAGTTGTTCTCCTCACCGATTGCAACCTTTGCTTCTTCTTCGAGGGTCTTGAGGAAGTGGCCTTGTAGGAAAGAAAAAAACAAGAAACAAAAGCCGGCACTCCGCCCAAAGAATTAAGCAGAAAAACAAGACGCCCGCCTGCATATGACGTTGAAATCCGTTTCTTTTGGCCTTCTGTTGGTGTTGTAATTACAGGCGCTCAGGCGAGCATGGGCTCTGTCTGCTGACGTCGCGAATGGGACATATCATATGGTGGGCCAAACGTGTCCCACCATATGACCCAACTCTCGGTCACACCTGGCCACAACTGGGACAAAAGATGTCTCCGATGATGTGGGCGCGCCTTTGGCATTTGGGCATCATTCGATTTACTGGAAGTTGGAACAAGCCGCAGAAGAGAGGTGCTCACGCGCGTCGGCTAGCACAGAAGTCTGTCGCGATAGACGGCGCCCGATTTCCGGAAAGCCCTGGATATTCTGCTCGTGTAAAGGGATGTAGTTTTTTGGTTTATCACTGCAGACGTACGTGACCATGCAAGGACGGGAAAGCAACATGTGAACACATACCCACCCGTTAAGAAGTCGATCCAATGAGGTGTATCGACAGGTTTGAATGCAGTATAACAGGCCAGAGGCCCACGTCGCAGTTGCAATGAAGCATCATTGTCTGTGCCGGTGCGAGTTTTCGGAGGCTGCTGAGCTGCGTGGGATAGAAAAACTCTGACGAGGTATCTCGGCGGCTAAAGTCTGCGAAGCACAGCGTTGAAGAAATGAAGACATCCGACTGCTGAGACGACCTCTGCTTGTAATAGTAAGATGAGTCGCAATGCAAGAGCACTGCTGCCTATTTGGTCAAAAGTAGAAGGGTTGCTAATTCTGCATGTAGAAAGCGTTCGTAATGAGGACAGAGTGGGACGGATATACTCGAACTTGTCAGGGCTCCTGAACCCGTGATCTGCACGTGCAACCGTACCGCGCGGGCTCCAAGATTAGTTCAGTCCGTAACAAATGTGTTTGAAAAGACTGACCTTATATACTGAATAGGTCGACCTGTTGGAGTTCACGAAGTGACAGCGTAGATTTACCGCCTGGTACAAGGCTGCAGCGGTGAAGATGATGTGGATCTCGATGGCTCATAGCATGTCGTCTTCATTGATTGAAACGTATTCGTTGCAAACGCCATTTCGTATGTAATTACCGTGGGTCCCAACAGTGCACGCTCACGAATATTCAATTCGCCCTCGATACAGGGAATAACTTCCAAGGAGAATTCAACAGCAACTCGTTGAGCAAGAAGGCTGCACACTCGACGAGAGGCTTTGGGATCCGGGCGTCTTACGTATAATCAGGCACGACGTGGAAGTGCAACATTTGGCTTTTTACAACAGGCCCCTGGTTTTTTTTGCAATAGTAAAGGGATAATCACAATATAACATAATGACAGATTATAACACATTGACTGTGGCTCAATTGAAGGAACAATTGAAGGAAAAAGACTTGCCAGTGCAGGGATTGAAGTCCGAACTGGTACAGAGACTCCAAGAAAGTGATCAAGCACAAAGCAATGGGTCGGAGAGTGAAAAAGCATCCACACAAGACGAAGCACCCGCGGTTGAGACAGAAGAAAAGCAGTCCGCTGAGCCTGCGATTCAATTGACCAGTGAAACTTCTGCTGAAGCGGCACCGGAAAGCGCACCGGAAAGTGTACCGGAACCTGCATCAGAAACGGTGCCAGAAACAGTGCCAGAAACAGTTCCAGAAACGATACAGTCATCGGAGACAAGGCCAGAAGAATCCGCTGAATCAGCTAAGCTCTCTGAAGAAGAAATGAAGAAGCTAGCCTTGGAGACGCTTAATAAGAAGCTGCACCGCAGTAAAAAATTTGGGCAGGATCCGTCTCAAATAGATGCATTGAATAAGATGATTACACGTGTTGAAAAATTCGGCCTTGATTTGAAAAGTTCATTAGCTGTTGAGTTAGGACTAGCAAAAAATTTGGTGGAACTGTCTAAACCTAAACCGCCTCAGAAGAGCAAGAACAAGAATATGAACAGAAAAAAATTTCGTAGTAACAAGTTTAATTCAAGGTAGTAATGAAGAATCACATAAGATAAACTAAAAAAATGAATACGCGTTGCAATGTCTAATGCTAAACTGTGCCACATTTTAAACTAAACTGTTGTTTTTCATAATTTTTCAAAAAGTGACCCGGACGTCCGGTTTTTTTATAGCAATGGAATGTAATATTGAGTTTATAATGCCCATCTTATTCCCTAATTTAGTGACAGTATATCATAGCAGTGACGCCACTTCTGTATCATCATTTGATAACCAAGATTGGTATCTTATACCAAACGTCATGAATAGTCACTTCAATAGTGTAATGGATTCAAGGCCGATTGTCTTAAGAATTGATAATCTTCCCCCGGGGAAAAACTGGAAACAGATAAAATACTTGATTGGTGGGATTATTCATCATTCTAGCGTTCTGAAAGTAAAACTGCTTCCATTAATGACGTCTCTGGTACCACCTTTCATATCTTTCCAGAGCTGTATCGTTACATTGAAGTCATCATTGGATGAGGATTCCCTAAATGATTTATTGATGGAACTGAACACCTACCAATGGGATTATTATAACCTATATGCATACACTCTGCCTATTCCGGCACCGCCGCCACCTCCTCCACTCTCGCCACCTTTAAACCAAATTATATCCAGTGATTTCGAAAGCTCAACAGATAACGAACACTCGAGCAATGAGAGTACTCCAAATACTGCAAAAAAAACATTTCTATACCCTATGCCGCCACCTGGAGCATTACAAGGCGGCTTGCCAAATGTTTTACCAAACGGTATACCCTCTGTAATTGCCGCAGGGATGCCTGCCATGTCACCAGCACCCATGATGAATCCTCAGCAGCTCGCCGCAAACGCCTCGATGCCACCTCAACCAATGATGAATTTACCGACACAACGGCGCCCCTACTATCAGCCGGCCGTTTTAACATTCAATCAAAGGTCCTCATTTGGTCCGCTTCCCAATAATATGAGAATGAAAAATAATTCACTTTCTGCATATTCTTATTATCCACAGAATAATCGAGCCATGGCAACTGGCCAAAGCGAGTCGTTTAAATCGTTTTCGAAGCAAGTCAATGGTAATTTGAGTGGTGCAAGTAGCTCAAGGGGCCTTAAGCAAATTTTCAACGAACGAAGCTTTAGAAAACAAATGACAGGGAGAGGTATGTTTCAATTACAAATTGAAAATTTCCCTCCCTATTTAAAGATGGAGACCTTGATAAGCTTGAATGAGCAGCAAGAAGTTCAATTAAGAGAAAAGGGCCCGAAAATCATTGCAACTAGTCAACCGGATCTGTTCGGAAGGCTAAGGTGGACAATATTGAAAGACTATATAAAATCAAGATGTCCCAAATTATTAAATTTACAAGAAAAACTAAAATCACAGTCAGAAACATCACAGGATGGTGTTGCAACAAATAATACAAGAGAATTTTATGTCGGGGTGTATGAAGACGACGAAGTCCAAGTACAGTTGAACATAATTTCACAGGATGATACCCAGGACAAGGTAGGAAAAAAGGATACTACAGCGGTAGAGGGACCCACAACGGATGAAGAAAAGGATATACAAAAAAATATTGTAAATGCGGTTATTTACAAAGCAATCGTGGGATTTAACGATAAGGAATTGTATGATACGTGTTTTGAAAACTTGCGGGATCAAGAATATTCATTGGGTTACAAATTGAAGGTTAGTCGCTTATCTCCGTTTGAAGAGAATAAAAACGGTGGTACAGGTAACAGCGATAATACAGGAAATTGAAAAAAGACATATCATTTTTATTTAAGAGGTCTCACACATTCCGCGATCTTAAATATTTTTGATTAAAACTTCAAAATATATCTTGTATGTATATAGATATATATAAAATTAAAAAAAAATAAACAAAAAAAAAAAAAAGTGTGGAAGGGAAAACCAATGCTGTTCTAGTATTTCCCTTATGCAATATTTAAACAAATGCTCTTCTGTTAAATCTTCTTATTATCATAATAACGGCTGAAACACGGATTGTGGTAAATTATTATCTTGGAAAAAAAAATTGTTTCTTGCTCCATTCATTACAACAGATGGTAACGATGGCAACTCCTCCTTATTTGCCTGATGCGATGTAGATGCCGGCATATTCGAAGGAGGAAAACTTTGTTGCAGTGATGCATCGGCGTTCTTGGGAAACTTACCAATCCGACTAATGATCTTATCAAATGCGTCAAGACTTGAAGTTGAATTTTTGTGGGACTGTCCGTTTGGTATTTCTTGCTTTATTTGTAATGACGCATCACTCAAAATTTTTAAACCATCGTTGAGATCACTTGGGTCCCTCTGAGCTTCTTTGACTTCCAAAACAATATTTTGATTTGAGAAACTATTAAAAAGTTTTGCCAGCTCCACATCATCACGTACAATGGAGTTGTTATGACATAGACTCAGTTGTTTTGTTTGTGAGATGATTTGAAATAAAGACTTGCAGTTCTCAAGTATTTCATTTACTGTCGGCGGACCATTACTCAACAAATGAAACGTAAAAGCCTGTTCACGACCCTTGAACTTTATTACAACTTTCTTATTAACATCTTCATTAGCTAACTGCGGTTTCATTGATAAAGATGAAAGAACTGTTATCCTTTGTGACGCATCACTGTTTGGGCCATTTTTTTGGGCTAACACAGACGACTTCGTAACCGAAGGATACTGGTGCATTACTAAATGATGAACGATTTCGCTCAAAGGATAAAGACAAGGGTCAAAACCAAAATCTTTAATTAGTCCTCCAATTACTAAAAATAATAGCTTTGTTTGTACAGCAGGTGGCAGATGACTTAGGCTTCTCTTTGAAGCTGGACCAAAAACATTTATCGATAAGCTTGCCAACGATTCTAAGCTTGATGTCTTCGACGTAAGGTATTCCATAGATGATGGCATTAAATTTGAAAAAAATCTTTCAATGACGAATGCGATGGATGATCTAACTGCCATTTCACCAAGGATTTCCAAATTAGAGTGTAAATCGATGGATCCCTGCGAATGTGCCATGTCAAAGCAGGTTCTTGATCTCTGAATGATCACCAATAATTTTTCTCGAAGGAAAAATGGTATGTCAGAGGCTGAGCTCTTGCTTTGATTTTGTCCTGTTATTGAAGGTTTATTATGTAAACCAAAAGACAATAAATGGTTGTCATTGATGGACATTGCAAATTCTGTTAGATTCGTGCTGCTTGATCGATCCTTTTGACTTTGATCGGTCAGCGTAACCACGTTATTGACAACGTCTGCTATAACTGCCTTGATTACATCCGCGTATCTCTGTTGTGTAGGCATATGGTATGATGGATGCGAAGTTCCCGCTAGTGCGGAGCCTGATGGGACTGACGAAGCTGCGGCCACGGGTGCTCCTGAAGCTTCTGGTACAGCTGGCGATCCTGCAGTCGGTCCAGGAGCTGAAGGCGCTGGTGTTGTAGTTTGCACGCGCGAAGACGGCTGGATCGACTTCGGTTGGATAGAGGGCAGTGATGTGGCCGGAAAATTCAACGACTGCATATTCGAATGCAGATCTGGTGCAATCGGAGTCATCGAAATTTGTCGCTGCAGCGGCGAGTCGTCCTTTGCCATGAACTCGTCTTCTGAAGACCCTGTATTAGTCGTGGTTGCCGTTCCGCTTGAATTGTCAGGCAACCGCTTCTTGGATCGCTTCCTGTTTCTCCTGACAGACTGAACCGCAGCCGTGACCAGCTTTTCAAACTCTCCTGCGGCACTCAAGGAATACCCAAACTCTGTTCTCAGAATCGTCGCAATCTGTCTTATATTGTCGTCCTGCTCGCTTGCTTTTCTTTCGCTCAGACCAAATTTATCGATCAGCTCTAGTCTCCTATTGGAAAACTTCTTCCACTTCTTTTCATCGTTGAAGTTCAATTGCTCCCTGATCTTTCTAGTGGTGCCAGAGCAACTATGACTACCAGAAGACTTGGACACTTTGTAGCCGGCCATCACCAAGAAACAAAGAGAGAAATCGCCAAAGCAAACCCGTGTTGAAGACTACGTAACAATCTGGCAATTCAACCCGACTCAATAACTGAGAGATGATTCAATTACGAGAAAAACGGTAAAATATTTATACATTTACAGCTACAAAGTCAAAGTCATATGCAGAGAGATTCATGAAAAAATTGAAACGAAAAAAAAAAAGTTTCTTTTTCTCTGCAAAAATTCCTTGTTATATAATCATAGAGTGATCAAGAATCAAGAATTGGGTAATCAACCAAGCAATGCCTTCGAGGATCACTACTGCGCCTGTCCTGATCGGCTTCTATGTAGGTTGTCACAAAACATTGTAAAAAAATTTGCCTTCCCCGTATCTTGTTCGCAGTATATAGCAGAGATAGTTCAGAAGCGTCAAAGGGAAGCAGGGACCCCAAAATTCCGAAGTTATATGACTTTAATTGTCAGAAAATGACTCGCTTCCGGCGACTCTCTGTGGATCGACTGTTAGGGCAACACAAGAAGCAGAGATTCCAAATTTAATAAGATCTTCATAGAATCTTCCGGTTGAATCCGTGCTGCCTTCTTCGCAGATGGGAAGGCATTATTACCGAGCCGATTGAGAGTCATGGTTATGTGCCGAGCGAGGATTTGACACATTCGGCACCACTTTAGAAAAATGAAAAATTAACTATAGAAGCTATGGAAAGAAGAGAATTGCTTACTAAGTACTGTGGTTGGTTGTCTGGCTGTTAAGTTGTTTTTTGTGGGAGGTAGCATTGCTAACTGCAGGTCTTCAGCTACATGGCAAGGCGTGAAACCTCTTCCTTTTTTCAGTGTGCTCTGAATTGATCCTCTGTGACACCTTTGCCCATGGCAGCTGTAGCACTTATTCCACCTTGTGCCAGTTTTAATAGACTGTCGATGTATTCCGCACCTGACCATTTCTGATGTTTTAGAATGTCGACATCATTTTCCATCTCTTGTTTTTGGACGTTTTGCGCGTAGGCTTTCATGCCATCTTGGGCAAAATCACGAGAGAAGTTGCTTATGGCTAGGGCAGTGGTATGCAAGCCAGCCAAAGTGATAAATTGCCAGGAGTACCCGAGGTTTCCGAGACGGTCGATGAAAGTCTCTTGGTCGTCGATAGACATTGCTTTTGTCCAGTTGAAGGAGGGTGATAAGTTATAGGCAAGCATCTTATCGGGATATTCGGCCTTGACACCTTTTGAAAAATCAACTGCTTGTTGATAATCTGGGTAGTTGCTTTCCATCCAAACCAGATCTGCGAAGGGGGCAAAGGCACGAGCACGCATTATGGAGCATTGGGTGCCACCTTGGTAACGGTATAGACCTTCGCGTACTCTTGGTAGATCCCAGTTAAAGTAGATGTCATGGCCCAGCAACTCTTTGGCTAGTTTTTTGGCGTCTCGATGTGAGGTTTCAGTCAAGGGTCCAATTTTAGAGCTGAATAGATCGATAATCTTTTGCTTTTCTTTTTCACTGATCTTTGGTAATCTGTTGACTTCATCGGCAAACGCCTCATGGAATAGTTTCAAATCGGCTCTTTCACACCAATCCTTTTCAATGTGAGCTAACTCCTCGGCAGATTTACCGGATAGGATCGCCTTGTCCATTGTTTCCGCAAAGGACTCGTCTTCCATGGCACTATTGGTGGCGCCAACGATAAAATAATGGTCTCTGGTATCAATTGTTGAACTAATCAGGGTGGCCGCTTCAGAATCTGTTCTTGCAACGAGAACAAGGTCCGAATGCATTATATCAGCGCACATGCGAACCGTACTCAATCTGTTGATATGTTCTTGTACAGGGATTACACATCTGCCAGCCATATGGCCACATTTTTTGTTTGTTGAAGTTTGGTCTTCCATATGAATACCTGCGGCACCACGTTCAATGAACATTTTGGTCAATTTGAAAACAGCGGTCAAACCACCGTGACCAGCATCACCGTCAGCAACAATTGGCGTCAAATAATCAATCGGTGCTCCCATTGCATCCAGTTCCTCTTGGCTTCTCGCTTTTGCCCGTGCTTCTAGTTGCTTTCTATCGTGGAATAACTGTGCCTTAAAGAGATGATCAACCTTATTTGGTACTGTATCCATTGGATAATCGGCCAAATCAGGACCTGGCTCATTAGACGAGGATGCCGTCGATGAGCATTGCCATCCAGAAACATAAATGGTGTCCAGATACTTTGCCATTTGACTGATATGGACCGGATCCAAAGCTCCGAATGTCTTAGCAACAGTCCTGTCCTTGTGGTGTTGCTCCAGGACTCTGTACAGTTTTTTTGCCATCACGGAAGAGGGATATTCCACCGGTGGGAAAGTACCACGTCTTGCCGCAATGTCCTTAGCAGTATAGATTCTCTTGGTGCCTTTCCAGCGAGGCTGTGACCACCATTTTTCAATTTCTACTGCTGCTGCGTTTAGTTCATTTTGCAAAACTTGAAAATTTGAGGAGGTAGTAGTGTCTAACGTAGTCACTGGCATGGTCATAACTTTGCTAAATCCAATGTTCACGGAAGCTATTGCTATATTGCTGAGTGAAATCTACCGACGACAGCACAGCTTATTCCGGCGATTCGGTGTCATTTATATACGTCCACATCTATATAATCATGTTGAAAGAATTTATGAGTCAATTGATGCCCGTCTTAGAGGAAGCATTGGGAGGCATTAATGTCATCGCATTAATGTCATCCATCCTTGTCATTCCGGGTCAAATCTTTTTTTATTAGCTTTGGTTTCTTTAATTTGGTATTTGGTTACTGTCATCTGTCGTCTGTCGCTTCCTTCGGCCCATTGCCATAAACCTTTTTGATTCTATCCGCTCGGACGAAATGAGAAACTTCGGTTCGGCCTAACGGACGTGGGGAAAAGGGAGAAAAACAAAAAATAACGACACCAGCAGGATTTGAACCAGCGCGGGCAGAGCCCAACAGATTTCAAGTCTGTCGCCTTAACCACTCGGCCATAGTGCCTAATATTCTATGATCATCTTTCTTAACTGGTCATACAAACCGTTCAAAACAACGTTCTCTTCTCCTTCAGCCATAAACGAGTAAGAAATGTTTGGGAGACCGACCGGGAAGCATGCAAGTGCTAACTTCGAAGGATTACTTTAAAGGAATACCCTCATGTAAAGCGAGAGACTCGAAGAATTTGAATACTGGAGAGCACTCGTTCATCTGTCATCCCACGCAATATTCCTTTTTCCCTGTTTCGCATTACAAGGGGTCTGTAGTAGAAAAAATATCGAGATTTCCTCGTTCTGTCATACAAGGACAAAAAAAAGGAAGCAACAAAGATGGAAGTAAAATAAAGGATAGTGTAACTCCACTTTGTTAAATTTATCTGGGGTATTAGGAATGCTGGGACGCTGGGGTGCTGAAGCGCCCCGTGACTCTTTTTGGCACTCCCTTCGTTCAACAGAGTAATCACGGCACTAGTTTGTATATAAACAGCTTGAATTTCTCATTAGACATGCAATCCAGTGTGCATTTCTGCTTCACTTTTGTTTCACTTTCCTCTTTCTTCCCCAGAGCGACAGGGCTTGAAGTGGCAACATCAAAAGTGGCTCAGAATCAGTATATTCACAATGACAAAGAAAAATAAGGGACCAAAGGTAACAACCATCACCACGAAGGAAGGTGAGGCGTTGAAAGTCTTTGAAGATCTGAAAGATTTCGAGACGTTCATCAAGCAGGAGACGGAAGATAACGACTTCGACGATTTACACTGTAGGTTGAAGTACTATCCGCCTTTTGTATTGCATGAGGCTCACGATGACCCCGAAAAGATTTCTGACACGGCGAACTGTCATTCCAAGAAATTCGTGCGCCATCTGCACCAGCACGTAGAGAAACATCTCTTGAAAGATCTTAAGGAGGCAATACAGACACCTTCTTTGAAGTTCTCGGAAAAGTCCAAGCAGGAGACATTCGATAAAATCGTATGGCACTACGGTGACAACGCAGAGTATCATAACAAAAAATTTCACATTAATTTGGATGTGACTTGTACCCATGATAGCGCACTGGTAGATATTGATTACAAGACGATGCCAATTATCTAATAGTTAGCTGTTTGTCTAGTTTTTAACGATTTAATGTTATGAGTATTTGTTTTATTTAACATTTAGTAGTTATATTACAAGAACGGAAGCGCACACTTGAAAATAAACATTGCCAAGGGACAAAGGCAACTTCTGAAAAGAGCATTAAGTGACAATTTATATATTTACAAGTTATATTTACAAGTTGTATTTGTAGTTTGTATTTACAAGTGGGAATTACTGACTCGAAGAGACACGATGCCTCATAATGACAGACAGGAAAAGGCATAGAACGCAAAAAGAGGGTTTCATTCTTATCTGCCTTTTGAAAAGTTGGATTTCGAGCGGCAGCAGACTCCAGTAAAAACGGTATTACAAATGATTTGTACCGAGCCCAGCAAGTACCAAACATCTTCGCTTTCAGTGAGTGTGAACTTGTCTGTGTCGCAGTTCCATGCATACGATTAATTATTGGCGCCGGGTAATATCATTTCTTCTCCTGTTTTTAATAATTGGCGATTTTGTAAAAACTTTTTGACGTGAAAAGACTTGCTGAAGCAGAAGGGAACTAGAAAGGGAGCAATAGCAACAGGCTTTATACCCACCAGCAATCTGCCGAATAATCTAATATATCTTTGACTACACTACGTCAAGTTGATAAAAGGTTTTTACCACATCAAAATATTCAAAAGTTCAATCGCCTTGAAAAAATCCACGCATTGTGATTTAGAAGTTTTAAGAAATACATAGCGACCAGTACGACAACTCCAAAATGACCACAAATCCTCATGTTCATGAGAATCTAAAGGCAATTCAAAAGGCTTTGAGTAATTACGATATGTCATTTTTGTCGGATGATGAAGAGGACTTTTGTCCCCTGTGTTTGGAACCGATGGATATAACAGATAAGAATTTCAAGCCCTGTCCGTGTGGATACCAAATTTGTCAGTTTTGCTACAATAATATCAGACAAAACGAAGAACTAAATGGACGTTGCCCAGCATGTCGTCGAAAATACGATGATGAAAGCGTCGAATACGTTGTTTTAACTTCAGAAGAACTGAAAATGGAAAGAGAGAAACAATCAAGAAAGGAATGGGAAAGAAAACAGAGGGATAAAGAAAGAAAAGAATACGAAAATGCGAACAGGAAACATTTAGCAGGTATGAGGGTGATTCAAAAAAATCTGGTGTATGTGGTCGGCATTAATCCACCTGTACCCTACGAGGAAGTTGCGCCACTACTAAAATCAGATAAATATTTTGGTCAATATGGTAAGATTAGTAAGATAGTGGTCAACAAGAAGACTCCTCATTCCAATAATGATCACTATCATTCAAATGCGACTTTCACGGGTTACGGTGTTTATATCACTTTCTCAAAGAAGGAAGATGCTGCGAAGTGCATTGCTCAGGTTGATGGTACATATATGGACGGTAGACTAGTTAAAGCTGCGTATGGCACAACCAAGTATTGCTCTTCATATTTGAGGGGCTTGACCTGTCCTAATCCGAATTGTATGTTTCTTCATGAACCAGGTGAAGAGGCTGACTCATTTAATAGAAGGGAATTGAGCAATAAGCAGCAGCCTTCACAGCAGGTGACATCACACCAACAACAGCAATCACAGTCACAGATACAAGCACAAGCACAAGCACAATCACAGGCACAATCGCAAACCCAACAGGCAACAACGCGAACTCATCTAGCATCAACCATTTATAAGAATACTTCGAATACAGTACCTACTGCAACAGGTAACTTTTCGGGAACTCCATCACCTGCTTTGATTAAGACTCAACTTCACCATCAAGATCATCATATGAATGGTACCGGTTCGTCCACACCGATTTTAACTCCTGCTACTATACCAGCAGGATCAAATCCTTGGGGATTATCACAGTCTGCTAATCAAGTTTCTGTTTCGAAAAATGCCAGCACTCATAATTTACCAACTCTAACGGATGCGCTAAATCATCAACAGAGCAATATTGCTAATAACAGTATCCATAATAACCAAAATAATAATAATAACATTGTTAGCAGTAATGCACAAACGGAGCAGTTGGCCAACAGGAAGAAGCAGCATTCAGCTAGGGAAAAACGTTGTATTGACCCATACGATGCCTTGAGTGGTGCTGTTAAATTTTTGGATGATAGAATTGCATCTCTTTCTAATTATCAGACACGTTCTTTAAGCTTGAGACCGGATTTGATCGATGATGCGACTTTCAACAAATACCCATCATTATTTTCTTGGGATAATATCGAGATTTCCCAGGAAAGTGATCAAATTTTGACCGAAAAACTGATAGATATGTTAGCAATCAATCCGGTAGATCATACAGCATCTGTTGTTTCATTCTTCCAAAATGCAAATGTTGGGGCTTTCCCACAGTCTATTCCTCAACAACCTGTTCCCCAACATTCTCAACCACAGTCGCATTTACAACAGCAACAAGCTCAACAGCGTCCTTTAAATGTCAATACACCTCCTCCTCCCGGTATATTTTCTACACAGCAGATCCCAATCCAAATGCAACAACAGCAACAGCAACAGCAACAGCAGCAACAGCAAGCTTCTGCAGATAACAGACAATCGATTAATTCCACCGATTTTTTAAACCAACTGATTAGCGGTAGAAGAGTCGCTGCCGGAAATTAAGCATATTAAATAATGAATCCATGCATCTATATAACAAATTTATTTTTGTAATTTTGTATTTCAAGCTCTAAAATCGTAGGCCTTTTTTTGAGCAGAGATGAACAAGAAATTTGAAAAAAATAATATAGTGTAGGAAAGAAATACGAAGGCAAATGAGCATTGGGCTGAAGGTGCAGTGATAAGGTTCACGACAGACGTATGAATCACAATATTTCTAAGTTTCCACCAGATGTGTCAAAGCTGTTCAAAGCGCGACCTCCATTACAGTATAAAAGACAAGTGGATTATCCACTAGAGAAAAGACAGACCAATCCCCACATAACAGGGGTTTCACATCTTTTAGGATCACAGTTGAACGAATATCGCAACCGATTCTCTGAGGGGAGCAGCAATGAGCATATAAAAGAATACGAAAAAGCTGTTACTTCCAAAATAAATGAACTACGATCGTTAGATGAGAAACTCAAGAACTGGGAGCCCAACAATGATCCAAATATAAAGCATACAGACCCTTATAGGACCATATTCGTGGGAAGACTGTCCTATGAAGTAAATGAAGTTGAATTACAGAAAGAATTCATAAAGTTTGGTGAAATTGAAAAAGTTCGTGTGGTAAGAGACAAGATAACCAATAAGTCAAGAGGTTATGCATTTGTCGTTTTTACAAATCCACAGAGTAGCAAACTAGCTTGCAAGGAAATAGGTGTCCATAGAGGCCTGGAGATTGGTGGCAGAACATGTATTGTTGACATCGAAAGAGGTAGAACCGTAAAATACTTCAAACCAAGGAGATTAGGTGGCGGCTTAGGCGGTAGGGGCTATACTAAAATGTATCGGAAATCCGACAGGCCATTCAGAAGGCCTGTCATGGAACGTGACCCAGTTATCCTCCCAAATCCTAAGACTTTCCCGACAAGACCTGTATACACGGGACCCAGCCGTTTCTCAAGATCTCCTGCATCAACACAGACGGCTTCATCGATGCCATCAAACAGGTACGGCGCAAACGCAGGTCAAGAAGTCCCGCCAGTGCAGACCTCTTATCGATCTAGAAACGCAAGAGCACAAGAATCAAACAAGGTACAGAAGACCGAAGAACCAGACTACTAGTTAGCCTTATTTCATGCATGTGAATGCCATTTATGTCTCTACTGTGTAAATTTTTTTTTTTAAAATTTTTTCAATTTTGCAGCAATTGGTCACTCGAGCGGCATGAAATATGGTCATTCGGCGTTCTTGTAGATATGAATGCATAGCTGTTACGCATTAAAAGTTTCTATTAAAGAATAACGTTTGTGCCTCTATCGCTACAATTTTCCATTAGGATCCTTTTCAAAATTGGCGAAGACGTTTTAATACTTGGTTGAGTTGAAAGTTTCGGGAGGGCATTTGAAGCTTCATTTTTGTTAAATAATGCCATCTGCAAGGTTACTAGTGTCCACAGGGGCCCTAAAACACTCTAGATTGCAGCAAATAAAGAATGTTCTGGCTAAAGCTGCAGCTGCTGGAAATGGCAATTCTTCGGGTTCCGTATTAGCTGCCGGAAAGGTAGCCCCTTCTGTGACATTTACCAGAAAGAAGGTTGGATATTCCAAGAGGTATATGTCATCCAGTAATGGCGTCGGTACCTTGGCAACTAGATCCACTGTGATACAATTGCTCAACAATATCAGTAGCAAGAGAGAAGTTGAGCAATACCTGAAATATTTCACTTCGGTCTCTCAGCAACAATTTGCGGTCATCAAAGTTGGAGGAGCTATTATCAGTGATAATCTACAGGAGCTAGCTTCTTGTTTGGCATTTCTTTACCATGTAGGTCTTTACCCAATTGTGTTACATGGAACCGGTCCCCAAGTCAATGGGAGATTAGAGGCCCAGGGAGTCGAACCTGACTATATCGATGGTATTCGTATTACTGATGAAAGGACAATGGCTGTTGTTAGACAGTGTTTCTTGGAACAGAACTTAAAACTTGTGACTGCCCTTGAACAGTTGGGAGTACGTGCGAGACCAATCACATCTGGTGTCTTCACAGCCAACTATTTAGACAAGGAAAAGTATCAGTTGGTTGGTGATATCACTGGTGTAACAAAGGATCCAATCGAAGCTTCGATCAAAGCAGGCGCTTTACCTATTTTGACCTCTTTAGCAGAGACACCATCCGGTCAAATGCTTAATGTTAATGCCGATGTCGCTGCTGGTGAATTGGCCCGTATTTTTGAACCTTTGAAGATTGTTTACCTAAATGAAAAAGGTGGTATCATTAACGGTGAAACTGGTGAAAAAATTTCTGTCATTAACTTGGATGAGGAATACGAAGCTTTAATGCAACAGAGCTGGGTTAAATATGGAACTAAGCTCAAGATTAGAGAAATCAAAGAGCTTTTAGATTTTTTACCTCGTTCATCGTCTGTTGCTATCATCAATGTTCAAGATTTACAGAAGGAATTATTTACTGACTCTGGTGCAGGTACTATGATTAGAAGGGGTTATAAATTGACCAAGAGATCATCATTATCTGAGTTTCCTTCTCCTGATATCTTGAGGCAAGCATTGCAAAGGGATGCTGATATCATCTCTGGCAAGTTGGCAGTAGCAACGTATCTAAGAGAATTGGAACAAGCCAATTTCACGACTTATGCTGATGAACCTCTAGATGCATTAGCGATTATCAAAAAAGAAGGTAAGATTCCAAGACTGGACAAATTTTTGTGCACTGAGTATGCTTGGTTAAACAACGTTACGGATAACGTTTTCAGTGCCTTGAGCCGCGATTTCCCAGCTTTGCAATGGATTGTTAATGAAGATGATCCAAATATTGCTTGGCATTTCGATAAGTCCCAGGGATCCTATTTGAGATCTGGTAAAGTTTTATTTTGGTACGGAATTGAAGATTTGAATACTGTTTCCGAAATTATTCGCGAATTCACTAAAGAAGTTGGGTACCCGGCAGGTTCTGCCTCAGAAAGTGGGGTTTTCTCTTCCGGTTCTGCTTCAAGATCGTATTCAACAAGGTCTGCCCCTAAACCTACCGGATCTAATACTTCTCCTGGCCGTGTTGCATTAATTGGCGCCAGAGGCTATACAGGAAAAAATTTGATATCTTTGATTGACAATCATCCCTTCCTTAATGTGGCTCATGTCTCTTCAAGGGAACTTAAAGGACAATCGTTACACTATTATAAAAAGTCAAACATCGTTTACGAGTCATTGCAAATTGAGGATATCAAAGGATTAGAATCCAAGGGAGATGTTGACTTTTGGGTCATGGCTTTACCTAACAAAGTTTGTGAACCTTTTGTAGAAGCGATTGAAAGCGTTCATGGTAAATCGAAGATTATCGATTTATCGGCCGATCACAGATTTGTCCCTGAGACAGAATGGACCTATGGCTTACCAGAATTAAACGATAGAAGCAAAATTGCCGCTGCTAAGAAAATCGCCAACCCAGGTTGCTATGCAACAGGTTCACAACTATCTATTGCCCCACTAACTGAATTTATTACTGGGTTGCCCACTGTTTTTGGTGTTTCTGGTTATTCTGGTGCTGGTACTAAACCATCACCAAAGAACGACCCAAAATTTTTGAGCAATAACTTGATCCCTTACTCCTTGACTGACCACATACACGAACGTGAAATCTCTTCTCGTATTGGACAGCCAGTCGCCTTCATACCTCACGTAGGTCAATGGTTCCAAGGTATCTCCTTGACTGTCTCAATCCCTATCAAAAAAGGCTCATTAACTGCAGAAGATACAAAGAAAATTTACGAGGAGTTCTTTAAGAGTGAGGAACTAGTTCATATCGGCGATGACATCCCATTGGTCAAAGACATCAGTGGAACTCATGGTGTAGTCATTGGTGGATTCAAAGTAAACGATGCTCAAGACCGTGTAGTTGTCTGTGCAACCATTGACAATTTGTTGAAGGGTGCTGCTACGCAATGTTTGCAAAATATCAACTTAGCTATGGGCTATGGTGAATATGAGGGTATTCCAAAGGATAAAATCCTCAAGAGATAGTTTATGTTCACACCAAATAGGATATATAAGGTTTTTTGTGCGTGTATACAATTACGTGATATATTAAGAATAACGGGCCCTGAGGAATGTTATTAAGCTTTATTGGTAGTAAGGTTGGTCGAAACAGCGATCTTCATATCTGAACTATATATATCAGTTTCAATGTTTACCCGGCTTTAACTTAAGGTTAGTATTTGAATAAATCTGCTAATACCCCTTTTAGAAAAGAAGTGTGTTTCAAGGAAGAGAGACTCAGTTGTTCCTGCTGTTCGAGCAACCTGGATATAATAACTGACTCACGACTATGGAAGATTGGAGGAGAATTGATATTGACTCATTTGATCCCAACAGTGGGAGATTGACAAATGATGATCTAATACCACCGTACGCACATCATGTTACATTGCAAGAACTGCAACCTAAGATTGCACAGCTTCGTTCTTTGGCAACCAGTGGGGATATGAGTTCTGCAACTAAATTGGCAACTGAAGATCCCCCATATAGTGCCGATGCGAATACGAAGGCGGTTTATTTTCAGGCAGTACTAGAAGCATTGACACAGGTGAGACAAGCGGACATTGCCACTATTGTGAAACAGCTATCGCCCCAACAGCAGGATGTTCTTGTTAAATACTTGTACAAGGGGATGTCTCTGCCAGAAGGTCAAAGACAGGGTGGTATTCTACTCGCATGGTTCGAGAAACTGACGCAGTCAAGCGGTGTAAACCCAATTGTGCATTTTTTATCAGATAGAAGAACAGTATGAGACAATGTATGTAAAGACTTATCATGTATAGTCAAGAGATAAACTGAAAACAAAATGGAGCCGTTTTATAGTAAATCTTATTATACCTATCAAAACTATTAAAATATTTTGAAAGGAACAAAGAGCGAAAAGGCAAATTTAACCTATGCTAAAAAAAGGTAGAATTGAACAAACTACAAATTAGAATGATAATAGCCATAAGTTTACGCAGAAAAGGTCTATGAATAACACGTCATTTGTCATGCCCGACACTGAACAATCTTCGAACAAACAACAGGAGAAATCGAGTGGATCTTCAGTGAGCAATGCTACAAATGAAGAATGGCCAGGTACAAATAAAAGGCCCAGAGAGGACAAAGATGAGGGCCATGAAGATTCAAAGAGGAATACCAGAGAAAATTTGAACTCTGCTGAAAATTCAAACCGTCCTGAGAAGTCCAAGGATAATGAAAACAGGGAACAAGAAGAAAAAAGCACAACGAAGAAGATAAGGTTGGAAGGAAGTAAAGCTGAGACTGGAAAGACCGACGTGATCGAAACAGCTGGAAAGAAGGAACAAAATGGAACAGATAATGAAAGCAAAAGTGATGCGGAAAAGCCTAAATTTGTCTTCGGGTCCGGTACAGCTTTCAGTTCAGGATTTGGTTCATTTAAAAAGAGTGATACTGATAACGGAGAAAGTTCTAAAGCAGAAATGCCATCCAAACCATTCGCATTTGGTTCAGGATTTTCATTCGGTAGTGGATTTGGAGTCTTGAAAAAGAAGGCTGATGCTGACAATGAAAAGAAGGATACAGATGAAGAAAAGAAGAGTAAAGCAGTCGAGGCTAAAGAAATGAGTGACAAATCAAACGTGGCACTGAAAGGCACTATAGAAGAATCTGTGAAACCTTCAGTTGAACAAACGCCGATCAAACTACAAAAGCAAGAAATTAAGTCAGGTGAAGAATCTGAAGAAACGATTTATCAAGTAAACGCAAAGCTTTACCAACTCTCTGATTTCGAAGAGGGATGGAAGGAAAGAGGCGTCGGTGCCATAAAGGTTAATCAGAACAGTAATACCGAGAAAGCCCGATTGATTATGAGATCTCGAGGAATTTTGAAAGTCATCCTAAACTTGCCGCTGATCAAGGGTATAAAGATTCAACGTGGATTTCCTGGATCATTACAGAGTGAAAAGTTTGTTAGAGTTATATCTGTGAACGACAATAAAGCCCCAGTGCAGTATGCCTTTAAAACAGGAAAAGAGGAAACAGCCAGTGAGCTATACGATAGTATGGTCAAACTTGCACCTCAGTAAATAGATTCTTGAAAAATATCCACACATTCACATATTATATAATTGAATAATTGTACAGGAAATCGGTAGCAGAACAACTTACTACCGTTTGAAAAATGCAACGCTACAAATAGCTGTTCCTTTTACGCCGCCGAACTCGAATGAAGGATACTTAATTGATTTCCACTTGACCAGGTTTTTCGTTTGGATTAATCTGACCAGCTCATCCTCCGAGAAGTTACATGACGTTATCAAAAAAACACCATTCTTGTTCAGAATTTTTTCAATAACCTCAGAGTAGCAATCGAACACTGTCTTGTGATTTTCAAACTGTAGCCCACTTAAAGCGATTGCATCTAGGGTGCCTTTGTCCAAGACGATGTCAAATTTCCCGGGACACCAATCAGCCTGAAAGATGTCGGCAGCTTCAAATCTTGCGAAAGCATCAAACTGCCTTACTTTCGATACCGAGTGCGCAAATGCCACGCTCTCGGAAGAGTAATCAACCCCAAGCATTGGCCCGCTGAATCCGTTTTCACATAACTCAAACAGTAAATGCCCATTTCCAGTCCCAAGATCTATCATCGAGGACTTCATATCTATGAGCTGTTCCCCAACGTTGTCCAAAAGAAAATCAACCATTCTTCTTTCAGCATCATTATCATCAAACCAGCACTCACCGGTATCGTCCGGGTTTTGATTAAAATTGGCTCTCTCTAATGCGTAAAAGTCATCCCAATAAGTCTTAGTCCCCAGTTTAGATATATTGAGCCTCGTAGTGTCTGCCATCTTCACCAAACGCTCAACCACTCTCGTCTTCACTCGACATTTTTTTCTGATTTTTCCATCGATTCATTGAAGACACTTTTCACCGGGCCATCGCTATTCAAAGGGGATTCATTCCATTGAGAAAACGAAAGAAGGCTTTTAATAATTACAAAAACGACTATCAGCACCACTGAAAAGATCTCCAAGCACGATTATTGTCTTAACATGGCCAAGTTCAACTTCCTACCGACTTTACAAGACGCTTTTGAACCTTTATTACCGCAGCAAGTGGAGATTCTCCGCCAGCAAGTTCTTTCAGAAGGAGGCGATTCCGCCTCCATCCAGTCGAGATTCAACTATGCATGGGGCTTAATCAAGAGCAATGACGTTAATGACCAGAGACTAGGTGTCAAGTTGCTGAGCGACATATACAAAGAATCGTCCACAAGAAGGCGGGAATGTCTCTACTATCTAGGGATAGGCTGCTACAAACTAGGTGAATATACTATGGCCAAGAGATATGTCGATACTTTGCACGAGCATGAACCAAACAATAAACAGGCGTGTGCCTTGAAAAGCATGATTGAAGATAAGATCCAAAAGGAGACTGTGAAAGGTTTGGCGCTCGCAACAGGTTTTATTGCAGGAACAGCAGCTATTGCTGCTGTGTTGTTCAGAAACCGGAAAAGATAGCTCACGTCCCTAAATAGCTAAGTATTATACTCACCGGACATCCTTAACAAGAATAAACGCATATGAACCTTACCTAGTCACATAAACGTGCAAGGGAAAACAGCACCTCAATTCCTCAACTCGCAGTAGCTATCGTTTAGCCAGAGAGCTTTGGGCCAATCAATGTTTGTTGACATTAGTGCTGATTCCAGTCATTGACGCGTCTTCCGACATTCACTTCTTAGAGATATGGGGCGTATTTTGGCGTCTCATTAGTCAATCGTATTCGTACCAACAATATTACAAATTTTCTGGAGACGCGTAAATATTGCGAATGAGAATAATACCAAAAAGAAATTTTACGCGTCTGGTGCATTTCGTGTTGCATTCGCATTTTTTAGTATTGACAAAGTTATATAAATGGATATATATTCTAAAAGTTCATTAGTGTTTAGATAGAAGTTCTCTAAATATTTTGATTTGTTTCCCAAGATCGACACAAATAAAATTTATTACATTTTGATTAGTAATAATTAGAATGTTTGTTTATAAAAGAGATGGTCATAAAGAGCCAGTTAGGTTTGACAAGATTACGGCACGTATTTCACGTTTATGCTATGGTTTAGATCCTGCACATATTGATGCGGTTAAGATCACACAACGTATTATCTCTGGTGTATATGAAGGTGTTACGACGGTTGAGTTGGATAACCTGGCGGCCGAGACATGTGCTTATATGACGACTGTGCACCCTGATTACGCTACGTTAGCTGCTAGAATTGCCATTTCGAATCTTCACAAGCAAACGACGAAGCAATTTTCACAAGTAGTATCAGATCTATTCCATTATGTGAACCCAAAGAACGGCGTGCATTCTCCTATGATATCGAACGAAGTCTACGATATTATAATGGAAAACAAGGATGAGCTAAATTCTGCCATTGTCTACGATCGAGATTTTCAATTCAATTATTTTGGTTTCAAGACGCTAGAACGTTCGTATCTGCTGAGAATCAATGGTGAAGTGGCAGAACGTCCTCAACATTTGATCATGAGAGTAGCCGTCGGTATTCACGGCTCTGATATTAAATCAGCTATCGAGACTTATAACCTAATGTCGCTAAGATACTTCATTCATGCATCTCCAACTCTTTTCAATGCCGGAACTCCGCACCCACAGATGTCTTCTTGTTTCTTGGTTGCTATGAAAGATGATTCGATTGAGGGTATCTATGATACTTTAAAAGAATGTGCTATGATTTCAAAAACTGCTGGTGGTATTGGTCTTCACATTCATAATATTCGTTCTACTGGCTCCTATATCGCTGGTACAAACGGTACTTCAAATGGGTTGATACCAATGATTCGTGTCTTCAATAACACAGCACGTTATGTTGATCAAGGTGGTAACAAAAGGCCAGGTGCCTTTGCACTATATCTAGAACCATGGCACGCTGATATCTTCGATTTCGTCGATATTCGTAAAAATCATGGGAAAGAAGAAATTCGTGCAAGAGATCTATTTCCAGCACTTTGGATTCCAGATTTATTCATGAAACGTGTTCAAGAAAATGGCGATTGGACTCTGTTCTCACCCAGTGAAGCTCCTGGTTTAGCTGATGTCTATGGCGATGAGTTTGAAGCATTGTATGTGCGTTACGTTTCTGAAGGTCGTGGTAGAAAAACGATTAAAGCTCAGAAATTATGGTATGCAATCTTGGAAGCCCAAACAGAAACTGGTACACCATTCATGCTGTACAAGGACGCATGTAATGAAAAGAGTAATCAAAAGAATTTAGGTACTATCAAATCTTCAAACTTGTGCTGTGAAATTGTTGAATATTCTGCTCCAGATGAAACAGCGGTTTGTAATTTAGCATCTATTGCATTACCATCCTGTGTTCAGGTTTCTGAAAATGGAAAGACTCAATGGTATAACTTTGCTAAGCTCCATGAAATTGCTAAAGTTATTACTCGTAACTTGAACAAAGTCATTGATCGAAACTACTACCCAGTAATTGAAGCTAAGAACTCCAACATGAGACACAGACCTATTGCTCTTGGTGTTAATGGTTTGGCAGATGTTTTCATGTTGCTGCGTATACCATTCGAGTCACCAGAGGCAAAGGAATTAAACATGCATATTTTTGAAACTATATATCATGCCTCTTTAGAGGCCTCATGTGAGCTAGCTGAAAAGGATGGACCATATCAAAGCTATCAGGGATCTCCAGTTTCTCAGGGCGTTTTACAGTATGATATGTGGAATACCAAACCAAGTGACCTATGGGATTGGGACACTTTAAAACAACAAATTAAGAAGCACGGTATCAGGAACTCTTTGCTAATGGCACCTATGCCAACTGCTTCAACGTCCCAAATTTTAGGGTACAATGAATGTTTTGAACCATTCACGTCAAATATGTATTCTCGTCGTGTCTTATCCGGTGAGTTCCAAATTGTCAATCCATATCTGCTACGTGATTTAGTCGATCTAGGTATCTGGGATGAAAGTATGAAACAGCATATAATTACTGACAACGGTTCAATTCAAAACTTGCCAAATATTCCTCAGGAAATCAAAGATTTGTATAAAACAGTCTGGGAAATCTCACAAAAACACATTATCGAAATGGCTGCTGACCGTGCTGCATTTATCGATCAGTCCCATTCTTTGAACATCCACATTCGTGCTCCAACAATGGGTAAATTGACGAGTATGCACTTCTATGGTTGGAAAAAGGGTTTAAAGACAGGTATGTACTATTTGAGAACACAAGCTGCTTCTGCCGCTATTCAGTTTACCATTGACAAATCCGTGGCTGAACTAGCAGGTCAAAATGCTGTTGATATGTCTCAATTACAACGTCCCAAGTACGTGCCGCATAAGGTAAACTTAGAAGATGGAAGTCTAATGCCAGTTGATGCAACAGTTAAAGAGACCTCACCGACACCTTCAACTAGCTCGTCAATTTCTAATAGCATCGCATCTCTAAAGATTCAAGATAGTCAGCCTGTCACTCCTATTGCATCTAAGCCTCAATCTGACGTTTCAGGAGGTAAAACAAACAAGGAATTATCTGAAGGTGGGAAGGGAGAAGCAAATGAATTTGATATATATAATTCAAAAGTAATTGCCTGTGCAATTGATAACCCAGAATCCTGTACTATGTGTTCAGGTTGAGCTGCGTGCTTAACATTTTTATATCATTGGAGGGATTGTTTGTTTTTGGTGTAGTAATATAATTAATTTTTATAAAAATCTGATTTTTTAATGTGGACGCTAGTGAATGATAATTCAAATTAGCGAAAGAATCACAACGTTTGAATGGTGGACAGTCGGGACTGACAACGAAATGTAAAGCTTTGGGAACATAATATATCACGATTCTACTTTGATTACACATCCTCCAACCACCACAGTATGGGCTTGTATTGCCTTCCAAACTGTTCTATGAGAGGGCGTTATATAAAGTACAAATAGATGATTTTTAATATGCATTTGAAAAGAGAACTTAAAACCGCGTTTCGATATAAACATAACCGTCAATCAAGAGCATAAAACTCCCTTTTCAAAACACGGCCCAATCTTTTGATGCCTTCACGCGTTTCTTCGATAGACACAGCAGCATAGGTACCTCTAAAGAAAATTTTGTGAGGTTCTGATTTACAATCAACGGCATACTGAAAAGAGAAATCTGTTTTTTCACCAACTTCAAAAAACTGGCTGGGGAATACTAGAGTACCTTCAGCAATGAACTCCTGGTAAAGGTATTGCTCGACGTCATTACATTTCGAATGAAATTTCCTCCGAAAGTCCGGATGTGCAGAGGCATCGATGATAATAGAAAAAAACATTCCTGCAGCTGGCGGAATGATTTCAACCCATGATTCATTGGGCAAATATTCTCTACACGCATCTAGCGCACCATCTCGCTTTTTGGTATATTCACGTCGCAAACCGATTAGCCAATCTAAATAGCCATGTTGTCCCCAACGATTCAATGTTCCTGCGACAATAGAGAGACTGATTCCACTTGGACTTAACACAGTGATTTCGCTTAGGCGCTCCATATTTTCCAGTATTCCCTTGGAACCCACGATCCATCCAAGTCTGATACCCGGTCCTAGAGTCTTGGAACAGGACTCTAAGCGAATAACTCGTCCGTCAGTGTCAAAAGATAAGAACGATCTGGCCAACGAACTAATAAAGTCGTTCCGAGAGCCAAAAGATCTGTCACTTCTTTCGGAGGGCTTTTCCACATAAGGATCCATTTGAAAAAAGTAATAGGGATCATCTTCAACAATCAAGAAATCATACGCCTGGGCTATTTCGTAAATTTCTTTCTTCCTTTTTTCTGGAAGTGAGACACCGGTAGGATTTTGACCCATGGGAATCGTATATAGCAGTTTTGGCATCGCTTTCTTGGGGTTCCAATTCTCCAAGATAGCTTTCAATTTGGTGGGAACCAACCCGTATTCATCCATTGGCACAGGAATAATATTGAGCCCCTGTCCCTCTGCATTACACAATGGAGGAGAATACGAGTACTTTTCCGCCAGAATGCTGTCACCCCTGTTACAGAAAACTCTCAAGGTCAAATCCCACGCTGCTGTATTACCAATTGTTAGCAGAATATCCCAGTCGGCATATTTGATATCATGAATCATTTCTGTGTGCTTTTGTACAAAATTCAAGATTTCAGGTGGCCCTTCCCCAAAACCGTACTGTAGAGCTCGAGCCAGTACGATATCCTGTGTATCTCCAGCAGGTGTTGCTTCATCTTTTGGAATCATAATGGTGCACGTATCTGCTTCACGTCCGGAAGGAACCGCTCCAACGCCATCCAAAAAGGGCGGACGTGGACATACGGAGTGGATGTGTTTCCATGGGAAATACTGACTCATTGGCAATCCACTCCCTAAAAATACGATCTTGGGGTCATAAAATAAAGGCATAAAAACTTCCAATGGAGATGGCTTGAGAGTCTTAGTTTGGATTGAGTAAAGATGAGAGAAGTCCTTTGACATCTGTAAGACAGTCATTTTCTTTATCTTGCCAGATAGACGTGCAAACTAGAGTTTCTATGATAAGAGCTGCAACCGTTTTTGAATATAATACGGTAGAACCTCAGATGTACTTTATTTTGAATCCATCTTCAACATCGTAGTTGGTAGATTTCCCTTTGTTTTATACAGCTTTGAATGAAATCTGATCTCTAAAGGAAAAATGTATGTCACGCATATTATTCTGCGTGTAAAATCGTTCACACAGCGATTCTGGTTGTCAATAAGCTCTTCATCAGCCAAAAGTATGCTACGACTTACCAAAATCTCAACTCGAGTTGAATCTTCTTCTAAAGGTAGCCGTTGACGACAGATTCGTGATGACTTCTACTCATTATAACACTTGAGGCACATAACACAAAGATCTGGAATCTGTAAGAAATCATCGCTACACAACGTATGAATTCCGCACATACCAATTAGGAATACCGGGGCCCTTGAAAGTTCTTTTCAGTGTTATCTGATAAGCGATGTTTTTCTTTTTTCAGGAAGCATCACGTTTGATCAGACAATATACAAACAAAGACAGGAACTCGATGAGTGAAGGGCAAAGTCAGATAACCAAATAGAGAGATTTGGCTGCTGAGCAACTGCCGCGTATAATGATGATTAGAATACTTTGTTTCTTGCCACAAAATATCGCACTAAAATACCTTTAGCTGTTACTAGAAAAACTTGCCCGTTTAGCCCGCTTTATATGTTCTGAAGGATATATGCCGTCGTTGCTTATCTTTGAATGCTCGATCAGCCTATCACAACATTTCCAATGCCATTTCGGATAGATACGTTGTAAATAATAAAGGGTTTTGCCCGTTGTAGACATCCTCTTGATTTCAGAGGTTTTCTAAAGGACGGAATTTTTGACACTATTAGAGGTTACACCCTGCATAAACAGGTAAAAGCCAGATATAAGAGATGAGTGAGTCTTGAATTATGACAGCTCAGATGAGCACTTTGTTAATGTAGGAGCACCGTTGGTTTCTGCCCGTTTCTGCCCGTTTCTTCGTCCAAGCCTGCCACCATTGGCCTACTACTACCCGTGCCATTACTTGAAACGCAGTTTTTTCTATTGCGGTTCATACCTGAAGTCGTTTACACTAGCTTGGTGTAAAACTGATTTTTCAAAAGTGTCGTGTTATAAACATGATATTTGGCAACAGAGATACAGAGCCCTTGGTTTCCTATATCATGGAATGAAATAAAAGCTAAATGGATTGCGACTGAGTAACTGAAAAGATGTCAGGATTCATACCGGACATTCTTAACTTATGGAACACAACCAGGATAATGCGTTAGATCTTTTCAGCCCTAGCTGTTCACCGTTTGTGTTGTCACGATGCTATTTTTTCGGGCCTCCAGAATCTATGGCACGGCTCGTTATCTCTTAGTCATGCTGTACATCCTCCGTGGTCAGATTCCCGAATTGTAAGCGTTACGCGAAAGAACATCAGACGAAAACTCTCTGGAGTTGGGTGAAATTCTGTTGGGGCTTCATGTGAATTAATTTCTCTTGGAATGTCAGTGTGAAAGTTTCATCTTTAATTTTCTCGGGCTGTCTATTCAATCACTCTTGTTAATATCATAATATCAATTTTGATTTATATAAACAAATTATATTTCAACAGATTCCAACAATTTCAACAATTTCAACACAACGGTTTTGCTCTCTGCGAAACATTCGAGTAGGGCATAGCTTCTTACAAAAGGAATAACAACTAAGGCGTTCGAAAAGAAATTCTCATCAATTCACTAATCCGCGATAGTTTAATGGTTAGAATGGGCGCTTGTCGCGTGCCAGATCGGGGTTCAATTCCCCGTCGCGGAGATTTTTTGCTTCTCAGGGAAGCAATTATTATGTTTGATATTCCAAGTCTTTTTTTTAATATGCCAATTATCTAAAAACTAATTATTCAATACGCTACTATTGATTTGCAATACCGCTTGCTATACATTTTTATTTATAAAGAATGTTTTCTTCGGCGTTGTCGATAGTAACTTGGTTTGACATTGATGATGATACTATGATATTCAATTATAGAGATATATAATTCCTTGGTTTTCTATATCATGAATTGAGATAAGACTAATTGAACTTGGATTAACATCTGGAAAATACGTCAGTATTTATACCTAATACTTCGCACCTATTGAACCATAAGAGAGGACGACGAGTGAAGAATTTTCATCGTCATCACACCATTTCTAGTCCCATAGAACCCACAGTACAACTGTTATTTCATGTTCCATGCCATAGACTCCTTCGTAGTCAGACTCCTGAGTTGTAAACGTCTCGTGATAGATTATCATCCGATATCTTTCCATTATCGATTGACATTCTGTTAGGGTTTCATCTGACTTCGTTTATTTTGTTTTACAGACCAATTGTCTCTTTCTGATTCTTATAAGTCATCTCTTTAATATATCTTACAATCTCGATTTATATTTCAACATACCACCCATGGTTCAATAATGCTATTTCACCCATGAATGAGTAAGCTTCTTGAATATGGCTATTGATGTAGGCTTGGTCAATATGTCCGCATAGTTATCTTCTGTCTTTATGTATTCGAACTTCAGATCGTTGCGTCTAGCTTCATCTCTTAACCTGAAAGCTCGTGTCCCGAAGAAACGATTTCTGAACGCTCTTGAATCTTCACTTTGGTCCTCTACTATTGATATAGTAGGTTTTGAGTCAGTTAGTATCTTCGATCTAAGTGATGATGATGGATCAATTTGTTTTACTAGGCATGCTAATCCTTGTAACATTGGGACTGATTCGCTTACCGCATATATTTCCGCTTCGGTAGATGATATGACACGCAGTTTTTCGCTAGATGATCTCCCACCGATGACTTTTCCATTTAGGCAGTAGTAATGGCCCAATTGTGATCGGAATCCTTCTTCATTCGCAAACGATGCGTCAGTGATAGCGGTAATCCTATTTGTCTTGGTGTGCTTGTTGGCATGCCAAATCAGCTTTTTGTGTTTTGACTGCCACACGAAGTTCAACAGCTGTTTGGTGAGTTTCTCCACTTGCTCTGAGGGGTATAGTGTATGCTGAGCTAGGATGTTCACGTAATATAGAATATCGAATCTATATTTGTATCCCACATATGATAGCAATCCTATAGCCTTCTGCATTTGCTTAACCTTTTCTTTGTAGTCGTCTTCTTCAACGACCAGATTATCTTTGTGGATGTGTTCACCTGGTGTGCCTGGCACAAGAAACTTCTTGTTATCCTTTTCGATATCAAAACCTAAATGTGGAAGCTTTTCGGTTAAGGAGTTTTCCATTCCTATTGTCATTTTCTTTCCGAACGTATATTCTATTTCCAGTCCTAGAATATCGTATGTGGCCATGTTGTTTTCGTCTAATTTCCCATCGTGGATCACTTTGGTCTCGAACTTTTTCTTTAGAGTTTTGACTAGTTTGTTTGCTGCCTTGATATCTTTGGACAGGACGATCATGTCGTCTACAAAGAGGCATACAAAACATTCATTTTCATCTTTGAACACGCATGGCCAACCGGTTAATTCTGTCATGTTGCAAGAGTTGGTTAAGTAACTGCCAATCATCTTGTACCAGTTCGCTCCGCTCTGCTTAAGTCCATATAGTGACTTGTTCAACTTGAATGCTTTTCCTTTGAGCTTCATGTGTGGAGGTGCTCTGATGTACAGATCTTCTTCCAATTCAGCGTATAGGTACGCTGAGGATATGTCTAATTGGGTGATAAACATTTTCTTGTCTAGTGCTATGTTGAGACTGGTCATCAGTGCGTAATGATGTACCGTGTTTGCTTTGAGGTCTTCTTTGTAAGTTCCAGCCTTCTGCTGGTCACCTCTTGCAACGAATCTGCATTTCTTCCTTCCATCTCTCTTAGTGTTGAAAATAAACATGGAGTTTATTATTTGTTGTCTAGGGATCGTCTTTTCATTTATAGGTTTGTTAGGATCCCAGGTCTTCATTTTGATCAATTGGTCATATTCCTTCATGTAGGCTTCGTTGTATCCTTTTGCATCATTTTTATCATCATTATTGACAATTGCCTCATAGTAACTTAAGGAGGGTTTAACATGAGGAGTTGGATTCGAGTGTACTGCGTTGACATAAAGTATATGACGCTTTGGTCTCTTGCGTTGAGTCCTATCTTCAATTTCACCTAGAGCTAAACTACTTTTTCTTTTTGTACTTGGTGGCTTTACCCTCGGGATGTCGCCATTACGGTACTGAAAAATTCTATTCTTTCTTTCTTCTAAACTTTTAGCATTAACTTCTGGAGACTGATCGTTACCACCCACATTGGAGATAGACTCAGGTGTTTCGCTATCGGGAGTTGCTACAGTAGTACTCTCTGGTACGGGGGAGTCTTCCTCGCTGGGAAGTGGATCGAGTTCTGCTGTGGAGGTCGATGATGTGGTGCGCTCGTCTTCCGTAGTAGGAGCAACATCATTGTAAGCAGATGCCTGTATTCCGACCGTGGATGCAATTGCACTGCTTGGGTCAATATCATTATTGATGGTTCTTCTTGAGACGGTATCGGGAATTGGATCCGGTGTCTTAGTGTTGTCAATGATGGCGGACGATGGGTGATCGTTTGCTGGATCATTTATGGGGTTTGACGTTGGTTCATTCTGCGTGGGCTGATCGTCACTTTCTGTATTATCATAGGTGACAGCATGGTTTGCGCTTTGAAGATTGATTCGGGGATCTTCATTGATCATGTTTGAACCATGTTCCTCGATATTATCAGCGATCTCGTCACTGGTATGTTCAGGAGGATCATCATTGGTATGTTCCGGTGGATCATCATGGATGTCTGGTCCTAGAACATCATTGTTGCCCTCGGGGATATACTCTGGTATGACTTCAGTTGTATCTGTGGTTCCAGTTTGGATGGGGTCATTACCACCCGACGAGGTAGATAGGTTATCGGCTGTTGGGGTTGGTGATACAGGCCTTTGATGAATGGTACCACCCGAATGGATTGACACATCCATTTCCATACCACCCGAATGGGTGGACATATTATTATCGAATTCACCGTCCTGTCTGGCTTCGAGTTGATCAAGTAGGGGAGCAATGACTGCGTCGGCGTCATCTGTCCTGTCATGAGGATCACCCCGAATTATCAGGTAGTTCGTAGTGTCAGTGACGGTATGTTTCGATGGGATGTATATTAGATAGCCATGGGATTCCGCGGATGGTGTGAGTGCGAATCCCACTATACCCCGTGGTCTAAGTTTGTTCTTTGGCGGATTATTTACCATGACACGTTGTCCAAATGGTAAAATAGTGCTGACATCTAGTCCTGTCAGGCCTGCTTTGGCCCTGGAGGAAGTGCCAACACTGGACGTTATTAATGAGTTCCTCATTAGCGTCGAGAACTGCACTGCATAGAACCAAAGATGTAATGGTAGATTGCTACTGCGAAGCAGTGTCCGGCAATCATCGAGCAGTGTATAATTAAGGCGTTCAGCTACTCCGTTTGCTTTTGAGTCACCTACGGAAGTGTAGCACGGGATTATTCCGTACTCCTTGAAGAAGTTACGAATTGTCTTATTAGTATATTCGGATCCTCTGTCCATTTGGAAGCTGCGTACCTTTGTGTTGAACTGGGTTTTAACCATATTTACCAGTTCGCGAAACTTTGAGGTAACCGTTTCAGCTTCTTTATTCCACAAGCCAAAAACCCATCTAAATCTCGTGGCTTCATCTGTGAATGCCATGAAGTATGATGGTGACGATGTGGGCATGTGAGGTACAGGTCCAAAAATATCGGTATGCAAGAACTCGAAGGGTTGATAGGATTTTTGGTATGTCAATCTGGAACCCACCAAGTGTTTGTGCTTTTTGCTTTTTCCGCTCACACAATCCTCACACTGGAAGTTAGAGTATCCGGACCAATCTATGTCATCCATGGATAAATTTGTCAGCATCCCTTGCTTAATGGAATCTCTTAAAGTTTTAATGTTGACATGACCTAGGAGCCGATGTATAAATTCCATAGGGAACAATGGTTGTTTTTGAACGTTCATGACGTTCAACTTTTTGTGTGGTTTATGGATATATTTTGCCGGTATCCAATAGTAAGGTCCGATCTTTTTGATCCGTGCTACCATTTTCCCTTTATTATTGGTTACTTGGGAATTGTTGAAGTCGACGGTGATTCCGTTTTTTTGGAGCTCATGGAGACTCAATATGTCGACATGTGGCACTGTAGATGCCACTGCCTCCGTGTGAATAATGGAGGTACCCGGGAAGCTTAGCTGTAGGTCACCACTGACACTTATGGGGATCTCACGATCTTGCGCGTCAGCTATGCCTATATTGGGGTGTTTATTAATGTTGTGAAGGAGGCCTGGGTCGCGAATTACTGATATGGCGGCCCCAGAGTCAATCAGTAGATGTTGGTTATCTTCAACTAGTTCACCAGTTTGTGGTGTCTTCGTCATACTCGGACGTTTCTTCTTCGAATTCTGGAGAATGCCTAAGTAACTCTGTGTCGCGGGTGAGTCCGATTTTATGGATACCCTTACGATGGTAAGACTTTTTCTCCTTTCGTGAATTGATGGAGGGTTTTGGTAGTTTATCTTTGACATTTGGGCATTGAGGAGCAAAATGGCCCTCAGAGGAACACTTGTAACAATGTCTGTTTGTTACTGAAGGTGATGTTTCAGATGTATGTTTCTTATTTTTTATCAATCTGTCATATGTGCGCAATACACATTTCGAAATGCCTGCGATTGTGTTCAGGTCGTATTCCAGGTAATGATTCTCCCTAATCTTTGCATATTGACCGTGCAAATTTTTGAGCAGGTATTCACAAATTATGTCTTCTGGGATGTTGGAATTTGTTGCTTTAAGTTGACTATAAAGCTCTTTCACTCTACTAGTATAGTAATATGAATCTTCAGATCCGTCGTAACTTATTGTGGTTAGTTCTCTCCATATAGCGGATCTAAGGTTACTGTCTTCGGATACATGGCATAGGATAATTCGGAACAGGTCGTGTCCTCTTTTTATTGCGTCTTTGACGCTCTTTGGATAGGCTGTTTCCTTCACATATGTTTTGAAGGAATTAATGATGAAAGCCTTTTCGCTCTTCGTGGCGTCCCTCTCAGATTCATTTAATCTGTCAGGTATGATATCACCTAGCTTGTTGTCTTCCAGAAATCTTTTGAATGATCTCATCCATCTGGGAAATTCCGAAGGATTACTGATCTCATCCAAATCTGGTAACACTTGTTCATTGTTAGACTCTTTAGCGGACTCAGAAGTGGTATCATCTTCTGATCTCTGGTCATAGAACTTTCGATATTGCTTGAACTGATCGTTCAGCAGTTTTTGCTGGTACATGAATGTTTCATAGCTAGTGGCCGGAATGTATTTTATTCCGTCAGCATTCATATTCCAGTTGAACATGCCATTCCCCATTGGTGGCACCATTGGTGGCGCAATTGGAGGATATGGACTCGGCCATGGGTAAGGGTAAGTATAACCTTGTGTGGAACCAGTGTGTTGATAACCCGCATCGTATGCGCTTGATTTAGGGGAACCTTCCTGTTTGTTATCAACACTGGCCGGGATTGAAGGTTGCAACGAAGGAAAGTCTCTTTGTGAATCACTCAAGTTGGGATCAGTGCCATTGTTACTAATTTCCGAAGAGTTTGATTTCTCACGAGACGTAAACAAAGAATCCTCCGCTTCTCTACTCATTGAGAAGGGAACTTTAGCGGCGCTACCATATTTATAAAGAATGTTTTCTTCGGCGTTGTCGATAGTAACTTGGTTTGACATTGATGATGATACTATGATATTCAATTATAGAGATATATAATTCCTTGGTTTTCTATATCATGAATTGAGATAAGACTAATTGAACTTGGATTAACATCTGGAAAATACGTCAGTATTTATACCTAATACTTCGCACCTATTGAACCATAAGAGAGGACGACGAGTGAAGAATTTTCATCGTCATCACACCATTTCTAGTCCCATAGAACCCACAGTACAACTGTTATTTCATGTTCCATGCCATAGACTCCTTCGTAGTCAGACTCCTGAGTTGTAAACGTCTCGTGATAGATTATCATCCGATATCTTTCCATTATCGATTGACATTCTGTTAGGGTTTCATCTGACTTCGTTTATTTTGTTTTACAGACCAATTGTCTCTTTCTGATTCTTATAAGTCATCTCTTTAATATATCTTACAATCTCGATTTATATTTCAACAATTTTAATAATTTCCTGTGTGGCAGTCAGTGTGTCCATCTCTTACCCACGATTTAATATTATCCTGACATTGGCCAGTTACCCGGCACTACATATCTGAAAGGTCAGGCAACATCGATCGATGAGTTCATGATGAACAGAATACGGCAAGCAACTGCAGACCGTTCAGCCCGTTACATCTTTCAAGAAATCGGGACGAATTTTAGGCTCCATGAAATTCGTTGCTCTGGTTTCAGGCGGTAAGGATTCATGCTTCAACATATTGCACTGTCTGAAGCAAGGACATGAGTTAGCCGCTTTGGCAAATTTACATCCCATTGATACCTCCGAGCAAGAGCTGGATAGCTTCATGTTTCAAACTGTAGGACACGATATAGTCGCATACTACGACAGATGCACCGGTCTGCCGCTTTTCAGGCAGCCAATTAGACCGAATAGCTCAAAGAATGTTGAATTAAACTATACATGCACTGAGAATGACGAGATTGAGGATCTTTTCAAACTGTTATCCGATGTGAAGGAAAAAATGCCAGACATTGAGGGAGTAAGTGTGGGTGCTATCCTGTCGTCTTATCAACGTACTAGGGTTGAAGATGTTTGTGCTCGATTGAATTTGACGGCATTGAGCTATCTGTGGCAAAGGGATCAGTTAGAACTAATGAAAGAGATGTGCTTAATGTCCAAACAGGACTCGACGAGTGACCACGCAAAAATGGATGCAAGAATAATCAAAGTCGCAGCTGTTGGTTTGGATCAAACATCACTTAACCAATCTTTGCCCCAGATGCTACCGAAACTGAAACGCCTGAACGAAATATATGATGTTCACATTTGCGGCGAGGGTGGTGAATTCGAAACATTGGTTGTTGATGCTCCTTTTTTTTCTGAAGGTAGTTTGAATGTTGTATCTCACCTTCCGAATATAGCTCACTCTAAAGATGGTGTTTTCAGTACTCAATTGGAAATTGAATTCAACGAGCGGAAAAATGACCTGTATCTGGAAGAATATTTAAAAGAATTACCTACTCCGCCGATGCTAAACGAAAAGTGGATGGATTTGTTACAGCACTTGAAAGAACTAAAAACACTCCCTAATGACTTAGGTATAAACACTCTAGATCTGAGTACTACGAAGCCTTCAATAAGTGCCGAAGTTTCTGTAGCGCAGCTGAAGGATGTCTTATATATTTCAAATATCAGAGCAAGGGATGTCTCTATGAATGTGCAAGAACAAGCGGATGATGTCTTCCTTCAGCTGAGCTCTATTTTGGAGACCAAGAAAATTGCACCCTCTCAAGGTTTATACTGCTCCCTGATTATATCAGATATGTCTCATTTTGCGCAGATAAACAATGTTTACAGTCAATTTTTCAGCGTAAAGAAATACGGGCCTCTTCCTCCCGCCAGAGCCTGTGTTGGGTCAACCTGCTTGGGCGCAGGATTCTTGCTACAACTATCTGTTATCTTTGATGCTACAGAGTCGTATGCAGGACCTGGCTCGACCATCGTTTCCAATAGGAAAAAGGATGGCCTTCATGTCCAAGGAAGATCATATTGGGCACCCTGTAACATAGGACCCTACTCTCAAGCAATATGGTCTTTCAAAGATCCAAACAAAGTCGCTTATGTAAGTGGACAAATTGCATTGGATCCTCCCACAATGGAAATGTTGGAAAAAGATGCCAATTTACAGACCGTGGTATCTTTACGCCATTTTGATACACTTAAAAACACTATAAATGCAGAGCGTCAACTACTCCTCACATGCTATACGGTTGATAATGACGTTGTTCCATCAATTATAGGGACTTGGTCTCTTTACTGCGGAGAAATGGCTGATGTATCCGAGCATTGGACTGATAAACAACCTGATTCAATTAAAAGCTTAATTATAGTTATTGTTTCAGAGATTCCTAGAAAAGCTTTATGCGAATGGACTGGTGTTTCGTGCAAAGACCTGGTATATGAAGATGAAGAATCGTATGTCGACGAACTCCAAGAAGAGGGTGTTGCGGAGTGCTCAAAATTTATCTTCGCCAATAAACCACAGGCAGCAAGAGAATTACACGAAGTGGTTGTAACTAATTCTCGTGGTAAAAGATACTTTATAACCGGGTTCGCAGATAGTTTAAATGAGTTATTGATAATTTTGAAAAGCATTATTATCGAATATAAGGTTACTTTGTACTACAATCCAAGAAGTCTACAAAAGAATAAAATTCCTTTAGATATTTCTTCGAAAATTGAATGGTACCCAGTATTGCATGTTTACGATAACAAAGGTACCTCACGTATGTTTGGATTTCATGTAATGGCATAAATAATTTCATAGAAGTCTTTTTTTTTTTTTGTTTGATCTTCTGATAAAAAAGAAAGCGCCTCTTAAATAAAGCGATGCCATAAAACGCCTAATCGAAACACTCAAGCATCAAGGTGCGCCTACCAGTAATTGAACAGCTCGCTCTCGTTAAGGAATGAGTAGTGAACCGTTTGACTATTTTGAGGAAGCCCGGAAGCTGATAGCTTTTGCAAACAGGGTGTGTATGGGGGAGAGAGTAACACAAGAAGATAAGATAACAGACCCACACGGAAAGCATACAAATGTTGAAGACGAGGCTTTTAAATCTGAGTATTTGAAAAATGCAGATAGCTTACAACAAATAACTACGATAAAAAAGTCAAAGTCACCCTGGCCTTATCAGGAACGCACCGGAATGAATCTCTTGTCGCCACAGCAGAAAGTAGAGGTACCACAGCAACCCACTACAGAGAAACAGGCAGGCAATGGATTTCTTCAGAATTCAGACTTCGTTAAATTTTCCGATTCTGATGAGGAGTCTGAAGAAATTGATATCCAGTCCACAGTGGTCAACAATGGAAATACAGGAAATTCCAAAACAGAACCAGTGTCCGAAAGCTACCGACATATGCAAGACGTAAGAAAGACCAAAAATCCAGCACAGAAGCCAAGCGCGACATCTCATAAAATGACAGAAAGCGATAGTGCGATGAGAAGTGAACTGCAGCAAGAAAATAGACAGGGCGACTCTCTGCTCGTCCAAAATAAGAAGAATGATGACTATTTATCACAGGAACAAGGTAAAAAGTGTGAGAATCTAGTGACAGAAAACTTTAGAAAACTGGATACTCACTTGGCACAAGATGACAGAATAAGAAGGGATTTTGGCCAAAAAGTCAGCATTGATAAATCTTTCATATCTAGCTCACAGAGTAAAAATCTCCGTACGCAGCAGGAAAAGGAAAAAAGGCTTTTAGAAAGTGCCAAAAACAGCTCTAACATAGTTTTTACGTTGTTAGGCGAGCCGTCGGTAAATGAAGGTCAACGTAAAAGATCAAAAGCTGCCAGCTGGTCATCACTTCCTCCTCCTGCATCACCGCCACTACCACCGCCACCGCCTCCATATCCGGTACCATTCGTCGACTTGACTGATAGTCAGTACCAAAACCAGAATGCAGAGCAAAACATTGTAGTGCCTGTACAAAGTGCACAAACGATGGGTAATTCACCACCAAACAATATCGACGACGCACTATCAACAAATCGTTCAAAAAGTTGGAGCATCAACTCTAATCAAAAAATTGCATTTCCCGCAAACAATAATATATTTGCTCTTGCTCCTAATCAGTGCCACAATAACTTGAGGTCTGAACAACAAGTAATACGTGGTCAGTGGTGTCATCAAACGGGAAGCGTACCATCCCAATCTTCTTCCTTCGGATATCAGCAGATTAGTCCCCAAAACATATCCATAAGGCCAACTAGCACCAATAATCGCATGGAGAGTTTGCCAAATAAGCGAAAGCAGTCCAATAACATACCGAAGAATAAAATAGCCAACTTACATTCTAATCACGTCACGAGAAACAATCAACGCTCAACCGCAACCGGAAGTTTTAAGAATGATAGTAGAAATGTGTCCAAGAACATTAGAAAAAAAAAGACTCCAAAATCTCTCAAGCGTATTAATGGAATGGTAAAAAAGCATGATTTGGAAGATCACTACTGATTTATCACGTCATTAGTATAAAATGCAGCATAATTTTAATCATAATCATAATCATAATCGTAATCAGGAATAGTCATACTCATACTCATAGTCACAATCATATTCATAATCCTAGTCTTTCTTAACTTAAAATTACATAGTCATAGTAATACAGTGGAAAAATGATTGAGAATTTTTCTCTTTCGAAGATCGTAACTTTTACTTCTCCCGCGATTTGAGAAATCTGCTAAATTTACCACGTTTTTTCTCCTTTTGAGGCTCCTTGGCAGCGGCATTTGTCACCGGAGCTGATATAGGAGGTGCATTTTGACTTCGTATATGTACATGGCTAACGGGCTGAGCTATTGGGGCTACCGACTCGTAGAGGTACTGAGGAACCTTTTCAACTTCCTTTTGATCGTCCTTTAGATTTAAAGAGGCTCTTTGAGCGGTCAAATTCTCCACACTTTTGAGAAATGCAAGCGGCGTGATTATACCATCGCTTCCGATGAAGACATCTCTTTTTTTCAGCTCTGATTGCTCATAAGCTTCCCGCACTTCAGCATAGGATATACCGCCTAAAATATAATAAAAAAACCTTTGCCGCGGCGTCTTTTTTGAGCTACTACTGTTCTTGGTCCATGCAGCCTTGTGACGTGGGTTTCTTAAAGATGTGGAACTGTTAGTACCAGAGGAGATTTCCTGAACTTCGCCCTCAAGAAGCTCTATAGGTTTATCTTTTGTGTAGGGAAAAACCTCTTCGCTGAGTAACAGTGGATTTGTTATGAGCTTTGACAAAATATTACCTACAGCTGAAATAAATCTTGATGTCACGAAAACATTAGGATCTTTCACTACAGTATCATGTAACCATTCTTTTTTAAATGGTTTGTTACGAGGTTCATCTTTGATCAGTTTGAAGCCCAGCTCGTTGAAATTTCTGAACAGGAGCATGAAATGACTGAAGTGCTCATGCTCAGTTTCCACACCAATAAACGACAACAGCTTGGAAAAATCAGTTTCAACTATACCGCCTCGATACAATGCATAAATAATAATGTAACGAATTTTGTCGGTTACGTGCAAGCTCTTGCTAGCAAGAACTACTAGAAATGAATCAGTAATATGCTTGCACTTTTCGCCATCGATATCGAAACCAAACCCCGCCAAATTTTGCTCTATTTCAGCGTATTCTGCTAGTTTTCTTTCATTGTTAATATGGAAACACTGGTCTATTAACTTACGATGTAAAATGAGCCTTCTTCTCTCTTCATCAAAATCTTTCAAATGTGCCACCACACTCAAAAGATCCGTTGTAGTTTTAACGTTTGATCGATCGACCAATAGTGGATTTTTGGCAATCATTTCCTTAATTTTACCCTCAAGATAAGTACTTGCATCCATAATATGTTGATGTTTCAGATCAACCCAATCTGGGTCCAAATTATCTAGAAGCTTGGTGGTTTTCTCCTCCTCTTCTCCTTTTTCGTTCTCAGCCTTATAATGATATACATCCGTGCCTGTATCCAGTTCGGGAACTAAATCATACGCCATTGCTTGGTAATGAAAATCATGCACTATAGGACTAATAAAATCCAATGTCCTATCTGCAATTAAAAAGATAGACCTAGGTCTTGTAGAAGGTGGAGGAAAATCCTCATGCTCTCTGGCATAATTGTCCAGAACTTCTTGGAACTCAAATGCCAGTTTTTTTGCTAAAATGGTCGCTGGTGCTAATTCGATTTGGTTCGGAGAGGGCTCAGAATATCTAATGATAGGATATTCACCTGTAACAATGCATAAATTCAATAATGAATTGATGGTCCTTTTCATGTTTTTAGTGATCAAGTCTGCACATTGTTTATTGAAAAAACTCTGCATTGGCTTATCAATTCCCATGGTCAAAAAAAACTGCGACTCTTTCGGTATGAATGCCAAAGGAATCTCCTTAACAGACGCCAAATATTGAACAACATATCTTTTCGTTTTGAAGAATTCAGCTACATGTGGGGCAGGCTCTGGCAAAAATCTCACATGACATCTCTTATATTTAGGTGGACGATTACAGAAATCGACATCCATGCAGTTGATGTTCAACTTTGTTGGCGCCAGAAGGTAAATTGCCTCCACTGACGGCTGTCCTTTTCTTTTCGGCGAATCTATCCTATCCACAGCGGTAACATAACTAAGTAATTCCTGCGGCGTTACAAACAGATATGACAGCAGCCTTTCGACTTCCGCATCAATAATCAGGAACTTGACATTGTGTTCAGTTTGTATTTCACCAATTATGCTGAGCAGGTGATTTTTTTGCAACTCAATCAAGTCGGACATCAACCGTGCAAACAACTCAATGGTACTTCAAGTTATGCTGGACAAGTTGCTTTGGAGAACTTACCTTGTTCCTAAAGGTTTACGGATATTGAACGTAAGATGAGATAGCTCTTGCACCCTAAGTTTGCTATTTATTTCACAATTGATAAATACTATTATTTTTAGCGTCGAGCTATCGTTTAATAATGCACAGTCATATCAAACGATTAGGTGCGTAGTGAATGACGTTAATCTATTAAAGAATATCTATTAAGTGAAGGCGACGGACTGCTACTCAACATTCTAAATTCCTCTACGGTTTAGGTCTCGCTGTTTACCTTTTGAAAGGAACACCATTAATGTGTTCCCCTAATGTGTTAAAGTTACTTACGTGTCGTCCAGCAAGAGGACGACAATTCTTGTTTTATTTATAAGAATGCTCCTGAGTATGCCAGTGACCATGTTAAACTTTGGCCATTATCGAGAAATACTTCAGGAGTATTGAAGTAGTTGAAAGAAATTCGAGGATCGAATAACGCCGCATTCAGCATAATTATTCCCTGCCAGCCATCTTTTATGTCGTTAACTATTGGCGACAGTTTTTCACGCCATTCTTCCTCGACAAATTTTGGTGTTCTAACAAATGAGGAGGCTGGGGTTATAGGGATAGCATGTATCATTTGAATATACTGCAACTCGTTACCGAAGTAAGTTGTGTGATCTATTTTGTTTTCGAATAATATACCACTTACTTTATTACGAATGAAGGCTGATGGCATCACTGTGTTATCATCTGAGTAAAGGAAATACATGTTCACAGAGGTTCTCAAGATGCCAAGTTGAATGTCAGCAATATCAATCAGAGGCTGATTTTCGGTCGCAAGACCCCAGAGTTTTAAAGCATAGGACGCATTCACATCTTCCGAACTAGATTCTTGATCTTTTCCATCTCCACTTTCAAATAATCCTTTGGCAAATGAATGTCCATTGAACCAATCAAAAGATCTGAACACTGGGAAGAATCTATCCTTTTCAGAGGGGTTGGCGTAATCTCTAATCAGGGCTTCTACCCATGCCCTATTTTGTAATAGCCAGGCATTATCACCTGCGTCATGATCAACCTTTGTTATAATTGCAGCCGCAATTACGTGGTAACTATAATGAAAGTGATGGTCATTGTAAAAGGAATTTCCAAAATCTTGAGAACTTGTTCCAGAGGATATGATGCCTCCCCAAGTCTTGTCATACTTCAATGGCAATACTTGATGGTTATCAGCAAAGCGAGAAATGGCACTTTTCAATTTTGGTAACAAACAATCTACTAAATCTTTTTCCTTTATAATGTATTGGCAGCAGTAAAGAATCCATGCATATTTTGCCAGAATTTTTCCAGAAAAATACATTGAGTCCAAATTTGATTCAGTTGATACATCCAAATTCACCTCTGATGATGCTGCCTTTTTTACAGCTTCAAGTACGTCTGAGGAATACCTAACACCGTTGCCCTTTCCAGAAATTGTGGTAAATGGTGAGAAGCCCAAGGATTTGGGAATTGAAACTTTCATTTCGAACGAGTCTGTCAAATAACTGTTCATAACACCTTTTATTGTAGAGTCTAACTGACAGACTATTGGTTGAGAATGCATTTCATCAGTGAAATTGCTCACATGGTGTGGAAATGCAAACATGAGGGTCTTTCCACATACAGATTTACCTTCAGTGAGATACCTAAATTGATATTTTCCGATATCGCCCTCTGTAGAGCAATCCAATTCGCAATGGATAGGATAACAGCCCGCTGCAATATCAATATCTTTTGCATCATTAGCAACAATTTGCATAGTGCATTGGTCCAGAGAGGCAGAACCCACTAAAGTATTTGCGTCTTGCATGGTTATTTCGATATTGCATCCCCCAGGCACAATTACATATAACAGCCAAACAACATTATTTTCCAGCAATAGTTTATATTTAATTTGTTCATTTCCAGAAGTAACTTTCTGAAAGCTTTTGATTCCCACGGCAGTGCAAAGTTTTGGCACCAAGTTGTGATAAATCGCTGTGATAAGGCCCATTCCTTGAACCAAGGGAAAACGAATGTACTGATCGTTATTTTTGCGCAAAAACACTTGTGCAGACATATGTGTCAAAGATGCGAAACCTAGGGAAAAATCATCTGCCGTGGTATAGTCTGTACTAGAGAATACTAATGATTTGATACCAATTGGATTGAAAAAATACTGAGGTGGCGACCCCGGTCCAAATACCCTTTGAGAGGCTTGAATGTGAGCTACTGCAATTCCCATATGAGGAGAATCCTTAGCCCACCATAGAGAGTACGGATGCGTCCATACGGGATTCGTTTGACTCCCTACCATCATATTTCCGTAGAACTTATTCGTTTCGACGGGCATTTCTTTGTTATCAACATTCCTAGGAAGGTTCAGCTCATGATTACTCGCCTTAAATATATCGGGAGGTGGATCAGGCCTGAAAACGTCATCAAAGTTAACGTTGCCATCGATTTTGACATTTGACATATTTCTTGTCGCGATATCGAGTTCTCTAACAATTGGTACTCGAGGAGGCAGCGAGGGTGGATTCCTGAGGCCCAGTCTAGGAGGAACGGGGGGAGGATTAGACAGGGATTCTTGATATGCCGGAGGCTCGCCGTATTGCTGCCCGCCTGGCATTGGCATACGACTTCTGTTGTATGTCATTCTGCACAAATTAACTTTAAACCTTTTGACAGAATAGTTTCCAATTAAATTTCTGTCTTAATGTAATAGGCTGTTCCAATTCAACGTAATGCTGATTAATGATAAAAGCTTTCAAAGTGTTATTCAACTGTAGGAAGATGAGATTTCCAGGGACAGCGGTGATATAATGAACGACCCGAGTTAGTAGCTACTATTGCACTTTAGGCAAGCTTGATCATGAAATGGTGTTATCGAATTGCGACTTTATATATGTTATGTCTCTGTCGACTTGAAAACCCTTTGCTGCGTGAGATCTTGTGCGTTCCGAAATACAATAATGATTTTTAATAGGCACTTTATGTTTTCTCTTACGCACATTTTCAAAGGTAAATCTTCAGAGAAAGATGGATGCCACGAATGACCCTGATTCTCATGCTCATCGGGGCCAGTATTTGAAGCTTCTTCAGGAGTTTCGATTGCTACATTTACTATACCATAGAAATAAGAATCAGCATCGCGTGGCACACTGGTGGAGATATATCAATATTCTAAAAAGAAATTGTTCAGAAGTATTGGAAGTAATTCAAAAGAAGGTAATTGATAAAGAATTTGACTTTGCAAAACTGTATCAAATTATAAACAAGTTCAAGAAAAAGATATTACCTAAAATTTATTATGAATTTAATGGAATTATTGCATTGGGTCAATTTGTCACATTGGGTGTGATTCTTGTATGCCTACTGAGTAGGGTATACGCAATATACAAGGACATATACGCCATTTATTCAGGAAACTTTGAGAGGATAAGCTGTCAATCCATAGATAATTCTGCAAGAAAAAAGGAAGAGGATCTCGATCGTGAATTGAAGATAATGGAGTCTTTGGCAGATGAGGAGCTAGGAGAGGAGATAACAAATATAGCAAGCGTGTCAGAAGATCAACTCACCCATATCAATATACAGCCCAGTCCACATGTAGAACGGCAAAAGATAAAAAAGAAGAAAAGCAAGAAGAAAAAGGCAAAATCCGTTATAGACGGTATATTTGGCTGATTTAACTCAAAAATAAAAAACCTAATCAAATATATTTTCTCTTTAAGAACAAAATGGTTCGCATTACGCTTGCCTTGTATTGAGTATTCTATCAGCCCACGTAGGTAGTATAAATGAAGCGTGATGAATCTTAGGGTTGTAATATTTCATTTTCTGTTGCTCTTCAGAGGTTGGCAAACGATGAGCTACGTCTAATCTTAGATCTTTCTCGTTGGAGCAAACAATCAAACCCAATTGTCCAGATGTGTATGATGGAACGGTGGTATAACAATATCCTGTGTTTGAGAAAACAGACTTCGCTGTCTGTATTAATTCTCCAAGATAATTAATATTTAACCAAACGTTTTCAGATGCCTGCATTATGACTATGCCGTCCTCCCTCAAGGCATTGTTCAGCAATTGGAAATACTCCTTCTGGAAAAAGGCTTCCGCAGGACCGTCCGGATCCGAAGAGTCTGTTATAATAACATCATATTTAGCATCCAAATCTGAACTACCAATATTTCTAAGGAACTGAAATCCATCGCAAAATTGCAGGTTGACTTTAGGATCGCTTATCGAGCAAGACATTTCTGGCAGATACCTCTGTGATAGTTCGATCACAGTCTTGTCTATCTCTACTAATGTAGCAGATTCCACGCAGGAATGTTTTACGACTTCTCTAATCACACCTCCGTCACCACCACCGATTACTAACACCTTCTTGGGATTTTTGTGCGCATAAATCGGTATATGCGTAATCATTTCTTGATACGCGAACTCATCTCTCTCGGTGCATTGAACTATACCATCCAATACTAAGACATTTCCAAAATCTGTACTTTTAAAAACCAGTATATCCTGAAAGGCACTTTGTGAGTGATGAAGAACTTTTTCCACTCTCAATGAAAATCCTTGACCTGGGAAATGAGCATCGCTCACCTCTGTGAACCACCCATTCTTAATACGCGCGTGTTGGACCTCCATTGCTCATTACTTGCAATCATATTCAGCAGATTTAGTCACATCTCATCTCCTTCGCTTTTTTTCAAAATAACTGAGCGATGTCTATTATTTTTTCACGTTCCAAGAGATTATTTGTAGAGAAATACATAACAGATGCATGACAATGCGGAGCCAAGTCTACAAGGAAGGCTTGTAAGTCCTAATTAAGACTTCTTCCAGCCAAATCATACTTTTCGAGGCCAAACGTCCTCTTTGCGACGCACAAAGTGTATGTCTCCCAATGTGCCGCTAGTGAGTATCGTGTCCGGCGACCAGGGTAGTTGCCGAAGCCTCCGGACTGAAAATTTTTGATAAAGAGAGCGATGAGCATCAATGAGTTGTGGTAAACTACAAAATAATCAAATAATCTTACGAGAATACGTTGCGATCGCGAGCAGCTTTTAAACCGTTTCAATGAATGTTATACATCCGTTTCAGGCAGTTGTCTCGAATGCCTCTGGGAATCAAATTTATGTTGTCTCTAAAAGCACTATCCTGGCATACAAATATGATGGTAAAGAATACCGCCTCATTGGAAAGTGGGTTGACGAAGTAGAGGGAAATCACAACCACGCACCTACCGAATCTAAAAATGCAAAGAGCCCTAGTCAGGCAAAAAAAATGAGAAGTAATGGTGGCAAAAGTTCAAAGAAATATACATCTGACCCGCTTTTCCCTATAATAACTTCACAAATCAGAAAACTTAGACTATCCAGCGATGAAAGTAAGTTGATTGCATGTACTGATTCCGATAAGTCGATTATCATACTTCGTATTCTGCTTGAGGGTGAATACGAGGACAATTGCTTGAAATTAACAAAAAGACAACCGTTCCCAAAAAGACCGAATGCACTCACCATTACAGACCGCGAAAAGCTTATAATAGCTGACAAATTTGGTGATGTTTATGAGATGGATGCGTACAAAGATGACGTTCAGGAAATAAAAGAGCCTATCTTGGGACACGTTTCGATGTTGACAGATATTTTGTTCGTGAGGGACTTACAAGGCAATAAATACATCATCACAAGTGACAGAGACGAGCATATCAAGATTTCACATTACCCACAATGCTACGTGGTGGATAAATGGTTATTCGGCCACAAACAGTTCATTTCGTCGTTGTGTAACCCGATATGGAAATCTCAATGGCTTTTCAGTGCAGGTGGTGATGAATGTGTATTTGCTTGGGATTGGATAAATGGTGAAAAACTAGCAGAGTTTAATTATGAAAAGCTCATTCAGCCGCACCTGTCCGCTGCGCATTTAGCCTCTGAGAGATTTCAGAACGAATCGAATGACATTATTGAGTATGCAGTTTCCACAATCGTTTCGCTCCACACTTTACCCTTTGTTGCATTTTTTGTGGAAGCCACCAATATTTTAATCATTCTTGAGGTGTGTCCAAATACTGGTGTCCTTTCGCTGAAGGAAACCTTGGAGCTACCTTATAGTATCGTCTCTTTATCTGAGAGTCACGACGAGTTGGAAGTAACCTGTGATAACCGTTCAGCCGGATCAGATCATTTCGTTGAATTTATCACTCATAACAAACAAAATAATTGCTTCGAGATAGATACGCAACGATCCGACTCCTTCAATAGAGCTGTCGCCCTGACTTTGAAGGACGAAGAAAGTGTGAATGTCGGAAGTGATGATATCTATCCATTGTACAATATGATCTCATTGAAGAAGCATGGAGAGCATTATTCTTGAGTCGCTTTATATCAAAATTTATAATCATTTTCACAACCTAGAATAGAAACTGTATCTTCTAGGCCTTGTTATTTGTTTAATCTGCTTTTTTCGCATCGGTTTAAAAGCCGGTTTAAATCAACGTCAAAAGGGAAAAGCCATAGGCATTCCAGAGACAGAAAAGAGCGTCAACTGCGAATGAGCAACTTATTGCCAACCAACGAAACGGAATCCTCGCAAATAAGCGAGCACGCAACTGAAGATGACAAGAGACAGCAAGATCTGAGCTACGATAGCAGGAATCTGTCCACAAAATCGCTTGGAGTCCCTGAAGCAGACGCATCTCTCACAAGCATGATAAAGAGTTCTCAAAGCCTACAGCAGGAGATCAATGGAATATTTGCTCAACTGAATGATTTAAATCGTCAAGTAAGAATAGATATTGATGACTTTTGCAATATTGGCATGCGCAACAGTACAACACTAAATAATGTGCAAAATTAAACGAAGATCGATCGAATGCCGCTGGATGACACAGGCGCACCTCTTAACCTTTTTTATATACACACAAGTCCTATTTAAACGCAGCGAATTGAATGCTTGTTCTTGCTAAATTAGCACTTACGATAGGTTCTGTTTCCTTGATGCAGCGCTGCATCCTTTCGATGTTATTTTGGAAACAGTTCTGTAAACAGGCAGTTAAGGTGACTTCTGTGTCTTTCTCTAGCAAACGTCCTAAGACCCTCTGGAAAAACTGTAAATCAACAGTGGCCTGCAGCAAACCATCTGATGGCAAGTTCCCAATGAAAGGTTTGAAAGATTCGAATAAAAACTTCGATATGAAAATTTGTGCTTCTCGTAGAATCCTGTGGATCAGCTGGGGACCTATTCTAAAACATTCACTGTGAATGGTCACTAAAAGCATGAGAACATCTATAGTATAGTCACCAGCTCTGAATGAGTTGGAGGAATATGTGGCCCATTGTACTTCATTGAACTTAACCTCTAAAACATCTCTTATGTTAACCTTCAAATCAGATAAGTAATTGCCAAAAATTGATGACTCCATCTTGAATAGGAGGGAAAAGAGTTCCAGATTTTTCCCCTTCAGATTCCATTCGAATGCGTCGTCAAAAACCTGCAAAATTTGAGGGAAGGTAACCTCTCTGATGTATTGAAGATTTGTCAAAGTTAGTACTGTATGAGAATTTCTTGGGTTATACTTGTCCTTAGCTGCATTTTTCAAGACGGCTTCTAAAATGGCTTCCATGGAAATTAGTTGTTGAAGTTCCACAGCTGTGAGAGCTTGTCTGGAAGGATAGCCAACGACAGATATTCCATTGAAGGCAGGTAACCTCTCGAAAGCGAACAGAAGATCCCTCACAACTCTAATACTAGACTCCTGGTAAGAAAGAACAATTTCAGGAAATTGGGTAACACCATATTCAGTAAAGGAAGACTCCGTCCCTTTCACTGTCTCATACACAGTCCAATCTTCTAATTTATAGAAATTTGAAATATCTCTTAGCTTTGTAGAAGCAATGGCACCAATACAACGATCTGTTATAATGGAAGCAACTCTTTTAGAGCTATCCAAAATCTTAGAACTTATTCCAAGTTGTGCTAGTTCCGTAATGTATTTTAAAAGTGGTTCAATCATTTTTGGCAAATATCTTAAACAACTCAGACCATTTGCTCTCAGGGGTACAAAACCATAATCTGAGGGTGAACCAGTTTCCTTGTAAACATTACTACTGCTGCCGTTTTCCTCTTCTAAAAGCTTCCCTTGTAAAAGCTCATCTTGTGACGGCTTAAAGAAGGCTAATAACTTACTGTAAAGCAAACTGACGAAATGTTCACCACGAGATCTTATCTCGTTAACTTGTGCTTCTTCTAGTTGAAGCGATCCTTTATGATTTTTCATAGCATCACTACCAATTAGTATATCGTCCTTTTTCTTATCATTGAGCAAAGACGTTTGGTAAGCCCCAGTTAAAAAATTCTGTACGTGTTCCCAAACCTCTATGAATTTCATGCATACATCTTCCAACGACTTGAGGTACTTTAGAAAAATGAGCCATGTTTCAACAATTAGAGTAGAGTCGGTTAGAGTCTGAATTCCGGAAAGTGTAGCAAATTGGTTGCTGGACTCGGAGCCTTGCGAGAGTTGGTTGATGTAAAGATAGTGAGATAAATCAACACCGTCTACGATTGCTGAATTTGAATCGTCGTTACTGTCAATGCCATTTTGTATTATTTTGCGTTGGGATTGGATTATTTTAGGTAGCATTTGTGAAGATATTTCGTTCAGCTGGGCTTCAAAGTGATCTAGACGAGTTCTAATCCAAGCCATGATCGGGCTTTCTTTGACGTTCAAATCTAACAATTTAGATATAAGCGGCAAAAAGTTCTGCTGTGCTTCATCTTTGGTTGGTGTAATCAAGCTTCTCCAAGTATGCTGCCTATAGTTATCTATTATTTTCTCGACTTCAACCCAAATTTTTGCGATTATTTTAGGAACCTGTTCAGTGTTATTTTCATCAGAGCTATTTTTAACAGTATATTCATCCTTCAGTTTACTGTGAATGTCCTTGGCTCCTGAATATTCAAACATTAGATTGGGATAGTCGTTTTTATCAAGTAGTGTTCTTAAAATGTGTGGCAAATTGAAATAATCTTTATTTTCTTCAATGAACTTCTTAGTGAATTCGTAACTCTTGAGTTTTTGTGAAGATTTGAGAAGTGGCTTTAATTTCAATGTCGTGACTCTAATTGACTCGTCAACTCTTTCACCTAGCCTGTCAACGTCCAACTGTTTAGTGTCATCACCATCAGTGAAGGAATTAGACTTCTCGGAAAACTGCTCGTAGATTTGATCAAGCCTATTCTTGATTCTGACGTATTTGGTGAAATTTGCCTGTACTAATTCATTCAAATCTTGAGACTGTTCCTGCAGAGTTTTATCCAGAATGTCTAGGGAATAAGAAAGGTCCTCGAAACTATCGGTATTATGAACATCTCTAAGAAATGCCTTGACATCAAATGTCTTACTATTTATTAGGTATTTGAGCCTGGTATGTTCCGAAATGCCCAATTTATCCAATAGGGGCAGCATTCTTTCGTTATTTAATGGATCACGAACATGGTTGAGAGATGCATCGTTTAATGACAGAGCAGTCTCTAATGCATTGGTATTTTGTTGTTGGATAAGCAAATCTTTAAGGATGTCATATGAGTTATCTTCATTGGGCGAGATATCCTGCCACCGATCTAGATTGATTAGAAGACTGGAATCCTGCTCCCATGACTCTGAAGGATCTAGAGTCTTCAAATTATAACAATCTAGTAATTTTTCATCATTGATATCAAAAGAGTTCATGACAATTATGCACTACTCCATCAACCAACTGGTTTTTCTGATAAACTTTCTTTACTTTCGCTAACGTTCAAAATTAAGAGGGATACAAATATTCATTTTGGTTTCACGGATAAACGTTCAAAGAGGTTGGCTATTTAAATCAAACTGAAAAATAATATAAAAAGGTAGCTAAGGTTGTAGCGCATGTGGTCCAAGATGATGTGATGCGAATTTTAAATTGGATGCAGAATTGCGTACGTCGATCATCTTTTTCTTGGACCTCGAATGGGAGGTGATGGTCTGTACTGTGGTCCTGTCTTAAACATCGGTGCATTCTTCAACATGTCTGGTACAACAAAAAATCGTATGTGGGAGCCTCTAACGAACACATGATCCATTCCCGTTACTTTGCTATCGGTACCGGTCACTGTGACATCTCTAAGCTGCACATTCATGTTATCTTCGCTTTCCACTAGCTTTCCTCTATACGTCTCCCCCGTGGTCAGCTCAAGCGATACGATATGACCTTGTGCTTCATTTAGAAGCTTAACGGGTATTCCACTCATGACTGATCCGTTATAGTATTTTCTATTATTCTTTATTAGATGTTGTAGCTCGCTCTTTCTTGACATACGTTTGAGAGCGTCGTAGCCTGACCTTAGCCGGAAAGCTCTTTTATGTAGACACTCAGGGTTTTAAAGATGAGAAACAAAGAAAAGACAAATTTAGTCCATCAAGTATAGCAATGGAGGTTGAAATTGAGCATGTACAATTGGAGTTTATTAAGGAGATTGAGAATAATATCTCTGCAATGAAGGTCGGGGGTAACACCCTTTGTTTTGCCTTAAAAGTCGGCCTTCTATTCCTCATAGATCTGGAAAAGCCTTCAGAAGTATTCAAATTTCAAATACCACTTATGATGGCATCTAATAATGCGGAAAAACTGCTTGCTATGTGGATGCATCCTAATGGAAAGAAACTTTTCATCAAGACTAATTTTGCGAAATATTATCTGTGCGATGTCGAGTTGATAAAACAGCAAAAGGAGGAGCAAGGAAAAGTCAATGGCAGGTCGAATGGCATTTATACAATGAAGAAATTCCTAAAGAAAAATTACGATGTGCGATGCGTAACTTGGATCGACGAGAATACCTTTTTGTGTGGCACCACCGATGGAAATATCTTGCATGTTAATACAGTTACCAAAGATGGGAAGCCCAAAGTTGACGCAGAGGTTTCAAGTGTTTATCAGTTATCGAGCTCGATAGATGGCATCTTTTTGGGCAAAGAAAGTTGTTGCATAATAGCGTCTGGTAATAAAATTATGTACTGGAAGAAGCTAGATCTTTCAAGAAACGCTGTCGCAGAATTACCAACCGAAACTGAAGAGTTTGAGCACTTGCATAAGGATGTAGGCAAAAAATTCGATTCTCATAATCAAACTTTTGCATGGATTACACAAACAGGGATAGTGTTTGGCGACGTAACAAGAAGCGCTAAAGTTTTAGGTAATGCAAAAGTTGTTTTATCTGTCGAATTGCCAGACTCTAAACATAATATTAGAGACCTTATTCTAACCGATTTTCACATAATAATATTAAGAGGATGGACCGTGACTGTAATAAGCCAATTGAACAATGATGTAGTCTATGAGGAATCAATCTGGAGTCAAAATGGCGAACGAATGCTGGGATTGGCAGCGGATTATCACGCGGATCCTTCTACCTTCTGGTGTTTTACAAGTTCGAATATTTATGAAATCATTTTACATAAGGAAGCACAAGCTGTATGGAAACTCCTGTGTGAACAAGGAGAATACAACGCAGCTTTAGCGTTAAAAGGTTTATCCAAATGGGAAAGAGAAATGATTTACTATCATAAAGGTTGCAATCTACTTGATAATAAAGGTGACCGGATAGAAGCTGCGAAGAGTCTGGGTCTTTCATCTTCGTCTACCGTCAGCTCAATTGCACTTCGACTGATGGATACTGATGATAGTGTTGCCTCACTGCAGGTCTTTCTCATTCAAAAGTTGAATAATGCGGATGCGACGAATCGGGTCCAGAAAATATTACTTTCTAGTTGGATTGTTTGGAATTACATGAAGCAATTAAATGACGTCGATGAGAAAATAAATGCGGAAAGAAATGCAGAAGAATTGAAACATTGGACAGAGGAAAAAGAAAATGTCATAGGGCAGTTCAGAGATTTTTTGAAGCATCATTTGGATTGCTTAGATAAGGAAACAGTTTATCAAATAATAGCTGAACAGAATAGAAAAAAAGAGCTACTCTTTTTCGCAAATTTGATAGATGACTATGAGTACGTCCTCTCATACTGGATTAGACAAGAAAATTGGTATGAAGCGCTTCGGGTACTATTGAACATGCAAGATCCCGAGAGCGTCTATAAGTATGCTAGTGTTTTATTGGTTAACTCACCTGAAGCAACCATACATACATGGATGAGAATTGAAGGTATTCAACCAGTCGAATTGATCTCGTCCCTTCTAACTTATTTTACAAATTTTCAAAAGCAAGCTGAATTGGGCGATACAAATTCAGAAAATTTTGCACTCAAGTATCTATTATGGTACATTGAAGAGCATAACTACGATGCCTCGATCTTGTACAACAGTGCCTTGTATATGATAATAACGCAGTGTCGTACAGATCAAGACGATGAAACAAATGAATTGAAGACAATCCAATTTCTCGACAAGTATCGGAAGCAATATGATAATGATTTCATCTTGAGATTGAGTGTCAGGTATCGTAAAATCAAAGTTTCAATTTACCTGTATACTCAGATGAGTTTATTTGAAGATGCAGTTACACTGGCTCTGGAAAACGGAATGATTGACTCAGCCAAGTTGGTACTTAAGGACAAAAATTTGGAGGATAACTTTAAGCTACGAAGAGCATTGTGGTTACAGATTTCGAAGTCAATGCTCTATAAAGAGGAAAATGCAAACGATATCAAGCACACCATTAAAGCTATAATAACAGAATCTAACAATACATTAGAAATTAGAGATCTTCTACCCATGTTTGATACGTTCACTACAGTGGCAAATTTGAAGGATGAGCTGATCAGAAGTCTCGAGAAACACGGTAAGTCCATGTCTCAGATATCTGATCAAATCAGACATTCTCTACAAATGAAGAAGGAGATAGCAAAGGACATAGAGCTATTTAGGGAGAGATACACCCTTCTCAAGCCTGGTTCCTTCTGTGCCTCTTGCAAACAAGTTCTTCAGACAAGAAAATTTATAGTGTTTCCCTGTGGCCATGCCTTTCACACCGATTGTCTTATCAAAGCTATTCTTGACTCCAAAGACTACAATCTCAAGAGCAAAATTGAGAATTTCCAGCGCAGGTTATCAAAGGATAGGAACTCAGTTAGCGCACAGGAACTTGAATCTATTATATCTACAAAATGTGTCCTGTGTAGTGATATCAACATCAGCAACATTGATGGACCCGTCTACATTGATCAAAAAATAGCAGAAAAATGGAATGTATAAAAAATAGTATACTAACATATAAATTGACTTACAATGGATGTCATGATGGTGTTATGAAGGCACTAAGTGTACTTGTCTATCAGTGCTAGTGCAACTTTTCAATACGATGAAGATTTGTTACCCGGTAAGCAGTTTGAAAATGAAAACAGACTGCAATGAGATTGGTAAATTATAGTCCACTATATCAATTATAGACGGTAATTCAGTACAGAGTAAAGTCGTTATAGCATATATCAGTTCCAGTTCCTATCACAAGAATGACGGACGGCGAGATAGAGCCTTCACAGGGGGAAAACATCGATTTTGACGAGGGTATTGATGAATTCGATGATAATCAAGAAGGACCAGTAGATAATGAAGCACTGTTCGGAACTGGGGAGCAAAATGATAGCCAGGCATCACAAAATGAAAATGCGGACAATAAGTCTAGTAAACCATTTGTAATTCCAGAATTCACTAGAAAGGACAAGACGCTGAACGATATATTAGATATTGTAGAGGATAATCCACCAATCATACCAGATGGAGTAATAGACTACTATCTGACGAAAAATGGTTTCAACTGTGCTGACGTCAGGGTTAAAAGGTTATTGGCGTTGGCAACGCAGAAGTTTGTGAGCGATATTGCAGCAGATGCATATGAGTACTCAAGAATAAGGTCGTCGGTAGCAGTGAACAATGCAAATAATGGACAAGCAAGAGCAAGACAACTTATGCAGGGGCAGCAACAGCCTGGACAACAACAGATATCACAACAGCAACAGCAACAAAATGAGAAAACTAATGCGAGCAAAGTCGTGTTGACTGTGAACGATCTGAGCAGCGCTGTAGCAGAATACGGTCTCAATATTAGTCGCCCGGACTTCTATCGTTGAGGAAAAGTCTCGCTGTTGGAGTGAGATACGCTGGATCTCAAACAGGACACCCTGGGCAACTTAACAACTGAAGGTGAAGAGCATGATTCTGTTGATGTGAAAGACAGAAGCTTAACTATAGTTTCCGTATTTAATGATTGCTCTATGGAATTCTGTAGAATCATACTTCTTGACATTCAAATTCAATATTTGGTATAAATAAATATTTAGTAAGAGCTTTATGGAGGCTTCTTTGCGGGTAGATCATTACTTGGGTGTAGGCTGGCTTTACTGGGATCTTGTAACTAGAAGTGAGAAAAATGCCAATTGACTATTCTAAATGGGATAAGATTGAACTGTCTGACGATTCAGATGTCGAAGTTCATCCTAATGTTGACAAAAGATCCTTTATTAAATGGAAGCAACAAAGCATACATGAGACTCGTATGAAAAGAAGTCAGGACATCAAAAATTTAGAAGTGCAGGTGCACATGTATGCTTGCTTAAACAAGCGAGTAGATAAGCTTCTAGCAAACGTTAGTGACGAAGAACTTGGAACAAAGGAATCAATCTCGAAATACTTGAACGGGAATTTCGATAAGACAGAGAAAAGCGAAGGCGAGAACGTTGATCCAGATATTCCCTCCTACAATGAAATGGTTGAGGATCTTTTTGAGCAATTACAGAAAGATGCGGAGAAACAAGGGAGGAATCTAAAGGATGGTTCAGTCCTGAGAGAATTAGCTTTAGAACACAGAAAAAAGATCGATAAGGTTACTGTAGAGGCGAAAACAAAACTAGAAGAGCTGTATCGAGAGAAGAGCGCACATATTTCGTCTGATGACATTTCCACTGGGTTTGATAGTGGTTTCTTGAACAAGAATAAGGAAGATGCTAAATTGGAATCCACTATGAAAGAAATAGCTGCGAATAATGGTGCTGCGAACTCGACTGTAGCACTACCTTTGCCGCCTATGCAATTCATTGAGTACGAGGACGTGATGAAACTAGCACCTGAAACAGAGACTTTTGGGAGTATATCCAGTAGCGACTACAAAAAATCGCAATCGTATCTTCTTGATAATATGCCGATTATTTCAGAGCAACAAAAGGATGCTTTGATGATGAAGGCTTTTGAATATCAAATGAGTAATGATGAAAAATCTGCTTACAGGGTTATTCATCAATCTGAGCTACTTGCGTACATTCGCGAAATTTACGATATGAAGAAGATTGGTGTCTTGAAGGGAAATGAAATGACAGAAGTCATTAATGTGTTTTTTAAGAGGGTTATTTTTGGTAATAATATTGCTGGTAAACAGTCCTTCTTACAATCTGTGCAGGCAAAGTTTGATCATGTGAAAAAGCGTGTAAAAATAATGGAGCAGGAACAAGAAGCTGAAGAACAAGGTGTTGAAACTATACAGTTGAAGTCACTTGATGAGTCTAATGAGTTGGAGGTTAACTTACCTGATTTTGATTCTTCAGATCCTAACGAGATGAAAAGAGTAGCAGCATTTAAAAAACTTCCACCTAAAATGCAAGATGCCGTCAGTACTAAAAATTTGGATACAGTTAATGAAGTGTTCGCAGAAACCCCCATCAAGGAAGCAGAAGAATATTTAGAGCTTTTCGGTGAAGCTGATATTATTGGAGTTAAAGCATTACTGGAGAATGAAGAAGATTTCAATCAGCTGAAGAGTGAATATCAAAAAGAAAATATATTGGAGGAATTAAGCATAGGTGAGCAGGATAACGGAGAACAAGTTAACACTACTGATACTGTCGACTGATAATACGGTAAAACACCTCCTATGGCCAAGACAAAACATTGCATTTTTTAAAAACCATTCCCTTTCTTACGTATGATCTAATTACATAAAATTTCTTTGCCTGTTTGCGTTAACAAAAATCATAACTCGAAAAACTGCGCCGTGCCCACGAGTTTATATTCCATTTCATTATTCCATAGTCCGTACCGATAACTAAAGAACTTCCACAACGATCTTCAATCCAATCTATGCCGGAAATATTATTCTCTTCCGTAAAATCTGCATTGGAATAGTTGGCAAGTGAATTGACTGCATAGTCATTCGAAGAGAAATATAATCTATTGTTCAATTGCCCAGGAGATCCGCTATTAACATTGACATGAGCATCGAGTAATTCATCTTCTTCGAAAGTTGCATTTGATGGTGTTCTTATTCGAGCATCTCGAACAAATATTCCGGTACGTTGCTCTTGATAATTATAATTGTCAACTCTTGGATAGCTATGCTCTGAATTTGGACTATCCAAGATAGCAGGATCCATTTCTCCTGTATCTTCACACATATTAGATGATGTTGAAAACCTTCTCACTCTATATGATGATCGTCTTCTAAGTACAGTAGTTGATAAAGAGGTATCCTCATTTTGATCATCATTCAAATGCTGCTGAAAACTTGCGGTATTATTAGTTAATTTATTCACAGCTTTTGGATATGGTACAACTTGTGGTTCAAGATATCTTAATGGTATACTTGTAGCAGAAGTTAGCCAAGGCTCATTATTGAGGGATGGAGGTGGAGTTGGATTAGAATGTCTTCTTCTACTACCGATAGCATAACTTGATACTGAAGAAGAAGAAGAAACTCGAGATACAGCTGATATGAACGGAATATTCCGTCTTCTTGTATCAGTACTGTTATTACTCATATCATTCATATTTGTGGTAATGAGTTCTTCTGTTTCACTTTTCAATTTATCTGGTACTAATATTACTTGATGATTCATAAAATTCCTTGTATCGACCACATGAACTCTTCCTTGATGTTCTGATATAAAAAGTAAATCATCTAATCCATAACTGAACTTACAAACTCTAAATGCGCCATTATGTGAATGCGGCCTTGTTGAAGTAATTTCAGTTAGCGGAGTTTCCATATTTCTCACATCATATACTAAGCAGACACCATTTTGAAAAAGTGTTGCAAATTGTAAATCATTCTCAGAAAAGCAGCTGTAAAAGCCATGGTCGCCATTCGGTGCTTCATAAATATGATCCACAAATCCGGAACCATCAGGTAATGCAAATCTTGGAATTCTTTTTGATCTAACAACTGAACTACCCCAATCCGGTTGATTATCATACGATAGCAGAAACTGACCTGCCAGTTCATTTTGTCTATATATGGCAAATTTATTGGAATCTCCCGACACTATTAATGTTTTTGAATCATGTGAGATTGCGGCATTATTCAAAGCAAATTTTAAATCTGAATATCTTCGAACTAATTCCACACCACGATTGTTAATGCTACATTGATAAAGATGGCCGTCGTTGTTACAAGAATACAAATCATATTCTTGATTTGTTCTTGAACTTAATGTAACGCAATTATTAATAAATTGGCCTACAATAACGGATGAAGGGATTCCAGTATCCTTGTGACAAAGCGATATAATGCCCTTCCATATACTTGGGTTACTGTAGTTACTATGATCTGATAACACGTTATTATTCGTTAATTTAACAGGTTCGGCAGGAGGTGGTAATGGTTCACCATCATTCGTATCGTTTGAAAGCCGCGACCAATTTGTTGGGAATCCCTTATCATCAGGACCAATTAAACCACCACATGCTACTAAGCCATTACATTCGGTGAAACTCCTTGGCTTAAAGTTGAATTCAACTGTTTTCTTAGAGGGCAAATTCAAGTTCCCCTTTACAGAAGTTAAGCCTGATGAATTTTTTCTCGCCACATTGAAGCTATTCCGTCTTATCTTTGAACTGTTCAGCTTCTTGGATCTGGTATTACTTTGGCTGGCTTGCCCGGTGTCCAGAGACCTAATTTGATGATCATAAATATAGTATAACTTCCCGGGATCCGTTGAAGAATGCTTTATACAGTCTCGGAGTTGCCAATGATTTATCGACACCTTGGCATCATAAAGTTCCAAACCGGGCATCATATAATTTTGGAAGACCTTATCTGAGCCCGTATTGAGATTCTCATCCTCTACTTCGTCATTACTGCTATGGTTTCCGTCAATAGTCATGATGCGGTGGTATTTACTCGCTCCTCGGTCGTCTCACAGTTCAATGATATTTATCTCCTCCTCACACTTTTCACAGTCCTTATATTATCTAAAGCTCCTCTTTTCTTTTTCTAGCAAAATACCATAATCTGGGTAAAAGTACAGATAGATATGTAAAGCCGTTGCAATATATACACGTAACTCGTTGCGATATCTATGGAAAGGGAACACCAAAGCAAGACTTCGCGGCTGTTTTTGTTGTTATCTGGAAATCTCTACTCCGGTCTTTACTCCAAACGCTTGTTGTGGCAATCCAGTCTAATCTGATCCTCTTCCACTTTCTGACCACAGTACCACTCAGGTGCTGTCGCAAATACAGAAATATGAGAAGCTCTTGGTTGAATAAAGATCGATCTTCTGATTGTTCCCTTCCTTTAGCTTGTTATATGTTATACTGCTATCCTTTTTTTTCCTTCCAAGCACTTTCCCCCAATAATCCTTTAGAACCTTTGCACCCCTTATCTAACAAATGAATGTGCTAACGTAGTGAGTCCTGGTCCTGAGTCACAGCAAACGACGCGACTCAAATTTGAAAAGACTCATTCAAAGTGACTCAAAATGAATAATAGTAAAATATGTGATAGAGTTACGTGATGTAGTTGTCTCGTACTCAAGACTTAAGGCTCATTAGCAAAAATGCTGCATTATTATCGTCATTTGGACTGTTACTGCTGTTTTTTGTGTCTGTTGTATCATTTAATGCGGCTGGAGGTAAACTGTTATCCAATGGTGGAATATTATTAGCATCTGGCACATTCGGTTTGACAAATCCATTTGGAGACGTTGCTAATGTTTCCATTTTTGGCGCCACACTGTTGTTTCTTAGCTTTGCAGCACCAATAGCAGCCCAATCTTCTTCGTCGGTATCAGAATGTGGAGCATGTGAGATTTGTGATTGCGAGAAATGTGTACTTTGAGAGTTTTTCGTTTTTGCACTTTGTTTTGCTGTAATCGAGTTTTCAGGAATTAACGTGTTTTTGTTTTGTGACTGATTCGTTAACAATGGTGGAACCTGTGAAGAGTTCTTTTGATATGTAAGTCTTGGAGAAGAGCCTGCAGGTAGCCAATGATAGTTTCTATGAGAGAGCAAAGTCGATCTTATGCTTGACTCTTTTGAAAAAGACATTCTCGACTCTCTTCTTGACGTGGGTTCGCTGATTGAATTCGACAATTGTTCAAGGTCAATCTTTGAGCTGCTGTTCTTTCTTGTTATTGGATTGGAGACATCTGTCTGTGGTAAATCCAGATGAACGGTGGTGGTGGCAGCAGTGTTGTTTTTGGAAATTGATGAAGTACGTATCTTTGAACTTGATCTGCGATTTCTATTTTTTTTCAATAATGGTCTAACCCTCTGGGCGAGTAATTCATGCTCGAGGTCTTCTGGCGAAGAGTCGGCAAAAACCACACTAGATTTTCTTCTTCTGAAACTAAATAGATCTTCTCTTTTGATGGGATTCATTAAAAATTCATTTTCATCATTATCATTATCATCTTCCTCGTCGTCCTCTTCTGCTTCGTCCTCTTCCTCGTCATCGACGCCCGTCATCCTATGTCGGCGATCTTCACGCCCGTGAATATGATCGTTTTCATCTTCATCTTCAGACGCCACTGCGTTTTCATCAATATAAACAACATCGGAGTTCACCGCAGAGGCCAAAGGCTTCTTTACAGCGCTATTATTCGACGAGGACTTGTTGTAAAGTTGTGGCCTTCTTGCGCCCACAGTACTGCTACTGCTTCTCCTTCTTTGGCTCTCTTGGCTTACAATATCCTTGACTTTGGCATTCGCGATATTTGTGGCATCACGCTCCTCAGAAAACGTGGCTGCATCAACAATTTTCGCTGACCACTGGCCCCACCCTATCTTCGCGAACACAACCTGACTGTCCTTATCGCCAGATTCCATAGCGCTCATTATTAGTCTCCTCTGTTTCGAAGATGACAAATCCTTGAAACTCGGTATCTCCGCGCCAAGCGTTTGAGTTATATGCCTTATTGCCAATGGGCCCCGTTCAAGAAGCAAACTGGATAATTTCCCAGGAGTAACCATCTGAGCTGCTGCCAAACCTGCCGGCGAAGATGTTGAAATCGGCTTTGTCATAATTCCGCTAACTGTTGTTTTAGTGTCCAAAGGTGGCGATCCATCGCTATGATAATCCATCGGAACCCGTTCCTCAAACACACAGATGCAAAATACACTCCTTTGTGGCAATGAGCTCTACAGTTTTATCCCAAGAACCTGCAAAGTTTCAAGGTTTTTCAAGAACTTTTCAATTACTTTTCAAGATTTAAATTGAATTGCACATTTTCGCGACAAATTTTTGAGGCAGAATTATGCACGCACAAAATGCGAGCAAAAATGACGTGTGTGGATGGATAACAAAGTGCACTCACTGTCCACAATACCAATCCATCCACTCAACGCCATTCTGCCTGGCACCGCGCTAATCACGTTGCCCAACACGCGCTGTGGTAATACAATGCGATCTTCAGGCAACTTGTTGCAACATAAGTCAACCATGTCTCATGACAATAGCTGCGAGGAGGCTGCGCTGCACATGGCAAGTCACAGCATACCACAGCGTACCAAAGCGTACCACAGTATGCCAAGCGTATCAGGCGCAGCAAGCCCATATCGCACCACACAGTATGACTCACCGCCCTGCATCCCTCGTGCGATCCCAGCTGCGTCGTCGCCCGAGACCTCAATGCAACGACAACCAACAACCACCAACAACTACCAACAACTACCAACAACAATAACAGCCATCGCAGAGTTGTAGCTGGTCGTTACGCATGCCCGCCGATTGGCGGCGATCACCGGTGATGTGCTGGCAACAGACAGTTGCCAGCTTTATTAGCCAGACGCAAAAAAGCAGCTTCCAATTAGGGGCCGCTGGCTCTGACGCTGGGCATCTTCCTCACCCCACACACATTACGATGAAAAACGGACCAGCGGTGCGAAAAAGGGGGGAGCTGACGTCGTTCCGTCGGTCTGGCCGTCGAACATGATAAACGTGAATTTCGTCGGAGGTGCTTTGGGATTCCGAGCACGTGACTGTCCGGTGATGGTGCGAAAGTTTTGTCACGGGGCGGGCCCAGGTATTTCTCAGGACGCTGAAAAATTCATTTCAAACAAGAAGAGCGTTACCCGCCTCCCGCCCCTCATTGGGCACAGAGGGCCCATGACGACCACAGCGACCACGGCGACAACGGCGACCAGGACGCTGCAATGGGCCTCTGTGGGCAGCGGTGTATCTGTGTACAGCGGTGTACCTGTGTGAAATTGTGGCCAATTCGTACATGGTCATAATGGTGCTTCACCAGTGTTGGATTGGAATTTTGTCTGATCGCTCTCTGCAAAAATTTCATCTAGCACGAAGAGCTTTTTTTTTTTTGGTGTAACGCAGTATCTTGGACACGATTTTTTTTCAGTCCACTTCATTTGCTTGCTACGATCTAAAGTAGTTTCAGTCGGATTATTCTTTTGTAATTGCCTCTGATATTCCAGCTGTCCAATTAACAATCAGTAAGGAAGTTTTAAGCAATGTCTAACCCGTTTGATCTTTTAGGTAACGACGTTGAGGATGCTGAGGTTATCGTCAGTCCACCAAAGGAAATTGTCAAGAAGAACACTTCTTCAAAGAAGGCAGATGTGCCACCACCATCCGCTGATCCAGCAAGAGCTAACAAAAACAGACCAAAGCCAACAGGTAACGAAGCTGCTTTAAGGGAAAAGAATGCTGGTAGACAACAAAATAGATCCAAGGATGTGCCAGACTCTTCAAAGACAAAGAAGACTAATGCAAGAAAGTCCACCGACCGTCACTCCAGAACCGGTAAGGTTGACACTGCAAAGAGAGTTCAACAAGGTTGGGGTGACGACAAAAACGAATTGGACGCCGAAGTTCAAGCCGAAGCCGATGCTCAAGCTGAAGCCAAGGCTGATGCTGATGCCGAGGCTGAGGCTGCCGGTGCGAAGAAGATGTCTCTACAGGACTATTTGCAAGAACAAGCTTCCAATTCTTTGAACAAGGTTGCTGAAGTCAAAAAAGTTGAACCTGTCGCTGATGCCGAACTGTACGTTAAGGGAGAAAAAATCAATGGTGAACCAACCAAATCAAAGAATTTGAAGACGAAGCAACAGAAGGCAAAGGAATTCTTGACCTTCGATGCCACCTTCGTTGACAATCAAAAGCCAAAGAGAGAATTTGGTAACACCAACAACCGTCGTGGTGGTAAGTTCGGTGGTAGAGGTGGCAAGAAGAACTTCACCCCTCGTTCTTCCAATACTGATGCAAACTCTGTTCAAAAGAACGCTGCTATTGATACTAAAAACTTGCCAACTTTATCCTAAGTTTTCAAAGTTGAGAAAAAGTTATCTATATGACAATGGATTGCATTTTATTTTTGTACTAAATTAAGCCTTTTCTCCATTATTTTCTAAATACTATAAGCAAACACTTTTTTTCTCGTGAATCAAACTCAATGCTAATGCTAATACTAATGCTAATGTTACTGTTGGTGTTAATGTTAATCTTGATTAGTATTTTGTGGAAATTTTTTGTAATTTATCCATGTAATATTTTGGTATTACGTTATCATATCGATAGCCTCTCGCGCCGCCAATCATATTGATTTCCCAATCACTTCTTGATGTTTTTAACTGACCACCAAATTCTTTCAACCCGTATATCAGATCTTCGTGACCGATCAATTGCGTTGAATTGTCTGATTGAATTAGTTTATTGGCAATCAATGATAAATCATATAGTATCTTTGCAGTTAATCCCCATAGATCACGAGAAGCCGTCACTTCTGATGAATCACTACCTGAGCTCCCGTCCGCAATCTCGTTTAGCCAAGCAACGTCGTTGATGTTTTCCCTTGGATACAAATAATGTCGTATTGGCCACTTGAGTCCGCCCCACTTGACAGAAATCTCACTATGATTTGTATATTCCGGCTTGTAATCAGACCCCGACCTATTCTGAAACAAATGATAGACCATATCACTCAGTGGTACAGAAAAAATTGATGACGTTTCTCCTGGATTCAGCTTACCAAAAAATTTTGATGCATTCAGCGATTCCATGGGATTAGTTTCATTATGTAGGAAATAAACCACAGGTTTCACACTAAGGAAAGTTCTTGACAAATAGCAGGGAATCTCATTACAAATATTCTCAATTTGCATTCCAAACTTTTCATGTAATTCTTTAGATCCCTGCGGTAAACCGATCTCTTCTTCAGCTTCACGTCTTGCAACTTGCTCGAAAGTTTCCAAATCATTATCCGCTTTACCACCAGGTAACGATACATGACCAGAAAACGCTCGCAGCGCTCTTGATCGTTTTGTCAGCAGGACTCGAAGTTCTCCCCTATGTCCGATAAAGAGTAATACTAATACAGCTGATCGTCTTTTTGAAGGCCATGATAACGACAATGGCAACAATGAGGAGTATTTAAATTCACGTATGTTGTTTAAGAGCTCATTTGTCCTAAGCATTTCAATAGCTCTGTCTTCAAAAGGGTACAAAGGGTTCTTTTATTTAGATTTCGGAGAGTTCATGCATTTTGTCATGTTTTTCTCCAAAATGTAAATTATATGTAATGATAACATAACATAAAAAACAAAATAACAATAGTCACACTTACACGACCACACTTCCATCTAGTTGCACGTCTGCAATATGCTTTAATAAAAAGTTCATAAAAAGTAAAAAGAATTAAGACTTTAATTAGTATTTGTCCATCTATCAAAACAAATATAAAAAGAATAAAATCAACTATATGTACCCTGAAAAGTTATTAGTAACTTCGTTTATTTTTTTATTATTTTCTGTTTCCTTTCACTTATTTTTTCTTTTCAGCAAAGAATTGATCCTCTGTAGCAGAAATTACAGCTGGAACAACATCAGCATTTGCTAATGTCGATAAATCACCAAGTTGGTCGGCCTCGTTTGATGCAATTTTTCTTAAAATTCTTCTCATGATCTTACCCGATCTTGTCTTTGGTAGATCTCTGATCAAGATGACAGTCTTTGGTGCTGCAAATGGTCCAATTTCACCTCTAACCTGTAAAATTAATTCACGACGTATATTTTGTGGAGTAATATGTTCAGAATCGCCATCTGGAACCTTTTCTTGTACGTAACCATTCTTTAAAGAAACGAAAGCAATGACGGCTTGTCCAGTCAATTCATCACTGATACCAACAACAGCAGATTCAGAAACACCCTCATGATTGACTAAAGATGCTTCGATTTCTGCTGTTGACAATCTATGACCAGAAACATTTACGACGTCATCGACTCTACCTCTAATCCAGTAGTAACCATCATGATCTCTACCGGCACCATCACCGGTGAAATAATAACCTGGATATGGTTTCAAATACGTTTCGATGTAACGATGATGATTATTCCAGACAGATCTTGCCATGGATGGCCAGGTAGATTTCACAGCAAGGACACCCTCCACATCATTACCTTGAATTTCGATACCCGTGACAGGATCAATAATGCATGCATCAATACCAAAGAATGGCACAGTTGCGGAACCAGGTTTTGTATCAATTGCACCAGCCAATGGTGCAATTAAATGAGAACCAGACTCTGTTTGCCAGAAAGTGTCACAAATGACACAACTGTTTTTACCGACTTTTTCATGATACCAATCCCATAAATCAGGAGCAATTGGTTCACCAACAGATCCTAATACACGTAGCGATGAAGTGTCGTATTTAGCGATTTCAGATTCACCAACACGTTTGATTAATCTCAACGCTGTTGGCGCAACATAGAAATGAGTTGCCTTGTGACGTTCAATAATTCTCCAATATCTACCATAATCTGGATAAGCAGGTGTCGATTCAAAGATAATTGTTGCTGTACCAAGAACTAGCGGTCCATATAATGCATAAGTATGACCAGTAATCCAACCAACATCACCAGCAGTGAAAAGAACATCTTCTGGATGAATATCAAAAACGTATCTTGTTGTTAAAGCAGCACCCAATAAATAACCACCAGTGGAATGGACAACACCCTTTGGCGAACCCGTTGAGCCTGAAGTATATAGCAAAAATAACGGATCTTCAGAATTAACAGGAACTGGTGGTAAATAGCCTCTATTTTTGGCTGCTTCTTCGTGCCACCAGAAATCTCTGCCAGCCTTCATCTTAATGCCCTCAGTACCTGTTCTCTTGAAGACTAGAATATGCGATACTTGATCGACGCCATTTAGACCTTCATCGACAATTTTCTTCGTGTGAACAGTTTTACCACCTCTCTTACCTTCGTCACAAGTAATGACAACCTTTGAACCAGCATCGACAACACGATCTTTCAAGGAACCCGAAGAAAACCCAGCGAAAACAACTGAGTGAATCGCACCAAGACGCGCAATTGCCAACATTGCAACAACGGCCTCCGGAATCATTGGCAGGTAAACAGCGACTGTGTCACCTTTCTTGACACCCCAGCTCTTCAAAACTCCTGCTACTTCGGAGACTTGTCTCAGCAACTCACCAAATGTGATAATTCTGTTGTCCTTCTCATCGTCTGCTTCGTAAATCAACGCAGGCTTCGATGGATCGGCGAATGCATGTCTATCAACACAATTGTACGATGCATTCAATTCACCATTCAAAAACCATGCTGCATCACCATTTTCCAACGACCCTGATTTAACCTGACTGAACTGCCTGTCCCAGTGTAGGAATTCCTTCGCCTTCTGACCGAAAAACGTCTCTGGGTCGTTGATCGATTGATCGTACATCTCACGGTAATGCTTCATGTCCGTTACGTAACCATTCCCAGGCTGTTTATCGTAAAAATGTTTTGGAGGTGTGCGCCCTTTAACATTGTGGGCCTCGTGGACCACCTTATGCTCCTTGACAGTCATGTTTTCTTAAGTAGTTGTGCTTTTGTATAAGAATTTATCGACACTGCTAGAACTCACCCAATTGCAATGAATCTGGCTTTCTTGCTGCTGTTATAAATGATTGAATGTGAATAACTCTGACCAGTTCTGAAGAACGAACTCTGAATAATTCTCGACGAATGGTTTTTTTTCCTGCTGTTTTGCCCTAAAACGACTCCGCAACTATTCCTAGTGAAAAGTGGTCGTATTTCTATGTGATTACCCGCTCAACCCAGAATATGATACCGCTACTGAACTACTATCTTCAGCAAGAGAACAATTGATAGATATCCCAAAATTGCCATGAAGTATAATATATATATATATTTATTCAAGATTGCAGATTAATACGTGCACGTCTAGGGGCACCGTTAGCTACACCGTTATACATAATCAGATTCAAGGCCAACCGATAAAACCAATTCTTGTAAGCTCGTTTTATCATTTTTATCGATTCTTGATGCTACTTACTCTTGTTGACCATTGTTACGAACGAGATCATTTATCGGTCCAACGAAAGTTCTTTTTCGGACGATAGGAAATTGTTGGATTATCCGTGTGTGGTGATCTTCGTGTGCTCGGATGAAAGCAGAAAGCAGCGGGTAAACCCGATGGAAAATAGTTTGCCGGAAGGGTGCTCGGATGCTACTCTGTACGGCAAGGCGGAATGGGGCTCAGGAATGTGGAAAAACGTGGCGAGTGGCAATCCGGAAACGGAAGGGATCAGCCGAAACCGGCAATGGGGTACGATGGTAACAAGGTTTTAGCCGCCGAGGGCCTCACACATACCTATACACACACATATATATACGAAATAATATTAGTAATGATATATAAATATTCATTTTACAAAGGCGAAGAGGTACCATTACGATGGGACAAAATAGAGTTCCCCAACACGTGATAAAAAGATCTTTATTGCGTGTCTCAGCTCTGTAGGAACACTTTTGTCGAGTATCTGTAGTACCAGGTTGTACATCAGGGAGCAGTACTTTTTGAAGTCTTCGTCGTCAAACTCGTAATAGCCTTGCAAGATTTCCACGATGACGGGGCGCCATGAGTTTATACTTCGTTCCATTGTTCTGTCGTCGAGAGCGACGTAGCCGAGCACGACGCTGTGACAGACTCTGGTTAGCCTCTCACCCAGTTCTGCTTTCTTCTCTTCGTCATTTAGATAGAGTTTAAAGAGCACATTGATCAGAACCGCGGCTGCGCTGGTCTCCTGTTTCAGGAGATTCGGGATTTTATCCACCACGCGTGCTTCAACTAATCTAGTTCTGAGTTGGTAATCTTCGTTGAAATCGCGGGCAAACTCGTAAGACTTTTCTAACAGATCAGTGATTTCGATTGATTGGGTGTAAGGAATTGATCTGGCGAATTCTTCGTTTTCGAATAGCTCACTCAGTAGCTCAATCATTAGCAGATGTAGCACACACTTGACAACAATAGAGTTTTTAACTGTTATTCTGCGACGTAGATCTTCGGAACTTTTGGTTTGAGCCAATCGCTTTGCAGACCTGCTGTTGCCGTTGCTGCTGATTACGCTGTGACTTCCTTGGGGACGGGCTTTTGTATTCATGTTGGGGTTCAGGTGCTGCAGGTGCTGTTGCTGCTGTTGTTGTTTGCCATTTGTTGTTGTCCCTTCTTCGTTCTCTGCTGACATTTGATTACCAACATCTTCACTGCTTTCTTCTTCATGTGCTCGCTGGACGGTTTCCTCAAGATTTAGTCCGTCCGGAGCTGTTGCGTTATCAGCTATTGGCTCTTGAGACACTGAAGTTTTTCTACCTTTATGCAATGGATCATATTCAAACAATTCTGTAGCGGTTGTTAGGTCGAATAACTTTTCAAACACATCACCAATATCTTTCCAATGTGTGGCATTGAATTTGGTGACATTTTGTAAAATTAGTTGCTGCAAACATGATCTACCTATTCTGGCGATTGTATCGTTTTCTTGGCATATGCATGATACGAGCAAACCTAAAAATCCATCTAACATGGAATTTAATGATTCAAAATAGTGTGTAAACAACGCAATCAGATTTCTCAAAGCTTGGATCAAAGTTGTTGACAGCCATACAGTTAAATCATCATGACTGTTGAACTGATTGACTTCCCAATGCTTCGATAATACTCCAAATATTGGAAATAGTAATTTTGTGCAGATTTTACTCCAGAACTCGTCATCAAATTCACCTCCGTAGGCCACTAATGCATCAAACATATAATTCAATGCTCTTGACCTGACTTCCAGATCATCAGCGGTCATTATGGTATCGTTGAAACAGAATAGCATTGGAAACCAGATATCTTGGAAAATATCTTTACCACGTAACATAACGGCTAGTTTTTCTTTGGATTTTTCATCCTTATGTGCAAATGAAATTTCTGCTATCTTTTGGGTTATTTTTTTCAATGCCTCCAGCGAATGTAATGATAATTTTTGTGATTCTTTACTCTTAGTAATTTCTTTGAAAACTGAAACAAGTTCACCAAATGCCCCTTCTTGGGAGAAGACACTTTCAAAATGACTAGCGACTATATCATTGGATGCTAAACTGTAAGTCTTGTAAACGATAGATTCAACATTAGATTGCGCCGTATATTGAAGGGATTCCAACATAGGTTTCCAACCAGATTTAATCTTACTTGATTTCGTTAATATAAAATTGCGGAAACACTCCAGAATCATTTCTTGTACTTCACTGCTGCCACTATTTTGAACAATATATTCAAATGGTTTCAGGAAATCATGCTGGAATTCAAATCCAGATAATTCTTCAATATCTAAAAATCTCATCGAAAGCTGACGTAACGAGTCAATGGCAAAGAAAACAACTGCTAAATTTGAATTGGTAGCAATCTTATTAAATGCTGTTCCCATTACTGCCCATATCGGTGTCCATTCGACCTTTATACGATCCATATTGTAATAGCAGACATCAATCATTTTTTGTAATGAAAACATTCTAGGGGTAGTTGCATCTTGTGAAGATTCGATTTCGTCTAGTGAAACGTCTGTTAATGCCTTAATGAAATCAATGATAGCATTACCAGAAAGTTTGGAACTCTGTGTGAATATGTTATCCATCAGGACAACAAGTTCGCTTGAAGATATAAATTTTGTGATTTCAGGGGGCAACGTTTGATTGTAATACTTCTCCTGTGCAATTTCGGTCAATGATGATCTTTTAGTCCATTTGTCGAAGAAGGAGGTCGATGCTGACCTACTAGATTCAAAGGAGACACGGTGATTTGCGAGTCTGGCCTGAGAAACATCTGGGACACTGTCTCGGTCAATACCTTTAGAAATTAATTGTAATCTTTCCACCTGCGAAATGACATAGAGAATATCTCTCCAAGAGTCTCTAATGAAGTTTCCTTCAGATAGTGCAACTTCCAATAGCACTATGACAGCGTTAACATTTTTTACTTTTATCTCCTCCAAGTTTTGCAAGTTACAAAACTGCACTAATGCACCAATGAATGATTTTTCTGCATATTCAATACCAAAAGTAGCTGAAATCTTTATTGATATTTTTAAACCATCCAGACATTTGTTGGTAGTTTCAATATCGTCATACTCTTTGAATGGCGGTGTTAACGCTGCTAAAAATGACATCCAAAGAGTGTCAAAGATGGATTTGACATGCTCAACATGAGAAGCTGCATGGAAAATATCTACGTCACTTTTGTTTCGTGATTTGTTCAAATTCTTGAACACAAGCTCCGTTTTTGAAGAAATTTCTTTAGAAACTTGCATATATGCCTCTCTAACAATGTCTCTGCTACTAAAGAAATTAAAAGCGGATTGAGATCCTTGACTGGGAACCAAATTTTGATCATCAGATAACAAAGCTTGATGCTGCTCAGATTGAAGTTTGATTTCATTGTTAGCAATTTCATTGAATAAACCTACCATGAAATCTTCTGGTAAGTCTTTGCCATTATCGATACCGGCATTATTTTCCAGAAACTCTTGCAGAGTCATTTTATTCTTTATTTGAGAAGAGTGCAAATCAGTATTCAGCATGATAAGTGAATATGATAATACATAAGCGGTATCAGCTTTAGAAAAGACTCCAGGATTCTGATCAACGAACCTTTCTGCGAATTTTAGCATAAATCTGTCAATTTTTTGACCTTCACCAGGTAATCTGAATTTCTGCAAAAAATTTCTTAACGCATCGACAATCGATAAGCGAGTGAAATCAAATTGATCAACAAATGCATGCATGACTGCGACATTCCTTTCATCACCTTCACCCAAGTAATCACCAACAGCTGCTAAATCCAATCCATCTGTCACTATCAGCCACTTGGCTATTGATTCTGGAGAATCGTCTTTGAGAAAGTTCTTTTTAATCAATTCTGGGATTGCTTTCTTGGGTCTTGTATTGAAGAGCCTTATACAAGCCGTTAATTCTGTTTTTTGATGTTTTAAATTCTCAAACTGAGTAGGATCATCTTCATCCTGGATTGAACCCACTTCGTCATTGAAGCCATTAGTCATATTACTATTTGCCTCGAAAACGGAAGAGCTTCTTCTATTTCTGGTAAAAGAAGACCCAGATCGGGAACGGTTGATATTATTGCTGTGCGACAGGCTGGGATTTAAAGATCGATGAGCCCATGAACTGAGGGATCTCAAAACGGATACGATACAATCTAAAGAAGTCATCTTTAATGCAAATTCTAATGGGAAAGGTAATGCCGTTTGGTTTGTATCTACGCTGCTAGATATGCTGGATACGGATAAAAGTGGAACCTGTCCTATGTTATAAGTGGCCAAGGGCTTATTCAATTGCTCTTTGTAATATGCTCTTTGACTTTGAGTAATTTCTGCTCTTGTAAGTGCTAATCTTGTCAAATAATCCACCATCATTTCCATTATATTTGGCATCCCTTGATTGCAGTCATAGTTCAAATAAAATTCTATCAATGTTCTTGGATCATTACAAAGTCTTTGGACAATACTTAGAAAATATCTTTTTTGATGAGGTGTTGAAGTTTTCAAATCAGATATAGGGAAATAGATCTCTGTGAAAAAAACTGGAATCTCTCTTTTAAACTCAGCTCTTAAATTCGAGATCACCAACCACATAATCTCTAGAGTGATTTCGTAAACGGGAGATATAGATGAAGCTGCATTTCTTGATAATAAGAGACAAAGATACTGTCTGATTGAATCTAATAAGGTTAGACGTTCTTTACCAGGTAAAAAGGTTGACCGAGATAAAAAGACCTCAATGTGATCTTTTATGATTGAGTGGATTATATGTAAAGACAGCAATTTGGATCTCACCGCGTGAGATCTCATATCTAGTTCTGTATCAAGTGGCTTGGCTGAAATTTTTGCCATTGCTCTGAAAACAAGGAATGCATCTTTGATGAACAGCTCTTGCTTTGTTATTGGCGAACCATTTTTCTGGTTTTCTTCGACAAACTTATCATCTTCATCATTTAAAACATCCATATTTTTCAAAGTTAAGGGAGCCTGAGAAGACGGATTTTCAGTGCTAGCACTATTAGTACTGTTACCATTTGCATTGGCCGTAATACTTGCGGGACTGGATACATCAATCGATGAAAATGAAGAGTGCTGATTTTTTAGATGTGATGATTGAGCTTCTTGCAGATCTATTCTATCAAAAACAGCACTAACGATCTGAGTTAACGTTGCCTGCGCAATTCCTTGGTTGGATCCACTCAATGAAAAGATGAAAATGTTATAGATTGTTCTTATTGCCTTCAGTAAAGCAGCTCCGTGACAAACGGAATTCGCATCTTCCACCAATATACAACTTGACAATGCCCTTACAATTTGTAGTTCGATCTTTTCATCGGTGCCTTCTCCTTCGAAACACTCCGAAATCGTGTCAATTGCCGCATCAATTAATTTTTGTTTTGGTGGAGGAGTGATGCCTGTGGTTGAATCCTCCTGATTTTGATCGTTTGAAGCCATCGAATCTGGCGGATTCACCAGTATAGCTTCGTCCAAAGCTCTGAACGAAAAAAGCTTCGATAAACAATCCAACGATTTCAACTGAATTCTAGTAGACTTTGTTCTGCAACTCGATCTTAAAGCTTCAAAGATAGCTATGGAATTCACTGACTGTAAATCCGATGATTCTAGTCTAATAATGACCCTTTCAACTATTTTCTGTACGTTCGGAAATTTCTTAATGTCCTTTTCATCTACTATCGCTTGTAGTGTGCTTTTTATGAGAACAATCGAGGACTTCACATTCGAGATATTCGTTGCGGCAGGGATTTCTGGATGTGGCAGTGTATGATCTATGTCCACTGACTGAGTTTCTGTCGTTTCGGTAGGCGCCAGCGGTTCTGCGGGCGCCACTGTCTGCTGCTCCTGCTCCAAGGGTTCCTCATCTGTCCTCTCAGACAAGGAAGCCTCAGAAGTGGGCGCAATTGAAACAACCGATTCCTGCTGCGCGTCCTCTTCGTTCGACATCAGCTATTTTTCGTGATCGAAGCCACTCCAAAGATCAATTCCTAGACAGTCTGGCGACGAAAGAAAGAGCGACTTGACTGGATCAAATTGAAATAAAGTCAGAACACTTCCCAAGACCAGAAAACTCAACGTCTCTAGAGTCTTAAGTGCCAACAAATCTCACAATTGCCCCCGTTACACTTCCACGCGATTGCTAAAGGAAATACAAACCACAACATTTAACCATCCATCATAACGAGCACGACCAGGGCCAGGGGTTCGACAGACTGCGCGTGGGCTAAAGGGCAAAAAATAGAGAGGAAAATATTAAGGAAAGGCGGGGTAACTAAAAGAGACAAGTGCTCATTGCAAAAGAAGATATAGCGGGTCAAGAGCAACGCAGCCAAGTGTCACAGAGCATCCCCACTACTAAGGGATCATCCGATACATGTGTTAATCTCGAAAAAGCAAAATTTGAGAGAACAAAGCCGAGTGGAGAGGGCACGTGACCACAGACACCAATGTCACGTGCAACACATGACCTGCGAAAATTTCAAATTAGCTCAAGAAAAGTAAATCCGACGATCACCGACGGACATGTGATCACTATTCCGGAACCGTCGGACGCCGGGGGAGATAGACGGAAAAGATAAGCAAAACGGAAACGACTATAATCTGCGCCAGTAATAGCAGGCTTGTGTCACAATTTGATTGGAACACATGGGAAAGGCTGTATAATGTATGTAAACAAGTAAGCATGGTAGAATAAGTTTAAGGAGGATGTTGAAATATATATAAAGGGCTGGCGTGTTTGTTGAGATTCAAACAGCACATTCAATCCTTTTCTTCTAATTTACAAATATACATCAGCAAATAAAAGCATTTGATCGCCGTTAATTGTTTTTAGTTTATTCAGATTTCCCCTTATTTTCATTTTTTAGTAATGTATCCCGTTGATATCGAGACTATGCCAAGCTCATGTGGCCATAACCACGGTCACCACGAAGCTCCTGTTGCAGCTTCGGAACCGGTCAAGCAAGTATCCCTAAGCAAGTCCTCTCCGCTTGATACTATCACATTGACTACTTACCCAGAGGACTCTACTCCGATCGCACTGTCGTGGGGTGAAAGCTCACCAGAAGAGAGAGGTCCAATTGTCGCTTCAAGAGATAGAGAGGGTTTAGTTAAACACAACGCCATTGGTGCTCACTCTGGCTCTTACTGTGTTTACCATGCTCTGGCAATCGGTTCCAAGCAGTTGAAGAAGGACCATGTCGCAGACTATACAAACGCTCAACCTGCATTTTCTGTCCCTGAACAAAAAACCTGGTATAACAAGGAAGACATCATTGCAATGGACCCATTTGGCCACTTAACTCCTGTGCTATATGACGAAGTCTCGAAGAGTGAGAATGTTGAAGTCAGGCCAACCATTGCTATCACTAAGGCTCACATGCAACTGTTCGAACTAAAAGACGCTGTTGAACAAGGCAGATTGAAAGTTGATGGGAAAGTCGTCATTAATAAGAATGGTGATTTGAATGTGTCTAAGATTGCAGTTGAGCCAGTTTGGTATTTGCCAGGTGTTGCGAAGAGATTTGGCATCACCGAAGATGAATTAAGAACAAGTTTGTTTGAAGACACCAATGGTATGTACCCAGAATTGGTTACGAGACCTGATATCAAGGTTTTCTTGCCACCAATCGGCGGTTTAACGGTGTACATTTTTGGTGATCCAAAATTTGTATCTGATCCAAGCAAAAAACTGGCGTTGAGAATTCACGATGAATGTAACGGTTCCGATGTCTTTGGATCAGATATTTGTACCTGTCGTCCATACTTAACTTTCGGTATTGAAGAAGCCGTTAAAGAAGCCCAGAATGGTGGCTCTGGTGTTTGTATTTACTTCAGAAAGGAGGGTCGTGCATTAGGTGAAGTCACCAAATACTTGGTTTACAATGCTCGTAAGAGAGGTGGTGACACTGCTGCAGAATACTTCCATAGAACTGAATGCATCGCTGGTGTTAGAGATATGAGATTCCAGCAATTGATGCCAGATATCTTGAAATGGTTGGGTATCACCAAAATTGACAGAATGCTAAGTATGTCCAACATGAAGCACGATGCTATTGTCGAACAAGGTATTCCAATTTTGGAAAGAATTCCACTTCCAGATGAGCTAATCCCACCTGACTCTAGAGTTGAAATTGATGCAAAGATCAATTCTGGATATTTCACCAACGGTAAGGTCATGACCACCGAGGAACTGAAAAATGTCAGAGGAAGAGAATGGCACGATGTTCTCTAGATTGCACACAATTAAAAAAAGAAAAATTATGAAAAGTTTGAAAAAAATATTAGGTGTGTTGGTTTAGGATGGGTTTTTTTATTTCTTTGATATGCTTTTGGGATAGATTATATGTGTATAGACGTTAATAAGAAACTTCGTAGTAAGAGTGCTTTTGTGGTTTTCTACTTTGGTTGTCTTAGTGACAAGATGATTGTGAGGTCACATGACTATGAATGAATGGCAAAAAATTGAAAAAAAAAAGTAATAGTAACAAAGATATTTCACAGAGTACGAGGTAAGAAATATTCGGTCTTGTTTTCAACTATGGTATTCGAAATCATTTGACTGTTGAAATATCTTCAAGGCCATCAATATCGAAATGCCGAAATTTCAGTGCCTGACATGTGGCGAGACCCTGGATGCGGAAGCTATGATGAAGCATTTGTCTGCAACAAGACATAAGACAATTGCTGACGCATACAGCGAGGAAGAAATAAGTTGTGAGGAGTGTCAGAATACAAATGTTCACCAATTAAGAATTATTAGATTGGGAGGTGAGGATATGAGTCTGCTATGTAATTCATGCTTTCAAAAGGAGTATACCGACTCTGAGAAACCCAGTACGTCCTATACATTATCCAACGGTTCGTTTTTGAAGTACTGGAACATGTACATCAACGTAAGAGATTGCGCTTGTAACAATTGTGGTAATGAATCGAGGCTTAATGTCAATGAAAAGAAAAAAGTATTGTGCGACAAATGCCTGCAATTACTTCCAAAGGAACAAGCAGAGAAATTCATCTCCGAGAGCAGTGGCAGGTTCTTATATGTGTTCCTCGGAATCAGGGAAACAATGTCATCGAATACTTCACGTAAGAAAGGTGGTAGGAAAATCGGCAGGCGTGGCACAGAAAATGCTCGTGCCAAGTCCAGGCAACCAAGGGAGAGGAAACCGCTTACGGTACATCAACAAATCGCCAAAACAGCCTATGAAAATAAAAAACAGAATAGCACTATTGAAAGCGATAGTAGTATAAGTCTGAGATCTTTCAAGGGTGTGAAAGCCGATATATCTGGTAAGTCTTACGGCTCTCACAAAAAATCTGTTCCTACGCGCAAGGGAAAGCAAGAGTCAGCCGGTCATAGTAGCACCACCAGTCGATCCAAACCACCTAAAAAAGATATGCCCAATGGCAGCACTTCGAATAGCCCCCCCAATATTAATAAGAGGAGCGCGACCAAAAAAGTTATTGGAAGGTATCAAGGAAATCCAGACAATTCGAGAAAGCCGAATGTAAAAAAACAAAGCGGTAATAGTAGAAATGCTGAGAATGGAAGCACGAAGGTTGTTCCATCGAGAGACTTGAAAAAGGGAAGCCGGGCCAAAGACACCATTCCGAAACGTGCTACTATTCCCGATTCTAAAGAGAGTGTAGCTAGAAAGAATAAAGAGTTAAATAATAAAAGCGATAAAATCGGAACTAAAAAGACTGGGAAAAATGAAAATTTTGTTAACGAAATAATTATAGAGCATAGGAAGAAGAAGGAAAACTCGTCGAAGGAGCTAGAGTCTAAAGTTGAAGTAATCGAGGAAGGAGAAGTTTTGAAAGAGTACACGGGCTATTCTACACAGCTGAATTATCCAGATCTAGATTCTTATTTCAATAAGCTATCCTACGCATTATTCTTGGAACAAAAAGTTGACGACGGCACGGATTTTATTGAAGACTTCAAAATTATCTGGCATTCTGGTGCTGGTGCCAACTTTTTTGTTGTAACTATGCCCTCCCCCTCCGTAAGTAACTCAGAATTGTCAAAATTGATATCGCCAGAATTATTGAAGCTAGGAAGGTTACCTTTCACAAAAAGACAACCATTAATACTTGTGTCTAACGATGAAACAAAAATATGGTACGCTTACGTCAAGGAAGCTGAGCTTAAAAAAAATATGATCCAAGTTTTACTTGAACTTTATCCATGGAACAAGGACAAGCTACCGACAAATCGTCCAAGTGACGATTTTAAAATTCTACCGTGCTCGGCTCAAACCAATAGAATTTTTTTTGCAATGACAAGAATAAAGAATCAGAAATTCATCGACTTAATATTAGGTCAAAAACCTGTAAAACAATTATTCTTCAGAAACAGTCTTCGATTTACTAGTGACATTTTCAATGAGTCACAAAAATCAGCTATCCAGCATGTACTAAATAACGGTGTTACCATTCTGCAAGGACCGCCCGGAACAGGTAAAACTTCGACAATCGAGGAGATTATTCTTCAACTCATTAAGAACTTCCACTCCTTCCCAATATTATGTGTTGCCGCTTCTAATATTGCCATTGATAATATAGCGGAAAAATTCGTGAACAACCGGCCTGATATAAAGATTCTCAGAATTGTGTCTGATAGCAAAGAGTCGCAATATAATGCTGAACATCCACTAGGAAAAATCTGCTTACATAACATTGTTCGTGAGCAGCTCCCTCCAGACATCAAAGAGAATTTGATCAAGCTACGAACCGGAAGATCTAGAGATGTTTCAAAAAATCAGTACAATAAATTGTTAACATGTCAGAATGACATATCGGATAGACACGTTTTACAGGCTCAAATTCTTTTTACAACAAACATAGCCGCAGGTGGCCGTCAGTTGAAAGCTCTAAAAGAATTACCAGTGGTTATTATGGATGAATCAACACAATCCTCAGAAGCGGCAACGTTAGTTCCTTTGTCTTTACCTGGTATAAGAACTTTTGTTTTTGTTGGTGATCAAAAACAATTATCAAGTTTTAGTAATATTCCACAGTTAAAAATGTCACTATTTGAGAGAGTCCTTTCAAATGGTTGTTATACGAAACCTCATATGTTGGATACTCAATATAGGATGCACCCAAAAATTAGCGAATTTCCAATTTTGGAATTTTACGATGGTAAATTGAAGGATGGTGTCAATGCTGAGCAGAAAAAATGGCCAGGCATAAATTATCCACTCTTTTTCTATCAATGCAACGAAGGCCCTGAATCGAAGGTTTTTAGTAACAGGAGTGGTATGAGAGGATTCACCTATACTAATAGTTTTGAAAGCAAGGAAATTCTAAAGATAGTATACAAGCTCGTATTAGATAAAGGTGTAAAAAACGAACAGATCGGTATTATAACACCCTATTCAGCTCAAAGAGACCATTTATCAGAATTGTTTGTTAAAGATCCTGTCATCAACCCAAAGAAAATAGCAATGGAACAAGAGATTGATGAGGCGGATTCACTCGAGGGCGGATTTGGAGGATCTAAAGGTCCAAAGAAAAACGCTATCAATATCATTAATGGTTTATTTGTATCAACCATAGATTCATTCCAGGGTCATGAAAAGAACTTCATAATTTTTTCGTGTGTCAGAAATAATAAAGAAAATAAAATTGGTTTTGTAAGTGATAAAAGAAGAATGAACGTTGCTCTAACAAGAGCGAAAAATGGATTGATTATTGTAGGAAATAAGTGCGTCCTTGCGGCAGGAGATCCACTATGGAACAAATACATTCACTTCTTGGATCAAAAGAAGTTTATATTCAACTCATTAGATGTATATTAAGTACTCATTATAAATAATACTGATAGACAAAAGTAATCAGTGACAAAACAGAGAAAAATGGATACTATTCTGTACACTGCTCTGAAGTAAAAACAAAAAAAGGTCCTACCCGGACTCGAACCGGGGTTGTTCGGATCAAAACCGAAAGTGATAACCACTACACTATAGAACCAATAAAATGTATATATGCATCTACGGAGCCACTATATAATACACCACAGTTAAAAACAAGAAATCCATAACCCTTGTATTCTTTCGTTGAGCTCTAATTCAATTAACTGAATAATCTTTAGATAATATTTAGAAAGAATGTTTTCTTCGGCATTGTCGATAGTAACTTGGTTTGACATTGATGATGATACTATGATATTCAATTATAGAGATATTTAATTCCTTTTTTTTCTATATCACGAATTGAGATAAAACTAATTGAGATAAAACTAATTGAACTTGGATTAATATCTGGAAAATACGTCAGTATTTATACCTAACATTTCGCACCTATTGAACCATAAGAGAGGACGACGATGAAAATTCTTCACTCGTCATCACACCATTCCTAGTCCCATAGAATCCACAGTACAACTGTTATTTCGTGTTCGTTCCATAGATTCCTTCATAGTCAGACTCCTGAATTGTAAACGTCTCGCGATAGATTATCATCCGATATCTTTCCAGGATCGATTGATATTCTGTTAGGGCTTCATTTGGCTTCGTTTTTTTTTGTTGTGCAAACCACTTGTCTTGTTCTGATTCCTATAAGTCATCGCTTTCATATATCTTACAATATCGGTATATATTTCAACAATATCAATCCATATTACAAGGGTACATGTGATCTCTTCCCTCATGAAATCAGTAGCAAACCAAAAGAAAGTGCAAGGTTAAGCTCTGTCAGCATATTAATGAATTGTGATACAAGTATTGACGCAATCGATGATTGGTATGTCCCGCTACAATGAAGTCTATGCGATAGATTGTGGAAGTGACAGCAGAGTTTTGACAATCCTTGGGAGTGAGCAAGTAAGGAGAATGTAACAAGAGTAATGGTTTAAGGAAAGCTGGAAAATATGCGCACTTGTTATGACTCAATTATGCAGACCATTCCTACTGTACCTCAATTTATGCAAAAAGACTCATGTTGCTCCTTTGATCCCTTCGACTAAAAATTACCAACAGCACAGTGCCCGCAGTCCAGCGGCTCCGACCAAGCAATTTCTCCCAGAGCCACAAAAGAAGAGAACTTCAAAATCTAGTTTTTTTCGCATGCTTTGGAGACCTACTTTTCGTGAAAGGCCATGAATGAGGATATGCCCTTTAATTATGCTGGATCGGAAGGCATTCGATGACGTCGTCATACGCTTGGTGTATGGAAGATGCAAAGAAAGACCAGGGTTTGGTAGCATTGTTGGATCTGGTTGTTATAGAAATTGACTGCAAAAAATATCAGGACGTGAATTTCAGCTGGTATATTGAGAGCTCTTAGATACAGAAAAAAGATGCATTTCACGCAATGTGCTAAATTGCATATGAAGTGGGTCGGTTCCACTTTTGCACGAGAGCTTATTTGAAAGTGATTCTCTCAACTTTCATGGGTGGAAGAAATTGTTCTTGAATGCTAGTCCACCCTACCACTTATTCGCTTGCCCCCCCCCCTTACTCACATGCGATTCTTTATCTTTGGACGAGCGATAGTTTTTTATGAAAATGCAGTGTGCAGCAGCTGTCTTGACGTCTCTGCTAAAATGTAAATTCATTCGAGTCCTGCTAAATCCTGGATGGGCAATTCAGTGCAACAAATATTACATACGCAATCTGAGCAAATGTTGTAGGCCCCATACCGCTGTTCAATGTTTAACCAAGCAACTGCCCTCTACGAATTGATGCATAAACGCTGTAAGCGGTTGAAGGCTATGGCATTTGCATCTTAATATAATCCTCTTGGTTGTATTGCAGTTAATTGTCAAATATCGTTCTTTTACGTAGAATAGACTTCTGTGCGTTTCTGTAAGGACTTCTGGAAAATTCAAGAAAATAAATGGAAAAAAGGGGGGCGATAGTTTTAGCAGGGAATTATGGTATAAAAAGTATAAAGTAGATTGGGTAGCCACATGTAGTGTGTTCATTCACGGCAGCACTAGATCAACAGACTACTGAATCAGACTATACTCTATACAAGTCAATATGAGTTTTTATCAACCATCGTTATCTCTTTATGACGTCCTTAATGCCCTCGCAGGGCAAGCACAAGCTCCTGATAGAAATGCTATGTTCCTTCAAGAGCAACAGGAGCAGCAGCAGAGGGCTCAATTAGAAGCAAGGGCAAGGGCTCAAGCGCAATCCTACGCTCAATTGCATGCCCCAGGCGGCGCTAGAAGACGGTACCCCACCCATGAGCCAGATACCGGCGTACCGGCCAGCTACTACTATGGGGCGGCCAGCAACCCACACTATTATAGGCCCCTCTATTATTACACAGGCGAAGATGATTCGGACGACAATGACGATTTAGAAAGTGACGAGACCGTCCCTCAGTACACAAAGACTCCTTTTTACTATCATAGCCGCGTTCCAAATTATGTGCCAGAATCCTCCATCGAGGGAAATGATTTACAGAAGCTTTTAAGTAACTTGTTCGGTTTCGCTGCACCAGCTTCGAGTGAGGCAGCAAATGTGCCAAAAAGTGAAAATGAGGCACCTGAGGCACGGCAGAGTACTATTGAAAGGGCAAGTGACCCACAAGAGAAGGCAGCGGTCGAGAATTCGAAGAATGCAACAAGCAACCCTGAGAAAAAAGAAGACGCTGGTAGGGATGTTCAAGACGCCTCGGCTGCTGAAACTGAGCCCAGACATGGAATCACACCATTAAGCTCAGCAAAAAAGCATTCTTTCTTGCACCAACAGGTCCGTTCGCCAGTTCCTGACCCTCTACAGGTTTCCAAACCTGAAACAAGATTAGATCTGCCTTTCTCCCCCGAAGTCAACGTTTACGACTGCGCTGACGCTTATATTTTGGTAGCTGCCTTGCCTGGTGCGACCTCAAAAGATTTCAGGGTTGACTATCATCCATCTTCGCACGAGCTTATAATACGTGGCGATGTAGAGGATAAATTGGACGTCGGCGAAAAGTCTCTTAAAATTAATGAATTGAAATACGGTGCTTTCCAAAGGACCCTTAAGTTTCCCGTGCTGCCTCGTATAAAGGATGAGGAAATTAAAGCTACATACAAGAATGGACTTTTGCAAGTTAAGGTGCCTAAATTGATCGATGGTTCTGAGAAACCAGCACCTAAGAAAAGAATTGTCATAGAGGACATCCCAGACGAAGAACTGGAATTCGAAGAAGATCCTAATCCTGTCCAGGAATGAAAGGGTTCTTCCGCGTTGGCAATCGAACTGCTCGTATGTCACTATGGTCCTTCTATTTTAGTTCGCAGAGTAGCGTAGTAGTACTATGATGAATAATTTGTGTATAATTTGCGTATAGCTCGTAAAATATGATCAATATAAAAATTTTTCAGCTTCTTTCCTTAAAATTGTGCCATTATGAAATTCTGCACAAGGCCATCTTGTTAGTTAAATATGAAATTTCAATTTTACTTCATATATATTGAAAATCTGCTTCAACAAAGACACTTAAGGAAATCATTGAAGATAGCAATTCCGGATGTCCGATCCAAATCAGACTAACAACCAGCAGCAAGAAGGTAGTCAACAAAACTATCAAAACTACCAACAATACTATCAGAATTATGGTCAACAGCCAAATCAGCAGGCCTACCAAGGCTACCAAGGCTACCAGGGCCAACAGGGCCAACAGGGCCAACAAGGCTACCAAGGGAGCCAAGCCTTCAAGCCTCAACAGCAGCATCAACAATACCAGCAATTAGATGCTCAAAACTACGGTGGTTATCAACAGGGTTACCAAGCGGGTTATCAGCAAAGTTTTCAACCGGGCTATCAACAAGGCTATCAAGCGCAACAGGCTTACGTACCACAACAAGGCCGTGGTGGTTATAAGAACTTTCAGCCTCGTAGTGCCCAAAGTTTCCAGCCACAACAGTCTCAGGGTATGACTCTAGATGATTTTCAAAAGCAGAAACAGCAAACTACAACAAAACCAAAGAAAACTTTAAAGCTTGTCTCTAGTTCTGGGATCAAACTTGCCAATGCTACAAAAAACGTTGACGCCAAAGTAGAAGCTTCTGACAAGGAAACTAACGATAAAAAGGAGAGCACTCAAGAACAAGCGCCAGCAGAGCAAGAAAAGGCCAAAAGTCAAGAAGTCTCCGACGCTAAAAGTGTAGCGAAGAAACAAGATGATTTGCCAAAGGTTGAAAAGTTAAAAATCTCAGAAGAAGCTCCATCTCAAACGAATGTCTCTAGTGCCGATGCGTTGATTAAGGAACAGGAGGATGAAGTGGACGAAGAAGTTGTCAATGACATGTTTGGTGGCAAGGACCACATTTCGCTTATCTTTATGGGTCATGTCGACGCGGGCAAATCAACCATGGGTGGTAATATTCTATATTTGACAGGTTCCGTCGATAAAAGAACAGTTGAAAAATACGAGAGAGAAGCCAAGGATGCTGGTAGACAGGGTTGGTATTTGTCCTGGGTTATGGATACTAACAAGGAAGAAAGAAGTGATGGTAAGACGATTGAAGTTGGTAAAGCTTATTTTGAAACTGAAAAGAGACGTTACACAATTTTGGACGCTCCTGGACATAAAATGTATGTTTCCGAAATGATTGGTGGTGCGTCGCAAGCAGATGTAGGTATCTTAGTTATTTCCGCGAGGAAGGGTGAATATGAGACTGGTTTTGAGAAAGGTGGTCAGACACGTGAACACGCACTGCTGGCTAAAACTCAGGGCGTGAACAAGATGGTAGTGGTCATTAACAAGATGGATGACCCTACAGTGGGCTGGTCTCAAGAACGTTACGACCAATGTGTTAAGAATATAACTAATTTTTTGAAGGCTATTGGTTATAACATAAAGGAAGATGTTATCTTTATGCCAGTCTCTGGTTTTAGCGGTGCTGGTCTTAAAGAGCGTGTTGATCCTAAAGACTGTCCATGGTACAAAGGTCCATCACTCTTGGAATATCTAGACAGTATGAATCACCTTGACCGTCGTGTTAATGCACCATTCATGTTACCAATCGCTGCTAAGATGAGAGATATGGGTACTATCGTAGAAGGCAAAATTGAATCTGGACACATCAAAAAAGGTCATTCAACTTTACTGATGCCTAATAAAAGTACTGTTGAGATTCAGAACATTTATAATGAAACTGAAAATGAAGTTGATATGGCGATTTGCGGTGAACAAGTTAAATTGAGAATTAAAGGTGTTGAAGAGGAAGATATATCTGCAGGTTTCGTGTTGACTTCTCCCAAGAATCCTATCAAAAACGTCACAAGATTTGTTGCACAAGTGGCTATTGTTGAACTTAAATCTATTATGTCTGCAGGTTACTCATGTGTGATGCATGTCCATACAGCCATTGAGGAAGTGCATATCACTAGACTGCTACACAAGTTGGAAAAGGGTACAAACCGTAAATCCAAGAAGCCTCCTGCATTCGCGAAGAAGGGTATGAAAATTATCGCCGTTTTGGAAACAGAGGAACCAGTATGTGTGGAGACGTATGAAGATTATCCTCAATTGGGTAGATTCACCCTAAGGGATCAAGGAACCACAATTGCCATCGGTAAAATTGTCAAAATCTTGGATTAGATTATAAAACCTTAAATATGATGTAACATAGAATAATTCGTCTTCAACATTGAATAACAAAAAGTTGAAGAAACATCTCTTAAACACAAACAAGTTCTATAAATTAAGATTATCGAAAAGTTTCATCAAGTTTTCTACTGCGTCGACAACGTTCTCATCATAACCTTCACCAGGAACAAATTTAGAATGGGCAAAATCTATCAAAGCTAATGTGCTCAATGAGGTATTTTCTGGCATAGAATCATTGCTGTCTTCTTCACCCTTATAATCTCTGTTCTTGCCCTCATACTCCCCCTCTACACTCTCATTATCCTCGCTGTATTCTATGAAATCGGATCTGAGTATAGGGTCATGATCCTCTAGCGTATCCCAACGGTTTGGGTCGCCCTCATAAATAAACAAAAGACTTGCAGAGACCATTCGCACCTCTTCATCTAATAAAGTATTATAAAGCAATTGTATTCTCTGCAGGAAAATCTCTTTCAGCTGTTTGATTCGCTTTTCTGATAATCTATCGTTTGCAAAAAAGAGATTGAATGCGCCTTCAATGTTGTCTACTGTGCGAGAGCGTCCAAAATTTTTGTTGATGAATATATTACCAGTATCAGTTTCCTCAAAATGTACCTCATCTATTTCCTTAGTTAGCTCATTTGCCTGCATATGCATTCCACAAATTCTAAACCCCGAACTTCCCGACGTTGTGGTCCTACTTACCTCACTTAACCTTTGCCTTTTCTCCTCACTCGCATGTTCATCAAAAAGTATTTTACCCAGTTTCACATCCAAAACGTTTGGTTGAGAATAGCCGTACAGCAAGTTCTCTAAGACAAGTAACTTCCTTCCACCTGATTTTGGAGTTGTCTGCGAGTCTGACAGTATAGCCGTGCTATCGCCAGGGCCCCTCTCTTGCAAACTTTCATCCAGCACACCAAGAAAAGTCGGTAACCATGCAGATAGCGGCAAGTCTCCATCGGCTGCATCGGCTGCATCGGATTCTCTCAATGATTTTTCCTGCACGACTTGGTAGAAATCGAGCTCTTGCTGCGTCAGTACCTTGAAAACCAACACTTCATCCTTGTCGGTTAAAGTTCCCTCATGTCCCGCAGCCTTATGTCGCAACAGCTTGAACTCTCCCATCAAACCAACTCAATACCATGAAAGTCGCTGGCACAATAAATAAAATCGTATCTATGCTTGCTGATCCGTCAAACCTGGAGAGTTGATCATGTTATAACCACTACCCGAGTCACGTGATCTCTCGTACGACCAAGTGCTTAAAGCTCCACAGCTGCTCGAGAATTGAACACAAGCCATTGGTACCCATATAGCTTCATGCTGGACCAACACCCATAATTAACGTTGAATACATAAGCATTCTTCATTATTAAGCGCCCTGTGTCAGCTCAGTTGCAGATTTCTCAAGGAACCAGGCTCGCAATATAAGAAAACCATCAATGTGTACCTTTTCTTGGGCCATAGATTCGGAAGATTTTGCAACTATACCCAACAGTACTTTAATGATGCCCTTCACCTCTCTATCGTCACAAATCAATTGGCAGAATTACTGTCGCTGTGAACAAAAATGTCTACTTACCCTGTTCAAGACCACCATTTCCACCAATCGCGTCATCCAAGTTTTTCATCCGGGAAATTGTGTCCTCCCTTCCAGAAAATCCTACCAGGGGGGAGTTTACTCGCGCAACCTCTCTGCCTAGCGCAAAGTTTCTCCTTCCACAAGGTGAAAGAAACTCCTTCTAGGAGCCATGGTGGAATAGAACGGGCTTCTTGCAACTTTCGTTGTACCGATCAATCACAATCAGTGAACAAACCTGAGGAGCGTAACTTCGAAGTAACTACACGTGATAGTAATGACTAGCGATCCCTCAATCAGACTGAAGTCTGCGAAGGACTCAGTATGTATTATAGTATAACAAACACTGTTTTCGATCGAAATTGTTTTCATCTCACTAACACCTTCCTTAGTTGGTCTCATCGCTCTTTGAGCTATCCAAATCTGCTAACCAAACAGCAGCTTGTATCGTGGACTTCTACAATGCCATTGGCAATGATGAGGAGGAGAAAATTGAAGCTTTCACTACACTAACGGAGGCTTTGCAAAAACTCACGTCTGCTACAAATCAATTGCATGGAATCAGCGGGGAGTTAGTCAACCCTGCCGAGGATGAAAAGGATGTAGCCGGGCTTATAGCCCCTGTAGAGGTTAAACCACCTGCTAGAAAGAAGGTCGAACGTGATCCAAATGCCCCAAAGAAACCATTGACTGTTTTCTTTGCTTATTCCGCGTTTGTGCGCCAGGAGCTGCGTGATGCGAGACAGAGAGCAGGATTACCACCTCTATCGTCAACCGAGATTACGCAAGAGATTTCAAAGAAATGGAAGGGATTGAGTGACGAGGAGAAGGAAAAGTGGAAACAGGCGTATAATGTCGAGTTAGGTCATTATCAGCTGGAGAAGCAGAAATACTTGGAAGCAAAGAAGAATGGGACTCTTCCGCTGATTATGGGACCAAACCATGCCCCTGTTCCAATCCCGTTCAGCTTGCAGCACGAGGAACCATTCGAGGCTCGCCCAGAAAAGAGAATATATGATGATCACACTTCTTCCTCAGAAAAAAAGAAGAAAAAGAAGAAGAAGGATAAGAAGAAGGAGTCTTCGAGTAGTCATTTATGAGAAAAAGGGTATTTTACTTTTGTTGTTTGTAATTACCGTGTTTTAATTAAGCCAGTTGTATCTTCTATCGCGCAATTGTATTACTACTCTCGTTTATGAGCTTTACGTATATTGTGTATCTGCGCGAATACTCTATTTACAAGATGGGGAGTGCATTATTTAGACCTGATAAGTTTTGGATAATTCTTCAATGACATTGATCTTTTCACGTGGCGCATCCTCTGGGCGTTTCCATTCTTCTGGAAACTCATAATGATGCTTTTTCTTCCGCAAATTCTTTGCTATTGTGTGTCTCTTGTCCAGTGAAATATCACTGAAATCATCTGTCATATCTTTTGCCTCTTTCAACAGTTTCTGGAAAACGTCATTTAAGTATCTTGTGTTTTGTGCTGCCTCTGGAAACTTGTCACTTGACATCTTGAAAATATCGGTCTCAGAATCGTAACGTGTCCTTGCAAGAACCTGAAACTTATGACGTTCCTTATTGTTCAAGGCTAGCTCAGTAGTTTTCACCTGCAGAGACACCTTACGAGCATTGGGGTGTTCCTCACCTAGATACGTTGTGAAACGGTACTCTAAGGGATGCGACTCTGGATCGGCTCTCTTATATGGTTGGCGATATTGCGCAAGTAAAGGTAGCTCGTATGCTGCCAATCTATTGTAAAATCTCTGTTCCCGATGTTGTGCAACCAAATCTTGAGCCTGCGATGGCAACTCATCAAACTTAAAAGTCAAAGGGTTGTATTCATCTGCTAAACTACTGCCAACAATGTCGGCAGCCGCTTTTTCACCACCGTAGTATATTTTTTTAATATCACGTTTCAGCACACCTGTTTCTTCGGATGTTGAAAGCAAGGCATCCAGCTCTTCCTGACACGGCTTGTATTGTGCTCCTAGTTTCACAGTTCTTTCCCTAAATAGCTGGAAAATCTTTTCTGCTGGCAAACCTCTCCATTTAGATGGCTCCAAATACAAAGTTGTCGATATCACTGATGTTTTCGCGATTTGAGATGCTGGGACAGTTTTGATCGCACCACTAGAGTTCAAATGTCTCACTGGGAGGCTCAAAAACCTTTTCATCATAAGGCAAGAAATAAACTTCAGTTGCGGAACCTCAATTTCTTGGGGACCTCCTTCGAAACTGTCTCTATCTTGTGTGTTTTTCATTCATTTCATCTTTCTTTTAGGTATACTGACTGACTGACTATTGGAAAAAAAAGAGCCGTAGCGCATGATGGGCTATGATTCTGCGCAAACTGAGAAAGTAGACATTTGAATAGTAAATCAAGCCTGTGTCAACACAACGGCAATATAGAAGACGAATTGCCAAAAGAGCTCTTTGGACTGGGCATATAACGAATCAAATGCCTCAAAAAATAGCGAGACGGGGAAAAGGTCCAAGGGATCAAGCTCACAGGGAAGAAAATGTTGTGGAGCCTCCATCAAAGTTATTGTCATCAATACTCAAGACACTAAATTTGACGTTCGAGCGTGACATTGGGATGCTGAATGGGAAAAACGTTAGAAACATTTTGAACAAATCTGCTTTACTTGATTTGCAGAGTCAATTGGAAAGATTGCGGTCTTCTGTGGAGGCCATTGCCAACAGTGATCAACAAACAATTGAGACGCTTAGAAAAATACGGGATGGACAAAGAGATTTAGCTCAGAAAGAGGAAAAATCAAATGCGAAAGAGGAAAACAATGATGTGGTACCGCATTACTTGAGTCAAAAAAATTCAATTGCGGATACAAGTGAGTCTAACGCAACTCCTGTGGCGGCTGCCAATGATACGAATACAAAGGATGAACAAGAACATCTTGCGCCATCTTCAAATGATGAAGGTGAGTCTAAAGACCAACCTCCAATATCTAAGAGGAAGAGGAGAAGTTTTCATAACGATGAAGATGAAGATGATATTTTTGATGAAGTAAATGACGTGAAGGAAAATACTGAGGAAATTACAACCAAAAAGAAGCTAAAAACAGATTCGCAAGATGGAGCAGATATAGATAAGATGGAAAATGATCCTTCTGTAAAAAATCCAAAATCTGAATTTGTTGTTTCACAGACGTTGCCCTTGGCGGCCGCTGCGTTGGGACTTTTCAATGAGAAGGGCCTGAAAAATACCGGAGAAGATTATTTGAAGAAAAAATACGATGTTGCAAGTTACCCAACGGATAACTTGAAGGATTTGCTGCCTGGCGAACCGCCTGATATGGATTTTTCACATCCGAAACCTACAAACCAAATTCAGTTTAATACTTTCCTATCGTCTGTTGAGAGTATATTTCGTGAACTAAATGATGATGATATCAAATTTTTGAAGAATAAGTATATTATGCCCTTAAACTTACAAGTTGACAAGACTTACGACCCAGAAATCACTCCATATATCGTACCCAAATTGGGCCCTCTATATGCTGAGACATGGTTAAAAGAAGACAACCATCAAAATATGGCAAACATTTCCCCTCCTCCTTTGAATGATCCCACAAGTATATTGCCAAGAAAAAATGCCTCTGAGATTAATGACGCCACATTAGAGACTGAAGATATATCTTGCGGGCCGTTCGTATCAAGATTGCTATCAGCAATAATGCGTGATGAGGGCAAACCCGAGAGGAATAGTGATAATGGCAATAACGGAAGTAATGGTGACCATTCAGTTGAAGTCAAGGAGGAAAATGCACAGTCATTACCAAAGAATCCTGCTCCCGATGACGCAGCCATCCACGACACAAGTGTTAGTGTAGAGACTGCTAATACACCAATGAGTGAGATTGATGAACCTTCAAAAAACTTGTACAGAGGAACCACAAGCAGTTTACCAAATCCGCAATTATGGAAATTCAACAGTGTCAATATCGATTATCCAACTTTTGAGGAAAGACTGAAAAGGGAATTGAAATTTGTTGGGATATATATAAATTTGCCGAAGGATGAAAACAACCCAAACGGAGATGATCCAGATTGGTTGACTGGCAGAGAAGATGACGAGATCAGTGCAGAACTTAGAGAACTGCAGAACTCCCTAAAACAGGTCACTACAAAAAATCAAAAGAGAAAAGCTGCTCTTGTATCACTGGTAGAGAGACGACTGGCATGGCAGGAGTATTCATCGATTTTAGATGATTTAGATAAGCAAGTAGATCAAGCGTACATTAAAAGAATCCGGGTACCCAAGAAGAGAAAGAAGCATCATACATCTGGTTCATCGATGGTCGTGAATAGTACATCGTCTCAAGCAGCTCAGCAGAAGGCCGCTAATTCCAGCTTAAAAGCATTATTGGACAAAAGACAAAGATGGATCAGTAAGATAGGTCCTCTTTTCGATAGACCAGAAATAATGAAGCGTATGCCAAAGGAAAGCGTATTCAAAGATATCGACCAAGAGGAAGAAGAAGAAGAAACAGACGTTTTCGGCCAAAACGGAAATGGGGAAAAGGACGAATTGACGGACACCTGATGCATATATATATACAGTGCACACCGTTATGCATACAACACATTTGTAATAGTAACATGAAATAGTCATCCTAGTAATATTTTTTCTTCGTAAAGAATCAGGGCTATTAAGATAGTCCGAGCCAACTCTTTCAGCCCTCTTTATTATGAGTAGCCAAAAAAATCACAATTAACGTTCCTTGAAGGACAATATGGTGAAAAAGTGGTTCACCTTGGCAATCAGAGTATGATCTACATTGCGGATAACACACATTTACTTCATTCAAGTCAGCACTAAAGTTTTTCAAGAAAGAATTTTAAAAATATTATAACTAGGTCAGCTTCCAATAAATATTACAATTTGTCCTAATAAACAAGATGTCAAGAGCCAAGAGAATTATGAAGGAATTGCTAGCGGTGAAAGATGACCCAGCGGCAAATATCAAGTTGGAGTTCGTGAATGAGTCTGACATTGAACATTTAAAGGGTTCATTTCAAGGTCCTCCTGGAACACCATATGAAGGTGGCATATTTCTCGTTGATATTGAAGTGCCCATGGAGTATCCATTTAAGCCCCCCAAAATGAAATTTGATACAAAAGTATATCATCCAAATATTTCTTCGGTAACTGGTGCAATCTGTCTTGATATACTTAAGAATGCGTGGTCACCTGTTATTACTCTAAAGTCTGCGCTAATATCGTTACAAGCACTTTTGCAATCACCTGAGCCTAACGATCCTCAGGATGCTGAAGTTGCGCAGCACTATCTGCGGGATAGAGAATCATTTAACAAGACTGCTGCATTATGGACGAAATTATATGCAGTAGCAAATGGTAGTACTGTGGGACAAAAACAAGTAGACGAAGCGCAGCTGTATGGAATTGATCCAAATGTGGTGGAAGAATTTGAATCTCAAGGATTTGAGAAGGAGAAAGTTATCGATGCTCTAAGAAGGCTGGGAATTAAGTCCCTAGATCCAACTGATAACGCAACTGTTAATAAAATCGTAGAAGAACTGCTGAAGTAGAACTTTCTCAAGACTTCCAATCTTGTTCGACAAATGCGAGATTACGTATTTATGTTAAATATATGTATAAAACTGCCAATCCGACTTTAAAGATTTAAACCTTTTTCTATGTATGCAACACTCGGAACAGTTGTCATGTTTCCAAGAGCTGCAATCGAAATAGGTTTGTCTTTAAGCCTATAGTTTGCCCACATAACTATATCTTCCTTTGTGATCTTGTCTACTTTCTCAAAAACCTCTTCAGGGGAGAGACGTTTACCAGTAGTAACGATTTGCCTTCCCATATCTTCAACAATTGCTGTAGATCCATCCAATGACAGCAACAAAGCTGCTTTCAACTGTGCCTTTGATCTGTTGACTTCACCATCTGAAATATTTCCAGACATAATTCTGCGCCATTCCCGTGTTATAGCATCAATGATTTTTCTAGCGTCATGTTGAGCCGAATCAAGTACGATATACATTCCCCATAACCCGGTGTCCGCATAAGAAGTTGAAAAAGACATGTAAGAATTCGCCAAAGTGCCATTATTGGAAGCTTCAACAGCCAAAGTTGATGGGGAGTTTGTTCCCGTTCCCAGGGCCCTATCCCAATTACCAACGATAGCCTGTGCGGCTAATGCCACGAAATAATCGGGTGCGGACCAAGATACGCCTTCCAAGGCGATGGCAATGTGTGTTGTTGGCAAAGTGTTCTCTTGTATCAGTCTTTCACCTCTATTGAATACAGGTAAAGGGCCACGAGGCGATCCCAACGGTACTGGAAACTCCGCTTTTGGAATGTGTCCAAAGTACTTTTGAGCGTATTGAACCAACTTTTCATGGTCTACTGCTCCAGCACCAGCTAGAACCATTCTATCACCCCTGTAGTTTCTCGAAATATAGTCCTTCAAGTTTTTCCTGGTTATTGATTTGATATTTTTGATAGGTCCCAAGATGGTCCTGCCCAGTGGTTGGCCCTTATAGGCGATTTCATGAAGATGGTCGAACACTACTTCATCGTACATCTTGTCAACTTCTTCACTCTCCCTTATAATCACGTCTCTTTCCCTTTCGATCGCTTTTGGGTCAAGGACTGACCTCGTTAGGATATCGCTCAGTATGTCAACAGCCTTGGGTATGTCCTCCTCCAAGCTTTTGGCATAGTACACTGTGTTTTCCCTTGATGTGTATGCATTCAAGTGAGAGCCGATGTTCTCGATTTCAAGTTCGATTCCTGTCTGTGTTCTATTCTGGGTGCCTTTGAAAGCAAGGTGTTCTAGGAAATGTGCCGTGCCGTTGTTTTGTGCGTTTTCTGCTCTAGAGCCAGCATCCACAAAAATACCCACCGTTGCGCTCGACATCTCCGGCATGCTTTCGGAGGCCACTGTCAGCCCATTGGCGAGTACTGACGTTCTGGTTACTGGAATATCATTTCTAGCTTTACTCAGAAATCTCTTGGTGCCTAGTCCCAACACCGCACGACGAAGCATTCTTGAATATACTAAACCCTAAGATATCTTGTGACACAAGCTATAACCTTCGACAGATACCTGAAACTCTGAATCCTAATAGTTTTTCACCCATAATTGAAATTTAATAGCTTCTAGGTATCATTCTAGTTCTCATCACATCCACATCTCCAAAATGTGTCATATCCATATTCGTCACACGTGATGACTAAAACAAAAACGCAAGCCATCGTAGATACGTAAGCACCTGACTTTCACGTGCCTTAACAAACTGATGAAAAATCTCGGCTCCGAAAATGTCCGGGCTGCTTAGACGCGCGGGGTGATGCCTAGGATGGTGATAACGGAGAGTTTTATAAGAGTGAACAATATGTTTGTAATGAATATATAATACTTCTGGCATTGCAACGACGAGTGCATCTGGGTTTTCGATACGTAAATTTCGAAGTTTGATAGCACCGGGAGCAGTAATAGATTTCCAAGGAATAGTAGTGAATTGCACCGTACAGTATAGCCGAATATTGCACTTTCCACAGCACAAAGGTAGCACAAAGGTAGCACAAAGATATTAGAGCAAATATAATGTTTTCCAAGTCGCTTTTGAGGTGCTCATTGAACCGAGCTGCATTTCATTCAAGCTCGAAAAGAAGCTTAACCATTCCGTTTTTGTCTACGCTTCCCCAAAAACCGGGCGGTGTCACCGGTACTCCTAATGACGCATATGTGCCACCTCCTCCGGATAAGCTGCATGGATCAGTTCACTGGGACTTTGAGAGAGTGCTGGCAGTCGCGATGGTTCCATTGGTGACATTGCCTTTGGCCACTGGTGGCTCGTTTATGACTGTCGCGGATTCATTGTTGGCATCCGTGTTACTGGGACACGTATATGTCGGGTTTCAATCGTGTATTATCGATTATATTCCCAAGAGAGTTTATGGTAAGAATTTCAACTATGCGATGTATTTGCTGACTCTTGGATCATTGATATCTGCTATTGGCATTTACAAATTGGAAACCGAAGAAAATGGATTGGTAGGGGTTGTCACCAATTTATGGACTAGTAAAAAGGAGGAAGAGAAACAGAAATAGGTATGCTGCTCCAACTAATTAGCGGCAAACAGAAAGCCGATTGGAAAGCAAATCCTGTTTTTCGAGGCGATCATCACTCGAGCCTATGCGTTACTCTTATTTATTTCATATATGTCACTTACATATCACATCACATATCAATCACATATTTATTGCGCTTCTTTTGCGATAATCATTGGGGGTTTACACACTCAAAATATCGTCAAGCAATTTACGCTTCCAAGAATTCAAATTTTTTAGAAGCTTGTCTTTTGTGACTATATTTCCCTCGTTAACAACTCGTAGATCTCTTTCATGAGTATACACATCTCTGCAATTGTGACACTGAGTGAAGGTAACAGTCTCTTTTACGGAATCGAGCCGTATTTGTAATATGTCACGCAATTGAATTAGCATTACCTCAATATCGTGTGAATCGTTCATTTGGCAGCTTTTGCGTATCATGTCATATGAAACCTCTCTGTAGCTTTCACTTAAAGATATGATAGTCTGCTTTCTCAATTTCATCAACATTAGCTCGGTGAGTCGTGAAGCCAATTGAGAATGAGAATTCAGATCATTAAAACTGCCGAATGCAAACAGCTCCAATACGTCTCTTTGCTCGGCGTTATCCTCTTTTAACCACAGGTGTTGGTAATGGAAAATGTTAGGATCTTCAAGTACTGATTTGAGCTCTTCGCTGAGCATCAAGGCTTTGTCCTTTTGAGTCTTTTTTTTATTCAAACATGAGTTGACACAACATATAGCAACTTCGGTTATTAAAGCCTTATAGACTCCACACACAAAACAAATGGAAAGTTATACAAAGATTCGGGACGGACAAAGGCATAAAGCAGGAACCAATTGACAATATGTCTGCTATTTTGTACAACACGAGCTCTTCCCTAGTACCAAAATTTCAGCGGCATGATCTTCTGAAGCACTCGAAAGAATCATCTAATGTTCAACCAATTTCTAGATCGTCGACATTACTATCACCTCGCGATAGAGATTACCATTTGCAACAAGCTGGTGAATATAGTTCCAACGTACCATTTCATAGTAATGCTATAAAAAATAGTACCGTGTATCTCAAAGAACTATGCTGTTCCATTTATCCCGATAAGATGAACAATGAAATTTGGAAGATAGATAACAGTGCGGATCTAGCATGCCATGCCCTTTTCGCCTTAGTTTTGAAAAATTTTATCAGTTCATGGTATGGAACGAAGATCCCAACTTCAGATGAACAGTTTCTATCTCAATTATTTCTTACACTTCAAGATGCATTACTTCGCATTAAAACATGGAAAATAGACTACGAATCTCTTATCGCTGACGACATACCCATATTATTATCCAATCACATTAGATCAATGAGGAAAGCTATGATGAATGAGAATGTTCTTGACCGCTATTGCGAGTTGATTAACTATCCAAAGGACTACTATCCAATGGCTATAACGCATGTGATAAAGAGAGAATTGGAAAATGGATCTCTCTTGCAAGCTTCATTCCTGGATTCCTTTTTCGATATCCTTTTGTTTGAAAAGCTCACGGACAAGATTATTGAACCTTACTATATAATAAAGGCAATCTCTACTATATCTCGGGGTATATTGAGCCGACATTTTGCTGCAAAGAAACGGCAGAATAAATGGTCAATTTCTGCAATTCCTCGATTTTACAGGGTCTTGAAGAAGTTCGTTCAGAATTTATTGCATTTGGGTCGCGGTGATGGTTTCAGAGTCAAAAACTCTCTACCGCTCACCTACAGGTATATATTTACATTCATTTCCAATGACATCTTAAAACTACCCGCTAGGCGACCTTATCTTTGCACAGTTGGCAAGACATTACAGTTATGGGGTTCAAAATCCAAGACACTAGACGGTGTTTTTCATCGTTTATTTTCTGGAGCTCTCGAGGATTTTTTAATTAACCAACATAGAATGGAGAAGCTGTTCTTATCCCTCAGACAAATGCTTTTCCCTAATGATAACCGCCTTGGTCCAGCCACGATAATACTCACTGGAGAAGCTTTTGAAAAGCTAAAAGTGGAATGCTCAGATAGTTTATGGGCTGTTATAAAACTATATAGAATCGACCTGTGGCTGGGGTTGAAAAAATGTGACACTAAAGAGTGGGTAGATGTGCTATGCAAAGATAAAAGATGTAACAAGGTATTGATATTCAAAATGCTGGATTGCACTTTAGCACACCTTCTCACTCTTGATAGCACAGATTAAATCGAAAGCCAACCCATAAATACCAAGCAAAAGTTGATCGGCTTTTACAACTAGTGAAGTCAGTGGAGGCATCTTGTCAACTGGAATGCATGAACAACTACTAGAAGCATCTGGAGGACATCTCTAGTAGATGGTCCACTAGGTTCGATGTCAGTTGCCGTGTAAGGTCAACGTAGTTATTAAATCACTAAGAAGTCCAAGTATATGTATTATACATTCTCAGTCAGATACTATTCCATTCTTCCAATAAAACTTTTCGGATTTCTTCAATGAAAGTTCCATCTTTATGAAGATACTTCGAATCCCAAAGGACCCCATTATTGTTATAAATCATCGGTATCAGATGCTTTCTTGTTTGTAATCCTATCATGGTGTGAATCGAGGCAGAGTGCAATGCAATCTGCTCTGGATTTGCCTCAACTATCTGTAATCCACCGAATTTAGCATCATTGAGAATCGGGGTTCCAACTGCTTCTGACATATGTCTTCTAATTTGACGCTTTCCTCCAGTTACCAACTCCAAAACCATACAGTTTTCGTCGAACCTCTTATATTTGGAGGTCATGCCAAGGCAAGATATCAATCCCTCATCTGGCAAATACTTTTCAGCAATTTTTCCATTTACCAGCGCCACATATCTTCTTGTCAGTTTGAAACCTTTATAACCGCCCTTCCTCAAGTTCTTACTGAATTGAATCGCAGCATTCTTATTTCTGGCTATGAGCATTCCTCCGGTAACGCAAGCATCAAGACGATGCACCGTTCTCCATTCTGACGCAAACTTATCTGATGAACCACGTTCTTGTATTAATTGATCTAAAACAACCGGTGGCCTGTGTCTGTGAGGATAATGTCTGAACCAGGCATTAAGGTCACCAGGCTGAGAGAACATTCCATAAGGCTTATTCACAATGAAGTAGTTGCTACATTCGTAAAAGATAGGAAGAGATTTTATGGATGCCATTTTATGGATGACTTCTTCGGGCCTATTCCGTGACCTTTGCTTATGCTGTAGAGCGCATCGCTCTATTTTATAGCTTTCAACATATACCGCCCCCGAACGAAATTAAAATCTTTCAACGTCAATTCAGTTGAAGAGTAGACAACAAAAATAAGTTGGTGCATCGTGTGTACAGCTGCTTCAAGACTCCCGTTATTGTGGTAGATTCGTATAAGTTTATAAGACAGACCGTCTCGCATTCGTTTTGGATACATACTACTCTACAAAGTCATACAAACAAGTGGGCGGCTATGTCAAAATACCCAGGCGAGAACACAAACTTGCCCAAAAACATTTTAGAATCACTTTCTAATGTAGGACTTAACCATCTAGTACCCAAAGATGGCTTATCTGCAATGATTGATTCTCCACTCATAGCTTCTTTAGTACGATCGAGCGATTTGGACACAATCACCTCATCTACTATGGGCACAGTACAAACCACTGGTATCCCCCTGGATACTATAGCTCATATTAATCAGGAAAAGCTGGTATTCAAAAGACCAAAGGCTCTTTCGCACAACGGGAATACGGAAGGGCAAAAAAAAAGTTTATTCGATGGCCTTTCATCTATTGCTAAATCATGCCTTGATCTCACCAATTGTGAGGTTGAAAGTGAGGATATAAGGTCTCTGCCTGTCGAGAACAATCAGAGTAGTGTCAAACGCAAGTATCTGGAGGAGAAGAAACCAGGGCCAGACACCTGTCTAGACTTGGGATCATTTACGGCGAACAAGCGATCTCATGTAGGATCCACAGTCACAGTCAATAATCTGGAATTGGGAGCCCAATACATTTCTAACTTACACGGTTTGGTCGAATGTATTAATGAGGGTCCTGCAACAAGTATGAGCAAGATCGAGACTTGGATTCCTGTAGGTGATAATATATACGTTTTGAGTGAAAAGTTTCTTACCACACTTCAAATGACACTTAAGAATATAGTCGCTATCCCAAACTCTTGGAATAAAGTCGAAGTTGAAATTTTGGTTAAATTACTTGAAGTTTTGGTTGAAAATATTAAGATTTCATCCGCATTTGAACGTCAACGAAGTAATGATGTGCTGAGTAGTGTTTCACATTTATCATGCACCGCTATCTTTATAATTCTACAATCTGAAAACAATGACAGACGGCTGTTGAAGGATGAATATGTGTTGGCACCCACAAACTTCATTAATGAGGCTTTCGAAAACCTGAAGGAAAAGGCAAAAGATTGTGGAACAGTTAAGGACCAGTTGATATCTCTCTGTGGATCAATAAGTTCATTTTCCGGTTTTCTGAAGAAAAGACCATCCATCGACGAGGGGTTAATGACTAGAATCGTTTATTCAATTTGCAACATGCTAATGAGCAATGACTTTGAATCATCTGCAAATTTGCAAGTTCAAACTTATAAAGAAAACATAAGATCTATAAGCACAGAGATTCTGGTGACGGTATTCAGTCTTTTTCCAGATCAGAGAGAGTTTATAATTGAGGAACTAGTCACAAACATTGAGCGGCTGCCTACGAAGAGGACGCAAAGGCGCTTAAAAAAAATTGACTCTGAAACTTATGTCACAGATTTTACGTTTACAATAATATCTATGCTTGAGTTACTGAACTCTTATGAATCATGTCGGAGTATATCCAAGAACGATGAGAATTTCATTGATCTATTAGAAGAAAAATACAAAAAGAGTAATCATTACTTGGAATATTACACCAATCGGATCAGTGAGACTATTCTTCACAAATGTATCCACAGTTTTGCGAAGCATCGTCATTCTTTGGAAAACTATATCCAAGATTTGATAGCTTTACTCCCATATCCAACCTGGTCCCTTTCCCAGTACTTACTTAGCGGTATAATGAAAAAACTTCTGCTAGTGCTAAACTCCAGTAATCAGCAATCTGCCAATATCGAGACAGTTGTTCTGCAAATGGTAGGAAGTGTGGGTGCATCCATTTTTGATATCAAATGTAAGACATTGCCAAATCAAGGTAGCAATTCCATTCAACTATGCAACTATCCCGATCTCCTTCCTCAATATTTGAATTCTTTTCAGGAATGCCTTAACTTCACCGTCTTGAATTCTAGTCGAAGATCTGCAACAGAAATCCTCTGGCATCAAAGACTGGGAGTGCTTCTCAGTTTATGGGGATATACAAAGGAAGAAAAGGAGGAAAACACCAAGGTTGGTCAATTAATTATGGAAAAGATTGCAAGCAGCTTTGAGATATCAGAACTATCTAATTACACTGATAAAAGAAACTGCAATTTTGGAGACATTCAATATCATTATAACTCCGTTCTGCATACTTTAGAACTCTTGAATCTTTACGAAGCATATTTGAAAACTGTATTGTGTCTACTGGGAAGTGAGAAGATAAAGGTCAGATCAACGGCCATCAAGTGTCTTTCCATGCTAGCTAGTAGGGACCAAAATATTTTATCGAGTCCAAGGGTGAAAAACACAATAGAAAAGGCACTTTCGGAATCGTCCGCTTCTGTAATAGACGCAATTCTAGATTTGATCGGCACTGGATCTTCTTCCGTAGAGTTTTACAAGCAAATCAATATGAACTATGATCACGAAAGTATATCAGTTAGGAAGCACGTTCTCAGAATGAACAAAAAGATATATGACGATTCTAGAGACAGAGAGATTAAGGTATTTGTGGCTTCAAAAATCTTATTAAAGATTGAGGATGAAGAAGATGCAATTATAGAGATGGCGAAGAGTGTGTTACTTGAGAAATGGATATTACCAATAGCGAGTGAAGAGTCATCTGAGGTGCAAGTGGAAATTTGTAAAGATGTCATTTCTGTGATGTCAGGAGTCTCAAACGTTAATGAAAAGGGTGCTCAGCATTTTGAGTGGTTTTTGAATTTTTTTTTGTTGAATAAAGCAATGCATACACCTGCCAGATACAATTCCATTATTCGATGCCTAAATCAATTGACGAATATTTTGGTCCAGTACATCGTAGATGTTCAGGAAACAGACTCCAAATCGAGGGAACAAGAAGGTGCACGCACAGATTATCTCAACCTCTTAGCAAAATTCAGCGACTGTTATGTTTCTTTCATCACTAAAGATCACATTATTGCACTTTATCCATATTTACATTCTGATTTCTCATCCGATCTCCACTATTATATTCTTCTTGTTTTCAAAAATACAGTTGAGAACTTGGGAAGCTTCAAGCCGAAATTTCTTTACGAATTAGAAACCACACTGCTTAGCAGACTGCCAAGGATGAACGTAAAAGAAATTGATCAAGCAATGCCTTTAATATGGCACGTTTCCAACAAAAGAGGAGATATTTCCAGATTAACAAGGGCATGCTCTTCCTGCTTTCAGCATTTAAATCCATATATCAAGCAGGCAAACATGCATACGGTTATCGCAGTTGAAGGAAAACTTCAACGACTCCTATATCTAGCTACTGGATTTGCTCGATTTTGCAACTTTGGCGGCAAAAGTCAAAAACCTCAATTTGTCAATGACGATGAATCAGTTTATGCATATGTAGCCAAGTGCTTACTTGTACTATCACGAGAAGGAATACCTCATCTTATTAGGAGAATGGCTATAAAAAACCTCTCACAGCTTTGCTGCGCGCATCCTAAGTTGTTTAATTCGAAGCTAGTATTAGAGCTTCTTGACAAGGAGCTAGAAGAAGGGCAGATGGATGTAAAACTTGTGATACTGGAGAGTCTTTACGATTTCTTCACTTTAGAGGAGAGAAAATCGATCAAGAAAGTTGGTGTCAAAAGTTCTGTTTCGTCAAATAAAGCGTTAAAAGCAAAAGTCCTTCACGAAAGAAAGGCAGAAACTGTCAATGACGGCATATGTTCGGCATTAGTGACTCGGTTTTTAAAAAGCGTACTACAAATATGTCTTTTAGAGGACATAAGAAGCTCATTGGTTGCAGTGAGGCTACTGAAATTAGTGTTGCAATATGGATATACAAACCCATCGCACTGCATCCCTACCATAATAGCGTTAGTAGGGTCCACGAATGCATACATGAGCTTTGTAGCTGAAGAAATAATGAACGAAGTATTCCAACGATACGAGACTATGGTCTTTGCAGGTATTTCGCAGGGTATAAAACTTTGCCTTGAGTACTCCAAAACACTAGAGAAAGAATTTTTCTACAAAAACAATACGTTCTTGTATAAGGTGAAAACAATTGTCGATAGCGGTAAAAAGTACTCGTCAAAGTTTTTCAAGACCGTTCTAAGAGTTCTCAAAATCCATTTTGATCATATTATGGGCACCCAGTGCGATATGGAGACAAAAGATGCCATAATATTTCTTGTTTCAAATTTGTGCACGTTTCAAACCATCACACAACATGAAATAGTGCTATTGCTTTGGGAAATAGATTTGGCATCTGAACAGTTTCGGGAGGCAATAACCGATACTTTAGTTGAAAACTCGAAGAAAAAGGCTGATGATTCATTAATAAATGTCGCTACAGTTGAAAAATGCTTACGAGAAGTGAGGTCTTATCTTATACTGCTATATGGCATTAAGCCGGAGTCCATGGTCAATGTGCAAGAAGATTTCGAGCTCAAAAATAAGGAGCTCACAGTTCAGAATTCAGAAATGTCTTTCATTCCTAATTTGATTGCAATGACCAGTGATCCAATGATAGAAGAAAAATTGACAGAGTATGATAATCATTCAAATGCATGAAGGGGATTCATGGAGAAAAGTCTCATTCCTGCCTTCTCCTTTTTCTTCTCATAGGTGGTGTATGAACGGTCGGAAGGAGACTAGGAGGGCTAAGCTTCTTCGGAAGGCTTTCAAGATTGCGACTATTTACTTTGATTGAGATTCTCTTTACAGGAAGTCTCAAATGTGAGTCATTTTGGGATTCAAGGCACATGGAGGGTTCTCCTTGGGCCATGATTTTATCAGCTTTTAGGTACAATGGCATGGAAAATTTGCGTTTGGCTACCGCAATCTGATTTGGAAGTTGAGCGTAGTATTCGAATTTGGCCGGCGCACTTTCCATACTTCTATTCCATCGCTTCCTTTCTTCTTTTGATACTCTGATTACATATGGTGGAATGAGAGGTTCGGCTACAATGGCATATTTTGTAAGCGGCGCTTTTGGAGTGGCTGTCAACTGAATGATCAACGAGCCTCGAAATTGTTTCCTCCTCTTTTGGCGCCGATGCTGTTTAATATCTTCCACATCCATGTCCTCCTCATCTTCGTCAGACGAGCTGCGGTAATTAATCAACAGCTTTCTATCAATCTTTTTATAAAGCTTTGGCCAGTCTCTTGAGGGATCCAGTTTACCAGTTTTATAATTTCTTGCTAAAACATTACAGCGGGTTTTCATTATCTCAAATTTTTCCAAGACAGATTTAATATATTTCTGAGTCTGTTCCTTTTTTCTTGAAATTTCATTATCATCATCGAGATCTGTTATGACCGTGATCTTTCGGAGTGTAGTAAGCCATGTTGCCAAGTCAAGTTTTTCATACAACAAGTGTAACCTCTCTGCCTCATTTTCCCCTTGCATCAACTCTGTCTCGAGCATACGGTTTTCCTGTTTAAGCATTTTCTTATGAAATCCCTGAAAAATATCATCAGGTAGACTATCTTCTCGATCTTTGGCATTTTGCTGGTTAAGCTGATGATCTTCAATTTCCAAAATCATATTTGTGATAGATCTTGTCGTATCTTCCAGTCCATCCAATGCATCTACCTCCTCATTACCTTGTGTTGTCAGGGAATCATCAAGTGGCGTTTTGGCACTTTTTGGTAGTCCTCTACTAATTATCTTCAAAGATTTTGTTGGTGCGATTTTAAACTCATCAACGTCGAAATCATATTTTTCCTCGAGATTTTTCACAGCGTTTGTGGAGCGAAGAGATCGAATCACATTAGATGTTCGTGCCATAGCCAGCCTACTAGGGAGCCCTGTTATATATAATACGTATCGATTTCCCTTTTTACATCATCAATCTGCTTCTCTTTTTATAAATACTTAGCGCGCGAGTCGTTTCTCCAAGAATCACGAAATATCAAAACTTTTGAGGGTGTATGCAAAACAACAGAACCTCTTCAGGACTTTGCGAGGAGTTGAAAGGTAAACAACAAGTGATAGGCTGTTGTTGGCAAGATGAAATTTAGGACACGAGTCAAGGAGAAACTCCCTCTTTATAAAGAGGATGATGCCCTTCATACAGCGTCACCCAGAAAGAAAGGTGCCACCCGACCAAAATGGAAATTCTATTGGAGGCATCTATTTATGCTACTGTGTATGTGGATCATGCTGATCAATTATTATGAGCGAACTGTAGTGAAACGAGTAATAAAAAGATGCGAATGGTCGAAGTGGGAGAAGTGGCCAAGTGATGTGAATTCTCACAGAGTTGGATTGTTTGCCGATCCTCAAATAATGGATGCTCACTCATACCCCAATAGACCATGGATCATCAATTATTTCACTCGCGTAATCTTAGACACATACCATAAGAAAAACTGGAAATATGTGCAGTATCTTTTAGAACCAGATACAAATTTCTTTTTGGGTGACCTTTTTGATGGCGGTAGAGAGTGGGCCGATGAAGAGTGGCTAGGGGAGTACGTAAGATTCAATGAAATATTCCCCAAGGTTCCTTCAAGCCGAACAATCATGTCGATTCCTGGGAATCACGATATTGGATTTGGAAATACAATAAGGGAAGAAAGTCTTGACAGATTTTCGACATATTTCGGGGAACCATCATCATTTTATGATATCGGCAATCACACCTTTGTCTTATTAGATACAATATCTTTATCAGACGAGGCAAATCCGGACGTTTCAGCTGTGCCAAAGAGTTTTTTGAATGACTTTGCCACAGGGGACCATCCATTGCCGAAGATCCTGCTCTCTCATGTTCCTCTTTACAGGAATCCGGAACAGCAAAAATGTGGCAATCTTAGAGAATCAAAAAAGAATTTTCCTCTCCAACAAGGTGAGCAATATCAAACGGTTATAGACTTAGAACTATCTCAAGAAGTTTTATCCATGGTAACGCCTGTTATTTTATTTTCCGGCGATGACCACGACTACTGTCATATCACACATTCATACCATTCGGATGGTATAACGAAATCTGCAGAAGAGATAACTGTGAAATCATGTGCCATGAATATGGGTATAGAAAGACCGGCAATACAATTACTATCTCTTCACAATCCCCTGGAAGATTCATCTAGGTCGTCCACAACATCCTTTGAAACAGATATTTGTTATTTGCCTGACCCATATAAGCCGCTTACGATGTATGCCTTAATGCTGCTATTCACCATTGGTTGGTTGGTCTACATGTGCATTTTTCCAAAGTCTTTCAATAAGTTGGTTGCTAATAAAATGGGAAGAGGCCACAGCAAATCAGTTTCAGCCTTGCCACTACCTGTGAGTTCCAAATCTTCTGTCCAAAGTGCATCATCTGTGTACACTGTACAGGAGACCCCTAAATCCGGAAATGTACTATTAAACGCAGCCATACTGTCCATCATGGTGTTATGTGTTTTCTCATATTATTACGCAAGCATTTGACTTGCATCGAGATGTGCCTTTATCGCTTTTCTATTATACGTACTATAGAATTGAAAATTTTATTATCCAACTTCATGACCTCTTTTCAAATGTGTTGTTTTAAATTCATTCTGACGCCAGCTATGAAACTGTCCTGGCTGAAATCCTCCCTGTTTGATACGTACGCTGAAATGATATCCCGGCTTACTTCTGCCAGTTGACCTTCTTTCGTCAATGAATCTAGTAAATCAGATTGCACCGTAAACAGGTTCGCTAGTTCCCTTAATGTGGAGAAAGCCTCATTTAACGCAGCGATGCCCCATGATTCGATTGCGGTCTGGTAACCAATTATATCTTTGGTAACAATAATACCCCCGGCTGAACTAACTTGAAATTTCATGTAATGATCTAGTAATAATGAGTACAGTCCTTCCCCTATTTTTTCTAAAAATGACACCAAATTTTCTCCTTTCAAATATAACGTTACCTGCGAATAAAGTGAATTCAGCATTCCTACAATCTCTACAGCTGGCAAAGTGTCATGATCTAATAACTCTTGCGACTTAGGGCTAAAGTCTTTCTTTTTTTGTTTAGCCAAACAATTGGAGAATTTTGTTAGTATTACACGGCATACTTCTTCTAGAGTTATGTTTATAAGAAGTTCACATCGCGTGATTTGATTATTCGTAATCACAACGATCTTGCTTTTGATTGCTGGCGAGTTATTCAATAGGGGCAGAAATATAGCTTTCACAGATGCGGATGTTAAGCTTAAAATATCTGTACTGAGAGATATGTATCTCAAGAAGCCTAACTGGATAACTTGTGGTTTTGCGACGTCTGATTTAGATGATTCTGAGTATGCTGCTTCCAGTGCCGTATCAACATAAGAGCTAACAATACCAATCAGCATTACTTCAAGTAATTCAAAGCTATAATTTCCAGCTTTGCTTGATGCAAGCTCCATAACCCTTGCTATGGATTCAACTACGCATTTCAGCATGGCATCTGCATTTTGTAAATTGAATCCATCATCATCAGTCGAGCTTAGGTCGGCTGTTTCCTGATTGGATATCACGCTTTGGTTTGGATCACGATTGCTTAAAGTATTCGAGCGGTTAAGCGAGTTGACTCTGTTGATACCTAAACGATCTTTATCAATGTGACTTTTGAAAAAGCTGTTCAGCTGGGATAGTTTACTGCTTGATGTTGTGGCCAAGCCATTTATCTCTAAGCCATTTTCTAAAGAACTGGTTAGCCTGTTCGCTAGGGCTCTCGAACGTGTTGATCTTTCATACTTCATATTGAAGTTCGCTGTTTTCTCAAAAAGAATTGTTTCTAAACTTTTCTTTTCAACGTCAAAGTATTTTGTTCTGTCATATAGATATTTCGAGAAGAGTTCAGAATAGGACTGTTCAAGTGAGGCGGTCAACACATTATCTACATCTATCTCGAGTAATTGGAAAAATTCTGATAGATCTTTGATAAACTGACCTAATAGTGAATAGAGTGCATGCAGCATCCTGACATAAGCAAGATTCGATAGTGATTGAGATGCTGCCAGCAGATGATCAATTTTTGCCTCAATTTTTTGGGCAAATATTCTTTGCATAAACAACTGAATAACTTGTGGAGCTCTTTCCTCAAAGACCCTTTTTACCACTTTAGATTCATTTTTAACGACTCTCTCAACATCATTTAATAGCTGAACCATAGACTTTTCGAAAACGACACCGTGCAAACTAGGGTCAATCAATCTCTGTTTGAAATCTTCGTCTAAGAAAATATCGGTTGTTTCATCTCTATGGACTTGATCCGAATCAATGAAGTAAGCGTGCTGATTGATGAAACTATGGATCACATTAACTCCTCCGTTAAATTGATTCAAAATAAGCGCAATTTCATTCAACTGGGTGAAATTGTTATCTCTGTATGCATTGTTGAAACTTTCCAATAAATTCTTTTCCATGACCTCCGAATATTCTTCGATAAGCTTTGCGACTTCAACCGTTCTCTTGATTGAACTAGTTTCCACTTTGAACGCAAGTACCAATAAATTTTTCACAAGAATTGCTGCTTGTGTTTTCTTTAGCCAGTTGGATGACAATCTTAATGTCTCCAAATAACTTGATCCACCGTTGGCATAAAATTCGTGATATTGTGTAATTAACTCAACTGATTTGATGTATGCTTTCTTCTTTCTGATCGCGATCTCTAATTTCTCGCCTAGGGGGCTAACCACCTGATTCACCGATGTTAATTGGTGGTCGAGTTGATCATATCTTCCCATCATATGTTTCAGATTAGCTGATAATGCAATGACGCTTTGGGCATGTTCGATTTCTTGATGAGAAACTTGTTCAGCCAACTGATGTTTCCTTTCGGAGGATTCTCCACTCAATGAATTCAGCTCTTTAAGTATAAACTCAAACGTTCTAATGTAGGGTTTGGGATCTAGCGATTCGAAAGCTGTCTTTGGAGCGTTCGATCCACTTCGGCCCTTGATAGAATGATCTCTACTTAGTTGTTCCACAAACTCATTAACAGTCAGGCCACCTAAAAAATTATTCGACGTTAGCAATTTGCGCCATTTGGAATCTAATTCATATATAGAGTTCATCTCAATGGGCACGCGACGCTAAAAGTACCTCCAGTTATCTTTTATTTCTCGTTTTCGAATTTCATTTGTGAAGTAATAAGGGTTCAACTCTGTCTTTTTTCCATAAACACCTACTGTAAAACAAGAACGTTAGTGATGTCTCGTGGGATTCAATACAATCAAAATGAAAAACATAGCTCTCATCTGACATGTCTGATCCAATACAACAGTATAACTCGAGGCTGATCGATGATTTGGACTCGACGCACGAAAATGGCCGCCAAGAAGAAGAAGATCAGACTCACTTGAGCGAAATACTAGATGACTTGGAGAACGATGGAAACAACGACCCGTTCTTACAGCTATACAGAGAGAAAAGGATGCAAGAGATATCAGACCATTTTAAATTAGTTGAGAAGAACGTCAGGGAGAAAAATTACGGCAGACTACAAGAATTGGATGGAGAGTCTCAACTACTTAGTTTATCGTCCAAATGCCCAAAGCTGGTTGTCCATTTTATGGTAGAAAAATTCAGCAAATGTCAGTACATGAATGACAAACTAGAAATATTGGCGAGAAAGTACCTTACAACCAAGTTCGTAAAAATAAGTGTTGAAAATTGTCCATTCTTAGTCGAAAAGCTTAAAATTAAAGTTCTGCCATTTTTAATGGGCTATAAAGAGGGCCAGGAGCGTTTTAGATCAATTGGGTTTGCAAAACTAGGTAACGATCCCAATGGTTTCCCCACCACAAAACTGGAAAACCTATTAGAGCGAGCGGGGCTTGTGTCTCTTCAACCGAAGCATGAAGACGGAACAGAAAGCCGTAGGACACGGGAGAGTGACGGACCTCAATATGCTCGATACAGTGACAGTGATGCTGGCAGCGAACTAGACATCTGATATATATCTTTAGTAGTATAGTCGCCATACTGTTTTTACAGCACTAAACATTTTGTGACTGTTGGAAATGTCTTTAAGCCCAAACATCCGCAGTAATAATTGATATAGCTCTGGGTTTTTAACGTCCTGTTTTTTTCACGGCGCGCGTTCCGCGTCGTCAAATGTTTTATGTCGTTCGACCATCGCAAAAAAAAAGTGGCAAACAAGATCTCGCTCGCATCATAGACTGTATCCAGATGTTGACAAACTGTCATTGATGTGGGGATAAGAAAGAGTCGTCATAGCTATTCATTACCGATCTTTCAAAGTTTTATCAAGTATTTTATTCTTAATAGAACTGTATATTGTTTGGTGAGAAAGAAGCATATTATCTGTTGCTGACAAGCCAAGATGCAAATTTTCGTCAAGACTTTAACAGGTAAGACTATTACCTTGGAAGTTGAATCTTCTGACACCATTGACAATGTCAAGTCAAAGATCCAAGACAAGGAGGGTATTCCACCTGATCAACAAAGACTGATCTTTGCTGGTAAGCAATTGGAAGATGGCAGAACTTTGTCTGACTACAACATCCAAAAGGAATCCACCTTGCACTTGGTTTTGAGATTGAGAGGTGGTGGTAAGAAGAGAAAGAAGAAGGTTTACACCACCCCAAAGAAGATCAGACACAAGCACAAGAACGTCAAGATGGCCATCTTGGGTTACTACAATGTTGATTCTGAAGGTAAGGTTACCAAGTTGAGAAGAGAATGTCAACGTTGTGGTGCTGGTGTTTTCTTAGCCAACCACAGTGGTAGATACTACTGTGGTAAGTGTCACTCTGTTTACACTTTCAAGACCGAAGCTTAAAATTAATATTTGAATAATCTATTTCATAGTCAATTTTACGTATTTTTTTAATTCAAAGTCTCCGATCTCATCTTTTTTTTCTTATTCGTAATAATGGTGATGGTTCTCTATTTTTTTTATTTGAATGCAGATTAAATAGGGTTTATATAAACGATCTATATATACAGAATGCAGTTTTTAGATTATTTTGTCAGAGCATCTAGCTTGAGTGTTAGTTCTTGATTTTCCTTCAGCAAATGTGATCTGTGGATTTCACTATCTTTCAAAATATTCAAAACTTTTTTGAATTCGACACAGGTTTTTGAGTAACTGTCTTTAAGGAGATTAAAATTCAAAAATAATTTATGGGTATTGATAATTCTTTTCTTCATTTCCTTGATCTGTTCTATAGTGAAATCATTGGTATAAGAATCGACTGATTTTACTTCAGCTATCTTTGATAAAATGCTATTATTGTTTGTATTTGTATTGCCGTCTGTAGACAATGGTGACAATGATGCTGGTGAAAGCAATTGCTCGTACGCTGCAGTATCGAGCTTTTTCCTTTTGTTAGAAGCTTCAAAATCTTGGTCAACGTCTATTTCATTTGACAGTCTCTTTTTTGGAGTATCATCTAGATCAAACATCATACTGTCACCAGACTCCAATAGACTCTCCAATGTCAAATGCTTTCCCTGCATTATGTCCGAATCTAAAATACCAATATCGGAGCACTGAATATCCTCATTATCTATTTCTGGGTATTTTACATCAAAGTCTTCAGGATCAGTATCTGCTACATTGTGTATCTGACCTTCTTTCTCCAGTTGTTGTTCCTTTTCTGGGTCTTGGTCTTGTTCTTGGTCTTGGTCTTGGTCTTGGTCTTGGTCTTGCTCCTGCTCCGGCTCCTGCTCCTGCTCCTGCTCCTGCTCCTGCTCCTGATGTGTGTCTGTAGTAAGCAGATGATGTAAGGTTTTCTCTAAATCTGTATTTTCTGATCCTTCATTTGCACTCATAATATATCAACGTTCCTCAACCAAGAAATCAGCCACTACTCACTCAAAAGTCTTCAGTCGATCTCAATCACCGTTTTTTTTCTTTAAGGCTACTTATTTCAAATTTTTTCAGGATGAGCAGCGATGAGATGAGATCTTCACGATAGAGTACGAAAAGAAAAAGAAAAAAAACCAGCAAGCTCTTTTGATGTCTTAGTATTTGTGTTCAAGTTAATTAATACTAACTACAAATCGAATATATATATGCAATTGATTACTATTTACAGACCTTTTTATCCCTATTTTCCTTTGGCCTAGTCTCGTGCCATTATGTGAATTTTTTAGCTTCACTCACATATTTTCATTCCTTTTGAATGCATTTTTGATAGAGTCATAATGACGAGTCAAAATGGAATTAGATTTCATTTCAGTTTCCTTTAACATTTCTTCAGCCGTGGTCTTGATGTCTTCAACAGTATCTGCTACTTTACCCACTATAGAATTGCCTAGATCATCCACATATTTCTCGCGTTGAACCCAGTGTTTGTCAAAAACTTCTAGAACTGAGTCAAACCCTTTCTTCCCCTTTAATGCATTATCATGAAACCTTTGCACAGACCATTCTTCCATTTTGTTACAAATCTTGGTGAAGGCGCCGTAAGCTGTAATCTGTGCCTCCTGTTCAAAGAGTGTTTTATTAACAGGATCTTCCGGGTGTGGATTATATTTGACAGTTTCGTAAACTTTTAAGATATTCGAGTAGCTCATATTACAGCTTCTCAACGTCAAGCTTCTATTGGCCAAATCAACTACTGAAACTTCACGCACATAACTAACATTTGTTCCTCCCATGGCCATCATGATCCACTTTGGAACCCCCTGTTTCACCGTTATCAGCCTCTCGGAGACAAGTTTCTGTCCATTGTCAATAAGCTCCCTTTTTAAAACATCGACTGCAATAACATGAGTCGATACCTCGTTAGGATATTTTTTCCAGTTAGCTGCTGTGACCTGGTCCCATGGGTATTCAAAAGAATATGAATTTTTGAATAATCTCATTTGTTCAGTATTAATGGCCCATGGAGTAAAACACGAATAATGAACACGCTACGGACTCCAGATTTTATCTTTGAGAAATTGTTATGACTCTTATATACTTTTGTGAAGTCAACCTTCTTTTAAGGATAGTTTCTTTTCTTATTATGAGCAGCATGCGAAATTTTTCACATTTTTCGAAAACCGAAATCACCGTCTTCGGCTTTTAGGTCTCGTGACACTGTGTCACATGCTACTTCACATGCGACACAGACAGTGTTATAAATACCGAATGTGAAGACAGTATGATCCATCTATGCTGGCAATGGAGGGGGGTACAAGGTTGTGCTGAAATTCACTCTCTCAAAAGTGTGCGGTTGGGGAACCTTGATGTATCTCCAGTCACCAGGCTCGTTTTTTTCTCTTGTGTTAACATAACTTAATCCTCTGCATTGGAGCATGAGTCCACCTAAATTACGCAGGAAAGAACCTGTATCGAATGGATTATCCTCATTTGTGGTAATCTTGGCGAAAACAGGATTGGTCATTTCGACACGTTTGAGAAATTCTCTTGTCGTTTGCTGAGTGCCTGCCATGGCGATGTGATATAGCAACAGGATCACTGGGTACCATATAAAGACGGTTCCATAAGTCAGTAAAAGTATCGTGACTGGTATCTCGGACGCGCGGCCATTGTGGCGGCTGATATGTATGATTGTGTTTGCGATCAGGAATACGGCTGCTAACACAAGGCCCGAAATAAAGATGATGAAATACCTATAGTTCCTCTTCCCAATACAGTTGTTGACCCAGATGCAATGGTGGTCATGAACTTCGACACACACTCCGCATGTTGAACAGTGTGATGCGCGCGGAGGCCGCCATATTCTGCAGGCAACACAGTACTTCAGTTCGATTTTGGAATTGGGATTCTTCTCGGTATCTGGGGTTGGCAAGTGAATGATGTTGCGATATTCCTGAGGGATCTGCCCGGGGTTGGAGCCTTGACTGAGGTGAATATTCTTTGGTAGTACGCCCGGATCGCTGGTCGCCGTTCTTATGAAAAAGGAAAACCCCATGGCCCAGAAATAGTAGAAAAAAAACACCATAGGCTTATACCCATAAGCTGTATTCCACAGCTCGTTCGCTTCGAATACAGAAAAAAGCACCATCGGTGCCGCTATCAGCATCCCAACCAGCACGGAAAGGTGCCGCGTGTGCTTTACAGTCCGCAGTCTTCCACCACAAAAGAACGCATAATTCGTAACCTCTGGTATCCTCCGGTATCCCCTATCACTCGAGATATCAACATCCCCATCGATTGTGATTAACCACTTGTAGAACGTTTTGGTCCACGCCTCTTTTCTCGAACTCGTCCCAGAGACCTCATTTTCAATGTTTCGCCTCGATAGACTCAATCCGCCATCACCTCCTTCCTCACCATGCAAATGCTGCCTTCGACTGCGATGCGAAGACAACACCATGTGACTGTTTCTTTCGGTACTCTAGATACACTCTGACTTCACTGACTTGGGGAAGGTGCTTGCTGTCTCCACTTCGTTTCCCTTTTGTTTGCCAAATCCAATTACCCTTCCATCTTCATTCCTCATCTTACATCCTGGGCACCTATTGTTTTTTCTAGATTGGGTTCGATTAATAAACAGCCGTTCGAGTTTTCCAAGTCATCCCATTTCAGCGGTTTCGTGTGACGTGATACAAAGTCCAAATCTTCGATCTCGGAGTTTATGGAAGAAAACCGATAAGCCGGCGTGTGATAGAACATCCCAGATACAAGCATCAAATAGCCAAATTGCGAGCGCTGCATTGAATCGCAGAGTATCAGGCATTACGGAGAGACTTTGATGCATTCGCAGTATATCTGTGATAGTTCTGTCGCTCTTGCATCCAAGATTGTGTATTAAGTTGGAAGAAGTGCCAAGAAGTTGTAATTAATTTATCTAGTTGCGCGGATAGTAGCAACAGCCACGTCGAGAATCATATGCTGTACTTGTTTTATCGATTCGTGGGTACATCTGCGCGCTTGAACATTATTCAGCCAGGTACGGTCAACGCTCCCTCGGAGGAACGAGAATAGGCTTGTTGAGCAGGCATAAAGGGGCTGCAGGGAAAGCAGGGTAACATGACCTACTTGAATTTTATATATAAAAGTCCGCATTCCATTTAAATAATTCTTGGCTGCATGGAAGTATTAAGACGGCCAAACCACAGCAGTAGACTAGTCATGGAAAAGCAAGATCCGATCGACTGTGACTTGGGCACAACTTCCATTCCTAAAAAGGTTTTCAAATCAAGACTGACTTTTTTCTGCTATGCTGCTGTTAGATCCCGTGGATTTCACATATTGCTTCTGTTGCTGGCATTCTTGTCTGTCTCTCTATTTTTTTTGGTTGACGATTTAAAATCTAATCCTGCTAAACAGTTTATTTATTTTATGGGTTTAGTTGTTGGTGTATCCGTAGGAGCGCTTCTGGTGCTGTGTTACAGGGTCCAAAGGATTAAACATCTTGTATCTCATAACTTGACGATTTTCATGGAGATTGTGGAAACTGTTTTCGAGCCAGGGCATGGGATAGGCCCCGAAAGGTGGGATGTGGTAGCATGTGAGATGAATAGGGAGCTTTATGAAATCGGTCTTTGGAAAACACCCTACTGCTTTTTTGAAGGTTTAGATTTAGAGAAGCTCTACAGGTATCTCGTTCTGAAACCGCAATTTGAACAAAACTTGGATCAGTTCGATGTGTTGGAAAAGGGCCACGGACAGACTTCTTCATATCAGCAAGCACTTGATGAGCAGTTCTCTTCTTGGGTGGAGGTATCAGATACTTCTATTGAAGATTCTGAGAGGAAGTTGCCCCGCGACTCATGCTGGAGCAAATTCACCTGGACAGTACACAAAATGATCAAACTACAAAAACAATCTATACTAGTACAAGTAGTTTGTTTGCTAAATTTTTTTTCGCTGGTACAGTTAATCGCCTTCTTCATTGTTATGATGCTACTGTACAAAGGGATACAGGAATTTCAGTTTTTCCAGGATACACCAATGCTGACATCAAAGAGGTTGAGATTTCTGGCAACGATCACAAGCGTTGCGCCAGGTACAAACCTAGATCGCTGGGATGTCATTGCCAAACGTATGAATTCGTATTTGCGTGAGAACACTAGATCCTGCGATTGCTTTTACGATGGAAAGGATTGTTTAAAATTTTTCGAGAATAATTTCAAGCCTCTCACCTCAAAGAAAGGAATGTCAACTGAAATGGCTACTTACGAGCTGGTACCCTTTGTCTTGAAAGCTGGAGAGGTGTGCTATTGAAGTATGATCCGAGCTTCGATGCTGTTACTAGGAGATTCATTCCAACATATAGATGAGTTTAGTAGCGAGTGTATAGTCTATATAGCTATCAATATACTTCGCTATTGTCAAAATTTCGAATCACTGAATTAGGGTTCAATTAAAGACGCTGCATGCCAAGATGGAGCTAACATTGTTTCCAACACTGTTGTTTCTAGTGTTTCTTCACGTACCTCCTTGTGAAAAGAACCGACCTCAAGCAGCGTGCTCCATAACATGAGGTTTTGACCTGGTATCGAGCATATTAAGCCCGGATTAACTACTGCCTAAAAATAGCCAGTTATTAGTATAAAACCTTCATATGTATAGCTCTCCCTATATTTTCGAACTATATATCTTGGTGTGGATTAAACGTTGAGAGGGCGAATCATCTTGCATTTCCTCCAAGAATCCATCCACCCATATTACCCAAATCATCATCACCATACAAATCGAGTTGAATAGCTTTTTTATACTTTACCTTTGGTCTGTCTCGCAGCATCCCGTTGTCCACACTTTCCTCTTGATTATTTTCCTTATTCTCATGATCGTCACTATTAGAACCGTAAAGCTGCAGATTTAGATCTACTGTTGCGGCGAATGCCTTTGAACTACTATTTGACAGCGATCGTTCACCGGTCGACTTGCGGTTCAAATTATTACTGCTTGCAGAATCTAGTACGCCAAACACATTGTCATCTCCAACCACTGTACTGATTGATCTTATTTCATCTTCTGATGTCTCCTCCGCTGTAAAATTTCCATTTCCATTGTGGTATCCTGACATCAATAAATCTTCCTCATCCAATATCTGTATTTCAGGGGGAATTACTTTGTTTGATTTGAAATTCAATGCTAAAGGATTTTTGTCACTGTTTGAATTCAACCCTCCCATCAGAGTGCTGAAGAGATTTATAGAGGTCTGCCTTCGATGCTCTTCATATGATTTGTCAATTAACTTTTTCTCAAACAATTTGTTCGTATTGTTTTCAAGGCTTGGCGAAGTGTCTTTTGATGATTCACTTGGACCTAACCATTTAGAAAATGTTCCTGGAGCCATGTTTAAATTTTGCAAAGAGGAATTCGAACTACTTGCGCTTGTCGATGGTGACGAAATTCTAGAATAGAACTCCGGTGGTATCAAGCCATTGGCAGAATTCTGTCTCGATAACAAGTTCTTATTTAATTTTTTCTTGCCTTTTCTCGAAGATGTTATATCCTCAAACTCTCCATCATGTACATAAATATTGGAGACTTTACTTTCCTCGAATGATGAAGGTTCGTCTTCAGTAGGTTCTAGAGATAGTGAAGAGCCCCGCTCTTTAAAAGGTCCATGAAGGGCGGGATCCATCAGACTCAGTGATCTGAATCTCCCGCGTCTACTTGCAGGTCTTTCGGAGTCACGCACATCAAATGAAGATCCAGATCTTGATAATTTACTCGGTACACTGAAACTAATTCCGTCGTCACTGTCATTACCCTTTTCCTTATCATCCTCATCATCCTCTTCGTCATCCTCTTCATCCTCTTCATCCTCTTCATCTCCTTCTCGGGCAATGTTTTCGAAGTCACCCTCGTCACCTCGGCTGACGAATTGTTCATCATTAATATTTGAAGTGCCGGAGTTGACTTGAGATTCACCCCGAAAATTCGACGCATTTCGGGTATCTAAGCTAGTTTGCTTCGCACATGCGGTATTTGAAGTGGATATGTCTCTTGAAGTTGTTTTGTGAATCATCAAATCATCACTAGTGAAGCCTTGACTTTTATGCAGCTTTCTATTCAAAGAGAGTGATCGTATTCTGACTGATTTATCCTTATTAGACGTCACTAACGAATTTTGAAAGCTCAATAATGACGAAGACTCCCTTTTTAAATGTGTCTCTTCTTCACTTGCATCAGTATTGTTATCTTTTGAGGGCTTGGTAGTCAAACCATTATCATGTAAGGCGTCAATGGAATCTTGCAGAATGTAACTTGTCAGTGGTCGATCCGATAGAATTGTTAGTAGTGCTTTGACACCTGTTAAGTTTGTTATGATGACTATGGATTCCAGCGAACCTGATATTTCATGTTTGGATGTGAATTTGGAATTAAGTTGAGCGTAGTATTCTTTAAAAGGCGTTGAAGCGTTTTCAGAAAACTCCAAATATGACCCTGTCTGGATGAACTCAATGATTTCGTTTGATATCAATCTTTTATCTAAAAAGGTAAGAAACCATTTGTGAGATGTCGGCGAAACTTCCAATCTAAACTTGATCTCTAATTTTCCCGCAGTAATGTACTCCATTAAACTTTCATAGCAGGTCTCCATCAGAAATTTTACAGTTTCAACATATCGTAATGACCCGGAGGATGATATTGATATCGTACAGATCTTCAGTTGATCATTAAGAGAGATTAAATCCTCCCAAAATTGACCATTTCCATTTGTAAAGCATTTATAGATAGACTCTCGTAACAGGTGCAGTTTGAATTTTTTGTTGAATCTTGACAGCTTATAATCAGATAATTCATCCATATAATAGTCGATTGTTGGGATATCAATATAAATGTATACTTTGAAGTTGGTAATTGCCGAAGCCTTCTGCTTTGTAAGACTCGTTTTAATAGAATCACCCTGGGGTGGAATCTCAGAGTAATCTATAATGAATAATGAGTTGTGTCTTTGCACCCTCACTTTTGGCTCAAACGGAGCACGTTCGTGTTCACACATTTTCTGTACGGCTTCTTTCTGGGCCTTTCCAGTGTGTGAAGCCCCCCCATCCTTTACAGCACTCCACATTACTCACTAGCCTTTAATTATATGATGCACCATACAAAATTAAAGAATTGCACTGTAGACGATGATTCCTCAACGCTCAACTAGTGAAAGCAACAAGGTTAGCACAACGCACACTACTCTGTTACAAGCTTACACAGTGGCAGTCTAAAATATGTATACAACTGAAAGCTCGTATCAGACCTCTAGGTTCACTTGATACCTCAGGATGTGCTATTGCTTCTTTCTTTTATAAAAGTGTTTCATTTCAGCACGATGGAAGAATACATTCGAAGGCGCCTAATGCCAAAAATTCCGATTAAAGAAGGAGCCGCTTTCCTACGAAGATAAGATACGTATAGGGCTGAGAATCTTATTTACATTGCCTTTAAGTATATGCAATGGAGAGCAAATACTTCTGATGGCAGTAAGTGCCTTCGCTGATCTTTAGGCATAACTGCACCTTTGCTTTCAAAGAACGGATCTGGAAGACTACTCAACAGCCTCTTGAATGGAGCATATATAAGCTGTTCAATGCTCCTCAACGCCGCTCCTGATGTTTATCTAATGTTCAATTCTTAAGTTGCACATGCATCTGCAACATATATAAAGTGTTTTTACATAAGGCTTCGCATACACGCTTTGTTAAGAGCCCTCAGAGCAGTGCAATGCCCTGAAGCTGTTACCAGAATAATCACGGGTGAGCTCTAGCACCTAAAAATCGTCCTTCACGCGCAATAGGTTAGTTAAGAGTGTAAGTTTGTTCCGTTGAAGTTACTGTAAAAGGTGAAACAGCATCTTGCAATCGTCCGCGAAGAAAGTGTTTCAAATAACTGCTTGAATTATTCATGAACTTTCCTCAGCTGGAGAACCTGAACTGTTACTGTTGATATGTTTTTAGTTTGTTCACATTTCATAACTATTTGCAGAGTCCTTGTTTCTACTTTTCGTCGTGCATTTTCTAACTCTCCTTCAGCAGAATCTGTCAAAATCCTTGTTGTAATCTCCTGCATGCATAATTAGATGTATCTTAAGCGCTTGACGAGAGGTATCTGACCAACTTGTTTCTTTGGATTAATTAACGTTACTCCGAATATCTAGCCGCTGAGCGTGTGAAGCTTTCTACCACAGTACAGCTGATTGCAATGCTATCTCAAACCGCAAAAAGGATAAGCTTACGAACATTTTTCAAATTTATATACCATCTCAAGTGTTCACTCAACAGCGTTTGATTGTGAATCGATTATTAGTTGTCTCAGAACAGGGTCCTTTTTCAATGTTTCCCTACTTGAAGTCCTAGAGAGATAAGATTCGGCTGGTGCGCTGCGAACGCAGTTGGTCGAAACACCCTGATAGAAGCAAGAAAAGACCAAAAAACATCTTTGGCGAATCAGAAGACCTTTCGTAGTAGCTATACGGTAGTCCTTATCTCACCAATCATCCGTTAGCGAATTTGGACTTGCAGTTTTCCCCTCTATTTACCACTCTGTTCACTTATTTTACGCAGAGGGCTCCAAGACAATGTACAGAGAAAACAAGAATGTGGTGGTTCCAGGGGTGACACCAGAACAGTTTAAAGAGTTAAGAGAGAAGGCATTGGAAGCACGAAATCTTTCGTATTCGCCCTATTCAAATTTCAGAGTTGGCTGCTGCTTGTTAACGGAAGATGGCACATTTGTCAACGGCGCAAATGTTGAAAATGCTAGTTACGGAGGTGCTATCTGCGCGGAAAGGACAACGATAGTCAAGCTAATTACGAGTTTGAACAATCCTTCGAAGAGGCGCCAATGGCGTTGTTTGGCCATAAGCGGGGATTCGATGGACACCTGCATTACACCATGTGGTATATGTAGACAGTTTATTAGGGAATTTGCACCTTTGTCACTACCAATAGTGATGTTTAACGGAGATGGCACAAAATGCTTGATGAAAACTCTCGAAGAGCTGCTACCATTGAGTTTTGGACCCGATGATTTGATTCACTAAAAAATTTAGCTTAGCGATATCTTGTATAGCCTGATAGGCAACACACAAAGAAGAAAGAAGTAAAAAAAAATGAAAAATGAAAATGAAAAAATGTTAGTAAAATGGTAAAGTCATCACCTTACTTTGAAAAAAATTTTGACTTGGATCATATAAAAGGGACCATAGGCGTTTAAACTCCGTGATTTTTAAAAAAGAACAATTCACCACTAGTGTCGTTTTTGATGTCTGAAGTGAATCAAGAGAAAAAGTATTGTGCGGGTTTGCAATGTGGCAAGGAGACAGATTCGAATCTGAAATGCCCAGTTTGCCTGAAAGTCGGTATCGATTCGTCTTTTTGCGATGAGAGCTGTTACAAGGACAACTATAAATCGCACAAGTCGATTCACCCAAGTGAGGATGACAAGTCGTATGATCCATTCCCTAAATACAAATACACAGGGAACTTGAGGGCCTCATATCCGCTTACACCAAAAAGACCAATCCCAGAGCATATAGAAAAACCAGATTGGGCAGACAATGGGATGCCAATACGCGAGCAGAGGAACGACAGACTGAATAAGATTCCAGTTTATACCAAGGAGGAGATCAAAAAAATCAGGAAAGCATGTATGCTCGGCAGGGAGGTCTTAGATATTGCAAGCGCAGCTGTTATACCAGGTGTCACTACAGACAAGTTGGACGAAATCGTTCACAATGCAACAATCGAAAGAAACGCCTACCCATCGCCCCTCAACTATTACAATTTCCCAAAATCGCTGTGTACATCAGTCAATGAAGTGATCTGTCATGGCGTTCCTGACAAGACTGTTTTAAAAGAAGGTGATATTGTCAATCTCGACGTTTCGTTGTACTTCCAGGGTTTCCATGCCGATTTGAACGAAACTTTTTACGTGGGCGAAAAGGTGTCAAAAGAAGCTATCAACACCACTGAAACCGCAAGAGAATGTTTAAAAAACGCTATCAAGTTATGTAAACCAGGTGCTACATTTCATGAGCTCGGTGATTGTATAGAGAAGCACGCTACTGATAATAAGTGTTCCGTGGTGAGAACTTACTGTGGTCACGGTGTCGGTAAGTATTTCCATTGTGCGCCAAGTATTCCACATTATGCCAAGAATAGAACACCCGGTGTTATGAAACAGGGTATGGTTTTCACGATAGAACCTATGATCAACGAAGGCTCATACAAGGATGCCACATGGCCTGATGATTGGACTGCAGTTACTAGAGATGGCAAATTAAGTGCTCAATTTGAGCATACTTTACTTGTAACAGATTCAGGTGTCGAGATATTGACTGCTAGAAACAAAAAATCACCAGGAGGACCGAGACAAAGAACCAAGTAAACAGTCAACTGCATGGTGTTTTAGCAGAATCACAACGCGAAAGGCATTCTTCCACATTATAAATATAAATTTTGTATACCTCCGTTCGACCGGCGGATGTCTTAATGAATAAGAACTTGGAACATCCAAATATGTAGCAACTCTAATTTCACCACGATATACCTGATGTTTTTAAAGTGTGGCATTACCACATTAGCCAAGCATACTGGAGCAATCACTATACAGCTGTGCTAAACCAAGCGAAGCATCGCCGAAGTTTTTTATTTGATAGCTCAGAAAGGCATAGCAGAGATAGATGCTATAGCCTCAATCTTGCAAGTTCAATCTTGATTTATCAGACACCATCGACAGCTGGTTATAAAAATGTCAAGAAGTTCGTGCCAAGACTACACACAAAAACAACGGACTTACTTAGCAGTGATTAAGTTTCTTGCTTCAAGTCCTCAAAGCACTTAAAAAGTTATTTCGCAAAGAACACGAGCAGGCTTTTGTAAAATCATTGGCTTGAAATGTAAAATGATTTCAAGTCGCTATTAGGACAAATGAGAGGCTTCTACATTGGCGCAACACAGAAGGCCTCGAATTGTCCTCGAACAACCAAAACACGAGGATATAAAGACGCTTACGTACATTATTATTCAAAAGTGTAAAATATAATGGGCAGGCGGAGAAGAAGCAAATCCAAGAAGGTGGGAATTTCCAAATACATTATGTCCTTGATGGCACGGGTTATGCTTAGCGTATTTGTATATAAGGTCATTATCACTTTGTTAGGGTAACACTTCCGGGCTTTATGTGATAAGTGGCAAAAACTTTTCAGAAGACATATGATGAGATAACTTCGAAAGAGAAAGGATAATTCGGATAGTGTACAGTTTCATTCGACCGTTCGTTGAACTCAATTTGCTGATATAGTTAGTAACTCGCTATGTCTCTCCAATTGTTGAATCCAAAGGCCGAATCTCTTAGAAGAGATGCGGCTCTAAAAGTGAATGTGACCTCCGCCGAGGGTTTGCAATCTGTTCTGGAAACTAATCTAGGTCCAAAAGGTACATTAAAAATGTTAGTTGATGGTGCAGGAAACATTAAATTGACCAAAGACGGCAAAGTGTTGCTGACCGAGATGCAGATTCAATCGCCAACAGCAGTGTTGATCGCTCGCGCGGCAGCGGCACAAGATGAAATCACAGGTGATGGTACCACCACAGTAGTTTGTCTGGTTGGCGAACTTTTGAAACAGGCTTATAGATTTATACAAGAAGGCGTTCATCCACGGGTCATCACCGATGGGTTTGATATTGCCAGAAAGGAAACGCTAGAGTTTTTGAACGAATACAGAATTTCCAAGAATGGTGAGCAAGAACTAGACCGTGAATTTCTTCTTCAAGTGGCTAGATCGTCTTTATCGACAAAGGTAGAACCCGAACTGACGGAGATCTTGTCTCCTATCGTTACTGATGCTGTTCTAAATGTGCAAAACGAGGAGACAGATTCTTTGGATTTGCATATGGTTGAAATTATGCAAATGCAACGTTTATCCCCAAAGGATACGACTTTCATCAGAGGTTTAGTTCTAGATCATGGAGGAAGGCATCCCGACATGCCAAATAGAGTTGAAAATGCATACGTTTTGATTTTGAACGTCTCCTTAGAAAATGAAAAGACTGAGGTCAACTCAAGCTTTTTCTATAGCTCGGCAGATCAAAGAGATAAACTCGCTGCTAGTGAAAGAAAGTTCGTCGATGATAAACTAAAGAAAATCATCGATTTAAAGAATGAAGTTTGCGGTCTAAATTCGAATAAAGGCTTTGTAATCATAAATCAAAAAGGTATTGATCCAATGTGCTTAGATGTTTTAGCCAAGAATGGTATTCTAGCATTGAGAAGAGCCAAAAGACGTAATATGGAAAGATTGCAATTGGTTACCAGTGGTGAAGCACAAAATTCTGTTGAAGATTTGAGTCCTTCGGTATTAGGATTTTCTAGTTTGATATACGAAGAAAGTATTGGTGAGGAGAAGTTCACTTATGTCACTGCCAATAAAAATTCAAAATCTTGTACAATCTTAATCAAGGGTTCGACAAATTATGCATTAAATCAAACGAAGGATGCCGTTAGAGACGGTTTAAGGGCTGTAGCGAATGTGCTTAGAGATAAAATGGTGATTCCAGGTGCTGGTGCTTTCTTTATTGCTGCAGCAAGACATCTAAGAACTTGTAATCAAAATAAATTGGGTGCCACAGGGAAAACGAAGACCGGTTTGGATGCATTTGCTGAAGCTCTTCTAGTTGTTCCGAAGACTTTAGTGAAAAACTCAGGCTTCGACGCTCTAGACGTCCTTGCAATGTGTGAAGATGAACTGAATGAGGCAGACGAAGAAGGTGAACGCAGGTACGTTGGTGTTGATCTTAAAATTGGAGACACATGTGATCCAACCATTGAAGGCATTTGGGATTCATACCGTGTCATTAGAAATGCGGTAAATGGAGCCAGCGGTATTGCTAGCAACTTACTCCTCTGTGACGAATTACTGAGGGCAGGTAGATCAACGCTGAAAGAAGGAGCTCAATAATTAACTCATTAAATAGATACTTAGAAAATGAGTGCAACTTAGCAGTATTATCTTAATATATATCTTTCTCTGTGCTGTTTGGAGGAGCCTCGTGCGATTTCGCGTAGCGGCCAACATTTAGTACAAGTGAACAGATATCAACACCTCATAAGAAACAAATAAAGACCAACACAATAGAGCTTCATACTACCTCTATATAGTTACACTGGTCAAATTCAAGCATGTCAGACAATAAGTTTGCCGATGAGGATGCTAGTCTCAGGAATATGCAGAAGAGTATGCTTTTTTTTGATTTACAAACTATGAAATCTCTAAACTCATGATTTACTAACCGTGATATATAAATAATTCCAGATGCAATTCTTAAGATGCTGTTTTTGAACAAAGATAACGTTGACCCTAATTTAGATGAAACTTTTAATGAGGAAGATTTGCAATGGAAGGCACTAGTCATGGATGTCAAGAGCACAGCGATTGTGTCGTCTGTGCTGCGTGTCAATAACCTTTTAAAAGCAGGCGTCACTGTTCATTCTTTGATCCAACAAGCAAGGGCACCATTACCTGATGTTCCAGTTGTTTACTTTGTGACACCTAATCAGGAAAATATTAATCTGATAGTGCAGGACATAAAAGAAGACAAATATGCCAATTATTACGTCAATCTCACATCATCTTTAAGCAGAGATCTATTAGAAGACTTTGCACAACAAGTCTGTTCAACAGCAAGATCAGATCGGATAAAACAAGTGTTCGATCAGTATTTGGACTTTATCGTGACCGAACCAGAGCTATTTTCTTTGGATCTTCCCCGCTCTTACACGGTATTAAACAACCCAAGCTCGACAGAAGAAATCATCACCCAACTATGTGATCACGTTGCGACTGGTTTATTCAACGTTGTCATGACCACATTGTCAATTCCAATTATAAGAGCGCCAAAGGGTGGCCCTGCTGAGATTGTCGCAGAAAAACTAGGAGCTAAATTACGAGACTTTGTGATCAATACACGGACAGCCACTAATTCAGTGCTCGAAGGGGATTCTTTAGAGAGATGTGTTATGATCATACTTGATAGAAATATCGACTTTAGTTGCATTTTTTCGCATTCTTGGATATATCAGTGTATGGTATTTGATGTTTTTAAGTTGACAAAGAATACCATTGCGATACCAAGTAAAACAGCAGAAGGTGGTGAACTATTAAAAAAATATGATATTGAACCTAATGATTTCTTCTGGAAAGAAAACGCACATTTGCCTTTCCCAGAGGCTGCTGAAAATGTCGAAGCTGCTCTCTCTGCCTATAAGGAAGAAGCCGCTGAAATAACCAGAAAGACTGGTGTTTCCAATTTAACTGATTTGGATCCTAACTCAAATAGTGACACCGTTCAAATGCAGGAAGTGGTGAAAAAATTGCCCCAATTAGCTGCCAGAAAGAATATTATCGATGTTCACATGAATATCTTTGCCGCACTACTGTCTCAGTTGGAGAGCAAATCTTTGGATACATTCTTTGAAGTTGAGCAGGACCCAGATAATGCAAAAACAAGAACAAGATTTATTGAAATTCTAAAGGATGGCAAAACCAACAATATGGAAGACAAACTTAGATCATTTATTGTACTTTATTTAAGCTCTTCCAATGGGCTGCCTCAAGATTTTGTTAAAGAAGTAGAGGCCTATTTTTCAGGTAACGAATTCTACTCTAGTGCTTTGAAATATGTCTACAAATTAAGACAATTTATGCAATTATCAAATAAGACACTGCAAAATAAATCTTTGGAAGACGGGACAAGCAAAGCTTCAGCGGGTGGCAATTTATCACTTTCTGGTCTATATGGTCTCACTGAGGGGAGATTGCAAGGTGGGGTTGGTAGTTTGATATCGGGAATCAAAAAGCTATTACCCGAGAAGAAAACTATTCCAATAACAAATGTTGTGGAAGCAATAATGGATCCGTTGAACAGTTCCCAGAAAAATTTAGAAACCACAGATGATTATTTGTATTTTGATCCTCGTATTACAAGAGGATCTCACACAAAAAAGCCTAAAAGACAATCTTATAACAAATCTATTGTATTTGTAGTAGGTGGAGGTAACTACTTGGAATATCAAAATTTACAAGAATGGGCTCATTCACAATTACATAATCCCAAGAGTGTTATGTATGGTAGCACCTCTATCTCAACGCCCAGTGAATTCCTAAGTGAGATATCCGAGTTAGCGTAAAATGAACACAGATCAAGTTTACGGATATATGATTTCTCCGATATTGTCGTATAGTATATTTAGGTAATGATACATAAAGAAATCGCCATGTCACTTCCCTCTCGACTTATATTTTTTTTCGCAACTGAAAGTACCTTACAAGTAGTTTGCAGCTGATTCCAGTATTTGGGTTGATCTCTTAACATCTAAAAAGAGCGATTTAGCTTCTTGAATATCAGAAATTGTAATTTCCTTGTGACCTGAAGTTTGGGCCAATATACCGCATGGTGATAGTAGCTGAAGAACATAACGTAAAGAAGTTTCGGTACCCATATCTGCGAAGAAATCTAATGCCGAAACATCCACCTGTAAATTTTCGGTCTTGGATCTTCTGTCGATAATGGAGCGAATTTCATCTCTAGAGTATGGTAAAGTGCGGACAATCAATAGCCTATCGATTAAATCAGGAGGAATACCATGCGGAGAAACGACATCTTCAGTACCACGCACGGTAGTCATACCTCTGTTGGAGGCCAACACTACTATTGGGGCAATACTTGATTCCAACGCTTTGTTCAAATAAGTGAAAATTTCAATATCCAACATATTAACCTCATCAATGAAAAGAACACCAGGGACTAGCTCTGCAACCCCTTGGTCGATGTATTTTGCTACCACTTTATTCACCTCTTGTCTTAATTTTTCCGTTATTTCAGTTTTTTTTGGCTTTAGCAATTGTCCCATGATAGATATAACGTCTTGTCCACCTTGAGGCCTTGCATTTGCAATATCTAAATCATGCAATGTCACATCCTGGACAATCTCTTTCTTCTTATGAACTTCTCCCTTGGGCAATGGTACATATTCCTCTGTTTCCAGATCAAATTCCGTAGCATACGCATCGGATCTTCCAACTCTTTTAACTGCACCCGTGTTTGCTTCTATATAAATGACGTCCCCCACGCTGACTTGTTCACGCTGAATGCTCTCGTAGATGGTGGGATCCAATCTAAGAGTTTTGGTACCCTTTGCGGACTTCAGTCCAACTACAACATGCGATATAGTCTTACCGTAGCCGCCTAGAGGATTCTCCGCATCTTCCGGTGTCAGTTCAGTCACTTCACCCTCGTAGACCTCTTTTGTTTCTTTGATTCTTAAGCCAATTGCCCTTCTGAAATTTTCCATTAAGGCCTCCGTTTTCTTAACTTCAACCGAATAGAGCTCACTTCCTACAAGTGGACAGAATGGAACCTTGGGTCCTAACTCTTGTGATATAGCCAACGCAAGAGCTGTCTTACCGGTGGAAGGACCACCAGCTAAAAGTATAGCTCTTCCCGACATCTTTTTGGCTTTGATCAAATCCACAATTATGCCACATGCTTCACGAGCCTCAACTTGCCCGACGAATCCCCCTTCGACCTGTTTCGCAATCCCACGCTCATCAAGACCCAATCCTTTAATATGCGTGTGAGCTGCCGTCCGGGCTGCTCCGCCCAAGGATGCCCCACTGGGACTGTTGGTGCCCGTATTTGTATCCTTAATTTCGGCAATTGCAACCATTTCCAATGTAGCACTTGCTTTGCTCTTGTAATGTGTAGTGATTCAACGCTTTTAGTTCACCTTCATCATATTATTCAGGTCTCTGATAGTTTTTTCGCTACTTTTCAGTATCCACCGTCATTTGATACGTTACAGCTTCATCACTTTCCTCTTTTAGGTAAATGGTGAAATTTGGCAACTTTAAAGCTGGTAATGATTGATCAAAAGAGCCTTCCTGCGAGTAGTATATACATTACTGAGATATCCGACTGAAGAATTGTACTATGGATCAGTCCACTAAGGTATCACCGGGCTCTCACAGTAGAAGTCATAGCTTTCCGCTAACACCTCCAGCTACGGTGGAGAAGCCTAGCTGTGATGAGATCGACGAGACGCGTACGATAAAAGATATTAAGCCTAGAAAACTATTCACCAAGCTGCGAAAGAATACTAGAAAGCCCAAACTGAAGCATAGGCCAGAAAGCGGCACCGTTTTTGATTTAGATCAGTATATGAACGGACTGTGCGGTAAGAAAGATGCGATGAATGCAGCCTTTGTTCGATATGCCTTTCAGCATAGTAAGAGAATCGTGGTTGTCATCGGTGCTGGTGTCTCAGTGGCAGCCGGTATTCCGGATTTCAGATCAAGCGAAGGCCTTTTCTCCATTTTGAAGGGCAAGCATTTTTCAACTGGCAAGGATCTTTTTGACTTTAATAAGGTATACTCCTCTGATGAAATGAGCATTGCGTTTAACAGCATGATTACCAAACTGCATAAGATGTCTAGCGAGGCCAAACCCACACAGTTTCATGAGCTGCTAAACAGAGTTTCCTTGGAAGGTAGGCTACAACGACTGTACACGCAGAATATAGACGGTTTGGATACCCGTTTGAACGATCTTCAGACAAGAGTTCCCCTAGAGAAGCCAATTCCATCCACCATTCAGCTTCATGGCAGTATAAATCATATGGTGTGCAATAAGTGTGCAAAAATCGCACAACTGGATCCAACCATTTTCAAGAATGAATTGTGTGACGAGGAAAATTCCACCATAATACCCACTTGTAGGCAGTGCGAGGAGTTTGAGTCTGTTAGAGAAATTGCGGGCCTGAGACTCAAGGGAATCGGAAAACTGAGACCACGAGTAGTTTTGTACAACGAAATACATCCAGAAGGTGATATTATAGGAGAGGTCACGGGCACTGATCTTAAGAAGAAACCTGATTGCCTAATCATTGCAGGCACATCCTTGAAAATACCTGGTGTCAAAAATATCTGCAGACAATTCGCACAAAAAGTAAAATCTTCAAACGGCATTGTGCTTTACATGAACAAAGAAATGCCCTCACAAAGTATGATAGATCATATTGGTTGTGTAGATCTAATACTGCTGGGTGATTGTCAAAACGTACCACAACTTCTGCAAGATTCTACAGAATCATTTTGAAAAGTCTATAATTCTTGGTATTATTTCCAAAATATTACATATCTTCTATTTCTATTTGATCATTAGGTTCCTTTTGTTCCTGAGCCTCTGCCCATTGTGTAACATCGTCGACATACGAAAGAATTGTTGAGATACTGTCTGGATTTTTTGCCTCGAGAGGTAAAAACTGAACCATTCCAAAGTCGTCAACAAGATTGGCTATGCATTGGTTGAGGTACTTGAATCTTGGATTAGTCTCTTCATTCGTTTCATCTGCTAGCAAAAGAGGATCTGGATTCAAGAATCTCTTCAACTTTTTTCTGTTAACACTGTCCTTTATCATGTCTATTTTGCTCAGAACATTGATATGCGGCAACTCCAGCAATATCATTGCTGACATCGCACACAGGGCTCCACTGAAATATTTAGAATTGTCCACTATGAATGACGCTTCCATAAGATACGTAGCGCATAGATTGAAATTCAATTGGTTCTGCAAATGGCGCACGATATTAGGCAATACTGGAATATGAGTGTACAGTTCGATTTGGCCGGGACAGTCGAAGATTAAATATTCATCATTATAATCTCCAATTTCTTCATCCAGCCAGTCCAAGTTTTTCATCAAGTACTCAAAACAATATATTAAAGCACCATTGGGGCCCAAATCAAGTTCATCCATCACATCGTCCAGTGATATCAGGTCCCTAATATCAACTGTGAATTCGTATTTGTTAGGCTCTGCTGCGGGATCTAAGTTGACAATATGTGCTCTGCGTCCTATAGTTTGCATATGTGAAATGATCTCATTACAAAACGTACTCTTCCCCGCACCAGCAGGGCCCATCACCAAAACGCCTACCCGAGACATCTCAAGTTTGTGTCAGTTATTCACACGGGGGAACAATATCACTTCCTTTGAAATGTTATATTGCTCGGATTCATCTTTCTATTGTAAGCATTATCATCACCAGGCATCGCTAAAAGACAATTTAGTTGGAAAAAAACATCATCGTAAACAGTGACTGGATGTATTAATTATGAACAATTAGCGCCGATGGTGGTGGTATATCAGGGACATCTCCTAGACTGAAGGTCTCTGATTCAAATCTTGCGAGAGTATGACTGTCAAGGTCGCTAGCAGTCAATTTCTCGTCCTTCGAGGGTAGTCCTTGCACGAAGTTTTGATACAAAGAGTGCATGTTGGAGGCAGTTGCATTACGGGCATTCATGCTATTCAAGGCACTAATGCCATTGACGTTAGGTTTCACGAAAGGATTCTGTGCAGTCGTGCTAGTATTGGTTTGAGTTGCAAACGGTGATTGGCCAGTTGATCCGAAAGGCGACGGCTTTGAACCAAATGTGTTTGAGGCGGTATTTGACTGCAAAGAACCAAACGGCGATGATTGGACACCCAAAGAGTTACCTTGGTTGAGAGAACCAAATGGTGAAGACGAAGTCTCATTTACTGAGGCTTTATTGTTGAAGGCACTGGTGTTGTTTGGTATCGTCCCAAAGGGCGATGTTGAGGTTTTATTTTGTAATGATGCAAACGGTGATCCAGCAGGAGGATTAGTAGAAGCAGTTGCATTTTGACCATTTTGCAAATTTGAGAAAGGCGACGGCATGCTAGCGTTTTGAGCTGATCCCAATGGCGGGGCGGTTGTAGTAATATTGTGAGATCCGAATGATGCTGATCCGAATGACGCTGATCCGAATGCGTTGTTATCGTTTTGCTTTTGAAAAGATGGGGTTCCAAACGCCCCTGTTTGATTGCTGCTCACTCCAAGTGCTGTGGTTTGGGACGGAGCAGTTCCAAATTGTGGTTTTCCAAAAACAGAGCCGGAACCCATAGAGGTACCGAACGCATTGAACTGTCCTGGATTCGATGCTGCTGTATTGCCAAATGCAGATGTGGAAGGAGTGGGGTCAAACGCTGGTTTACCGAAAGCGCTCGGTGCATTATTCTGCCCCGCTCCGCTTAAGCTAGTCCCAAAAGTCGGCACTCCGAAGGCAGATCTGCCCGCATTCGAACTATTCGCTGGAGTCCCAAACGCTCCACCGCCTTTACCAAATGATGGTTGGCCAAATGCGCCGGTGTTACTGGTAGTGTTCCCACCAAATGCCTCTACCGGTCCAGAGGAAGGTGTAGAGCCGAATGCAGGCTTTCCAGCTGTAAATGGATTTCCGCCTTGACCAGGTGCACTTAAGTTTTGGAAGCCAGAGTTCCCCAAATTCAATTCGAAATCAACAAAGTCTTTCTTTATACTGAGCTGGCCAGTCTCTACCAAATCTTTAGTCTTCTTTTGTAGAAATCTTGCAGCCCAGTCTGGGTGAGATCTGATATGTGCAAAACATTTTTGCATATCGCTTTCTCGAGAGCGCATTTCAACTTCATATTGGGTAACGAGACCATTTTTTTGTGACTGGTAGTATTGATATCTTGATTCTTCTTGTGAATAATCTCTTCCACTAATTAGATTTACGGCACAGGGTAAACCGTAACTGTAAGCACTACTTAGCGGTTTCATTTGAAAATGCTCCGCATCTTGCAAACCACTCAAGATCGACTTTTCAATTTTATTCAGTGAGCTGGGATTTACAAAGCTCCTGTAAAGGTCTGCTGCCGATATCCCTTCGTCGTTTGCAGGCCTTTGCCCGCTTCCACTATTATTATTAGTGTAAACGTGCGCAAATTTGCAGCTGTTCCCTCTGTTGCATCTTCCCTGCTGGAAATACTTGCACGGAATGCTACTAGTATTGTTATAGTATGACATTTTAACAACTTTTTTGGGTTGCAATGTTTTGTTTTTAAAAATATGTTCATATTGGCACTGTGCACTTTTTCAAACTAGAACTTTAAAAGGCTATAAAAACAAAAAAATATGACGTTGTAGCTGAGTCCAAACCGAAAATATCTAGGCGCATTGATGATATGTATTGAATGTACAACCCCTGTTACGTCGCTCTATGTCGTTTATGCTAATAATCACATTCAATTGACGGAATGTCCCAACTGTCATAAGTACGTGGATAAATATGTGGAAATGGACCATGTCATACTATTCATAGATCTTTTATTGCTGAAATCAGGGGCTTACAGACATCTAGTGTACAATTCTTTAGAGAATGAATTGTCTAAGTACAAAGAATGGGACATCAAGAAAGGGAGACCATTAGAAATGGCTAAATCTATATGTGAGAATCTGAAAAACTGGTTTTTAAAGTTCGATCGCCTAAACAGAATATGGGTATTACTGATAGCCTTTGAGATATACTTGACGTGGGTTACCGAGGAACGAAAATACAGTCTTTTTTTAAATGGGGACACTTTCAACAGCAGATTTGCTTTGAAGGACCTTATGATGAATAAGGTGTTCTCATGGAATCCATTATATCAGTATCTCTATTTTGCGGTGCGATGTATGATTGACATAAGCATTTTCCATGGTCTGACCAGTTATTTGCTTCTGCACTGGTTGAAATGGGGCAAAGATGTGAAATATGCAAAAGATGTTTTATCTTATGCCATACTTCTATCCTATGGAGCAAAAATTTTCCCAATACTGATGCTGATATGGCCGTATGACAACGTCGTCTCAATGAATATTATTAAATGGATTGCCAATTTATATATAGTTGAGTCCTTGCAAATTGTCACCAATTTACCCTATTCATCAATTTTTGAAGTGCTTTTTGTAGTGTCGATTGCAAAGTGGTTTTTGGTGAAGTCCTTGCTGATGTTTTTTATTGCTGAAGGATGCATAGGACAGACTTTGATCTACTTGAATTCAGAAATTCAATTCAGCTTTCAAAAGTTCGCAATTATGGAAAACTTTTTTCTCTTATAAAGAGTATATTTTACTATATATATATTTTTTTATATTTGACGCTGTATTCACGATGTCATTTTCAATTTTATTCTAATATTGGTCCCTCTAATCCATGAACGAGGTATGGATAGTCATACGTATCTGTATCTGCCGGACTAGACACTAATGTATGCTCTTCCTCATGCTCACGTATAGAGCTCAGAGCAATGTATTTACCCAAAGGCATATAGTGCTTTTCAAAATCCCACCAAAAACTGCAAGTGATAAAAGGCAGAGGGAACAGACAGGAGGAGAGGATCCAGCCACTTTCAAAACCGGCTAAAGTACCTGCCATTGTTAGTTGAAATAAAAGTAGCCCTGCCATGATTCTTCTGTATATAAGAGGCCAGACTTTACCTGTAGAATGAGGTAGGTGATCAGTAGCGAAAATAAGTTGATATTTGTAAACATAGAAACCAACAAAAAAATACGCTAAACCAGAGACCAGGATTTTTGTACTCATGACGCTGTAGATTAATGTTATGATGAGAATTAATATGGGCTGTGGTAATTGCAAACCAAAGTTGAAGATTGGAGGATTGTAAAGCTCTCTTTGCTGTCTTGGCGTTTTTGACTTTATCTTCACAAAAGGGAATCCAATCATACTTCCGACCAGTAAAAGCTTGAATGGAAATACACCTATACCTTGTAATATAATCAAATCCACGTAAAATAAAGAAAATTCCTTTACTGAAGTAGCCAACTGGTAAGCTATTTTTGTTGTATCACTCAAGTAGCCCCAATAGTTGGAAGCCGTACCGGCTAAAGTAAAGACCAAAAACAAGTTCACAAATATATAGAAGAAGTTCTTGGAAACCAGTGACAACTCTTCTTCACTATGAGAAACCAAGCCTTGGCGGGAGGTCAAATACTCGTAAAAATAGGGTATCACTATATTCAAAAGGGTGAATAAATAAGTCGGTAGCAGTCCTGTTACTAAATTCTGCGCCCATTTGTTCTCTTTTAGTAGGGCACCCAAACTTGGCCAAAATCTTGATATTGTCTTAAGATTCAACAACGTCGCCAAGTATGACACCGGAATAATGAGAAATAAACTGGAGAGACCTATGAATGCGGTTACGCAGTAAACTTTTGTTAGTCTTTCTTTTCTTGATAAACAAACATTTTCCCATTTGATATCGTGAGGTGCTGGGGCTAGATTTGCGATTGAATAGTGAACGCGATGATCTAAAACTGCTTGAGCAGCCATCTGTGCATTTGCTACGGAGTCCATTGTAACAAAAGCTGTCGTAGTTGCAGAATAATGTTTCTTGCGTGCTTCAGAAATTTCTTGATCAATAAACCTTAATTGCTTTTCCAAATGATTGATGGCATCTACTTTTGGCCCGAATAATTTCAAAAAGCCTGTTCGCATCATTGGTCTTTGAAGGGCTTTTTGAGGATATAGCAGATCATCTTCATTATCATCCGTATGAATAACTTCTCGAGAAATTGGATTTGGAGAGCTGCCCAGTTCCCCAGTATTCCTTTGTAAATTATAATTTTCAGAGTACGCTTCACGATCACGATGTTCAGGTGGACACTCTGCATACTTGCTTTCCAGTTGAAGAATGACATTCTCTCTATAGCGGAAGAGCCTGTTTAGAGGGCCCCATTCGCGGCAAATGGTTACAGAAGACACTTTACCAATTTTAAGCTGCTCTATTTTATTCTTCAGAGCTTCGGGATCTCGAAGTTCGATGGGTATTCCAGTTAGCCTAATGGTTTTATCTGTTACTGTATTCTGCTTCCCCAAATATGCTTGTCTAGTGTTGACTACGAGAACTGTTTGGGAAACCAATAGATGTATTGCCAAGCATGTGAAAAAGTATGTGAAGATCACATACATCCACAAATATCCTCTAGCTCCTTCTGGTTGGGTATCTTCACCAGAGGGGATACTAGACCGTTTAACGAATTTCAAAAGGATATTCAATTTGTGATTGTTGTCATCTCCGTCATCATAACTCCCAGTAAAATGATATCTAATTGGTGAGATAATGCACACCGAAAACACGCAACAAACAGACAGTAACTTAATGCACATTTTAAAGAACCCTAAGAATACAAAGGCATCTAAGCCTGCGTACTCTAGGACTTGTTCGTCGCGAATCTTGTAAATGACGGTCAGCCAGCTGAATAGCTTCCCTTCTTCCCACGATGGGAGTCGCAAGCTGCCGTTATCTTTATATCTTCGGCTTGCATATAGCTTAGGTAGTTTCTGCAGAAGAAGTGAAAATGATAATAGTGCAAATAGACCCATTAGTGTAGCGGTGTAAAGTTGTGCACTAACCACCTGGGCAGTTGGTTTGCGAAAATCATGCCCCTGATTTGAATCGATATCCTCTCTTCTATCATATAGCCCAAGTAGCTCAATAGCTTTGCTGAACATAATTGAGGATGATCCAGAACAACCTGGCCTTAGGTAATATGGGCTGGTTTGTTAATGAGTTCTGCTGCAATTAAGCGATTTTAAACAACATTTTCGTGTCTCCGCGATAAATGTCTTTGTCACTTTTTAAAAGACATTCCTCCAATTCTGAATGTGAAAACCAATTACAACGGCTTAGGTTGTTTATCTATTTAGTCCTCGGTAATTATCTATTAAATATCCTTGACTGTTTTCTACTTACTAAGCTCGCCAGTATTGTGCGAGGTTATGCAGATGATCGATAACAATCGGCAGTAAAGCACCGACACTGTCTGTGATCAAATTCTGAAAGTGTAGTGTAGCTTCTTCCTCAGACATATTGAGGTTGAACCTCTCCTTGACCTTCAACACTGCACCGTCTGGATCTATTCTAATATCAGGAATGGTTGATGTTTTCATCAATTCGAACAGATTCAGAATTAGCCCGGCATTTCTTCTTAGAATAGAATATGCAACAAAACAATAGCTTCGAAACTTGTTATAATTGGAGGATTCTGCACCACCAAATGCATCTATAATTTGAGGAGGTAACTTCATCAAGGGGGGAAATGGTTTAGGATCTTGTCCTAAGATGTAACCGAAGTCGGCGTGAAAAAAATGACCATCAGGAGTGATTAACAAATTATCAAGATGTCTGTCACCAACTCCCAGAATATATGTGATGACACAGTACCCAGCGCAAGACTTGACGAAATTGTCCATAACCCAGCTTTCGACACCAAGTTCCTCCTTTGCATCCGAGTAATGAGAGCGGAGAAAGGGGAGTATCCCGTGATGAACACTCAAGATGCTGGCCAGCGTTTCATTAGGAATAAACTGGATAGCACCCTCCTGAGAACCAGTTGCCAAAATTTTGTAGGGCGAAAGTTTCAAATCGACATTTTCGTTCATTAGCAGTTCATTCATTAAACTAATAATCTGTACAACCAGCTGATCTTGCCTCAAATCATCACCAACCTTGTACATCAGGGGGTATATTTCGTTTGTGCCGGTTTTAAACGCAATTTTCAAAGGCGATAGAGAACTCTTGAAGACTTTCGACATTTCGGGCACAACATCGGTTACGACAATATCAGGATCTATTGGTAAAGAAATGGGGCCATTTTTTAGCAGTACCCTTAATTTAGTTGTGAGAAGATGAGATAGGAGCTCACTTTTTTTTGCAGTTGTATCCTTTGATCTTTTAATTTCTTCACAAAACTCTCGCAGCATTTCTATGAATGTAATTTGGTCGTGAAGAGTCTTCCGACGTTCTTTCGACAGTCTGCTCCAAAAGGAGTCTGTAATTTGATTCAAATATGGATTATCTTCTGCTTCCGACGTCATGTACCAGTAGAAAAAGTTTCCTAATCGTGGATTTATAATCGCTCGTCTAATCAAGAATTCTGCCAGTGGTGAAATAACGATTGCGCTATCCTCAAGACTCAATCCGTCAGATGTATTCACAGAATTTATCATTTTTTGATGCTGTCCTGCCACAGCCACTGAGTTCATTGTACCTGGATTTTGAGATGATGCCATATCTACAATGGTGAATTCACTATTTGATTTGTCTGAGAAAGTAGACAGACTCTCGAAACATACAGCTTGAACAAGCTGGAGTAAGTATAATTCCAGCTTTTTGTCAGAAGCCTTCTTCAACCTGCCAACGGCGTAAGCTCTAACTGAGATATTTTTGTAAGCGGAACCGAGTAACTCGATTGCATCATCTATACTAATTTCTGCCCAGGAATCCATCAAATCAAGGACTTCGGTTCTTTCGTTTTCTTCTGTTAAATTGGTGCTCTGAAGCAATTTAGTAAGCGCTTTTTTATTGTTCATCAGATAATATCTATACTTCCATATAGAGCCCTTCTCGTGTGCAGTAAGTTGAGTCCCTGGTGGATAATTGATAATTCTATTTAGGTAATCTCTCTTTTTCGTATCAGGCTTCACTTGTCTATCTAAGTTGGAACGTTTGGAGGCCCGCTCAAGCCTTCGATATTTTTCCTCGATTGGATTATTACTAAATTGGTCAGGATCGTAGAACTTCAAAGTTGATTCATATTTATCGCCTAGCGATATGGTAAGACGTGATTCAGTCTTCGAATGATCCGTCATTTCGGTACCTTGTTCAAAATTGTGTAGTGTAGGAATATTTAGTTGTACGTTATCATATAGTTTTTCTGTGAACACCACTGGTAATTCAAATACTGGGAATTCAATATTTATCACAAATGTACCAATTGGCCATCTTCTTTTTGCAAGAATATCTTCAACTGAAGGGAAAGTTATGGAGTCCAGCCACTCTATCTTCTTAATATCTCCTTGATGATATTTATTTAAAGTATCAACAACGTCATTATCTTCAAGGACACAGCCATTTTTGGGATCATTATATTCAAATTTTAAGGACTCTTGTCCCCTTTTCAGAGAGTTATCAGTTCTAAAAATGGTGGTTTGGAGAAAATGGAAAGGTATCTTTTTAGTGCCATCATACTCCCACAGTTCTACTCGCAATCTGCTTGAAAGATTAAGTTGGTTCAAACTAACTGGCAAAGTAAGCCACTGATCCCAAGTCCGTGACTTTTTGAATGGAACATAAGACGTTGAAATTGGCATTGTCAGATTTCTATTACTTTCAATATCAAAAACCTGTACAGATACCATCATGTCACTATTTGGAACGACATTCGATGCAATTTGAGAAAGCTGCGGTTGTGAAATCTTCTCAGAGGCCCTTGACAAGCGTTTTCGTCCCTCGAGCGACTTGATCTTTATGCTCAATGGGATGTCCAAATCCTGCGATACGCAGAAAGTGACACTATTTGAAGCCATGTCCTGAATTCTGTTGAATCGATAGTTGAGCCAAGCTTTGAAAACATTCGGCACTAAAGTGCTTTCGGTCTGATTTACCCTTTCATTCAAATTCCATCTTATGGTAAATGGCATCCATAGTTCAAGTACACCTGTACATCACGTGTCTCCAAGAACATTACAGTGTTCATAACCAATAACTATATTTACAAGTCAATTATACTAAAACCTTTTTACATAATTTTATAAGTTTACTGCTCATTCATCGTAACGAGGGTTCTCTCCTTGAGATTTTTGGTAGAACTTTCTGTCATGAAAGCTGTTTGATCTTCTGTCCCTATTGAATGAAAATTGTTCGTCTCCATCACGATTATATCTCTGAGATCTTGTATTCCCTCTATTTCTATGATAAGAGTTTTGATTTTGGTAAGAGCCTCTGTTTGATCTTTCATACCCTGATTCTTGAGCAGCACTTCCCTGAAGGTCGAACATTTTAGAAGTCAAGGAGGAATTTCTCATTCCCAATCTTTGAAGCATGTCTCTATCGTAAATTGGAATTTTTGCTTCCTTATCACCTAGCAAAATACCGTATGCAGAAGCAACATTTGGAAGTAACCTATTTTCCTTGAATCTGTATTCCTTGATGGCTGTTCTGAAGAACGACAGGACACTTATTATAACGTCAGAAAGCTCTTGTGGGTCAGTCTCGGAAGTCAGCCCTTCGATAGTTTCATTCAAAGGAGTGTATTCTTCCTTGTTCGCAATTGTAACGTTTCTTCTATGCAATAACTCGTCTACAAATGGTAATTCGTCCTTGCATAGAAAAATAGTAGAAGCACCTTCTTGACCACCACGAGCGGTTCTTCCGATTCTGTGAATATAGTTAGCCAGCTCGGATGGAACACCGATTTGTAAAACTTCTTGAACATTTGGAAAGTCCATACCACGCGCACCCACGTCAGTACAGATAAGAATACCTGATTTCTCTCTTTTGAACTGCTTAACTAAATTTGTTCTCTTTTTCTGATCTATTTTACCATGAAATTCGAGTATAGGTAATTGACTGCGGAATTTTTTCCTCAAGATCGAGGACAGATATTGAGTAAATTTGACTGTTGGAGAAAATAATATAGCTTTATAATTGGGAGATGAAGCAATCTTATTATTGATATGATCCATAGCAGCACAAACACTATGAGCGAAGTTTTCTGACACTACCATGGATTGGTCAATCTTTTCGTGCGCCTCAGGTTCGTTTTTGTCAACGGTATCAAGGAACAGACATTCCTTCTTGTGCATTATGTTTCCTGCTAAAGATTGTACCTTTGAGTCCAATGTCGCAGAGAATAGCAAAGTTCTGATGTGATCGGGGCCAGCTGCATTATTTTCATTCAACGTTCTCGATATTGATTCTAAATCTTCTTTGAAACCAATTTCCAATAATCTATCAGCTTCGTCTAAAACCAAAAAGTCGACGTGTTTGAAAAATTTATTTGAAAATCTTTCCAATGTTGCCATAAGTCTACCGGGTGTGGCAATAACGATGTTTGGTCTATTTGAATGCATTTTCTTCATGTACTGACTAAAATTTGTGCCACCGATTAAAGATATGCAACCGAATTTTTCTAAGCCGTAGTTATTGTCATAAATCTTTTTTACTTCCGATTCAATTTGCAGGGCTAAATCTCTCGTAGGTGCGACGATAACCGCTCTAACCATGTATGGAGACTCAGTTCTTGAATTAAGCAAATGTTGAAAAATGGGCATCAAAAAGGCGAATGTTTTTCCTGTTCCTGTCTTTGCCCTTGCGATCACATCTTGATCCAGACTCTCAACAATTGGTTTAATAGTCATCTGTTGTACCGGGGTTAATCCAGGAAATCCCATTCTTGATATAGACTTGTACAGCATTTTGTGCAGGACACCATCATTGTGAAGAGTATCTAGTGTTACCTCTGGTGCATCCGCCTGTTTTGGAACATGAATCAATGTTGCGGGGATACTTTTACTGAGACTTGCATGATCATCTTCATCGTGTTCTTTTCTCTGAACTCTATCCCTGCCACCATACCTATTATTGTTCCGATTCCGATTATTAAAGTTAGGGTTTCTACCACCACGATAAGACGGTCTTTTGAATCCGTCGTCCATGTAACTCCTTGCATGAATCAGGAAACCAGCCCTTCCACGCTGACTTAATGAAGATGGCAATCTATTCCATAACAGAACCGTTCTTGCAGACATATTTTTGGATTGCCAGCTGCTTTCTCTGCAACTTACTCTGACCGTAAAATGAACAAGTTCGCGTAACCTGGGATACAAATAACACACCTTTCAAGTTACTATATGTTGAAAGATTTTAATGGCGCTTATCTAAATTCTTCGACATTATTAGCGTTACTGCTGTTATATATACTCTACTAATCTCATCGCATCATTTTTGAAAAATTTTCGGAAATGTGCTTTACAACGGTTTTTTGTTTCTGCTGTTGTTGGCGTAACAGCTAAAAAGAACCCCCATACCAGATTGAAGATTCCTACAAGAGCGTAGATTTAGTCAGAGAAATTGAAGAGTGCAAAGACATTCAGAGGACTGCAGAGAAAGGTGTCCTTTTTTTAAATAGTAGTAGTAGTTTCGGAAACGCCATTGTGGCCTTTTGCCATTGGATTTTTGCGTAACAAACAGCTAGCTTCTTTGATATAAAAACGCTAGCTTCAACTTACAAGTATGTCGTCCAGTCATCCGATACCCCAGATGGTTAACATCTCGCACGCTTTGCAGTCTACTGCTGTCGAGAAGATACGTAGCGACATCAAGGATCTACAACAAGTGGCGGAGCTGACCTTGGACCAAAAGCAGACCATCAATAAGTACATTGAGTCGCTGAATGCGGCCTTTGCCCAATTTACGAAGGATAATGAGCATGTAGAGCGATCTGTGGATAAGTCGATCACTGCAGCAGATACGCAGTTGTATATGGGACTTAAGGGAATGTACACAGATTATTTGTCGCAGTTAGAAAGGATAAGGCAAGAAAAGAGCACGGATGTGGTAAACGCAAAAGCCAGTAATGAGTCTGTACTGCATATTATTAAAGAGGAACTGCCCACAAAACATGCCAAGGAAAGAAGGCTGTACATCGATAAGCTGATTAAAAACTATCCAAATGACAAGCTGCCGAAAAAATCGGTTGGATTGGTCCAATCGATCATCAAGTTATGCTCACTAGATTCTGACTTTACGCCGACCTTGAAATCTTATGTCCATTTGCTAAAGATGATGGGGTACAAATATGAGGCTATTAAGAAGTATGTCCCGCAAGACCTAGACAACCTGATGTCGGAGCTCTTTGACAAGGGATCTACTAAGAATGAAGAGATTTCATCTTTGATGGCAAGCAATGGTGATTCTCAAAATGCATTGTTGGATGATGAGCCCAAGAAAAAGATTTCATTCTCTAAATATCTGAAGAAAGGTGATGAGGTAGTTAACGAGAATAATAAACGAGAATCATCTAAAATATCTGAGATCACAAGTCGACCAGCGAAGATAATTAAAAAAAATAATAAGGGTATTGGCAGTAATAGCGGCACCAAAGTTTCATTAAATTCGATTTTAAAAACGAGCGGTAGCAGTCGAAGTAAGAGGAGTTCCACGGGGATTAGATTTGAAGATGATTCACAATTAGTACGAGTTTACGGCTATGGGCTACCGAACGAGGGGTTGAAAGTCTCGCCTGAAGAGCTGAAAAAGGTGCTGAAGCCATTCAAGGAAGGTGAACCTCGCGAAGCTCTGCTCATTAAGAACTACGAAGGAAAGGCCAAAGAGCTGGATATCGAGTTTGATATGTTGGCAGAGCAATCAGATATCTCAGAGCTCAAAGGTGGTCCAATCCCGTGTGACACCGCAGTGCCCTTGAAATATCGAAAGGGTTTCTCTAACTTCACCTCAGATCTAGGTAATAAACCTGCAAGAGAACCTGTTATCATAGATGATCTAAATGAAAACTCCAAAAACTTGAAAGGCCCATTAATAATGAAAGCGTTTGGTAAAAATAGTTTACTTCTGCGGAAAGATAGGGGAGGAATTCCCTACAGGCGAATTCCAGATGTTGTGCCCATCAATTATCCACCACGACCCGTTGATTAGCTTTGATTGCAGCCTATTTGATTGACAGCAGGTTGAAAACATCGTTATTTTTCGATATTAACTCTATATAGATATATAGAATCATGTTCTAGATGAACAAAATGTAAAAGTTACATCATATTTGTATATAAGCAAATCAATCAATCTTCTTCAATTTTTGAAAATTGAGAAAAGATTTCGATAATATAATTGCAGCTGCACTGACTGCTCCAAAGGGCGGGAAATATTCAAGGGCAGTTCTTAGTAGGCTTGGCCTTATACTTGTTATTAATGTATCAACTTGAGCATACAAGTTGGCTAAATCTTGATCATTCTGCAAAATATAATCAGCTTTTTCAATGCGCTCTTCAGACGTCATTTGAGATTTGATCCTATTGCGACAGTCTTCTAATGTCATCCCAGGGTTCCTCACTTGTAAGCGGCTTAATTGAATATCTTCACTTGCTATCACAGCAATAGTCACTCCACAAAAAGTATCCAACCGAGCCTCAAAAAGTAGTGGTACGTCTAAAATACACATCCGATAGCCCTTTGAGTAATATAGTAATACTTGCTTGAATATGGACTTTCTCACGGCCGGGTGTGTGATGCTATTCAATTTCTTCAGGTCATCTGAATGCTCAAACACCCGTTTGCCTAAAGATCCCCTGTTTAGGTGACCATCAGGCAGCAAAAGATCGGGAATCTTGTCACTAAAATATTCAATGATTTGCTTGTAGGCACTTTGGCCAGGTTCAACAACTTCTTTGGCAACATGATCAGCATCAATTATGGGTAATGTGTACTTCTCTTGAAGCCTATTGGATACAGTACTCTTTCCAGAAGCAATACCACCAGTAAGTCCAACGACCAGCATTTAAAAATCTTACTAACTATTCCTGTATTGGTATTACTTTGTAACTGACACAATCTACTCATCAGCGTTTCTGCTCCATTACACGTATACTCGGCTTCAAAATTGAAAAAAACCATAAATGGAGATGGCTTGATAAAGAGGCAAATCAATGCTTTAAGAAGGGTTTTCGCTTTTGGGGCAGTCAAAGAGTCGAATATATAGTGATTCTTTCAGATGGGCACTGTTCCAAGAATTTATTCCGTGGTGAATACGCCAATTGCCTCTATCTTAGCTTGTGAGATTGCAATACTTCCAAATCAACCTCCAGTCCCACAGGTAGTTTTACTCCTAAATGATCATAAAAAACTAAACAGGTTCTTGGATAATGATTCAAAGATTATTATCGATAGAAATAAAGGCAAGAACATTCACCAAACGCAATTTATGGCCGCATATCTCCCACCAGTATACTCGACAGGAAAAATAGCAACAATAGACAATCTTATTGTCTCTGGTCAACATTCCAAGAATATTGTTTCTTCAGTACGAAAATACCTTCACTGCTTGAACGCAGGCTCAAATCTTTTCCTGCTAAACCCTCCATTTGGTGCCATTGAGCACCTTTATAGAAACCTATGGACCACATCCGAGTCGAGGCCGAACCTTTTTGTAGGTATTAGTATGAAAAGGGAGGCAAACCTAGTGAGTGTATCGGATGAATTTAGGCTTAAATTAAAATGTTCAGGTATATCAATGCGTGTAAGCCCAGTGCCCAGAGACTTTGCATCTTATTCGCATGAATCTGGAGTGAATGCACTTGAAGAATTAAGACATGAAAATGATATGCTGAAACTTCTGGATGCAACAGCGCATAATCCAAATCCGATCGCATCGATATCACCATTATTTTATTCGTATGGCGATTTACTCTTAATTAGATTGGAAAGACTGATAGTAGAAAGTTGTATTGAGCCCTTAGCGGCTCTTTTCGGGTGCCGATATACCGGTGAACTCTTACAAACACCGAAATCAAAAGATTTAATCTTGAAGCTGATAAATGAACAAGTATGGATTTTGAAATGCGCTCAACCGTTCCTCACAAATATGCCAAGTTTCCACGTGGCAATGGATACTGGAAGACTGTATGAACTAATACTGAAAGAACTACGAGATAAACCGAAACTTAGAAGTCAGTTAAATCACTCACTGAATCAGTTGAATCAATCCAATATAAACCAACTTACAGGCTACTTTGTTCAGCTAGCAAATTATAAGAAATTGGATTGTAGATGGAATGAAGTGATAACTGGGTTGGTGAAGGGTAAAGCAGGAATTGCCAAGCATAGATCGTTAAATTATAAATACTTGTAAATACGAAAGAAGAATAAGCCATGTGCAGGGTGGCATTTTTCTTTGAGGAAAACCCTCAACCTGTTTACATGTTTTCCAAATTGTTCTCAATTATTTCTATGTAGCCAAAGTATATGTTAGCAATATTCTCAGTGCAAGTACTGAGGCTCAATGGCAAAATGCGCAATAATCTAAGCTTTTCATGATACGTATCTAACAACAAAAGTAGCAACCTCTGTAGTGCAGGCCTGATTTTTGGCAGGAAGAAATCTTCAGAGATATATCCCAATAGTAGCTTCTCCACTCTTTTAAAGTCTGAAGTGATTACCAAGCTGAGTGCCACAAGCACACGATAGCTGATCTCGTTAAAACTAATCGTGTAATCACCCCAGTAGCCGTTAGATTTTAAAAAGGAAACAATGGTATCTTGCCCATCCATCAGTTTTGTAATTTCGTCACTTATATCGATGCAATTCCAGCAGTTTTGAGGTAGTGTAAATCCATATTCATTCAGTAATAAATCATTTGAATGGGCCCCGTAATTCAGCAAAATCTCCTCGCCTTTGTTAGCATAACAGAATTTACCACACCGAATTTCAAATCTTCCTAAATTGTTCGCATTAATGGATGATTTGACTAATTTGGGATAGCAGTGCACATCAACTTCGTCTGTATGATTGAGAAAATCAACATAGGGTACCATTGTGAATTGACTATCAATATCATCCTTCTTCAAAGATATGTCAGCGTACAAGCATCTAGAATTTACAACAAAATATATATGCAAAAATTCCCGATACAATTTCTCCAAAAAGAGTTCGTTATTAGCATCTCCATTGAACATTGTATTCCAATCCTTCAAAATAGGCAGTATAACACTCCAATCCGATTTAACTAGTGCACTTATCCGCGAGCAATGCTTCTTAGAAGCAAGTGACGATAAATGAAGAAGCTCTTTATATTTTGAATCGCCGGTTAAATTCCAAATAGCGGGCACAGAGCCCAATTCTTCTTTAGCAGGCCAAATATCAAAGAAAGGCTTCCAGTAAGACACGAACTCGCTTGAAGACCATTGGGGAAGCAATATCCATTCTGCTAAAATGTATAGTGTCAGTAATTGAAACGAGCTTAGGCCCAAAAGAAATTCTTGTTTCAGTAGACCATACGCCTGGAAACGTGGATCTTGGGATCCAATATTCCTTTCCATGATGTTTTCCTCAGAGGCGGCCGTGATACCGTGAATGTCAAGCTTAGTATTAAACATAGAAATATGGTACAGAATAGTATAAAAGTTCAATTGATGACTAGGTGGAATGGATATCACAACTTCATTTGTGGTCAACTTCTCATCTATCAAAACTACACCTCTGCCAGAAGTATCACTCTCATGAATACTGATATTAGTAGCTAGGTAAAATTGCTCGGAAGTCCTTAACCACTTCAAAAGGGAATCTACCTTGGCCTTCATGGTCATTTTTTTTTTTCGTTGAAATAATCTCATCGATTTTTTCATCGCTTAAAGAAACTGCGACTGGGCTATGCTATTTCAATCTTCTGAAATAATAAAGTCTACGAATTTAGGTTATCACCTATTGCTATGAAAAGTGCATAGTACCCACACGATACCCCTTGATGTTCTGATGTATGTTAAAGTGACATCTCCGTTAGCCAGATTTGCAAGATATTTGTCTACCAAGACCTGTTCACTGCAAGCTAAAACCCGCCCTATAGAAGAGTCAGCCAATATTATCAGACATTTACAATTTACGAACCAATTGCCGTTTGAAAAAGGTTTACTGATACAGGAGAAATTTGTCAAAGCAGAATTAGAGTTAAAAGAACTTCATTCGAAGATTAGAAGAAAACTGGAACGATTACACCAGTCCGCTGATAATACCACCACAATAAATGAACATGAGAAAAAGATTATAGATAGAATTCTTGCAATGAAGCCAAACCCGATCGTTATGACATTTGAATTTGAGCCGGCATATAGTGGAGGCAAGCGCATCAAAAAGACCATTACACCAGAAGAAATAAAAAAGTATGAATCATTCGTACCATTGGCTCAAAAGGAAAACAAAAAACCGAAGTTTGTACAGGTGGAAAGAGGCGGCCAAGTTACGTTCCATGGGCCAGGTCAGATGGTTGCGTATATAGTACTCGATTTGAAGTCTTTTTCTGATTTCCCAGCGAAATGCCTTGTTTCAAGCATTGAAACGGCCACAATCACAACATTGAAGAATACAAAAACCAATGGTGGTACATCGCTCCTAAATTTACAATCTGAAACCACTGAAAATACCGGAGTATGGACCCTGGATCATAAGAAAATCGCCAGTGTCGGAGTTCATGTCAGAAGGTCAATAACTTCCCATGGGGTAGCCATCAATGTATGCTCTGACTTATCTTACATGAATAATTTTGTGATGTGCGGTTTACCTTCTAGTGAGGCAACTTCGATAAAAGAGCAACTTCCAGATTGCAATGTAGGTGTTCAAGATATTTCAGTAAGCTTCGTAAATGAATTCGCTAAAACTTTAGGTATTAGTACCGTGGAAAGAATGCAGCTTTCTGATTTAGACGTAGAATAGCGATAACCGTGGGAGGTTAAACTACATTCATTCATTAAGAAACTATTTATAACAATGAACGACTTGTACATACGCAGAAGATTCTCAAATATCTCCTATGGTGTCTGCGGAGTCAATAAAACAATGTTTCAAATATGCTGTTCTGAGGAGAACGTCATGGCATATGCCACGAGCCCTACTGATATGGCACTCATAATTAGTAAAGCACCACCTCCTAACTTTCTATAACCAGGAGTTTGCCGTGTTTCGTCTGTTGCTCCACTTGGGTCTTTGATATGTGTTGCTTTTTCATTGATCTGAATTACCTGTCGTGTTGAGTCCTGATCAATACTTACGTTACTTTTCGCCAGTTGTGACTTCCTGTACTTTTCCACTTCTAATCTTGTCCTTAAATCCTCTATATCGTTCGTTAGGCTCTTGACATGTTCAAGTTTCTCCCTTTCCTGAGTTTCGAATGAACTTTTCATATTCAGATTCTCTCGCTCCATTTTTTCTAACTGAGCCTTATGTTCTTGAATAATTAAACCTTGCCTTTCTGTTAGTTTTTGCTTCAGTGCGTTCTGTAGTTTGGCAAGTTGCTTATCATTTTTTTCCACTAGGAGTTTATTGACATACTCGAGATTTGTTGTGTAATTTATAAGAAAGTTTTCCATAGACCTAAGTTTAGTAAACTCATGCTTTTCCAGTGCAACTTCGGTAGCTAAAGTCTTAATAACATTTATCAAATTAGGACTGGTTCCAATTGAATTATTAATAAAGATACCACTTAGTATCTCAGTTTCAGAACCCAAAACCGTATCTTCCAAATCTAGATTGTTTACATCACCAAACATTGCCGCTTCAAAAGCAGCTCTTTGAGCTGTTGTTGCGGAAACTACAGAATATCCAGAGCCATTCTCAGTTCCTATCTCTGTCTTTGTTGGTTCACCGAGTTTTCCATTAGTAGGGCCGTTCGATGGCACTTCATTAATCAACGGAATGACGGATATGTCTTCGACGAATGCACTTATCTTTCTATGCTCGAATTTGCTATCTATATCTGTTCCCAAATCTATAATATTTCCAACCTTCAGCTCCACGTCTTGCTGATCTATTCTGTTACCATTAACAAACGTTCCATTACTAGATTTTAGGTCACGTATATATATCTTACCAGTATTAATGTCGCAGCTTAAGGAAGCATGATTCCGCGACAGAACTCTTGAGTCGAAATGCCCGTTATCTGGCCGAACTTGAGGTGCCTGTTGAGAGTCCACCTTCCCAATATTGCCTGTGCTTCCATTGACGCCATAACTTTGGGAACTGCTATTGGAGTTCAAAACGGGTCTACCCAACTTAAGGCTATCTGGCTTGAATGGTACTACCAGAAATTTTGTCTCAAACGTTTCATTGAGGGATTTTAAAATGATTATGTGCGTATATTTGTTTCTTGGTGCCACCGCTGGCTGCAGTGACTCTATCTCTGATTTTTGTTTGAATGCGTTGCCGCTTGTTAAAGTACTACTTTTTGAGGGTGTGCTCTTGGAGTTGGATCTCACTCTTCTTTTGACAGAAGTGTCATGAGCTTTACCATTACTCATTTCACTCGTTGAAGATATCGGAGCTTCGGATGCAGATGGAGATTGAGGTTGGGGTGGTGGCCTCCTCCAATTCCTCTCAACTTCAGTCATCCTCAGGTTTATTTGACCAAGTTAATAAAGCGCCGCAATCAACTATAGCAGCACTGAGAATGTTTCGCTCTCCTCTTTGTGTATTGTCTTGTTACGTTTGATGCCTTGCAAGACAAAGGAGCGTTTACGAATAACATACGTGAATTTACCATTGAAAAAGTTAAAAATGTACAAAAGAAAGCTGACAGAAAACAGTATTCGGCATCATAAATAATTATGACTGATTCACTGCAGAGGAGCATGGCGTGTTTAGAGGATACCATAACAATATTAGAAAATTCAGTCTCAAAACTGGCAAGCAATTCTAAGCCAAATGATTATCTTACACAAACGATGTTAAGTTCCAGAAGAGTGTTTGAATTGGTTCCTGAATATGATGTGCAAGAAGCCAAATTAGATCTTATAGAGGAAGTGGAACCTCTAGTGAAAACTTTGGAGGACAAATTAGAGAAGTCTGTGGTGAAAATGAAAAGAGAGCTAGACACGCTACGGCAGACATATGAATTGAATAGATTACGACTGGACAAGACATTAAATTCAAAAACAGATATTGACGTAAGTACCGATGTTGTTATCATGGCATCTTCTACAAATGAAGAATTAGAAGAGTTGAAAATGCTAAAAGCCAAGAAGGAGAATTTACAGCGGAAGTTGCAATTGCTGCGGGAAAAACACCCTAAATAGCGAAAAATGGCGCTGCAAATAGCACGTCTAAATTTTCAAGTTTGTATAATAGTTGCTAATACTGTTTTCTAAAGCATTGAGCTTGGTCGTTATGCTTATAAGTGACGGATCACTGGTAGTTATTTCCAATTTTTCACATTCAATAACAGCCTTTCCATTAAATGTGACACACCTATTCATATAGTATTGAGCTTGTGCTAGAGTTGTGGCTTCTGTATTGAATGTGGACATAATAATATTATTTATTATGCTTGGTTCTTCAATATGAACTCCATTTTCCTTCAACGTATTCACAAGAGTCTTGGATCTATCTACTGTCAGTTTATCTTTAATGGTATCGCTAAAAGATTTGCCCGTCTCCACATCGATATTACACCACGGTTTTTTTGTGACTATGCTGAGATTCCGTAGGTCCACGCATAGTTCACTTTTGAATAGTATTATATCCATACTGATTTCATGGTGATGACTTTCGCAGATCGATTGGTATTCTTTAAACATCTGTCTCATAGCAAAGTTGTTACTATCAGGAAAGCAAAGAGTCCTCGGAGGATTTTCTATAAGGTTTATAGATTCGATTAATAGCTTCAAAACTATTCCAAATTTCTCGATGAAATTATCAAGCTCTTTTAGAGTCTGTAGCTCCTCCAATATTTCCAATATCTCTTGAAGATTAAGCTCTATTGACTGAATTTGTGCGAGCGGGAATTTTTTCCCAGTATCCATTCTCAGAAGGATTTGCTTTCCATTGTGGAATTCTGGAAAGATAATGATTGCCTTGAAATCTAGCAGAAATGAGCCTTGCCTCACCACAATGCCTTTTATTGAAGGATTACTGCCATCATCACCAGATGCTCCATTACTTATAGGCATTTTAAAGATCTGCTCACTATTTAGCATCTCCAAGCATTTCTCGACGTTCCCCAAAATATTTGGTAATTCAGGTTTAATTATATCTTCCACAAGCCACGAACGCTCATTGATAACATCTTGTTCTCTAGTGTAGTTCTCAGGACCACCAAAATAATCGTTAGGATATAATCGTGCGGTCATTTATGAGAGGTTGCCTCTTTTTTTTGACGCAATAGTTTTTACGATGAGTTTTTTTTATCTACCTTAAAATCAAGGAAGTTTGAAGAAGGGATCACAATGTTAAATAGTCGATCTACTGATAAAAAAGGTGAAAAATCCATTCATGTCTTTCAAATCTTTGAGGTTACAGGGTTTCCTGCATCTAAAACATTCACATCAACAGCAGAAACGTCAATTTGTGGTCGCATCTGCACTTACATTGGGTAGTCTAATCTTTGGCAGAAATGCAAAATTGGCAGATGCAATAGATAATGGTGATTTACATAATAAAAATGAGGATTATGAATTGAAGCGAAAGGAAACTATGGAAAATAGGATCAAGTCACTGCAAAACAGTAGACCTGTTGCTCCTAGGTACGAGGGCCATGTGCCACTATACAAAGCTGAAAAATTACTTCTTACAATTATCTCTGGTCTAAAATCATATTATCATCCTGAAGATGGTAATAACATTGTTCAATTAGGTGAAGCAACGGCGTTTCCATTTTTTTTAGAAAATTTAAAAAAGACTATGTTATCAGACGCAACAGGAAGGAAAATACTCAGGGAAAGACCAGATATAACTTCAGAAACTCTGCATATGGAAGATTTAGCTAAAATGGCAGAAAATACACTTGGATATACGTATTATAAATGGCTAAAAAAAGAAGGAGTATCTCCAGACACAAGAGCACCGGTAACTTATATTGATGACCCTACACATGCATTTATTTTCAAAAGGTATAGACAATGTCATGATTTTTACCATGCTATCAATAACTTACCGATCATAATCGAGGGTGAAATTTCAGTCAAAGCGTTAGAAGCCTCCAATTTAGGAGTACCAATGGCTGCATTGGGAACAATTTTAGCGCCATTACGACTAAGACCTGCACAAAGAAATAGGTTGTACGAAAATTATTTACCATGGGCAATTAAAACGGGATTGACTTGTAAACCTTTGATTAATGTTTACTGGGAGAAAATTCTTGATAAGGACATCAATGAATTAAGAAATGAGTTAGGTATAACACCACCGCCTGACTTGAGAGAAGTTAGAAATGAAAGATTGAAACACAATAGAGAATTGAAAATGAAATACGAGAGTTTTGAATAAATGTATTTATATAAGTTACTTATTCATGTTATGTCTATCAATGTTAGTAAATTACTATTAGGCAGTTTTTTTATCTCTAAAAAAAGGTTGGAAAAAAAACAAAAATTAAAATCAAATTAAGATGAGTCTGTGCGAAAGGTATGTGACAATTCGCTGTGTGAGGCTAATCAATGTTGGATTAAGAGGTCTCTTGAACATTTTGGGTATGAGCTTCTTTTTGTTCATAGTTTGATAGAGAACTTTGAGGAGAGTTATTTGAAATTTTTCTTTCCTTTAAACCTTCATCATCATCACCATTAACTTCCACAGTGTTCAATGTATCAGTGTTTTCTGAGATTTGATCCATACAACCCAATTTATTTGTAATATCGTGCATTGCAACTTCTTCTGGGGAAACTTCACTGTATGGAACCATACCTTTACTTCTTGCAATCTCATCAGTGAAACAATCGTAGTAATCTTTATCATCATGATCGATAGTCATTTTAATTGGGAAAAAGACACAAAGGATCCAATATAAAAAGAAGGAAATCATGAACGAAAAGAATGAATCACCATAGTAAAAATTGACAATACCTGTATTGTGGAAATAGTTATTGTTGACTTCCCAAGCGATACCAGGTAACCCAGGGGTCATACCCGCTACCCAAGCAAACACTGCTCTCCAGTTAACACCTTTGTAGAAATAGTATTCACCCTTCAATAGATAGGCTTGAGAAACCGAATAATTTCTTTTCCGGATAACTAAATTATCACAAATGGTAACAGAAATAATTGGAGTCATAACAATACCGAAAGAACTCATAACAGTCAAGAAAGTTGACGAGTTGTTGTAAAAATTCCACGGTTGACAAGCAACAGACACAACAGCACATAACAACGCACCTCTTTTAATATTGATGTATTTTGGTAAGAGCCCAGCTAAATCCATACCACTTGCAAAACCAGCATTAGAAACGGTGTAAGCAACTTGCGACATCATAAATGAGACACCACAGAAAAATGCACCCGCACGAGCACCAGCAGAATAATCTTCGGTCAACCAATGGTTGAAGATGTCGCTTGGCATCCACATCGATTCACCATACAGCTTATAAGTGGTAGAAGCACCAATGACACCAAAAACAGGAACTAAAGTTGTTGGGATCAAAAGCGCAAGAATTGTGCCCAACCAAAGAGCGGTCTTTGAAGACGCGAATCTGGAATAATCACTTTGGTTAACAGAGCCGGGAGAAACAGAACCAAACCAGTACGAGATCAAATAAACCCAAGCCCAAGAGTAAGTGGAACCCGTGGCTGTGGACTCCAGACTCGTGAACAGCTCATCAACTCCGTGCGCCTGTTTTGTCAAGTAGATAATCATACCCAGCATCGAAAAACACGTCGCCGTGCAGGAACCGATCAGGATGTAATTCAGGTGGTATGGCTTGATCAGATAGAACAGTGCGCAGACAACGTGGAACAGCATGAACCCGATAACACCCCTCGTGTCCATCGCAACATGCGAGGTCAACGTGTTTGGCAGGTGCAGGTAGTGGTGCGACCACGAGTCCAGGATCATGTTCAAACACAGCCCACCCAGCCACGCGTTCGAAGCGTAGTTGACCACACTCATCAAAACACGGATCAGGATACCAAACCACGACCCCACGATACCAAACGTGAATCTCTGCGCCATCGTGTACCCGACTTTCCAGTCGTAACCCGGGTACGAGTTCGCCAAAGTAAACATAATGGTCACCACGTCACCCACGATAAACGTACCGATCGTGGCCGCGTAGCTCAGCCCGTAGTCTGCTGCAGACGCCGCACTGGCCCACGTACCGACACCGAACGAAATCACCCCCCAGTACGCAAAGTTCGACCAGAACCCCCATGTTTGCTGAGCCCTTGGGATTGGCTTCAGGTCCGGGTTCTTCAGCACACTCAGAGTCCCTCTCTGGTCCACGGGAATCTCGAGAAAACTCAAACTCTTGCTCAGAACGCTTTTGAATCCCATTTTTCTTGCAGATGATCTACACCGATGTTGATCAAAAAAAAAAAAGTGTCAGAACCCTCCTGTACCGCAACCCTCTACAACCTTATATATATATATGTAATATATATCCTTGTATGTCTTCAGACCGGCATAAACTTTCCACCTCGTATTGCCATCCCTCTTGACAAGCGCTGCAGCGATCCTCAAAACTCATCTCAATTCCTTTTTCACTCCCATACAGCATACCGCTCTAAATATCGCCTACATGTCGCCTACATATCGCCCTACATATCGCCATATGCCATACGCCATACGCCATACATATCATCCTGCGCCGTAAACTGGAAAGTATACCAGTAACAAACATCAAATTTTTCTTCCAGAGTCCTGAAAATGCCAAAACTGGATCTGAAAAAGAAACATTTAGGAACATCTAGTGGATTAATTAATGAGCTGGAATGGTAATTAACTTCATATCTGCCCATGAGCAGCACACTTGATAGTAGTAAAGGTGGAAAAAAAGGAAGCTGATTTCCTTTCGGGATTACGGTACAAAGAGGCAAAAGAAGAAACAAGGTGGTACTACCGGAGTGCTTGGCTGCAATACTGTTGGTACGCATAGTGCGCATGGTAGGCATGGTAGACGGTGAGTAGGCGGCGTTCAGGCAGCTGTGGAAGGCATCTCTGTTGTAATGGTTACCTAGTATGGCATGGCGATGCGTTTTGATGCTGTGGGAGAAGATGCGTTTCGTGGACTGTGGCCGTTTTGCATTTATGGGGGGTGTCCGGGACCCGGACACGGCGGCAGGCGGCACGGCGTTGTTCGGAACCGGGCCGGAACCGGGGACGGAATAAGGGTCTGCAAAAGAAACGCAGTTGTCGCGGCAACTTGGCCGGGTAATGCTGGAGCTGGGCGGCTAATTTCGGGCATACGCGCGCGGGCGGGTAACCCGCGCGCGTGCGGCTGGCGTGTTACACACTGGGCATGCAGAGGCGGCGCGCCGTGGGCGGTGATGTCTGGTTTCAAACATGAAATTCACGTTTTCTTCCACAGGGCCAGTGGCATCCGTTCGCATCCGTTCACAAGATATATACCGTAGAGGTTGTTGGATGGAGACGGGTCTCTCTTAGGTCTGGGGTACTAATAGCAGAGGCAATCAGGTAGCGAGGTGATGGTGATGAGCGAAGTATCGTCGCTGATACCGCTGTTGCTGTCGTATCCGACAATCGTGCTGTCGAGTCATCTGATACTTCCGGCGCCGCAGGATGCACTGATAAGCTACTGTTTGCTGCCTTTTTTCATTGCGAGCAGCTTCACTGCAGTCGGGTTTGGCATTGGGGTGATCGACGATTCGCTGGTGGCGGGCACTCTGCTGCTGTCTTTTGTGACCTCGCAGCTGGGCCGCGTATTGGGCACGGTGCAGACTACCAGCTTGTCGCTCTTGACAATAAAGCTGGTCTACGGGAGGAAGGGGCTGGCAAGTTGGCGGTCTGTCGGCAAGGTTTTTGGCCCGCTGTTTTTGATTAGCTATGCGATTGGCAGGAGCTACGCGGTGGTCGCGGGGTACGTGCTGCTGATCGGTTCGGCGACATGGGTTTATCCGAGGGTGGTCGGCGGAGGCGTGGTCATCCCGGCGAAGAGGGCCGTGAAATTTCTGCCGTTTGTTGGCTTTGCGCTTCTGTATGGCTATGGGAAGTACAGCCAGGATGACGTTCAATTGCTGATGATGGTTGTGTTTTTTGGCTGTCTGGCGGTGTTCAACCTGTCGTTGAAGGACTCTTTTATGCAGAATGATCGTTTTTTGAATCTTTCCAAGACTGTCGTGATCGGATCTGGCGCAATGGCCATCGTTTTGCAGTATCTTTCGTTTAATACTATCTCGTCGACGTTTCTGGCGGATGTTCTGACCCTATCGTTTACGGCGGTCTGTGCCGTTATTTGTGTTGTACAGGATAGATCAAATCCGGACCAGCATTGCCATGGACACGACCACGCGGATCACCATGGGCACGAACACGGGAACGAACATGAGCACGAACATGAGCACGAACATGAGCACGAACATAGCCATGCATGTGAGGACGACCATAAGCACGGGCCCGCCCACATGCATGCTGGGAGTAGCATCATAAGAGAAATCGCGACAGATAAAGATACAAGATCCATTTTTTCGTATCTGATGCTTAACACGACTTTTATGTTTGTGCAGTTGCTCTATTCATTCAGGTCAAAATCTCTAGGTTTGCTCTCTGATTCGTTGCACATGGCTTTGGATTGCACTTCTTTATTACTTGGTCTTATTGCCGGGGTTTTATCGAAAAGACCTCCAAGCGACAAATTTCCGTTCGGCCTTAAATACTTGGAAACTTTAGCCGGTTTTACAAACGGTGTTTTATTACTCGGCATCGTCTGTGGGATCTTTGTTCAGGCTATAGAAAGGTTATTAAATCCTGTCAATATTCACGGCACTAACGAATTACTGGTGGTAGCAACATTGGGCTTAGTGGTCAATTTATTTGGCCTTTTCGCTTTCGATCATGCGGGTCATTCGCATGGTGGTGATAATGAAAATATGAGAGGTATCTTCTTACATATTTTGGCTGACACTTTAGGTTCCGTTGGTGTCGTTATTTCAACACTTTTGATTAAATGGACTCATTTTCATATCTTTGATCCAATTGCTTCAATTTTTATTGGTACTTTAGTACTGTTATCAGCAATACCATTGTTAAAATCAACTTCATCTTCAATTTTATTAAAATTGGGTGATAAAAAACATAATTTGGTTAAATCTGCATTGAATCAAATTTCAACAACTCCAGGAATTACTGGCTATACAACTCCGAGATTTTGGGTCGCGACTCCGGAATCATCGGGTCATTCTCACGCTCATTCACATGAAGAAAAAAATAATGACCATGAACAAGATCATGGTCACCAGCATTCGCATTCGCATTCGCGTTCTCATTCCTGTACCGATACCTGTAAAGAGAGTCATGCATCGAAAACACCCTCTCTTGTTGGCTATATTCATATTCAATATGCGGATGGTGAAAATTCTACAATTATCAAGAAAAGGGTAGAAAAAATATTTAGTTCCGTTAGTATAAACGCATGGATTCAAGTTGAGCCAAATAATTCAACCTGTTGGTGTAGATCATCTTCAATTAGTGGTTCCAATTTTTTCACTCCTCAATCGACTATTAATTGATTTTTTCTCCCTTCCATTATACATATATGGACATCTATCTCTATATATTTTTAGATATATCAATGCTTCAAGACATTGACCTTAGGACATTGTCGTAAACTTCCAAGAGTTTACTCTTTGAGCTATCAGTCTTTGCCCAGTATTTTTTATACTTAGCAACAATATCAACAACAACCTCATTTTTCGTTTTATTGCCGTCACAGATTTTTTTTAGATCTACCTCCATTTCCCTTCTTTGAAATGGTTTTGCAAATGAGTCTTCCAGCCCAATCGCTTCAAACCCATGAACTAAAGCGACGCCTAGAGTTGTAGGTTGAAGATATGTTTCCTTACCAGATTTTTCACTCTTTATATATTTTCTTAATTGAATCTTTTCAATATGTTCAGCAATTGTTGCATCTGTACCAATTCCATTGGCATCCATCAGCATAATCAACTCACTTTCTGTCATTGGATTAGGTGGCGAGGTGCTCCCGGAACGCATCTCCGCTTTTTCTATTTTACATTCTTGATTCATTTCTAGTCGTGGTAAGCGTTTCGTCGTTTCCCATTTGGCCCAGGGATAAACATCAAGAAAATTTCTTTCAAGTACTATAAGTCCACTCGCAGTGAAAATTTCTTCTGCCCAATCTATTGTTAACGTAGTTGTCTGTCCCTTAGCATCTGCTGAACAGCACGCCAAAAAGTGTCGAGCTACATATTCGTAAACTCGACGTTCTACAGCTGAAATGTTGGCTTGAGGACCCAAACTAGTCACTGGATGAATAGGTGGGTGCGCTTTATCATCGTGCGTACCACTTCTTGGAATTGTAAATTTGTTGGTCCCGGGAGAGTCAGAGAGTAGTTCTTCCGCATACGCAGCCCAAGAAGTCCTCGAATTTTGATCGCTGGTTTCCAACATAGCCTGTTTTTTGACAAGAGATTTTAAATCCATGCTTTGCGGGAAGATATCGGTCTCAGTTCTAGGGTATGAAAGAAAGCCTTTTTGATATAACTTCTCAGCAGCATCTAAAGACTCCTTGGCTTTAAGCTTCAAAAATCTTGCGCAATTTTTCTGTAATTCAACTGTAGTTAGTGGGAGTGGTCTATATTTTGATGTGGGTTTGGATTTTAGATCATTTACCTTGGCTATGTTGCCCGCTTTTTCGATACAAACTTCATAGAAGGTCAACACGCTATGTCTATCAAATAAATGGCCTCTTTGCCACTGAAAGGTTGTATTGATATCGCCATCTTTCAGCAGTAATTGAATGTACCAGAACTCCTCTGATATAAAATTTCGTATTCTCTCAAACCGATCCACAACAAATCCCAGCGTGGGAAACTGACAGGTGCCATAGGATATTACGATTGGGGCATCTTTTTTTTCCCTTGTGTTATTATTGTTATTGTTATTGTTATTGTTGCTATGATGGGAAGGTCGTACAGCACCATTGGCACTCATCACTTTATTTCTCATCGTGTCCGTAAGTAGTCTCGTGAAAGTAACACCAGCTCGAAGATCTATTTCCATTCTTGTGCTCACGGCATTCACGCTTCGCATGTCTAGCCTCTGTGGGTTCCTTGCAGAATGCAAAATGTGACCTCTCTCCAAATGCGAGAATATGGCACGATACATAACAGCTTGAGTCAAGCTACTGTTCCCTCTATTTGCTTCACGAAAAATCTCCCATCCAATATATTCGCCTTCACGGTCGCAATCCGTCCATATCATTAAAAAATCAGCATTTCTAGCTTCCTTTTTTATATTGCTCGATATCTTCCTTTGATTGCTATCGAGTACTTCATCGAGCGGCGCATCAAACAGTTCATTTATATTGCATTTCCCCCATCCGTATCGGTCGTTGGCAAAATCAATCCCCGTTAAATGACCTGCTACACTCGTCATGGTGACTTGGCAGTTGCTGCCATTGCTAATGAAGGGAAAACCATTGAAGTCAAAGTCATAGTTCTTCACATACATGTATCCTGAGTCACGTGTGTTTAGCCTGCCTCCTCCCAAGATCTGCGAAACAGCCTTAGCAATGGAATTCTTCTCAGCAACGCACAAAACTTTCATTATGCAGTCAAGGCTGCTCCGCTTCAATCTTATGTGCACCTTTAAGCTGTTATTTTTCTTTGTTTTCTATATCAGATGAATTACGAATTTCATTTTTGATCTTTGGCGTTTCATCCGGATGACCGCAGTGAAAGAATAAAGAGAGACAAAGATCACATCATAGTTGCTTCAGTGCTTTCCAAATTCAAAACGGGAGATGTGGGCTTCTCTCTCCATTACCGGCTTTGATGTTACAACTCTCAACAGACATATTACTCTCATCGAGCTGGTCAGCGAAGAGTATAACTAAAGCTCGTCGGAAGCGGAGTTTCATGATATGCGACTCATACGCCATTGATGATGTACCAGTACAGATGGCACTGCTTAACAAAATTGGACTATATGTTGTACAAAGTTGCCCATGACTGTGTGTACATTAGATTTCATTCCATCACATTAGGGGAACGTATATGTACAGGTAGAGTTTCCAACGAGCTAGTACCCTTCACTTTTCAGATTACCATACTCTGCAAAATCGGACTCAATACACCCAAACGCTACCTGCCACTTTATATGTATTCATTGTGTACTCTGTGGAATGAACATTGACGCCTGGCTCAAGCTAATCTACCGACCGAAATAATCATATCAGTAAAGCTCAGCGGCTAAATGAATTGATGCATTTTCTAAGGGTGAGTAATCAAAGCGAGTCGTTTGTGATTGTTTGTAGCGCTTATCCTATATTTTTTGCCTTCAATCAACCTAGTACTTGGAATATTGAGAGAGAAAGCTACTACCAATTACTGAGAACACCGTCCTGACCTTCAATGGTCATTTGCGTGTATTTTAAGTCCCCTGGAGTTCTTTGTGCTTTTATACATGTTTCAAACAAAAGTTTAAACAGCTTCAATAGGTCTTGAACTTTCTCTGTAAGCGACCATGCAATCAATGCTTTTTGAGACGACACAGACTGCCAACCGTTAGTACCGTTATCCCTAAACCAAGACTAGATTAGTGGCATAAGCTAGATCCTCTGCCAAAGATAATACACAGTATCATTCAATCATAACCTTCCAACGTCTAGTTCATTGAGCTCCTAAGCTAGAAAATGTTTTGGATATTCCGATCGAATATTCAGCCTGATATTAACAGTGTTATTGTTAAGCAGACAAACTGTGAAGTTTAACCGCTCAGGGCTGACGCAATCACTCGTCACGGCTTTTTTTTTTTCAAACTTTTTTTACAGCACAGTGGTGAAAAAGTATCAGAAATATATGAGAATGCAAATGAGTACTTCTAAAAGGTCCATGGTTTTAAGATATACTGGTAGATCTTTACAATTTGCAGCTACTGAATGCTTATTACTTGAAATATAGTGATAAGAAATTTTACGGTGGAAACCAGTCGAAATCCGCGTATGCTTGAATGGCCTTTTTAAAGCACGGAAATTTTCTTTTGCCCAAGTTATATGTGTTCAAATACCTCAACAAACAGCCGATAGCCAATTTTTAAAAAGAAACATAAAATCTAGAATTGTTAAACAGTGGAGGCTCTAGCAAATTCAGAACATTCCAAGACCACGCCCGGAAATATATTTAAATGACAGTAACGCCTTCCGACGCTGAGAAAAATGTTTGGGATACTATATCAGAGCTGCATAACCAGCTAAATGCTACGATTCAATCAAAACAGATAATAGAAGACTATGCATTGCTCAGTGGTTTTTTGACTTTTGTCGACTCCAAACTGAGTCGAATGATAAGCGAAAGTCTGCAAATGCAGCAAGCAATCTATGAAGATACTGTGGATAGGGAAGTGAGTCACTCTCACGTCATTCGCATCGACAATGAAAGTGTTCCATTGATTTTAAGACTATATTGGGAAAAAATATGTCATCCTATCTTCAAATGGTTCCAAGCATGGAGGGCTGCTTTACTTTCCAAAGACTCTAAGGAACAGCGGAAGCATGTAGAGTTCAGAAAAATGAATTCCAAGTTGACCAAGTTTTTTAAATCTGTTCACAAGTTTTACTATAGGATAATCGATGATTTGCTCAGCAAATATGACACGTCTGCGGTTATAGCAGCCGAAATCATCAAGCAACTGTGCGCTGGTGTCGAAAAGGAAGGAGAAAAAAAAATTGTTTTAGATGCAAAGAGTAACTTTACTATCTTGATAGTGGTATCTTTGCACTCTTGTTTACTGAACTTGGGCTCAGCACATCGTTACAAGTCGATCGCGGAGAAGTTTTCGAATCATTATGTTTTCCAAGATTTCAAAAAATCCATGAGATATTTGGATTTGGCTTGCCTCATTCTCCCTTCAATAGGTGAGGCTCATCTTCAGAAAGGTCTCATTTATGTCCAGATTGAAAGACTGGGAGCCGCTATGTACGAATTTATCAGAAGCTCTTTGGCTAGAATTCCTAATAATGCTGCACAGGCTAATTTTGCAACTATTATAGCCGAAAAGGATAGTAGATTACGAAAAAGACTCGATATTCTGCTGAAGGATATCAATGCTCAGGATCTAAATTCTAGTAGGATTGTAAACAGGGAAATTATTGAGTATTATTTTTTGGCGATATTCGGCTCTTATTTTGCACCTCAATGCTGGCTCAACTCGGCTAAATCGAAAGAGCTTCAAAATGGTATTAGTTTAGAGTACTTGAAAAAAACTCTCAAGGATAAAATGTCCACGCGATATCTCAAAAATATTGATACTATTTACGAGGATTTGATAGTACTTATCGGAGGTTTTGATCTTCTTTTACTCTCTTCCGACAAAGGTAGCAAATGCATTGACATCAAAACCATAAGTCTAAAGACCTTAAAGGCAAAGGATCATGCATACTTAGAGTTTGCCTTTAGTTTTGTCACAGATATTTTGAAGATCGTTAGAGAATCCTGGGAAAAAAATATAGAAAAGTATCAATACTTAGCAATGGTTAGAGTTGTTGAATGTTGGTTGAAATCTAACCGCGCTGTTTTACAATACTCTCATCGTAATGAATCTTTTTGTCGCGCTTTGGCTGAACTATTGAACGATATATTGAGAAGTCAAAAAGTTCATTTAGATTCACTAATGCATAGACCGAAAAGGTCTTACTACATGGAAGAGGACGTTGACTTGAAAGAAATGTCGACAATAAAGTATGCATTGAGTGATTTCAACGATGACCATATTTTCTCCATGGGTGATTGCACGGATAGATCAGCCGGCTTTCCACCTCCTGGCGAAAAGTTGGATGCACAAGCTCAGTCCATTTTGAGATTACAGGCAATATTTGTCTCAGGAAAGAAGTTTCTTGCGAAAAATAGCTGTGGTGTCGAGTGGAGTAATGAGGATATGGTATTCAAATTCCCAACCAGAGTGAAGCAAGTCAAGAGGTTAAAGCCAGATTCTTGGGCATCAGTGCTATCAAAAAAAGAACCTGATTCTGTTACTATAGCTGAACAGAAATCTGAACATGATTACATGATCGCACAATTGAAACAAAATGTCGAACGAGGTGGAACAGACGTCGAGGTGCTTTCTCAAGGGGTATATAGTGGATCTTCTGCCCCAATGCCACCCACTACTTTTACAATCAAACCTAGCTCTAAGTTAACTGCAGATATATCGAAGTCATCCATATTGAATGCTGCGATAGACGTAATTGAAGAAAATAGTTTATCTTCCACAGATTTAGCAAAGGATGCAGCAACAATCGAGCAGAAGCTTCAAATTCCTAACTCTCCTGATGTTAATGATAGGCAAGAAATACTTGAGTCAGCCGAACATAAAGCAGCTTACAACGAAAAATCTGAGCATTTCAAAAGTATATTCAACTCAGGTGCCTTTGATACAGTAAAAGCATCCGGGTTTCAAGAACAGACTACCCTTCCATCGATTGCACATCCGAGTGCAGCTCACAATATAGGTTTCAATCCAGCAATGGCGACAACGGAGCAAGGTGTACAAACACATTCAGCTCAAATGTGGCACCCAGGATATGGAATGTCTCCGATGATGAATGTTCCATTAGTTCAAACTCATCACTTTGCAAATGACTCGTCAATTCATGGATGGATAAGTCAGTACCCTCAGCAAGTATTTAACCCACAGGTGCAGCAACACCAGCAGCAACACCAGCAGTATCCACAACAGCCATATTTCCTGGATTATCATTCAGCAAGTATCCATAGGAACCAGAACAATGTGCATGAAAGTTCAGTAAACAAGTCTCATCCTATATGACTAAATTATCACATTCAGTTCTCGATTATATGCTCGAATAGATATTTGTTTTATATAATAGTACACTTTATGACATAAGAGAGCTGATACTTCGTTTTTCGTTATCCTATCAACGAAATGGTTTCTTTCTCATAGCATTGCGCTTTGCCTCTTTTGTTTTCTTTTTAATTTCCTCCAATTTAAGCTGTTTCTTCGCAGGGTCTAATATGAAATCCGGTTTTGCACTACCATAATTACATTCTAAATTCAGTCTCTCACAATTGAAACAATGTGGCCTTTCTTCTGTACATTTTTTCTTTCTTAAACGGCATATCCAACACCCTGTCCTTGAACGCGATCCCATTGAATTTTTCTTATTGCACCCTTGACTTTCTGTTTTTGCGGTATATTCTTCATCTTCTTCTTCTTCTTTGGAATCCTCATCATCTCTTCCAGTGTCAGAGTGAAAGTTGTCATCTTTAGACTCCTTTGCCTTATTGGTTCTATTTCTGGGTCTTCTCCGCCGATTAGGGCTTTCCAGTAATTTGCGCGTAGTTACTCTTTTCCCATTTTTATTCCATGTCACTTCTTTAGTTACATCTTCTTCTTTGATACTTGTTTTTAATTTCTGTCTTTTGATTACATTAGATGAATTTGTGACATCATTGATATATTTGATATCTCCTTTTTGATTTTTTTTAGTGTTTGTAAGACCAGCTTTTTCTTCATCATTTTCCAATTCTATTCCTTTTTCATTACCATATTCCTCGTCATCATCCTCGTCATCATTATCATCAAGAATAGCACTCTCATCAGTGTCTTCAAGTGGGCTTTCTCTTTGATGTACTCGTATGACTGGTCTAGGAAAATTCTTCACGGACGAAAAAGAAGAAGAGCCCGGTCGACTTGAACTAGTAGTGTTACTACTATTGTAGGTAGCTTTACTATTTGTGTTATTGTTAGGTGAGAACATTTGAGACCGATCTGAAAATCGCAAAGGGGTTGACCTCATGTTAGATAGTACAGCAGCAGCAGTTGCCGTTCCAATGTCGTCTTCAAACTTATTCGAATTTGCTCTTGGATTAACTAGAAGTCTTGTTCTTAGTCCATCAAGTTTCGAATTAATGAATTTTGGAGGGGGAGGTGGTATGAATTTCTCATCTTCTCCTTCAATCGCCACATCACCAAACCGTCTTGTATCAATAATAGAATCTGCTGAGTCAGCTAAATCCAATTCAGCCCCGCCACCTAGGGAACTACTCATGGAAAGTGCTGATCTGGGCGGCTGTGGTGATATAAATCCGTCTGACGAATACGGTCTTCTATTATTGCTAAAACCTGATCTATCATTTCTGGATAGTTCATTATTCTCGCATGTTATGGGATTATTAGCATTTTTGTTGTTCTCGTAGTCACCTTCATGCTTTTCGCTGTTGCCGTTATTCTCAATAAGAGAGTATATCTGTGCATTCTGCTTGGAGTTTATCCATGACGAGATTCTGATCTTCTCATTGGCCTGATCGTGCTTTACATACGGATCCGTCACAGACCTATCCTTGTCAAAATAAAAAATCGTTGGTGCTATACCGCATTCTTGACCACTGCTACTACTCCTATCGCCGAACCGCTTTTTCTGTTGCTCGGAGCCCCTTCTCGAAGGACTTCCACTGAGTTCTGAGACTTGTACGTCTCTCTCACTGCCCTGACTGCTCTGTTCCGTATTTTTCACGTTTTCTCCCAATGATTGTGAGTTGCCACTGCCGCTTGCCCCCAAAGGCTGCAAAGAACCAGAAGATCTTGAGTCTGAAGTGTTGAAAAAATTTCTCCTGTTAATTATCGCTATTGGAGAGTTATCATTATCCTGTTGTGACGAGCTTCCGCTCACCGTTCCATCTTTGTTCTTCACTATCCCAGACGAATGATGTTGTATATGTGAAACCACGTGATCTTTTTCTCCAACACAGGCGGCAACGTTTTCTGGTTTGGGCGGCAAGCAGCCGCCGTTATCGTCGTTGCGTAGAACGTCGCGTAGACGAATTTGAGGAAAATGCACTGAAGGAGGTCGTAATTCTGGTAAACTAGAGGTCGAAGTCAGCGAGTCACGAAGCAGGCTGTCTCTAGTAGCTGAACTACAGGTGTCAGTGTGCAAGATTTGGGTAGTTTGCGTCGCGGAATGCTCCAACTGAGGGGAACCAAGTGGACTCTGAACCGGGGTATTATTAGGCACAAAAGTAGGTTTTGTCATCTCAGAGAGGGACTTATCCACGGAGTTCGTATTTCTATACTGGATAAGAGGATTTGAAACCTGGGAGCCCCCCTTTGAGCTCATCTCTTCTTCCCTCGAAGCGGTTTTTAGCACCGAATCACCTTCCCCACGCATATCAAATTGGCGCCGAGTTTCTACCGCAGAAACATCACGGTCAATCCCAAGAGCACTACTCTTAGTCTCAGCCTTATCAGCGCTTGACATCATTGTCCCCTAGAAGGTAGCCAGCGCCTCGTATGGAAATATTGGGTAACAGGTCTGTATAATCTATATTCTTTTCTCAGCCATGAAAAATGGGCATAACATGTTTTTTGTTTTAACCGAGGAGGGCCGCTAGGCCGCGCATAAAAGGCGCTTACCCGGCATGTTTAATACAGGTTGGAAACGTTCGTGAAATGACTGGACCTTATTACCAAGGTTGCCTGATTTATTGAACTCTTTTGGAACAGGTTTTGAAGACTCTGTGAGATTTAGTCAGTGTTGGCGAAAAATGGAGGAAGCGATTCAATTGGACCAGAGATATCCCGGGACTTTACGTGATGAGTTCAACATCCCAACATTCCAATCGATGGGCTTGCCTTACAGTGACGCTGATGATGGGAATAAGAGTGTTTACTACCTCTGTGGCAATTCTTTGGGACTTATGCCCAAAAATACAAGGAATGCTATAAATGCAGAATTGGATGCTTGGAGTGAACGAGGAGTTGAATCTCATTTCAGACATCCCCGTGAAGAAGACGGATTCGCTTCTTGGGTTGACATCGATTTGCCCGCCATGCCGCTTTTGGCACCTATTGTTGGTGCCGATATCGATGAAATTGCAATAATGAATAGTCTTACTTCCAATTTGAATGCGTTATGTGTTGCTTTTTATAAACCGAAAGGAGCTAGAAATAAGATCCTGTTCGAGAAATCGGCGTTTCCATCGGACTACTTCGCATTATCTAATCAATGCCGAATCCATGACTTGGATCCTCAGGAAACTTTGATACAATTGTCACCACGCCCAAATGAAACGTATTTGAGGACGGAAGATATTCTTCAAACCATTTCTGAGAATAAGGATAATATTGCAATGGTTTGCCTTTCCGGAATTCAGTACTATACGGGCCAGTTCTTTGATATCGAGAAAATCACAAAATATGCGCATCAGTATCCGGATATCGTGGTTGGCTGGGACCTCGCGCATGCTGTAGGCAACGTTCCGTTAAAGTTACATGACTGGGGTGTTGATTTCGCTTGCTGGTGTTCGTATAAGTACTTGAACTCTGGCCCTGGTGGAATTGGTGGACTCTTTGTACATTCCAAGCATGCGAATGATGTGACTAGGCCAAGACTGGCTGGATGGTGGGGAAACAATGCCTCGCAAAGATTTAGGATGGTCGAAATTTTCAATCCGATTCCCGGAGGTCTCGGCTTCAGGCAATCGAATCCCAGTGTTATCGATGTTGTTGCTCTTAAGTCTTCTTTAGAGTTGTTTAAAAGGTTTGGTGGCATGAATAGCATTCGAGATAGATCCCTTTACTTGACGAATTATCTATTAAGACTGCTCAAGGCTTCCAGGTACTACTATGATGTGGATAAGGTTAATCCGGAAGTGTTAGGATTTATGATTATCACGCCAGTATATAATGATCAGGATCACGGGGCACAACTTTCACTGCGTTTTTACCCTCACCATCAGGATAATCCCGAACACGATACCATGGAACAAGTCTTCAAGTACATCAATACGAGAGGTGTCATTGCCGATGAAAGAAGACCAAGCGTAATCCGTCTCGCCCCGGCACCTCTTTACAATACGTTCCAAGACGTGTACCATGCTGTGAAATTCCTCAATGAGGCTATGGACGTTCTCAGCACGAGAACCTGCTCCTGATTACGATTAAACAATGATATAGATGATTTTCTTTATAATGTATCTCTTTTAACGATAGTTCAAGCAACGAACTAACACAAAATTGAAAAGTGAAGAATGATAATATTGACGATTTAAAACTAGAAAGGGTAATAGAAAAGTTTGCCCGAAAATTCCCTTTACAGCGTGTGTGCACACGTTATTTTTGGTAGTTGCAAGATAAAGAAAAAAAAGAACTGTTTTTGAGCATAGAACCTTTAATAGACACTCAGGCCTTGCTTATTGTACCTTGTGTCAATCTCACTAGTTCAAGTACTTTGGTACCGATTCCTTTATCACCAGGACAAACGTTTTCACTCTTTAGTAGGAAGTCTGCCTAGAGCAATTGAAGGAGCAAGGCTAAATTTGAAGGTCGAAGGTCATGGGTTATGGTATAAGCGACCCCTCGACCACATTGGCAGTCGATGTTGCAGTACGGGAAGGTATATACAGACATAAAGGCGAACATTTACAAGCACAAGCAAAATCACGAGCACATTCACAAGCACAATCACAAGAACGATCACAGTCACAATCACAATTAGAGTCACAATCATATTCAGGGAAGACGCGACCTGAGCACACTCCGAATGAGAACAAGAGTAGGCATAAGCACAACAGAAGTTTTCAATCGTCGTCAAACTCGGAGTCAAACACTGACAGTCCCAGATTATCAGACGGAGAATGCTCCTCCTCTACGCCGACTTCAATAGATGAAGGTGCAATGCAGCAACAAAAGAATTTGCTGGTCGCTAAGAACAATGCAAGTGTTGACATTGGTACCACCGGAGACGATGATAAAGTGAATTCAGATACCGGAGAAGATCAAACACTGTCAGTGAGCAACAAATTTCAAGACCTGGCGATTTGTCCCCTGGATGCAACAGTTACCGCAGCCGAGCAAGTTTGCACAGGAGATGAGACACCCAAAGTAAAAGAGGATGCACTTAATGAAAACTATCAGATTGTTGCCAAGCGTAGGACTAAGGACCTCTCGATTGGGGTTGCCAACGAAGAGGCAACGGCAGAGAAGAAGAATAAAACTGCAAATGAGGGTTTATTGGATAATAACAGTCTTGTCCAAACGGATTCTTACATCCAAGACCTTAATGATGATCACGTTTTGCTAAATAAAAGGGTTTCTAGAATATCAACAAAAAGAACGAAAACTCAGGAAAGTATACGGAAAAGCCTGCCATTTCATTCTTCCAAGCATGCACAAATTTTACCAATAGATCAATCCGATGATGATAGGCCCTCGCGCTCCAGATCACATACTTCAATTGTATCTTTGCCAGCAACTAATACAATTCATGCTCAAAAATACAAGGCGAGGAAGCATAAGACCTCTTCCTTTTCATCATTACCTCCTGTGACGACACACCCTATGACCAAAAATTCTGAGCTAGCCACAGTGGAAATCAAGCAGATGAAGAAATCTATGCTACATAAGAGAGACTACAGAAGAAAAAGAAAATCGTTTCTTATGGATGATGATAGAGTTTTAATCGGAAATAAAGTTAGTGAGGGCCATGTCAATTTTATAATTGCTTATAACATGCTCACGGGTATCCGTGTAGCTGTTTCCCGTTGTTCTGGAATCATGAAACCGTTAACACCAAAAGATTTCAAGTTTACGAAGAAGCTGGCATTCGACTATCATGGAAATGAGCTTACCCCCTCATCACAGTACGCATTCAAATTCAAAGATTACAGTCCAGAAGTCTTCAGGGAATTGCGCGCAATGTTTGGGCTTGATCCTGCAGATTATTTGGTATCACTTACATCAAAATACATCTTAAGTGAATTGAATTCACCAGGGAAAAGTGGATCATTTTTTTACTTTTCAAGAGATTACAAATATATCATTAAAACCATTCATCATTCCGAACATTTGCATCTAAGAAGACACCTTCTCGAGTATTATCAGCACATCAAAAAGAATCCTGATACACTCCTTTGTCAGTTTTATGGCTTGCATAGGGTAAAGGTTCCAATATCATTCAAAAATAAGATCAAGCACAGAAAAATTTACTTTCTGGTAATGAATAATCTCTTTCCACCCCATTTGGAGATTCATACGTCTTTTGACTTAAAGGGGTCTACATGGGGCCGTTTTACGAAGGTCGATAGCTCAAATCCGGAAGAACAGCCAGTATTAAAAGACTTGAATTGGCTGGACAGAGATGAAACGATAAAATTTGGTCCACTAAAGAAGAAAAAATTCTTGGAACAACTGAAGATGGATGTCGAATTGTTGGCTAAATTGAACATTATGGATTACTCATTGTTATTAGGGATCCATGATATGAAAAAAGATAACGCAGACGATCTGATAGCACTCGATACAGAGAGCAATCGCAATGATCACCCAATTTCAGGAGACCAAATGCTTCACGGATCTGTCATACCGCATTTTTTTAAACAATATGAAGGTGGAATTCGTAGCTCAGATCCATTTAATAACGACACTGAATTAATTTACTACGTTGGTATCATTGATTGCCTGACAAATTATTCTCTCTTAAAGAAGCTGGAAACTTTTTGGAGAGGCCTCCATCATGACCTCAAAGTTGTCAGTGCTATACCACCAAAGGACTATGGAGATAGGTTTTATGAGTTTATTGCCGATTCTGTAGATGCATTACCACCAGCAAGATATAAAGATAATCCCCAAATTCAGAACTACAAAGATTGATCAATTAATTAATTTCTTCGCAATTCTCTTTGTGCCCAATCCTCTTTTCATGCGAAACTACATTTATGTATTTGAGAGGTGGATATTGTGCTTCCATATATTTTCCAGCTTTTTTTCTTATCAAGATATAAGTATATAAACTGATTTTAATGTCATTAATCTGTGAGTTTTATTGCCCATTTTCTGTTTACAGGCAGAGAGGTATTTGTTCTCATTCTAGTTTTTATGTTTTGCAACGAGATTACTCCAACTAAAATTTATGTTAAAACCACAGTATGCAGTAAATAAAGAAAAAGAATGATATTGATAATTATTTACCGAGTAAGTTAACTTTTGAAGATACTGATACTGGACTGGTGAAGCATTGATTAATGTGGTTATGCTCAGTTATAAAGATATATAAGCGTCGAAATACCAATTGAATATAGAAATATCAACTGATATTACATATACACAAGAGGTATTAAACAGACAGTCTGAGAGAATCAAAAATGAAACTTCACGGTGACATAGCAAAAAAGATGAAGTCGGATGAAGCCCTAACAGAATATAGAGAGTTGTCGGATGATGTTCTTTCGCGAGACGCTTACAATTCAGAGATTTAACTACGTAGGAATCTGCGGCATGGTATAAGAAATAACGAGCTATGCCATAGATTCTGGAACAATAGAAATACAGAGTCATGACAAACCGTCCTATTATTTGGAAAGAGAGTTGTCTCCGCGCTGTCGATAATAACTTGGTTAGATATTGATAATAATATTATGGTGTTCAGTTATAGAGATATATAAGTCTTCGGTTCCCTATATCATAGAATGAAAGAAAACTTATTGAATTTAGATTAACAACTGGAAAAAATGTCAGTATTTTTGCATGACATTCTGACCTATTAAACCACAACCAGGATATGAATATGTTGAAATATTGCTCGATATTGTAAGATATATGAAAGAGATGAAGTATAAGAACCAGAAACAAGACAATTGGTCTATACAACAAAATAAACTAAGTCAGTAGAAGCCCTAACAGAATATCAATCGATACTGGAAAGATATCGGATGATAATCTATTGTGAGACGTTTACAATTCACGAATCTGACTACGAAGGAGTCTATGGCATGGAACAAGAAATAACAGTTGTACTGTGGATTCTATGGGACTAGAAATGGTGTGATGACGGTGACAATTCTTCACTCGTCGTCCTCTCTTATGGTTCAATAGGTGCGAAATATTAGGTATAAATACTGACGTATTTTCCAGATATTAATCCAAGTTCAATTAGTTTTATCACAATTCATGATATAGAAAACCAAGGAATTATATATCTCTATAATTGAATATCATAGTATCATCATCAAAGTCTAACCAAGTCACTATCGACAACTCCGATAAAAACCTTCTTTCCAAAATCTCCACACATACTCTCCCAATAGTGATGTGAAATTAGTAAAATCCAACTTCAAAATACAATATTCAATATATTCATCTAAATTTAGTACATTAACATCAAGAAATAGTAAGTCGTTTGGCCGAGCGGTCAAACGGGTTGAGATTTCCTGATCGTTACAAGTGATGGTCTCGTAGCTCAGTGGTCTTAGAGCCTCGTGCTTATAGTGGCATCCAGCGAACCTGGGGCAACTAACTTAACGACCTTTCAAAGCAGGTCAACAAGCAACGCGATCGTCGGGGGTTCGATCCCCCCCGGGACCAATCATTTATTTTTTTAATTTTTTTTGGGAGAACTGATTTTCACGGGTTCGAATTTACCAAGTAGCGAATAGTGCTTTGGATTTGTCTATTTTTTTTTTCCTACTTTTCTCTGACATGAACAGTTCGATGGATATAGAATTTGAAATAATCCATCTTCGATAATTCAACTGACAAAGAACTATACATCTTAAACTACAGGCTTTGCGAGCTCCCATTGTTTAAATTATTTTGAGTGTAAAAAGTAACAAATACGCAAATGGCGGGCAAAAAGGGAAAGAATAGTAGCAAAGGTTCACATGGTGGACCTAAAGCTGACGTTGTTCAAGATGATCGTCTGCAGGCAATTGTGTTAACAGATTCATTTGAAACTAGATTCATGCCGTTGACTTCTGAGAAACCAAGGTGCCTTTTGCCACTGGCAAATGTGCCACTCATTGAATATACTTTGGAGTTTCTGGCCAAGGCAGGTGTGAATGAAGTTTACCTAGTTTGCTCATCTCATGCTAGCAAGATTGACGAGTACATCGAAGATTCCAAATGGAACTTACCATGGTCTCCATTCAAGGTAACAACGCTAATGTCACCGGAGGCCCGGTCCGTAGGTGACGCCATGAGAGATCTTGACAACAGAGGCATCATAACCGGTGATTTTATCTTAGTTAGTGGTGACGTAGTGACAAATATTGAGTTCGATAAAGTATTAGAGTTTCACAAGAGAATGCATTCTAAGGATAAAGACCATATAGTAACAATGTGTCTGGCAAAGGCTAGTCAGTTTCATAAGACCAGAACTTTTGAACCCGCCGCATTCATCTTAGATCAATCAAACAACAGATGTTTATATTACCAAGATATTCCGTCTTCAAGTTCGAAAGCGAAGACAGAGGTTGAGATTGATTCCGATCTCCTAGAGGATGTTGATGATTTTGTCATACGAAATGATTTAATTGATTGTCGTATTGATATTTGTTCGCCATTAGTTCCAGCAGTCTTCCAGGAGAACTTCGATTATCAAATGTTAAGATCAGATTTCATCAAAGGTGTTTTAACTAGTGACCTATTGAGTAAGCATGTTTATGCGTATGTTACTGAAGAATATGCTAATAGAGTTGTCAGTTGGAAGACCTACGACACTATCACTCAGGATTTTATTGGCAGATGGTGTTATCCACTAGTTCTAGACTCAAATGTATTATCTGACCAAACTTACTCATATGAATCGGGTCATATTTATAAGGAAAGGGACATTATGTTGGCACAATCATGTAAAATAGGTAAGAACACTGCCATTGGCTCAAAAACCAAGATTGGCGAGGGTACAACAATCGAAAACTCTGTTATTGGAAGGAATTGTCAAATCGGTGAAAATATAGTCATAAAAAATAGTTACGTCTGGGACAACGCAGTGATAGGAAACAATAGTATTATCGACCATTGCATTGTTGCCTCGAATGCAACACTTCGTGACAATGTTATATTAAATGACGGGTGTATTGTAGGCTACAATGTGTTCATTGATAGCAATATGGAAATTCCGAATGGCACAAAAATCTCAGGTCAGCCTGTGAAAAGCATGCATGCGCACGAATTTGGAATCTCTGATGACGAAGAAGAGACAATCGAAGAGCAGGCCAAAAACTCCAGGAGAATCATTACTTCCTTAGCGGTAAACCTAGTTGGACCCAAGGGAATAGGATACGTATACGACAGTGATATTTCTGATAATGATGAAGACTCATCTGATTCGGGTGAAGGAGCTAACGCCTTATCGTATAGGCTCGAAGAGTTCTATTTGAGTGATGATTCCATTTCTTCCAAGACCTTCAAGAGTAAGAAAAAGAGAACAATGTCAACCAACAGTATGTACACTGATAGAGAAGAAAATGCCTCTGAACTCGACGAAGATGAAGACTTTGAAGTGGAAGGTATCGAAACTGTAAAAAGAGCTATTGAAAACAATCATGATTTAGATACAGCATTATTGGAACTGAACACTCTTAGAATGAGTATGAATGTAACATATCACGAGGTTAGAACTGCTACTGTTATAGCGCTATTAAGGAGGGTGTACCATTTCATTGCGACGCAGACTTTAGCCCCAAAGCAAGCGGTGACAAAAGTCTTCGGACAATGGGGCTTACTGTTTAGGAGACAGGCTTTCGAACATGAAGAGTTTCTTGATTTGATGAATATCATAATTCACCAGACGCTAGCTATAGGTTTCGAGAAGCCTGATTTGGTCCTTTTCAGCTCATTAAGTACACTATATGACAATGATATTTTGGAAGAAGATATTATTTACGAATGGTGGGAGCAAGTCTCAACAGATCCAGCTTACAACGATATCAATAAGCTGACTGCCAAGTGGATTGAATGGCTGAAACAAGCAGATGAAGAATCCTCGGAGGAAGGCGATTCGGAAGATGGAGAATCAGAAACTGATGAAGAAACTGATGAAGAATAAATAAACTGATAGATATTAAAATAATGGCTCTATTTCTTTTATACCAATTCACCACATCGAAATATATCTTGACGAATGAACTATGTGAGGTTTTTAACGTTACCCTGATATTTTAGGAATTTGGTACGTCGACGATGATTCACGAGATAACGAGAGCACCGACGAGGAGAAAGGAATAAACAACTTACTTCAAGGATCTGGCATACAAGCACGGGAAACGCATACCAGCAATCTTTCTTGTACGACCCAAAGTCAACTATAGTTTTTAATCGGTGCCGTAAGACATCGGTTGAGGTAGTAAAAAAACAGGAACTCAAAGAGATCAAGAACTACAAAAGAGAACAAATTGAACAAAGATAATGCAAACGCTTAAATGTGTAGTTGTCGGTGATGGTGCTGTTGGTAAAACATGTCTTTTAATTTCCTATACTACCAACCAATTTCCAGCAGACTACGTTCCAACCGTGTTCGATAATTATGCCGTTACAGTAATGATCGGTGATGAGCCTTATACGTTGGGACTTTTCGATACAGCTGGTCAGGAAGATTACGATAGGTTGAGACCGCTTTCGTATCCTTCAACAGATGTCTTTTTGGTCTGTTTCAGTGTCATATCACCACCGTCGTTCGAAAACGTCAAAGAAAAGTGGTTTCCGGAAGTACATCATCATTGTCCCGGTGTTCCATGTTTGATCGTTGGTACACAAATAGATCTTAGAGATGATAAAGTAATCATCGAAAAACTTCAGAGACAGAGGTTACGTCCTATCAGTTCAGAGCAAGGTGAAAGGTTAGCCAGAGAATTGAGAGCTGTAAAATATGTTGAATGTTCAGCTCTCACCCAACGTGGTCTTAAAAACGTATTTGATGAAGCCATAGTTGCAGCATTAGAACCTCCGGTTATAAAAAAAAGTAAAAAATGTACAATTTTGTAGTCAAGTTAACTGGGCAAGAGGAGAAAGAGATATAATATAATAGAACGGGAGTTTTAAAAGTAGTAGTTGGCGGGTTTTTGACCTCGGGTTCTTTATTGATTGTGGAGTTGTCACAATTCTATATGCTTTTGAAGTTCCCTAAACTTTCTAGTTTTGTATAGCAGCTCTTTTGAGAATGACGACATGAAAATCTAATAACATCATCCTTTATCGTCTGTATTGCAAACAGTTTTTCAAGTAGCTTTCCATTTCAATGTGGCTTCAGTTAGATAATTATCATTTCCGTTCATCGTGACGTGAAAGAAAAAGCTTCAGTTCAATACATTACCTGAAAGACAACAATCGTAGTGGCAATTGTTGAACTTAATGCTATAGACCATAATCTAGCGAAAGAACGAGATAAAAGATCTGAGGAACTCAGGGAAGGGATCGTAAGAATGGCTCAAGTCTTCAATAATTCTCGTTCGGATACTTTATTTCTGGGAGGTGAGAAAGTCAGTGGTGATGACATCAGAAACCAAAATGTTCTAGCTGCCTCAGCTGTCGCCAATGTTGTCAAATCTTCATTGGGTCCAGTCGGCTTAGACAAGATGTTAGTGGATGACATTGGTGATTTTACAGTGACCAATGACGGTGCGACTATTTTATCTTTGCTTGATGTTCAACACCCTGCTGGGAAAATCTTAGTTGAGTTAGCACAGCAGCAGGACCGTGAAATTGGGGACGGTACAACCAGTGTGGTTATTATTGCAGCTGAACTTTTGAAAAGGGCCAACGAGCTAGTCAAGAATAAAATCCATCCAACAACCATTATTACCGGTTTTCGCGTTGCTTTGAGAGAAGCAATTCGTTTCATCGATGAGGTTTTGTCACTAAATGTTGATCTGTTAGGAAAAGAAACACTTATAAACATTGCAAAGACAAGCATGTCTTCAAAAATCATTGGATCTGATTCAGACTTTTTCAGCAGCTTGGTTGTCGATGCATTATTAGCAGTCAAGACACAAAATTCTAAAGGAGAACTTAAATACCCAGTCAAAGCGGTCAACATATTAAAAGCTCATGGTAAATCCGCTAAAGAATCTGTATTGGTTCAAGGCTATGCTTTGAACTGTACTGTTGCATCTCAAGCTATGCCCAAGAGGATTGCTGGGGGAAATGTTAAGGTGGCATGTCTGGATATAAATTTGCAGAAAGCACGTATGGCAATGGGTGTTCAAATCAACATCGAGGATCCAGAGCAATTGGAAGAAATACGTAATCGTGAATATGGTATGGTATTGGAGAGAGTCAGAAAGATCATTGACTCGGGTGCTCAAGTCGTCCTGACTACTAAGGGTATCGATGACCTGTGTTTGAAGGAATTTGTTGAGGCCAAAATAATGGCAGTCAGACGTTGTAAAAAGGAAGATTTGAGAAGAATTGCGCGTGCCACTGGTGCCACGTTGGTTAACTCAATGTCAAACCTGGAGGGTGATGAGACTTTTGAAAGCAGTTATTTAGGTACATGCCAAGAAGCAATACAAACAAGTTTTTCGGATGACGAATGTATCTTGATCAAAGGCACCTCCAAGCACTCATCCTCTTCAATCGTCCTCCGTGGACCAAATGACTATTCACTAGATGAAATGGAACGTTCAGTACATGATTCACTCTCCGTCGTAAAGAGAACCTTGGAAAGCGGAAACGTTGTTCCGGGAGGTGGCTGCGTTGAAACAGCACTTAACATCTACCTGGATAATTTTGCTACCTCTGTGGGATCTCGCGAACAATTAGCTATTTCAGAATTTGCACAGGCTTTGCTAGTCATTCCAAAAACTTTGGCAGTAAACGCGGCCAAAGATTCAAGTGAACTAATCGCCAAGCTGAGATCCTACCATGCTGCAAGTCAACAAGCCAAGCTGGAAGATATCAAGAGAAGAAATTACAGGAACTACGGTCTAGATCTGATTAGGGGCAAAATTGTGGACGAGGTTCAAGCCGGTGTCCTGGAACCTACCATAAGTAAAGTGAAATCTCTCAAATCTGCCTTGGAGGCCTGTGTTGCGATCTTGAGAATCGATACCATGATCACAGTTGATCCAGAGCCACCAAAGGAAGATCCCCATGATCATATGTGAGTTGGTAGCACTTTCACCGAGCCCACATACAACAACGTGTAAAATATACATATATAAAAAATGTCTAATGTATCTGGATGTCTTGACAACGTTCAACTCGTCCACATCATAACAAAAACCCGCACTCATTTCTATCTATTTACTGAGAATTGAGCAGTCAACTTCGACTTCAACGAAAAGCAGTTTCATCTTACCTTTCTGCCGAACATTCGCCGAAATTACTCTGGAAGAAAAAAAAATACCGAGTTGAGTACCATAATTCACAAAAGTACCGAAAAAGGGAAACGAAATGAATTCCAGAAGCAAACCCTTTGAGACATGTTGTCTTCCGAAAACACTTCAGAACCACCTATGATCAGAACTAAAATACTCAGCCATCAGTCGCGAATTCTTTGGTGGTTTACTTTCAAAACTGTAGCTGTTGGTATCGAGCCGTCTTGTTGTCCATTGGTACCTGGCAGAAGGGTAACAAGCGCGATAGAATGAGCTTAGAGGCGGTGGTGACGTTAGTCCATTTCGTCCTTTTTTGAGCTAAATGGGCCGATTTTATCTTCTTCTTTTTTTTTTTTTTCATGCTCCTCGTATAAATGCCTCGTTTAGAGGCAGCTTTCGAAGTGAATGCTCAGGTGGTGGCTAAACGAGGTGGACTTTTGGCAACAAGTAAACATCATCGGGCTAACCCATAACGGAATAATGAGTGTCATCTTTGAAACTGTTTCTATTGAAGGCGCTAAGACTTCCTTGCTATCTCAAGTTACCAAAGTATTTATTGATCCAGCAAGACGTTTTTAATTCTGTCTGGTTTATACCGCTCGTTTGTGAGTGTGATTTAACCCCATACTGAAGGTGTGCCAACACAATTGAAAAAAAACGAAAGCGTACCGCTCTATCGTGCAAGAGTTTTGTAGCTCTGGAAAGTACTACTCGGATAAAAAATGAATATCAATAACGAAACGAAGAGAGTTGGTAAAACTAGCCCAGCATCCAGAAAAAAAGAGAAGGTAGTGGAGCTCATAGAGGTGGACGGGAAAAAAGTGAGTAAGACTTCTACTGGGAAGCGAAAGTTTCACAACAAGTCAAAGAACGGTTGTGATAATTGTAAAAGAAGAAGGGTTAAATGCGATGAAGGTAAACCGGTCTGTCAAAGATGTCTAAATATGAAGCTGGAATGCGTTTATACGCCAGTTCAACCAAGAAGAAAGAAGGATTTCTCAAAAAGCAAATTCGAAACTAGGCACAATGATGAGAGAGAGAACACCAGCAATGAGGGCGATGACTCGATGAAATCAGCTGATGAATCGAGTGATAATAGAGATGCAGAATATGGTAAGATAAACAGCAGACACAGTAGCTGCAGTAGCTGTAATCACGCCTCGGCAATAAAGACTGAGGGACACGATGAGTCCAATTCTTTCGACCCTAATAATGTAAAACTGAATCAGTCGAAATCAGACATCAATGATCTGAAAAATAAGTCGACGTTGTCTAAGTTAGGCTCTCCAGAAAGACGTCCATCATCGTTAACTCCTGGAAAAGGTGTAATGGACGGCTTACTGCTGCCTAATCCGATACCTGAGGTCATCAATGGTCATCAAAACCAACAACAGCATCTGCAGCAGCAAACGCAACAGCAGCTACAGGCACAAAAACTACAACAAAAACAACAGCAACAACAACAACAACAACAACAGCAACAACAGCAACAACAGCAGTTCTTATTACTTCCCCAACTGATGACGCTGTCAAACTCCGAAAAATATGTTGCATTTGACCTACCAAACAGTCCGTCTTTTCAGCCTGCTGGCATGAATATTACAAATAGTATTGGTAGCATATTCTCTCCCATAAGGTTCCCTTCAGCGACGGCAGTACAGCATCAACCGCTTTCTCAACCGCATTCTCAGCCGCTGTCACAGTCGCAATCACAATCACAGTCGCAATCACAATCACAATCGCAATCGCATTCATCTCATCAACAGCCGCTACCTCATTCTCAGCAAGATATTTTACAACAGCAAAACCACACACAATCTCATACTAATGGCTTGCTTCAGAATCATATTCCCACAAACAATCTATCATTTCAAGCAGAATCACTTGCTCAGTTAAACAAGGCGAGTATGAATCTAAAAGCAATGGGAAGCTTTCCTACAGCAGGCATCGGTGGTGTGACATACGATTTTCAAGAACTTTTGGGAATCAAATATCATGCAAATAGTCAAGCTGCTAAAGCCAGTTCCGCAGAAGAGGCATTGGCAAATATGCAGGAGCAGCAAGAAAATGCTAGGAAAAACGAGGTGAGGCAAGATGGAAACATAAATCATGCAGAGGAAGGGCCATCTGATATGATGCAAAGCCCAAACCTAGCAGGTAATCCAACTATACTATCCATGGCACCAATTACACCCATTGCTAAAAATGAAATGAACACTTCTGGATCTTCACCTTCTGCTGCTGCGGTTGCTGGTAGAGTAGATCTTGAAGAACCAACTACAAAAAGCCAAGGAATGAACAAAACACAGACACAGGAATCTGCTACAACCAACGACTCTTCCCAAAATGGTATGATAGCCAAATTGACCCAATTATCGAATCAGGGAAGTCTCAATTTAGTTGATTTAAAATTATTTCATCATTATTGTACTAAAGTCTGGCCATCAATAACAGCAGCAGAAATTTCGGGGTTAGAAGTATGGAGCACAGATATTCCTGAGCTGGCATTCGAATATCCATTTCTAATGCATTCGTTATTAGCTTTCAGTGCTACTCATCTCTCCCGAACAGAGCCGGGATTGGAGCACTATGTATCAAGCCACAGACTCGATGCATTGAGATTATTGAGACAGGCTGTTTTGGAGATTTCGGAAGATAATACGGATGCACTAGTTGCTAGTGCACTAATTCTTATAATGGACTCTCTGGCGAATGCTTCAAGTTCAAATTCTTCTAGTGCTAATTCGATGTCTCCTTCAGCATGGATATTTCATGTTAAGGGTGCTGCCACTATTCTAACTGCCGTGTGGCCATTGACTGAAAAATCAAGATTCTATAATCTAATATCGGTCGATTTGAGTGATCTTGGCGATGTAATAAACCAAGAGAGTGGTACAGTTTCTGAATTAGTTTGTTTTGACGAAAGTATAGCAGATCTATATCCTGTGGAGATAGATTCGCCGTACCTCATAACACTAGCATATCTTGATAAGTTGCAACGTGAAAAGAACCAATCCGATTTTATATTGAGAGTATTCGCTTTCCCTGCTTTGTTGGACAAGACATTCCTTGCACTATTGATGACCGGTGATTTAGGTGCCATGAGAATCATGAGAAGCTACTATAAACTACTAAGAGGATTTACGACAGAAATGAAAGACAAAGTCTGGTTCTTGGAAGGTGTGTCACAAGTGCTGCCACAGGATGTGGATGAATATAGTGGTGGTGGCGGTATGCATATGATGTTGGACTTTCTTGGTGGTGGGCTGCCATCCATGACAACCACAAATTTATCTGACTTTATGTAAGCTTGATGAATATCTTAACGAACTATTTAATGAAACCATCGAAATTTTTTTTTTTTTCTTTAGCCTCTTCAAGCTAAAAGGATACAGAACTTTCTGGAACATAAAAGGCCTTCATCAAAAAGTAAATGAAGAATAAAATGTGAAGGAGTTATATACGGTACATAAATCAAACGCTTCTGTATTTAAGGTAAAACAGAGCGGATACGCTTTAGCAACTGTAGTTTTCATACCAGTAACACATAAAATGGTCGTTCATAATCCTAATAACTGGCATTGGGTGGATAAGAATTGTTTCAGCTGGGCTCGTGAACATTTCAATCAGAAATTAATTGGATTGAATACAGGTGATAACAGGGATAAATACGCAGAGGTTTCTTCTATCTCTTCCATAGAGGGGGACTGCGAAGTCAGTCAAAGAAAGGGTAAAGTTATTTCTTTATTTGACTTGCAACTTGTGCTTTTGATTAAGGGTAATGTTGAAGAGGAGAAATTTGAAGGAAGCGTAAGTATACCAGAAATTGCATTCGATAGTGAAGAAGCAGACTATCAATTTGATATCTCGATTTACAAAGAAACGTCGAAGTTGAATGAGATTAAACCCGTAATAAGAGAAAAATTGGTTCCACAACTTAGAAAGATTTTCCATAATTTTAGCAAAGAACTATTAGATACTCATGGTAGTGCCATTCAGCTCCCAGAAGATCAAGTAAACTCTACTTTCACCAAGGCTAATCAAAAACCCAGTTCTAGTACCACATCTACGAACGCCACTACCAAGCAGAATGAAGTAAAATCAAATGTTACTTCATCCAAGCCCAAAAACGCCAAAAGTGTCAAATCTCCGCAACCTTCCATCGCAACTAGTGGGGGGAATACTACCTCGATTCATTTAGAGCCAACGTTCAATGTACCTGCCGAAGAACTCTATCGTACATTCATTGCCAAGGATCGTATTTTAGCATGGAGTAAATCGGGTATAAATTGCATAAAAGGGAATGGCCCAGAGATTTCAGTCGGTGATATGTTCGAACTATTTGGTGGAAATGTTACCAGTGAGCTTGTTGAGTCAGTTTTAAACAAAAAACTAGTATTCAAATGGAGATTGAAAGATTGGCGTGATAAAGTTTTTTCCAACTTATCTATGGAATTTCATGAATCAAAAGAGTACCATGAAACAAAATTACAAGTTACATGGACTGGCATACCAGTCGGCGAAGAGGACCGCGTTCGCGGAAATTTTGAAGATTACTATGTAAGATCAATCAAGATCACATTTGGGTTTGGTGCAGTTTTATAAGCAAGCTTATAAAAATTATTTCATTAATATATATATATATATCTATTTTCCTTTGTTATCTATCTCATCCAATTAAAATAAAAAGCCAACCCTCAGATATAATGCGTTTATCTATCAATACATACACACATGACATATCGTAGCAGTGCATGATGAATGAATGAACATTCCTTCGCTCGTTTAGAAGAAATTATACCCTGGTAACTTCCCTACGTTCTTCAACAACTGGTGTGTCAACTGTAGCTGATTTATTCCATTCTTCCAATTCCTTTTTATGTTCCCTTTCAATAGCAAATTCAACAGCCTCTAAAACATTTTCACAGATCTTTTTTGGAGTATATCTTGGTGTGGCACCGTCCTGATAAACACCAGTTTTGACAAGAATGGAATACCATGAAGAATCATGAGAATTTGCGAATCTGATATCGGATTCTGGAGTATCACCAACAAAATATACGGTCGAAGCAGGTGGTAGCTCTAAAATTATCTTTGAACCTTTACTCAAATCCAATCCCTTTTCACTAAATGGATCATTTATTTGAGTTGTGCTATCGTTGTCATCATTAACGTCGTCATCATCATCATCTTCATCATCGAATGCATCAGTTTCTGATTCTGTGAAAAGTGATTCATCATGATCATGAGAGGTATTGCTACTGTCAGTTCTTTCTAGTTTTAATTGTTCAACATGCTCGGATAAAGTTTCTCTTCTCCAATTTGATAGAACTTTTTCGGCAAAACGAAAAGTCCCCCTTTGAGGTTTGCCAAACCTTGTGACTTCTAATTCTTTACCTGTATGTTCTTGATATAATGCAGCGATAGAAACCTGTAAAGCACCCATACCGTAGCGGTTTAAACCATAATCCGTTGCCCAAACAAAATCGGAATGAGCAAAATATAAACCTGGCCCACTATCAGCGGTTGGACAAATAGTTCCCATTATACCATTTTCACTCAACAAAAGTTCAAGAATGATTTGTTGATCAGCCGCCCAGTTTCTTGAATCTGCAAACACCAAAATTGCATCGATATTCACTTTAGAAAAATCAACATCCTTGGCAATTGCCTTTTCTTCATCATTTAACTGATAATACGGCGTAACACTAGGATTCCATTTCATAATATCTAGCGGGATGTAAACATTCTTGAAACCATAGTCTTCTGCAACTTTTCTGCATGAATCCAAAACACCACCCACGACCAAAACATTCTTGTAAACTGGTACCAAATCCTTCATAGGCGTATGCCCCTGGATAACTTGATCTTCGGTAACCGTGATTTTGAGTCTTTTGGATAAATCTTTGCAACGTGCCTTCTCGGATCTACCGCCACCATTCGTGATAAAAATGTAGGGCACCTTAATATTATACTTGTTCTCACCGTTTAACATTCTAAGAGCTTTTGGGGCTTGTGGAATCGTTTCTGGTCCTCTAATTAAAACCCCATCGATATCAAATGCAAAAGCATACGAGGCAACCCGCTCATGCTCGATTGTTTTCTTGCGTTCCCTCACTAGAACCGAGTTTTTCCTACTGGAGAATTTAGTAGAACTCGAAGAAATCGAGCCGTTGCGTTCGGCGTTTGCATCCAAGGGCGTCATTGGCGCCGTCCCATTGATCCATTGATCACTCAGCGACAGGGAACTCACTCTTTTCTTCCTGGTCGCTGGCGTGAAATTCTCAATCTTGTCGTTTTCTAAAAACGACTTCCTTCTTGGTTTAGAATTATCCACAGAGTCCGTTTTCAAAGAGTTGTCCTTCAGAGAATTAACCTTCAGCGCACTGTCCTTCGACGAGCTGCTCTTCGTTTCCTTCTCCGGTACCTTGCTTTTAGGATCCGCATCATCGGTATCGCCCGCGGGGAAAGCCACGGGATTGGCATCCTCATCTTCACCCCCGTCATGGCGCACCGCCACCGACGAGCGTGTAGCTGCCGTATTTTTCTTGGATCCATGGCCGTGATGCTTTGCAAAAGGCTTCTTGGTCATATCGACCAGTTTTTCCGTCAGTTTATCAGCCATTGCCCAATTCTCACTTCACTCTAACAGGTAATGATAAAAAAAGCACGAGAAAAATCAGAAAGAACACGATCCGATACTAATAATGCCAAGTTAAAATCTATAAGATACTTTTGCTTGATGCTGACTGCTCACAGATAATTCAATTGTAACACGCTTCTGCTACAATTCGACGCAATACAGATATTTAAGTTTTTAAAGCAAAATATAAGAATAAAAACAGTAAATACAATATGCCGATATGTTAACAGTAATTAAACCTGAAAAGAGTAATGTAGGAGAATATTACCCAACTTCCAACTTAAGTCAGAAACTCCACCATTTATATACGTCTTTCTGTCCGCCGAAATGACATGTCATAAATTCCGATTGCAATAACAATCACAATCAAAACCTTTTTTTTGTTTTTCAGGGGAACTACGCACGTATTCGAAAACTTAGTGTTAAGCTCCCAGTACTACGAACAGTACGATAACCAAAGAAGGTTTCGTCAAAAGAGTTCCATTTACGCGATCTTCATTTTTTTTGCTTTGTGTTTCGTGAAACTGGTCTGTTGTGTCATTCCAGATAGATTTTCATAGAATGTTCTTTAGAGGTATCAATAACGTAATACTAATGGCAACTTTTTTTATTATTTTAGCATAGTGTACGTGGGCTCTTAAAGTTGTAAGGAGGCTGTTCGAAGGGTCCGAGTTGTTTTCCGGGCGCAGGAGGGTCAAAATGTGAACAGGGTAGCAAAAAATGGTGGGCTTGTGCCTCTTTGTTTCACTTTGACCCTCTTTGACCCAGTAGGAGGACTTTAGTACACAGGCGGTAAGAGTTTGACCCTCATCCGGCTGTACGAATGGCAACAGTTGCAGAGGGGAAGCGGCCGCGGCGTGATGTGATTTCCGCGGAGACAGTGCGCATTTCACGCATTTCACGCGTTTCGCGGGCTTCTCCGGGGCCGTGTTAAGTGAGTCCGCGGGGGGGGGGGGGGAAGGTGGGATTTAGGTGAGCGGTCTGGGTGCTATGACGAATTGGGAACTCTGTCTTTCAGTTTCCGTATGCTCCTCCTGTGTGTCATGTGTATGTCTGGACATCCGAAGGCGGGGCCACGGCGTGCGCCGTCGGAATTTCAGATATCGGAGTTGCGGAGTTGTGTTCCAAATGTGCGGGGGTGTTCGGAGATGCGGGGCGCTGTGCTGTGGGCTCTGGCTGCACGTTAGTCTGCCATGCGCAGGGAGGGCCGGAGACGGCCCGCAGATATTTGGCAGTAGCATCAGTCTAAAGGTGAGGGGGTGACGCCATTCGTATCTCCCCTTATTGGTAGATCAGTATAAAAAGGAAACTGTTTTTACACTGCTGCCGCAGCTTCCCCAAAAACAGATTCGCCACTTTTTAAGTTGTCCATTGAGCACGCGTGACAGGGTATATTTATTTGCATTAGCCGCCGAGAGTTTTTTTTGGAGCAACAGGACGCAGTATACTCGGAGAGCAAACCAATAGTGGCAGAAAGGTAGTGCATTACAAGGTACTAAGGAGATCAGAAAGGCGAAGAAAAAATCGATGTACATCGAAAACAGGTCGGCTCACACAAGGGTATAACCACCAACAGTCATCGATATACAGAGCCTAAAGAAGCAACACGGGAGAATTCAGCTAGCGCGTGGGGGTGACAGGCAGCAAGAAGAAGGTGTAGAAACATGACGATCACAGAACATAAACCGAGGGACGTACCGAAACAGGATGTCAAACAAGCAGACGCATACGTGGTGCAGAAGAGCGCGGAAGGTGGCGGTATCGTGACCACGAGCAACAACATGAATTCCCGAATCAACAAGCAACTGGACCAGTTGCCTGAAAATTTGAGGTTTAACGGGAAAACGCCAAGCGGCAGGCCAAGACTGTTTGTTTGCGAGGTGTGCACGAGGGCGTTTGCGAGACAGGAACATCTTACGAGGCACGAGCGCTCTCACACAAAGGAAAAGCCATATTGTTGTGGCATATGCAACAGGAAGTTTAGTAGGAGGGACCTTCTATTGCGACATGCCCACAAGATCCATGGCGGCAATTGTGGTGACAATATTCTGATACGAAAAAACGAAAAGACGCAAGCAAGGGCATCCAGAGGAACAGAAGCAGCAACACCAATAACAACAACAACGCGAATAACAGCCTCACCAACAAATCCAACAACAGCACCTACTCCAACGCCAAGACTAAACCAGGTTCAGGTACAGACACAGCCGCCGATGAAAAATAGAATTCGTCCAGGTCACGAAATTTCCGACAAACCTGTGAAAAAGAGAAAACTTTCAGCTTCTGCAATATCAAATACAATTGAAAATTCCGTACCACCACCAAAGTTGGGTAAAACTTCTAGGTTCAAAGTAAAAAGACGTGTTTCCTACAGTGCACAGTCTGGCAGTTACGTCGCACCTACTCAAAATCAAGATATTCATAAAGCAGATAGATTAAAATTTTCAACGCCAGAACTACTACCAATTGATTTCAAAGATTTCAATCGTGACGGTAGTTATTTCAATACAATAGGTGATAAAAAGGCAAAGATCCAGGTAAATAATTTTGATATTTCCAGTAATACAAACACAACAGTTGATGAAGATTCAAATATTGTTTTCAGCTCTGCAATCCCTAATCTGCAACTCAATACTCCAAATGAATTCAATTTGTTAGATCAAGTTAATTGGATTAACGATTACAATGAGAACTCAGCAGCATTCAGTTCCAATACAGAAACAGCATTGACGGTTAAAAGTGAATCGACAGGGACTAACAACTCTCCGTATTCACTTTCTAACAGCGACAACAACATTAATAACATTAATAACAGTAATAACAGTAATAGCAGTAATAACAGTAGTAGCGGTAATAATGATAATAACGATAATAACAATAGTAACGAAGATAACGAAGATAACGAAGATAATGAAGACAACGATAATAAAGACAATATTGATAATAACGACAATAACGATCACATCGGTAATGACAATGACAACGATCATAACTATAAATACAATGATCATGATGACAAAGCCGAGATTAGTCAGTTTAATCATTGCGATAATGACAATGATAGCATAATTGAAGTTAATAAAATTCATCCATTATCGTCAACGAACAATGCAAGAAACAGAAATTCTTCTTGGTCAGTTAATTGTGACGACGGTGGTTTACAAATGAAATCTTTATTTATGAGCGGGAAATCTTCCTCGTATTCTTCAGCTGACAGCGGTAGTAATAATAATAAAAGTGCCATTAAAAAAAAGAGCACAAATGTTGCAAGTATTTTTCCCAATGAAAATAAGAATTCAGATTGGTTTCACATATCTACTGGTGATATTAACGATCAAAATCAGGCAGACTTTAATACAGATGTTGAAATGAATGATTTGACCAATTTGACTAATGACGTACAATCAATTTTCAATAAGTTTATTCAAGACGAAGAAACTCATTTGTATGATGAAACTGTTCCTGAAGACCCATTGATAGGTAACATGGCAAATAACGTCTCTGCTCAGAATGAATGTTTAAACTCATCTCCCTCTTTGAAACAGTCAACTGCAAACGCAAATCAGAACGTACTTTCAAACACACGTACCAAGACAGGCACTCATACATTAAACAATAATTATTCATTTTATGGAATCGATTATTTAAGTCTATCAAATATTTCAAGAGCAACTCCACCAAATGAATTCGAAGTTAAAGATCTACCATCGTCCATTCTCTTTAGTAAAGAATTGCGAGAGATGTGCTTAAAATCGTTACGCTACTACAACTCATATTATACCAGTAATGGTAACAATGATCCAATATTAAATTCCAAAGAATTGGTTCTACCAAGCTCTAATGAATTGAATTGCTATGTGTCATATTTCCAGGAATATTTCAATGCTCATCATTCTTTTATTCATCCTGATTTTTTTCATTTAGATTTGAAGTCATTGAAGAGATATGTTAGAGAAGAAGAAGAAGACGTAGAGTACCGAGATTTTAACGATTCGAAGATAGATGATCAATATAACAATGACTCTGATCTCCAGTTTTCTAATCTTGTTTGCTTACCACTTTTCATTGCAACTTTCGGTTCACTATATAAATCTGGTTGTAATTCAAAAACAATGGAACTATACGAGAGTAGTAGACGTGTATTGCATGTTTATTTGGAAAGGAGAAAAGAACAAAAGCTCAAAGAGAATGAGAGTGGTCGCAGTACTAATTCTAATTCAAAAGTGAAACAAAAAGTATGGCTAATTCAATCACTGATTTTAAGTGTAATCTTTGCATTATTTTCTGATTACTCAGAAGAATTTGATACTGGAATGATTAAGAGGCAGGTATCTGCTGTTTGCTCGATAGTTAGAAACAATTTCTTAAATGAGATATCGTACACATTCCTAGAGCAGACATCACCTGGTTCAAATGACCGAAAAGATTTTGATATACCAGTTAAATTCTCAAACTTTAATTCATCGTTTGACTATATCATGTTTGAATCCAAAATAAGAACAAGTTTGATGGCATACAAATTTTGTCAATTTTTAAAGATTTTTTATCATGTTGATTCAACATTATTTCTTTGTGAGCGAGACCTTGAGAATATTTGCATTTCAGATGATGAATTTACTTGGAGTAAAGCATCTTTAATTGTACCAATGTCTTCGGTGATCAAAAAATATACTAGTAGCTTTAAGATTTTTTGCAACAGTTTCAATTTCAATAAGTCAGGTATGCACCCAATTCCGGAATCGTTGGCAACCGCTATGCTCTATTATGAATTCAATGCAAGTACTTATTCAACTTTTCACGTATTTTTAACAAGAATTGATACAAAAAAGCTAGAAATGAATTTATCATGTTCACAATCACAAAGTGAGTTTTCGAACAATAATAATTATGAAACAAATTATTCTCGAATTCTGAATGGTGATGCAGTAAAACTGAGAAATTTCTTAATGACTATGGTCTTCTTCGGCAGGATTGACGTTAACTTTGGCTCCAAAATTTGGAATGGCCAATTGAAGGATGTCCATGAATATTTTTTAAGCTCAAAGAATTTCAATATCATGAAAAAGGGCTCCTATAATCTTTTAACAGATTTCCTCGTTGCCATAAATTTTTCTATTAAAAATATTGCAAAGTTATTAACGTTAAACGATAATGGAACAGTTGCTGAATTGAATAAGAATGTTTTATCAATGTTCAATCTGCAAGGGTACTACTACAATTTTCTCGTTATAATCAAGTTTATCAACGATTTTGAGTCGACTCCAAATTTTAAGTTGGTTTGCATTTATACGGAGTTGAAAAAACTAGCAAATAATCTGCTCATTCCTTACTTCTCAAAATTGTATCCTGATGAGTTTGCAAAATTCGAAGATGTCTCACTAACGTCTGAATTTTTACAGCGACATGTCAAGTCAAATTTGAGAACATGCTTTTTTACCATTGATACAGACAAGTTAGAAAAATCTATCAACAACGTATTGGTTTATTCTTTTAATGATGCCACCTTTTTGAACATGGCGGAACAACCAACTAATGAGTTTTCATTTGACAATAAATATCCAACATACTGTCCCGCCGTGTTGAGTAATGAGCTGGGTTCAGAAAGTTCCTTGAACGGGGTACACACGTTTTATTCACAAAATCAGAAACCGTCTTGGTTTGATGCGAAGAGTGGGGCAAATAATGAGTTGCATCAAGAATCAAATGAGAGCACTCATGGTAACAATGCTAATGATGAATCCAAGGGTGATGATCTATTACCAACCAAATCGACTTTGGACTTATTACTTTATCACAGTAATAATTTAAATGGTGGTAGCAAAAAGCAGGGGTTTTCTGATCGATATCATTTATTGGATAAATATATCTCCATTGCAATATGCTTTTTGAAAAACGTGAAAGAGGAGTATGCTCATTCTCACATTTTGGATAAAATGGTTAATGATTTTAAACGTCTGGAAAAATGTCTCGAAGATGAAAGAGCCCATGAAGTTTTGTCGAAACTTGAGGTTAGCGGCGATGTTAGTGGTGGTGCAGATATGGATTCAGATTTTCACAGATTTACCAGTGACAATTTATCAGCTGTAAAAATGAATTCATGCCTGAGCATTAATGCAACTGATGATGCCTTCTCTAAAGAATTGCAAATGAAATTTCTACAGCCCAAGGTCTGATGATATATCCAAGATGCATATCTTAAAATTCTGGCTTCTAAAATGTTACGCATGAGAAGCTTAACTATAAACTAACCTTTGTACTCTATATTTTTATACAGCAACTTCTTTAATGATTTTACTAGTACTAAAAACTTTTGATATTCTTTATACTAGGCAATATATACATTTATTTATGCGCCAAACGGAGAGTTTTTATTAATTACAGATATTGGAAGTTCCTTATTAGCCTTATTGATAAAAATCATAATAAAAAATAATGGATACATCATTATTTTCATCACTCTTAATTGAAATATCCAGTATTCTCATTGATAATGGTTTGAATGAGCCATTCTTTGGTTTCAACATGGATGGTTGATATATCGTTACGCAAATAACCTACAGATATTGAGAGCTTCCTTCTTAAATCATTTAAAAAGGAGTTGGATTTTCCACCGTTGTCATTCATATATATTAGAATTTGTGAATTCTCATTAGTCTTTCTTGCTATATGATCAAATCTTCGAGTAAAATGATCTGAGATTTCTAATGCATTCCCTTGCTCTGAGACTTGATAAAGGGTGGAAACACCGAGACAACAAAACGCGAATTTGACGAAACTATCCAATTCAGAGCGTCCATAGACCACAACAATAAATTTTTGCATGACTGTCTGCAATCCTCTTATTTGTTCGTTTAGTCTTTTACCCAGAATTAAATTCTCATGAAAATGGAAGATATCACTAGATTTTATGACTCCCCCGCCCCTGCTTGAGCTGATTGATAACCTATAACTTTCCCCAGAGGGCAGTAAGTATTGGTGTATAGCATCTAAAGCTAGCGTATTTCTTCCGATACAATGTCTAACAAATTTCCAATGCAAAGTGGGCCATCGGAGTGCTAGCGTTTCCAGATATTTCAGACTCCTTGAATGCTGTGTGGTGAGCAAGCAAGCAAATTTATACTGACTATATTTCATGCTGTTCTCTAGGTGTATTTGCAAGTCATATTTGAGTTGCTTAGACGCAGCATCCTGTACTGGCGAACCGATCTTAAATATACTGGAAAATCCACCATCTAGGACTTCTCCACCGAGTGAAGTCACCACCTCGGTCAGTTCCTCTCTTTCCTCACTAAAACCGGTGAAAACAAATAAGCAACCTTCAAATATTCTCCCTTCAATTTGATCTCTGCAAGACTGACTGAATAAGGAGCTTTTCGTCTTACCGTTGGGTTTAAGCGCAGAAGTCAATTCTACATCTTGGGTATCATCTGCATCGGATTCCTCCTTATAAATAGGGTGGTCATCAGAGCACACATTGCTTTTGAACTTTCGTGGCGAAAGCTTCAATGTGTTCTTTCTACCTCTGATGGGGTGTTGCAAATCTCCATGAGCCATTGTACGAGCTTGCGATCCCTGTTGCAAGATGACCTTCGGCCTTTTGGTCCACTCCTTCAAATCAATAGTAACTTCTGCCAGCCGTCTTACTATTATTTTCTTTGCCAGTTTCCCAGAGTTATTTTTCTTTTTTAGATGAACCGTGTCAAACCCACGTATACACCTTATTGTACCAGGTTCATGAGAGATGCATTCTAAACCAATAACAATATACTTTCTACTTTTTATATCGACCACGTCCCCAATTCTGATGTCAAGGTAATATATATCATCATTTTTTGTGAGTGATGTACCCGTATCGAAGTATACCCAGCTTTTATCTGAGTTCACATCGCTCGATACTATTCGACCGGGATAATAGTTGTAATCCAAGCTGTACTGACACCAGACAGCATCTTCGAATTTGATATCAGACTTTGAAAGGAAGTCTTTCTCCTCACGTAAAACTTCTTTTGGGAAAGTCATAACTGTTTCTTGATCATGAATGCTACGGTGATTGGATACCTCCATATCCGAACCGTTTTGATTGTTCGAGTACGAGAAATCTTTTAAAAAATGATCACTCAATTGTCTGCTTGTTTTCCCACCTGAATTCGCAATTTTGCGTACTTTCTTTCTTGAGAGAGACCTGTTGTGTTCGTTATTGAAAGTGGGTCGTAAAGATTCACCATGAGGTCTTTTCAAGAGACTATCCGTTGATGCGTCCTCGGTACCTGTAGTGCTCAAGGCGTCCCAGCTGTCGAAGTTGGATACTTCAATTTCTTGAGTTCCCTCCACCTCTTCAACTTCAGGTAAGTCTTGGGTATATTCTGTCTCACTTATGACAACATCAAAGTTTCTTTTATCATCCGGTGGAGTAGTCGAATTTCTCTCTTGGTCCGAGAGATTCTCAATTTTACTCAAGATTTTAAGGTGCACCTTGTCTTGATTGTCCAGATTATCATTTACATTGTAAGACTCATTGTTGAGTGCATCAGGGGCGGAAGAGGGTGAAAAATTGATCATTTTATCGTCTTTTGATTTTGTTGGGGAGCTTGTTTCTGGAACTTCCATTATAGGTTCAAATATTATTCTCGTAAGATTGGGCGGCGTATTCAAATCATGTGGAGTTGCATTATCCTGTGATTTGATGATCTGGGTAGAGCACATCAACTCGTTTTCTCTTTGGGTGCTTCCATTCGCATTCGGGGAGGGCATCGCTTGCGATATGTATGATGCTATAATTTGTGTCTCCTCGCCATACTTTAATGGCTCAAGGTCGAACCTTTTGTTCATTCCGCTGGTATCCAGAGAAACAGCAGATTGACTTGAAATATGCTGTGTACCCCCAGTGTTCACTATTTGTGTAGATTTATTACTGTTGAAAATTCCACCTTCAATAGGATGGAGTATCCATGGCGACGGTATGAGGTCAGCAGTGGTATCATCTACTCGAGTACTGTTTACTGATTGATCATGACATTTTGAATCATTGGGGTCATCTAATAGTCTTTCAGAGTATGATAAATATTCTGGTTGCGCACCAGTAGTATGCGTTTGTGAAAAGATACGTTGGGAGTCTGTTAATTCTTTCCTTCCTGTTTCCTCTCTACCTGAATCTCTGACTAACTCTCTATCAGAGGAATAATTGAGAAGCTCTCTTTGGTGGTAAAGCCTCCTTTCAGTCGGTCCAGCCGACTTTGAATCACCAGAAACCTGCCGCTCACATCCTCGCTCTAGATGAATGACAGGGTGCTTTTCTTTCTGTGACACTTCGTAGCGTTCATTCAACGGAGACGCATTTGAAATTACGTGATCATTGCCATCAAATACAGTACAGTCAATTCCCTTGACTAATGGTTGTGCGATGGTTTCCGTATTATCTTGTTTTGAAGCATCAGCCTTGCATGGCTTCATATTAGGCTCCTCGTTAAAAGGTCCTGTTACTGAAAATCTCTCCTCACTATCATTTGCTTCGAAAAAAGGGGGCTCTATCATAGCTTCCGCATTAGATATGAGCTCTGTGCTTGATACTTTTCTAGCGTTTATAGGATATCTCGGTGGATTCCATTTCCTTTGAGACTCAGGCGTATCCTCCAAATGAGAAGCTTCGAATTTTTTTAGCAAGTTTTCCTTTGATGCTGAAGGTCGATTCTTGAAGAACTTAGCAATTTTGTCCAGATTTGGCGTTCGTGTGTTATATCTGACTTCTTTGTCTTTTGCTGTCTCGGTAGGGCTTCCCAAGGGCGGAGTACGGTCATAATCCACAGTTTCACCTTGTGATAGAGATATTTGTGCTGCTATTTTAGCTGGCAAAGACCTTTCTTGAAGCTTCTCAGGCTTGTGTCGCAGTTCTCCATTGAAATTTGCTCTATCATTTGGAATCAATGGATTATCCTTAACACGTTCTGGGCTTGCCACGCGTGTTCGCCCCATGTCTTGCTCATCGCCATAAGCTTCATCCGTCAGCTGAATACCATCTGACATCAGAGAACCTTCTTTATTTAAATTTAATATACATTTTTTTTTTTGGTTTCTTTGTTTAAGTAGCATGAGGTAAGATAGCGCTTCGTCCTGTAAACTGAATCCTCATTTAGGACACAGAAACAATATAGCAGGAAGTACCGCTTCCAACAATCACCAGATAACTAAAGCTCAATGAGGAGCAAGATGATTGATAATGGTAGGAATATCATGATGATGATAAATAAATACCCTTAGAAAGCACATGTTTGGGCAAGGGAAACTAACCATCGAACTCGAAAGACGATACGGAATTACTACTAAAGAACTCAGAATATTTCAATCTAATCAAACATTTTGAATTGGAGGTTGGTTTGCTAACCAACCAATTCAAAATATCATATATATATCAAGAGCAACTCTATCAAGGTATTCTCAATTTAATGTGCTGTTTTTGTCCCCTTAAACTATGGAAACCTCTGCTTGATCGCGAAACAAGCAACTTCTCAAGATTACAAATCGAACGCTTACTTTTTAAGCAACTCATTAAGTATCCGGAGCTTGATTTCGATATGGATGCCAAATTTTTAGCAAAGTCACTTGCTAAAACTCAGGCTGTGAGCGAAAAAGTGTCAATTGCTCATAAGATATCCTTCATGGTTAGGAGTAAAGGAATACTTTCGTTTATGCTATATTTTGACGGTAGAAATATGGAATCTTTCGAAGGTTTTCGCTGGTGCTTACAGCTCCTTTATCATATTGAAAGATATGCGATAGATATACAGGATATTCGGTCTCTTCTTGAAGATTGTCAAAGGATTTTCTCGATATTATGCGCTAAATCCTTAATTAATCGAATCATAGAGCGTGGGCAATTTTTTCCAAATGAGCAGTCCCTTCTGTCAAAGTCAAATGAAGGAGATGTTTTGCAAGGGTTACTTTTCACGATTATGGAATGCACTGAACCTTCGATGATAATTTCAGAGACTCAATTAGAACTTTTTGTACTAAGCAAGTTCTTTGAAGTATTGGGGGATATTGAATCCTGCATGGCTGTTCTAAATGGATTTTTGATCGAATGTATTTATAACGATGGGCCATATAACCTCGCTTTGCGACTTCAGAGAAGCAGTCTCAATGAGATGATTCGAAAGTATATTTTTGGAACAACAATGACTGTTGAAGGTGATCCTACAGTAATGCATCAATCCGGTAAAATTATTGAGGCTATTATTCTCTACGGCGGTATACATATTGATATTTTGAGATTTTTTCATGCAGTTTATGGTTTTTACAGATCGTCTTTTATGGATGCTGTTGATTACATTCCGGAATCTGTTTTGACTAGAGAATGTATTTCAATGGTTGATAATATTATTAAAGAATGGGATGGAATCACATCACAGTGTGATCCTAAAACGGTTCAATTGCCGCAAGTTCTCCTCAGAACAACCGAAGGTAGCATTGTAATGGTGGAGGAGGTTCTGGAAGAGTCATTGAATGAACATAGACACGAAATCACCTCTCTGTTGAGCTCTATTAAGCTACGAACAAAGCGAAGGCTGCTGGGGGAAACGCAGGTACAAAATAATTATTCGATTTACCTGCGAAAACTGGGAGTCGATTGGGTAACTTTATGGGAGCAATCTTATCTTGATAATAATGACGATCTTCCAGCAGATCTTCTCCAATTGGCCTCCGATATCAAGCAATGGTCTTTTGGTTTTCCAATTTCCTGAAACGACATGTATAAGCATTGACCATCTTGTGAATTTCTAAAGCTAATACATAATATTAAATATTTAGTTACACTTTTCTTCATATATCTGTGCCATCTTTTAGTCTTTTCTCCAAAAGCTCGATTTTTTTTCTATATGCTGCAATCATATTATTCTTTTCCTCGAGCCCATCGCACTTTAATGGCACTTCAGCAGGAGATTGTTTTGGAAAGTCTCCCGATACACTGAATGCATTCCTACGTGTCGAATTTGAAATTGAAACAGGTCGATCCATTGTTTCCTTCTGTGCCGACATAAAAATTCCATCCATGCAGTTCTGCTGCTCTGTAAGAGCGCTTGTGCGATAGCTTTCATAAAACACCTCGTTTGTATAGTCCTTGAACACTTCTAAATGAGATCCCAAAAGTATGCCTTTCAAAAAAATGAAATCAGAATTTTTAGGATCCTCCACAATTATATTACCTCCAGGATGTTTTCGAATATGTTGAGTAGGACCTGAGCCCGATGCAGTTTTATCTTCGCTGCAGATAATAGAAAATGGCATTATATCTCTAATATACATTGCCGATGGAAATTCGGTATTTTTGCGGATGCTGCTATTATGATCGATTTCCATCAAGTTGTCTTCCACCGTATCATCTTTGAAATCAAAAAAATTAATCTTATGCGCTGATAAGTCCCGCATTATCAGCTTCTTATTATTTTTTAGCTCCTCTTCTGTAAGTAAATCTGCTTTAGAAATGACTGGGAGCAAGTTGGTTCTCTTTCCTAGTTCCTGCATAAGCCTTATGTCTAATTCTCTTAAACCTCTTGAATTCGCCGTAAGGAAGTAGAGGCAAACATGAGGTCTATTATCTCTGTTCCCGAGATTCCTTTTAATTCGGACTTCTTCACTAAGAATTGATGAAAATTGGGCTTCGAGGTATCCTGCGATTTGTTCAGGCGTTTTCGAATTATTGATATGATCACCACAGCCTGGAAATAACACGATATCAAGTACCACAGGTGAAAATGCGTTATCTTCAAGCTGGACTTTTTCACTTATAACAGTTATTTTGGTCTTACGAAGACTATGGTACGATGTCTCTGACGCCTTAACATCATTGCCAGTTGGAAAAATCTTCTTGCCACAGAGATTGTCCAAAAATGTTGCTTTTCCTGTCCCACTTTCGCCGATAAGAAGAATACAGAGTCTAGTGGCCTTCTTTGCATTTCGACGTTTCCTAATTTCATCCACATTTAGCGTGCGATATCCCTTCATAATCGAACCGATCATTTTTGTATGCTCTTGTTATAACAGAAAAAGAGAAATGCAGATTCAAATTGTTCTCGTATCCTTGCAGCTTATGTTATCAATGATGCCGCATACTCCCTACAAAAAAATACATCAACTGTTATAACGTTTTTTTTTTGTTTTGAAATGACACAAAGTTTCTGATGCCGTCTTTAATAAAAAAATGAAGCAAAAAAAAAAAATTACTTACACCTTCGATTTCTTATTCAATTGGTCAGAATTGGTTTGTGGATCCGCTAGTGATCTCTTTTTTGTGTCATTAACGGTCTTTTCGTACAACTCTTTTATTCTTTTCGATATATGATCAAGTAATTCCTGTCTGACTTCTCCAGTTTTGATATGTTCATAATCGTACGGATTATTCAAAGCCGCAGTGATTTCTTCAGTTTCATTGATATCCTCTTCTATTAAATTTTTTATTTCTTCAGCAGATATCTGCAGCTTTTCCCTTTTATTACTTTTAAGGTCGAAGAAGTTCTCTTCGATGAGTCTGTAATCTGTGAATATCTCTTCGTATTGTTTTGAAGTTACAGCTACAGGAAATTTGTCACGAAAGAAATTTTTTGGATATTTGAACGTTTTGTCAATAAGTTTCTGGTATTGTAATCCACAGTATATTAACGATAGTGCAACAAAGGAGTATCCATCGCATAATAAAGAAACGGGCTGGGTCACTGCTTGGACGATGAAATTTCTGGCTTCTTGGAGTATCTTCGGGAAGACGGTCTTGAACTCTTCCGGCAAATCAAAATCTCTATTAAATCTATAATAACCACTGAACATTTCCTCTATGAGTTCCTTGGGATTTTCAATATTCAAATCGAATCCAAAAGAGCAAAGAATCCTCTTTTCATTACTTACTAGTTTATCTCTAACATCCCATTTGAGTTTGTCCATGTTTTGCTTGGATTTCAAAGTTGTCAGATCTTTTGTCAAAAACTCGCAAGTAGCTTTGACATATGCATCAATGGGTCTATTATTCTCCATGGTCTTACATGCAGTGACTAGAATCGCTTGTGAAATATGAATGCACTCTGGGATGCTGGACGGTAGACCGTATATGAACCAGTATCTGAAGAATAAGATACAGGAGGCGGTATAGGTGTGATCAAAAAGATTCAATTTCTTTTTCAAGGTATAAAAATATATCAAACACTTTTCCATGGATCGTTTCATCTCCGTAGTTTGTTGCGGATCCATCCCAAGCTTCTCTATAATCTCCTTACAGCTGAAGATCCATGGATTCACAGGTGTCTTGATCACATCAGGCCACAAGATCCTCGGTTTGAACTCTGCCTTATTACCCTGAGGGGGAGTTCCTGACATCTGACGAGATTCCAATATGATTTCATCTAGAGTACCTGGGGTTTTCGTACTTTTTTCAAGCTTTGAAACGTCGGCATTACCATTCGTGCCAACTTGTTTGCCCGTCTGATCCACATCCATTCTCTCAACGACCACTCGCAATATATTCGTTTATAGAGGAGTTAAATAAATCAAAACCCACAATGCAATTAAAAAACTTGCGCTGAATTATCACGATTATCCAATGTATTACATCTACGTTATAGTGTATTATTCTCTTTTTTTAACTAGCTGAAAAAAGTTTATTATATGCATGTCAAATGCGTCACGTGGACAAGCCACTAACAATTTTGATGGGAATAACAATAATAATAGTAATAGTAATGATGATAGTAAGAATAGTAATAATAATTCTGATAACAATAATAATAATTATAATAACTGAAATATGTTTCTTATCATTAAAATATATAAAGTTCAAAAGCGTTCCGATTAATCCAAAAAATTCGTTAGTGTCCATAAATATTTGCAGTCAGTTGCCACTACATGAAGTTCTCGTTGCCTACAGTTTTTCGTAGCATATCTTGTTGTCCCCCGTAACAAAAGCGTTGAGTTTACTTCTTTGCAGTTTTCTGCTCTTTAGTCTACTGCTCTCTCTAATCTCCCTGTCTCCCATATTTGACTGTAATCTCAATTCCGTCTCGTTACTCCGCGACGGCACAACCTCGTTCCTATTTAGTCGGGAGGTATGATTTGACATTACCATGTCCTCGAGTTCATTTCGACTAGTTGGAATTCCGGCAATTATCAAATTGCATCTTTCCAATTCTTCAAGATACCCTTTAGAGATGTTTCTTTTAGAACTCGAAAAAGTGTTAGATAAGGAGGATAGCATATTATTGTGACCGGCTGATGTTAATACACCATATGATTTCTTCTTTTTAAGCTTTTTTTGATTCCCTGACATTGCATAATCGTTTGATATGAGCTTTTCAAATAAGGCGGCCTTATCCTTTACTTTATTTGAATTCCTCAATTTAACGATAGACTCTGATGAGGAAGATGTATTTTCATCGGAATTTCCACTATTTAGCTCATCTGAGACGTGTTCCAACTCATAAATGGATGAATGCCAGCCACAGGTCGATAATTTCGGGGGCAGTTCGGAGAATATTGAGTTTGACGAGGATTTTGAATAATCGGATGACGTTGGGGACAAAGTCCTAGGCTGTTTGGAAGTAGTGTCGAATGTTTTTTTATCTTTTTGTGTCGGCGTACCGATATCACTGTCGACATCTTGATCATTTACTGATAAATTTTCTTCCAGTGATATCTCATGTTCTGAATCATCCCATGTCTCCTCATTGACTCTTTTCGATTCTATTATATCATCCTGAGAAGAGGCACAAAGTCTATGAAACCCCTGTAAAATCTCCATGTACGTCATTGCCTCTCGCTCAATGATGCAATTACGGTTTTCCATGAATGTAGTGTTGCAACTTGCAGCATCCCCCGATTCAATATTGGAAGTTTGAATTTCACCCGAACCTTCCAGTACATCTTTAGAAAGCGATTTTGAATAGCTAGTTCCAGGCGAGCTGCGCCACTTTGAGTAACCTAATCCATAATTCTTCTGCACTATTCGTATAGATTCTAAAAGTGAAATGTTATATGCAGTTGTTAACCTCAAAATAACATGTCTGCTTCCGTTGAAAATATCGAAAACGTCGAATATTAGTCGCCTTGTCCACTGATCCCGTCTGCTATGTAGGTTCATTAAAGTATTCGTCAGGAAAAAGTTCTCATTTGCCAATACTCGCAATAACCTGCAACATTTAGCAATACTCTGCAACTGTTTAAGATCCAAAAAAGATAAAATTCGAAATATGACATTCAAAGGTAAATCTGTTAAACCGTGTGGTGATTCATTCGCACATCGATTGCTGTTCATCTTCCCCAATTCCTCAGGAATACAGAAGTGCAGCACTATAACAACAGTTAATAGCTCCAAAAGCAAGGCACTATTGGACGATATCTTGGAATCAATTTTAAGTGATCAAACACTGGAATCGCGACCGTGCGGAAGATACAATATCCACTCTTTAAATTTTTAAGCAATGCGCTTTCACTGAAGCTTACTTGAAAAACTACACCAAAGTAATCCTTCACAGTACAATTCTGTTTCTGCCTCTGCAATAGATTTTTGATTGTCGATTGTTGATGTTGATTCACTTAGAAAACCAGGCTCTGATAACGTCCAGCTATACTTTTGACCTTTTTCGAAAGGATTTCTGATTTTCCTTTCCGCGCTGCTTCCACATAACTTTTGTTTTGGTTTTGCCTTAAAGAGATATTATCACGTGTATGTTTATAATAAAGCTGCTTTAAGGTGCCTTATTAAAGGAATCGAAGGTTTAGAGTTGCATTCCACAGTCCTTCGGATCAGCAACTTTGCCTTTTAGTTCGGCAGTGTCCTAATTTCATGTTTTTTTTGGTTTCGTTGTGTTCTTTTATGAAGCCCTTGAGCATCAAAATTAGGTTGAAGCGCACTTCATTATGAAGGAAGCTACTCATTCGGAGAAAATCTTTGAGCACTTGTAGCGTCCAGAAAATGCTATATCGTACGTTATGTAATAGTTGGCTGCTGATAACGATCGCAGCTGTTCTGGCAGAGAACTCTGATTTGGCAGCAGATAACAGTGATCTAAGGATCCATGGCGTTCCTCCAGAAAAGCAATATCTTTACCAGCCAATTGAGGGAACTGGGGGCAAATGGGCGTGTTTGAATGACCCGCAGAAGTTGATCGATATATCTAGAATCAATGATGGCATATGTGATTGTACCGACGGGTCAGACGAGCCTGGGACCGGTTCATGTGGTGACAAGGGGCCAAGCTTTTATTGTGCCAATGAGGGGTTCCTACCCAGGTATATTTCTCAGAGCATGGTTAATGATGGGGTATGTGATTGCTGTGATTGCTCTGATGAGCTGTTATCGCCGGTGAAACCATTTTCACACAAAACTGACTGCATTACCTTGAGTAGCTCGTTTGATAAGCTGGTGCAGGAGGAATTGAGAGAGTATAAGGACGGACTGGGCGCATTGGAAAAAATGCAGACCAAAGAGAGCATAGAGGATTCAAAAATTGTCACCGAGAATCTGTTCGAGGAGATAGCGGTTTTAGAACGAGACCTACAGGCAAACGAACTAAAATTGAATAGTACCAAGGACAAGTACAAAGAGCAACTCAAAAACAACAACCCTTTGTATTACGAGTTTCAAAGGTTGAACGAAGACTATATTTCGCATGTGATTAACGCATCGTTTATTAAAATCATTGGAATGAGCGAGGCATATGAAGAGCTGATTCAAATTCTGAATAATTTGAAAGATTCGTATACCAAGTCTTTGAATGATAGAGTAGTCAATTCAAATGTTAAGAAATATAATTTCATGAAGAATCAGCAATTGAAAAAGTTGAGCATTGATTCAAAAGTTGAGGAAGATCAACGCCAAGAGTTGATGAATTTTTTTAGTGAAGAATTGCCTGCCACCTTCATGGAGGGGAAGATTGATCAACCACCAACGTATCTTCGCGGAAAAATGATCTTTGTCGACGTCCTGATTACGGGTAGAACGGAGTATACTAGCACTGTACTGGACGCAATCAGAAAGCTGTCTGAACTTCTGAACGATATTTCGGAGAATTACAATGTGAATTATCAAGATGCTGCTGTCAAAAAGTCTGTTGAGCTATACGCGAACTGGTTAGGTAATCACGCTTCTCTTGAAGAGGTTCAATTACCAGAGAAATTTACAAGCCAGTTCACCGAATTGAAGCAGTTTGTTGAAGCTAATTCGGTGCACATCTTAACATCAGGCTCCTTGGAAAAGAATTCTCTGGATGCGAAGAATATCGGCAATCACTTAAGATTTCTTTTGAGTAAAATTAAGCAATTCTTTAAGCAAGATTTAAGACATCAAATCGAAACTTGCGAGGAAATCAACACTCAATTAAGGGAACAGCTCGAAGAAAAAAAATCAAAATTTGCGTCACTGAGAGAAACACGCTACGGTAATCGTAATGCATACATTCAAAGATTGATATCAACAGGTGCCATTGAGTGCATTCAAGGCTCTCTCTCAGGCTACCTGTACGAGATTTGTCTCAACCAGGAAGTCAGTCAACGTGAACTTGCACCGCCACACCGAGCTGTGACTATTGGTAAATTCCAACACATTCAGTTCGACGATGAGCAGACCCGTAAAGAAAAGTACATGGAGCATCTCAGAATCAAGTACCCCGATCAAATGGATTTGATGACAGAACTCGTTAGTGAGAAAAACAATATTCCGGAATATATCTTCGGTAACTTGCACGACATGAGCAATGGCTTAGCTATAAGATTTGAGGACGGCAGCAAGTGCTGGAATGGTCCAAAGCGCTCAGCGACCGTTTTCGTCGCCTGTGGCTCCACTGTCGAAATTATAAATGTCTATGAGACTAGTAGGTGCAATTACGGCATTGAGGTGAAATCGCCCATCGGCTGCAATCCTCATTTCAACGGATTCTCTGAAACTTTCTCAGAGCCCAGCAGCCACCCTGTTGTCGCCACAGATTAGATACTTTAAACGCACTTATATAATATCTACATTACAACACATCCGCCGTTCAGCTGGCTTTACCTTACGTGTTTACCCACGCAAAGCATCCGTCTTTACGTACAAACTACACAATGGATCTGCAGGTGCGACTGCAGGTGCGACTGCGAGTACAGCTGCCGTAAATCAGCACCATGCCGCTCTTTCTATTACAATTCACTGCGATAATACACGAAAACTTGTAACTTTATAAAATTTTCGCGTATCGAAATGTAAGCGAAGGAACAAACGGCAAAGTTGAAGATTCGTTGACAAGGGCTCAAACAAAGTCCCTCGAAAAGCCAGACACCTTGAGCCCTCAACGAGGAACGGAAAAGAAGTCCACAAAAGCTGGAAAGGTGGCTTGCCGACAAGCTAAGGCTTGAAATTATAAAAATGAAGCAAGTGAACGAGCAGAATGTATGATTGCGGGCTTTAGGTTTAGGTTTAGATTTAGGTTCTTGGTTCTAAGTTTTACAGATATGGGTGGAAAGTTTCTGTAGTCGCAACAGGTACAATATCAAGGCATTATGCTTGGCAAGAAGGACAAGATAAAGTTTGCACCTGTGCAGGAGGTCAAATCTGAAAAGGACTATAGCATCGTTAATGACATCGAGCAGCTAGAATGGTACGTGAAGTCAAAAAGCAAGTCGGCGGGCAGAAGTCACAGTTTCATGAAAGCGGTGAAGAAATCGGTGGAGACGAATATTGAGACGCAGACAGTGTATTTCACGGATCTGGCAAGCGGCAGATGTGGCTTCATACAGGTCTTGTACTCGAGTGTCATGGGAGGGATCTATAAAGGCTTTCAGCTGAACTTCAAGATATTTCGCAGTCGTGACGTTGGCAAAGATGAGGAAAACATTGATATATGGGAAAGTTTCAAATTGGGCGATATTCAGGAGTTTGAGGGGCTTAAATTTGTGTCTCCAGAGTTGAACTTTGAATTTATACCAGCTTCGCATGATGATGAAGTCATAGCTACACTGAAAATAGATGTTAATATGCCGCAAAATGGCTCCGACAAGCCAAGCTTGAAAATTGATCTAATGATTGATCTTTACCAAGGGTTCACGATTAATCCGAACGGATGCAATTATTACTTGGAAAAAGGCATCAGCAAGGAAGAGCTAAAACAAAGGAAATTTCAATCGAAACGAGTGTTAAGACATCTTTTTGTACCAAGAGTTAAATGCCACGGGTCTATTGAGTATAAGAGCAAGGCTGGAGCGACAGTCATTCTGGACTTGATAGGGGTACCCGGTTCATATATAGATGCCGTGCAGGGATTGCCGCCCAATAAAGCGGCTAGAGCATGGAATTTTCTTTGTTATCAAGATGCGAAGCGTTCACTCATTTGCATGGAATTTACTACTACTGAGGAGTATAATGCTACAACGGTTACGATATGGTGTTCAACGAATGATCACAAAATTGAAACTGTTGGGTCAAGTATAAATAATGTCCCCGTGAAATTTGGTGCTACAAGAAAGGATGATCTCAACGGTTGGTCATATCCGACAGGTATTAACTTTCCATTGGATTTTAGCGAAGATAAATTACGATTGGTCAACAGATATGATATCATGGGAGAGCTACCGTACATTGTTAAATCATTGGCAGAAAATGTTGCAAAAATTAAACCATTCATTTATCAGTATTGTCAAGATTCGAATTACAAAGATGGCAAAGGTATATCAATTGTAGAGAGTACTTTTATTTCATGAATATAGTTACAGAAGATAGGTAATAGTAGTATTTAATATTAATTTCAAAATTGCAAATGAGGGGCCCTCCAATCAGGCAACATTTTTTCTCTGTAGAAATCTGATCTATCTTTTGGATACTTCCAGTTGAAATATCTTGTTGGTCTAGAGTCCAAATCAAAATAAGGTTCGATATTTGGCTTGACAGAAATATTCTTCTGATTTGTATCTGAATTACGAAATTTTTTCGTAAATTTAACAAGCGACTTAGATAACGATGTTTCCAACGGATTGAAAATTGCATCCTTGTATTCTTCGTCAATATGAAAAAAAATCCACGGTTTATTCCTCTCATAACTAACAAAGTCATAACCTAAAAATATCAAATCTGAATGTTCAAAATAAGTTGGTGGCGTCATAGCCCTTTCCACCAATCTTATTTCGAAAGGCACCAAAAGAGGTTTCACAGCTGCATCCGATAGTTCAAATTTAGGTACGTTCCCCATATTAAAGCAGTAGATTCCTGGTTCTTTTATAAAATCTCTGATATTTGTGGGCATGCTAATTGTTCTGTACTTATCATACGGAGAAATTCTGATCTCCGTGACCAATGTGGCCAATCTAAAGGTTCCTTCTAAGCTTCTAATGTGGAACCACCCATTTATAGGAATCTTAGTATCATTACTGCTGTACGGAAAAGTGGATCTACCCACAAATATTGGTCTATGATAATCTAGAGAATCTAAACTCCTTGTAAGATTTGAAATATTCATACAATTTAACGTGCAGTTCAAAATATTGAATATGAGTTGCCATGAATCCTCAATAAAGGGAAGGCTGGTGGACACTATTTTCCTCGCATCCTTACGCAAGAAATTAAGACTCTTCATGTAGTTCCGAATATCGTCCTCACAGCATTCCCAAAACCGATTGCAATCTTCTAACGACGTAGTAGATCGAAGTAAACCTAGTGTTTTCTCTCGATAGAGCTCGTTGTTTAATCTATAGAACTGCCTGCTCACGCCCTTTGATGTAGGGCACTCGCCCACAATTTCCAGCAAAATCTCAACAGGTAGATCAGTTACCGAAAGCATCCCACCTATCGCAACCCTTAGAGCTCTTCATCACCTAGAATAACACTGAAACTTTAAGGCGCTTTTATAAATATCGAAAATAGCTCCTCAGCCTCACCGCAATGTCTATAGGTGCAAATACACCTTTAGTTCACCTTTTTTTTCATTTCCTTTTATTTGATTCTTGCGACTCGTAACAGTTCCCGAAGGTGCTAAAAGAAACGAGGTCTGAAAAAGTTGAAAATTTTCCCCATGAAAAGCTCATCTCATAACAAAATAAATCAACTTATCAACAGAAAGAAAGAAATGATTCGTGAGCAATCAGAAGCTTATTATACACTCTTTTGGTAAGAAATAATATTCAAACGGAGTCTAGCATAGAAAATCATCAAAAATAGACATAGAAGAGGAGAGACAGCCAGAAAGTAGAAACAGTATAGAAAACATCGATCGGCCTAAGATTCAATTCAGTAAAGCTTGTTTTAGGTACGATACTGAAGAATCAGAAAAATCTGTGATTAAAAGCTATTACAACGGCGGACGAAGGAGAGTACGAGAAATTCCGGGGATACACAGGATACAAGATAAAAACAAAAAAGTTAAAAGCAAGGTAACACACCATGGTGGCTACGAAGATGCCTCGTAAAAACTTGGGCAGCTATGAAGATAGAAAAGTAGGTCAGAAGCTACCTGTAAATACTGCAAAACTAAAAAAAAAAGCTCAGATTGCTTCCGAGGCTCCAATTATATCTAATAGGCCCAGAAGGTTCAGTTTGATATATTCTTCAGATTCCTCGCTGACCGATGTACCAGAAGAAGGCAACCGAAGAGTGGATTTGGGAGTCTCTGCCGCTAATAGAAGACATGGAAAAGTGAAAAGTATATCAAATAATGCCACAGGTAAAAGAAGTAAACTGATACACCAGTCTTCTAATTCAGATAATGAAAGCACAGATTCATCAAACTATCAAGCTGTTGCAAGCGACAACAATAATGACTATGGTGTTGATGAAGGTGATGAAAACAGTAGCGATAGTGATAGCGAAAGTGATAGTGACAGTGATAGTGGCAGTGATAGTGATAGTGAACTAACGAGTTCTGACGATGAGACTATAGATTTTGTCAAATTAACCGCCCAAAGGAAGAAAAGAGCGATGAAGGCGCTTTCTGCCTTGAAAAGGAGTAAATCACCTACAAAATCTGCTGTAAATGATGAAAAGCGCATTGGAAAAAATAAGGAAAATCGTGTTTCAACTCAAGTGCAGGATTCAACTTCTGATCCCGCCTCCGAGTCTGATTACGATTCTAATCAGAATTCTGGGTCTTCCTCGGATAATGAGGGAAGCGGTGTTGATAACAACGGTGCATTGGCATTTAATTTCAGAAAGGATGACGATGGGATAAGGTATGGTAGAGTGAGCAACCAGGGCAGTGAAGAAGATATAGGTGAGGAAGTTAAAGAATCTAATGAAATACAAGTTTCAGCACTAGAGAATGACAATTTAAATCGATTTAATGTTCCAGAATTCTCCGCGTCAGAAGAGTCTGAATATGACATCGACCAAGATGCGTACTTTAATGTGATTGATGATGAAAACATTTCGTTGAATGAAATGGACACTGGATTGGAAACCGGAGAAGACGAGCTGCCATTGCTTCAAGAGGAAGAAAAGAATCTAGTCTCGCAATTGCAAGATGATGATGAACTATCGTTTGATGGTAGCATACATGAATCTGGCTCAGATCCCGCAGAAAGATCTAGGAACGAAAACAAGAACAAAGATGAGGAATACGATGATGAAGATGAAGAAATGACAATTTTCGATATGCCATTTTATGAAGATCCAAAATTTGCGAGTCTCTATTACTGTGAAGATGGCAATGAACCTCGTCTAAGTTTGAGCACTTCTTTACCACTGTTGATAACTGATGAGAAAAGGTTGAAATTGAAGAGAAGGGAAGCGAAAAAGATTGAAAGAAAGGAGTTAATGGAAAGAAGACGAAATTTAAAACAAGGTAAAAATAAAGGTTTGAAGGTTGATGTTGGTGAATACATATTCGGTGTATTTTTCCAAGACGAGAATGAGGATGACGATCACGACCACGACGGTCGTAGTAGGGAAGGTAAACGTCGCGTAGAGTTCAACAAAAACTTGGATTTAGAGTCACCATTGCGTCGGTTGGGTTCCGCGGCAGCATCTGATGCTAGTTCGGACGATGAATATGAGAACATCTTATTAGACATAGCCCATTTGCCATCAGAAGATGATGATTATATGGACGAGGAAAAGAAAGAAGATTTGAAGGATAGCTCAGGCAGCGTGGTAAAAGTTGAAGAGATAGAGCGTAAAGATTATGTTCCGGGCGATTCAGAAATCGATATGGATGCAGATGAAGGTTATGACGATGATGATGACGATGACGATGATATGACTGATACCAATGTTTTTATCGATATTGATGACTTGGATCCTGATTCGTTCTATTTCCAAGCACTTGACGATGAAAACTCGTCTTCCTTTTCTGAAACGACATCTGATGATACGGATTTGGACGATAAAAAAATCTCTAAGGATGAAGTTACGGAAACCATAGTATATGTCGACGATGAATCAACGGACGAAGACGATAATTTGCCATCACCAAGCGCTCAAAGCAAGGCTATTGGATCAAAAGCCAAAGAGGTTGTCAGTGCCAATATAGTTGGGCTAAGACCCCCAAAATTAGGAACATGGGAGACTGATAGCAAACCCTTTACAATAATTGATGGTCTTTCCACAAAGTCTTTGTACCCACTAATCCAGGAGCATCAACAATTTTTAGAGCAACAAAGAGCACAGTCCCAATCACCGGACGCACATTCTATGCCCGACCTAAGTCCAGCTAATGGAGATGAATTGACACTGAACGAATTGTTAAATATGAGTGAGTTAGAAGACGAAGAGAGCGCTGCACCATCATATTCTAAAGCAGTTTCTGATTGGTATAAAAAACCTACGGTACCTCTTTCTGCCTTCCGAAACAAAGGTGTCAACTCTATGGAGGAGGATGAGTACATGCTGCCCGCCAATTCTACTAGGAAAGTACCCATTGGTTATATAGGAACTGAAAGAACTCGCAGAAAGATTGATAAAATGAAAGAATTACAAAGAAAGAAATCTGAGAAGAGAAGGAAATTGAAAAAAAGAAAGAAGTTGCTCAAGCTAAAGAGGGAACGAGAGCGAATGGATAAGGAAAACTCTCTGTTGAGCGAGAAAACACCTGAGCTTGATGCGGGTGCCTTAATTGATACTCTTCATCCATTTTCGGAGATCGAATCGCAAACTGATAACTTCAAAAAGTATTCTATTCCGGCCTCTGAGAGGAAGAATTCTGCTAAGAGTGTGGGCCTGGAAGAGATCAATGAAATTCTCGGTAAAGATAATAGTGATCTCAGCTGTGTATACGATATACCTGCAACTGGTGCTGATTTAATAGGTATTTCTGACGCGGATATTGTGACATCTCTAACTGCGCCAATCCAACTGACGGACTTTGAAAGTGGCAGTTCATGGAGAAGAAGACAGAGTATGGTAGAAGCCGCGGCTGAGAACCTTCGTTTTACAAAAAATGGGTTATTCAGTGAAAGTGCTTTGGCCGATATCGAAGGTATTATTGGAAATGGCCCTACCTCTGGTGCTTTCGAATTCAATGAAGCTCTTCAGTAAAAAGTATTGCATCGGGACACGCGAGAATGTATTTGCCCAGGTTCCAGTGGCTCATTCTTGTTTGTCTCCTTTTTTCGCACTATTATATAATTATTTAATCTACTACTGTAGAAAACACATGATTTTGAGGATAAATAGCATTAAAGGTAAAAATGGTCCCTTCTATTGGGTGCTACAATTCAGTTGATAAGAACAGTGTTTGTAGTTTGACCTGTTTTCGTGCGTAATGATTGAAAAATTTCAGAATCGCATCTCATCGCATAAAAAAAGCTAGTAATAGATTCAAATAGCTGGTACACAACCATAATGTATCACCAAAAGTTATATTTTAATTGTCACAAGCTCTAAAATATGGATTTGAAAACTAGCTACAATGGTACCCCATTGAATCCAATATACGCTGGCAGTGGAGCGATTGCCACGATATCGAAAGACGGAGATATACTTGCTTGTCCGATGCTGGATGAGATAAATGTCATTCAGCTGCTACCGACTCGAAAGATACTGCATACGATTGAAAATGATGATGAACAAGAAATAACTGCGTTGAAATTAACCGCGGATGGCCGATACCTGTGCTTTGTGTCGCAAGCACAATTGCTTAAGATCTTTGACTTAAGTACGGGAAAAATACTCAAGTCGATGAAGATTTCCTCGCCCGCATACATCCTTGACACTGATTCCACATCTACTCTTGTGGCTGTCGGTGGTACTGATGGTAGTGTGACTGTTGTTGATATTGAAAACGGGTATATTACGCATTCATTGAAAGGGCATGGTGGCACAATTTCGAGTCTCAAGTTCTATGGTGAGCGCAACAATAGCAAGTGGCTCTTGGCGTCGGGTGATACTAACGGTACCGTCAAAGTTTGGGATTTAGTGAAAAGGAAATGTTTGCATACCACCCAAGAGCACACGACAGCGGTTCGTGGCATGGACTTCCGTTCAACAGACGATGAAGATACCCTGCAAATGATCACTGGTGGCAGAGATGACATAATCAACTACTGGGAATTGAATATGAAGAAGAAATGTAAACTTTTGAAAACAATTGCTGTTCATCAGCAAGTCGAATCATGTGGGTTTGTCAATTCACCTGAACGAAATCTGATATATACAGCAGGTGGTGACGCAGTTTTTCAAATTGTATCTCTGCAAAATGAAGGCATTATAAAGAAAACACGGAAGCCTATAGAGGAACTGTTTATTGTAGGTGTACTACCAATTTTAAATGATCAACAACTTTATCTTGTTCTATCGGATCAAACTCTGCTTTTGTTGGATATGCAAAGGGCTTTGTCAAGTGGCGAGGAAATTATGAAAATAGAATCACGCATTGCTGGTAACCACGGTACAGTTGCCGATATCAGAGCTGTGGGTCCAGATTTAGACAAATTGGCTTTGGCTACAAATTCGCCTGCACTAAGAATGATATCCATGCCTAGGGATTCAAATGATACACTGTGTATTGATGCTGAAATTTATGAAGGACATGCAGATCTTTTGAATTCATTGGATGCTACTGAAGACGGATTATGGCTTGCAACTGGTTCTAAGGATAATTCAGCTATTTTATGGCATTACGAAGTTGCTACTTGTAAGTTTATAGCGTATGCCAAATTTGAGGGTCATGCCTCGTCGGTTACTGCAGTGGGACTTCCAAATGTTGTCACTAAAGGATGGCCAGAGTTTATCATAACGGCATCGAATGACCTCACTATCAAAAAGTGGATAGTTCCCAAACCAACGGGTGGTAAAACTGCCTCTCTTCAAACTGTAAATGTATCGGACTATACGTTCCGTGCTCATGAAAAGGATATCAATGCGCTTGCAATTTCACCAAACGACTCTCTTTTTGCGACGGCTTCTTATGACAAAACATGTAAAATTTGGAACTTAGACTCAGGGGAACTGAAAGCTACTTTGGCTAATCATAAACGTGGTTTGTGGGATGTAACATTTTGTCAGTATGATAAATTCTTGGCTACCTGCTCTGGTGACAAAACCATTAAAATATGGAATTTAGATACATTTGCTGTTGTTAAATCTTTGGAAGGACACACTAATGCAGTTCAAAGATGCTCTTTTATGAACAAACAGAGGCAGCTAGTAAGTAGTGGTGCAGATGGCCTTGTCAAAATTTGGGACTGCTCTACAGGTGATTGCTTGAAAACGCTGGACGGCCACGGTAATAGAATTTGGGCTTTGACAGTTTTGGAAGATGGAGATCTTATTGTAACTGCCGATGCAGATGGAGTATTCCAATTCTGGAGGGACTCTACAGAAGAACAAAAAGAATTGGATGTTGAGAAAGAGAAATTGAAAGTTGAACAGGAGCAATCGCTACAAAACTATCTCGCTGACGGCGATTGGACGAATGCGTTCTTGTTGGCAATCACATTAGATCATCCAATGAGATTATTCAGCGTTTTGAAAAAATCGATTTCAATTCGAGATAGTGAAACAGATAGTACTGTTGTTTTCAATAAGGAGCTTGACCATACGATATCAACGCTTAATAGCGACCAATTACTTCTCCTTATGAAGAGATGTAGAGATTGGAATACGAACGCAAGAACACACTCCGTTGCTCAGAAAACAATAAAATGTATTTTACTTCAACATAACATCGCCGATTTGAGTGAGATTCCCGGCTTGGTTCGCATAGTCGAAAGCATAATACCCTACACAAAGAGACACGTTTCAAGAATTGATAATTTAGTTGAGCAAAGTTATATCCTTGACTATTCATTGGTCGAGATGGAAAATCTTTTCTGACCCTGAGGAAAAGAAAATAATATGTACAGTAATCAAATTTGTAAACTCTTCACATTTATTATGGGTCGAATTTGTGACATCGAAGAAGTTGAGGTTACCCGCCCGCTCCGCACAAATTTTTTTCAGAATTTCATTAGATGAGATGAGATGAGATGAGATAAAACTGACACTTTTGAAAGAGTATCTTATGATAACCATAACATTGCAATAAAAGAGTGTATTGAACTGTTTTAACATGTCCAAGAGCGAATTAAGAGCGGTAGACAATACAGCCAAGAAATCAAGAAGAAAAAAGAAAAGAAGAACGTTAGATGTATCAGATTCTTCCTCTTCTGAATCAGATTCGGAAATAGAAACGAAACCGGATCAGAGACAAGAGGCTATTGAAGTAGATAATGACATTGAACTCACTGACGATGAATCCAATAATTTTACTGAAAAAGGCCCCGACAAAATCTCCGGTGCAGAACAGTGGAAAGACGAAACACGAGATGAATTGAATTCAATACCGTTTACCAAGACAGATTTGACAAACAAAAATGATTTCAATCAGAAGAGTAACAGCAATGAAAACGGTGTTCAAGACTCTTTGGACCTGAAAAAAGTGAGAGAAACCATTGAAGAAGACCAAAAAAAAATGAAAAAGATTGGCGAAGCAAACTTAAAAAATGATTACTTAGGATTGATTTTTGAAAACTACGGTGAAGATATCAATTCATTAAGGGAAGCGCCAGACTTTACAAATAAATCACTAGTAATACTAGCGAATGTATTGAAAGAGGGTTCGGCAATGTTCGATGTTGAGACCTTGAAAACTATGCTAGATACAAAATGAGAAATGGCAGAAGAATGGGGAAAAAATTTTCAAGATGATATAATAGAAAGTGAATAAGTGTTATTATCATTATATATAATGTACAAAAAAATATGATTGAGCAGGAAAATATAAATAAATTTTAGATGTTCTTAACCTAAGATTTTCACAAAATAGAAAGCCGCACCAGCAGCCACACCGCCGACCAGAACCATTTGTACACCCTCACCAATTTTTTTTGATAGGGTACAATTATCACTCATTGAAACTTGAGTCTTCACGAATCCAAACCAGAATAAAGTGATAGTCATAACAACGGTAGACCATAGCAAACCTGCGCCCACTTCATCAACAAAAAAATATGGCAATAAAGGCACTAAACCTCCGAAAAGGTAACCACCACCAATTGTCACTGCACTAATGATTTCTCTGTTCTCTGCTGGTTCATCGAGCCCTCGGCCATATCTTATAATGAAATCTACCATTAGTTCCGGAGTCCTCTGTAAATCCTTTATAAACGATACAATCGTTTCATCTGAAAAATTGGGGTTAATATCTAGTAGAATATCTTCAATTTCATGATTTATCATGGTAGTATTATCGTAAAATTTTCTTTTTTCTTGCTTGACCTCTGAATGGTAATAATCGCCTTCACTTTTCGCACCCAAATAACCACCGAGTCCCATTGAAATCGCTCCTGATATTAATTCAGCGAATCCACCTGTTATCACTAATTTCGAATCCCCTAATGACGATAGACCTGCTGTCAATGCAAATGGGACCGTTAGTCCATCACTTAACCCAATTACTAGATCACTGATCACACGTGGATCCACAGAATTGAAGAATCCCCTGTGCGTTTGAGAATCGCTACTTTGCGTGTCCTTGTCCATTGATAAATTCAATTTACCGCTACTGTTTGAAGCACGACGGGCTCTTGCAGATTCCAAATCAATATTTGAATTAGTGGCCGTGGTCCCGTAACCTACCTGAGATGTGATGGATTGGCTATCGCTGGTCAATAATGGAGCTGTTCCCTCGTTTTCACTTCCTGATCTGCCAAATCTCATAAAATTGACCATGGCATTCTTTAGAGCCACCACTGACATTTCTCCTACTTAGTTATTGAGCCAAAAGAGAAAGAGAAATAATTCTTTGTGAGAACTCAACTGTGGGAAGAGAAAAAGGCGTATGATGACACAAAGGGTTTATTTCACTGAAGCGAAGCTATTGCCGGTATACCTTAAAATCACTATCTAAAAACGAGAAGTACTCTGTCTTGACGAACCTCCCTCTAACAACTATAATACCTAAATTTTATCAGTAATTTTGATTTAATTGATCACCAAAAGTCTTGAATAAATTGTTCAAATGTAAACCAAAATTCTTCTTTTGTATTGTTATCCGTTCTATTCTTTCTCCTAGTTTTTGATATCTTCGCTTCGCATCGCCTTTTTTGGGTCTTTTTTTTTCTTTATTGGGATTACAAAAAAGACACTTAAGAATTGACCAATCAGAAACCACAACGTTAGTCATAAAAAGTGAGAACTATAGCTTTTAGTCTCAGTAACTTGACAATTGGTCTTTGAAGTGGTCTTAGTCAATGGAAAGATGTTCCCAGATAGCACTAGCTGTTGAAAATCCAGCTGGTAGCCCTCTTTGCCTGTTTATTCTTCTTTCTTTTCTGTCTCTATTTATATTTTGTTAATGAATTGTAATTTTAAACCAAGATGTGCAGAGAAAGAACGAAGAAAAGGTGATCAATCACAGTAAATACCTGCCAATTGTACAAAGTACAGAGATGACAAATAAGAAGAATAAAATCCTGTAATGATACGATTAGGAGTCCGTTCTAGCTGCTCTCATTCATCTTGAAAATAGGACACAGTAACCTGCGACGTCTAATCAAGGCAGAGGTGCATATTGTCTTTGCGTGGTGCTCAATACAGAAAGGAAGGGCTTTACCTCGAGGTCCACTTTGGCTCCACTTGGTGTCGTGGAGACCCGTTGCACCGTTGCGCCGTTGCGCCAGCTAGACACACAGCCACACAGCAAAGGCAGACCGAAGCAGTAAGACATGAAGTGAACTATTGTACATTTTATTAAAACCCCAAAACAAACCATATATCGATATGTAAAATTATATATGTGTAGCTAACTACAGCGTAGCCTAAGCTTGAGAAGCAGCTGACGAATACTTGGTCACGGCTCTGGTTCCTTCAGAGACAGCGTGCTTAGCCAATTCACCAGGCAAGATCAACCTGACAGCAGTTTGAATTTCTCTTGCTGAGATAGTTGACTTCTTGTTGTAGGCGGCTAGTTTAGAAGCCTCCGTAGCGATTCTTTCGAAGATATCGTTGACAAAGGAATTCAAAATCGACATCGATTTCTGAGAAATACCGGTATCTGGATGTGTTTGCTTTAGAACTTTGTAGATATATGACGAGTAGGTCTCCTTTCTAACCTTACCTCTCTTCTTGGCATCTGGTGCTGAAGCGGTTTTCTTGGCTGCTGGTTTCTTCTCAGCTGGAGCTTTGGAGGCAGGTTTCTTTTCAGCTTTACCGGACATTTTGTATTCTTATTGTGGTGACGTTGGTTGTGTCTGTATTAAAATGAGTCTGTATTTCTCCAAGAATCTAGAGCGAAGAACATTTCAGCACCTCCCTTTTATACAAAATGTCTCGTACATCGACGATGTGTGGAATGATGCAATCAACAGAGTCTTCCTTCTTGTTTCAACGCCTCCCTCTGTTTGCTGCTGCTGTTGCTTAGTATTTTGCCTGTGTAATACCTACAGATTGCTTACTTTTTCGCGTTCTGAAAGTTTCACACAAAGACTCTCTGCTTTGCTGTCTGAGCCGTCCCCGCGAAACTCTCAGAACGGCGCGCGTTTACCATTTTGGGGATCCGCGACGACTGACCATACTTAACAGAAATCTTGATTTTTCATCAAAAATGAATTTCTCGCGAACAAAACGATTTCAATTTCAACGTTCCAAACATTTCCCCTCGCATGCGAAAAAACTGGAACACGGCCCCTAAAAATGCCACAGAGGAACGTCGCAGGGGGTGGCGATCATCACTATTATACCGCAGCGTTTACAGGTACAGCCAGTGCACTCACACTGCGTGATTTTCTGTGGCGGGCGTTGGTGGTATCTTCCGTCTGTTTCTCATGCGGAATGTGCACTCTGCTGCGTCCTGTTGGCTTTGAAGTGCACAGTTTAGTTTTTGCTATCTGAGTTGTATATAAAGATAGTGGTTTCGATCATGATGGCCATGTCGATGTTCTCTCATGTGGATTGGTTTCAGTTTGATTGTTTCGCAAGAGGTCAAGTATCGCACTCATTCGTAAAATAAACATCACATAGAAAATAAAATGTCTGGTAAAGGTGGTAAAGCTGGTTCTGCTGCTAAAGCTACTCAATCAAGATCTGCTAAGGCAGGTTTGACCTTCCCAGTGGGTAGAGTCCACAGACTGTTAAGAAAAGGTAACTACGCACAGAGAATTGGTTCTGGTGCTCCAGTGTACCTGACAGCAGTCTTGGAATATTTAGCCGCTGAAATTTTAGAATTGGCTGGTAACGCCGCTAGAGATAACAAGAAAACAAGAATCATCCCAAGACATTTGCAGTTGGCCATCAGGAATGATGACGAGTTGAACAAATTGTTGGGTAACGTCACGATTGCTCAGGGTGGTGTTTTGCCAAACATTCACCAAAACTTGTTACCAAAGAAGTCAGCAAAGACTACAAAGGCTTCTCAAGAGTTGTAATTATAAGGATTTATTTGTGGGGCATGTCAATGTATTAGAACTAAATATAAAAATAAATAAGAAAAAAAATGTAAAATGCCGGGGTTTTCTAGTGCTTGTATAATATAATATATCATCTGTTTTGAGTTTGAAAAAGTCCGGAGGACGAGTATTGTAATGTCGATTTAAAAAAAAGATTATACAAGAACGTAGTATTAATATTTGAGTGATGAATATCATTACAATTTAAGAACGATTAAAAAGTTTTGAAATGAAGTTTTTCTTGCCCTTCTGTTTGGATAAACCAGATCCATTTTCAGCGGAGTTATTTGCCATGTTTTCATTTTCTTGCCCGATTGCGTGGGTCGATGCTTGTTGCCCTATTTCTGGCACGGTGGTTCTTTGAAACGAAGACCTTTGCCCCGAAGGAGTGGGAGCAGCGGCGGATGGGGAATTCGCACTTGCAAGCTGTTTCTCCCTCTTTGGTGGCTGGTAACCGCTATTTTCAGCGGAAAACTGCTTAATTTTATCAAACACATTTTTGAGTTTTGATTTACGTTCACCACTTTCATTTTTCTTTAAGGTTTCCGTCACTGAAATTGGCTCTTGCACTTGAAGCACATCTGAAGCCGTTGTTGTCTTTGTTGCAGTGGTACCATTTTGCGTTTCGAATACTTGCGAGTCTTGTTCTTCAATGGAAAGATTTCTGGAATTGTCGTTCGTCTCGTGCGAAGCCCCTGATAGTTTTTCAGCCAGGTCTTGCCTGTCCTCACGCATAGATTGCACCCCCGGTAAATTTTGTGTACTTTGAGTTGGAGGTTTTGTTTGGGTTGCCTGAGCATGTTTTTGCGGAACTCGAGCATGTGGTTGCGATAAATTATCCTCCACCTGAACAGAAGGGACTGTTTCAATTGCATGCTGCTTGTTATACTTATTTTGCGCGATTGCCAATGCCTGCGCGTACATTTCATCGTCAGCAATGAGTCTACTGGATGAGTTGTTTAGCTCAGTGATTGCTTTTACAGCAGGAGACGGTTTCTCTATTGGTGAATCATCGCCTTTATTATTCTTGTTGAAGAATCCACTTATTTTTTTTGAACCTCTTCTTGAATTTTCACCAGTAGTTGGTGCTTTACCCGTAACGCGCGGTTCTTCTCTTAGATTTCTCTGTCCTAAAGTGCTCATTCGGTTGTTCTTTTCGACAGGAATATTTCCGGAATAATTGCTCTGGCTATAAACCTTTTGTTGAGCCACAGCAAGCGCTTTGTTATACATCTCCTGTTCAGTCATTGGGTGACTTTGAGTGGCCCTTTTTTTTTTTAAATGGCTGTCAGCTTTTTTTTTTGGTGCTGCTGATCGTTGTACCTTGTTTCTGATAGTTTTTTTGCCATTTCTCTTCCTCTCACCAGGTGGGTATTCCAAAGCATCTGAAAATGCAGAAATACTGCTGGTTTGATCCAACGGTACTTCTCCATCTGACAGCTGTAATTCAGCATCGTATTGGGATGAATTTCGGGGTTCTGTAAGTGCTGCATATGCATGACCAACGGCAGGTGCTGTACTGTGCGAATCGTCCTCCTCCGAAAGCTCATCTAATCCGTTCTCCTGCAAGATAAAGTTGCCACTAAACTCATCAAAATGCCTGTTTGAATCAACAAGGGGGATTGCTTGCGTTGTAGTTGTTGTAGTTTCTACATATTCGTATCCATTAACCCTTTTAATGGTTCTTTTTGTGATGGACTGAGTTCTTCCATGAGGATCTTTCACTTCGGTTGTCTTGACTGTTATAGAATTGGCTCTTGATCCATTACTCGGATTGGAGTTAACCGAAACGGGTAAGTTACGTCTGTTATATTTGTTTGAAGAGGCAATAGAACTTGTTCTACCTTGTCCCGGTTGACCGGACGATTGAGATCTCAAAGAGTACGTCCTGTAGTTCGGAACAACACCAGAGTTTCTACTGCTATTCATGGCACCCACGGAAAGAACACGATCAGGAACCCTATTTTTATACTGAGCACTCTGATATCCAGCACTATGCGTCATTGACTGCGCCCTTCCTGGCTGCTGAGACCTTCCAGTAGCCCCGTGAGTTGCCAAACCGGTAGATGCAGCGTAAGCTGCAGCTGCCGATAGCTGGGGATTCCTCTCACCATTTTGTTTGTCTCTGTAGTAATAATCGTACCTCGAAAGGTCCGGGACCCTATGTTCCTTTTTGGTCAATCCAAATACCATCGCCCTACGCTATATAAAAGGGGGATAATTAGAAGCTTGGATTACTGTAAATTGAATGTGTCTTAAAATTATGTGGCAAACCTCGAGTATACAGACAGTTGTCCGGTTTAATATAGCTCCAGCTTCGCTACTTAATCAATTGTCTTTATCTAATTGTATTTTCCTTTTTTTTTTTCACTCCCCTTTTGAGAAACAGAGGTGAAAATGTACCGAACATCGCTGCAGAGGAAACCGGAGCGTGGGGAGCGAGAGCGCCTTCCAAGGGAGTTAAACGTTCTTGGTACTTGAAATAAAAATGGATAGCTTTGAGTTAGCTCTCTCTTGATGAGCAAGATATCTGTACAATGGTTTCTTAAAACTTGACATATTATTGTTGTCTTTTTGGAAGTATTGAGAGGCCAGTTTTGCTCTAATCGTGAAACCGTGTTATCTCAGGAATTAGCCGCTCATAACATAACGCCTTGGAAACAGGGAGGGGAGAAAATTAGAAGTCTCAGTTTGTTTATTCATAAAATGGTTTTAAGATAGCGATATATTGATGCAAGTGCAGGTGCTGGTTTTTTCAAGCCTGAAATCGTCCTTCAGACAGTATCGGTTGTCGGGACCACAACAGCATCCATTAATCTGAAACATATCAAAAAAGAGCACATGTAAAAAACAGGAGCTACCATGCCCATGGGCGCACATCACGAGTCTCGAAATCAAAAATGTCGGGGCTATTCTCAAGTTTTCCTTCAAGGGGAGGTATGCGGCGTTTATGTATCCAAATGAGGTTTTAGGCGATCAGAATAGTCTACTGATTATTCAACTTGGGAAACACACAACCCAATGAACCAAGAGTCACTGTCCTGGTCCTCCAGGCGATATCTTGCTTGTGGGAATTCCAGCAAGCACGAGTAGGCTGTGTGCGAAGCGCATTAATGGCTCGCATCTACAAGATGGATTGAGATGAAATGAGCACATAGCATCATTATAAGAGCATAATTCTTCTCGCATGTTGTGATACTGATGAATTTAATGGTACTGGTGGTCAATTCCTAACAGTTTACATGGTCCCTTTTGTTTGAAGCTCTCCGGTGTTACCCGGTTCAAAAAATTAGGCGGACCAATCAAAACAGGGAAGCCCTCGAAAATTGTGTCCATTTGGTCCGGATGTTGGGAAACCTCTGGTGAACACAGTGAGAACACTGGTTGTGACAGTCGTTGAGTAGCTTTCCAACGGAACAGCTCATAAAAGACGCAACGCTTAAGGTAAGGTTAAATGCGAGTCGCAGTGTAGGAATCGAACTCTAATTAAAACCCTACAATAAGAATCATGGCTCAAGAAGACTCAATCAGAATGGTCTTAATTGGACCACCTGGTGCCGGTAAAGGTACCCAGGCACCAAATTTAGTTAAGCGTTTCAATGCTGCTCATTTGGCTACCGGTGATATGTTGAGATCGCAAGTTTCCAAGGGCACCGAATTAGGTTTGGAGGCAAAAAAGATTATGGACAAAGGTGGTCTTGTCTCTGACGACATTATGGTTAATATGATCAAAGACGAATTGCTAAACAATGCCGCCTGTAAAAATGGCTTCATATTGGATGGTTTTCCAAGAACTATCCCACAGGCCGAAAAGTTGGATAAGATGTTGGCAGAACAAGGTAGACCATTGGAAAAAGCTGTCGAGTTGAAAGTTGACGATGATTTATTGGTTGCTAGAATTACCGGTAGATTGATTCACCCTGCTTCCGGTAGATCTTACCATAAATTATTTAACCCACCAAAGACTGATATGGTTGATGATATAACTGGTGAACCTTTGATTCAAAGATCCGATGACAACGTCGATGCTTTGAAGAAAAGATTAAACGCTTATCACGAACAAACCGAACCAATTGTCGATTTTTACAAGAAGACTGGTATCTGGGAGGGTGTTGATGCCGCTCAACCACCAGCCACCGTATGGGAATCCATTTTGAAATGTATTGGTAAGAACTAAGAAGCTGTATCATTTTTTGGATAGATACATATATATATATGTAATTTTCATTTAAGTATTTATGGCCTCACTTTCGCTACTGTTGCACCAGTCACCCACAACGAATCCTTTGTTTGGGATCAACAATCCCATCGCTCGAAACAGTTTGTGGAAAATTTCTGAGGCACTCAATCACTTTGATAGATGTACACTCGTCTAGGGTCTAGAAACTACTTTTGATACAGTGGGCACTATTTATCGGTCATCCGTTAGACATTTATTAATCTTTGGAAACCCTGCGCTTCTCATATTTGAGGTGATAGCAGTTGGGAATTTCTTTTAAGCTAAAAAGGGTCCTAGCATGGACAGTAACAGTATTCCCCCCATGCCAGCTTCGGAAATCTCAAAATCAACCTCTGGATATCCACAGAAAAAATCAGAAACCAGAGAACCTATTAGTACACTGGAAAAAAAGTTAGATAGGGGACCGCAATCAGAAAACACGAAGCTGGACGGGCAGTCTGAAAAGAAGGTAGATTCGATTCAAACTAACAGTATCAAACTCGTGAAATTCACGCCAACAAGCAAGAAGTGGGAAAAACCATCCAGTGGTAGTGCACCAGGGACACCTGTACGACGGAGGGAGCAATCTACAAAACCTTTACCTCGTTCACAGTCCTTAAAGCTAGCAAGTCTAGATTCAATACCCCTACCCGGCGTAGACACGGAAGGACGTAATAACGAAGAAAAGAATGACAAACTGCTGGGACTACTTCGCTCTAAGAATGCGCATGGGAACTTTTTAAATTTGACCATGAGCAAAGAGGAAATGGCTGCTGCACCAAAGTCATACTCAACTTCTACCCGAGAATTTATAAGCTCTAATAATACCGCTAGAATACGAACTTCTCCTGTAAGAAAAGAAATAACTAATATTGATGTTAACAAACTAGCTGAACTTAGACGTACGTCATCTCCACGAGATGAATTGAAAAAGGAGGAGCGTTCTAATGAATCGAGGGCAAATAATATGTCATTTTCTTCTAGTGTTGAAGAGCTTCTAAGGAGGAGGAAAGTCAAGCAGCAAAGCAGGATACCTAACTTGCCTTTCAGACATGCACTAAATTTTCCTTTGGCAGTCAACCCCGAAAACAGTGAACTAGCCAAAAAAAATGCCGAAAAATACAAACTCCATAAACCTGTTTCAAGTTCAGCTGAGGATCACGATCAGACTGAAACGGTATCGAATGATCTGAAAAAAGCAGGCTCTGAAGGAAGAGATGTGCAAGTTCAAGATGCAGCTGAAAAAGAATCAATAGCCCAAACTCTCCATACAGAAAATTTGCCAGTTATTAAGTCTTCGAAAGTAATGGAGACGCAAATTAGGAAAGGCGCAACTGTTGAGAAGGATAACATACAAAATGATGAGGAGAAGCAAGAGGTGTCAATCAAAGAGAACAGCAACAAAAGTACCACATATAAGGACGGTATTCCAAGTGCAAGTTCTGCTAGTCTAGCAGCAAAACCCGATATGAGGAACATCGATGATGAGTCAATAAGAAAGAGCAAGGTAGTTGCTGCTTTTGAAGAACATTCACAATTAACCGAAACTCCAGACGTTTCTCATTCAAAGCATATAATCCTTCAAACTCCTATGAAGCGGCATGAAAATTCTTCAACTTTTAAGAATAACAATAATTCAGCCATCCTAAAATCTTTGAAAGCAAAATGGAAAGAAATACTTCAATCCGAGGATCCATATAGCGGAGACCGGGCCAAAGAGCTAGTAAAGTTTTTTGGTGATACCCAGGTGGGGCAAGAAAGAATCGACACTTCTCAGGGGCGGTCTCTTCTAAAGATGCATCCCGGCATCACTAAGGCGGATGATTTACCTCACGATCCTATCTTTGACGGCTTCAGACCTACTGTCGTATTGACTCAAAACGGGAATAGATTAATGAGTAGAAATGGCGTGTCGGCCGCCAACACTAATTCAAGTAATAATGCGACTGGGCGAAATCCGCAAAATGCTGTTGACCATACCAACAAACAATCGCCTTCAAAGCCACCAAAAGTTACAAACTCAGGAAATTCGATGGAAACTAATATCAATGCCATCATCCAAGAGCCTGCTCCTTACCTAACGGTACCAAGGGAAATTCCTAGTGAGAAAATTCCAAAGTTAAATCCATCTAATTCAGGTACTCCACGATTCAGTAAGATCAAGGTGCCACATATAAATCTGAAAAGCACATTTGCGTCTAACACAAACAGCACATTAGCTTCGAATACCTATCGAAAAAGTATCTCACCAAAAATTTCTGATCCTGAAACTGAAACCAGAAAATTCAATCGAACATTTCCCTCGAGTGTTCTAACGAAGTTGCATGGAAAACGTCGTTACGGTCGAGAGATTATACAGGGCTTGGTCCAAACCGGCGTAGCCCAACATAAACCTTTCAGTGAAGATTCCGACGTAAGTGTCACTAATGATATCTGCTCAGCTAGCAATTACGAGGTATCTTATGCTTACTATTACCAACAATTGCAGAGAAGGGGTAAACTTGAATATCTAACTCTCGATAACCCAACTGAGACTAAGTTAGTTGAGAACGCCTCTGTATTACATCAGCCAACATCTGATTCTAGCGTCAGAATGAAACATGTGATGAGTAGCCCCGAAAAACTGAATGGCAAATCAGACATCGAAGGTTATTCGAAAGAGGGTTGGATGAAAGAATGGCGGTCCAAACTAAGGACATGCACAGTCTATTTTGATATACCTGGTTCTTCGGAAATTGGTGTTCCGGGAAACCAGACAGATTACTTGAAAAGGATATTCGAGGTGGATTTTGGCGTCAAGTTAGCGAAAACCTTGAATGAACACGTAGATTTGATGATAATAAATGAAAATTGTGATGGCATCGATGATAGAATTCCGTTCTCGCAAACGGTGACGAATGCAATTCCAGGTGTTAAATGCGATAAGAAACTAAGGGTGTGGAATCAAGCAAAAGCTTGGCAATTCATTAAAAATTTGGGGATAGTAGTACCGCCTTTTAAATCCATCTCTGCAATGCAAGTTCGCTCGAAAGATAGTAAACAGAAGGAGAACTTAAATAAGGAAATGGCCGAGAAGAATGTGGTGGCTGTAAAAGCAACAGAAGAAGAACTAAAAGGAAAAGAAGTGAATGTTGAACAACAAAAAGAAAAAGAAGTAGAGAAGAGAGAGTCAGAGAAGAGAGAATTAGAGAAGAGAGAATTAGAGAAGAGAGAATCAGAGAAGAGAGAATCAGAGAAGAGAGAATTAGAGAAGAGAGAATTAGAGAAGAGAGAATTAGAGAAGAGAGAATTAGAGAAGAGAGAATCAGAGAAGAGAGAATCAGAGAAGAGAGAATTAGAGAAGAGAGAATTAGAGAAGAGAGAATTAGAGAAGAGAGAATTAGAGAAGACAGAGACAGAAAAGAGAGAATTGGAGAAGACAGAGACAGAAAAGAGAGAATTAGAGAAGAAAGAATTAGAGAAGAAAGAATTAGAAAGGAATGTTAAAAGGAAAGAGGCTGAACGAAAAGAAGTAGAAAAGAAAGGAATAAAGAGAGAAGCCAATGAAGTAAAAAAGGCAAAGGTTTCATCAGTTAAATATAGCAGAAATAAAAATATTGTTGAAGGCCAAAAACATGATCGCGGAAAAAACCAAAATTTGCCGATCCTGGCAGAACCCTTCAACTCTAATCCGGTTCAAAACCAAAATGACCAAAGCGAAATTTCAGCACTCGAGCAGGAAAGCGACGATGAAAAGTCATACTTAGAGGGCCTTCTAGAGAACGCTTCCATCATAACGGATGCGAAAGACAAACAACTTGAAGATGGAAGAAGGCTTGTACTAAAACTTTCTAGAGAGGTGATGCTGAGAGAGCTCAAAATAACTTCACTTGAAGGTCAACTAAGATCATCTCAAAAGGAGATAGAAAAAGAACGGTCTACTTTGGAGGATTGCAAAAAGTTATTGACTGAGAAAGATCTCATAATTTCTGAGTATCAACAACATATCGAAACCCTCACGCAAAATAAGCGCTCAAGAGACAAAGACGACAAGGACACACAGACAAAAAAAAAGTACCGGAAACTAACAAAGTAATGAACGGGATACACTCGCACACTCTTCATAAGTTCCTTTACTTTGTGCTTTCTTTTTATTAGCGACACATTTTCTAGATCATTATCGCATTCATTTTTCAAAATGTGATTGTCATTTACGACTCTGATGAGCCGGAATTTGAAGCTGAATCCCTCGAAATCTACCCGGTTTTCCTAAAATTGTAAACAGGGAAGATCGATAGGGCACTTTTGCAGTCATCAACCCATCAATTCCAGCAACCCAAGACAATAGTTGCACGCTGTCCTTTCCCTAATCGCATAACCACAAAATCGCACTAGCTCACCTGACGTGTACCAGAACTGTGAACCCTGATCCTCAAAACATGGCCAATTGGAGAGATTGAAATGTGATCTCGCATTTGAAGACAGAACTAGTGACTTGGGAGACTGCCAAAATCAATACTGTTTTTAAATGGATGGGAACATCGTACTCAACTAGTTCTTCAAGTTTTAGATAATAGTTAGCGTTTCGCCAATAATTTATATCTGAAGGGTAAAATGCTCTTCCAGGTTGCGAACAGTCAACTTCAGTTCAGTTGTCTGTTCGATCACTGCTCTAGGGCTTAATATTAGTTCTGTTAGAATTCTTTTTATAGGCCATATATCAGGGTTGCACTCATCTCAACGCGAAGAGTGCGTTTGTTCGCATTTTTAACAAATCTTGAAAGCGAGGAGGATTAATCAGGAAAACACAATGAATTAGGAGGCCTCATGAGTTTCACCTCGATTTCAACCAATTGACATTCTAAATCTTATGAACGGTAACAAGAGAGAGCTCTCTAATGACTCTAATATAGTAGACAGAGCTTTTGATATCAGCAAACCCAGACAAGATAGCAAGAAAAACGCTTTTCATTATATTCATCCTAGTCAAAGACCCCAGAAAGCGTGGCTCACTTCGAAAGCTAACAGGTCTTCACATCTCAAAGAAAATCTAAGCTTTAATCCACTAAGGTCTCTTTTGCGGTCTTCACCAGGCAATTTTTCTGTTATCACAGCTTCTGAAAGAAATATGCAGAAGAATGAGAACCCAATAGATAAGAACGCGGCACGCGATCACATGAATATCAATAAAAATTCTTCATCAATGCGAAATTCAAGTATCAATGATACTGCAGTCTCTGATCATCAAGGTCCACGTCCGATTAGTGTCGATGATTGTTCAGTGAATAGCACTTGTAAAGTATCTGTAGATGCAAATGGAGGTTATGACATGTTGGAACCACCAATACGGCCTGGGCGTTCGATCAAGGACGATACTCCTGTACAGACACTGGAGCCGCAAGATTCTATGAAAAAGATGATTGAGGATATAATGAGATATGAAATCAGAATTGCTAGTCTATATGGTAGAATGGCAAAAATGCAAAAAGAAAATGATATTCTCCGAGATGATTTCAAGATGGTATCAGAAAGGAACATCGATTTGACCTTATCTTTGCGGAAAAAATTGAATAGTAGGTCAAAAGAGGCATTTTATGATAGTGCTGAAGAGCAGAGTACTTCAAGAGAAGATAGAAAGAGAAAAGTTGCTGATGTCGTTGAAGATAGAGATAACCCAAACGGCATACAACATTTCAAGAGGCAAAATACTCATTCTACGCAGGTCACTGATAAAGCTGAGCTGTCAAAAATGCTTGAAAAGCTTCAAAGGAGCATAATTAAAAGATTAGAAGAGTACAGAGGAGTACAGAAGAAATTAGAAAAGAGATTTGAGCAGTTGGAAGAAAGTGAAAAACATCAGCTTGATTCATTAAGGGAGGAAAGTCCGTTGATTAAACACTTAAGATCAAATTTACTTAGAGTTCACAATGAGTTGAAGGTGGTCAGAGAATTTGGAAATGTACGAGCTGCAAACCTGAAGGCAGCATTGGATCTCCAAAAGAATAATGTGGTAGTGCTTAACAGGAAACTCGAAGCTAATCATGTTCACATGGACAAGTCCAGCAAGTCTCTTAGAGAGGCTTCTAAATATATAAAATCTTATCAAATGGCATTCAATGAACAAAGAAAACAGATATTAGATTTATCTGACAAAGCTTCACAGATTAACTCCACCAGCGCACCGAAGGCAATAGAAAAAGAACAACTATCTAAAAGTGACAATACTACAGACATGGAATCATTGACGAAAGTTATTGAGATCCAGCGAGAGGACATATCCATTTTGAACGAAGAGTTGCATCAAGAGAAGTTGAAAAATAAATCTCTCTTGCGTACTTTAGAAGGCCACAATACCGGGCAGCAAAATGGAGCAATTCGTGCCAATGATCATCAGCGGGAGGGCCTAACAAAGAGTTATATCGAGGTACTGGAGCAACAGGCCCAAGACAAAGAAAACTATCATAAAAGAATACAGCATATTCATAAGACCTACCGAGCTATTTTGCATCAAAAGGACGTTGAGCACAGGAATCACTTGAATAGCATATCTTTGAGTTTTAGGGAGAATAATGAACCAAAATCACTTTCAACCAATGTTATAACTGAAAAGAAATCAGACCCCAACTCCGGCCTCGTCATTACATTTAATGATCATAAAAGGGCTGGAGATAAAACCTGATCTACTTCCACTCAATGCGGACGGCTCTTCATTTACTTCTTCTTTTTGTGTTGACACATTAAAGAGCGCTATGAAACTATATATTCATGGCGTTGTGCTTTTCCGGACTTTTCAAGCCCATGAGAAATGTATTCACTTATTTATTGACATTGTTAATTGTGTATAGCTAACATTTTACTAGGAAATCAATCTGTAACCAGATGCTTCAATTTCTCTAAATCTAGTTGAAAACCAGTAGAGCCGCCGTTATTCCTTGCTGCTTCGTAATAGCAAGTCGCATGGAAATACTTTTTATCTGTTTCGATTGCATTCTTCCATATCCATTCTCCGATCTCTTCATCGTATAACCCTGTGACTTTTTCTTTACATATAGGGCATTGGAACGACATATCTTCTGAGGTTTCCGGAACGATAACGTATTTCTTACGCAGCACATTCTCATCGATAGCAAAGCTACTACCTTGCTTAGAAGCGTCACTGTTATTTCCAGTGGCTGGAAGCACATTTGAATCATCTAAATTGGCAACCGTAATTGATTTAGTGTCATTAGAGTCTCGATTCGTAGCTATGATCTCTTCATCTTTGAGAGAAATCCATTGGGAATCACTCAAATACCAGCTTCTTGCCTGTATATTCTTTTGTGTTGCAGTCACATTACCAGCTAAGGAATTTGACGTAATTTCTGAACCCTTTAACCTTTTACTGATTCTAAAATGCCAATCCAGGTGATCAGCCATTAACTTTTTTTCTTCTGAAGTATTTCCAAATCTTTTACCGCATATGTTACATTTATTCGGTTTTGCACGGTACAATAAATGAATTAAATTATTGTTTACCACTGGGAAATCATTCACTATCGCTCGTTGCGATAATTGTAAGTTTGGAGTATTTAGAATATCTATATTAGCTGTTGCGAAGTAAGCTTTACAATCAGAGACTATACTTTGTAAAAGTGGCAATGATGGCAGATTCTTTTGATTTTGGTTACCATTATAATCATCTTTAACATCCACGTCAATCTTTGCGTAAAGGGCTACGATTGAATCCCTTGGTGGTTTGTAAAGTAAGCCCTCTGTATCTAGTGATTCATATAGATTTTTAATGCTCGACGTTTGACCGGAAGCACCCGTATTTGCAAATCCTGGAGACCCCAAAACACCGGAAGAGGGTCCAAACAAGGATGATACCGAACCGTCAATCTGACTACCGCCAAATATTGGGATAAAGGACCCGTTATTACCAGCATCCGTGTGTCGCTGCTGCTGCTGCTGCTGCTGTTGTTGTTGTTGTTGTTGTTGTTGTTGCTGCTGCTGCTGCTGCTTTTGAACATCAATGTACTGCTGCTGCCGTTGAATATCTAGCAAGACCTGTTGATCCTGTGCAAAAATTTGCCTCAACTGCAACTGAAGCTGCTTTAAAGCGTCTTGAGTTAAAGATTCCCTTGATAATTCCTGTTTCAGCTGAGATAATACAACAAGCTTTACGCTTAACTTTTCATCGTTCGGCTGTTTCTTTAGCCTTTCATTACTCAAACTGGTGAGCTTATCAATTTCTCTAAGTAACAGTGGCACCGTTGGTTTTGGTAACATCGTCTGCAGATTCTTCTGATGTAGAGCGCTCGCTTTAATAAGGAATTGCTCAATTTTGACCAGGGCACCTTTCTCAAATAGAGGAGAGTAACCACCAGTGGAATCGTTTGGATTCATCCATGTTTTGAACATGTTAATCAGCTTCGTTCTAGTGTTGTTATCCACTAAAAGATACGTTTTCTTATACAGGGCAAATAGATTTCTACTGAAATAGATTGTATAAGGACTACCTGCGTTCTTGCATATTGAGTCCATAGCATAAAACGCATACAGTTTTTGACCTGGCGGACATCGTTCCACTCTGGCTTCCAGGGCATCCGCAAAATACTGTGCACATGGAATATTTTCTTCCGCTATCTTCGTAAGAGTTGTAATAATCGGTCTTGAATTAAACGTCAGCTCCTCAAGAATACTGGTAAAATCCTTAACCACTAGAGCTGTCTCCTTTTCCATCGCTGCAACTTAACTAGCCTGACCTGTCCTTCTTCCTTTACTGTCCGTGATTAATAGTTATAGTTCAAAGCTATGATTTATCATCAATCTTACTTTATGTTCTACATACGTCAAATCGAAGAGCTTATTACACCCATTCACCGCATAGTACTCAGGCATAATTCAAGCTGAACAAGTACAAAATAAGCTAAATATTACCACTAACATCCATTTCACCTACGTACTAAGACGTACTCATTCAGGCGTCACATACGGACGTTTGATTAAGCCCATGGAGATTTTGGAGGGATTTTATCGCTAATATATGCTGACTTGACAGTTTTCTTATCAGTTTAACAAAAATTTTATATCATCAAAGATCTGAAAAATGAAAATGTTACGAACAAGTAATTCGCATATGTATATAGACAGGAGGTAAGTACTACTGACGGTATTGATCATTCCAGGCTGTAAGGGGATTGAAATTCAGAATCTTGCTCGAAGAACCAGAAAAATATGGCTCAAAACGATAAGAAACAAAGCGGAGTTGCAAGATTGTTAGGTTCTGCCTCTGCCGGTATACTGGAGATTGGTGTATTCCATCCAGTGGACACGATCTCGAAGAGATTGATGTCAAATCACACCAAAATCAGCTCCAGCGGTCAATTGAACGGCGTTATCTTTCGCGAACATGCCGGTGAAGCCTTGAGCAAGCGTGTTTTGACCCTGTTCCCTGGTCTTGGATATGCGGCAGTTTACAAAGTTTTGCAGAGAGTATACAAGTATGGTGGTCAGCCTTTTGCGAATGAGTTTTTGAATAATCACTATAAGGCCGATTTTGACAATGCATTTGGTCCTAAAACTGGTAAAGCTTTGAGATCCGCAACTGCGGGTTCTTTGATAGGGATTGGTGAGATCGTGTTGTTGCCCTTGGATGTGTTAAAGATCAAGAGGCAAACCAATCCTGAATCCTTCAGAGGGAGAGGCTTTATCAAGATTCTGAAAGACGAAGGGCTATTCAATCTGTACAGAGGTTGGGGCTGGACTGCGGCAAGAAATGCGCCGGGGTCTTTTGCGCTATTTGGGGGTAACGCTTTCGCCAAGGAATACATTCTGGGCTTACAGGACTACTCTCAAGCTACCTGGGGGCAAAATTTCGTCTCCTCGATCTTTGGTGCTTCTGCCTCGCTAATTGTCTCCGCACCACTAGACGTTATTAAAACGAGAATTCAAAATAGAAACTTTGATAATCCTCAAAGTGGTTTCAACATCGTCAAGACAACCTTGAAAAATGAAGGTTTTACTGCTTTCTTCAAGGGTTTGACTCCTAAGTTACTCACAACAGGCCCAAAACTCGTCTTTTCCTTTGCTCTAGCTCAATCATTTATTCCAATGTTTGAGAACTTATTGAAAAAATAATTGTAACTTCCCAATCATCTAAGCAATGCCATTATTTCTTATAACTCTGGCTCGGTTGTGATTGTATATATAATTTGTTCAGATGTTACGTAAACTGTCCCAATTAAAGATTAATGAATACAGCTTGATCTCTAAACCCCAGACTCTTGTGTCTGAAATACTAACCAACGTGTCCACTGATTAGCTCACCTACAGGACAGGACGTGGACCTTTTTGATCTAATGACGTTCTTTAAGAACTTGAAGAATGGCGCACCCTGCATGCAAACTCCGTTAAAGCTCTACGCGAAGCGAGGAACCCCCGGCGGAGTGAAGTAGAGACCCCAAACTAAGAAATCGGTTAGATTGAATCATAATTACATTGTTTTCTATTATATTAGTTCACCAAAGACTCCATATTGAACGAACATGGTGCAAGATCCAGATCAAGACAAAAAGAACCTATTGAACCAAAGCACTACGCGCGCTCCTGACCAGATAAAGGATGATGAACGATCAGATATCGGATTGAGACAACCGAACCAAAACGAGATACGTCTGGGAAGATTGGCAACCATTGGTGCAACTAGGAAAGTGGGTGGCGAGTCACTAACACCTGTTCTTTCGCGGGGGCGAGAGCATTCGGCTTCGCCAAGAACTTCGCTAGCTGGACTCGGCAGTGGCGGTCCCAACGAAGGAGCTGGAGGGCCCCTGCAAGATCATGGCCATCTCTACGTGAAAGAATCGTACTTGACTGGAAGGGCGTTATTGTATTTTACGTCGATATTTGTTTCTCTCGGGGTTTTCTTATTTGGATACGACCAGGGTGTTATGTCGGGATGCCTAACTGGACCCTACTTCAAAGAGCAGTTTGGTAACCCATCGAGGGCGATGATTGGAAACATGGTTTCCATATTAGAAGTTGGTGCATTTATATCCTCACTAATGGTGGGAAGGTTGGGTGAAAAATGGGGACGTAGACGTACTATAAAATATGGATCTATAGTTTTCGTTATTGGTGGCCTTTTCCAAGGATTTGCGCAGAGTATGCTTCATTTAATTATCGGAAGATTAATAAGCGGACTTGGTGTTGGTTTACTAAGTACAATTGTTCCCATTTATCAATCCGAAATTTCACCACCGCACAACAGAGGCAAGCTAGCCTGTATTGAATTTACTGGAAATATTGTCGGATATGCTGCAAGTGTTTGGATAGACTACGGTTGTACTTTCATCGAAGGAAATCTTTCTTGGAGGATTCCCCTCCTAATACAATGTGTAATTGGATTTGCTTTGTTTTGCGGTACGTTTGTTATCGTTGAAACTCCAAGATGGCTCCTTAATCACGATCATGATGTGGAAGGTCTGATTGTGATTGCAGATTTGCATAGCGGTGGTGATGTTCAGGACCAAAAGGCCAAAGATGAGTTCCATTCCATAAAGGAAACTGTTATAATTTCAAGAATGGAAGGTGAAGGTAAATCGTACACCAAAGTCTTCAAACGTTATACAAGAAGAGTTTTGATTGCAATGAGTTCACAGATGTTCGCACAACTGAATGGTATAAATGTCATCTCGTATTACGCTCCATTGGTTTTTGAACAAGCTGGGTGGGTCGGTAGAGAAGCAATATTGATGACGGGTATCAATGGTATAATCTACGTGTTGTCAACTTTACCCCCATGGAAACTGGTTGATACTTGGGGCAGAAAACCGGTTTTGATGATCGGGGGTTTCTGCATGGGATGTGCATTGGTGTCGATTTCAGCCTCCTTAGTTGCAAATATCCATGCAACACCTCATTTGGTCGTTATATTTGTTATCATCTTCAATGCATTTTTTGGGTTTAGTTGGGGCCCAATTCCATGGCTGTATCCCGTCGAAATAGCACCTCTGAGTGCTCGTTCGGCTATGGCTTCCGCATCCACCGCCACGAACTGGTTTTGTAACTGGCTGGTTGGCATATTGACACCAATTCTGCAAGAGAAAATCTCCTGGAGGCTTTATCTAATACACGCCACTTCCTGTTTTCTATCGTTTGCCGTGGTGATGAAAGTCTATCCCGAAACTGCTGGTTTGCGTCTAGAAGATATGGATTCAATATTCGATGATAGATCTTCCACGTTCAGTTTTGCAAGATCCTCGCATACGGTGACAGACTACGACGGCCTATCTACAAAGAGCAATATTATTAATACAACGGGCCCCGTCCCCGACAGACAAAACGTGTTACAACCCGCGTCGTCCTCGCACATAGGCCAGCAATACCCACAGCACCAACAGCCCGTTGCGAGAAGCAACCAGAGCTTCAAGTCTACAACAAATTTTGGAAACTTAGATCCACCCACCGTGGATGAAGTCGTTCGCTTTAAATTGACACAACAAAACTCTCGAGGGCTCAAAACGACAATAAGAAGAGGTTCCGAGAATCTGTCCCTTTTCATCAACAAGGTTATTCGTCTCGGTAAATTCGAAAACAATGGAAATGCCGCGTACGGCGCAATTCCACCGGACGATCTAGAGTCTGCATCTCGTTTCGACTCTCAGTCCTAATCGAGAACAAGAACCGATAAATACTCTCTACGTAAACTTCTATCAATAGAGATTCTTTTTCAACATCTCTCGTCATGTGCGAAAATTCTTCTCTGAACAATACACACATTATCCGCATTATCCGCACCCCATCCCCCCACTCAATGTCCAACTTCCCTGATTACTGCTCTTCTAATGTGTTCGCGCACAAAACACTGCGTAATGCTGCCAATACTGCTCCTGTTTGGGGCTCATTTTTAATGCACTACTACTTCTAGAAACACCCAGGAACAGCATTTCTATTACTCAAGTTTTTAAGATTTTTACTTTTTTCGTTCGTTTTTGGAAGCTGATGTACAAAAAGTACTTCACCATTCGTTCTGCTTAAATTTTTTTGTTCTGCATTCAAAGAGAGCTATTTGACAATCGAGCCTAAGGGCTAGACTGAGTGACCCAATATTATCTGCAGAGAAGAACTAAGAAAATGGCGTAAGGAACATCGTATCAGCATTGTTACACAGGGTGACGCAATTATCTTTTTCCATTTTAAACGTTTCTTCAAGCCTTTTTGGCTAGTAGTAATCTTGCGATGACGTAGAATTATTGTAATTTTAATACGCAAATATGAGTGTCCTGCGTAAAACAATGACTAAGTTGATTTGGATTTGGCAGAGTTGAATATAGTTGAACATAGTTGAATTTAGTTGCATCTACTTGAAATATTTAACAGTTGGTATATTGCTGTATTAGAGGAACGGTCGTATATTTAGATTTACGACAGGTGGGAGTAGGGCGAAAAGCACAATGGAGGAGACTATTTCGTATTCATTTTGCGAGCATGAGCTGACTGGGATCATGCTGATGATGAGAGTTAAGAGTGGAAAGCTCGTGTATGCATCATTGGGGGACGAGGAAGACTATTTGCTGAAGTCTGCAGAGCAGGATTTTCAGCGACTAAGTAAAAAGACACATACCAAATATCACCTTCGAAAGGTTGATTCCACGGCGCACAACGAAGAGTTCGAGAAGATCCGCAAGCAATACATTTCGGTGTTGGAGTTTGAGGACGTGGGGAAGGAGGAGAGCGAGAGCAGCAGCGGTCAAAAAGCCGTGGATTATGAGTTCATGTTTGGCACGCCGTTCCAGAGGAAAGTGTGGACAGAGCTCACGAAAGTTCCATTTGGCGGTACCGTAACGTATGGGCAGATTGCAGCAAAGATTGCTTTACCAAAGGCAATAAGAGGTGTTGGAACCGCTGTGGGTCAGAACAAGCTAGCTATTGTAATACCATGCCATAGGTGTTTACCGTCCGATGGTAAGATTGGCAAGTTTAGGTGGGGGTCAAATATGAAGCAGAAATTACTGTTACATGAAAAGATGCTAAAGAAAACTCAAAATGTCGAATAAATAGTTTATGGCCTTTTTTGTTTTGTTTTGTCTCGTTTTTCACAAGTCGCTTGGGTTTGGCAGTCTCTTGAAGCATGCTACGAACTTATCACCCTTTTTCCTCTCGACTTTTTTTCCTTCTTCGGTTGCATTTAACATTATGCTCACACACTTGTCTCCATTTTCCCATGTTCGATCAAGCCTTTCAAATAATGGGTGCTCCTCAAGATGTTTGACCATCCAATTGTGCAAATCTTCAACATCTGTAATTGTGTAAACTATACCACCCTCTTTAAGTACATATGCATATTCGCTCAACAAAGTATTTGTTATAATTCTCGCTTTATGCTTTCTTTGCTTGAAATGTGGATCTGGGAAGCAAAAAAACATTTTAGACAACTGTCCTTTTGTGAAAAAATTTGGTAGGAACTTCATTGCGTTAGCTCTTAGTACGTTGATGTTTTGATACCTTTTGGATTCAATGTTGTTGTTCCTTAATGCTATTATTCTATCCTCGACATAGTTGGTAACTTGAACACGGATTTCCATTCCCAGTATCAAATCATCTGGAAATTCAGGTGAAAGATCAACCATCAAACCACCGAAGCCACAGCCGATATCTGCAACCGTAACTTTCTTCGTCATATCCCCCGTGGTTGGATCCTTGAACTCAGGATACAGCTTTGACCAATCCATTTCCTCAGGCGACAACGGATACTCGAGTTGGTGGTCAGAAAATGGATTCGAATGAGCCCTCTGACGGTAAAACTTTTTCTTAGGTAAATCCAGCGTTTCAGTCTTTGACTCAACTGACTTCTCATCAATTTTGACATGTTTCAACTCTTTCCTATTCTCTTGTTTATTTACGCGGTACGCATAACGTCTCGATCCTGAATCCTGACTCAATGGTTTTGCCTTCATGACTAACACGGTTACGGTTTGAATGGTCTGCTAGAACTACTGATAATTTGTTTTGGTGGAGCAAGTTGATTCAAATCGACAGATGCGATGAGATGGTTTTCTAAAAATTTTCATGTGGAAAATGATTTTGAAAAAAATGCCGATCAATCACAAAAACTTCGATGATTAACGTGCCTTATGTGGGTTCCATACATACGCACACATATATGTTAATTAATGTATTTACAAGTTCTAATAAATCGCAAAGGGCGGAATATAGAGTACGCATTCTTTGTGATATCAATCGTCCTTGCCTTCGCTTTTTACATTGTCACGGTGCGAGGATAATGTCAGATACAGGGATTGAGAAGCGGACTCTAAAGTTTTTACTAAACCAGCACCGCTTAATGTGTGCAGTAATCCAAGTAATTGGCCTTGTAATGCTGTTTTATCTGGCAGTAGCTTGTACTTATTCAGCTGTGCTAGATCGTAGGATTCAGTTTCAACTTTTGCACCAACTACGAATAACTTATCCTGAGCCTTCTCTAAAAGCTTCAGGACATTGGCTACGTCCTTCGGATTCGTTTCTGGGAAAGCTATTGCAGCCGTAGGTCCCTTAAAAAGTGGTAGCAATGGATGTCTTTTACTTTGATTCTTGGATTTAACTGGAGCGCATGGATCCTCCAAATGCGAGTTTTTCAAATACAGTTTGAATAAATTGTTCCTCAGAATAGTCAATTTACCTCCCAATTGCTCAATTTGTGACCTGTAATGATGATCTTCATGCTTCAATAAATTGTTGTAGTGTAAAAAAAGTACTACTGAGTTTTTTTCCATTAAATGCTTGTAAGAATCAACCAGGAATGTTTTCCTGGAGTCAATTGGCTTCGCTGTAACACGTTCTGCGTCACAGTCAACTCCATTCGTAAGCTGTCTCGTAGACAGCAGTAAACCAACGCTCCTATACCTGTTGAAACGGCCAACTATGTTTAAGCTTCGGGCCAAGCTTCTGCCATCCAAAAAACGCACACGCTCCAACATCCCTGTACTATTCAGCTTGTTATCAAAAGGCCCTATTCTGACAGTAACACAGAACGATTCCTAGCACTCTGCAACCTTCGTGGCACTTGAGACCTCTGCAACACTATAGTTTCGATTTTTTTTCACTTCGAAGCTCTAATTCTTCAAGAACTAAATCTAAAATAATCAAACTGTACTTGCGTACAAAACTATTACATACAAACACGTGAAAGTCAGGTGAAAGTCAGGTGCACAGAATTTGAAAGCGTATTATTGAACGAGCACTTGAGCAAACCAATATAAAGCCATCATATCGAGGGATGATTCAAAGCATCCATGTGATTGCACCCTCACGCTTTTACTTCATATTCCGTTACATACTCACAGCTTAACGCTCTGTTTAGCGTCTGTCAGGGAAAAATCTGTTGTCTGTAAATATAGAATAAAAAATATAGTTGCCATTGAATAGCGTGCTTTTAAACAAGTAGTACATTAGATACGCTCCATGCTCTCATGTGCTTGCAGGACATGAGTATGACCTTAGAACTTGCTCTGGGACACTTGGTTAACTACCGTGGCGGTTGAGCCTCAAAGAGTGTCAATGGAAATGACTCCATTTTAGCCGCTGAGCTTCTGAATGGTGTTAAAAATGCAAAAAGCATTTAGTGCAAGTACAGTTGACAAAGAGTACACTGTATTTTGAGTTGTATGACCACCTGTTGGTATCGAAGCTGTACAGCCTTTGCCAATTTAGTTGATGCCTTATCGAAGGTGACTAACCAAGGATTTCAAAATGCTGCGTGACCAGGGGAAAATGAGAAAGGATCTATGATCTGTTGCTCCTTCAAATGGTGAATGCCAATAATAGGCTAGTAGAATTGAGAGCAGTTGGCACCGCGCTTCTAAGCATTTGGAGAAAAGAAAATGGTGGCCCATGACTAACCAACCTGGCATTCGCTATCTAAATTCAAGCTTAGGTTTGATGAGAGGACTTGCGCCCGTACAACTTTAGCTGAGGCAAGTGTTGCCTTGGAAAGTGCGGCGAATGCTGCGCATCGCAGAAGAGGGGGGAGGTATTACCATGAAACGTAACGGAGCAGAGTCTTCACATAATCAAGGATCTATAGGGGGGTGACATAGAGTAAAATATCAGAAACAAGTCGCTAATTGCTAGTCTACTCGATTGTGTATTCACTTTCAGTTCTGTTTATTTGCGCACATCACGTGACCGTCAGTCTGTGTTGAATATGTTCTTTTCAACATCAACAAGAATTCGATATCTTAATGGATGAGAAAAAAACAGGAGCACGTATAGCAGAGAGCTCCTTCATTGTTTTCTACCTACTGCCTTTGAACTTACTGATCAGTTTGCTAAGTGGCTCTGCTCATTTTCCCGGTGGCTTACTTTTTTTATTTGGCTTTTCTTAAATATATGAACATTAACAGTAATAATAACAATTCCTCCAGCCATATATCGCCAACGAGGTATGCGCCACATTTATCCGAGTTTTATTCAATAGTAAATAACACAAGTCCTAGAAGCAATAATAGATTACCAGAGCCTATTGCAACGCACGGCGCTTTGAAAGAAGAAGACCAGTACAATCGTCGCATGGCGCCTGCAAGCGTGAGGTCAGCCATGAGTACGATAAGTGACTTAAGGACACTCGTCACCAAAAGAGATATCAAAGATACGGTAGATGCGATGAATAGCCTTTTTGATAGTTCCCAGGGGTATGCAAAGTCCTTACAGGAGGTATCGAAATGTGCTAGTCTAATGGCACAATCTTTAGAAACACTGGCGAGACTGAAGGGGTGCCGTGATGACACTGCAGAAAGAATGCTAAGTGCCAGTGGTCTGTTTTATTTGCAAGCGAATCATGAAAATATTATGTCACAATGTCTTCAGGGAGCTCTGGGAGATGAACTGTTAAATGAAATGGATGAATTTCAAATAAAATCCAAGACGATGGAGAATCAATTCAAAAAGAATTTTAAAGATCAAAGTATGAAATTGAAAATGCAGGAGAGACACAATATTAAGCAAAGCAAAAGGAAAACCAGGAATATACTGTTATATAAGGAGAGCCTGATGAATTTACAAACACAATTAGATCAGTTGGAGACACTGAGGCATGATTATTATCAAAGCTCATACGATTTAGTTGAAACTGCCTGCGATAAGGTACTGGAAAATGTAGCGACAGTTTCAAGAGCAAGAGTTGAAATATCGGAAAATATTGCTAGAAAAGGTTGGTCTGGAGGCGGATTAGATGATCTATTGATGGATGCAGAGGACCCTTTTGGTAAAGAAGACGATCAAGAAGAAGGTGAAATGGAGGGAGAATACCAGCGACAACAAGAGGAAGGAACTCATGAACGGGTCGACGACGTCGACCCTGAAGCGACCTTGGGTTCCAAATCATCGAGCGGTACTACTAAAGATACCATTGACGAAAATAATGTAAGCAATTCTGATTTCCTAAGAGGACCCCCTACACCGGTAAGAAAGATGTCTCCTTTAAATACTGTAAAGTCGCCCTTAGGCCACAAAAGCGGCTCTGTACGAAATTCTTCGATACACGATTATGATGAATCGATCAAAATGGAGAGTCCTCAAATGGACATCTCAGATACAGCCGAATCTGCTTTTGACAACTCTTTCTCACTACCTCTGGCAGGCAGTGCAAAGAGTCGAATAAATGAGAATGATGACAAAAGTATATTAGGTGATAAGGAAAATATCCTTAAAGACATGTTGGCAATTGACTTGAATGACGCATCCCCTTGCAGCTCAAGTATAGGACCACAAGATAATTAAATAGATCCAGAGCCTATATATATACTCAAGTTAGCTTTTGATTGTTTACAGTACGTAAAAATAATCAATTTTGATCATATTGATAGATTCCCCACCCTAGGGACCCTTGCTCATTATTGTAGAGTTCTTTAACATTGCATGCACTGCTTTCTCCTTCTCCAGCACCTAGTCCAACGACAAATGGAACAAAATGATCCAGTGTAGGATGCGCAGAGTAGAGCAATTGACGTTTTTGCGGGTCTGTCAGTAATTCTTTAAGTTTTGAGAGCTTATGGTTGTTTTCAGTATGAGTGTCTGTCATAATTTCTCTAAGAAGTTGATTGAATTTCTTGACATATGGGAGAGATTTTCCCGGAGGAGCAAGCGACAAATCTCTTAAATTATGAACCGTCATTCCAGATACAATAACAACGGCATCTGAGCGGTATGTCGATAATGCCTGACCGAGTTTATAATGCATATCAAAATCTGTGGCGTCTTGAGTTAAAGATACCTGGATAACGGGAATACCAGTGTTCCAAAAGTCAGTTGCTTTGTCAGGAAAAGCAACCTTCAATGGTACCCAAACTCCGTGGTCAATACCTCTTTCAGCCAACGAAGAATGTAACAAAGTATCCGTTGCCCTGAAGTATGAATTTAGATCCTTGACAAGTTGATAGGCTGTTGGTATATCATTCATGGAGTGAAATTTCTCATCATACATGTTTTTAGGGAATCCATAAAAGTCGTATATTAGATTATTCTCAACCGGCGGACCTTGCAATGCAGCCTTGTTGAGAGTTGGTACGCCAACTTCTATGAGGTTATTACTGCCTGATTGCCAATGGGCCGACACATATATGATAAATTTTGGCTTTACAACTTCACTTATATACTTACCAATCCTTCTTGTGCATTGGAAAGCACCTTTATCACCTCCCATCGCAGCATCTTCATACATGAAAGTTGGTCCACCATGCGAAAGTGCAAACACTGGCGTCTTTTTCATTATTTTCTCAGAACTATCCACAGTCTCAACCATATCAAAAGAAGCTCTAGAGTTGTAAAACTTGAACAACGCTATAAACAATGGAAAACACACCAAAAGAACAGTTACACTCTTTTGTGTCATATGTTGTTTTTCACTTCGCAAATTGAAGAGACATGCCTTCCCTTAGAAGTGTTTCTTAAATACTCCATAAAGGTAGGAGGATCTATATGTAAGCCTTACTAATCTTAACGCGCAGTTTATATAATTCTAAATTACGACCGATACAGCAAAAATCAACAAATTTGTACTTAAAAATGATAAATGTAATTACAGGAGTATATAAGTATCGACACCGAACAGGTCGCAATTTGGGCACGCAGAAAATTTCGCAGAATCGCACGATCTTATAACCTTTCACTTGCAACACATCGGTTTTCTGTATCATCTGGCTCAGGACAAATGACATGATTCTTGAAGTGCGACGAGAGACACTGAGGCAGGATTTCCCGGCATTGTATTAAATGAAAAGGGCAGATAGGCTGCACTCACGCTCAAATCTACTTACAATGTGTTTGTCTTCAATCACCAAAATTTGTACCACGGACTTTTCTTCTCCGATACGGCTTCTACGAGTCTCTCGCCATTCTTATGCCCTTCCCACTGCTGGACCAGTTTTTCTTCGTGTTTGACTGAATTGAGCATTGGTCTCTTCTTCGAGGCGATTGTGTCTCTAGCCATCTGGCCAACCTGAAAACTGCGCTTTCGTTTCAACCGGCACTGCTCCCATCCCACAACCGATCCCAACAATAATCCTGCAACTGACCAATTGGCTGAACGAAGGGGATTCTTGTGATATAAAAATGTGACTGTCCCTGAGACAAACATACTGGTGAAGCCTATCAACCCTGCGTCTCTGAAACATGGTATCATCGACAGTTTTGCAAACGAGAAATCCTCAACCTTGATGGAATCTAACGCTTTCTTAAGGTTTGCTTCCTCTTGTGAATGTGCCATTTGCCTCTGTGACGTCTCACTGTCGAAACGTGGATCTGTATCCTCCAATAGTATCTTCTGCCCTTTCGAATAATTAGAGGCCATCGGCCCTATATTCGCAGTCTTTGGCGTTCGCGCTTCATCTAGTGATCGGCTATTTTCTTTATCGCTAAATGGCCACCACCTCATTTTGTACTGCGAAAGCCAACAGTTGTAGACTATTAACTTGATCGTACACTGCAGTTTCCATCAGTCCATTTACAGGATTCACATAGGTTTTGTTCCAATTGAACTTGTTCTCGAAAAGTTACCCGGCTTGACGCAATCACTACGACTCTTGGAACAAAGAGCGATAAGTTCAATGATTTCCAAATGCACCTCTTCTACCGGACATATTATTTAATTAATGGTTTCTATATCAGCTTGAAGACCGAGTATTCGCTTCTTTTGCCTTGCCGTCCTATTATTTGTGTGATAGTTTGAAGTGCTTAGCTGGATGTGTTTAAAACAGCGGCAAATCACGAAATTGTTGGAATAGAAAATGTTCAGAGACCAACATCATGACAACGGTAATCGATACGATACTCATATAAACATGTACCCACCTGCGCCCGCCCCTATGACAGAACCTCTGCGGTCTTCCTCCCCTGTTCGTGTAGCTGCAAGGTCACAGGAGGTTAGTGCACCATACCCGATTGAAGATGCAAATGACATAATCAATCCTGTGCCCATGTTCACGTCGTTAGCGCCGCCAGCCACACGTATCCCTACTGATAGTCGGACTTTTGGGGATAGTGGTAATGACAGTATTGAAAATGGCGAGAGGTATGGTATGCCGTTTCAATTTCCAATGAATAGCAGCAGCTCACAGTCACTTGCAAACTCTCAAGACAGCCTACGAGCTACCTCTCAATCAACAGACGATATCAAAGATAGTCATTTTAATGAGGATATTCTACACAAGAGAGACTCTACCGAGCGAATAGCCCCACCCCCACCTTACGAAGAATCACAAATAAAGATTTTGCAGGAGAAAGCGTATAGAACTAATGATAGAGAAGCGAGCATACCAGCTTTCAAGGGAAGTAAGGAAGAAAAAGTAAATGCAAAAACACGAGACCTGTCGCAATATTCTGACAGTGCCTTGGCATTCAGGAAAGTGTACATCGAGACAGTTGCGGATTCAAGCACCTTCACACCGCAGATACAAATCAAATGGTGCGAAACGCTTCTTGAATATGCATTCAATGACGAATTTTTAACTTATTATAACATCAATGCTGATAAACTGAAAAGGGAGTTGAAAAGTGAAGAAAAATTAAAAAATCAAAAAGTAATATTAGAGCATTCATTCAAGGTTTTAACGAAACTTATATCCATGAAATGTGGAGCCGCAATGTACTTAATGGGCACGCTGTACTCACATCAGCCATATTTGAAGATAAAAAATAGAAACATTGTAGTGAAAAACGATAAGAAAGCTTTAGAGTACTACTGCAGGGCATCAAGATTAGATCATTCGGATGCCTGCTATCGTGCTGGCGTTTGCTATGAATTTCAGAAGGGTGTTTCGGCAGAGGAAATGACAAAACCTCAGTCACTGCAAAAGGCATTATACTATTACGACAGAGGCGCCCAAATTTGTAACAATTCTTCCTGCATGTATAAACTTGGCATGCTTTCACTGTATGGTGAAGATGAAACCAACTTGAATCCGCTCAAAGCAGTGGAATGGTTCAAAAAGGCTGGTAAATCAGGCAATTCACCTCAATCAATATATGAACTTGGGAAAATATATGAATTCACCGGTCTACCAAAGCATACCCAAAAGTTGTTACAACAGAGCAATATCAAGATGTCTTCATCTAAATCCCTCAAGTACTACTATGACTGTGCAATGAATTTCAGTTACCCCATTGCGCAATGGAAACTCGGTCACTGTTACGAATTTGGCGAATTGCAACTGCCAGTCTTCGCCAAAAAATCGATAGCATGGTACGCCAAAGCATCATTAGCTGAGCCCAAAGGGAATGCAATGGCAATGCTATCTCTCAGCGGATGGTACCTCACCGGCGCATCCGGAGTTTTACAACCAAACGACGAGGAAGCATTTAAATGGGCCCAAAAAAGCTGCCAGGCTTCAGATGGAAAATTCGGCCGTGCTGAATATGCACTGGGATACTACTATGAAAATGGCATTGGTTGTCAAAAAGATTTATCGGAAGCCATGAAGCACTACAACCACGCAGCGAAACTCGGCCATTTAAAAGCCATTGAGAGACTTCGCACCCGCTGATATTCTCAAACAAATCACACCTCCATTTACTGTAGTATCTATTCTGTACCTTAATAATCATGCAATCTCTGGAATACTCAAATCTCATCTTGTATGCTTCATTATATATAAAATCGATTTCAATTGGCTGCTTGTCACGTATTTTATATTACCCGCAAATAATCGCTTCATTTTTTTTTTTTTCACTTTTCTTTTATGGTTGTCACTTGAAATATTTATATACAGGGTCATAATCGATGATATGTTGAGAAATACTGTCCAAAGGACAAGAAAGTCATTCACAAGGCTATTTGTTGGTGTGCGCACCTCTTACTATCTATTATTATTTATTCTTATTTTGTTGGCTGCGCTGTTTTACTCGTTAAACTAAGTGTTTTCCCCATTGTATTATAATATATCCTGTTATTATAAGCTTTCGCAAGGTTCTCTTTGAGGTGAGTTGAGATGGAAACTTTAGCTCGTCACTCCGTTAAATTATGCCCTTTTATGCAAAGGGCCAGTTCCTCTGCCAAAGATGTTCAGTTATTGCGTAATTTCAATATGCGTGCGATAGCGCAGGAATGCCCTGTTGTCGGAAAGGCCATGCGGAAAAGAACCGTTGGCAATAGTGGTGCCGCTAGAACCTATGCTACTGCCTCTGCTGCTCGTGTTACACCAGATCCAGCTTCAGATTCCGCCGTTGATAGTGTCATTGACCACTCCACTCAGGAGTCGTCGTTTGATTTCGAAGGCCTATTCGAATCTGATATCGAAAAGAAAAGGTTAGATAACTCTTACCGTTATTTCAACAACATTAATCGTCTAGCCCGTGAATTCCCAATGGCGCATCGTCAGCTAGAGGATGACAAAGTTACAGTATGGTGCTCGAACGATTATTTGGCGCTGTCCAAGAATGAGGAAATAGTCAGTGTCATGAAGAAAACGCTGGACAAATATGGTGCAGGCTCCGGTGGTACCAGAAATATCGCTGGACATAATAGACATGCGATGAAATTGGAAGCTGAGATTGCCGCTTTGCATAAGAAGGAGGGTGCATTAGTTTTTTCGTCCTGTTTTGTAGCCAATGATGCTGTTCTATCCTTGCTAGGTCAAAAGATCAAGGATTTAGTTATCTTTTCTGATGAATTGAATCACGCCTCTATGATTGTTGGAATTAAACATGCTAATACCACTAAACATATTTTCAGACATAACGATTTGAATCATTTGGAAGAAATGTTGCAGATGTATCCTAAATCCACTCCTAAATTAATTGCCTTTGAATCTGTCTATTCGATGTCGGGTTCTGTATCAGATATTGCAAAAATTTGCGATTTAGCCGACAAGTATGGAGCATTAACTTTCTTGGATGAAGTTCATGCAGTGGGTTTGTATGGTCCTCATGGAGCAGGTGTTGCGGAGCACTGCGATTTTGAAGCACATCGTTTACACGGTATATCTTCCGTTAAAGGTTACAAAACCGTTATGGATCGTGTTGATATGATCACTGGTACATTGGGAAAATCATTTGGTACAGTTGGTGGCTATGTTGCAGCATCAAGAAAACTGATTGATTGGTGCAGATCATATGCACCTGGCTTTATTTTTACTACCACTTTACCACCAGCTGTTATGGCAGGTGCTGCGGAAGCTATTAGATTTCAACGTCGTCACTTGGAGTTGAGGCAACAGCAACAAAAGCACACCACTTACGTCAAAGAAGGTTTTGAGGATTTGGGTATTCCAGTGATTCCAAATCCATCACACATTGTTCCCGTTCTTATCGGTAACGCTGAACTGGCCAAACAAGCGTCTGATTTATTAATGGAGAATCATCGTATTTATGTTCAAGCTATTAATTTCCCTACGGTTGCTCGTGGTACCGAAAGATTAAGAATTACACCAACTCCTGGTCATACAGATGATCTATCAGATATCTTGTTGGATGCAGTTGATGATGTTTTCAATCGCTTGCAATTACCTCGCGTAAGAGATTGGGAAACTCAAGGTGGTATTCTAGGAGTTGGCGAAAAGAATTTCATCGAAGAAGAAAACCTATGGACTGAGGAACAATTGAGACTGACAAACAAGTCATTGAATCCAAATGTTAAGGACCCCGTTATCGATCAACTAGAGGTGTCAAGCGGTATTTTAGTTTAGCAGAAATAACTGCCAACCAATACCGAATTTTTAAACATACTGTGTATATTCATATATATTTATGTGTGTATATATATAATGCTTTTTACACATGTATTCTTTTTAGCTTAAAAATGCTTAATAACTAACATTGTTGTTTTCTTGCAAATCACGTTTCAAACCGTCAGTACTCTGTTTCAATTCGGATTGCAATGCATCTACAGAAAATTCTTGGGTTTGTTGGTTCAATGGAGCAGTTTGTGGTACACTTGGGAAACTGGTAGAGCCAGTAGTAGTTCCCTTAGATGGTTCTTCCAAAGGAACCTTAGCGGCCAAACCGGTGGTCGTGGATTTGGAAGAAACAGTATTAGCATTGTGGTATTGGCTCTTAACGAAGCCTGAAACAGGACCTAGTTTACTGTCTAGAGTTTCCAAATACGGCTTGGTTTTTTCAGATGCCAATTGGGTAAATTCGTCAGTCTTCACTTTGGCAACCTTAATACCATTGTCAACAGCAGTATCAATCTCTTTCTTGTACATAGAATAGATCAATGGGACAGTGAAGGTTGAAATCACACCAATAAAAGCGATGGTCCAGACGGAAAACCATGAAAAGAATCTGTGTAGTACGAATAATATGACCGCAGCTTTGAAGTTATTCTTTGGCTGGTAAGCAAATACTAGCTTTCTGAACTTTGCTTGGTACACAGGGAAAACCTTGAACATGTGGTCGACCGAAGGCTTGATCATTCCGACTACGTTAGGGCAATCCTTCAAACCATACTTGGTAACTAAACCTTTACCAAGAATGATCTTGGAGACAAATTCAATAGAACCGCTGATAAATAGTGTGGTGTAGAAAACTTTTAAGAAAAAGGTGATTAAATTCACTGTCTTCAAGACTAACAAACCAACCAATAAACCACCAAAAACTTTACCAGTTTCAATGGGGTTTTTCCACAAAAGCAAACCACATCCTGATTCGCATCCACAGGAACCACAGTTTCCGGAAGATTCACTACTCTTTTGTTCAACAGGTGCACTCATCTCAAAATTAACAAATTACGCTAACTGATACCTATCCAACTACAAATATTTTCAAGATAATGGCAAGTTTTTTAATGCTTTTTCCCAGAATCCTTTATTCCTTTTAAATGAAAAAAAGGAGGGCAAACTTTTTTAATGCGATAAAAATGTAAGCAAAAATGGGAAAAGTAGATAGCGACGTCGTACATGCAAGAACAATATATTTTGAAAAGTTAACTATAATTAGCCGTCGTAAACGTTGAATAAATCATGCTCAGGCATTTCTTATGAAAATATGTGTAGATCATGGACTGTTGTAATGTGCTTAGCTTGTATCGGAGTTTTGTTGCTTGATATTGTTTCTCTCTCACAATGTGAGCTCGAACACCGAGGGCTGTCGGCCGGTCAACAGAGAGTATTCCTTATCTGTTTCACAGCTGCTCTGGATGTTCGAAGCATCAATATCGATACTATTAACAGCTTATATGTTGTAATATTACAGCCTTTTGAGTGGTTAATTCCTCCGGAATTTCGAATTTTTCAAAATTTTTCAGTGACAAAACTTGACGATGAGGATGCAAAAAGTGTAAAATATATAATCAGTTCAGATTATGATTAGTTTCGAAGCCTGGATTGCTTGATTCGATTGTGTACGTAGACCTCAGTAGTAAATAGAGCGTAGTGGAGATGTTGAGATTCAGTAGATCGCTGCATAGCAGCTTTGTGTTGAGAAGAGGTCAAAACTTGACCGAGAAGATAGTGCAGAAGTATGCAGTTGGATTGCCAAAGGACAAGGTTGTGCATGCTGGGGACTACGTGTCGATAAAACCGGCACACTGTATGTCTCACGACAACTCGTGGCCGGTGGCATTGAAGTTCATGGGACTTGGTGCCAAAGAGATCAAGTTTCCGGAGCAAATCGTAAACACTTTAGACCATGACATTCAGAATAAGGACGAAAAGAACCTGACCAAATATAGAAACATTGAAAACTTCGCCAAGAACCACGGTGTTGCTTTTTATCCCGCAGGTAGAGGTATTGGGCATCAAATCATGATCGAAGAAGGCTATGCCTTTCCTTTAAACATGACTGTGGCTTCGGATTCGCATTCCAATACTTATGGTGGTATCGGCTCTTTGGGTACTCCGATTGTGAGGACGGATGCCGCAGCTATTTGGGCAACGGGCCAAACGTGGTGGCAGATTCCACCTGTCGCTCGTGTTGAGTTGGTTGGTGAATTGCCCTTGGGTGTGTCAGGTAAGGATATCATTGTGGCACTCTGTGGTATTTTCAATAACGATCAGGTTTTGAACCATGCAATTGAGTTTACTGGTGAATCACTGGACAAATTGCCCATCGATTATAGATTAACTATTGCAAATATGACTACGGAATGGGGTGCGCTATCGGGTCTTTTCCCCGTCGATAAGACATTAATCGACTGGTACAAACAAAAAAGATTACCAAAAGTTGGTTCATCACATCCAAGAATCAATGAATCAACCATTGCCGAACTAGAAAAATCTTTGCCATCTTGGAAATCAGATTCTGACGCAGTCTATGCTAAGAGATTAACGATTGATTTGTCTTCATTAACCCATTATGTTTCCGGTCCTAACAGTGTCAAGGTATCTAATACTGTTCAAGACCTTTCAAATCAGGACATCAAAGTTGATAAAGCTTATTTGGTTTCATGTACGAATTCACGTCTTTCTGATCTAGAATCTGCTGCAAGCGTTGTATGCCCAACTGGTGATATCAATAAAATTAACAAAGTGTCTCCACATGTCGAATTCTACGTTGCAGCTGCATCATCGGAGGTTCAAAGTGATGCTATTGCATCTGGTGCCTGGGAAAAATTGATGAAAGCTGGCTGTATTGCTTTACCTCCTGGTTGCGGTCCATGCATTGGTTTAGGTGCAGGTTTATTAGAACCAGGTCAGGTTGGAATTAGTGCAACAAACAGAAATTTCAAAGGTAGAATGGGATCCAAGGACGCTCTTGCCTACTTAGCTTCACCAGCTGTGGTTGCTGCATCTGCAATTGCTGGTAAAATTGCATCCCCCGCTGAGGTTATCAATATTAAAGATCCACAATTCCGTGGTGTGACGTCAACTATGGAAACGTATGAAACAACTGATTCGGCAGTTGAATCTGCTGGTAGTGTTGAAATTTTAGAGGGGTTCCCAAGTCAAATTTCTGGTGAATTAGTCCTCTGTGATGCAGACAATATCAATACTGATGGTATTTATCCCGGTAAATACACCTACCAGGATGATGTTCCAAAGGAAACAATGGCAAAGGTTTGCATGGAAAACTATGATCCAAATTTTCAACATAAAGTTAAGAAAGGTGATGTCATTATAAGTGGTTTTAACTTCGGAACTGGCTCTTCCAGAGAACAAGCAGCCACTGCTTTATTGGCCAAAGGTATAGACCTAGTAGTTTCTGGATCATTCGGTAACATTTTCTCCAGGAATTCCATCAATAATGCTTTGCTTACTCTCGAGATTCCTGCATTGATTGAGAAATTGCGTGCCAAATACAAGGATGCTCCAAAGGAACTCACCAGAAGAACAGGCTGGTTCCTCTCTTGGGATGTTGCAAACCGAAAAGTTGTAGTAACAGAATCATCCTTTGAGGGACCTGTCGTCATGGAACAGACCGTTGGCGAATTAGGTAAGAATCTTCAAGAAATTATTGTCAAAGGTGGACTTGAAGGCTGGGTCAAGGCACAGCTGTGAAAAACCGACTGCGATAGCTTTTCACAAGCAACTAATGCCTGTATAGACAATCACAAATAATGCTATTTAACGTACACTATATTTATTTTTAATCATGTATTTTGATCAAACAAACGAATAATATCAACTTGATTTGTAGCAACAAGAAGCGAGATATTTGAAAAATTTGAAGAAAAGAAAAATTCTCTGAAAATATACATATTCAAAGTGGCATCGTCATAAGACAGCTAAACGTTTGGCGTTACTCACTACGCATTCCCATTTATTTTGTTATTTACTTTAAACCTTTAAGCCCATCATCGTATGCTAAATCGCAATTAAAGTAGGAGATATCGACACATACGAGCTCTTTATTTTCTTTTATTTATTAAATTATCTGAAAAAAGTCGATGACTATGGGGGAAATCATAAGGATAGGGGGCAGGAGATCTAAACTTGCAGTCGTGCAGTCGACAATTGTCAAGCAGCTCATAGAAATTGAATTTCCAGATTACGAATGTCCCATTTTAGCATTGCAAACGTTTGGGGATCAAGTTCAGTTCAAACCTTTGTATTCATTTGGAGGAAAAGCTCTTTGGACCAAGGAGTTGGAAGATTTACTTTACGATGAGGATCCTGCAAGAAGGATTGATTTGATTGTCCATTCGTTGAAGGACATGCCTACATTATTACCTGACAATTTTGAATTGGGCGGTATAACTAAAAGAGTCGATTCCACTGACTGCCTTGTCATGGCAAAAGATTCTGAATACAAAACATTATCTGATTTACCTACTGGTAGTGTTGTTGGTACTTCATCTGTTAGGAGGTCGGCCCAATTAAAGAGAAAATTTCCGGGTTTAAAGTTCGAGAGTATTAGAGGTAATATTCATACTAGAATAAAAAAAGTTGATGATCCAAGCACTCCTTTCAAATGTATTATATTAGCCTCAGCAGGTCTAGTTCGCATGGGATTGGAACATAGAATAAATGAAAGATTTGATTCATCGGTGATGTATCATGCAGTAGGTCAGGGTGCATTAGGTATTGAAATTAGGAAAAATGATAAGAGGATAGCAAAAATTCTAGAGCGAGTCACCGATTTCGAAACAACAGTATGCTGCTTAGCTGAGCGTGCCTTAATGAGAACATTAGAAGGGGGTTGTTCAGTCCCAATCGGTGTCGAATCATTTTACAACCAAGAGACAAAAACATTGTTATTAAAAGGTATTGTCGTTAGTGTGGATGGTAAGCAGAGCATTGAAGATCAGCAAGAGATGATTATCAATAATGTCAAGGAAGACTCCATGGCTTGTGGTAAACTTTTGGCTGAAAAGATGATGGCAGATGGTGCAAAAAAAATTCTGGACGAGATAAATTTCGATAAAGTCGAGCAGGAAAATTTCAACTGAAATGTGACACCATTATGAGTATATTGGTCATGGGAGGGATCCGCGATGTTTTATAACGTGTACATATCTGTGTAAATAGATGCAAGTAAATTCACATATTTTTAATTTTTAATTAGACGAAAGTCAAAACAGCTGAAAAAATGAACAATTGTACAACGAAGATAATGCTCCGATTGAAAACGCAAGGAATTGAACTGTGATGGATAAATTCACTGGAATAATCAGCGATGAAAAGTTTTCCAAGATAAGTTTGGCTGTTGCTCAATATCCCAAAAGTTTGGTACATTGGGAAGAACTTTTGAACTATCTCATCTCTAACTCGCTTCCTCTCAATAGGTCCTTAGATCACAGGTTGTACGAATTGATTGAGACCACATACGATTCCATGCTCTCTCATTTTCCTTACACGGAGAACTATTATATTGACCACGCTTTATTTCAGTATAAATTGGGAAAGGTGTCTAAAATGCACGCCGTTTATCAGCAAGGGCTTAAAGTTTTCAGTTACCGATCACTACACCTTTGGATATCATATTTGAAGCTCTGTAATGAAGTTGTTACAAGTAACAAACTGTTATTTCAAAAATATGAGACGGCAGAGAAGTATATTGGACTTCATTACTTTAGTGGGGAGTTTTGGGATCTCTATTTGCAGCAAATACAGGAAAGATGTCAAAGGAAGGAGCGATACTTTATCATACTTCGAAAAGTTTTAGAGATACCTTTGCATTCTTTCAGCAGATTTTATGCCGCATGGTTGCGCCATATCGAAGAAGTTCAGGACGTGAGCCAACTAAACAGTTTTAGTTCCAACGAAGATCTGATGAAGAAATTAAAGATTGATGTCACTTATCGTGGTAGAAAGGGCCCTTATCTTATTGAATGTAAGAAATTATTGAAAAAATTTACTAAGGAGCTTTACATGGTTGTTCAATATCAAGTGCTCGAAATATATTCTCTTTTCGAATCAAAGCTTAAAACGCATTATTATAGTGGCCCTGCCACGCTGCTGCCTGCTGTTGAAGTTGAAATATGGGATAAATATTTGGATTACACTATGTCACAACGGCTTGATTCATTGACTCATCTTAACTTTCAAAGAGCATTACTGCCTTTTGCACATTATGATATATTCTGGCTTAAATATGCAAATTGGCTTATAGATTACAGTGACGACATAGCTAGCGCTAGAAACATTTTAATCAAAGGGTTGTCAATGTCTTCAAAAAAAAATGCAATCGCAAAACTACTTTATGCCACACTCTGCAGATTAAATGATTATGACTTTCTAGCACTGATATTTGAACAACACGAAGATGCTCATGGTGACCACATTGAAAACGTGGATGATTTTGAAGTCTTTTGGGACTATGTTCAATTTCAGACGTTTTGTAGTAGCGTTACAAAAAGCAGATATTCGAAATCTGAATTACATTCTTTCATGACACCTAACGTTTTGGATGTCATTTTAAAACGGCTGAGTTTGCAGGAGTCCAAAATTGATCAACTTCTTCTATTGTCCTCAATTCTCCAACTCCAAACAAAAAGTAACACGACATTCATCGAGGAAAAAATTTTTAAACATATTATTAGATCTAATTGGGAGTTTTTCTTGCAAAATGGACAGTTCTGGTCGTTATATTCTCGATTGACTTTTTTCAATTCTTCCTTGTCTTACCTAGAAAAGAGACGCCATATTGTGAAGAATATATGGTTACAAGGAAAACGCTATAATATAAAAAATCTTGAACCTTTACGAGAATTTTGTCAATCATATCTTCCTGAAGACATAGACGCATTAGAAGAAATATTTGAAACATAAGGATGTGTAGTTATTATTAACAAGAGAAGGGACAACGGTCTGCTTTTTTCTATTTGATTTCTTGAAGAACATTCACAATTGTGACTGCTGCATACAACAACAACAAAAGGATACTGATTCTTTTGTCTATTCGCCAATTGTTGAATGGAACTGCAATGAGAAAAATGAGAAAAGCTAAAACTATACCCAATGCAGTATATTCAAGACTTGGATCGATGACATAACTCAAGTGGCTTTTGAAAATAGATTTTTGCATTTGCTTCTTTTGTCGAAGTAATAGAAAAATCCCATTGATACCAACTCCAAAAACAAAATAGAGTAATGGACTTCCAAAACATGCACCCAGAGCTAATTCTATGACGCCAATATCCGCGAATATTACATTTGAGACTAAATCACCCATCGAATTACCCCACGCAAAGAATGTAAGACCTAATATGGAGGGAGAAATATCCAGCTTAGTTGACCAATCTGTCAACATTCTAACGACAATATGGACACATAAGTAGATCATCGATAAAGATAAAAGAAACCCTGCCACTGCCACGATGTGCTCATTAGTTCGTACCTGCGACGTGAAATATCTATAAATGAGCGTCCCACCGAGAAGACCTGAAATAGCTAGAGTCCATATGGATACCGATCCAGAAAAAAGAACGTTGAGATAAATAGGCGCCATTGTCAACCTAACTACTTCAAGAACATGTAGCTTACCGCAGCATTTGATATGCCCGAGGTATGGTATTAGGCAGCTCAAAACTATTGTGGGAGGAGTAGTGAATAGCAACGCCAGATACTCGGTGACTGGTAGATACATGGCTTCATCCGATATATATTGCGGAAGCATTAGCCTTTGAGGCCATGTAGGAAGTGCTTCATCTTTTGTCGAACATAAAGAAGTCCGCTCTATATGGGAATCAAAATTGCTTTCATCATCTCGGTAGCGCGGGAGATTTGGAATGCAATCACAACTTAACGATTTCTGCGTTTTAGGTCTCATAGGAACCGTCAGTTCCTGGGGGTTGTCAAAACCGGGAGTATTCGTTGTAGCATCACGTTCCTCTACACTTTTCTTGTTGTCTAAAGCTAGTCCATAAATAATTGAAATCTGGTCCGTCCTATCAACGTCTCGTAAAGAAGTCGCTCTTCTAGGTGGTGCAAAACTTTCCACATAAATTTGATCTTCTGCTGATACTATGCTGTTCTCTTCAGCTCTATCGTTCTTGTTTCTGTTTAAATTGGCCTCATTTTCCCAGATTTCTAAACAATCACTTAGCGTTATTTTGACCCATCCATGATATCTCGATCTAAGGTAATGGCGTATTCCCGATCTTATGTTTGCTCTTCTTCTATTGACTCCGTTATTGAAAAGTAAAATGTTTTGTTCATCATTATTTGCGAGTCCAGAATTGCTTATTATTGCCGACAAGCTTTCAATCTCATCCCTGCAACTGGCCCTGTTATCAAACGACTCCTCAATACAAATCGAAGTTCTATTTTGTAGAATAAGGAAGCTTGTGTAGAGGGAATATGCGAGAACCATAGTAATACATTCCCAGAACATCAATCGGCCATCGGCTAGGAAGAGCCCAGACATCAAAACCAGAGCTCCAAACATAAGTATATCTTGATAAAAATCTGCCCGACTGTAGGAAACTCCAGGAGTTTCATTGATATCAAAATATTGAGTCCCAGTATTATCTGATAGCAAAATCATGCTCTTTCTAAGTTTTATCGGTTTGATAAATGCCATTATTCCTAGAACCACTGTCATTAGAAAGAATATGCCCCCAAGCAGTTCACCTAGAGCAAGCGATGTCGCTCCTGTACTCATAGCCTGGTAAGTGCTTGTGATATCAGGTATTGAGTTACCCAATGAAAGCAATGTCAAACCAGATACTTTATCGGATATTTGAAGAATATCCTTTGATATTCGAGATAGCGAAGGAGTTAGATAGTCCGATGCTATTAATCCTAATGCTATGAAACATTCAATTAATATGAATGGTTCAACTATCAAAATCCATATCGTTTCATTATTTAATGAGTGGTATAGTATTATCAGCTGAACCGAGTAAAAGGTTGTTGTAATGGCCCACCGCAAATGCTTATGCATTACGGTTCACCTAGTATCGAAAGTACGTGCCGCGCCAATGCTAGTCTTGCTATCGGGATATCTGCCTTTCAGTAAAGTCTGGCAATATTCTTCCTCCCTTTTTCATGTGCAGTAAGTTAAATGCTTATTATCGACTCAGCCTTGCAGCTTGCTACACTTGGCGAAGACAAATATAAGAGACGCAAATTTCACACCTGTTCCCTGTAGAAGCGTTGATGCTCCTCTTTTGATGATTGTACGGTGATTCTAGAAAGTAAAGCGTTTTTGGAACTTTGTATAATACCTATCATTGCATCTGATGATGTCTTACATAGATTACTTCAGTCATCCAGTAGGGATCCCAAAGATTTATAAGAATCCTTTGAAAGGACACTCAAGGATTTATATATGTCTATATTAATATCTTTGATGAGTGCTTCTTTCGTTGTATAATCAAGTTCAGGTCTTAAATATCCCAGAATGCAGAACTTCACCTTTGCACCATAAAAGTCTTTATTGAACTTATGAATTATATGCAGTTCTATCGTTTTGAAGTTGTTACCGTAAAAAGGGTTCTTGCCAATTGAAAGAACTACAGGCAATACGTTCAAATCGTCTTTCTCCTTGCTTAGATATCTTCCATAGTTGAATTCAACTTTTGTACCGTCAGATCTGGAATCGACACTGAGTTGCTTGTCGATTGCTTGTACCTTAGCAAATCCAAAATATATGCCAAGAGACAAGTTGTTAAATTCTACAGATAGTTCCTCGATCGGCACATTAGCAGTTGGAATGCCAAGTTCAGCGGATCCACGACCAAAACCGCAGGTGATGTCACAATACCCAGAAACAAGAGGATATGGTGGTCTTGGGCTATCTGGAATTTCAGCGTCACAATGTCGTGTTGTCATTGATATTGAGATGACTGCTATATTTGTTGTGATAATACTTTAGTCTGACCTTTATGTGGGCCATGTTTTAATAGAAGCTCTTACGTTCACGATGATTACAAAGATCTGCAGCTTACAACGACGCTGACCTCAAATATTCTATAAACATTAGCTTTACCTCGCTAATATTGGTCGAATCGTCAAATATCGGGTACTCTTTACTGATATATAATGTAAATTTTGGGTTAAATTGAGTTAATGTCATGTTTCCATTGCCGGGAATGACTTAATGCCTGCTGTTTGCCATTCTTCAAAAAGTATGCGTAATCTGGCAGCACCAACGTACTTTCTATCGGCAACTGATAACGTTAGATCCGTTGATACTAACTGCAAAAGCTTGCGACCTTGATTTCCGTAAGCTTGCAAAAAAACGGAGGCTGCTGCATCCCACCAGGCCCCGAGAACGACGAAATGTGTATTTGTCAGTAGGTCCACAGATGTATTGCAAATCCGAGCAAGAATATGCCACGATTTAGAAATGGGAAGAGGATGCTCTCTTGAGTTGATAACCTGCGCAGGTAGTGGCAGCGTGGTAATTAGAGCGTAGAATGTCATTATACCGCCCATCCTTTCATCATAAGATGTCTCCTCTTCCCATTTGTCATCAGAATTACGTTTCCAACCCATTTTTTGACGTCCCAATTCTGTATTGATATTTGCAGTGAATCCGATGACGAACGGACACTTTTTCACGAAACGTGCCAGTAGCAAGTCCTCCAGTTCAGGATATTTGACAAGCAAGTTTAGTGCCAGCTTCCCAAGAGGTAATCCGGATTCTGGCTTCACTCTAGCTTCCGTCTCAGCCTGATGCACCATTGCTTTAGCAATAAAATTAAGAATCCAGCGGTAAGCAAGGTCATTACTTCGCGTTTCGTCAACCAAACTGCAGATATCGAATTGTATTTTTTCCAGCTGCTGGTTGCTATTGGTCAACTGTCCAAATTTAGGATTGACTTTCCTTTTGTGCCTGGATAATAATGCTCTCAAAGTTGGATCTGCTTTTTTGATCGGTTCGACAATATCTCTCTTGATTGTGGCGATCTTTTCTTTGTACTTGCAAAACAGCTGCTCAATTGCTTCGAAGTTCGTCACTGCATTTGATTTCAATTCTTCCTGCTTCAATTTTTGCTGCACCTGCAGTTTCCTACGCTCTTCTTCAGCCCTCCTCTCAGCTTCTCGTGCAATTTTAGCTTTCTTTTCTTCCGCTTCTTTTATTCTCAATTCCTTTTCTTCTTGTTTTCTCTGCTCATCAATCAGACGTTGCCTTTCTTCCTCAGCTAGACGTTGTTTCCTTTCTTCTTCCTCCATACGTTTTCGTTCTTCCTTCATTTTACGTCTCCGCTCTTCTTCATCCTTTTTCTTGATAATTGTAACACATTCGACCTGCTTCTTATTTTCTTCCTCTAGATTATTAAGCTTAGAGAGAAAACAGTTTTGCATTGCAGAAAGCAGCTTGCTGATATCTGTTTTAGAGACGCTTTGGCTTCTGGTTTCTTGAAATTTATTTTCTACCCCGATCGCAGTGGCATCAGCGCCAGTATTATCACTCATACTGTCTAGATTTGTTAAGGGAATAATGCTTCTTTCCATAGCTCTAGGCAGCTTTGATTGCAAGATACCCATCAATCGCATTAATTCAGGGTCTAATCTTTCTTCCTCAGCGGCACCTTGGTTCTTCCTAACACGCAAACCGTGAACGCTCTCATACTTGGGCAGATACAGCTGAGGCACGCCATCATCTTCATCACCAGTATTAATGAAGCTATATTCATTTAGGCTTGATTCAGAAGAGCAGGCCGAGGCTATATCATTATTATCATGATCACTGCGATCGTCTTCAGAGCTGCTATCAACGGATATCTCGTCGAGTGAAAATCTCATTTTAGGACCGGCGAAGATACCAAGTAGGCAACAGAGGGCTAGATGAGATGGTTGCTTCCAATGCTCTCTTCAAAAGAGTCACTGTCTTCAGAGTTGCCGTTCCTTTAGCATTGGGCACGTTTGGTATGATTTATGCGGTACTTAAAAACAAGTTGTTATTGAAAAAATTTTAAGTGTGATGAGGGGACTTTTAGATAAAGGCAAAGAAGCAGCGGAAGCTTGACCCTTTGAGAGCTGAACCACCGTCTGGATCAAGACAAAATAATGCAAGCACCTATAATACTGAAAAGGGCTTTTTCGGGCTCCTCACTGGTCGGTAAAGCGGCATGCTCTTTGATTAAGCCTGTGCATCATTTAGTAAAGATCGATAAATCGAAGCTTTCGCCTAGATTTGAGGAATTGAAATATGCCAAGAATGACATAAGGTCTCCTGGTTTTGTCCCTGTAAGCACTCATCCAGATAGGCTCCGTGAACACTATTTTAACACAGTGCAACCTGATTTGTTGTTAATGAACTACTCACATACATTCAAGCGGCAAGAGGGTCTAAAGAATAGATCTTGGGATGGCTCATCTCCGTATCACATAAATAGAGCACCCAAAAATCCGGTAGGTTCGAAGTCACAGAAGCCGGATTTGCATCCGATCAAGTGGCACAACATACCAGAAATTGAAAGTGTTGTGCTGAATTGCTACGTGAACGAAGCAAAAGAAAATCAATTGCTTGCCATTTCTGCAGCATTGCAGCTGCAGCAAATTACTGGCTGTAAGCCAAAAACTTTGTACTCAAAAAGTGATGTTCCATCATGGAAAGTGAGAAGAGGTCATCAAATGGGAGCGAAAATTGTATTGAAGGGTCGTCCGATGTCTCAATTTTTCTCTACATTGACTGAGATCGTGATGCCAAGAATAAGAGAATATAAGGGTATCAGTACTAGATCTGGAAATGGTTTTGGAAGTATATCATTTGGGTTAACTTCAGAGGATGTAAGATTTTTTCCTGAGATTGACGCAAATCAAGATTTATGGCCAAAAACCTTTGGTATGCATGTAAATATCAATACTTCATCTCAAACTGATTCACAAGCTAGAACTTTGATAAGTAGTTTCCAGATTCCCTTCAGTGGCATCGAGAAGAATTAATAATTGCGGGTTTTACGCCATAGGCTCATGTAAATATATATAGCTAGGAATGTGAAAAGTTTTGAAATTTTTTTATGCTTAACTAGGACTTTATTATCCTTATACACATCGAGAGAAATCAAATTACTTACTAAATGCACCTGGCTAACCAAAGTGAAATTCAATCAAACACGAGAGAGTTGCACTTTCCCTGTTTGCTTAGCTATCAATGCTACTCTGTCACCAAGTGATAAGGCCAATCCTTGACCTTTTGATCTAATTCGGACATGACCTACTACCTGGCCCGAAGATGGATCTTTCTCAATGCACAAATTGGCGAGAGCGTCTTCACCGAAAGACGATTTTGCGTGTAAGTTACAACTTAAAAATCTACAATCATTTTCTCCTAGAGCTTCTGCAGGAGTTAAAACTCCCATATTGGTACCTTTCACCAGTTCTTCAAGATATGCGTGTAAAGATGGAAGTTGTGACTTCACAGAAATTTTGTTCTCCCATTCGAACGCATTCCACATAGTACGGAAATGCTCGTCGTCTGTCTTACCTGGCTTGATATAATCCATAATATCGACGTGAACGTCATTCAAAATAACATAATGTGCGTCTTCACCGTGGGCAGCATCGTAAATAATATTGCCAAAAATGACTCCTGTATCAGCAGAGGACACCTTGACTGTAACCGAGACTTTATGGAACCCGTGAGGAACTACATTAGTACTACTAGGAGTATCAACAATTTTCAAGTCACCCAGCGTAGCAAATTGAACGTGAAGGTTCTTCAATGTTTCTCTTGTTTGATTAACTAAAAGAACATCCAAAACGACATTGAATTGGTGAGTCGTGATATAAGCTTCGGCATAAACTGCATCAGAAAATCCGGTTAACGGCACGACTTTTCTCAACTTGGACATAGCTGAATTTGCGCTTAAACTATCGTAATTTCCCTTCAGTGCCAGCTGCAAGTCTTCTTCGATCATGTCATCCTCAGCAGCACGCGTATCAGCATGTGCGAATTGCCTAAATGCAACAGGCGCATCAATAGGTTCTGCAGCCTTGCTCAAGTTTCTAGCAGATATTTTGGCATTCTTGTGTTTAGAACGAGCCACCTGGGTCTTGAAAGATGATTTTGTGGCATCCAAGAAAGCTGTCTCTAGTAGTTTCCTTTCTGCATCGCTTTCAGTTGGATCCAAATCGTCCATCAGAATAGAGATTCCAGTAACAATTCTTTCTAGAGAATCTTCGTCAATCTTCTTCTCTACTAAGCTGCTTTGTCCAACCCTAATTATACTTACTAAGATCAATAGAGCTTCGGCTTTCAAAGCGTTCAAAATACTATCATCTCTAGAAGTTTTTTCCAATCTTAAAACAAGCTTTATGCTAGTACTTGCTAGAATTGAGCCTGTATAGAAGTCACCATTCAGGATGAAACGACGCAAGGGAGGTCTCAAATCACGCTCATCTTCCGAGGATGACTTTTCGCTATTAAAAGCATTTTCGGATCCGTAAGTACCATCAGATAAGACGATAGGTCCTGTTCTTTTTTGAGGAACTTCATCAGTTTCTTCATCTTTTTCTGAATTCTCGCTGATTCTCTTCAATTCGGTTTGCAGAATTGGTACTTCACCTACGCTGCTGCGAATATGTTTCCAGCACCTTTGAATTTCCTGGTATGTTTCGGCATACTCACCAAGAATCCATAGAGCACCACGGTAGGCTTTGGCTGATTTCACGTTATCAAGAACCATAATCAAATTTTTCAAAATGGGTTCTCTTAAATGAGCATATTTCTCGATGACCTCTTTGACAAAGGAAATGACACCACTTGCAGCAGAAGAAGTCAAGTCGCCAATGCAATCCAGAAGTAGAGATACCACGTTTGCGGCAACTTCAACGAAACGGATAGCAATAACATGAATTGTTTTAATTATCAATTGTCTATATTCCATAGATTTTTCCTTTTCACTGTTATAAACGGTGTTTTGCAGTTCTGTCTTTAGAAGTCTCACAACATTATCTACATTTCTTGAAGTAACTAAATTCATTGCAATATCAAGAGCTTTCCTGCGGACGTCCATGTCTTCAGCATTCAAAACACGTAATATTTCCAGAGTCAATTCTTCTAAGGAGCCAGGATTCTTGTCATTGATATCATCAATTCTTCCTAATACAATCAATTTCACGTTATTATCAAAGACTTTGACGGCAAGATCGATCAATTTCGAAGCAGCAACTGTCAATACAGATGCGTCGGAAGATAAAGCGGTTAAAGCTAAAGCTGTCTCAAAAATTACTTCGTGAGATGTTGTCGACTTCAAAAGATCCAATAACAAATCAATATATTGTGCTTTCAAAGTTGGTGTATGTATAGCATCGCGTCTTATAAATTGCACAAAAGCGGCCTGCAATAATGGGTCCAATGCTTCAATCGCGGTGATATTTTCTTCCAAATATATCAAAGCAGCCTCACGATCCAGCTCTGATAGCCCAACAAATGCGTTCCTCTTGCAAATTGGGTCAGTTTCGGCAGCTAAAAATGTATTTAAAACATCCTTGGCATCAGGCAACAAATGATCACTTACTTTGTAAATGGATAAAACAGCTAGAATAGCGTATTTGCGGACGTAAGCATGACGATATTCCAAGCAAGCTAAAACTGAAGGAACCATTTGCTCTAACAATTCTGCTTCCTTCAATTTTGTCAAAAATCTTAAAGTATTACCCCTGATATACTCATTTGGATGACGTAAATCGTGCTGGATCGCATTGCAAACCAAGATCATTTCATGTCTCAATTTTCCTTCCTCGTCCAATTTTGGGACAATCTCCCAATAGAAGTACAGGAGTTTCTTCAATTTTTTGTTTTTTGAAGGCATAACAAACCTGATGATATGCATCAACAACTCTGGTAAGGGGTTTCCTTCCAGCATAGTGACCAGGATATGTTTCATAGTTTCAACCTTATCTTCGTCCGATCCTTTTTCCAGTGCCTTCTGAAAATCACTTACAGTGTAGGAATTTCCACTGCGTGAAGGGTCAAACACAAGTGTATACGCCAATTCCTCATTTTCAACAGTCATTGTTACCAGACTGATTAAGAACAACTAAATTCTAACAAGTTCAATCACCTTTCCCAATGTGTGTTTAATAAGCTCTTGGACTGACACCAGGGCAATTGACCTTGTTTTCGTTTCGAGAAACGCCTTTCAACTAAAAGCTCGTTTTTAAGCGCGTACGTTCTAAATGACCTACATGCAAATGAATACTTCAGAATGTCAGCTATTTAAATTAGTTAGGTGATGAATATTTCCAATTGTAACTTCTAGCACTGCAAGTGGCTTCAATGCATTTACATATCTCTCTATAAATAGCTATTCAGAGTCTGTGTCGGGGTTAGCGACATGCAGTGTGTTGCCATTTGAGTAAGTAGGGTCTAAGATATTGGAAGCGAGGCTCTTCTTAGAGTCTGACCTTTCCAATGTATGTGAAGCGCTCGCAGCTCGATAATCATCAATGTTGACATCCTTAGGAAGACCTTGCAGGTAAGCATAACTGTTCTCCAACGTTCCACTTCTCAGTCGCCGTTGGTTTTTCGTGAAATAGCTCACAACAGTGTCGCTTCTTGAAACTCTTTTAGAGGATTGCGACCCACGGTTTTCTCTGAGTGGGGCCATAGCATCGTCACTGTCGTAGGCATCGTCACCAGGAATGTCCTCTAAATAGTACTCACTGTCCTTATCTGCATTCGTCTCGTTAGTGGTCCTTCCGCGACTTCCTGTATCAAAGGTTTGGGGGTTTGGAAAGAGATTTGATTGTCTACGAATCACACCTTTACTGAGCAAATTATGGAATTCTTTCGTATGATCTGCAGTTATCCTGTTTCTACTCCCCAAAAGTTGATCACTGGCATTTTCATTTTCTTCCTCCTTTGTGGTTTCTAAGCTCAGCAACTTTTGTTTTGCCCCTCCATGCTTGATACCTATTTGTTTGGAGCTTGTTCTTATACGAACTTTGATATTCTTTGGTTGTATAAGATTATTCTTCTGTTTTAGAGATATTGGTAGGTTTGGTGGAGCTTGGAGGAAATTAGACGTGGTATAGTATTTGAGTCTTGATTCTTCAACGTAGCTTGAAACAAGTCTCACCATCTTATCCGGATGCGGAGAGACGGATGAGCTATTGTTAGAGCTTGTAAGACTGCTTCTGCTGGACTGGCTAAGTGTAGTAAGATTGTCTACTACATGCGGGGCACCCGACGGTTTTTCGATATCGTTGCTAACTGATTTATCCGGAAGGGGAACCATGTTTTTAGTCTCCAGAATGATGTCATCTGCTCCAGTTTCCCTCATGCCAGGAGTAGGTTCGTAACTTGAGGCAGTACTTGTTATAGAAAGCTCTCCGTAGTTATCGCTGGCATCTGGTAATGATAACTTACTTTGACCGTCTTGAGGTCTCTCATAATCTTCGGTTGCTGTAGAATTTGTCGTACTCGTTGTGTTGTTGTCGTTACCATTCAAGTAAAAGGAAGGTTTATCTTCGTTCACAACACGAAAATTTCTTGATACAGCTTCTTCATCATCAGTATTTCTGTCGCTAAATTCCAGCTCATTGCCAGTTTCCTGAACAGTTATAGAGGGTTCTCTTTTGAGAGAAAGATTTTCATCATCATCATGGCCTGTGCCCAATAGGCGAGAGGTTTCATCGTTTTCAGAACCATTTGTATCAATATCGCTATCAGTTATGGCTCCATAGCCATAGCCATAGTTTGTAATAATAGGGGCTGCTCCCATAGAATCATTTAGCGCTACATGCTGTATACTTTTAACCGATTTATCATTCAAAGAGGTCGTAAAAGAAAATCTGTCATTATCAACATCCAAGTCGAGGAAAGGATCATATCTTCTCTTCGAAAGTGATGCTTCCTTATTTTTTAGGGGATTTCTATCTTCAACAGGCAAGTTCAAAGGTCCAACATACGTAAAAGGACTTTCTATCGGACTCTCTGCATTGATACTGGATTTTGAAGATGTTGAAGACTTTGGTGATAAAAAACTGTCATCAGCAAAGTTCGAGTTACCACTTGTGAACTGATTCGGTACATCCTCACCTTTAGAACCATTCCCAGCACTTTCGCTCATCTCCTTTTGCTGCTTGATATAACTATCAAGATCGTCAACCAATTTCTCAGCTTCCGAAATCTGTCTTTTGTGCTGTTTTACTTCTGGCTCCTGATCCAGAGCAACTGGAGTTTTAGAAGGTGAATATGAAGCAGACTTCAATGTTTCCTGGGTTGAGCTCAATTGCCCTATATCTCCGCTACTCGATACTCGTAGAGTTGGTGTTTGCTTGACAAAATTCAGCGCTTCCAAATCTATTGGTGGGGGCGGTGGTCGCTTCATATGTGAAGTAGATCGCTTCGCTATATCAGTGTGCATACCGTTGGGGACATCTTTATCGTCTAAGATGTCATTTACATGAGCTGCTGTGCCGGTTTCAGATAGTTGAGATTTGAAGACCGGCTTGCTCTCCCTTTGACCATCGACTGCATGCAAAGATGGTTTCCTATTATGACTGGAAGATATGTCAACAGCTTGCTGCCTGTGAGTTTGAGAGCTCAGAACCTTACCACTGCCATTACTGGTTGATGCCTTATGTGTAGATGCTTTCGGTACTACCTGGGATCCTCCGAATAGGAAAAAAGATCTACGTCGATTTTTATTATCTGAAGTGTTACTGCTGAACATAACATGCAGACGATTGCCACCGCTTTGATCTTTTTATTACGTTATGTGTATACTTGTTTCAACTAAGAACAATTTGTGATGCCGCGTCTTCGATGTCTATCAATAAACAAGCAAACTTGATAAACATTTCCTACGTAAATTGCATAAGTATAATGATTTTGATGGGCACACTTTAAAAACCGAAAATCTGAGAGCATACTATAGAGAAATGAGAGAGCTCGAAGAAGCGGTGTGTGCTGCAAGGTTTATTTTACTGTTTTTTTTGCTAACTCGTGAGTATTTAATGTTGATGCATTACATTATGCACCCTACACTTTTAAAAATGAGAGATTTAGGCTTCCATAATTCTTGAAATAAGCTCGAGTGCTTTCATCATATGCTCACCCACCCCGCCAATACTTATCACCCGTACAGTGCTGGGATGCGGTGCTTTTGTAAATGCCGTATACTTGCTTGTGTCTAGGGTATCAAACCAGGATTTTGATTCATTCAGATTATTTAAATTCAGAACAACAATATTACAATTTGATTGCGTTCGCAGGTCATTCAAACTTTGGTATACTATATCAGTGTACTTCTGTCGAGGGCACTTCACGTACATTGTAAATATTTGATATGGTGATTTACTCTTGAGCGCATCCATTGAAGCACTCACTGTAGCTTGACAATGTTGTTTAATCTGTTCCTGGGTCATGTAATTTGATGGCACGATTGTATTAGCAGACTCAGCTGGATGCCCATCTTGTGGGATATGCAAGTTAGTACCTGTGCTACGTGAAGCGGCGCGATAACGATTGCTCGGAGCACCATTTGCATTCGAGTCATGCCGCGAGCTCTGGCTCACATGGATATTTCGATCATTGACTGGTTCGGAAGCTGGTTTAATCATACCATCATATTTGTTACTATTGATAATATCCTTTGCATATTTTAATAGGTTTTCTTTCGATTTTTCAATCTTTGGTCTATTTACAGCCACTAAATCCGCAGAGTCAAACATTACATCCTTGGGCAGACACGTCTGATAAATGCTTGACTTTATGGAATTGAAAATTTTTGACAAGTATGATCTAAAGTCTTGATCTTTCGCTCCTTTACATTTTCCAAACTTTAAATTAGTTAAGAACGAAGCAATACCCTCAATAAAAATGGATAAGCTTCTATTTTTCGACAAACTGACATGAAACTCTTTAAAATTGTAGGTATCTGTGCATACCACTTCAGAAATCCTCAGTCCAGACGGAGGAACCCATTTGGCATCAAGATAGGTGAAATTACTAGGTAAATAAAATGAAGCTGCTAAAGCAGTACTCTGCGGAATGGTAAACATGTTTTTTGTGTCACTGATTATATGATTTTTATTTCTTGCAGCCAGAATCACTGATAGTACCAGACAGCAGTCTAATATGTTAAAATTTCTTAATCTCACGAAACCTATCGATCTATTACCACCTAGTCCGAAATATACCTCGATTTTGCTGGTTTCGATGAACTCTTGAAGCGCCTCAACACAAACTTTAGCGTTCTCAACACCTGTTGCTGTATATACGGGAATGAACAGTTGGCTATTCTTTTTCTCTCTACTAGAGTTTGTCAGGTTGGTACTAATTTTGTTCAAGTTCTTCCAAATATCCTGTGATTCGAAAAACTCATGTTGTTGCCTTCTTTGTCTCTTTGAGTTTGCTGTACCGTCATAAGCGCTTGAAACTGCCTTTCGCTTTACAGCCATTTAACTGTTGTGTCTATATTCTACTTAATGGTTTATGTGTAAAATGCTTCTTCTGGCACTCAAAACCTTTATCACTGAACGAATTTCAATAGTTGAGATGCTAGAACAAAAAAAAAAAAAACTCATACAATGAAAAAACGGTACAAGAATATCTCTTCTAAATATTCATATTACGATTACTGCGATCATTAATGTCAAATTTTTTGCATAGATAATTTACAAATAATTTACAAGTATAAATTTATGAATTGTTTTTTCTCCGACAATCGCTGCTTCCATTTCTATAGATTAAACATGCCCATGAGGGATTCCCAATCTCACAAAGATCCTTTGAAGTCATACCAAATATCAATGTGTTTTAAAGGGCTTCGACCTCTTTTACGACCTCATTGAAGGAGTCCTTGTACTCCTCCTCTTTGGCCTTAGCCTCCTTCTTCTTGTTACTACCAGGTACAATGAACACCACCGAGGTAGGTCTCTTGGTAGCACCGGCAGATCCCAAGTCTTGTTTCGATGGAACAAATATATATGGTACGGCGTTATCTTCGCACAAGACTGGGATGTGAGAGATGACATCTGCGGGTGATATATCACCTGCAATGACCACTAAACCTTTTTCCCCCTTTCTCAAAGCTTTGACAACTTCTTTTACACCTCTCTTAACATTTTTAGCCTTGGAAGCCTTCTTTACCGTTTTCAACAGTTTTTTATTCAATTTCTTCGAAGCCAATGGTTTGGCAAACGGTAAAACCGCGGGCATTCTAGCATCATAGTTATCCTCAGACTTGGATTCTTTCGTGCTTTCTTTAGCCATCACTAATGCTTTAATTTCCTATAATACTCTGGATCCTTACTTCCTAAGAATAGCCAAAACTCATGTTTTACAATAATATAATTTTCTAATGTGATAATATTTCATTTCATCAACGATGCCCTCATTCCATTGAAAAGAAAAATTTTCAGGTCGTACTACAGATTTGAAAAAATCACTCTGTACGCATTCACCAAAACCTTTGGTATAATATCCATCAATGAACAATAGAAAGACAGACGAGAGGAACTTCAAGTCACAGCAATGACAATGTCTACTGCAGCAGCAAATGGAGTCATTTGGACGCTGATTCCTGGTCCGTTACAATTCGAATTTTGGATAGATATTTTACTTCTGGCGGCTGGTCAGAAATTCTGACTTTTTTAGACGTTGGTCACGTCGGCGGTTAGATCGAGGCCGCATTCCCCCGTATGCACAAGACTTGGATTGGTGATCTATCTCAAGTCAAGGATGATAGAGCTGACTGGTCCACAGAGCACTATCAGCACTATTCGGGCCCGTTGGGTAGCTGACGTAATAGGCGCTTTGGACTACCGTTGAATTTAGATAGCAGCAGCTAACACAATGCTGTTCCAAACTGAGGTACTGTTGGTGGATCAAGCAAGATCACCCCTCTGACTCGGCGGGTGCTGCGCAGAATATAGGGGACTTTTGTGCTTGAAAAGGGCATGCGCGGTTAGGCATACGGAGGGGCTTTCTCAACCAGGCGGTTCATGGGCATGCACATGCCAGATATGGCGTCGATTGTGTAGAGTTGGCGCAAGTTGCGACCCCAAGGCTGACTAGAATAGAGTCTGTCACCTCAAATCAGAATGAACGACTAAGCGACTAAACTATACGTTATCTGCGAGCAGACTAATGTTGCGAGTACCTGGAACGAGCGAAACCCCGCATGGGGCCTCTTGTTGTATGATTCACACCGTGTGAACAGCTACAGGCCAATACTGCTCGCTTTTGCGTATTATTCAGATTTTCAAAATAGAGATTGGTATCGAGACACAAAATACAACTAAGAAGCAGTGCGGGACAGTATGAAATGCCAGTTCCCGGTGCCGGCTGGATGAAATGAGACCAGAGGAGGCCCAACAGAATATCAATCGATTCTGGGAGGTTGTCGGCTCATACTACGTCGCGAGACGTTTACTATCGCGGAATCTGTCTACAATGGAATGTATGGCACGGAAGAAGAAAGAACAGCAGGAATTCAGAGCTGATGGCAGGGAAAACTCTTCCCTCGTCGTCCTCTCTCATGGTCCAGCAGGTGCAAAACGTCAGTATTCATGCCTGACGTCTTTTCCAGACATCCAATCTCGTTGCATTCAGTTTCTGTCTCGCTCTATGACATACGAAACCAAGGACGTATGTATCTGTATGTATCTGTACGTATCTGTACGTATCTCTATCGAACATCGCAATACTACCATTGCCCGTTTGTATCGCTAACTCCGAAGCTAACCCTTCGCTATCCATCGCAACATTGTGCTGCCCGCGAAGGACCGTGCCAAACTGGCTCACTATGCGCTGCCGAGGAGGACGCTGTCCGGAGTGCCCGGAGTGTCCGGTCAGTTTCACGCCTCTACACGCCCCGCTTTCCGCTCACATGTGCACCCACAGCCATCGTTTCCCCCAACAAAATTCACGTGGAGGGTTGGCCGAGTGGTCTAAGGCGGCAGACTTAAGATCTGTTGGACGGTTGTCCGCGCGAGTTCGAACCTCGCATCCTTCATTATTTTTTACGGCGGCTACCGCACCACGTGCTCCCCAACCCTCTTGTCCTCCGCAGCCTGCAGCACTGCAAGCGGCCGGATCGAGCCGTAATTCACGGCGTCCAGAATACAAGCTGACCCCTCCCGTCTCACGATGAGCGAGCGACAACATGCCTGACTCTAGAAGACCTTCTTAACCCAAACGTCACTGCTCTACACAACCTTGCGCAGTCAGAGCGTCTCGGGTTCTAGAAGCCCACGACCTGATGTCCCCTTCTTTTGAGAGAAGAAGCACGCCTGCAGAGACGCCTCAATGCATCGAACCCACTCTGGAAGCATAACCGGCGCGGAGAAGCACACGCCCGAGGAACCCTAGAAACGTGCGCCAGCAATCTCTTGGCAGACCGCCCGTCGCCCGTTTCCACGGCTTTCACGCCCTGTTGCCCTGCCCTGTAACCACAACACCAGGTACGTACTTGGTCAGTACCAACAGGGTATCGGTGGCACAAGTAGACGCGTCGAACGGCATGACGCGTTGGCACATCGCTGCATACGAGATGGTCTGCGATCGCTGTCCACGGAGGGTTACCCGACTGGCCAAGCGATCGGTGATATTCCGATTGTTCGTTTCTTGTTTTTGTTTGCCTTCGTTCCAGCCCTCGCCGATTCCTAAAAAAAGCCGTCAGGTACCATTTTTGGCGTGGCTGGCCGCGACTTCCGGCCTTTCTCTGTGCGTCACAAAGTTTTCTTACAGTTCCTGGTTTATGCACTCTGGCTGAAAAGTTGCAAACAGTCAAGAATTATCGCCTGGCTGCAGCTCGAAAGCTGATCACAGACCGGTTTCTAATCGTCGCATTGATGCGTTGCTAGCTTGTTCGTCTACTCTCGATAGGTTTGGGATCACGAGGATCGTCAGGACAGCTGGGGTAGCAAGAAGACCAAGGAACTCAGTGTACTCGAGAACTCACATCGTTAGGATACGTGCAAGAGTGTCGAGTGTCCGGAGATTGGATTGTAGCCCTCTGTTTGTGGTCCAGTTTTTCCAGGCTACGTTATTCGTACTTGCAGAGGAAACAGAGATAGATACAGGCAGTACGCACGGAAGTGTTACAGTGGTAGTAGTAGTTGCAGCACTGCGAGACAAACAGTTGTTCGCTATAGAAAGAGTGCATGGTAGCTTAGCAAGAACGGCGATACTCTAGATGATGCTCAACAAGGAAGCGACCGATGCCGGGACGGGTGGCGGTACGCCCAGAGGGGCCACAGACACCAGCGGGTTGAATCTCAACATATACTCCTCGACACAGGTGAGAAGGCCGATGCTGTTTTCGATGAAAACAGCACCGGCCTTCCAGATGGCGGGCGCAAGCGGGAAGGAGACGGTGGACATTAAGAAATGCAAGGACTGTGATGTGCCGGCTTTACAGATTTGTGAGAGGGTGGACGATCTGATTGTGGGGGCATGCAACAGCATGATAATCATATTCGACTTGACGACCACGGGCTCGTTGGTTTCTTCGGGCGCGGTCACGCCGAATGGGAGCGAAGCTGGCAGCGAGAACAGCAGCAGCGGCGGTGGAAACGGAAGTGCCAGTGGGAACGCGAGTGCGAATGGCAAGGGGAGTGGTCCCTGTCACAATGCAAAGGATATCTACAGGATTCATCTTTCATTGCCCAGCACTTTGGTCAAGAGACCCAAATTCCATTTTGAGAAGATACTCCATACAGTGATAGATGACTCCAAAAGGCTGAAATTGCTTAATTTGATCGACAATTGTAACAGGTTTTTGTTCTTTGACGGCACGAGTACGCTGTCCACATGTTCGCTGACGACGTTTTGGCTGATCAAGAAATTCAATGCCTTTCTACATGACAAACTGGGCAAATCAAATATTGAACTGTTCATCTTGGAGAAAATGGACACACCGTTCAGTTCATTGCAGACAACAACAACAGCCAATGCTGACACCACCGTAAAGACGATGTCGGCGGCGGCAACTGCAACTGCATTTTCGTCAATTGGCCAGTCCAGTGACTTTTTAAGTTCTGATAAAAAAACTTTTCAAGGTAAGATGAACCTAACAGTCAAAGTTTTACCGAGATCAAATGAGAAAATGTTTATTCAATCAATTAAAAAGGACACTGTCCATTATTCACCGACGTCTTTAAGAAAATTCTTCAAATTTAAAATTCCTGAAAATTTGTCACAAAATGATCCTATATTACCAAATTGGCTGAAACAATTCGCTGATAAAGATAAAAATGATGTACTTTTGCAGAAATTATTATCAAATTTTGAGTTTTTGGAGTCTCTAGAACTTGAAAGATTAGAGAGAGGTCTTACAGTAGAACAACAACGACAGCAGCAGCATGAACAGCATGAACAACAACAACAACAGCAGCAGCAGCAGCAACGTGCTTTACAAAAATCGAAATCATATCAAAAAATTTATTCGTTGTCAAATTTACAAAAAGAGTTTAGAAAGCAAAAAAAATTCAATTATAATGACAAGTGTAAATATTCATCATCATCATGTCCAACTTCACCTCGTCACGAAGTATTAGATTTGAAACTTTCAATACCGAAGGACTCAAAAAGCACTAGCATTAGCACAAACAATTTGCAGGTTCCACCCACGTTTGCGGTATATCCATCAACGAATGACGTTAATACAAACTCACCAGCATCTTCACCTCATCCTGACACAGATAGCGATTCTTTACTAACTCCAATGAATAATTATGAAATGTCAGAGGGTATCAAATCATTTTCTAAAAATAGATACTCTAATATTTTACCCTATGAACATTCAAGGGTTAAATTGCAGCCTTCACCACTTTGTGGGCCACCAAACATTAATAATATTTCATATTCATCTTCAGTAAGTGACAACTCTTCAGGCAAAAGTATAAATAATGGTACCAAAACACCGGCGGCAACAACGTTGACCTCGACCAACAATACAGCATCAGAATTAGCACCTGCACCTGCATCTGCCTTAGCATCTACATCAAAATCCGCATCACTGTCGAAACCAACATCGGAATCAACATTGATATCTGTTCCTGTTGATAACACTAAAGATACATGTGATTGTTCTAAAAATCATAAGAAAAGAAGAAACTCGTGTTCAATATCCCCGCCATCATCGGCATCATATTTTAACCAAACAATTGATTCATCATGTTTGGAACAACCCAACATCGAAACAAGCCCAGAAACCAAGGATTCTTTTGATGATTACTTCAATGCCAATTATTTAAAAATACCGCAAGTTAATGGAGATTTTGAATATATTGCAACTCAGGCTCCATTACCTTCAACAATTGACGATTTTTGGAAAGTAATAAGTACAAATGGTGTGAAAGTTATCATATCTTTAAACTCAAATGACGAATTATTCATGAGAAAATGGGACATTTATTGGAATAATAATCGCTCTAATCAAAAATACAAGATTGATATGACAGAAAGTTTTGAAAATGTTTGTGAAGTTGATGGCTGCATACTGAGAATTTTCTCTTTTTATAAAAATTCCACTCTAAACAATGTCGAAACTGCGGAAGCTAACGATATCTCAAAAACTAGTGCTCCAAGTGGTGATTATAATCCCAGCTCTTCAAAACTGACTGTGTATCAATTGCAATATACGAAATGGTTAGATTCTTGTGGTATTGTTATGAAAGATATCTTGAATCTTTATACAATCAAAAATATACTTTTGAACAATCCCAATGAGCTCATAAATGATTTAAGATCCAAAAAGACAAAACCGATATCAAAATATCATAAAGATTTATGGTTGGATGATCACAAGGATATGAAACAACCGCCGTTGTTGGTACATTGTTCAGCCGGTTGTGGAAGGACAGGTGTTTTCATTACTCTAGATTTTCTACTGAATATTTTGACATATCCAAGCAATTGTAATAACAAAATTGACGTTTGGAAAATGACTCAGGATCTAATTTTTATTACTGTAAACGAATTACGCAAACAAAGAATATCAATGGTCCAGAACTTAACACAATATATAACATGTTATGAGGCGATCCTCGAATATTTCTCTTTGAAGAAAATCGAATTCGAAATGAACAAAACGGAAAATCGATGAACTATAAATGGGTCAAAGTAGTTATCAATACGGTCAGCAATGGTTAGGGTACTAATGAATAATGTACGCTTGAAGTAGGCTTTTTTTTCAATATTTCATGTATAAATCGAGAGGAAATAACATATTTTCTCCAATTTCTCATATACACGATATTACTATTATCTCTTGTTGCCGGCTAAATTCTGTGTATTGGGGTATCTAATATCTAATTTCAGATTAATTAATATACAATTTAATTTTGCGGTGTTATGGTTAGAAAAAGTTGTAAATTTTCCATTATTTTTGGATCTACATTGTTTAGTAGATCATTATACTTAGAGCCCAAATGTTGTTCCAGAAAGCGCATGGTTTGCGCAATAAATTCTCTCAAACTTATATTATGAACCGGATCATTATTCTTTGAGAGTTCATATTCTCTAAGCTGTTCGGAGTTCAATGGATGATAGCTAATTGTTTGGGGTGTCACAACATCGTTCAGGTGATACTTTTCACAATCACCATTATTAGTTTCATTGATTTCTTCCAATATTTCGATCCACAATGATGCAATTAAAGGGAACTCTGATAAAATTGATACCAAACCCGTTCTTAGTAAACTGGAAATGCCTAAAGCATGGACTTTCCGGAATTTGGGATCATACACGTCCTTATAAGAAACAAGCCAAATGGACAAAAATCTTTGAGCAATTTGATCAAAACTCATGTTTTGATGAACAACCCTTCTTTCATTGAGTGGTAAAGAACGGTTTGTAATATCGTTTGGGAGAGATTGATAGTACACTGCAAGCGAATCCATTAAAGCTTGTGGATTAACATACGATATTCTAGAAACATTTTGTAATATTTCACCGCATTGGTAGCTCGATAGAGACTCCTCTTTAAAAATGCTGTCAAACAGACAATGCAGAACGCCATTATTATGAAAATATTGAAGTAATGGTTCCTCATAATCGGATTCATTTGATAGTATCAAAATCTCCCAAATTTCTAAAATCAAATGAAATGAATCATCTCTCAATTTTAGAAGATACTTTGATACTTGAGAAAAGATTTGCGAGAAAACCTCAAACGAAAAAAATTCTGCAGTATTCAATATTAACGAATAACTTTTAATGATTTCCAGTAAAGTAGGTAATATTTCTGTGTGAGTTTCTATTCCAAATTCTAAAAATGGTATCAGTTTATAGAATTCCTGATCGAATTTTGATTCACTGCTCGAATAGTTTTGTAAGAGAGATCCCCACAACTCGTATCCATCTTCATTCAATAATTGATAGTTAGAAGATGACGGATTACATGCGTCTGCAACCACTGCTAAAGAGATGGACCAGGTAAGATATGATTGAGGACCTAGAGAAGTCACAAGGTTCCTAAGTAACCTGAGTAATGCATTGGAAAGAATAGCCTCTGTAGGATTGGTGGTGGATATTTCCCACAAATTTGGTACAAGCTGAAGAATTTCTAGCAAGACATCTTTATCAATCAGCGGCTTGGTTTGAATGATAATGTCACTTAACGTATTCAAAATATACATTCTTGTTTCAGTCAAACACACGGATGGTAGCAGCTTCTTCGGTAAAATGTTGACTATCTTATTCAAAAAAGGTTCAAAAGTTCCCTTGTTAAAATTCCAATCATCAATCATGGTCCTTAAAGATTTCACGCATGTCAGTAGCACAACCTTGTCCTCTTCTTTGAGTAATAAATCAGAGAAAAATTGATAACAGAGTTGCTTGCTTTCTTCAGAGCATTTAATGCTACTCCATTCATTTATAATTAGGCAAACCCTCCTCTGAACAATCTTCATTTGATCTTTAGGTTTATCTTGTGCAGTTGCCTCTGGTAAAAAAACTTGTACTAATAATGTATCAAAATCTACCATGTCACTTACAGCCGCGGCACTAAGTTCAAAGCTTGAATAAATGGCGTCCTTCATCAAAAAATCTTCTAGCGAATTTGACAAATGCGCAGCCTCATTCTCAATTTTATTCAGCAGATATGGAACTAAGAATGTGGGAAAGGTGTTGATCAAATCTTGAAAAAAGTTTTCGGCACAAGGTCTTATTTGATATTCATAGCTCGTAGACATTTGTTCATTGATCCACTCCTCCGGGTCCATAAACCAATTTTCTAGTTCTGAAGGACGTAATTTCAAGTACCATTTCATCAAAGTGTCAACTAAATTTTTTATCAACTGCTCGTTTAAAAATTCAGAGTTAATTCTTGCGATGGATGCATCAATGGCTGCTTTATCGCTTCTAGCTTTCAGAGTTATAGCACCTTTTTTATTCAAAAAGTTGATAACCCTCTTCAATATCAGAAATCCTCTAATTGCAGTTTGCTCCCAAAAATCGCCGTTCAGATCTGAGTTTTCGCTATAAACATCAGCAGCCTTCTCGAATAAAAGTTTTGTGTAGGTAATCAAGATCTGTGTAGAACATGGTAATAAAATGAAATTTGCAGGTGCTCCGATAATCAAGTTATAATAAAGCTTCCCGTAACATCTGATGAACTTTTCGTAGATATCGAACTCCTTAAACTTCTGTTGATTCGATATTAACAGCTGAAAGTGAGTGACTGCTACATTCATGAACTCACAAACCGTTTCGTCCGCATAGGGACGTTCATAGCCTTCTGTAGTAATTCTTCTTAAAACCTTAAGTGCAAGATACGAAACTTGAAATTTTGTAAAATCTTTAGCATGAGCATGTGGAGATGTTGTCCACTCTTCGAAAGACTTAATGTATATTCGAACAATGAGCGGGAATATCAATGGAACCTTACTCTGCATCGCGGGTTTGCATCTGCCTATTCTCGCAGCACCTAAAACTTTGATAATTTGGTTTATGTGAGTAAGAATGTTGTAAACTTTGACGGTGTCGCTCAAAATTACCTCGTTGTTCAACAACTGTTCGAGTTGCTCAAATAGATTCGGCCAGTCTGCTGGAAAGTCCAGACGGGAAATCTTAGCAGTGGCCTGTGCATTTTGTATGCATAGTTGATTGTTCTGTTCAGTTATCGAGTTAAACAGCCTCTCTCTAATTGAAGCCTTTTCATCCTTATTTATTGCATTTATTCTTGTAGCTCTCCAAAACTTTTCTACACCATTCTTAAATTGAATAACTGCGAGCCATCTAATTTGTAATGAGTTTGAGAGATCAAGGTATATCGATTGTAACAAATAATGAAATCCTGAATGCACGCACCAGTCTTTTAATTGTTGTTCTGCAGCTTTCTGAACCTGAGATCCAATGTGTTGAGGGTTGCTCGCTTGTTCTAACGTCTCCACAAGATTCTTCTCACTCAATGAAGCAAGGTCTGCCATTTTTATTTGTTCTCGCCAGTCAAATCCTTCACCTCAGGCCTCGTAATGGAAAACACGTTAGAGCACAGAATATGTGAACACCTGCATAAAAGTAGCTCGAGAAACCGAAATAGTCTTAATACACAAGAACTATTCTTTGTTTTATGAGCATCCTTCCCTATACTCGATGAGAAGAATCCCGAAGTGAAAAAAAAAAAGATCCGGGTAGCGTACTATAAAAGCACTATAGACAGTCATATAAAGGACTCAGTGGCTTGATTGCAGATTCAAAGAGACTTTTAGGTCCAATCAAGATCGAATCAGCACCCAAGCTTATATATACGCATGGGATCATTAAGCACTCCATCTATGGGCTTCATTATCACCAGACCACTTTTTTTCAACATATCCTAACTCTTGCTTAACTCTCTCAACAGTTTCGGGATCACCCATGTTTTTGCCTAAATTATCGGATATTTTGATCGCATGATTACCGTTAATTTCTAACAGCTTTATAACGATATTCATGGGCTCGCTTTTAATTGTACGTTCCGATTTTCTTTGGAAATCATTTGTGAAATTTGTACCGATTCCAAATGTTGCCAGAAGTCCGTATTCTCGAGCAACATGAGCGTAGTCTATAGCTTTCTCGACGTTCAAAGAGTCAGAGTAGCAAATTATCTTTGAAAACTTTGGCAACCTTAAGACATCATAGTAGTGATGAGCAATCTTTTTCGTATACTCAACTGGATCTCCAGAATCCTGCCTTACACCAACATAAGCATTTGAATATGGTGGATGAAATGATTTCAGGAAATCGTCAGTACCAAACGTATCGGTAAGTGCCAAACCAGCATTTTCTGGACCAAATGTTTTGATCCAATAATCCATAGCATTCTTGTTAGCGTTAATGTAATCGTTGGTGATGGCAGCAATCCCCATAACCCATTCATGCGCCACTGTGCCTATAGGTTTTACGTTGAATTCCTTCGCAAAGTGCACGTTGGACGTACCAAGTAGTAATTTAGTATAAACATCGGGGTTTTCAGCAACAGCTTTCACGATCCCTTGCATGACAAGATCTTGTGTTTTTTTAGATCTGCGACGTCTAGTACCAAATTCACTAAATTTAATACTATTTTCGAATAATTTCTTTGCCTTTGCTTGTGCTTTCTCCAATTGGCCTTCATACTCCCAATCGACATCGACGAATTTGAAATATGATTCAGAAATCAAGGCCAGTAACGGAATTTCATAAAGGATAGTATCTACCCATTTACCCTGGACCAAGACGTTCAAGTTGTACTGGTCTTCTTTACCTGCGACTTTCTCAGCAGTGACAGAAAGTTGTCTTTCAGGGTATAATTTAAAGTGCTTGATAAAGTCCAAGTAGTCCTGGGGCAATGAGGGGATCTGTTTCCTCAAGTATTCAATTTCTTCCTCGGTGAATTTAAGCTGACCTAGATATCCAAACTGCTGTTTCAACCATTCAATGGCTTCAGCATTCAAATTCAGCTGTGCGGATCTATTCGTATACTTGTACACAACTTCAATATCTGCAAAGCTTGAGAATACAGCAGCGTGCATTGTCAACTTGTATAAGTCAGTGTCCAAAAAAGAAGTAATAACCGAATCAGTCATTTCAAATTAATAATCGACACCTAGAGGACCTTCTATCTCACAAAAATATGTTGCAATTATGACTGCTAAGCAGACAGTAACTTTTAAACTATGTTCGTACTGGAAGTAGACCAAACAATCTAGCCAAGTGGTGCTATGTGTATCATTTATATTTACCTTCGAATTATCTTAAAATTATACCTGATATCGATGTTTTTTCAGGGCGACAAAGACTCAGTCAAGCGACAGAAAAAAAACATGATTCGAAGGATTGATAAGAGGTATTTTCCTGACGTTATATATTATATATCAAATGATTATGTGATTACTTTCATAACTCTATCAAATAAAGTATCCATTTGCACGTTTTGAATGTTTTCAAACATGTTTGTGAAACTGTTCATATTTATCAGTTTTTCATTCTTGTTGCCGTTAATGAGTTCCAACGTCAGGTCATCTTCTTGATCATGATCTATGACACCTTCCGTGAGTTTAGAGGAAGACAGCTTCAAAAGTTGCTGCTTGAAATCCTGATGGCCTGGTTGTAGATTATTGAGTAGTATGTCTTTGTCGACTTCATCCAACATTTCTGTGTTGATGGTTGTACCCACAACACCGAGGCGACTGCCTATGTCGACGAATATGAAATCTGTGTCATGGTTCCAACCAATCCATGCGATATATTCTTCGTGAGTAAAAATTCCGAGTTTCTCTGAAAGATCAGCATTAAAAATTACAATGCGCGCTTTGTAGCCCATGGAAAGCTTTAGATTACTATCCTCGTATTGTTGATTTATAACTAAAGCAACTCGTCCGGTCTTTTCATCGCAAGCAATCAGTCTATCAAGATGACCTTTTTTATAAACGCCATTCACATAAGGGAATAGATCAAAGCTGTTCACCATTTGACCTTGTAAAATATTGATTGTATTCAATGTCGTTCGTGTAGCAACTATTAAATTTGTATTGTTTATGACCTTGATTGCCTGGATTTCTGAGTCAAGATTGAACTCATTGATAGTATCTATGTTACCTGAGCCTTCAAAAGGTGCAAATGTATCAAAATCTATGGTGAGAAGCTTTTCATCAAATCCATGAAATATTAAGCTTCCGTCTTGTGACCAAGCCAAAGAAACAGAGTTACTGAAATGATTGAAATTTGGCAAGGATAACTTGACCAAACACCAATTATTTTCATTTTCTTGAAATGACCAATATTTCAGTCCGCCAGCATTATCTGCGGTTAAGAATCCCTTAGAACCGTTTATGGCATGTGGTGCAGGTAAAATACTTGTTACAGGAACACCGGTACTGTGAGGATTAATGACCTTAGTCTTGAGAGTCCAATTGACATCATTATCTTCTTGAGACCAAAATTTCAAAGTGTGTAGTAGATCCTTAGATGAAAGTAGGTCTTCAGGTGGATATTCAACTTCGTAAGTGATCATCCATTTTCCGTTCTTAGTAAATTTAACATTAACTACTTCAGGATCCTTGATGTTTAACTCGAATCTAACTTTACCCATAGAATTGTTGATACCAGAAGTCATATATTGATATGAAACTTGCTCATTTTTATAGAAATCATACATCTGCATAGCAGATATGTGGGGGAAATAAATATGCTTTGACAGTGGGTTTATTTCAGCACATGTGGTATAGTCTTGCCTCTTACTTTTCAATAGTTTTTTCTTGTGTTTCTTTTTCGAATTATTAACTGCTGACACTGTTGTTGATGCTTTTGATGAAATTGCAGAAAATGGCTGTACCGTATTTTTTACAACACTATTGAAAACAGGTAATGGACCATTTATTGACACCCTCGATGTAAGGTCTCCTGAATTTAGCAGCAATAATTGAAAGTCAGAACTTGAAAAATTTTCAGTCATTTGTAATGCGATGGAATAATATTTGTCATTTCCTAAAGGTTGACAGTCAACTATAACACCGTTCAACCGGGGTAAAAACTGCTGCAAATTCGTTGATAGCTGCCAAAAACTTAAAACTTTTTCCCAACCACCCGACAGCAGATACGTACCATCTTGTGTAAAAGATAATGATAAAACAGAATCTATATGCCACTTGAGTACTCTAGTTTGAAGGTCCTCCAATGTCACGACCGTTATCACACCAGATGCAAAGCCTAAAGCTAACTGTGAACCATCCGAATCCAAAGCCATAGATGTTATATATCTTGAATTATTTGATGATGTCGACGAGGGATCTTGTGAGGTTAATATTGACTGGAAATCGAATTCCTTTGGTAATGCTGAGGTTTTCTCGAAAACAGACATTATCATAAACTGCTTCCGTTTCTCTTTGTAATACAGGAATGCCAATAACTTGTCGTTTTGAGACCAACTCGATAATATCACACTTTCAACAACTTGTTCGAGTGCTATCTTCATCTCTTCTTTTGGTCTCAAACTGTATAACCTATAAGTATATTGAGAGCCGAACGAAAATGTTGGCTCTGCGGTCAGAATTTTGAACTCCTTGCTATCACTGGTGTCACTCGTTTTTGATCCGAAGACCTTACAGATCGTTTCATTTTCAGCCAGCTTAATGTTCAAGTACTTTGGTGAGTCTATTAATTTACCTCTATAGTTAAGCACAATCACACTTCCATCATTAGTGAAAACGGTGATTTTTCTATCATCATCACTGTCTTGGCTCGTAATATCTCCGATGCTTATGTGCGCTATGCAAGTATCATCATTTGCAAAAATCTTCGACAAGATCCCGTTATTGCCAAATTTTAACGTCTTGATGCACTGCCTCGTTTCCACCGAGTAAACTTTGATCTGATTATTGAAAGGAATAATATATCCAAGTTCATCTGGCGTTAGGCACGCTTGACTTTTGTTGCAGCAGGAAGTATTCCCACCTCTTGGAAGAATGGGCCTTCCACCAGAGACCACCGAAAGTTTGTACTTTTGGTATACACCTGATTGCGTCATTTGGCTTTTGCACAAATCCACACGCAAAATCAACAATCAATGATCTTATACAGATGACTACACATTTGATTAACTCTAGCTAACAGTTCAAGCCCGATCTCTTTTAAGCTCATCTCATCGCTATTAGAAAAATTTTTCAAGTTATCATAAATAACGACAAAGAATCTGCTGACACTTAGCGACTGAAGATGACAGTAATTCAAGTTACGGCAAAATAATGTCAAGAAAAATTGAGCGTTTCGTCTAATGGATTTGGGAAGGTAGCAGACTCTTATGTTGACATTTAGCTACTTTCGTATGAATCCATTCGGTTGAAGCAACAGGTCAGTGTCTTGGAATTATCCGCAAAATACGAGGAGGACTGCAGAGAGAGTAAAGGAAAGATAAAACCTGTCGAGGTTTCTGAGCAGCAAATGTCACTGTTTTGTTGAAAACAGCACCATTTTGTAAATCTCATCTCGGGTTTTCAAATCGTAAAGAAAAATGAGAGAAAGCAGTAAATTAGACCTCAAGTGCCCACTTTACATAGAAGATTTCAGTTCGAAACATGCACGCCTGGTACGTACTCTGGTCGACTATAGATAGCTCAAGCATCAGAGCACCGAACTTTTGTTGTGAATTGATTGGAGTATCATTCAAGTAATTCTGACGTACAATATGATAACCCATAAATTTTTTTTGTTTTTTTTTTTTCTTAACACTTGCTGAATATGAAAATATTCAAAAGCTTATGATCATCATCACCTTCTGGATTATATAGTTTGGGTGCAGCAGTAGACGCTGAAAAAACTGGATCGTAGACTTTTGGTAAATACACGAGACTCTGGTATAGTGACGGAAGATGATTGTTCCTGTTAGATGTTTCTCGTGCGGCAAAGTTGTTGGTGACAAGTGGGAGAGTTACCTAACCATGTTGCAAGAGGATGAGTTGGATGAAGGTACAGCTCTAACAAAGTTGGGTTTGAAAAGATACTGCTGTAGAAGAATGATCCTCACACACGTTGACCTGATTGAGAAGTTTTTGAGATACAACCCATTGGAAAGAAGGGATTGAGCAGATGATAAAAACATTGCATTTCATTGTATAGCATATAGCACTCACGTGTATGGAAGGTGGAGATTCAGGTTGGCGTTCAAGCTGGCAGAGCACATCAAAAGCTGCTGGACAATGTTTCAATAAAGATGACTGAAAACCAAAAAAAAAAAGAATTTGAGTGCCTCTAGGCTTAGGTATCTGTATTCGCTTATATACATGATTAACAAAGGTAATACCAACATTTTGGGAGTGAAGTGACATAATCAAGCTGTCATCTACTTTTTCTTGGCTAAATTTTTGTAGCTTTTCTTGAAGACAAGTATTGCATCTATTTTCTCCAGTGCTAGATCTAAGAGGTCTTTGCGTTTTTGAAGTTCGATGTGTCTTGCGATCTTTGGGTCTTCCTTCGCGAACATTTCAACTTGTTCATCACTTAAAATGTTCAATTTTCTATCCAGTTCGATTGGAAAGTTGTAGAAGAAATCACTCAGCAGTTCAACATTTAGGAATAATACTGCTGTAGATGTTAGTTTATCACTTACCGCATTCAGAAATATTTCAGGACAGTGATCCTTTTCGTTGACGGAATGGCATTTATTCTTCAGCAATTTCATTCTGAAAGATAAGACTTGTAGTCTTTTATTGAGGAATACTGCTTCTGAGCCTCTTTCAAGCAATAGTTTAGACATTCCAAGAGTTTCCTTTTTCGTTGGATCTTGCTGCAAGTATCCCATTACCTGCTGTAGCTTTCTGCCACCAATGGCGTTCTTTATCGCTTGATATCTTTCATTACACTGTCGTGTTTCTTCCTTCATGAGCATGATTGCATGCTCCCGAGCAATATTCCAATCTCTTGAATCTAAATCTATCTCATATTTAAATGGCTTGATACAATTTTCTACCTGATCCGCTGTGGCATAGTATTTGGTATTAAGAACATTTACTGCTGTATTCGTGACTAGCTCCTTTATTAGATCATGATTCCTCAACTGTGTCTCTTGTAAAATATTCTCGAGCTCTTTTAGAATAGCATTTGTAACCAACATAGTTGATAATCTACCAACACCAATTTTCGTTAAACTTGAAGATGCCAGTTCTAATTTTTTATGCCAATATAAAATCTCCTCATCGCTACTCATCTTTGATGACAATTCTTGTAAATTTTCATCTTTCCAATATCTTGTAGCTAGAAAATCTAAAACTTTTTGATCTAAATCTGCCTTCAAAATAGATTTTAATTCATTTCTATTGAATTTTTCCTGAAATTCTTTGATGCCTAATTTGAGTACGTCTATGTTATTCAGCAAATATGATTTCGGGGTCAATTGACGATCGTTAAATTCAACCTTGAAAAGGTATGAAGTGTCATCCAATTCTTGTTGAATCAACATAGAGGTTGGTTCTAAAGCATTTGACATTGATATTTCTAAAATTTTAATAAGTTTTTCTCTAAGCCTTTTAGTTGAAACCTCACAATTTGTGAAAACCTGCTTATTTTCCTTAAAGAAGTCTTTTTCAAACTGCCTTGTCTTAATTTGCTCAGGTTCCAGATCTGATGAAGAATGTTTTGCAGAAGTTGTACCTTCCAAGTTAACATCCCTACCAAAAAGACCAACGTGAACTTTGCTTGTCCTTGGGGCTCTAGTTATTACACCCACATAGCCCATTTTTAAAGGATATTTTCTATTAGTTAGTATACCACGAGCAACTTCGGGCGATACCAAATCTAATTTTGTAATGACACCTATTGTTCTCAAGCCCTGAGGATCAGCATTCTTAGCTGCCCTTAGAGCTGAACTATTTGCCAAATCTACATCTGCAGCTGATATTGCCAATATAATATTTGGTTCGTTCAAGTATTTGTCACATAAATTTTTGATCTTGCTCTTCAATTCAAAAGGCTGATCAGCAGCTTCTACTTGAATGTAACCTGGGAGATCTACCAAAGACAAATCAGGGACTCGGGAAGACTTGATTGTTAGTTGAATAGGATCTTCAGATACAGCTTCTGTTGATGGAACCGCCATATTCAGCTCCATCAACAATCTTTTGACTTCTTTGAAGTTTTTCAAGTTGTACATTCTCAGAGCTGGGAAATCAGCTGTGACATCCGCAGAGTTAGGAGTGTTGACCAAAGTTAATTCAATCGGTCTTCTCGTTACCATATTCGATCCCTTAGGCAGAAATTCTTTGCCAACGATCGATTCCAAAACAGAGGACTTCCCCGAAGACTGGGAACCTATGACAACAATTGAAGGAAGCGTCAGATGTGCCGATGCAGAATCTATCTTGTTCAAGATCGACCTGATCTCTATCATTTGCTTGGTCAGGTTTAGCATTTCGTCCTGTGTATTATCTTCGTCCAAGTTGTCGTCCTCTTCTTCGTCATCATCACTCTCCCTTTTATCATCATTTGAAGAGATGAGAAGTGCTGCTGCGCCTGCTGAATCTCCATCGCCGTTGTTATTGTTATTATTTTGGCCATACTCGTTTTCATTTGGAAAGAGGCCCGATAGCTTGTCCCTGAAGTTGCCCCATTTATCCTGGGCGTAGCTATTCGCCTTTTCCATCTTATAGGCGAGATAGCTCCCAGCTGCTGCCATACCACCGCCCACATATGCGGGGAACTTTATCGCCCTTGCAATTATGTTAGGGAATATGTTGATGAATCTCTTGGAGGTATAATTCAGGCCCTGGAACAGTCTGAACTGGAAGGGATGTGCCCTCGCATACGAGTGATAGTGCAGCCTGTTCACTACGGTTGTTGGGTATCCCGTAAGATACCCTGCCACACGACCGTGCGCACTCGTCGATCTGCTTCTTCTTCCCGCAAGAGCGAGCAGTCGTGAGCCGGAAGCCCGCATCCCAGTCGTACCTAATAGACTTGTCCGAAGACCTATATATAGTCCACCAGAAGAAAGTCTCATTAGCCGATTAGATTATCCGCTGTCTGCTAAGCAAGCTGGCCGATATCTGACCCCTTTCCCTTAAACTTGTGCTACATCATCTCATCACTTGCTCAGGTCTGGAGGGCAATCATCAATATTACTATCAATTGCTGTCATTACATACGCTATCACTTTGGACGTTATTTCAGGACGCGCGACGCGAAAAAACGAAAAAAAAACAAAAAACGAAAAGCGAAAAAAAATGAAAATCCGGTATCCCTTTTTCTGCAACATATGCGATGTGGGGAGATCAAACAGCAGGAAGGGCTGCTGGACTCTGATATCGGCAAAGATGGTGGTTAATCACGATAAGTAAAATAAAGATCGCGTCAAATAAGCTCATGTCGTCCTTTTCTGTTTACTAGTATTCTAAATCGCACTGTTTCCTTGTTTTCTTGTTGTGATCTGTTTTGTTCTGTTCTATTTTGTTCTGTTTTGTTCTGTTTTGTTCAAATATAAGATATCGTCAACACGAAAGTAATAGTTTGTTTATCTCGGTATCACTTTTATTTAGAACAGGAAAAGCGTTTATCGAATCTGTATAGGAGTACTATGGCCCCCAAGAAATCTGCCATCAAGAGTAAAAAAACCGGTAAGGGCGTTGCAAAAGCCAACGCTAAAGCTGTCGCAAAGCCGCCCGCTAAAGCACCTGTCAAGGCAACTGCCAAGGCACCTGTTAAGACTGCGGGCAAGCATCCAGTTGTGAAGGCCAAGGGTAAGATGTCTATCGGCGTCAAGAAAGAGGAGTCGGAAGCCTCCAAAAGCTATAAGGAGTTGATAACGGAGGCGCTGTTGGCGTTAAAGGAGCGCAAGGGCTCGAGCCGTCCAGCGTTGAAGAAGTACATCAAGGATAAGTATCCGAAGATTGGAAGCTCTACGAATTTTGACCTGTATTTCAACAACGCTATAAAGAAGGGAGTTGAAACTAAAGACTTTGACCAGCCAAGGGGGCCATCCGGCACGCTCAAACTTGTGAAAAAATCTGCAGCACCTGCAGCGGGAACTGCGGGAACGCCATCACCCTCTGCTAATACCGCGACCGCCGCCAATGGTAAGTCTGCCAATGGCGTTAAGAAAACTCATGAAAAGGTGAAGCAAGCCAAAAAAGCACCATCTCCAATTGCTAATCCTACCTACAGGGATATGATTCTTGCAGGGCTTTTGAAATTGAACGACGGGAAGGGGTCAAGCCGCATAGCTTTGAAAAAGTTCGTGAAAGATCAATTTTTCCCTTCTTCAAAGGCTACTTCCAATTTCGATCACCTGTTCAATTCGGCCATCAAGAAAGGTGTCGAAACTGGAGCGTTTGCTCAACCTAAAGGACCCTCTGGCCTCTTGAAAAAGGGAAAGGGCAAACCAATAATGCAAAAGATAACTGCTTAGAACTTAGAATAGCTCGCTTTCCGTAAAACCCATTTCTCTTACCGATAATGACCGGCCTCGATGGCTCAAATTTTGTTGTCTCCAATAGGTATTGTATCATTACTGTACAATATATAAATAATTATTTTATATCTCCTTGTCTACCTCTCATCGGTGACTATCCAGAATACTTAGTCAAGGAGCTGCTCGAATGTGAGTGAACTCTTGTGCGACAGTAAAACGCAGTAAAACAAGTGTCGACTAGAACTAAAACAATCCTTGGCCGGGCAAAAGATATTTGAGCGTACCGTCAAATGTCAAAGACTACCGATTTACGTCCAAGCCGAAGCAAGCAGATTGCGTATAAGCTGGATCGTTCCATGACTGTACACGCTGTTTTAAAGTTACACCTCTTTATCTCAGATCGTTAGTCGCACAAAAGGCAACTAAAATTTACTCAAAAAGTTTGTCTGTGAGAGCGATACATCTATACCTACCTGAGACCGAATGGCAAATATAGGCTTAAATAGCTGTATCTAAGGAACCAAATGTCTAAAGCTTTGATATCAAAGCTTGTTTCTTATCCGGGATGGCTACGAGCGTTGCGCATTTCCAGAAAGCCGTATTTGTAGAGAAAAAAAAGCAGCAAAAGCCCTAACTTTTATCCCAACATTGAAGAGCTAGAACCCTCATCGATCTGGCTCCAATACAGCTCGCCAGCCAGTTCGTCAAATATATATTGTGACGCCTTTCAACGTCAGCAAAGATTTATTGGTAAACGAAGACATCCTTTCGCTCAAACGTAAAGGTTTGTAGTCATAACACGTTCAAGATTTTTTTGAAAGGTTCGAGATATCTTTTAGAGAAAGTTTCAAAAGCTATGGCAGAAGTGTTCTCAGATAATTTAAGCAGGTTCAACGAGATTTTGCAAAGCTTGCCGCTAGAGTTGCGTCTAAAAATATCTTCATTGAGTCTTCTAGATAATGTCTCCACACAATTGCTGAGGCTGCTAGTCTCAAACTCCGGCTCGCCGCAGACATTTGAAGCTATTGAAGGTTCATCAGGATACCCAATATCTGGCGAAAGGCAAATATTTCAGACGTTATTAAGACTTTTCAAAGAGATCAGACTGATATACAATGATGGAAGTTGCTTATTGAACGTTCACAATGTGGCGCCCGGTATGTGGTTGCCCAACTGCTCTGCACCTCTGCTTTTGAGAGGTCATGAAACCTATATTATGACCACTATTCGCAAGGCAAACCTGCTGACATATATGCTAACGATCCTGGGATGTTTCGACTATGGATTTGATTTTCTGCAAGAGTCCTTTTTCGAAGTGTTCTGCCCCAATACAGCGTTCTCCGGTGGTAGTTCGTTGGATCAAAACGGTAAACTGTTGAAATCACACGGAATACTTTATTTGGGTCTGAAAACTCAGGCATATATATCTGGGCTGAAAACAATGAATAATGAAAACAAGAACGACAGTATGGTCGAAGACGATGATCTTATATCACGGTCGAAATGTGAACACTTCTTGGACTTGATTTTTCCCAATAACCTGGATGAACTGCTTATTTTAAGAAGAACTGATAGATCAGATCAAAACCTCAGTGAATTAATGACGCCTTCTGAGAGAGAATTTATTGAAAGGTGTATTCGCCGCAGAGAAAACCTGTCACAATATACCAGCTACAAAAGTTTAACTCAAGACTATAGCTGGTATCATTTTATTAAAGAACTGCTAGATTATATCAACAAAAATATGGGAGTCATTATCCTGGGCCGTAAAAGTCGTGGGAAATCAACACTCCACTCATATAGTATTTCCGCATTCGATCCACAGGTGCTATATGCATCAGGTGAAGGCAACACTGTAGAGGTCGAAGATTCGCCAACTCAGCAGAACTCAATGGAAAACACCGACAACGGGCCACTTCCTGGTTCTTTTGCATCATCTGATTCAGTCGTTCACTTTTCCGCGGCTACGAAAGTCCTAGATCCGAATACGCATCTGACAGCAAAGTCTATCGCCGATACGGCCGTATCAGTAACAGCAAATCATTCCATTGCCATCAAGAAAGTCAAGCCCAAGAGGACTTGGTCTAAAGAAGAAGAGGATGCATTGGTGGAAGGTCTAAAAGCGGTCGGGCCTTCATGGTCCAAAATACTGGATATATATGGACCAGGTGGGAAAATTTCTGAGGCATTAAAGAATCGAAGTCAAGTACAACTGAAGGACAAAGCACGCAATTGGAAACTACATTACCTGAAATCTGGCAGGACTTTACCGGAGTATTTAGTGAAGGTGACAGGGACCTTAGAAAGAACCTTCCGATCCAAGAAAAAGAATCTCAAACCTACACTCGAGTTGTCTCAAAGGCAAAGCAATGCATCTGATTTGTTCCGTGCTGCGACAACGGAGCCTTCAGATTTTGATCCAAGTCTTCAATCGACTATATAGTCTCCTCAAAGTCGCTTGGGCGAGGGCACGCCTTCCACATTCTACCCGCATCTCCGCGATTCGTTACATCTCAATCACATACTATTAGTGGCCCCGTGGTGCGGCTGCCCAGATTGTTCGAAGCTCTGCTTCGTTATTTTTTTTATTCTTTATTCTACTCAGATGTTGTTTTTTTCATATCCGCTTGAAACAATAGTTTTGAGGTTCATGAGCACAACCAAAATAGAACATTTCAAGAATGAAAAAAAAAACAATGGCAGGCTCTTCCGTATTGCCGTTGCGTCCATTGTGCTACGCAATTATATGGATAGCTTACTGATGGGGACTGTGGAATAACTTGAATATGTTTTTAGTAAGAAAGCTGCAGATGGTACCTAGATGGGCTGGATAATATTGTTACTTCCTTGTAAATGTCTTGTACTGAATTATATTAATGCCCATACTCTTGGAAGTTATTAGTTCGACAATTCAAATATAGTGCGACTGAGCATAATTGAGTATGATGAATGACCATCTGGAGAATCGAACCAATAGTTGCGACCATTACATTCAACCTCAAGAAATAGTTGTGCCGGATTATCTCCTTCTTGAAGACAAAATACAGTGTAAAATAGATTCAGCGAGACGGGAAAGCGAACAGTTGCACCAGCAAATAGACAAGGTGAGGTCAAAGGCCTGTGATGCGCAACTCCTTGAGATGACTAGGAACGTTGGATCATTGAATAAGAATAAAGTGAATTTGAGACCCACCATCTTGCTGAGAGGCCATAATAGCAAAATTTCTAGTTTTAAATGGGCTCATGACTCGAAAAGTATTCTGAGTGCAAGTCAGGATGGGTTCATGATTATATGGGACAGTGTTTCTGGTTTCAAAAAAAATGCAATTCCCCTAGATTCGCAGTGGGTTTTATCTTGTGGTATATCTCCCTCTAATGCACTTGTTTCAAGTGCGGGCTTGAATAATAATTGTACTATATACCGAGTTTCAAAGGAGCACAAGGTTCAACAGAATGTTGTATCAATTTTCAAGGGTCACACAGGCTATATATCAGACACCGATTTCATGGATAACTCACATGTTGTAACTGCAAGCGGTGATATGACATGTGCGTATTGGGATATTCCCAAGGCAAAACGAGTTAGAGAGTATGCTGATCATCTTGGTGACGTTTTGGCACTATCAATTCCTAACGAGCAGGCACAGCAGTCAGGCAATAATATTTTTGCAAGCTGTGGATCAGATGGCTACAGCTATATATCGGATATAAGAGCGCCAACCATGGTCCAAAGTTTTTTTGTCGGCGACGCAGATGTTAATGCAATTCAATTCTTTCGAGATGGTAATTCTATCGTGACGGGAAGTGATGACGGAGTGAGCAGAATGTTTGATTTGCGGTCAGATTGCAGTATAGCTGAATTTTCCCTTTCTCATTCCATTAGACACGAAAAACACTCAACGCATACGGGGTCAACTGTTGATGGAGGTGATTCTTCATCGCAAAGGGCGTTTGCTTCGTTGACTAGTCCAAGCTACCTTGACAACCAAGGAGTGGTATCGTTAGACTTCAGTGGTTCTGGAAGGCTGATGTATGCATGTTACACTGATGTTGGATGTTATGTGTGGGACGTCCTGAAAGCCGAAATTGTAGGAAAGCTAGAGGGGCATTCAAATCGCATATCAGGAGTACGAACCAGTCCAGATGGTCAGGCGGTATGCACAGGATCTTGGGATTCTACAATGAAAATCTGGACACCAGGCTACATGTAGTTAACCTCACGTTTGATGAATTGTAATTCTCGCATTATAAATTTCTCATCAATCAACAGTTTACCACGTTCACTTTTTCCGTACTGGTTTTTGTCCACATCATTTATTGTGCAGAGTCTGTATTACGTATATATTCCGCAATTCTTTTTACTAGCTCATTTGGTAATTGATGGATACCTAACAGAAAATCATCGTGTTTTGGTCGTTTGTTTACCTCTGCTTGAACCGCAGGATGTGAAACTATCATCTGGACAACTTCGGTCACGACGTCCTGATCAGCAGAAGCTATTTGTTTGAACCAAGAAGTTGCCGAGGACATATTGTTCTTTTTCTCATCTTTGGAGACATCGGGTAGCTTGAAGTGTTTTGATAACAGCGTTTTCAGAAGCGGTATGTGATAAGGGACCTTGATATCGTAGTCGACTCCATATGCGGGCTCGTCAAATGTTAGAGAGTGACGAATGGTGAATTTACCACCATTCTCAACGAAATCGCAAACAATCTTCATTTCGAACTCACCCCATCCGTCTTCTTCAACAGCGAAGGGTGGACTATTGAACGATCTTACAGGCTCTTCAAAAGTTTCATGTAAAAAAAAGGTACAATTTGAAATTATATTTATCTCAACCTCTCCTTCTTTTTCGTCCAGCATACATAACCCAACTTTCCAATGTCTTCGTGGCAGACCGTTCACAGCAACTGTGCTCGGTATTATCAATTGCTGAGTCTTCACCCGGATTGTAACATCAATAGTAGGCTAAGAGAAATGGTTAGTCAGAAAAATTTGAACACTACTAAGCAAGCTTGCAGTTTACAACATACTATTTCCATCGAGTGGCTTATATTTCTCTGTTTCTTTCTGGCCTAGCAATAAAAACAAAAACAGATCAAATCAACCAACAGTTTCTAATGATTAGAACGGCAAGAAAAAAAAACAAGTAAAAAAACTTGCTACATAGTAGTAAATTACAATATTAGAAATCTATATGTGATCAGAGCGTAGCACTTTTTCTCATTCTGTGTTCTTTTTGACATATTCCCATAAACTTTTCAGTAAACCATCAGGCAAACTATATAGATCAATTATAAATTCACCTTCTTCAACGTTGTTTGTAACATTCATTTCAGGAGTTTTGTTATCTGTGACCATTTGCACAACCCCAACAAGATCATCTTCATTCAACTTAGTCAACCCAAATGCTAGCTTTTCAATGTCAACGTTGCCTTTAATGGTGGAGGCACTGGCCGTCTTTGCTTTCTTTACTTTCGGTTCGCCATTTGTAGCAGATGCTTTGCGTTTTGCACCAGCATCGTCTACTGATCCACTCTTGAGTAGCTCTGTTGCCAACAGAGGCTTGTTGGTGGGTATCTGAATTACATGGTCAATTTCGTATTCCTTCTGCAGAAAGTTCAGATCATGAGTTATCTTTCTTTCGCCGGCCTTCTCCAACAAGAAAACACTAATATCCAATGGAAATCCACCCCAGCCTTGTTCTTCTATTGCAAACGGTGTCTCCGTGAAGGTTCTATTGGGATTCGCGAATGTGGGATGTAGATGATATACCACTTTGTCGAAGATAGTGGCTGGTATTTCCTTTCCCTCCTCGTCTAACAAATATATTTCGATCCGCCATTGGCGCATAGGGAAATTTTCCACCGGGGGAAGATCAGGCAACACATGCTGGCTCGTCTTAATACGAACTGTTCTCTTAACACTCTAAACAAATAATTGAATAGCTCATTTCGCCGATATTTAGTTAGTAAAAATTCCCTTGTTACACTATACCACACGCTTAAATTTCTCAGCCTATCAAAAACATACAGTAACCATACTCGCTCAGTCTTTGCGACGAAATGATCTTACCTCTCGAATACTCTGCTAGCCAAGTGCAGCCTTCTTTTTTCGCTTGTCATTATCATTGAAATCCTCCAACCTTGACGCTCTGTTCGAAACTGGGAATTACAAGGCCGTCGTCAGTCGCGACAATAAAGAAGGTGTCAGTAATTCATAGGAATATATCAATATTGGTGAAACAATTGGAATATAAACGGCATAAACGTACAAAAGTCTTATACAAAAATGTAAACAAAAGCTTGTTGTGATCTTATTTAAAAAAAAAAATGAGCCCTTAAACTGGAGGGTCTGTACTCAATATGAGAGGGCAAAAAGAATAGCGGAGAGTAACAATGCCATGATGAAAGTGGTCGGCATAACGAAGGTCGAACCATTATTTAGAGCGTTGGCTGTAGCATTTACAAAATTCCCATGAACTTTCCATGAGCCTGAGGTGAAGGTGCCTGAGCTTCTTGAAGGCTTCATAACGAAAGAACCGGAACTTGTTTGGTACGATGTTGATGTGACGTTCTTGAACCATGACGAAGAGCTGTTATAACCATGGGAAGTGCGTAACTCTGAGCTATATGAACTTATTTTTGAAGATTTGGGATGCTCTGTCATGGATTGAATGGGTGCGATAGTGGGATGCATGTATGTAGACGTTGAATGCGAAGAGGAGGAAACAACCTTTGTCCGAGAGGATGCCGAGTGACTTGATTGTGGGTGGATCGATTTTGAGAGGGATACCTGTGACTGCATTTGGGATGGCTGTGCATTAGTAGCTGGCGGGTTCGTGACATTAACTACTGCCGCTGTGGATATGCCCGTTCCCCAAAATAACTCTTCACCAGCATTTTTTTTCTCTAAGTCCTCTTGATCAATGATCTCCTGCAAAAGTGTCTCGATCTCTGAGAATTTCTCGTTTTTCTTTACATTTTCTAGTGCAATGTTTCTTTCATTTGTAAGTTGATCCAGCAGCTCTTCAGTTGCAGACTTCATGTTCTCGTATTCTTTCAAATTGATGAACTCTGGAACCTCAGGAAAATCCGCAAAGATGATGTTAGAAGTGCGATACAACTGTTTCAAAATTTCTGGAGACATATTTTTTTTGTCTACATGAACAACTAATGGTCTAACAGCTGCAGAGTCTGTGGAGTCTCCACCTAACTCCTCAGTAGTTAAAGTGAAAGATAATTTGGAAGCGCTTGATTGACGAATGACGTCGAGTAAAAATAAAGTTGCTGCAATACTGTGAAGGAACATTTTTTAATTTATTTATTTTGACTCTGTCAATTAAAAGTAAAGAATAGAATCTAGAGTCTGTTTGTGACATACCTCTATCGCTCCGATATTTATATACATGAATTTTCTGTCATCGTTCTGACGCTAAAATAATACCTAGCTTGACACAAAAAAAAATAGCATGAGCGTGTAAGTAAAAAGCGTAGAAGCATGTCAACGCATTGTTTTACTTGTATGCCAACTGGAGTTTACTTGTATTTGTTACTCTTTATCTCAATTTTTATACAGTTGTTGAAGAGATGGTCTATTTACAAGCTATGCTCAGAAATCAATTCCAGAAAAATTTTTTATAGTGAGCTGCAATACTACTTTTGATGGCATTTGGTGAGGCTTTCCAAGCTGCCGGCATTGTGTTCCAGTCAATCTTATTAAAGACCTGCTTCATTTGAAGCTCTGGTTGTGAAGCTTTCAACTTTTCCAAATACTCCACAGCCTTTATGTCAATTTCCTCGCTCGTGGAAACGGGCAAACTGTCCATGTATCCCTGAATAAGTTGCATTTCTTGCTTTTCCTTGTCCACAAGCTCGCCTCTCTCATTTTTCAAGAATTCCTTGATAGAATCTTGTCTTTGCTTTACCAACTTCGAAAAAACTTCAAATAGCATGAACTCATCGAAATTTTTATCCCTATTATCTATTTCTTTGTTCTTAATAGCAGATAACAATCCTCTAATTGTGTTTTTTTTCAAATCGTTCTTTGATATCATTGCCTCTTTCAAATCCTTCTTTAATGTCAACAGTGCATTATTATAGGAGGATGTACTAGCACATCTTATTTGCCTGTTCAAACGTTGTAAGAGAGGGGAACGTAACTTTAACATATCGGGAAACTTCAAAATAAGGACGCCAAACTGATGATAGTACGCAATACGTGTTTATCACTTTATCACGTCATTGAAAGCGAGTTTAGACAAGTATTGTCAAGATATAATTTGGGTTTGAGTAAGATATTTCACCAACTACACGTGATACAATACTAATTCGACAAGCTCCTGCAACCTGGGGACCAGCTAGCATTCGCTCACTTATATTTATACAGTTAATGAACTATATCAAAATGGTTCACATTCTCACATAGTTTTATCTTCTTTCTTAGAACTTGGATAAATGCAATAATGTATGATGCTGTTCTATTTGGCTTCACTCTCTTTCTCAAGGAAATCGGTCCACATAGAAACAAAATTCTCAGTGCTGGAGCCAGAAGACTTGTGATTGTTGTCGCTGCTATAGATGAGTCCAGCTTGTCTTTTTTTGTCATCGTCCCAGTTCAAGAAACTAGAAATGAGTTCAAGAACTTCAAATTTTCTGGGATCTGCTCTGGGAATTGCAACAAAAGATATTAGGAGGTTGGAAATCAGCTCCTTATCAACAGATTCGGAGTCACTGGATTGTTTGAGCATGGAAAGAGCTTTCGTTAAATGTTCGTTGAGAATAATCGCCTCATGTCGTAACTTCCCTATTTGTAAAACGCGATCTTTGCATTCTTTCTCGAGTTTTGCTTTGAGTGATACATCCTCTTTCATTGATTCGATTTTCTGCGTTAGAGTTTCAATGATTTTTGAGGATTCTTTAAAGGATTCTACACTACTATCCAGCTGGGCCCTTAGGGATTTTATCTCCAGTGTACGTTCTTTCGTCTCCTCTTGGTATTGTGTCAAAGATTGCTCTAATTCTGACTCAAGCTCCTTCAAAGTGTTCTGCATTTTGTATTTTTCCTTTAAAATATTCTCCAAATTTAACTCCAGGTCATCTTTTGCTTCTTTGAGAAGCGTTATATCTTGTTTACTGTTCTCAAGTACAATCATCAATTCCTCGATTTGTGACTTCAATTGTGCATTTTCTTCGCGACTAGAATTCAACTCATTTGATATCTCGTTAGAGGAGCTTTCTAATTTAGAATACAATGATTCTATCTCTTCTCTATGTTCGTTACATTGGTCTTGTAAAGCGCTATGTTCTTTATCCAGGTCAGAAAATTCTTTGCTTAATGTTACCACAGCCTTCTGTATCTCATTTTTCTCCTTATTTAAAGTGTCTAGTTTGCTCTTTAATCGAACATTTTGAGATTCGGATTCCTCCAACTGCTCCTTCACCATATTCAATTCATCTTGTGATTCTTTCATTTTACTGAAAACAGTCTTCATTGAGGAAATTCTGTTTAGCAAGTTGTTATACTGAGTCTCTAGTTCATCTCGTTCGCTCTTGATTTCTTCTAGCTCCTTGCTTAAATCGTCTTTGTTGTGCTCGTCATGACTAGAAGTCAATTTTTCCATTTCTTTTCTGGCCTTCTTCTCCTTCTCCAGTTCATGCCTCAATGTTTCGATATCTTCTTTGTTCTTCTTCTCCTTCTCCAATTCAAGCCTCAATGTCTCGATTTTCTGATTTGCCTTTTTCTCTTCTTCCAATTCAAGCTTCAATTTCGCGATATCTTCTTTATTCTTCTTCTCTTTCTCCAATTCAAGCCTCAATGTCTCGATTTTCTGATTTGCCTTTTTCTCTTCTTCCAATTCAAGCTTCAATTTCGCGATATCTTCTTTGTTCTTCTTCTCTTTCTCCAATTCAAGCCTCAATGTCTCGATTTTCTGATTTGCCTTTTTCTCTTCATCCAGTTCCAACCTCAACTTCACAATTTCCTGCTGAGTTTTATGCATTTCTGAGTTGTTCAGATCATTCGAGGGTCCGTCCTCTGTCCTGTTGCCATTTTCTATTTGAGAATTCCCCTCTAGACCACTTTCTAACTTTTCTACTTGATCTATATCTTGTACAACAGGTACGTTGTCCCGTGAAATGCCCTCTAAGTGGCTAGTGGCACTCACGTCTACCTGTTCTTTTGATTCTTCCTTAGCCGTCGAATGGCCTGCGGTTGCAGCAATCTGTTTGGTCTTCTTTCCATTTTTCTTCTTGTTTTTACCCATTAGTAAACATCCAATTCTTTTTCTATCAAAACTCCTGCGCTCCTGACTTCCTTCTGTTTTCTAATTGCTCTGTGGATCGTATTCTTAAGAAGAGTATTACCTTTCGAAAGAATCCTCCGCCGCGTCTCTAAATTTCAAACTGTAAGATGGAATGTGATAAACTTAAAATTCTGTAGAAGTAAACAAGGTGACCACTGCTGGGAAAAAGTTATGGAGAAAGTTACATTATGGGCAGTTCATCTCTATACTCAACTCAACAAAACATCATTCAGTGGTAAATTGAAAAGCCAAAACTAAAATCTCTGTTGAATTGAAGTTGGCTCCCAATAATTCATCAAATGCTTGAGCAAATGAATGCACAACACAGACGAAACTACTGGTAGATCCATGGAAACTTAGGAATTGGGACCCATTATTTGTGTTTCAGCTTGAATTTATTTTGATCATAGGTACTTACCGAGGAGCTCAGGATGAAACATTGAAATGTTGAGAGATCAACTCATCTCCTTGAGCTTTCATCAATATAAGAATAGTCCATTCGGGCGTATAATCATCTCCATAAACGTTTGCCTCAAAGCTAGATGCGCTGGATCAACATAGGTGAGGCAACTTCAGAAGTAGATATTAAACTGAGCCATTACATTTGTCCAAATTCATAAAATTCTGCTAGGAATGAAATAGGGCACTGATTACCGAAGCGTATATCGCCTTCCTAAGGTCAAAAATAAGGGTCTACAATGAACATTTCATGCCATAAGTTGCAAAACTTACTTTGAACGTCTAAGTGTTCATCATCCCAGTGAGTGCTCAAAGTTTAGCCTGAATTACATCTCATTTTTGCAAAAAGAAATCTAAGTCCTGATTTTCAATTATTTAGCTGTTGCAGTGTGAGAGTGTTTGTGTGCCGCATTCAATTCACCTCTTCCCGGTGTCACCATTGTTACAATATGTCTTGTGGATTTGGTTTGGGCTTCTCTTCACTTAATCACAGCAGCACAGATTTTCCAAAACGAATAATTATGCCAATGAGTTATGTGGCATCTTCATGCCGTAAACCCATGCTTCGTTTGGTGAGCTCGGTGCTTCAGAGGTATAGGAATAAGATGTAATTTGTAGTTATTGAATAAATAGCGAAAATGTTACTAAAAGTGAAGAGACAGAGTAGTATCATTTGTCCCACAAGTCACCATATTTTACTCAGTGGCTTTACTGATGATCAAGAAATGAATAATGGAATTTAGGAGAAACACACTAGGTTACATCGCTAAGGGCATTCACACTTGAGATCTGACACAGCTGAATCAATCGGACGTGCATAAGAAAATACAGCACAGTTTTGTGGTATCAAATAGACTGCAAAAGAGCTCACTATGTATCGTTCTGCAGAATCGATCTTTTTATAATTCCACTTGCTCAAACTACCTTAATTCAACATAGAGAAAACATGCTTCAATACTATTATCTCAAGTTAAGCTGCAGAAATTACTGAAATGCATCGCAAGCATGCAGTTGGTTGCTTTCATATAAGCTCTATTGTTACTATGAGTTGGTCTGCGTGCAGGGCGCGTGTAAAAGTGAAAATAGTCGAAATGAAGGCATCCACGAAAGATTGATCTTTAAAGGATGAAAAGTCGAATTCGAAGGTTTGCAGAGAGTAGGAAGTCTAGCCTGCATTCGAAGCGACAGACGTAGAAGCTTTATTATGGTTGACGTCACGTCGTACTTTGGTAAAGGGCAGAATTCTCAAAGAGTAGGCAAATCTTCCCAACCAACTAGGCTAAAACGAAAAGCGGATGCCCCCGAATTCATTGACTTGGATAAGGATGATGATATAGAAGAACCCCAGTCTCTCAAAAGACCCCGGGATAACGTTGAAGCTAAACAAGAAAGGCGAACTGTCGATCACCCTAAGAGAAGAGCATCGAAGACAGGTTGTCAAAAGATGGGATCACCTAACGAGTCGCCTAAGATACCCAAAAATCAAAGGAAAACGAGTTTGAATGTACATGATGTTTTGGAAAACATCCCTTCGGTTGACTTATCCGGCGTTCATGTCAAAGAGAATGTGTCTAGATTTGGAGGCACCAAGACTTCGGATGATGCAGGGGACCTAAAAAACGTAGTAGGATTTCCAGAGGGGAAACCTAACTGTTTGCTTGGTTTGACAATGGTCTTCACTGGTGTATTGCCCTCTTTAGAAAGGAGCCAAGCTGAGGGCTTAGCAAAAAGATATGGTGCGCGTGTCACCAAATCCATCTCAAGCAAAACATCAGTGGTAGTTCTTGGAGATGAAGCTGGTCCTAAAAAAGTAGAGAACATAAAAAAGCTAGGAGTGAAGGCAATTGATGAAAACGGTTTCAAACAGCTTATTGAGGGAATGCCCGCTGAAGGTGGAGATGGAGCAGCAGCTGAGAAAGCACGTCAAAAATTAGAACAACAACAACAACAGGCTATCTTAGACGCAGAAACAATCGCAAAAGAAGAGGATGAAAGAGCAAAAAGAATTGCCTCTGCAAAAAAATCAGGACAAAATATGAAATCCTCACACATGGTGGATGACAAAAATAAATTGTGGACAGATAAATACGCACCAACCTCGTTACAACAGATGTGTGGTAACAAAGGCAGCATAAATAAATTGAAGAATTGGTTGATTAATTGGGAGCAAAGTAAGAAAGATGGTTTCAAAAATGCTGGGAGAGACGGTACTGGCATATTCAGAGCAGCGCTACTTTATGGTCCTCCCGGCATTGGTAAGACCACTGCTGCTCATCTTGTTTCTGAGGAATTAGGTTATGATATTTTGGAACGTAATGCTTCTGATGTCAGATCTAAATCTTTATTAAATGCGGGAGTCAAAAATGCACTCGATAACACTTCTGTTGTCGGGTATTTCAAGAAAAAAGAACAGGAGCAAGAAAGTAATTGCGATAAATTTGTAATTATTATGGATGAGGTTGATGGTATGAGTGGTGGTGATCGTGGTGGAGTAGGTCAACTGGCGCAATTTTGTCGCAAAACAGCAACGCCTATGATATTAATCTGTAACGAAAGGAATCTGCCAAAAATGAGACCATTTGATAGAGTTTGCCTCGATATACAATTCAGAAGACCAGACGCGAATAGCGTCAAGGCCCGACTTATGACAATTGCCATTAGAGAGAAATTCAAGCTGGATCCCAACATTATAGATAGCCTACTCCAAGCGACGAACGCAGATATAAGACAAATTATTAATCTGCTTTCCGCTGTGTCTAAAACTTCCAAAAGTATTGGACACGAAAATGTTGCTGATATTATGGCTGCCTGGCAAAAGAACATAGCCTTGAAGCCTTTTGATATCACGCACAAGCTTTTGGATGGACGTTATTATACAGATGCAGGGTCACAGAGTTTTACCCTCAATGACAAAATTGCCTTATATTTTGATGATTTTGATTTCGCTCCGTTAATGATACAGGAGAATTATTTGAGTACTAGGCCATCGAACTTGATGCCTGGAAAATCACATATCGCTGCAGTGGCTGATGCAGCTGAAAGCATCTCATATTCCAATTTAGTCGAAGCAAAAATTCGGAGCAGCGAGCAATTGTGGAGTCTTTTGCCGTTGCATGCAGTAGTTTCATCTGTGTATCCCTCTTCAAAAGTTGCTGGACATATGTCTGGAAGAATAAATTTTACTTCGTGGCTAGGTCAGAACTCTAAATCGGGCAAATATTATCGCTTACTGCAGGGCCTTCAATACCATACCCGATTGAGTACTTCCACAGACAAAATGGGTTTAAGACTTGATTATATGCCTACCTTTAAACGGAGACTCTTGAACCCAATATTGAAAAACGGAGCAGAAGGGATACCTCCAGTAATTGAGTTGATGGATGCCTATTATTTAACCAGGGAAGATTGGGATACTATCATGGAATTCCAAGTCGGACCAGATGCAGCTGATGCTCAGCTGAAGAAAATACCAACATCCGTGAAGACAGCATTTACCAGAAGATATAACAGCACTACACATCCAGTTGCAATCTATAGAACGGGTACTACGACAGCGGTTACAGCCGGGTCTACCATCAAACCAGACTTTGAAGATATTGTTGATGCGGATGATGGGGCACCACCAGCTGACGAAGATGAGATAAAAGAAGATGAGGACTTAAAGAAAGATAAATTGATTAAGCAAAAGGCTAAGCCAACTAAAAGAAAGCCCAGAGCAACTAATGCAGGCGCGACAAAGAAGAGGAAGACAAAGTAATGTAATTTCAAAGATTATATCATAGTTTAGGTGTTGTTTTATTATTACATTTTTATATTATTTGCGAACGATAAATACTATTTTACTGCAGTCTCCAGATGTTTATAATGACCGTTGAATGCACCTTGCAACCAGTAATACAACTTTCTAAAGACAATTTGTTGGGAGTTATGAAATTGAATAGAATGGTCAGAGTCCGGGAATATGTGCATATCGTAATTCTCAATGTTCAGCGTATTAAGCTTATCAATAAACTCGTAAGTGTTTCGTATGTGTACGTTATCATCTGCAGTACCATGTATTATTAAAAATCTCTCCAGTTTTTTGAAGTTTTCAACATTTATGACTGCTGCGGTATCTCTGTATGTTTTGTAATTGACTATGGGATCACCGATGTACCTTTCTGAATAAAATGAATCGTAATAGCTCCAGTTTGTCACAGGAGCAACAGCCATTGCGTATTTGAACACCTGTCCGCTGTCATACTCTACAGTCTTTAATGTGGAAAAGCCACCGTATGACCATCCCCATACAGCAATGTGGTCTTCGTCAATCATGTTGCGATTTTGAGCAATATATCTCTTAGTTACTTCGGTAATATCCCGAGGCTCCCAATAACCTATTCGTTCAGTTGCCCATTTTTTGAATGCCCAACCTTTTCCCCCAGTACCTCTAGGTTCAATTTCAAGAACAATAGCATTCAAGCCAGAGGAAACCGCCTCTTCGAAAAAGACGGAATGTTTGGTGGTATAAGTTTGCGAGCCAGGGCCCCCGTAGACACTGACTAAAACTGGATATTTTCTGTCAACATCCAAATGTGCGGGCCTTATTTCCACGTAATTGATTCTCACATTATCCTCTATTACCATGCTACTATACCTTTTATGAGGTAAATCATATTTTACTAGACTTTCTTCAATCGTTGTGTTGTCAATTAGAGTAATTGTGTGCATATCATGAATATTATTTGCATCAAAAACGTCTATCAAAAGCCCAGCCGCCGTAAAAGGCACCCCCGGACCTAATTTCCTCATTAAGGCAAAGTTACCGCTTGAACTCAATTCATAGTCATAGAAATCTTCTTTTGATTCTGGATTTTGAAAAGTCCTTATTTCAGAGTCGCCATTCAAATTGAAGGCTACACCGTACAGATGTTGAGACATTTGACCAATTGCGTTTGCTGTAAAAAAAATTGTATCAGATTCGTACTCATATCCAACTATGCCTCTCCCTGTCACTTCCCAGTCGCCGCTTGTTATTTGTTTACCTTCTGTTGCTTTGGATGTATCATAGTAAAATAAATGATTGAACCCAGAGGCATCTGTTTCAATGTCTACATAGCCATAGGTCCTTCTTCCTAGTTCCACATTTGGTGGAATTGGTAAAATTCTCCTTGTCTTCTCGATCCAGCCCCCATATTGCGTGGCATCCAACATTCTAACTGTGTCCAATGATTCAAAGTCGGGATGTTTTTCGTACACTTTCACTAGCATTTTTTTGGATGTTCTGTCAGCTATTTTAAACAGGAAAGTGTTTGGGTCTATCCAATTTGCATCATAAATTATTAGATCTTTGAAAGGTTTATCATTTTCATTTCGTTCATCTATTAAGTTCAACGCGTATACTGTGCCAACTTGCAGATCAAGCATTAGAAGGGATATTTTTGGATTTTTGGTGCCAGGTCTAGGATATTTGAGCTTACAGATCGACGCACTATTGTCTTCATTTGTATACTTTGGAATGTAATAGTCTAGGACTTCTGTATCATTAATTTTTGCAAATACCAGTTTTGAGTCATCGGGAGCCCACCATACAGCCTTTTCATTTGAAAATATTTCTTCCTCGTATATCCAGTCTGGCCTACCATTAAAAATATCGCTGGACCCGTCTTGAGTTATTTGCATCGCTGGTCTACCTGAATGAAGATTCTGAACATACAAATTATTTTCGAACACATAGTAAATGAAATTATAACAAGGCGAAAAATGAACATAAGAAATATCAGCTGGCTCACCAGTGGATAGAGGAGAGATTGGATTAATGGTATCGGTTTTTAAATCTTTAAGGAAATATAGCCCTTTAGAAGAGTGTCGATACTCATGTTTTATGTTAATGCCAATAATCATCTTATCGAGAGCATAATTGACCTTAACCTTTTTGATAATATACTCTATGTCATTATAGTTGATACTTGTCTTCCCCAAGTTAATTGAAAATGAATCGCTGAACAATTGTTTTGCCACAAGAAACTCCCCATCCCCAGTGTTATCAACTGTGAGATAGAGCCCAGGATCGGCATCATGACTCAATAAAAGAGAAGGTGGCCTTATGAAATGAAAGTCTTTCTCCTCATAAAGAAATTCACCCTTTAATACTTGATCGATGGTGAATGATCTCTTTGAAAAGTTGTTATTAACCTTTCCGGGGGTCCTGACAAGACGGCTTATAGGTATTAGAAACAGCGCCAGTAATACCAGTGATACTATTGTAAATGTTATGACTATGCCTTTTTTCTTGAATTTTTGTGCATGTGTCTTGAATTGCCAGTTTAACGAAGGGCTCGGTAGGAGTTGATTTTCTATATCCTCACTTTGAGCCCTTGCAAACGTCCTATCATCTGAAGATTGCTCTCGAAGCTCCGTTTCGTTGCTATTTTTTGTGTCGTTGCTGTCGTTGTTGCTGTTGCCATACATGTTGTTCATTTCATAAGAGGTCATATCAGCGGAACTTGAATTTCTCCTTTGTAGAAAGAGATGACTATTCTTCCTCTTGTGTGAATGGGTTGACGACATTATCAGCTATTTATTCTATGCATCTCCCTTTCTCGGTATTGAAATAGTTCCCTTTTGAGGCTTTGCCTTTATCACGGTGATGTTTAATTCAGTTATTTTTTCGGTCGGATATATACGAAAACGTACCTTGTCTTTAAAGCAACAACAATCTAGGATATATACACATAAATGATATATATATACATATTCTACATTTAGTTGCCGGCCAAAGCAGCAATCTTGGCAGCGACACGTTCTTGTCTTTGTTCTCTGGTCAATTTAACTTGTCTGTATTTCTTGGATTCAGCAGCGTATTGTTCCTTGGTGAATTTCTTTTCAGTTGGTTTGAAAGAAGGATCTTCTCTAATGGCTTCGTGAGCGTTGGCGTAGATGTCCTCAACGGAGTCAGCATCGATGTCATCGGCCAAGTATCCCTTGAACAATTCAGAGAATCTTTCCTCATCATCATCGGCTAATTCTTCCATGTATTGAGAGACGTGACCAGCAAAGATGTAAGATCTCAACATTTCAGCGTCTAGCTCTTCAGCTTCGAAATCCCAACCTGGGAATCTGTTTTCGGAGTGAGGAACGTACAAACCACCGTCGGAAGCACCTTTTAGGGCACCAAAGACTCTAGCACCAGTGGTAGTTCTTTGCAAACCGATATCTAAGAAAACTTTGAATGGACGTGGACCATCTTCAACAGCTTCGGTCAATTCGTATTCACCTTCGACTTCTTCAACACCCTTGTAGGTTTCGTCCAAGCCTAATTTTTGCAACGCTCTTCTGGCGATCAACAAACCGGTAGCGTAAGCAGCGGCCCAGTTGGTCAAACCATGGCTGATACCGTACTTTGGCAATTCGTGAGAGTAAGCAGCAGCCAAGACAACGTCACCGGTGATAGTGGAAGAAACGATCTGACAGATGATATCTCTGTTAGTGATTCTGACGACTAATCTGTACTTTGGAGTAGCATATTTAGCCTTGTGTTGAGCAACCAATCTCTTTCTTTGGTAGTAATCGGTTTTACCTTCTCTTCTTCTTCTGAAAGGAGTTTGGAAACGAGAATGGTAAGCAGAAGACTTAATAACTTGATCGAAAGCCATTGTTGATATCTGTGATTGGGTCAATTAGATGAAGCTAAAATATAAGTTATCGAGAACAGCCAGAAACTTCTAAAGTACGTTAATGACCATCATCGATCCTGCTATAATTTTTTTCAGTTGAACCAACAAGACCCATCGACAGTGTCTGCGTTCCTCGTGTGTGCTGTCCGGAGTGTCCGGCGCGCCCGGCGCATCTTTTTTTTTGCAGCTTTGCGTCACAATGCCAATTTCTTTTCTCGACTCTCGGGAGCTTTCGGACGGTGAAAAACGGGAAACGAAAGAGACCGAAAATGACAAAACTGAAAAATGCGTTTCGTACATTGTTAGTGCGGTGAATGGGTTTCCAACTTATTGTTGGTTAGCATCCGTGCACCACTGCGTAGTTGTTCGTGCGTCCGAAAACAGTCACATCCTGGATAAAGCGTGCGTCCTCCCGGACACCTCACGTGAAGCCGGGAACAGTGTTCCGGAATTTCGGACAGATGCGCCTTGGCCGTTATTGCTCGGCTTTCGATCCCGCTCGCTTGTTCTTTCCTTTGTCTGTAGATAATAACGTGTTCACGATGGGACATGCCGTGTTGCAAGCCTCGGCGGCTAAAATGTTCCAACGAGTATAATCTCTTACATGGATGAAGTTCTTCATCACAATACACAGAAGTGTTCTAGTAGAAGTTCAACGTCGGTATAGGATCACAGCTGATTCTCATGAGTGTGGTATAGTTTGAATGCAATGCTGGTATATTTTAGCTGGAGTGGCTGGCAGTTGTCTTCTTGCCCAGAGGGATCTAATGAAGAAAACGGTTGAGCAGAACGTTGTGAGAGATCGGACAACTGTTACTGGGCGTTGATTAGAGTTTGTATGCTCTGTCGTTGGTGAATTCCGTGTCCTCTGTGGCCTCTCTCACTGGTCTTCAGATATCGGTCGCGCCTCTTGGTGGACGATGACCACCAACCAACTCGTAAAATGAAATATACACAACGTGTGCGGAGAATGAAAATGTGTGCATGTTCTTCAAAGTGAGATGGTGCTTTCTGTTCCTTTCCGAGAACTCGCGAAAGGTCCTAGTGCTCTGCGGCTAAACGCTATGACATTCATCCTGGACCTCAGCGCAAGCGATAAGAAAGGCGAACAGACGCGCTGTTCTGTCTATACCTAGACAATTGCTTTGACGACCACGGCTCAAGTTCTCACCTCGATGCAGCTAATAGAAAAGCGCTAGCAGTGCGGGGTGGGCAAGGCTCACAAGCCATTCAGATCGTCAAGATGTAATGCTCCGGAAGTCGGGTACAAATATTGGTAAATTTAAAGTATGGCTTTTACCAATAGGAAGCTACACAATGGCCGGCGGACGCTGCAAGTGCAGGCTCTGACTAGTCACGCATCACGCACCACAGAAACATTAGAAATTAAGGCTGGCAATTCAAAGAATTCTCAAGACCGTTTTTCGGCACATGGTATCGAATAAAATTGATAAAAAGGCTTAGTTTTAATATTACCATGCCTTCCACTGTCACTCCTTCAAGCCCTAAGCACGAGAGCGATGAATGTTTCATATTCCCTTCTGCCCTGTTGAGGCGCTGTATCTCGTCGTTGGCATCGAATAAGGGCATCGAACAAGGGCATCTAGATCTGTGAGAGCACTTCGGTGGTGGTGCTGTGCCCGTATCTCGGACTAATTCATTATTTCAATCTGCCCTGTGATTGTATTTCACGCTGCGCCGCTTCACTATCTTTTGGCTCAGTTCTGAAATGGAAGGCGGCGGCGCAGCTGCTAGTACAAAGTGATTACTTGATAGCATGCCTTTACGCAATGCCGCCTGACATATTATTCTGCACGTTGTGTTGCACATTGTGTTACAAGGGTCCAGAAGTGGTTTGTAATAACGATTGAACGACACGTCTTGTATATAAGCAAGACGGTGAATAATTTGGGAAGTAAAATTAGTGGCACACAACCCGGACGCACCATTGGTACACAGAAGTAAGGGGACAACTCAACAGCCTGACACAATAGTGGCTAACAGGTATTCAGCGGTATAAAATGCCAAAGACACAAATATTGATTACGGATATTCCAACAGCTTATTTCAAGGAGAAATGGCCCGACCAATTGGAGAAGGAGCTGTTTGTCAAGTTATTCCCGCAATTCAGCTCAAATTTACTATACTACAGCCCCTTGGCATTTTTGAATCGGATTGTTATAATTATGGATAATGAGGAAACCACAATTCAAATGTACAATAGTTTGAAAAATCTACTTGCGTCACAAAAAAGAACTGCAAAACTCTATCTCACCGAGTCCCTTTTGACAAAACCAAAATCAAGATCCTCAGATGATTTGACTTTGATGTCGAAACGTTCACCGGAACGTCAAAACACCAACACGACCACAGATACGCATCTTGAGCAACCAGAGTCCCAGCGATTACAGACCCCTTCACAACAACTTTCGCAGGCCAGTAAACCAATTCTATCGATAGACACAGATCCATCAAGTACAGGAATTAGTACTTATTCACTTTCTATAGGTAGTCCGTCGTTATCTCCAGACCGCACATCTTTGGAATCCCCAACAATGTTGAAGTTCGACAGTCAATCTAAGCTGCACTATTATAAAGAACCATTACCGAAATTGAATAAAAGGGTTAGTCAATCAACTTTTGATTCCAGCCCTGCTGATACAACCACATATCTTTTCAAGCCAAGGAATACTGGTGATCTAGCTTCTGCATCATCAACTGATATGGTATCATCATCTTCTTCAAGAATTGATATCCCACCGCCAAGTCCAAGTATTACTTTAAACGAATTCCATCTTTAATTCATTATACCAAAATGCTAGAAAAGTAATCTAAATTGCTTATTTACATGAACACATAACCGATATACATTACCTATATAAGATCAAGCAATAGATAGTATCTCTGTCGATCCACTTTATTCTCCAGCTTCCTCCTGCACATTGACTACTTGCGGTGATAATAGTTGAGAACTTATTGCAGCTTTTTCCTTGTCAATGGTTTCCCCCTTTGTAACTGCTGAACCATCATTGTAATGGGCTTTGAAGAAGGTATAATGCAGCACAATGTCATCAATATTTCTCATTTGCGGATCTGAGGCAAAGTCTGGGTCAATAAAAAAGAAAACTGGCATATCAATCTCTTCTCCAGCACTTAGTTTCTGTTCCTCAAAGCAAAAGCATTGGATCTTGTTGAAGTACTGTGCTGCTTCTCCTGGAGTTATACTATAGGTGGCCATACCAATGATATCATCTCTACTTCTATTCTTGGCTTTATAAAATGCCAAGGCTGTTTCCCCTGGGTGAACATAAACTTCACGTTGCTCGGGTGTAAATTTCCACGGTAGAATTTGTGAAACTTCACTTGTAAATGAAATCCGTATTCTTTTATCTGTATTCACTGGAACCAATTTATCTTGCGTAAATTTACGTTTGTCAGTAATTGGGATACCACCAAATCCTGTACGTGCGCAAATAGCCCTGTATAATGGAACAGCAGCATATGCCAACCCAAGGAATATAACAGCAACACTACTAAAGTATAAGGCTGCGGTGCGGTCCTTGTATTTACGTTGCCTGGCAATCCACTCATTACGCAATGCTCTAATTTCCTCGGTACTCATTTTATTTAAATCTATTCTTGGTGATTTTGTCGAATTCAATCTCTTAAAACAACCACTAACATATTTCGGCCTCAATGTCGCTGACAATCCTACCGAGGGGAGACTGCACCTTGCCAAGGAACAATGAGTCCCTCTTATTACGGTATTGAATCCCCATAGAAACAACTGAGTCATAATGCTTGATTCCTCTTTACTCTACTCTGGCTAACTCAGCTTTATTCAGTATCTGTGCAAGTATATTTTTTTTATGCGGGGAGACATGACAAGTGATTCATTTTCGAAAGAAAGTAAAAAAATGTAACGATGAGCAAGACTCTTATTCCGGTATTATAAGATTACTTCCCCATCTTCTGTCAAGCACCAGCATGGAGGGACCAGAAAAGAGGCGCAAAAAAGTGTCAAGATCTTGCGTTTTTTGCAGAAGGTCGCATTTAATTTGTGATGAACAACGCCCGTGTAAAAGATGCATAAAAAGAGATATTGCACACCTTTGTACCGATGAACCTCTTTCAAATTCCGTCACACCCGTATCAATAACCGAGCCTGATGAACAACTAAGGCCTGGAGATAACGAAATTAAAAAAAATGACCATATGGAAGGCTTGCACATGTATAATGGCAGCGCATCACAGATGAACAGGGCACCAAGTTTCTTAACACAGCAGCCCACCTTTGTCTCAGAACATGTTGGATCTGAGTTTAGTTCATTGAATGCTTTCCTCAACATGTTAGATGATCCTGTGCTGATGAATCATGGCCCAGCTACTAATAGCGAAATTTCAAGTCATCACTCTCTGCCTCAACAGTCTATGATAGGAAGTCCGGAGCCTTCTCTCCCAGTTTTACTTGAAGATCAAAATTCAGCTGTTGAAAATGCACCAACACCGAAGGAGCATTTTTTCCTGACAGCTGCTGATCCTTCCACCGAAATGACACCAGAAGATAGATTAAAATCAGTAATAAATGCAAAACTCGAGGCTGGATTATTACAACCGTATAATTATGCGCAAGGATATTCGCGGCTGCAGAATTACATTGATAAATATATGAATCAGTCCTCAAAACAAAGAATCTTAAAACCGCTGTCGACAATTAGACCTGCATTTAGAGCAATTGCGCGATCTTTGAAAGATGTTGATTTAGTATTGGTAGAGGAAGGGTTTGAAAGGCTACTTTTGTCTTATGACAGAGTCTTCACATCAATGAGCATGCCTGCATGTCTATGGCGACGCACGGGAGAAATATACAGGGGAAATAAAGAATTTGGCTCTTTGGTCGATTGTACAGTGGATGATCTTAGAGATGGCAAATTAGCGATTTATGAACTAATGTCAGAGGAGAGTGCAGTAAACTTTTGGGAAAAGTATGGTTCGATAGCCTTCGATAAGGGTCAAAAAGCTGTTTTGACTAGTTGTAATTTAAGAACAAGAGATGGAAGGAAAAAAAGGTCGTGTTGCTTTAGCTTCACTATAAGAAGGGACAGATATAACATACCTATTTGTATAGTAGGCAATTTTATACCAATATCATGATTAAGGGATGCCCTTTCCAATTTCTGTAAACTAGGAACTAGTGGGGGGAAAAATAATATTCTATAAATCAAGGTTCATGTTTTCTGCTTTAAATTTTATTTTCGATTTCATTTCCATCATCAACCTGTTTCTTAAATGAGCTTTTTTCATTATCATTAACATGAGCATCATGAAATTTTTCTATTGTCGTTAGGGAGGAATATTCATAAGTTTTTAAATGCGGACAATTTCTTCTTATTAGATTGTAAATTACATTACCGGGCCCAATACAGACTGCTTCATCCAGATCTTTTGCAAGATCGTTATTGATTGTATCATAGCACATGGTAAACTGGACTGTGTTACTGCTGCATTTAACAAATCTTTCTAATGCATGACGGACTAGGAAAGATATTCTCCCATCTAAATTCGCAATTATCGGGTAATCAAGCTCTGTTAGCGTATGAGTATTGTTCCTTTTAAGGATCTGCCAAATATAGTCGTACAGTCGTTCTTGCAACGGCCTCAAAACGGTGCTATTGTGAAATGGTATATTGAACGGGTTTGTCAACTCGGTGATTCTCAAAAGAGGAATCTTCAAATGCAGTTCTGTTCTCAGTGACTCCAGATCTTCTACAAGTCCAGTGACGACACATTGCTTTATGGAGTTGGCATTCGCTATCGATACCGTACCAATTGGTAACGCTGATAATAATTGCGTCACCTCCTCGGGGAGATTTCTAGCTCTCGGTGATGAAAGTGCCCACATTTCAAACAGTGATGAACGGCTTATCCTATGGGCATGGAGGTAGTTTTCTGTATACTGAACCATGAGTTCATTCCTATAGTTTGCAATATCAAATAAGTCTTTTAGCGAGAACAAATTGTTCGCACTTAAACAAACAAGCTCACCCAGGGAGTGTCCCAACAGTACCGACTTTTTGGGCCTCGTCTCCGTGGTCTTATACAACTGATAATACAGATTCGAACATGCGGCTATACTCCCAGGACTCGATGGGTTCTTCAGAATAAACTGCAAAAGATCATTGGACTTCTCCCCACAATTATCCAGCACAGTCTGGAATTCTTTGCCCTTATTCCTGATCACGGATTTCAGCATAGGTATCGAGATCGGGGTGCCCTGACCTGGAAACGTCACTAGTCTCATCGCCACTATACTACAGTCAAAGTTCTGCAACTCAAAATGCCTATGTTCCTTCCAGAAGAACGACTTGCTATCTAAGACCTTATACTATTTAATATTCCCCCGATTTGTAGATTCCATTATCTACATATTTTTGTTTCGATATATTTTTCGTGCTCGCATATTGAAATGCGAACCTGTATGTACGAAATACGAGCGGTAGAAAGCCCATCACTAAACAGTCAAAAGCAGATGCATCAGACTCAAGGAATCCTGAATTCGCTGCAACAATTCTGTTGCCTATGCTGATGCAAATATAAATCTATCAAATGGTATATATATATGTATGTATGTGTCCTTATTCTTTGTGAGTTTTCGGACTGCAGACCTTGGCGACAGAATGCTAGAAGCTGACAATGTCATCTGCTTGACAGTCATGTCATGCAGATTGCAATGCTTTACTCTGGAAGGCAATTATCGCACCGATTGGCATGGAATCAAAACAGTTTCGAGCCTATAATGAATGACTTCTCGCGATTGATTACAGGTCAGCATCTTGCAGAAAGATTTTTCCGATGCAAATTTTCCTCATTTTGCCGAAAGAGCGGAAAGAACGATAACGATGATAAATCTGCAGATACAGTCATCAAACAAAGAGACGAGTTAGTTCGTGGCATTAGCATTTGCACTTTGGTTTAAATAGTGAGGCTGTTAAGCAAATTTGTTGCTGTCAGAAGTATATCAATTATTTCTTTTCATTTGCGTGCCGCCAATTAGTTTGTTAGTACAAGAATCGCATCACAAAATGTCTGATCCAAAGCCACTTCCATTTATCTATCAATTCGCTGCCGGTGCTGTTGCCGGTATATCGGAGATTTTGGTCATGTACCCACTAGATGTGGTCAAGACCAGAATGCAATTGCAAGTTGGCAAAGCATCGGGTGCCACTGCTGGACAGGAACAGTATTCTGGTGTTATTGACTGTCTGAAAAAAATCGTTCAGAAGGAGGGTGCATCTCGTCTGTATAAGGGAATTTCATCACCGGTGTTGATGGAGGCTCCAAAGAGGGCAACCAAATTTGCATGTAACGACGAATTTCAAACAATCTATAAGAAGCTTTTTGGGGTATCAGCATTGACCCAGCCCTTATCAATTTTGAGTGGTGCTTCCGCTGGTATCTGTGAGGCATTTGTCGTTGTACCATTCGAATTGGTCAAGATCAGATTGCAGGATTTAAATTCAAGTTACAAAGGGCCGATTGATGTTGTTAAACAAATCATTGCGAAGGAAGGTACATTGGCCATGTACAATGGTCTCGAATCGACGATGTGGAGACATGGTGTTTGGAACTCGGGTTACTTTGGTATTATCTTCCAGATCAGAGGTGCATTACCAAAACCAAAATCAAAGACAGAAAAAACTAGAAATGATTTAATTGCGGGAACTATTGGTGGTACCATTGGGTCTCTGTTAAGTACACCATTTGATGTTGTTAAATCGAGAATTCAAAATACTGCCAGCATTGCCGGTGTAGTGAGGAAGTACAACTGGTCATGGCCATCGCTCTTCGTCATCTACCGCGAAGAAGGCTTCAAAGCTTTGTATAAAGGTTTCGTGCCAAAGGTGTTGAGATTAGGCCCTGGCGGAGGTATCCTTTTGGTTGTCTTCACTGAGATGACAGATTTTTTCAGAAGAATGAAAAATATACAGTGAACACCAGTAAATAAATAAGTAATATTATTAGTAGTATTTGTGTATATCTCTCAAACCCTTCCGCTGAGAAAAATGTTGACTCCACCACAGCATTTGACAAAATAAGAAAATGACACAAGATGGCGCAAGATAAAAGAGATTACGGCAATATGTGTAGTTGTTTGTTCTACCAGCCCTTGAATACTCGTAGAATTGATTGAATATACAAAAGGGCATTAAGATGAACAATTTCAATCTCTCCGGTGGACTTGACGCTTGGAATCAAATTGAAGAGAATCGATTCAAGCAACACGGTTTTATAGTCCTGGATTATTAATCCGCACGATTAATTTTTATATGGTTTTTTTAAACATAATAATTTAATAAAAGTGCTCTTTAAAGTTCATATGAAGAAAAGTTTTATCATCGTCATTTTTATATCTATGAAAAAGTGAGATAACCCGGCTTCCTTAAAATATTCGGTGGAGGAGATTTAGGTTAAAGCATAAAGATAGGTACAAAGGGATTCAAATGTGTAGCCAAAGCAGACAGCAAGGCTATCGCCCTCGGTGAGTACTCAAGGCAGATGTCGGAAGAACCTTTATTGCCACTCTACAATGATTCATCTCTGCGGCGGTATATCGTTATACGTTTCTCCGATGTGGGTATTAGGGATCTAGATATCGATGTCACAAATATTCCATACAGTGACATAAATACACAATGGTTACGGAGGAAATGTCGAGCCCTGCATCCAGAAGAGACATCTAATAGAAGGTTGAAGTTTATAAGAAGTGGTGCAATGTTAAAGTCGCATAGTGACCTCTCAAGGGAGATGAATCGCTATTTCATTCAGCATCGTGACCAACAGGATAGTAACAGATTCTACATCCACTGTATTGTGGGAAGTGAAACGCTGAGTAATGAGCAACTTACCAATGAGGATGCCCTAGATGATGTGTCGCCGTCAAACGAGGGTACAACCACGCAAGCGATTGGGTTCGACCGGCTTAGAGCAGTCGGGTTCTCGGAACAAGAGATTGAGCTGCTGAGACAGCAGTTCAGACACACATACGGCGACCTGGAAGAGGAGGCATCGAGACACAATGGAAATGAAGACGGGAGTACTGATATTAGACAGCTGGAAGAACAATGGATGGAGACTGGAGTAGATGATGGCAGCGGCAGGGCATTAGACGATAATAGATTCAATTCCATAGCAGTAGCAAATTTTAAACACAACAAGGACTTATTAATTGGAATTTGTATCGGCTTCGTTTTTGGCATTTTTGGACTACTCCTGATGAAGCTAGACGGGTTGTTCAATAAAAGACAGAAAATGTCGATAGTAGCCGGTGTAATAGTAAATATTATGTTCAATCTATTTAGGGGATTTTAGAAAAAAATTTGCATATGTATTCGATCGCGATCGTGCTCGTGCTCGTGCTGTTGCTGGTCGTGCGGGCATGCATCCTTATCTAACGACGAATCAATAGGTATGCATTTTCTTGTTTGACATTGTTCAAAGTTCTATAGTTGCCCTCTAGTCTCATCAGTAGACCACCAAATGAAAAGTAAACAGCGATTAAATCCTTACTGACCTCTTCAAATTTATATGATACACCATAAACGACGTAGTCGTAATCGTCCGCTAAAGATCTTTCATTAGGCTGTGGAGGTTTCCAACTTCTAGTTGCAGAAGAGTCCTGTGTCGTTTTATCCAGGCTCAACGAAGTCGCAACAGCAATTGAAACTTGGTCTTGTAGTTGAATTGGAAAAAGGTCCGTATTTACATCTAGTGACAGCTTACACTGTTCCTGCGTTGTCGAAGTTGCCTCTATACGCGATACTTTGTTGTATCTCCCTGGATCCACATCGTTCACAACAAATATATCATCGAACACAGTATTGGACATATCTAAGGTTGATTACCACCCTGAGTGTGCTGCTGAACACCTACTCAAAGCCGAGCGCATCACTTCTGAAATTTTTTTCTAATTCAATGTTGAAATTGCAATCTCGTGAACTGAGATGAATCACACAAAACGAAGGGGTCATTTATTTCTTTTGTACAATGCTAAAAAGTATTAAATTGTTTACGTACAGCACAGCATGGCGTAGTCAAACACACATGCTTGACATGGGGTAAGGTGTATGCCTTGTCTTTATGTATTTTAGGCGAGTGCTAAAAGGAATATTCATGCATGGAGTGTGGGGCCTCGCCCTCAGCCTCTTCGCGAGACCTGACGACAGCCGCTCACGTGAGGCTCGTTGGTTTCCTCTTGGACTGGTAATCCTTGATCGCCGCTTTGATTGCGTCCTCAGCCAGCATGGAGCAATGCAGCTTCACGGGGGGTAAGCTCAGTTCTTTGGCGATCTCCGTGTTTTTGATCTTGGCAGCATCCTCCAGAGTCTTGCCACGCACCAGCTCCGTCATGTACGAGGAAGACGCGATGGCGGAGCCGCAACCAAACGTCTTGAACTTGACATTCTGGATCACGCCAGAGTCGTCCACCTGGATCTGCAGCTTCATCACGTCCCCGCAAGCCGGTGCCCCCACCAGTCCCGTCCCCACGTTGGGCAGCGTCTTATCCAACGAGCCCACATTGCGCGGGTTTGTGTAATGATCGATCACCTTGGGGTGATACAGCCTCCTCGTCAGTCTTGTTCCCGCAGCTGACATCCCACTGCCGCTGAACCCCGGTCTGATGAACCTGAACATATTCTTCTCTCTTGATCTGTTGTACTGTTGCAGCTACTGTTCCACCGGTACAGCTCCTGTTGCAAATCTTTTTTCTGCCTTTTTTCCTAGCCTTGACTTAGCGATGATGTCACACGTATACTTTGTTATATTGAGCACCTCGTTGGACTCTTCATAAGAAAAACACCGAGTATATATATTTGTGTCGATATCTCCATTAATAGGTGCAGTATGCCTACACAATCTCTATATATACTGGAAACTGCTTTATCTGTGGTTACCGATGGAGAGTTGCTGCTGTTCGCCCCCATTAACTCCAACAGACTAACGCCAATCACTAGGAGGGGTGCAAATTTTTCTGCAGTCATCATGTCATGAAGTACGTCCAAAAGGACCAACATCAAAAAAAACATCGCGCTGATGTAATCGTGATGGATCAAAATGGCACAGGTTTGGTGGCGCCGCGGAAAAAGCCACGGCGGCGTTAGAAAAAGGCGCTCTTCGGAGCGCCGGACGGCGTCCGGACTCGGACAAGGTCGGCGAGCGGGCGGGCTCGACAGGCAGATGACTAAGACGCAGCAAAGAGATCACGCGCGACGAGAGCCGCAAAAGGGGCAAGTAAGCCGAGACGGAAATAGGCCGTGCGGAAATAGCAGACGGGGAAACACTCGGCACGAGAGCACCGCCGACGGAAATAAGAGTCACGCGCGTCCCACGTGACATTCACGTGGCAGGCGTTGCTGTCCGGGCGCCGCCCGGACAGCAACGCGCAGAGGGGGGCAACGCCGAAAAAGAAAAAGCGAAAACAGGGAGCAGAAGGAAAAGAGGGGCAGACACCGCAATAAGGAGGGGCACATTCCAGAAAGCGTGTCCGGATAGGGTACGGTGCGGGCAGCCCGGACAGGGGATATGTGGAAGCTTCTGCAACGCGGGAGAATGGAAATTACGAAATTGGCAAGTTCCGCACTGGTTTCTGTGAAAAGTGTATTTTTCTATCAATTTTTTCGTTCTTTCTTTCCGTCCAGTTTGGGTCCCTCTGCGAGCAAAGCAGGACGATGCCCGGCTTGAATCCGTGGAGCCGTCAACGTCCGTTACCAAGCAGGAGAAAGGCATGGGAGACGGTTGGTATAAGTAATGAGAGCGAACCTTTAAATGCGTTACGAGGGCCTGAGAGATTATATATAGTCGTGCGAAGGTGAGGACAGAGGAATCAGGCCGGAGCAGACGGAAGGCCAGAGGAGACCAGACATCAGGCTGCGTCGATGATGAATTCGGTCATCGTGGATATTCCTACGGATTGGTTGTACAGGGGCAAGAGGAGGCAGGCCAAGGCGAAGGCGGGCAAGCAGGACGTGGATGGAGGGTTGGCGAGCGAGGTGGCGATTGAAGGTGCTGGAGCAGCTGCGCCAGCCGGGTCGCTGGGTGAGGGCGAAAGATTGCCCTTGCGGAGCAGATCGGCGTCTATCTCCAACGCGGCGCTTTCCAAGCCGGCAGTTAAGAAGCCCTCACCTGCTCAGAGGTCCAGTTCTACCAACGGTGCTGAGCAATTGCAGACGGCCACGCAGCTGGAGGCAGAGGCGCCAAGCCGGCAGCAGCAGGTGCAGCCCCAGCAGCAGCAGCAGAAGATGCGCAGGTCGTCGTCTGTATCCTTTTCTGATCTGAAAAAGGGAGATGCGCTGAACGAAAGGTCGAAGAAGTCACTATTCGGGTCGCTTTTTGGCAAAAAATCGACGCCATCACCCCCACTGTCACGCTCGCAACCGCAGTCACAGCAACAGCATCAGCATCAGCAACAGCAACACCACGCTCAGAATGGCGCCAGCCACACGCATCACCCAGTCTCGTCCAGCATTATAACACACAGCATTACAAACTCGGTAATGAAAGAGCCAGTGTCCCCAGAAGTAAGGCCTCAGACTCCAATTCTACACCCGGCATGTTTAGAACTACACAAACCGTCAGCAACAATCCCGTTCGGCGAATTGGCGAAAATCCGGCTCAAAAGAGTCACTTTTGCCGTCGATAAGTTCGATTGCGACCCTCCTCAACAGTTACCTTCAAGAAAGCCAAAAATGGGAAATGTATTGGTGCCGGAAGATATGATCAGCGATGTACCACCAATATCTCTAGGTATTACCAACGGCAATCCGTCGCCACAACAACAACAACAACAACAACAACAACAGGCGCACTTAGAGCAACAGCTGCAGGCAACGGCAGCAGCAGCAGCAGCATCGTCAAGCACACCAGTGTCTCAGCGGGAGCCCAGGTATACAAAGGACTCGAAAGAATATAAAATTGCATTGGATGATTATCGTCGAGCGCTAAAGGAATCCGTCAAACATCAACAGGAAGCTCATTTCGCAGCGAAAAGGATTGAAAGTGAAGTCGCCTCTTTCAAAGCATCATCTAGCTTAGGTCGTATCAATTCACCGAAATGGTCACAACAAGTAGAGAATGATACAACAGCAACGGTTGTTGACGACAAAGTTGCTAGCCTATCAATTGATAAACCAATTCATATGCATGAGAATCATTTTAATGAATATACTAAAGAATCAAGTAATATGGATGCAAAAAATGAATCAGAAACTACTCTGGATGTTGTATATACAAGATGTTGTCATTTGAGAGAGATTTTACCTATCCCATCAACCTTGAGACAAGTCAAGGGTAAAACCGCTCCACTGCATACTTTGAAATTTCTAAATCCGAAACCTACATTGATAGATATACTTTCGTTTTGTGATTTTATTTCTGTTGTACCTATTAATATAGTAATATTTGACAAAGTTTCTTTGACACCAGAAATGTTCCAAATCGTTTTGATGTCATTGGTTAATTCTACTGTACTAGAAAAATTAAGTGTAAGAAATGTTCCCATTAACCAAGGAGGATGGAGATTGCTTTGCAAATTTTTGTTGGAAAATAAATCACTAGTAAGACTAGATATATCACAAACTAAAAAAAGACAGGATCTACCAGAAATACTTCACCGTGATAATATGGATTGGTCACTCTTTTCACAGGTGCTGACTAAAAGAACGGGGAAACCTTTGGAAGAACTATTGATGAACGGTATCAAGTTCCAAAATTTACCCATTGAACAATTGGAAATATTACTCGAATCCTTCGGTAAGGCAAATTCAAAATCACCATTGCGATTAGGAGTCGCGACATCCGATATAAATACAGATTGCATAAAATGTATTTTTAACTGGATGTCAAAATATAAAGTTCAAGGTGTTGATTTAGCATTTAACGACTTATCAGAGTTAGTTAAAGTAATGGTTAGTAAATTATCGGCATTAGAATTAAAAAATTTGGAATATTTTACTTTGAATAGTACAAATATTTCATCTGCGTATGATTTAGCACTATTGTTGAAATATTTGTCGTTATTACCTGCCTTAAAATTTTTGGATATCAGTAACCTCCCACAAACGTTTCCAGATGTTTTACCATACATGTTTAAATACTTACCAAGGTTTCCTAAATTAAACAGAATCAATTTAGATAATAATAATCTAAGCTTCAAGAACATGTCAATGCTTTGTAATATTTTGGGTAAATGCAACAATTTAACTCATATTTCTATTCAATCTCAAACCACAGTATTTGATGCAATTGGTCCTAACAATGATATGATAAAAACGCCGGAAGATTTGGAACAATTTAAGAGATTTTCAAGAAACACTTTCTCAGCTTCTTTGTATGCATTGGTCAAGGATTCACCAAATTTAGTTATCCTTGATGTTGATTATGATAATATCACAGATGATATAAAATCAAGGATAGCTTTAATGTTGATGCGCAATATGAACAAAAATATTGATTCAAACTTTCAGATAGACGAATTATCGACACAAGATGAATTGATCTTCGATGGTTCATTGGTGACAGAAACGGCGGAGGAAGTATTGAAGAGAATAAATAATAAGGAGATACTAAACACTGATCCTACAAAAAGGTACTTAACCAAAAAATATTGTGAAAAGTTGCAAAAATTACATCTTAAGGTACAATACAAAATTGATGATATGTTCGAGAAAAGAAGTTCAGGTGAATTGCCGTTACAGGAAAAAGAAAACCTTTTGCGTCTTTTACTTTTAGAGAAAAATTTGACGAATATTTTGGAAATATACGCAAATATTCCTCATTTATCTCAAATATTAGGTCCAAGCTCTACGCAATTACCATCTTTGAAACACGTTTCCTCTGAACAGGCGCTATCTACTCCAGTTTCTGCAGAGCATGAAATTGCAGCAAGACCGCATCTAATGGCAACCGACTCTGGTAGAGTTATTGATGTGATAACAGGTAAGTCTTTACTGGTTGATTCGCCGTCTAATGTTTCAAGAGTAGGTAGTAGAAGGCAGGAGGAGGAGGAAGGTGAATTGCACAAATGGGGTTTCTTCGTTCAACAACAACGTTCCATCTATCCAGAACACGAGTCAAGACGGCCTGAGAGGGTACAGCACAATGAGTCCGCTTCTTCTGGTTCTGAAAGGTCAAATAATACCGCGAAAAGTGACAAGCTGGCACAACCGATACTCCTGCCTAAAATTCCTTCGGGGACAGAACTACGTGAGGCTATCATTCAAGCTAAAGGGATAGATTCCATTGATGACTTGATTAAAAATGTAAACAAAGAGCAGGTCGAATTGGAGAGTATTTATGGAAGCTCATTAAGATCAACAGGCTCAATGACTGAACATAGTCTTGAAACGAGAGCATCTTCGAATATTTGTTCAGTAGGGACCGACAGCGAATCGGGATCTGAATGCCTGCATTCGACTTCAAAGGATCATGAAGAAGCAACTGTCAAAGAGACATATGATAAATTATTGAATAATTTGAAAATGGAGCGTCCCATAAAACCAGAGGGACCACCGAAACTGAAGTAATACAACATATTTTTAAGTCTTTATATACTATACTATGTTAGTCACATAAATAAATACATGCATTTTTTTTTTTAATAGGTCCGTTACTTATTTGAAAAGGCTCGCAAGCTATATGCCTAAAAGTATGTTACTATCTCGGACACCTACAGCATATAAAGTCTTCTGAAGATTTTTTCGTACCGGTCAGATCCTAAAATGCTATTTGGTATTTTACTCAGCCTGTAAATCCCAAATATTCCTGACCCTACTAAGAAAGTGATGAAATTTGACCATTTACGTCTCTTTGAAATGTCTTTAATTCTTAAATATTGACAGGTTCCCGCAATTATATGATATGTACCAGACCATATTAACATTGAAAATGGGATGAACCCTCCAAAGATTCTAATTCTCCAATCTTCGTGCTTAAATATCCATTTTACAAAGTTGAAATCAATATCCACAAATATCCTTGAAGAATTCGGAATCACCTTCATAATTGCCAAATGATATGCTAAAAATGGGACCAGTATATAACCTGTTAAAACTTGAGGAGGAATATTGAAACTCTTATTGAAGCCTACAAAGTACCCCGAAAGCCCGCCTGTTAATCCGATGACTCTTTGCGACGTTCTTTCTCTAGTATCTTCTAAATGGATTGATACTTCCTTTTTTCGATGAGAGCGACGACGGCGTCTACGTCTCTTGAAACTGGATGCGGAAGTTGACCATAATTTCCAAACACGTAGAATAAGACCGCAAGTCAAATGAACTATGGATGAGCCCACAAGTAATTTAGTTGTGAACGAAGGTAATAATTCTCGTATCATCATAAGGACATCATCAGGTGCTGAATCAGTAGAAATTGATGGAATAACCAGAGTATTGATGGCATGTAGCGGAAAATAAGCAACCATAGGGATAGTAGAGTATTTTTGAATCGTTCTCAAACCCATTATCACCGATCGATGCGATATAGCATATATCGGAAGACCCAAAAACTTTTTAGGCCTGTAAGGATCTTCAGGAGGATCGTCAATTTCCACCGGCTCTGGGGGTAGTTCTTGCAGTGACATTTTAAAAATGTCTTGATGTTTTTCAACCTTAGCCATCTGCTCATGATGTGATCTTTTACTGTAGTACCTTAATTTTCTTTAGTTCGCTCTTGATATAGCGAAGAAAAAAACCAATACATATCAAGAATTACGCGCCGGAACCGCAGTAATGCCAAGTAGAAAACTGACCAGCAGAGCAGATGTCGTTACCAGATTGGTGTCCACCGTACTCGAAAAACAGATCCTTATCAATAACTGGGGAAGAAGTTTTTTGCATATGTAAGAAGCCTGATACAGGCAAACTAATGGTAGGATGCGATGGTTGTGATGACTGGTTCCACTTTACATGCATGAGAATTCCAGAACAGTACAAAGACCTTGTTTTCTCATTCTACTGCCCCTATTGCCAAGCTGGAGTAACTGGCCCAGCATCAACGTCTGTCGAGCATAAGGAGCTGCCAAGAACTATTTGGAAAAGGAAGTGCAGATTGCACAATTGTTTCAAAGAATGTAAGCCAAACAGCAAGTACTGTTGCGAAGAGCACGGAGAGCAATACATGAGGCAAGTACTTTCAAAATTGCGAATAGACGGAATGAAACAAGAACAACAAGAAAATCTAGTACTGCGGATGGCAAAGTACACTAAAACAGGCAATGTGGAGGATGGATTTCAAAAAATCGGCAACCCAGCATTTATTGAAGGTGAAGTCGACAAATCACAGGATCCCGAACTGTATTCGTCTCTAATAGCTAACGATGAAAGAATGGAAGAGTTGAGAAGTGAGGATCACAAGCTTGGCACCGAAACAATCCCCAACTGTAAACAAGCCATAGAACATTTGAATAATTACTTGGACTGGCTAAACAAGGTAAATAGTAAGCTCTTCGCTGAAGATGTGGTTCAGGATGATATCAATGGGAAAAATCGGAAAAAAAAGAGTGCTGCTAGAAAGAAGCAGAAAAATGCAATATGTGGCTACAATCCCACTTGCAAACCCCCTCTAACTGTCGATGAATTTGCAGCGAAATATGATCCTGAAAAAGCGTCAATTAATGGCACCTGTACTAAATTGAGATGTAACAAGCATAACGACTGGTCTACCATGTTAATGCAACAATACACGAATAAATTGAGATCCTTGCAAAATCATCAAGAAAGAATTGCGTTACTGCTGAGCACGAGAAAATCGCAGTTGCATATTCAATACTATGAACGACTGCTGCGAAGGAAAACATAGAAGTTTTGTTTCATATTGGCCTTTCAAAGATTAATGTTAGGGTCTATGCAAAGTGTAAACGAACTCGTTCCTAGTGCGCCACGCTCTTGTGAGAGGCCGCCATGCAAAACTTGCAACCCATTCATTTGCTGCATCAAAAAAGGGTAGTAGATAAACAATGCCTAAGCACCCAAGACATACAAACTTTCAAGCTGCTGCAAAACTGCTCGTGTTTCGTTATGGCGTGATGGCCGATGGCTATCGCCTCGATTTTCGTTAATTGCGACTAAAGCGGTGGAAAAAACCGTCTGATAATGGAATTGGTAATGATGAGAACAGGGGCCTACATAAGGAGCTTCCAAGCTGAAAGATATTAAAGCTATAGGTTATTTGCTTTGCGCTGGTCTGCCAGGGTGATTTCAAAGCTTATTTTCCATTGGGGGGAGAGTAATCGAAACAACCAAGTTGCAAGATCAAATAATGAGTGATATCAAAAAAAACAAGCTTAAGAACGAGGAATATAAGATTTGGAAGAAGTCAATCCCACTTCTATATAATCATATTTCCAGTTTTAAGCCTAAATTCGATACTCGATTCGATGATATTTTGAAATTTGATAAAAGATTCACCTTCACAAATAAGATTATTCCGGATAAGGAAAAGGGTCTACTTTCAACAAGTGCTCTGTATTCCCAAGGTAGTGATATCTACGAAATCGATTGTGCTCTACCACTAGGAGCGTTTTACAAGAGCTCTGAAGAAACTGGAAAAGAACAGCTACCTGATCCAGACTATGGCGATGCCTTTCGCCAGGTTGAAAAAACCTCATTGAAAAGCACATGGAACTTTCCAGGTGAAAATATTATCAAAATGGATTATACGGGTGGACCTCAGCGTGATAGTTGTTTGCTTGCAATGTCATCGAATGGATCTTTAGCATGGTTTAAGAAAGATGTTAAAGTTCCTGTCCATATCATGCAAGAGATAATGGGACCCGGAACAAGTTTTTCGAGTATACATTCCTCTAGAAACTCAAATTCTTTAACCATATCAGATTTTGCGCTATCTGATGACTTGGAAACACTCGTCAAATGTCAATCTACGGTAGGTGAAGAGGAAAGCATACTTAAGATCGCAGATAATTCAGGAAAGCCGGGGGAAGTTCTGCGCAAGATCAACGTGCCCGCTACTGTTACACATTCCGTAAGATTTTTCGATAATCATTTATTTGCAACATGCTCTGATGATAATGTGACCAGATTTTGGGATACTAGAACGAATGATAAGGCGTTATGGACTTTACAGGATCCAAATCATGGTAAGATTCTTTCCTTTGATGTTTCAAAAGTGCTAGACACGCTTTTTGCAACTGGTTCTGATACCGGAATCGTCAAAGTGTGGGATGTTCGTGCTGTTGCAGCAGCTACAGAAGACTTCACCAATAGACAAAACGGCCAAGATCCTATCCAGAAGGAATTGATTAGCCTATATCATTCTGGCGGTGATGACGTTGTTGATCTTCAATTTTCACCAACATCTTCATCAGAATTTTTAACTGTAGGAGGATCAGGGAACATTTATCATTGGGATATGGAATATTTTTTCTCCGAGTTTGACGATGATAATGCTGATGTTGACGATTTAGATTTAGCAACAGTTGAAGCTTTGCAAAAGCAATGCTTGAGATTTTTACACACAGGTGGTAGTAGAAGATCAATAGGTGCAAAAGGAAAAAGAAACACGGTTGCTTGGCATCCGGTCATTGACAGTCTTGTAGGGACTGTTGATACTGATAGTCTAATTACGGTTTATAAACCATTTTCTGGTAGGGAACAAGATGATGATAATGATGAAATTGAAGGTAAAGATGAGGCTCAGGAAAAGGATGCGGAAACTGCAAAGGGAGCTGACTGATGTTTAGAATGCAATGGAATTTAATATTAATATAATAAATAGACTTGATATGTCTTATAATGTTTTTCTGTTTTTATTTATTTAAAAAAGAAAATGTTGTTTTTATTCTTGATTTGCACTTAAGCGTTAATATGTATTATTGTTTTGAAGGAAAAACATCAAATTACAATATCAACAATGTAAAAATTTCCTATTATAATTATTCATTAGTGGTGAAAATCTATGAGATTCATGAGATATATATACATATAAATGCTGCCTAACGAGATGGTTTACAATCCAGTTACCTTATCCGGTTGCCAATCCAACCCTAGTCTCTGGTACACTTGTGCCTGACAATGTGACCAAAGTTTCGCTTTTTCATCCTTCGTCAATGAAATCTTTCCCACAGTTTGATTCGAACCAGTCGATAAATTAGGTTTTTCGTTATTCTGATGCTCGTTACTCTTGTTAAAGTTTTTCAGCTGTAAATTTTTCATCAAAGTTTTCCTCAATAAGCTTGCGCTTCCATTATTCTTGGAGACCGGTGATCTTTTTTCGTTTACTGGAATAAAACTTGGTGGTGGCATATTAGGTCTCTTCAAATTTTGTTGCAGCTCTTGTTGCAGCTTCAATTTTTTGAATTCCGAGCATCGATGCTTGAAATCGTACCTACATTGCGCCTCCACTGCAATATTCAACAAGTAATTCTCTATAATATTTCTCCACTCTGGCTTTGATAAATGCATTATTGGTTCATTCTTACCGGTGATATGCTCATGTCTTTTCCTTGCTGATGTGACTGTATATCTTGCACTTGTTAATTTGAATTGGAAATCCAAATTCGCCTCTAAATACAAATCAGAATTGACAAGTGTTTCAATGATAAAGTCGTCCGAAGAGCTTAATGGCAGCAACTGAAATCTAAAATTAGGTAGATTTGGATGATTAGCTATTATCGAGGGTAGTTGATTTCCCCATTCCGGTCTTGGGTTTTCAATAATTAATAGCGATCTTATGTCGTTTAGTTCCCAGTCCAACAATTCTCGTTCGGTAAACTTTGGTCTACCATTGCACAGCAAATTAGACGGTTCCCCTAGCAGAATCTCTGGAGGATACATATCGAGGAACGTTTTCGGAAGCGCGTCTTCCAAACTCACCTGAGTGACTATTTTCTGAGACGGCAGCAACGAGCTTTCACGCGTGCTCTGCGTATATACCGTCATCGGTTGTGAGAATATACTTGACGCTCCATCCGACATCACACTTCTGCTATCCAGAACGCTGCTGGCTCTGCTGCTGCGCGGCGTCCTCACAGACGGCGAGTTAGAGCTCGCTGTCGACAGCGACCCAGCGCCTGCACCGTTCGACGACTGTAAAAGCCGTTTGCGAATCTCATCTCTGGCACGGTCTGCGTATTCCGGTGGCGCGTTCACAAAGTTCGCTGCCTCCAGCTTTATAGGAGACGGCAGCATTGTGCCCGCCTGCTGCGACGGCAGATCCTGGCGGGGCTGGTACATCGGCTGCTCTCTCGAACCCGAGCTTCCTGCCATCGCAAAGTCCTCAGGGATCGACTGCAACGCGCCGTTGTTCACAGGCGCCACATGGCCCCCAACATGGACATGCCTCCTCCCCAGCCCTTGCACTTTGGTGCTCGCAGGGGGTGGTGATACAAACATCGACTTGACCTATATGTAACCTTGCTTGCTTTCTCTGTTCTACTATTCCACAAGGAGAAAAATACTGATTGTTGAAATCGACTCTATCCTTGTCACCAGAATCTCTTGAGGGGAAATTGTCCTGAGGTCAATTCTTTTAAATTACAATAATTTTTTTTTTCAAACAGGAACCACGATCACACAACTTCTGTCCTCTCTGTGGTCCGGAGTGCGTACCGAGTGTGGGTACAAAGATGGCTTCGGAACGACTTGAAAAACAACACCAATCTGAAGCGGTTTGTACGGCATATTCTGGCGCCCGCCCACAACGGCCCAGCAAATGTTGTAGAGGCCGCTGCGTGAAATCAGCAAAAAGAAGTTTGCAGTTTTTCCGGCCGGATTTACTATCTGAGCACCTGTGCACCTTTTTCATAGCCGTTTCAAAGGAGGTCCGCCCCACCACCCGCTTCTTTTGTTTCGGGGTACACCATTTCGGCAGCGCTACGGATGTTTCTCCTGTGACTGTAGAAACGTCGGATAAATGTACTAAACGGAAGAGGGGAGACAATTGTTGGGATTCCCGTGCCCCTCCTCTGAGACTTGAGAGATGTTCCGGGGAGCGGAATATTTGTCAAGACATATCCGAATGCGGAGATTTTTCTCGAATGAAAAGGGGAAGTGGACCAAAAAGAAGGGGAGGAGGGGCGGGGCAGCGTTCTCCACCCCGCCGTAACTTGGAGACCGGGTGGCGGAGGGGTGGAGTATCGTTTTTCCTTTTGCAGGGTTCGGAGCAATATGCCCCGTGTCGTGCGCAAATGGCAGGTATGTTTGATGGTTTTGGGCTGTGAGTGCAGATGATTGGTCCCTCATTTGCATTTCCCCCGCTTCTGGGGAAACTATACCACCAGAAAGCTCCGTGGATTCGCGTGAGTGTGGGGCGAATAAGGTAACTTTAATTTTCGGAGCACTGTGCTCCTTTGGCGAGACGACGTGCGAGGTGATAATCTTGCATTTTGCATGTGAGACAACCCGTGGGTCTGCTGGTGCGCGAGCGCGAGAGGCGCTAAAAATAAATGTTTTCTCCGAAGCGGGGAGTCGAACCCCGGTTTCCACGGTGAGAGCGTGATGTGATAGCCGTTACACTACATCGGATTAGTACTTGTTATGTTATGAGACAGATAGGAGCGGATCAGACGGTGTTGGTTTGAGAACGTTTTTGGGTTTGCCGAATGTAATTATCGTAGTGCATGATATATGTAATGCTACAGCTATAAATGGATCAGCGGCTATTAGCCATTAGCCATTACTCTCACGATTGCTTTGAGCTTAAAGTAAGGTAGAAGAATTTAACATTTGGAAAGGAGGTTGGCTTCGGAGCTGTGGGTAATGGCTTGGTTATACATTGATGAGAGTATAAAGAGGTTTAGTTGTAGAGATATATATAAGTCGTTCGTTGTCAGATTCCTGAATTGTAAGCGTCTCGCGATAGATTTATCGTCCGATTTCTTTCCAGGATCATTTGCATGGTTGGTATCATATTATGCTAGAGCACAGGCGAGTAAGTAATATTGCAGTTGGCCACTAATTGATGGAATATAATTTGATTATATTGATTATGGAATACGTGTTGATATTCTGATGCAAACTAGATGTTTAAAAAGAGGACCTAAAATATATTTGGAGAATAAGTTATCTTAGAGTTGTCGACAGTAACTTGGTTACACATTGATGACAATATTGTGATGTTCAGTTATAGAGATATATAAGTCGTTGATTTCCTATCTCATAAAGTGAGGTAAAGCTAAATGAATTTAGATTGAATATCTTGAAAAGATGCCAGTACTTATACCGGACGTTCTGCACCTACTGAACTATAAGACAGAACGACAGGCGAAGAATTTTCACTGTCATCAGCTCGGTCATGCCATTTTTCCAATTCCGTATAATCCACATCACATCGCGCCACTGATCGCCACAAGGTAGACTCATGACTTGCAAACATCCCGCGATGGACTAACAGAGGGCAACTGTCCCAAAATAACCGATTTTTGTGAGGCTTCAGCTGACTCCAATCGTTTCGTTGTTTCAGTTTGATGTCATGATGGACTGTGGTTTTTGACGTCTTTAGATCATTTCTATAACAAACTATATTGCTGTTTGATGTCTCCATGAAGTCTCCACTATTAATTCTATCTGCGATGTTGAAAGCTCCCTCTATTTGATCTAGATTGCGTACCCCTTGACTGTTGATATCTACCTCTGTTGTTAAATCTTTGAGAATAATTTCCAGAGTCGTTGTACCTACTCCCTTGATTATAGCCCTTGTCCGAGGAGTAATTATAGCTGTTGTAGCTATTGTTATAATTGTTGTTATAGTGGTCGTTATTATTGTAACCGTTACCGTGTTCGTTGTTGTTTCCGAATTGACTTGGGTATTGATTTGCAGTGGCATTCGATTGTGCAAAATAAAAGAAAGCTCTGAAACCACCAACCCGTGGCTGGTATTGGGTTATGCCACTGGGCCCTACCGGCACTACGTTTTGTTTCATCGTATTTTCAAAGTTCCATTGTGATGATCTACTGAAATTCTGGTTGCTGTACTTGTACTTTATAGAGTCAATATCGTAGTTGTTGAGAACAGCTTCGCTTGGAATGAAACCATTCAAAATAACTGACTTATTTCGACTGGGCAATTCAGGAAATTTATACCTCATTTTCAAAAATAGATTTGTTGACAATTCCGGCAATGAACCTGTTTGAATAGGACATGATAATTTACTGTTTATCACAAACCCTTCGTTATCCACCATAACGTTGCCACTTAATCCACTTTTGAAATGTTGAAATTTCAACTCAAAGTCTTTTTGTTCTGAAAGCTCCTTGTATAATTTTTTTGCAAATTTCTCGTAGTTGACATTTTTATTGCTTATAAGAAGGATTGGATCTTTACGGACATTTCTTGATTTTTCATCTTCTGTCAGTAAAGTATACTGTGCTCTTACTACTTTCAAAAGTCTAGTGGCATCAATAAAGGGTAATAGAGCAATGCCTTGCCAGGACATTTTTTTACCATTCATATCTATGGGAAATTCAGCAGGATAGAAGTCTATGATTTCAGATGTAGGTTCACTCATTAAAGGTCTGAAAATTTCAGGTAACGTATGTCCCGATGCTGCTGGTAAAACACTCATTAGTTGTTCATAAGGTAAAAATGGTGTTCCCTTTTCAAATTTCACTTCCATATTGGAAAAACCGAAAAAATCCGAGGCAAATGGAGCATAATGATATGGATAATACCAGTCCCACGATGCACAACCTTGATAATAATATGCAAGAACCCATGACACACCCTCTATATAACATCTTACTAAATCTTTCCTTAGTGCTTCAATTTGGTCACGCTCAATGTTAAATTTAGCTAGATAGTATCTCTCTCTGTAGCCAGACTCAAAAAGTTTGACGACAGCATCTGAATCAAATACTCCAGCTTTCATATCACCATGAGAAACGATCGGTACCTCTTCCGTCTTAATACCGAGTGACTTTTGATCTGGAACATCTTTTTTTAGAGCACTGGAGTTTTCTTCACCATCATTTTCACCATCATTTTCATCGTCATCGTCGTCTTCTTCTTCAACTTCCTTCTTAACTTCCTCTTCAATTTCTTTCCCCAATTCGTCTGTGATTGTTGAGTGCGCTTCTGTGTCTCGTTTTTTACTTTGTCTTTCGGATTTTTCCTCTTCTTCCAGCTCTAACTTATGCTTCTTGGCAATTAGCTTCTTTTTCATCATATCTGCGACAGTGAAATTAGCTTTATTTGCATCATCAATAACTTTCTCCATATTGCCCTTGCTAATTTCTTCAACTAAACTGTTATTCTTATCACTCTGTGCTTTAACGATGGCGATAGCTTCAGCATTTCCCTCATTAGCGAGCATTATCTCCTTCTTCAAATTGACCATGTCACTTGTAGTTAGATTCCACGATCCTTTAGCTAATTCACCATTGGTGTCGTATAGCTGTAATTGCTCGTTGAAAACTGTTGGATGCCTATCTTGGCCCTTTGACATATTCTTTTGCATTTTTCTTCGTTGAGCCGCTTCTTGTTTCCTCACCTCTTGAATATGTCTCGTCTTAAAAATATCGGGTTCACGATATCCTAGCTGTTGCAACAGCATTTCGACAGATTCCAAATTAAGATTACCATCACAAGTCATGTATGTTTTCATACCTGGCAAAACTGATTTCCATATATCTAACAGTATGTCAATACTATTTTCCCTGACATCCAAACTTGGTAAATGAGGCAAAAAATCATTACCACAGAAAAAACACATAAAGACCCAATCATCTATGGCTCTTTCTAAGTCGAATGGGAATGGTAACTTTGGCACCCACAATTCAGCTGCTAAGTATTCCCTTAGGGCACTGACATGTAACCACAAAAATGGCTTTTCAGAATCTTGCTTCGCTAACAATTGTTTTTCTTCTTCCGTCATATTCAAGGTGTCCTTAAAATTATGCTTACGCCTATTATTTTGTGCAAAAACGTCTTCTCTCAGAATTTTGAAATGTGGTTCATGTGTGGCCAAACCCAAGAAAATTAAATCTGCATCCAAACCATATATACAATGTGTCGTATTAGGATTATATTGCGGATCTGCACGTTGGGATCTAATAAAATTCATGATTTTATGTTCACCTTCACCAGGGACAGTAGCATCACTTATAACAACCTGTAAATTCTTCCAGCCTGGATCCGTTGCCAATTTAAATGATATCCAATACCTTAAGGCAGCTGCCAATTTATCCATAAACGGTGTTCCTGGGGTAATGGCATTAGAATCCCAGGTCTTCTTACTTTTTACAGAGTGATCAATAGTCTCACCTACTTGTTCACGTTGTCTCAGGACTTCTTCACGGGCCTCATTTTCCAATTGTGCATCCCTAGCACTTCTAAAACGACGAGCTCTTTGTTGATTCATCTTTGCACGAGGAGCAACACCATCAACAGCTATTACAAGGACTTTCCGCGGTCTTGCCATGTTAAGCACTCTATTCGTATATTCAAACACAGCTAGAAGCATTTCATCTTCAGTTTCCGGAGGCGGCTTGTTCTCAGGATGAGAGCACGGATGAACAATACCGTTCATATCCAGATACAGATTGTCAAGTTCTCCATTAGGATTTGCTGCAGCATAATCAATTGGCAAAGCAACACCATCAACGACGGGCGGTTGTTCCTCCAAAACAGGAGAAATAATCTTTGGATACTTTCTAGAAAGCCATCTAAAAAATGATGGAACACCCATAGGAAATGCACCGTGAGGTAGAACTACTGTTTTGATTCAATTTTATCTGAACTATACCTTTGCCTGATATTTACTGTATAACTTAGTTGAAATATGCCCAAGTTCATCATCGGAAAGTCTAAGTGAAAGAAAGAATATCATCGCGGAAAATTTCAAAGGTACGTACAACACGACCCCCCAATAAACTTAAAACTGTTATATGATTAAAGGATGTGAATTGATCCAAACACAAGTTAAGTCATCAATGATATGGTTGAATCTGAGGTTGAATCTCGTGAATATTTCGAAGCATATACGTTTTTATATGTACGTGCATAAATGACTCAGGTTTTGCAACGTTATCTGTTCCAGAGGATAGCAGTACGGAACAAGAGCACGCACCCTGTCAAAATTGGAATTGAGGAGCTGAGATTCAAGAAGAAGACACAGGCTATCACAAATGGGTCGATAGCATTACGGGACTACTACGAATGGCATAAGCTATCTGATATAATGGTGAGTGAGACATTTTTCACGCATCGTGGCAAATGCGGAGGCCTAGGTCGTTCTCCCTCATCACAGAATGATTTACTTCTTTACGACCCCATAATGACACACTGTATTGCGAAATGGCTATTGGTGAACTACAAATTAAATTCATATCCATATCATGATCTCAACATAGTTAATATCTATGCAGATTTGCGACAGTCTTTACAAATTGCGAAAACGATGATGACATATTTCAAAGCGGTTTTATCGGATACAATGTTTGAGCGGATTAGGTTCATAATGGTCCCTTTATATGACCATAAGCATGCACAGGTTGAAAAAATTCGACAGGAAATACCAGGCGAGATCGAGCTAATAACTGATGATGCAATTTTTTTATCTCAAGGGCAGGACGGGATTGGACAAGCCAGTCCACTCGTAATTGAAGATCCAGTCTCAATTATAATGCTCAATGACGTTATGAAAAATTTGTCTCACGATGTGATTAAATATTCTTACGAGAAAAATAAATGGGAACAGGGTTACCTAGAATTTGATAGTCATGGCAACAAGCGATTAGAATTTCAAGACAGTGTTGATTTTTGGTGTAAATTTGCTATTGAGAATACTCTGGAGGATCAAATTCCTTCGAGGCAGAATCCAAATCAAACCGTGTACATCCCAACAAGATTGGCACAACTGTTCGAAATGATTAGAAAATTCGCACCTCAGCACCGATTTTTTGCCGTTGACGAACCTCAAAGGTGGAATCCAAGTGTCACGTCAATGTTAAGGCTCTTGCTCGGGTACAATCCAATAAGAGGTAGTAAGGTCATGAAACAACGGCAAGGAATTGAACTTGAGGATCCAGTATTTATGCCGGATTTCACTCAAGTGCAGCAGATGTATATGAATATAAACGGTATGGGCAAAATAAGTGAGATTAACGATTTAGGCGAATTCGTTGATAAATGGGTAAATCTGGGTAACGACTACAAAAATGCGAATATTACAATGGATCAATTAGTATCGCAGCTAAAAATGATCAATGAAAGCACGTTGGCAACAATACACTCAAATTGAAAAGGGTAAAATTAAAAACTGAAACTAAAAAATAAAACTCAAAATCCATAATCCATGATCCATAATCTATAATTTTAACAAAAAATACAAAATAAAAAAAAAATGAAAACTTTTATTACTGGGATTCCTTAAGCGAAGCTTGTTCTAGTTTTACAGTCGTCGTGTCTGTGCCAGTACGTGAGCGTGTACTTGCTTTCCTTCTGAAAAAACTCAAGAAAGCATTTTTCGTTGAATGATTACTCTTCTCATCGTCTTCAGACGTTCCCTCCCCCGAATACTTTTCCTTCTCCAGATCCTGTAACGTCTCTGGATCGACATGACCCCTCGTAATCTTGATAGTAACCTCTCTACCTCTGAAGGCTAACCCTGGATGGAATACTGTCAGTATAGTGGTTGCCGCCGCCATCATTAAGGCGTCCAGAATGATAAAATAATTCTCGTGGGTAATCAGATTGCCGCCCCATCCCTCTGCCAACTCTGCCAACCTATAGCAACAACGAACAAAGATAAGGAAAACCGCCAACGCTAGTGCAAACGGGAAGTAATGGAACACCCATCTGTCAGGGTTGAGCCTCACATGCTGGAACTTTTTTCTGTACATGTAATCGATCTCTGTCTGCGGAATCTTGAACAACGACCAGCTCAGTCTGTTGACCCCCGCGTGATCTATGCGGGTCTGGACAAACACCTTGTAGAACAGGTGGAGCATCAAACATATGAAGATAGTCATCGAGGCCACTTGCACTGCCAACCCCCCCACAAATATATTGTCCCCCACATCGGTGTTTGTGCCCGAAGTAGCAGCCGAACCACTCTGACCACCGCCGGCCGCCTGGATGACCAGCGATATGATGTCGCATGCTATGAAAATGTACGAGTACGCCATCGGAGACGGAAGCAGCGAGAACCGGTGGCCGTAGATCTCTATGAGCTTGGCTAGCTGGTAGTAGACACCACCCATCGTGAAGACGGGCGCGATGGTCAGACACACCATCTGCATCAAAAACGGATCGATCTTGAACACATTGTAGTGCGATATAACTCTTCCGACATACCCGATAACCTCCATGATTCCGGCGCACATAAACGCGATGGAAAACCAGTACTGTTTCCACCACACCATCGTGGTGTGGAATGCCAGCAGCAAAGACCAAATGACAAGCATTGCTATGTTGAACGCCAGGTTCGGCACCATGCCACTATACATCGACACCGGCGAAATCCCGTCTACAACGGGCCCCGTGCCATCTGAGCTGGAATCCGATCCAGAGTCTCTCGCGCTTAATAGCGCACCATAAGCAGCTTCTAACAACATGGCTGCCGACTACAAACTGCGAACTATGAACTGCTACCTGTAAAGACTAAGATCTAATAATGTCACACCCAACAACGACCTCACCTCAAGAGCCCTAAATTGCCCATGCCGCACACACACTCGCATATATATACATATTCAAATATATATATATATATATAAATATATATACATATACGTATGCACGTAAATATGTGTACCACCATAGTCATGCTTGAATATGCATATTCAACCATAATAGAGCGCACTGCGTTGAGCACATACTTAACCAGGACGGTTATAGTAGAAGACGTCCGCCGATCTATTTGATTTTATTTTTTTTTCCATTTTTTCATCCATTCTTAGATCGTGGATATCTAGCGAACTGGCCAATTAATCACTGCAGCCTGCGAGATAAAGGGTCAATATTCATGCTGGCGTCATAGAAAACAACGCATCGAAGTGCATACGTCGCCACGGGCTGAAGAGCTCAAACGGAAATACCGCCGTTTTCCGCTCAAATGCGCGCCCGTTTATTTTTGCTTAGAGTATTTTTCAGTTCCAAACTCCGTGCATCTCGTGTTCGGAGGGCCGGACAGTTCGGAAGGGGCGTAGCGGCCAGCGCAGATAACTGACTCCGCTTCCGTGCACCGCGGAGAGCGACGGTGGCTGCAAACACGCAGAGGCCACGGTGCCGGGTTGCGTGGAAGGCCGGAAATACGCAATGGGAGCGGAGGAGTATGCTGTGTTGCGTCATTCTGCACCCCTCTTACCCCTCCGCTCGCTATGCGCGACTCGTCCCTGCGCTTACATCTGTGGCAACGTGCTTTTTGTTGGGCCCTAACAACAGCCTGAAACCTCGGCGGCTACCTTTGGTGGGGACCCGGCGGGGTCTTAGTCTGGCGTTGCCCTCAACAGGCGCAACTGCGGCTTTGCGCTCACGTAGGACGGGGGGGGGGAATGGTGGCTTGGTTGATAGATCTTGTTCCGTTTGGGAGACCGGCCGAGCAGTTGGCCGGACAAGGCACCGGGTTGTCCGGATCTAGGATTTGCGAACATTCACGTGACACTGGTGGTCACGTGATCACCACGCGGGCACCGTTTTCCAGCGGTTCCCGGCTTTCGCGCTCGTGGAGGGCGATGTGGCGCCAAATGGTTAGAGCTGATCCAACGGAACCCAGGGGGGAGCTATGAAAGGGGCTGGAGATGTGGTCAGCGGTAGATGCTCATCGCGTTAAGTAAAGCCTCTAGTAGTACAGCCGATAATACAGAAGACAGGGAAACAATAGGCAAGGTGATAAGCGAGGGTTTGGGATGGTAGAAGAGGCCGGCAAAGATACAGGTGCTGGCAACAGCGGTGGGAGCGGGGTAAGCGCCGCTAGCGAGGCCCATGTTCCAAATGGCGCCCAGGTGTACGATAATCCATACGACGGCAGGAGTTATAATCTAAAGGCGTGGCTGTTTGATGTTGTTATTTTTATTCTGGACACTCTGTTCACCATTTTTTTCAGAGAAATAAAGGTCCGCGGTGGGCACAATGTCCCGCCAGTGGGCACACCGACTATACTGGTTTGCGCTCCGCATGCAAACCAGTTTATCGATCCATCGTTGGTTATGGTGACCACGAGAAAGCTCTCGCGGTACGACAAATCGCGACAGGTGTGTTTTGTGACAGCTGAGTCCAGTCTTAAGAAGAAGTTTGTGTCACTTTTCGGTGTTTCCACGGGCGCCATACCTGTGCCAAGAGCCCAGGATAACTTGCAGTTCGTTGATTCGCGTATTAAAATCTACTGCCCTGATTTCAACGATCCCACGCTGATCAAGGGAAAGTATGAATATGAGTCTGACGAGCTGGAGGGCTTCGACAAGTTGTTCAAGCCTAAATCTTTACTTGGTTTACCAAATTATCTTGGTAATGCTCAGATAGCTGAAATTATTGATGGTCGGACCCTCAGAATTGCAGCTCCCTTCAAGTTCAAATCAAATAAAAAGATAAGAGCTCTATTGACGGAGGGAACGAATTTCAACTATGCTGCAAAGATCGACAATTCGAAGGTTTTCCAGAACGTTTTCAACCATTTGCATACAAAGGGCTGCGTAGGTATATTTCCCGAAGGGGGCTCTCACGATAGGCCATCGTTACTTCCAATAAAAGCGGGTGTCGCAATAATGGCTCTTGGCGCAACTGCAGCTGATCCGTCGATGAATGTTGCGGTTGTTCCATGTGGGTTACACTATTTTCACAGGGATAAATTCAGATCGAGGGCTGTATTGGAATACGGCGAACCGATAATCGTTGATGGTGAAATGGGTAAGCGGTACTCGCAAAATCCACGTGAAACTGTTTCTGATTTATTGCAAACTATAACGAAATCTCTCTACTCTGTGACTGAAAATGCTCCAGACTTTGAGACCTTGATGACCATTCAAGCTGCGAGAAGACTTTATCAACCTGTGAGAAGTAAAACGGCTTTATCATTGGTTGTAGAAGTCAATAGAAGATTATTATTTGGTTATTCTATATTTAAGGATGATCCAAGAGTTGTCCATCTGAAAAAAATGGTTTCTGCCTATAACAGTACTTTGGACTCACTAGGGCTAAAAGACCATCAGGTCGAAGAACTGAAAACCGAAACAAAAGATATTATAAGAGGTGTGTTCACATTAGTGTCAAGGATCGTAAGACTGTTTGTTTTCATAGCTCTCTCGCTCCCCGGATCTATACTTTTCACTCCCATTTTCATATCATGCCGCTGGTACGCTAGGAAGAAGGCTCAGGATGGCTTGAAAAAATCATTGGTCAAGATTAAGGGTACAGATTTACTTGCTACCTGGAAATTATTATTCGCTTTGGTATTCGCTCCCATCCTTTACATTACTTATTCTCTGCTTCTTGTATTCCTATATGTGAGAAACAATAGATGGATTATAAGGATGTGGGTTCCTTCAAACAACATATTCATTCAGTTTTTTTATTTCTATGCTTTATTGGTTTTGACAACTTATTCAAGCTTGAAAACTGGCGAAATAGGTATGGATCTTTTTAAGTCATTACCACCACTCTTTATCACTCTAATTTATCCTGGTAAAAAAATAAGTCAGTTGAAAAGTATGCGTAAGCAGTTGAGTGCAGAAGTAACTGGTGTTTGTACCGAATTGGGTCCGAAAGTTTTCCCTAATTTCAAAAGCCTTGTTAAAGATGAATACGAAAAAGAGGAAGCTAGCAAATCACACGATATAAATCCTGCCTTCAGATACACCCTATCCATGGCATCACAGGAACTACATGAATCACAGGTACCGAAGGAACGTAGCCGTTCAAGTTCTACCAGTTCAAGTGAATATTCTGCATCTAATTCTCTATCAAAAGTTAATTCTAGGGGTTCTCTCACGGATATTCCTATATTTGCCGATGGTAGACAGCCAAGCAGTGAGTCTGATGACGAGATTGATTTAACAACCGAGGACAATGATGGTTCAAAAATATCTTCCATGATCAGATCAAAGTGGGAACACGAAAAAAATGACTAATGATTTATATGTGTGTAAATGATTTTATGTAATTACTATTCTGAACAAAAAAGAAAGACATTTGATTTCAATCTTCACCAATGGGTATTTCATCCTTCAAAACCTTGTTTAGTTTTATTCTTAACTCAGTATGCGCATCACCCTTTAACACGTCTGATATGAACCATACATCACACTCTAGTTGAACCATTTGCAATGCACCCTTCAATACTCCACATAAAATATTAGAGTACCACAATTGTTTCATTGCATCCATAGGTAATTCAACAAAATCGCTCAGTGGATTTTCATCAATGATGAGAGAAAATGCATCTTTTTCAGGTGAAAAATTAGTTACTTGTGGTGTCATATTAAGAAAAATTTTGAATGCACATTTACTTATGGCTTCACTCGTTTTCACCATATTTTCACAACGAGGCAATGCTGTTTTTGCTAAGAAATCTTCAATTAATCTTACTCCTATATTATAACCCATACTAAATAACTGTTTGTTAACTTTTTGGAAATCTCGTTGATAGTCTATGCAAAGTTGTGATACAATGGAACCGTATGTTAAAGTAAAGAGTTCTGCGTTAACCTTCTCTGTTCTATTTTTCCACACGTCCTCTCCCATAATCTTGAGAGACCTCAGCTGTGCTGATCCTGATGATTTACTAGACATTGAGGAAAATATACCTTACTGGGAACAACCTTAATCTGTTGTGGTTACCTTTATTTGAGACGTCGAAGCTATCGATATCAATGACTTTAGCATCAAAAGATAAATCAATACTACCTTTCTGCAAAGATAATGTAAGCAAAGTCACGTGATGCATAGAACAAACAAATTTTCCAAATTTTAAAATTCCTACCCTACATAAAGATAATATATCTATTCGCTGGTAAGACGACGAGACGTGGCTATTCCTTGTCCAGCAAATTGTCGAGGATGTCTTGGAATTTACCATGTGAAGCTTTGTTAGCCTTTTTCAGGATTGTCTCGGCGACGCTGTAGGCGTGTTCTTGATCCTTTGATTGATAATCGTACAAATTACCCAGACTGATGTAGGCTTCTGCTACTTCAACCCATGTTTCCGGTTCGTCTGATATTTTCCCCTTTTCTAAATATTTCAGGGCCTCTTTTGTATATTTTAAAGCATTTCGTTGAGCATTGATGCAGTCTTTACTGGCTGATTGCTTCTTTGGATCTTCCTCTTCATCACCATATTGCAAACGCATGAATTCACTGGACGGTTCTTCAGCAAATTTTAAATATAGGTGCCCGATGGATCTGGCAGTGTCGTGGTACAACTTGGAGTCCTTTTCTTTAATATGTTGTAATAATTGGATCATCTGTTCTCTTAGCCATTTGTAATTCTCCGGAACGGATTTTTGCAATTTAAACAAGGGGTGAGATGGAGATAATTCAATTTTTTCCAACTCCTCTTCGTCGTCACTGTCCAAACCTTCATCGATATCATCCTCGTGGCCGAAGTTTTCTACAATATCCAATAAATCATCTAGCATTTGCAACACCTCAGACGATAATTGCAAATCATCATCGTAAATATTGAAGTTCTTCTTTGCAATTTCCAATTGGTCATCAAGATCTACGTCAAACCTCTTGCCAGTACTCTTCACATTCAATTGAGATATGTATTCCAAGGGTATCCTCTGGATAATAATCTTTGCCTTGACGAGATTCAATAATGCCGAATCTGGGAAACTGCTCTGCCCCAGTTCACATCTCTCCAGAGCATTATCGAAAAATCCTTTTACCAATTTTTCATCCTTCGAGTCGCCATCCTCACCGGCTTTGAAAATAGTTAATTCAGACAACGCTAGGGCGTAAATCGAGTGAAACTCACCGCTCAATGATGCCTTTACGGCCGCATCCTCACTCGACTGGCGCAACAATCTGTCACATTCGTGGACGATACCATTCAAGACCATCTCACTCTCCCTATCAGAGGCAAAATACGTCTTCCACAGGCCCTTCAGCTGAGAAAACTCATTATCCAAGTCGGCATTTTCGTCCATTTCAACACTCAGTTGATCCGCACCCGGTGTTGCATCCCTGGAGTCCGTTGCCTGCTTTTCCTCCAACTTTCTCTTCTTCTCCTTGCTCTTCTGACCCAATCCCAAAGCTCTCTTTGCCATTATTTCCTCTACTTTCTCTTTCAGCGTTTGCTCAAGCTACGTACGCCAGGAAACACTCTTCCACAGACAGCCTGCCTCCTTTCCTGGCTACTATTTATACATGTGCGGGCTCCTCTCTATATATCTGCAGAATACATAAACATCTCATATTGTTCAAAGACGTAAACGATAAAATAGAATGATAATTCAAGACATTGGCCAGGAAAAAGAAACAACGTTCCTCACTGAAAAGAAAAATCGGCTGCACATTCGTCAAGTATCAACCATTTTATTACGAAAAAACATTCATTTGTATTCTCTACTTTCAATCGCATCACATAACAACACAGCGTGCGCATCACATCACATCATAGCACGTCCAGTCTGCAGCACGATTGCCTGATTTGTGTAGTTTTTTCAGTGGGAAAAATGAATAAAAAATAAATATGTTATCATGCCTTTCCAGCGAAGCAGCAAAAACCCAAAATTGAGTTGATGAAAATAATGACATGTCCGGCGCGGTTTTTATGTCCCCTACACAACCGGACACTCACAATGCCGTTACCGCGAACACATGACTGCCCGTACACAGCGATAGACAATTGCCATTTTCATTTTTTCTAGATGCAAACGCACGTGACATACTTTTTCTTTTCTGAAGAGTGGAAAGAAGAATGGTATACGAATCAGCGATGAGAAAGCCACAGTGAAGTGAAATATTCCAATAGCTTGAGGGATGACAGCTGGAAGAAGATCGTGTTGAGCTCTTCGACTTGGACCACATACATATATAGTTGCGCGTACATAGACTGATTGCTAGGTGGAAGCAGGATTGAGTGATACTGAGCTTTTTCTTCTTGGTAGTAAATCACAAATATACATTATGTCCGTGTCACCAATGATAGTGGCCGCTGATTGCACCGGGCAAGTTACGTTGGTGGTAGGCACAAACGCAATTGGCGTTACTCGTGGAAGAATCAATGGTATCTTGAAAGCGGGAGCATCTGCGGTGGTCGTCAATCCGAGTGATGGACATGTGAAAGGGCTTCTGGGTCAATTTGGCAAGCATGAGTTGTTCCAGCTCGTCAACAGAAAATTCGAATTGTCTGACCTGACCAGACTGGGGCGTCCAGTGGTGGCTAAAGTAGTCGACAGGGTTTTTGTTAACTTGGCAATGGACCAATGGCCCTTGGCCAAGGATATATACGATCAATGTGTCAAGTTGAGAATTCCTGTCAATACACTGCAAAGACCAGAGTACTCAACTTTCCATTTGCTTTCTACGTATACGGATCCAAAGGGGAGCGGGCTGCAGATAGCTGTGACTACCAACGGCCAAGGTTGTCTTCTGGCCAACCGGATCAAGAGGGAAATTGTGTCTTCCCTGCCTGGTAATATTTCAGAAGTGGTGTCAAATATGGGTAGTTTGCGTAACCACATCATCAACGAAGACCAGAAATTGCTTCTACAACAGCACTATCAAAGCACCAGTGAGCTGGCTGTGGCCGAAAATGGGTGGTATGGACTGGCTGATGACGGTTGGGAAAGCCATAAACTTAACACATTGGTCCATGAGTTTGATATGACAGAAAGAGAGCAAAAGCTCAAGAGAACAAGGTGGCTTTCACAAGTTATGGAGTATTACCCATTGAGTAAACTAGCTGATCTTTCTTTGGAGGAGCTGGAGAATAAAGATATCGCTGTCTTGAAAAACAAAGCGACAGGCAAGGCAGAAGGCCAGCAAAAAGGTCAGGCAACTGACATAGGCATGAGAAGCAATGATAGAGACCAGAAGTCTGTCTCTTTGTTAGAAACACAATCCGCAGAAAACATCAAAAATTCGCAACAAGAAAAAGGCTCTATATCCCTGGTTGGCAGCGGTCCGGGGTCAATTTCTATGCTTACTCTTGGTGCACTTCAAGAGATCAAACGTGCTGATTTAATTCTGGCGGATAAATTGGTTCCGCAAGCCGTTCTTGATTTGATTCCCAGTACAACAGAGACTTTCATCGCACGCAAATTTCCAGGGAACGCTGAAAGAGCGCAGGAAGAACTATTGGAGAAGGGTCTTGCAGGTCTTGAAAATGGATTAAAAGTTGTACGATTGAAGCAAGGTGATCCGTTTATCTTTGGTCGCGGTGGTGAAGAATACTCGTTTTTCACCCAACACGGCTACCAACCTATAGTGCTACCAGGATTAAGTTCCTCCTTGGCATCTACGGTGGTATCAAACATACCCGCAACGCAAAGAGATGTCGCAGATCAAGTACTAATCTGCACTGGTACTGGTAGGAAAGGTGCTTTGCCGGTTATCCCGGAATATGTTCCCACAAGAACAACAATTTTCTTGATGGCTTTACATAGGGCTGTTGTACTTATAGAGGCATTGGACCAACACAACTGGGACTTAAACACTCCAGCTGCAATAATTGAGAGGGCTTCCTGTAAAGATCAAAGAGTAACAAGAACACTACTGAAATATGTTCCCGAGGTTGTAGAAGAGATTGGTTCAAGACCCCCAGGACTATTAGTTGTCGGAAAGGCTGTTACTGCATTATTATCAAAAAACGCATCTTCATTCGACGACTCGAACAAATATTCTGTCGAAGAAGGCTATCAAACCTTCAGCATTGACTCCAGTTTGATCGTGTAATATATTTATTTTCCATTTTAGTCATACAAGTAATATTTAGTAACGCTGTTTTGGTGCATCACTTCTCTTGCTCTAACGGGAAATTAGTCCAAGTGTATTTAGGATTTCACTGGCTTTTTCAGCCGAGCTGGAAAATATTTCTTTATCTGATTGCAAGATCTCTTTAGGTATGTTATCCTTTCCTGCTGCTGCTTCTGGTTTACTGTACACAGTTTCCTCCGGGACACCTTGATGCTAACTTCTAGACTCACGTACAACAGTTATACCGGTTACCCTTAAAGAAGTGGCAATGCGGTCATATAAAGTGGTAATCCGGCTTGTGCCCTTAAAAGATGAACGCTTAAATATAAACTTGCTCGAAGTATGTACTTTAAGATGAGGTGGCGTTGTTGAAGAACAGTTGCCGTGTTGTGGGCTAAGTTGGAGAAATAATACAATGTTTGACATTTCTGTTTAGCCGCTCAGATAAGAATTGCGCAAATATAGCGACATACCTCTTGGATCCCATATAAAAGGTGCAGATAATAGTACGCATGCCATTACCAAACCTCTTAGAAGTGATTAGGTAGACTTGCAAAAATGGTGAAACTAAGAAGACCACGATGTGAAAAAGTAGTGAAGAAGCTACAATGGAATAGAGTTTAATGCCATTGCTGTGGATGTACCATCAGCTGGCCAAGCGGTGAAGGTGCGGTTCTTAAACTCTGAATTCTACAAAAAACATTTGAAACAGCCTGGATTGATGGCACTCACAAATTTCGATATGTATAGTGCTGGTCTGTTTTTCACACTTTTTGATTGTCATCTTCAAGTACCTGTTTAACAAGGCACTGTCAGCTGATCTACAAAAGCTGAAATTTACGGTACTCGTGCACATTGGTTTTAAAAATTACGCACAATCGAAAACACAGTTCTTGACGAGTATTGAAGGCTTTATTTAATGATCAGTGATGCTTTTCAAAAGGTTTTTACAGCACAGTGCCAAAAAGATTGGATTTGCCTTCGATATTGATGGTGTTTTATTGAGAAGTAAAAATCCAATCGCTGGTGCCGGCGAGGCACTAAGAACACTGAACAAAAATAAAATCCCGTATATCCTGTTGACTAACGGTGGCGGACAATTAGAGGAGGAGCGTGCTGCTTTCATTTCCAAGGTATTGGAAGTGCCAATTTCTCCATTGCAAGTCGTACTAAGTCATTCTCCTTATAAGGCGCTGGTCGGTAAATATGATAGAATTCTTGCCGTGGGAACTCCTTCGGTAAGACGAGTAGCCAAACACTATGGTTTTAAGGACGTTGTCCATTTGTCAGACATAGTGAGGTACAACAGAGATATTACACCTTTCAGTGGGTTAAGCGATAAGCAGTTACTTGAATATTCCGAGGATATTCCCGACATTGACAGAAAAAGATTTGATGCAGTCTTAGTATTCAATGACCCTCATGATTGGGCTGCTGACATCCAAATCATTTCAGATGCCCTCAATAGCGAAGATGGAATGCTCAACACTCTAAGGAAAGAAACCTCATGTAAGCCTTCGATACCAATTTATTTCTCTAACAGAGATTTTCTGTGGGCCAATAATTACTCTCTAAATAGATTTGGTCAGGGTGCATTCCGTTCACTAGTAAGACAATTGTACTGTGAGATGAATAACAAACTGCCTCTAGAAGATTTCACCATTGGTAAACCAACGAAGTTGACGTATGATTTTGCCCATCACATTCTGATAGATTGGAACCAGAAGCTGGTCACCGGGAATATTGAGGGTGAAAAGCAAGATTTACCAACTTTAGGTGTAGAACCCGAACAGTCACCATTCGATGAAGTGTTCATGGTCGGCGATAATCCAGCAAGTGACATTATCGGAGCTCAGGAATACGGTTGGAAGAGTTGTCTCGTTAGAACAGGTGTTTATAAAGACGACACTTCAAGGTTGGGTAGCGTGAAGCCAACAATGATTGTCGATAACGTATACGAAGCTGTAAAGTCTGTGTTGGAGAGTAACAGAGTAACAGAGTAACCTCGAATACCGCTCGTCATCACTGCACCGAATCCTCCCGCCTCCCGCCTCCCGCCTCCCTGCTCGGTCTGCCGAACCCACTTGACTAATGTATATTCAAAGCAAAAGCAGCTGCTGCACAATTATGATTCATAAGGCAACCATTGATATAAGTGTCATAAAGATTTTTTATCGATATCGATATCGATTTGATCATTGATGTGATTATTGATGTGATCATACTTATTATTAAAAAAATGATTATAGAATATCCAACCTGTATGTGTAACTTAAATAGACAAAAATTCTTGTTCCGTATCTATCAAAAGCACATTCTGAAATTAAATTTGAATCTTTGGAACCCTTGTTTGTTCCGCCGCCAATTTATCAGCATTTCTTTTATGCATGTCCTCCTTGCAGGATGTTAGCCCTTCACAAGCATGATTTTCCATCAGTCTATGCTTTGAACAGTAATGACCTTTGCAAAAGTTGCAGTCACCTATAAACTTTGAAGCTGGATTATTACACTTTGAAAAATAGCATGTATTTTTCTTCTTCTTGGAAGATTTCTTAGTAACTCGGCTACTATTTGCCGTTCCCTCCTTAGGGCTATTACCGCCACCGCGGCTACTGTCACAACCATAATCACCATTTGATCCCAAGTGTTCCTCTTTATTCACAAAACTTCCCTCATCGTGGTTCGCTACTGAAGATCTCTCTAAAACTCCCTCTCCTTCTTTCATATCGCCACCTATTCTAAACTCATCAATGTTTGTGTCTGTCATATCGTCTTATCAAGCCTTTTTTTCCTTTCCGTTGGTAGTAATGATGATGTCCTCCCAATAAAACTTCAATAGTTTCTCAGTGCAATGGAAAAACCACCTACTTGTTTAACTTTTAATATCAAAGAAACGTTATATATTTCTTTATCAATAGAATTACAAATCTTTTATATACTCTAAAGTCCTGATAGGGAAACGCTCCGCCCCGGAAGGGGCGACATGACAGTTAACCGAAAGGAAATGGGGCGGTTATGGTGGATTCGCACCGAATATTCGAACATATTACAACTGTATTATCTGGAATAGCATTACTCTTTTCATTGTCGTCACAAAGAAAGCAGGTGATGATACTCCGGAGAATGGTGTTTAATGCATCGAGCGGGAGATCGACAAGCCTGTCTACGTGTGATAATACCTTCGGAAAGAGGGGCACCATGCTCTTACCCAGGGAAATAGGTCTTTCGGATAAGAGACTATTTGCTGTGAGAATAGTGGCCTTGAGTTCATGAAACGATATCCAATGAGCTATCTGGAAGATTTATGTTTGTGCTTATTAAGTTGTGAATATTTTAAAATCTATTTAAAGTAAAGACTCTGATGTGTGTAATGCAACTATGCCTATAAATCATCCATGATGCTATTCAAGTTGATGGGTTGACCAGGCTTGAAAGCTGGAAGTCCCAAATACGGACACCCAGAACATCTGAATGCATCTCCCAGGGAGCAAGAACCGCAACCACCGATTCTCTTACCTTGGATGGTGAAATCGATCTCAGTAAGATCCTCGTCAGTCAGCTTCACTACGGTATCCTGCTTTTTCCTTACAGCCTCAACTTCATTTTCTTCCTGCTCTTTTAGACCACAAGTGCAGTCCTTGCAGGCTTTCTTCCTCTTGGTTTTGGTCATTTTACATGTGATCATGGTGATTCCATCATTTTCTTGATCATTCTTTGTTATCAGCTCTTCTTCTTCGATCAACTCGTCCGCAACCTCTAAATTTTTGAGAAACTGTGCTTTAAACTGCTGAGCCTCTTCATCGGAATCATCATCCAAATCGTCGATGTGTCTAGCAATCTTAACAGGCTCCTCGGATTTTCTTTTGAAAACAGGTAGTTTCGCGCTAGGCGATTTTTTAAATCTTGGTAAGTTCTTTGGAGCTGAGTTCTTGTTCCTTGCTTTTAACGGTATAACAGCGGGGCCTTGGCTCAGATTTGTACTGTTTTTCTTCCAAACATACCTTTCCTTGTCTCGACTTATATCAAACCCATTAATGAGAGCATCGACTTTATAAACATCGCTGAGACCGAAAAATAGTCCTCCATCCTTTAACGAATCTGCTATTACTGGCACAAGCTTTGATGGGAACTTTATTTCCTCCGCTGATTCCGGTGTAATATAATAAATAACGTCATACTTTCCTTTTGCCAAAGTTGCAGATTCATCATTGAGTTTGTTGATTAGAAACTGATCCTCCACATTGACACCTTCAGAGGCAGCTTCTTGCGCCACTTTGATTACTTTTTCTGGAGTGGTAGTCACCGCAGGATGTATCAATACTAATGCTGATTTGCCCTCTGTCATAGTGCCGCTATTTAGTTTCACTTTTAATATTCTATAAGCTAGTGATGGCTCTATGTCAACTATTGCGGTAGGATTCAATACCAAATAGCAAGTATAAGAGTTTTATTCATCCCAGAAATGATAGATGACTTGGAAATTTTTTTTTCTTTACTTTTCCGCGATGACTTCCTTTTTCTAATCAATTAGTAATTATGAAGGTCTTTTCACTTCCCGTGATATCACATGTTAAATACTATTACAGCTATTGAAAAGTAGTACTAAAATTATAAATCGGCATAGTCTAGCGACGCAGATATTATGAGTTAAGCATGAGAGCCGCAACTGATGATGGTTTTAATGCGAATTGTACATGACCTAATGTCTTGACCTTATGCGAATGATTGCGCTATACTTTGAATGAGCACGGTGGTCATTTCTTCAAAGTTTGTTTAGCTTCATTGCCTTCGTCATCGTCATCATCGTCATCATCGTCGTCGTCGTCGTCATCGTCATCATCGTCATCATCATCATCATCATCATCATCGTCATCGTCATCTTCTCCATCCCCCTCTTTACATAATTTCGATTTTGCGCCTTCATCGTCATCGTCGTCTTCGTCATCGTCTTCATCGTCTTCATCGTCTTCGTCGAGCTCTTTTTCATCCTTTGGATAACCACCTAGTGTCATGACAACCTTGTCCACGATTTCATTCCCATCCATCATGCCACCTAAACCAATGTCACCATTAATTCCCATAACCTTTTCGGAAGGTTTGAAAACTGTTATCCATGGCATGTCTTCCTTGATGATCTTCAGTTGTTTCTTTGTCATGGTGGAATTGTACGTGCTGCTAACCATTGAAGGTGCCAAAAAAATGGGAAACATCGGGTTCCATGCTCTTATAACACTCGTAAGTAAGTTATCACATAATCCCAGCGCAATTTTTGACAACGTGTTAGCAGTAAGGGGTGCAACAACTAATATATCTGCCCACCTACGTAGTTCTATGTGCAGAACAGGATCGGTACGCTGCTTCCAGATGTCCCATTCATCTCTGTCCACCCATATTTGAATATGGGGTGGCAACTCAGCTTGCAATGCAGCTGAGCAGGAAGGTCCACTGATTATGGTAGGTGTGCCAGGTGTAAGGCTTGAAGTACTGCCTACCCTCTGAGGTAGTTTTTCCTGGGATTGCTGTATTTGTGATTGTTGCAGCTGTTGCTTTATCTCTTGTTGCTGTTGTTGCTGAACAGGATTTAGATTACTCCCCGGCAAATTCGAAACCGCAGGCATCGTTCCCGAGCATACTCTGGAATCCGATGGCGTTTCACCACCGCCATATCTTTTGGTGTACCTCTTGGAAAAAAACCTCTCTGCAGACTGGGTGAGTATTACCTGTATACTTACCTTATCTCTTCCATAAATCTCCTCCAGCTTCTTAATCATTAGCTTTATTTTGAAAACCGCTAATGAACCTGTTGCGCCGAACAAGATATGCAACTTACCATCATCTTGTGGCAACCTTGCGTCCAGATTCTTGGCGTTTTCTCTCTTTGGAATATTTGGTGCTACCTTTTGTCCTGTAGACTCTTCCAAAACAGCTTCCAAGATATGTTCATTATGCTTTGGTATACCGTATCCTTCTAGCTCGCCGACTGTATTATTTAGTAATTGAGGAAAACCTATCCCAGGCTTGGGACTAGTGCTATTTGATCGGGATCTTGTAGAAGGAGTATGTAAAGGATCCTCCACATAAAAATGAGGATGCTCTTCACCTTTGGTAGGCTTCCCCTCGACATCAGACCGTTTGGGCGCAAGAGGAGAATGAGAGTGCCCAATTTCTTCCGCTATTATATTGTTTATCTTGCGTTGTTCTGGTGGTAATGAAGAAGTTCTTGGCTCGCGTACCGCAGGGGCTCCTAAGGCACCAGGACTCTTGGTCTTCAAAGTAGATAGAAGGGAATTAGATTTCAATGATCTGCGACGTTCAGATGATGTGCCCATTGGCAGTGAAGCACCCCCATTTCTTTCTGCTGGGGCGTTTCCAGCATTCTTGAGCTGAGATCCTTCTGGCTCCGACTCTGAAGAAGCCCCTGGCTTCGCAGTGTTTGCTGCTTTCAAGTCACTGAAGGTGACAGTTGCAACACGTTTCAACCCCGGCTCCGGGCTATTACTGACAACAGCGCCCGAAGTACCGCTAGCATTCATGATCGATTTTGTTTGCGAACCAGCAGGGCTCACGGAATTAGCCACTTCTGGCGAGCCTAGGTTGGAAGTGGAAACTGAAACGCCGGCTGCAGGTCCGGCGTTAGTAGAACCGCCTTGAAACGAAAGCACGCTAGGGCTACTCATCGATCCATCCGGGTTAGGTTTCCTAGCAGCAGAGATAAATCTAGGAGAAACGAGACCCGAGTGTTTCTTATCCTTCGAAGGCAGCGTCATGTTATATAAAATCTAGTATATTGCTGGAAGCGATGCAGCAATTTCGATGAAGATCAAAAGTTTGACCACTGTAAACTTTTTTTTTTGCGCTCACGCTAGAGCCTGTCAACCGCTTAAGAGACAACGAAACCAGTACCCTTGTTAGTTAATAACGCCGTAGAGCCAGAAATTTATTCTGCTGATACTACAAGCCTTTTAATAGTGGTTCAGAGTACTCTGTAATACTTCTACGGCAAGCATATGCTATCCTTCTTTTTCTTACCAATTTCATCTTTGCTTCCAATTAACTGTGCGGCTTCCCGATGCAATCACATCATGTTTAACGCCATATTCGGTCACGTGGTGACAATAGATGTTTGACAGAACTGAATAAGAACTATACTATTGACTAACGTAACTTAACGTAATTGATACTAACTAATGCCACAGGAATGTCGATTAGTGTTTTTTCTTGCTGCTGTTGGCGTATCGGCCTCTTCCGATACGCACCGAGTGATGTTTCATTCCCGAAATGGCGAATGGCGAAATGAAATTATCCGCCGATCCACTACCGATCCAATCATTCAACACTTTGTCGTTATGTCTTTTTGTCCACTCGTCTTGTTTGGTCACTTTTTCGTACTCTTTTTGGTCTTGCCTGACGATGTCTGCTGAGTCAGGAGCCTTTGAATGTACAAAACCTTTCTTACCGTATCTCTTTTGCGAATTTTTGGACAACGGGCTTGCAAGTGAATATCTTACGCCTCTGTTATTCCATTGGAAATTTGCCTTGAGATGGGGTGTGATACGGCCTGTTGCTGAGTCGATAGAAACGGCACACCTCAGTACGGTTCCTTCACCTCCGCATGATGGGCAGAAATGAATTGCCTTGTCATTCTTTGGAACGGGAAACAATTTAAAACATGCATGACACCTGAGCATATAATTACGAAGTCTCTTAATTCTCAGGCCGGACATGAAATTCATAAGATTCAGGTTCATTTGCAGGGAGACATTCTGTATGGCAAAATCACCAGTTGCCAAAGCAACCTGATTTCCAGAAGCATTAAGAGCCTTCTCACGTTCGTCGTCTGTCATGGAATCAGCACAAGACCCTGTTGTATCTTCTCCGCTGTGTTTCATAATTGTCTCAGTCAAATTGTCAACAGAGATCCATTCTCCATCATCATCATCTTCAAAATACTCTCCATCTTGGCTCTTCTCAAATATTGGTTTTTCTTTGGTTTTTTCGTTTCCCTTCGTAGCCTCTTCACTACTCTGTTCGCGATCCACTTTCACCTGTTCTGGTTCCTGTTCTGATTTCTGTTGCAGTCCTGATTCAGAGTCCGCAGTGGTCTCAGCTGATTCAGATGCTAGTGCAGATTCTCTCTTAGCTCTTTGCTTTGCACCGCCTCTCCTACGATTCTTTTTTTTTTTAGGTTCTTCAGTCTTTTCTTGAATCTTTTCTTCAATCTTATCCTTGGCTTGGATTTTTGGCTTCAGATGATCTAGTGAGTCTCCAGGAAGCTTCCTGAGTCTCCAATCACCCTGGTTCAATTCAGTCTCTAGCTCATATGTTAAAGCCAGTATATGGATATCGTTTGCGCTAAGAACAGAGTAATCACCTGTGGCTTTGGCAAATGCGCTTACTCTTTTGATAGATTCAGCTGTTGGATGTCTCAATTGCAATGTACCTAGCGATTTCCAGATTTCAAGGTTCTTTCGGGCCCTCTCATCTTTAATTTCCTGAAGAACTGTCGGTGTGGTATAGAACGAAGCGGCATAGTTTTGGTAGTGGTTGTACGGTTGTGTAATTAATGGCGTAGCATCTAATACCAGGGCTTTCACATGTGCAGTACCATTACTCTCCATTTTGAAGCTTGTATCGTCTTCCAGATGCTGATGTTGCAGATTACGTTCACCAAAACTGTCTTTTTGTTCAGTCAGTGTGGTTTTTTTTATCACATCTCATCGCATCTCATCGCTTTTAAAATTTTCATAATACTGAGCATATCATATAATATGGTTAAAAACGGCTTGGAAAGGACTGGAGATATGAATTTTATCTACCTTGCTATTACAAGTGAAATTCAGGCGGTCCAGAGAGCGTGTACACATTCTTCGAGCTTCTTCTTGCTGCTGGAGGACTATCCTAAGATACCCCGTTGTTCAAACTCACATAATACGATCCTGTGAAGCGAGATCAATTTGGGATTGATATGTCGCGGTGGCTAATCCAATTCGGAAACATGGCAATCAACATAAGTCTCTTTCGCGGTAACTACAGATTCGTGTGTTGTTGCTTGTAGTATCAATCTATCATGCCTATTGACAAGGACTTGAAGAATGCTTATGCAGCTCTATATGACGAGCATGATCCCTTGAAGGCATTGAAGAGGTACGATGTAATTCTCGAAGAGCATCCGGACTGTTTGCTTGCACTTGTTTATAAAGCTGCTTCACTTGAGAAACTATACTACGGCTTTTCAGATTGGCATAATGAACAGTCTTTGGAAAATGCCACCCAGCTTTTGAGCAAAGCTTTGGCCATTTCTGAAGAAAGGGGTGATCGCTCAAAAATTGGATTTGTTTATTTCCGGTACTTTGTTCACTACTATAACAGAAAAGATTATGATGCTGCTAATCGGTATATGATACTGTCCCAGAAATTCGGCTATCTGGATGCAACGCTCCCAATGTGGCAGAGTCAATTGAACAAGAAATTGGGGAAGTTGTTGCGCAAACAATCCAACTCAAAGCCAACAGCTCAAAAAGATGCACCAGCTAAATCTGATTCGTGCGGCAGCTTATCTAATTGCAAAGATACGTCAATTGGAACAGCTGATGAAAAACCGCTTGAAAGGGACTCTAAAAAGCCTGAGCTTGAAGGCACACAGCCTGCCGCACAGGACCCTGAGAGGCTCAGGACAGATTGGTATCAAACCACAAACACTATTGTCCTTTCACTGTTTACAGTCAATCTACCTCAATCGAAAGAGGCGATGCATGTTTCAGTCTCGCCAGATGATAAAAAAAGTTTGGAAGTAGCGTACCAAGTTGCTAGTACAGGATCCGAATTTCAATATTCAATAGAACTAAGTCACGAAGTTGATCCTGAAGTTGTCAAAATCAACGTTTTCACAAAAAAAATTGAACTGACACTTAAAAAGATAGAAAAATTGCAGTGGAAAATTCTCGAATCATCTCCGCAAGCTACTGAAGAAGATCTAGCTTCATCTAAAGACGTAATTTCGCAAAATCGTGCTGTGCAAAACGAGGGTGCTCTTGACTATCCCTCTTCATCGACAAAACATATTGACTGGTCAAAGATAGATTTTGACGAAGAAGATGATGAGAATTCCGGGTCGGCAGATGCCTTTTTCCAGAAAATATATGCAGATGCAGATCCTGATACTCGAAGAGCTATGATGAAATCTTTTGTAGAAAGTAATGGAACTGCACTAAATACCAATTGGAATGATGTATCTAAATCGTTTGTTGAACCATCGCCTCCGGAGGGGATGAACTTAAAACATTGGTAATATTACAAACTGTCTCTGTATATCCACTAAACAAAATATATCTTTAATGAAGCATGTCGTATGAAGTCCATGAAATGTGAGTGTCTTCTTAAAACATATGTCATGTATTAAAATTCTTGAGTTTTAGAATTTGTTCCTTCTTCCAAGTGTCATAGTATTTGTCATTTTCGTCATCGACGAAGCTGGTGTCGTCGACGCCGCTGGTTAGTCCGCTTTCCTGAACATTAAGAGTACATTTGCCTTCAGGTGACATCGATAGCTTGTAAACGCTGTTGTTTGACTCTCTATAAGGGCTACTGAAGTGAAACGCGTCTTTCGTGGAAGCGTGTAAAAATTTTGGAGTGGAGTTGACAACATTTTCCTTTCCAGCAGGTTCATTGATTTGTTCATTGGATAACACCGTTCCTTGTTTCATAAGCTCTTCGAATTGATTTGCCTGGTAAGTTTTATTTTGATTAATTTTATTTGAAGAAATTGGAAAGAGCCGAGTGGGTCGAACAATCTCATTTTTAGGAGCGCTATTCCTTGGTCGAAATACTGGAGAAGGTACCAGAGATAACGAATTCAAATTTTTCACTTTAGGTTCAGGAATTTTTGATTCTGATCTTCTGGCAATGTATGTTGGAGGTAATAACTTCGTGAATGGTTTCACTGGACTTGAAAATCTAACCTCCTGAGTGTATTTTATAGAGCTTGAGTCACTATCTGTAGAGCCTGTGGTATCTCTGTCAGATTTGTTTACAGAGTTAAGCCTTGTTGCTGGTGTTTGATTCAAGTCAATAGCACTAGTGTCTTCTCGATAACTGAAAGAAAAAGAAGCGTTGCGTCTGAGCCTCTTCTGTTCAGGCTGGTATCTCTTTGCTGCAGGTTTGCTGGCAGATGAAATTTGTGGTTTTCTAGCTCCTCGATTTACTCTACTTCTTGGGTATCTAGTAAGTAATTCTTCTTCTTGTTTTACTACCATTTCATTAAGATTCTCTCCATCTATGTATAATGGCTTGCCCGACATTTCTTCAATTCTGGAAAGACCCAATTTCAGATCTTGAATTATTCTTGGAAAATGTCTTGTGATTCTTTTTCTCGTTTTTTCTTCTTGCAAGAGGATCTTGTGCGAGTTCCTCAAAAGAAGTCTAGATGAATCTTTGGAACTTTTTTCCAAAGAACCTTTGTCAGCCTGCAACTGTTTGAATTCTTCGATTAGTTTCAATACGGGCATATAGATAGCCAATTTTTCTTCCAGTCCTTTAATTTCATTCTCGCATAGGCCCAAAAGTCGTTCATCATCTTCCAAATTTATACTAGTAGATTTCATTGAGTCAAATTTACGAAGGAACTCCGTCCGTTCTTGAGCTTCAGATTGTAAAGTTTCCCATAGTCCTTCGATCTTTCGCAACGCATCATTTATCAATGTTTTGATGACTTTTTTCTTCATATTTTCTAGTTTTTCCAATTCATTAGCAAATCTCATCAGCACAACTGATGATAAAGTCGAATTTTCGGATAAGAAATTATTCACATAGTCATCCGGTACATTAAGTTTATACCAAAGTGATCGACATTTGCTCAGTAGTATATCTCTATTTTCGACCCTTTTTCCAAAAGCAACTTGATACTCTTTCAATGTACTTTCCAGTCTCTCAGTGATATTTTTATGCACAGGCAAAAAATCGTTTTTCCCTGAATGATTGTTAGTGGAGTACACCACTAACAGGTCCTTAATTTGGGGATCAACTTCATTCTCTGTATCCACGTGAAGCTTCTTGAATAGATCTGAAATGGTTCTGCTCATTGATGTTATTTTACCTAATCTGTTTTTGTATTCTACCTCATATAATTTGATCGAGTCTGCTATCAGTTCATTCATTTCTTTAGATAAATCGTTGAAGTATCTGCCAGCAAGTAGTTCGTCCTTGTAATTCTTAATAAGCCTAGTGACCGCATCAATATCATTCTGAGAATCTCTCAAAATATTTTTCAAATGTACTGCAAGCTTCAAAGGTGGTAAAGATGTTAAGATTTTGGGATCACGCAGGTCTTTCAGACTTTCATTGACCGCATTGTACAAAAGCTGAAATTGAATGGAGTGATTGAGAAATTCCAAAAGTTTTGGTATATATGCATTTAGCACAAATTTTTTCCCGGAGTGAAGTAATTTCTTTTTACTTAAAAGTGACAGCGGTTTCTTGGGAGAGGTTACAAATGGTTTGTTTTTCGGTACTAATATAGCATTCCTTACATATAGATCAGATATTGAGTCTATTCCTGTACTATCATCAATTATTTCCAATATTCGATTCAAAATATCTTGATCAAAATCATTGTGCTGAGCTAAAGTTTTCAATTCTGATTCTGCCTGATAAGAAAATTTGGTTATCGAATCTGATAATGTATTGAAGATCATTTTTTCTTTACTTACGATCTCCGAATTAGAATAACCAATTTGTCTGAATACGATGTTTAAACTTTCCAAAAGTTTTTCCAACTGTCTAGCTATGAGGCCAAAGTTTTCTTTGTAGGTGTCATCTGCACTTATCCTCTCACTTATATTCTGGTTAACTTCATGTCGGGGATGCCGTATTGGTGATGCTAGAGTTTTTATATTGACGGGTGTCAATTTCATACAGTCCTTTGTGTAGCAAAATGTGTCTATTCGTTTATTCAATGACGGTGTGTTTAAAGATGCTGCTAGTATGTCAGCTGTCGTAGCAATACTCTTTGTAGTGGTTAGAGCGGTTGTTGTGGTTTCAGTCTTCATTCCACTACTGTTATAATCCGAGAGCTTCAATGTGTCAGACGCTAATGAACAGTTTGAAGTTGGTGAAGTACCAGAACTTGTACCAGTGCTTAGCTGCCTCATTCACCTGGGATGATCTGGCTATAATCGATTCTATACAGGCTCACTACTAGTTTCAGAGATGCAATACTTTTGTTCATTTCCTATACTTTCTTGAATTAGCATTTTGTCTGCATTTGGCTTATGTTTGTTTACATTTATCCCAAATAGGAACATTGTGTAATTTGGTCATCTGACTGTATTTACTTTCGGTGAATTGTCATGTTGGCCACAAACTTAAGCGTAAGCGATGAAGCAAGAGAGTAAAATGAAGACATGTCACTAAAATTATGGAAAAAATACAGTGTGATTTGAATTATTTGATGAAATACACCTTCTATTTTCTGCAGAAATCATTGACCCTTTCTCTCTGCATATATTAGGAAACTCATCCTTGTTAGCTCAGTTGGTAGAGCGTTCGGCTTTTAAGCAAGAGCGAGGACAACCGAAATGTCAGGGGTTCGAGCCCCCTATGAGGAGTTTCCTTTTACATTTTTTTTCCTTTTTGTTTAGGCACTTGAAGTGATGAGATGAGTTGAAGAAGCTGAGACACCGTAAGGTTTTTTTTGAGCTATCCGCTCAGCAAAATAGTCTGTAGCGTGTCTGTTGCTTCTTTGTGCACTTAGCTTTAGGATTGCTCACCATGACTTCGATGGATTACGACTCTGCAGAGCCTTTAACATCTACGGGAAGGCCACTGAGCTATGCGACAATAACTGTTCGTGTCATCAAATCATTCCCATACAGGAACGTGAAGAATATAATAATGAAAAACTATGATTTACAAAAGAAGAGTGCCAAGGATTTACTAAATGATTGTGTGCAGGTGATTCAAAATGATGGCTCTTACAGACCATATCGCAACGTTGAATACGACTGCTTAAAGATCTATACACATGCGCATGGGTCAAAGACAGTTAATCTGGTTATAAATTTTGAAAAAGACAAGGAGCAAATTCTTGATATGCAGAATGAAGATAAAAAACTGTATCAATATGGGATTGAAAATGAAACTGAAATTTCGCTTTTCAAATACAATGACTATTTGGAATTTAAGTCAAAACCGGAAGAAAAATGGCTATAGTGGCTAGTTACAAGTCTTTAATAGGTATTGTACCAATTGAGCCGCAAACTCAACGCATGCAACACTTGTTGAAGCGGCATTTTCATCTAAGCCTCTTCTAGCGACAATGCCACCATGCGCATTTGTACTCTTTATATAGACCGGAATTTTAATCCAGCTTAGACTATTCAAATTTTTCAATATAGTAGCTCTTTTTTCATCGAATGGTAATCTCGGAAATTTCTTCTCCTTATGCCAGTTACTGGAATATTTATCTGTGAATTCTTTCCATGTCATATGCAGTTGTGCTTGTTCTTCACTCACACCATCGGTTTCTGGAATATTGACGCCATCATCGTCATCATCCTCCTCATTTAGTACAGAGCCATAAAAATCGGAAAAATACTCCTTCAAAGTGTCATCATATCCTAATTCTCTGTAATTGATAGAAGAAGTACTCCCGTCCGGTAAAGTAACCCTGTATTTTTTTGTGACTACTGTACTATATATGCTTGCCAGAAAATTGAGACAAAACATTATTGGAAGAGCAAAACAAACAAATAGAGCAATTAATGGTATGATCTTAATCCACCTGATATATTGCCTTGGTCTGTGGAATACCGGTCTTTTGATCGTTATATCCAACTCGTCGATATCAATAATTCGGGGAGGCGCCCTACTGTAGTTTGCTCCGGGAATCTTCTGTTCAAAAAAATACTTCACATTATTCTCTGTCGATATGAATGGGTCACAATCTGTAATATACGCTGTATAAAAGGCTACTGTTCTATCATTTTTCACATTTGCAAAGATTATTCTCCATTTGAATCTTGAGAGGTTTTCCAGATATTCGCCTTCCGATAATTTGACCAGGATGTCATTGAACTTATTGGTAATGAAAAGTTCCCTACCACTTTTGCCCAATATGTTTGATCCGACACCTCGTAGAATAGGCTGCAGCAAGCATTTAAATGTTGATTTATTGGGGTTATAAAACTGCACACCCAAATGAGGGCTTGCAAAAGTAAGGAACAAGTGTGGTTCGATACCTTTGAAGATCTGTTCAAATTCCGTGAACATCTTCCCAATAACGAACCTCGCAATAAGCCCACCCATGGAATATCCAACGATGCTGATCTTCGTTATTTGCCCCTCTTTGAACTCTTTGATATACTGGCATATCTCTATTAAAGTTCTGTACCCAACAATCTCAATTCCATCGAACGTCTTGAACAAGGCATTTTGCGTTGGTGCAAAGAATACGCAGTTTTTGTCTTGACCACAGACATTTTCAAATGCCTGGTTCAAGGACTTCATGTGCTTGTGATTACCCCATAATCCGTGGATTAAAACAAACAAGTGCTTTCCTGAACTCATGATCATCCAATAGCACTTCGTTTCTTTGCCCAAGAAAATCTTTGAACAGCGTGATGAAGCTATACAAGTAACGAACTGTTTCCTTTGTCACTACTCAGATGATCTGTCCACCTTTGAATTTATTTCTATTTTAACATGATTTCCAACTATCAAGCAGCTGACGAATGGAAAATTCGGACATTTCGTTTGTCACGTGACAGGAGCATCTATGATTTAGTGAAGAGCTTTAACAATGCTTCAACGGTGGACTGCAGCGATTCAAAAGGTACATCTAGTGCGTTCGTTCTGGGCAATTGCTGCAGTTCATTCCTGTGTGTGAACTCGGCGGCAGCGAAGGTCATCTGGTACAACTTCTGAAACCCTGACTGAGAATTTGGAATGCCACGAAGTCTCAGACCACCAAGAATCAGTTTGGACAATGTTTCGTTAAATTGAAGTCTCTTCTCACTTATCTCCATGCTTTTTTTGATGCGCTTCGTGTGAATCAAGTGTTTTTCTTGAGATTGCCTCAAAATAGCATCGATATTATTGTCCTTTGTGCTAACGGCGGCTGTGGACTGCATCTTGGCTATTGCACCATCGAGAGCCTTTTTTACGGAAAGTTCGACTTCAAGACATTCAACTCTGCTTTCATGTCTGTATAGAATGACATACTTGCATGCTAAAGGTTCTGTAAGTTCAACAACGATGCCTCTTCTTAGCCGTTTTAGCTTTACTGAGAAATAGGACTTCGCGGTAGCGCTACATGTTAAACAAGTTGATATGGTGGAAGAATGCGAGATCCACACTGGCAGCTTTTTCATATCGATGTAGCATAGAAATGAGCCCTTAAAAGTCGTTATTTTCGTATTCTCTTGTGCAGTATCTACATCGCGCCAAATCTGGACGTCCCTAATTAAAGTGTCTGCATATTTTTCACCTAATTTGAAGTTTAACACACCAGCCTTCGCAAACATAACATAATTACCGTAGAGCAGCTGGTTCCGGCTTAAATCAGTAGTCGATTGTTAGCAAAGAACGCGATAATTCTTTGTTTTGTGAGATTCCGTATGTGAGCCTTTTAATCAATTTACCCTCTTTAATGGAAAAACTTTTCAACAGGGAACAGGAAACAGAGATTTAATGGTTTAAAACAACAGTATCGGAATAGCAGTATCACATAGTGGATTGGTGAAGATAGGGGACATCAGGTTTAATTTGTGTGACGTTATACTCGATTTCTTCCATTTAGTCTCTTGAAGAGCAGTGTTTGTTGCCCTTTATTAGTTAATATTCCTATCGTATATGCCGCAAAGCTATGCCTCTACCTCCTTCTGCTTTAAATCAAAAATCTAGTCGTGTTTATTCGGTTGCTAAAGTTTATAGAGACGCCTGTGAAAAGAGGCCTCAAGAGTACTGGGATTATGAACAAGGAGTCACGATAGAATGGGGTAAAATATCTTATTATGAAATTATTAGCAAAATTGGGCGTGGTAAATATTCTGAAGTGTTCAGTGGGAAAAGTGTTTTGAATAACCAACCATGTGTTATCAAAGTATTAAAACCCGTCAAGATGAAGAAAATTTACCGTGAGTTGAAGATTCTGACAAATTTGACTGGTGGGCCAAACGTGATTGGCTTATTAGATATCGTGCAAGACCCTGGATCCAAGATACCTGCTTTAATTTTCGAAGAAGTGAAGAATGTTGAATTTAGAGCATTATATCCAACTTTCAAGTCGAATGATATTCAATATTATTTTACACAATTGCTGATCGCCTTAGACTATTGCCATTCCATGGGTATTATGCATCGGGATGTAAAGCCGCAAAATGTCATGATAGATCCAAGTGAGAAAAAATTGAGGCTAATAGATTGGGGGTTAGCAGAATTCTATCATCCAGGGGTAGATTATAATGTTCGTGTAGCATCGCGTTATCATAAAGGACCAGAACTGTTGGTTAACTTAAACCAATACGATTATTCATTGGATCTATGGTCTGTAGGTTGTATGCTTGCCGCAATTATTTTCAAGAGGGAACCCTTTTTCAAAGGCTCGACAAATGCTGATCAACTAATTAAGATCGCAGCAGTACTTGGAACGAAGCCGCTTTTAGCATATTTGGAGAAATACGGATTGAAATTACCGTCCGAATATGACAATTTAATGAGAGATTTCACCACAAAACCCTGGAGTACTTTCATTACAGACGAAACACCATTGGCTGTTCCTGAAATAGTAGATCTGGTTGATAATTTATTAAGATATGATCATCAAGAAAGACTAACGGCAAAGGAAGCAATAGAGCATCCTTACTTCAAAACAAAGTTTGATTGATCCTTGAGGTCTTTCAATACTGCAACATACAGGTATATCCCACTGCCTCTCCTTTTCCTCCACGCCGGTGGAAAAAAAACTTTGATATTTTCAAACGAAAAACAGAACTAAACAGAGCGATATTTAAGCAACATTTAAGATGTAAATAATAATTTCATATCATGACTTCATTAATAATAATAATACATATGCGACTATTTTAGTTATTTGACGGTTTGACTGCGGATAAATGTGCAATTATCGAAGACATTACTAGGAGTCTCGTCATCTAAATTTAAACTCTTGATATTTTGCTCTAGCATTTGATCATCATCATCGGGTAGCAAATGCAGAGGACGCTCATAGTGAAAACCGTCAGAGGTATGGATGGAATGTGAATTACTGTTATGATGATGATTATGATGGTGGTGGTGGCGTTTTCGAGGAAAACGACATTTCCTACTTAGTACTTTTTTGGCATCGTTAACCACTATTTCTGTCTCGTGGCACGCACCACTTTTATCGATATCTCTTCTCATTACCGTTTCACTGAATTTCACAGACTTAAGACTTGAATTGCTAATCGTTTTTGTGCATATATCGTGACGTTCATCAAAGATAGATGAAGCATTTGAATCAAGGCTTGAAGAGTATTCATACGACTTTGCAAACACATCCTCCTCCTGGTACTCCGTAGTATCATTTTTGACATCGTCCAGAAGGTTTGTCTTTTGGAACTCAATCTGGTTTTCTTTTCCAGCCGATTTATTTTCGTACTGACCTGCTAAATCAGGCCCATAGAGAACCGTTATATCAATCTCCTTGTCCCAGTTGATCGACAAGGGATCCACCTTCAAGGAATGCAATTTGTAATGTTCTATAGACCAGCGCCTCCACAGACAGTGGTGCAATCTAACCGAATACATGCTATAATCTTTGTCGTCTTCTATGCTGCAATTTGGTAAACGTAGCAGCTTGTGCTTTCTCATTTTCAACAGGAGCGACCACGTTACTGGCATCTCTAGGTCATTTTGTTTAAACTCATGGTGGAAGTAATCTACTGCCGGCTTACTGTAATTCGTAATATTATCCAACAGCATAAGATTTTGACGACATATAACTGAATCGTCCAGGCTCGTCATGTTTTCTGTTCACTAATATCTATATGGCCGCAACAGGTATAGCACTGAGGCAAACATAGGAAACTCAAAGGAAACACTACGATTTTAGATCCTGAGATATCAAGGTGAACTCTATATATACAGTTTTACTATTCTTTCCACTTGCCAACAACCAGTGAACTGGCACAGGTGGTACCCCGCTAAAATGTTCAAATATCTGAGAGAGAAAAGAACTCCTCGGAAAAATTATATCAGGAGGTTTTTCCGACCATAGCTACCTCGTTTCTTTTCCATTCTCAAAGCAAGCCCCCGTACCCGCGACAAACGTGTGCTCTCCTGCGCCATTTTACTGGCAGCATTTCTGCAAAAGTTTTTCCGAAAACCACTGACGTCCGAACTCCTAAAAGTCTCCACCAAAACCCCACCCCACCACCCGCACCTCGCAGCTTACAGCTTGCAGCTCCTTTAACGAACGGCTCTGAGAGTTCCGCTGCCTGTTTGCAGTCTTAGAGAATGGCGGGTCACCGGTGGCCAGGTGTTCCCCGCATGAGCACATTTTTTAACCCTCATGGCATTCATGCGTCACTGAGGGGCAGGTGGGGCAAGATGGCAGGTGGGGCAAGATGGCAGGTGGTGGGGTGGGGGTGCTCCGTCGTTGCAAGGCGGATTGCCATCAAATGCACGCACAGAAACCAACAGAAGAGGAGGAGAATGTCTCCTATTTTCTATGAACGAGGAGAATAAACTTACGATTTTCTTCCTCTTTGGGACAATAAAGTCAACACTGCTCGGAGAAGTCTGAGAAACCTGTTCAGGTAGTGTTCTGCTCTCCGTAGACAGTCATTCTTTCGTTGTTTTCTTCGTTCGCCTCCGGACGGCCACCACCCACAGCCCCTGCTACTCGGAGAACTGCGGAAAGTCATGTTTCCGCAGTTGGGTTACCCGCAGATTGGTATGCGCGTTATATACGAGCCGGTTTCCTTTTTCGGTGCAGATATGTGTGGGTGCTGGTGGTATTTGTTTTTTCATGTGCGCTTGACGCCCATACATGTAGGTCATGTAGGTCAAAAACAGTCACATGAAAAATGTGGGCCTGAAAATTTTTTCATTCATGGTCTCTCGATCTTATGGCATCGGACTGTGTTGGAATATAAAGTAGTTAAGTTCTTCAATAGCAGTCAAAAATCTTTACTCTGTACCTGCATCTATTGATTGCTGTTAGAAAGGAATCACTGCACGAGTTCTATAAATTTTACAATGTCTCACAGAAAGTTCGAAGCACCACGTCACGGTCATTTAGGTTTCCTCCCAAGAAAGAGAGCTGCCTCCATCAGAGGTAGAGTTAAGTCTTTCCCAAAAGATGACAAATCTAAGTCTGTTGCTTTGACCTCTTTCTTAGGTTACAAGGCTGGTATGACCACCATTGTCAGAGATTTGGACAGACCAGGTTCTAAATTCCACAAGCGTGAAATTGTTGAAGCTGTTTCGGTCGTTGACACCCCACCAATCGTTGTTGTTGGTGTTGTTGGTTACGTTGAAACCCCAAGAGGTTTGAGATCTTTGACCACCGTCTGGGCTGAACACTTGTCTGATGAGATCAAGAGAAAATTCTACAAGAACTGGTATAAGTCCAAGAAGAAGGCTTTCACCAAGTACTCTTCTAAGTATGCTAATGAAGGTTCTCAAATTGAAAGAGAATTGGCAAGAATCAAGAAGTACGCTACTGTCGTCAGAGTCTTGGCCCACACTCAAATCAGAAAGACCCCATTGGCTCAAAAGAAAGCTCACCTTGCTGAAATTCAATTGAACGGTGGCTCTATCTCTGAAAAGGTTGACTGGGCTCGTGAACATTTCGAAAAGACTGTCTCTGTTGACTCTGTTTTCGAACAAAACGAAATGATCGACGTTGTTGCCGTCACCAAGGGTCACGGTTTCGAAGGTGTTACCCACAGATGGGGTACCAAGAGATTACCAAGAAAGACTCACAGAGGTTTGAGAAAGGTTGCTTGTATCGGTGCTTGGCATCCAGCCCACGTTATGTGGTCCGTTGCTAGAGCTGGTCAAAGAGGTTACCACCACAGAACCTCTATTAACCACAAGGTTTACAGAGTCGGTAAGGGTGACGATGAAGGTAACGCTTCTACCAACTTCGACAGAACCAAGAAGAACATCACTCCAATGGGTGGTTTCGTTGCTTACGGTGCTGTCGCTAACGATTTCGTTATGGTCAAGGGTTCTATCCCAGGTACCAGAAAGAGAATTGTTACTTTGAGAAAATCTTTGTACACCAACACCTCCAGAAAGGCTTTGGAAGAAGTTAACTTGAAATGGATTGACACTGCTTCCAAATTCGGTAAGGGTAGATTCCAAACTCCTGCTGAAAAGCACGCTTTCTTGGGTACTTTGAAGAAGGATTTATAAGCGATTTAATGGAAGAATATACTTTATATTTTTAAATACTTAATTTAATCTTCTCCTTTTCCCTTTTTTATTATTTCTTCTTTTCTTTGTTTGCACTTGCTTCTTGCATGATTCACTACAGAACCATTCGCCTTGCGGTGGTTTTGAAATCCCAACACAACCATAATGAAACCATTCTATGGGACACTTCGGATTATCGCAAGCAATCATTGCTCCATATGAGACTTTGTGGCATATACAGTATGTCTTTGCATTTTCATCGGTATCGTTGTTTCGTACTTTTACATTTGACGACACTTTTTCATCTCCATCTCGTGTTGTTTGCTGTTTTAAGTTTAGCTTTATTGTCAGCTTAGGTAGGGCTCGATCATTTTTCTCCATCATCGCTTCATACTTTTTCCTGATTGACATCAGCAAAAGCAATTCTTGTCTATGGGAAGTGAGAGCGTGAATTCTTTCGTTCACGAGATCGCACAGCAGCTGGCTCTGCGACATCATCTGTGCATTTGACCACTCATATTTTTCTATCGAGTCTCTTTGTAAATCCAAGGATTGCAAAATCCACAGAGTGCGAATCAGCTCGCAAGGGAAATGGTCCAGTGTATTCAGGAAGTTGTAGCGAATATCCATCTCATGCTGCTGCTTTCTCTCTTGTGATGAGGCTACTACTTAGTGCATTAAGTTTTACCATCTGTTTCCATCGGTGATAAAACTGTTCTAATTTCCCAGAAAAATGAAAGGTAGTGTCGTCACGTGATGAGGTGATAATGTCTTGATATTCGAGATAAGGCACAGTGTTACAGCAGTTTTTCCCTTGTTTTACAGGGTTGAGAGTGCTGATCGCTGGTATCCTGAAGAAAATAGTATTACTTTTCGGTTTTCTATTCTAAATCTATTGTTTTGTTATCAAAGCAGTATTTTCCAAATTTTGCTCGCCACATTTAAAAAAGATCGTTAATATATCAAGACATAAATATTAATGAACGAACAAAGAGCATCTCATCACGAAGTAAGTCAACCATTCTGGATATGTATAGCCTTCCAATGGTTGCTTGCTCAAACACGAAGATATTCGAATGCTCGCCTGTCACTTACACGGAGCGAAGCAAATGGTGGGGCAACCTCTGAAAAATGTGCCTGTGGTGGTACCTAACGGACTACTTTCTTACTTGAACGAATAAGTGGCAGACGAAGGGATTTTTTTTTGCCCTCTCGAAGTCAAAGATCCCGAAATACCACGCTTGAGCTGTTCTTTGAAAGGCTCGTAGATTGCCATCCGCCAAATAATCCATTCCTCTCGAGACCACCAATTCACGATAACGTCTTTGCTAGCAAGCAAAACTCCTCCGCCGGAGAGATTGCTGACGCCATCCACCGAATAATGCATTTCGGACACAGGGCGACATACGGAGCAGTGCGAGACTCCGAACAGATGAAATCCATATTGTAGAGGCAAACACAAGAACAATAAGTGACACAATCACCACGCTTGCTAAGACTTACTCCTGAATTAATTTGGCTCAGCAGTAAGCTATATTTACCAATTCGTGAATGAGATTACTTATTCGTAAACTACTTCGATATATTAATAAATGTGGGCGACACAAAATCCCAAAGAGGAAATCGCTGAATCCAACTGCTCGAAAAGGAAAATACCGTCAATAGCGATCTGTGTTTGTGATCCTGTGCGTCATGTGACCCCGAACCAATCAACGTCAAGAAAAAAAGCAGCTTGAAACGACTACGTAACAAGCGATATGTCTCATTGTATAGTTTGTTTCGATGAGCTCAGCGATTCTTCCCAGTTTGCCCGCAGATCGATTGGTTCAAGCTACCGGAAAAGCGATAATACCGAACTACAAGCTGGAAAAAAAATGAAAAAAGCGTATTGGGAGTATCTGGGAATATCTGTTACAATTGATATATTGTTGATACATTTCGGTGAACCTAATTCTTTAGATTGACAAGGAATCAGTAGCATCAGTTAGTGGTGAATTTTTGGGAGAAAAGTATAGTTTGATAGAATTGTTTTTTTCTGGGCAAGTGATATCTTCGAGCCAATATCTCTATTTATTTGTTACTCCCTCGGCGATCCATTGATCTCTTTATTTATTGTAGCACCTATATTCCTTAAAACAGGGCCGTTCCGTAAAGCTACTAGCACAAATATCTGCACATTGCACTCCTAGTAAAGATGTTTTCTCAGTTCTCAAGACGTGTCGCTCACAGGGGTTTGTCCACGGCGTCCAAGGTCAGTGGTAACAGCGCCAAGTTGGGTAGAAAAATTTTAATCGGTAGTTCGATTGTCAGTGGTTTAGGTGCGTCTGCAATGTTATATGCGGACTCTTTAACAGCGGAAGCTATGACTGCTGCAGAACACGGGTTGCACCCACCAGCATACGCGTGGTCCCACAACGGTCCTTTGGAGACTTTTGATCATGCTTCTATCAGAAGAGGCTACCAAGTGTATCGTGAGGTCTGTGCAGCTTGCCACTCTCTTGATAGAGTCGCTTGGAGAACGCTAGTTGGTGTCTCTCACACAAACGTAGAAGTTCGTGACATGGCAGCTGAATTTGAGTACGACGATGAACCGGATGAGCAAGGTAATCCAAAGAAGAGACCCGGTAAGCTAGCAGATTACATTCCAGGTCCTTATCCAAACGAGCAAGCCGCAAGAGCTGCTAACCAAGGTGCTTTGCCACCTGACTTGTCGTTAATTGTCAAGGCCAGACACGGTGGTTGCGATTACATCTTTTCCCTATTAACTGGTTATCCCGAAGAGCCTCCAGCGGGTATTGTTTTACCACCAGGCGCCAACTATAATCCTTACTTCCCAGGTGGCTCTATTGCAATGGCAAGAGTGCTATTTGACGATCTGGTTGAATACGAGGATGGTACCCCTGCAACTACTTCCCAAATGGCTAAAGATGTCACAACATTCTTAAATTGGTGTGCTGAACCAGAACATGATGACAGAAAGAGATTAGGACTAAAGGCAATCCTGGTATTATCGTCCTTATACTTATTATCCGTTTGGATTAAGAAATTCAAATGGGCTGCTGTCAAGAATAGAAAATTTGTTTTCAATCCACCAAAGAAATAATTGAAATAATAATTTTAAGATTATCTCATCAGCATGTAAAAAAGAACAACAATCAAATGACTTAAATTTAAAAAAAAAAGACCAAATAAAGCAAAATACTATTCTGTAATGTCAAAGACTTATTTATTCCATATTACTATTACAAATACAACTATTACCTCAAATTACAAAACGAAATTACTTTTTACATATGTGATCCTAAATTACAAATCTATGATTAACTGCCTCGTTTCAAAAGGCCATTTCTTGTACTGATTGTTCTTGCAGAGACAGCTTTTTCAACTCATTAAACTTAGCCCATAAGTGCGTGGCGGAGAAGAGTTGCTAAATTGCTAATTCGCTTTGTAAACCTCTACTAAGCAATTTGATGTCCCTTAGGGGACACTGGAAAAATATAAAAATAAAGAAAACCGCAATGTTGAACACACTTTGTAAAGCTAAATAATGTTGGTAATTCATCAATAAATATTCTTTTAGCATGTCCAAACAGTGGGCAGATAGCACGGATGGTAGTTTCAAGAGACAAGTCTCCTCTTTTCAAGAAGTTATCTCCCCTTCGCATCCCATTTACAAGCCAGCAAAGAATAGGTACTGGTTATATGTGTCGTTAGCATGCCCTTGGGCTCATAGAACATTGATCACTCGAGCTTTAAAAGGCTTAACAGCTGTTATTGGTGTAAGCGTCGTTCATTGGCATTTGGACTCGGAGGGCTGGCGATTTTTAACAGCTGATCAAGCAACAAGAGAAAGAGCCGATAAGGATGCTTCATATTATGAACCAGCAGGCGGAATTACGACCGCAACCCTAGATTACTCCAACCCTCAGGCTAAAGTAGCAAATAATAGTGCAAGAATGTTCGTCGATTCAACTTTCGATCCTAATGAGCAGTTCGAAAGACTGAGCCAGCTGTATTTGAAGACGGATCCAAATTATCGTGCCAGATATACGGTCCCGGTCCTGTGGGACACACAGACGCAAACAATTGTTTCTAATGAAAGCGCACAAATTATCAGAACTTTGAATAGTGGTGTTTTTGACGAATTTGCTGATCCTGGCACAGAACCTATCGAACTAGTGCCCAAAAATTTAGAACGCGAAATAGATGAAATAAACGCCTGGGTATACGATAACATCAACAATGGTGTCTACAAAGCAGGTTTCGCCGAAAAAGCGGATATCTACGAAAAGGAAGTCGCTAACGTATTCGAGCACTTGGATAAAGCGGAAAAAATACTAAAGGACAGGCATGAAGCTCTTGTAGAGAAGCATGGGAAAAACAACATCACCGATATATTGGACGACTACTTTCTTGCAGGCAATCAATTGACCGAGGCTGACGTGAGACTGTACCCTACAATTGCTCGTTTTGATCCTGTGTATGTTCAACATTTCAAGTGTAACTTAACGACTATCAGAGATGGCTATCCGTACATCAGTTTGTGGTTGAGAAATCTGTACTGGGGAAATGATGCCTTCAGATTGACGACAGATTTTAATCATATAAAACTACACTACACACGTTCGCACACAAGACTCAACCCACTAGGAATTACTCCATTGGGTCCTAGACCAGATATTCTGCAACTATGAATCTGAAAGGCCCAGCTTCTAGTTAGGTTTATATTACTAGAAGAGAATATATAAGTTGAAAGTTTTTTTTTTTAATTATGCAGCCATTAATATAAAATGTGTCAGCGCTTAAGCTGACGCGTGTCATAGTTACCCGTTTGGCGATAATACTACCCTTTCAGGTAAAGTAAGATGACCTCGCGTGAATCGGAAGAAAACTAATTTGAGGTATCTTCTGAAACAGCGAGTTATAACCTTCATCTCTACTCTTAAGAAAGGAATAAGATAGTGTGTGATAGCCTGCACTTTTTCAACTGCCGAATACGCAATAAGTCTGATAAACGGGCAAGGAATATCGAGTGCAAGTGGGAGTAAGTGTATAACCGCAATTGTCAGATGGAAAAACCTGTAAGAAAAAGAGGCAGACCACCAATCACTAAGGATTATAAGAATCCTCTAGAGAGTCCAATGGCGCACTCGTCGTTGAAAGTTCAAAAGCTGGGAGCGCAAGGATTTTCTCGACCAATGATGAAGGTCGGACAACTGACCCCTTCTCCTAGGAACAGAAGAACTAGCAGTAGCAGCGCAGGAAGCTGTGGGGGTAGTTCAATCATGGAAGAAACTGTTTCAGGTTTGCAGGGATCTAACAGCAAAAGAGGAAGATTCAGAGGAGTTCTTCTGACCACACCGACCAAAATCAACGCGGGTGTATCAACATCCTCTACACCATCCTCTAATGATAGCATGTTTCAGTCGTCATCAAGAATGATATTAAAGAGCTCACCACCTTCAGTTTCTTCACCGCTATCAGAGACGATGGAATCTAAAGAGTTCAACCATATGAGCAGTTCGCAACTTTTTAAGTTTGCTTTGACCATAGGGGATAACGGAAGGGCCTCCATTGCTGGGTCTTCTCCACTTACTACGCCTAAAAAAGAGCTGCGTCCAATTCTGCCTGAGCACGCAAAGGTTGATTCGACATCGAAAAAAGCTACAGAAGGTCAATCTCGATCAGGAACTACTTATGAGAAAAAACGCGTATTGAGTTTACTGAGACAAATGAGAAATGGTCCTAGCAGCTCAAAACACTTGAAGAACTTCCGTAGAAGTGAGCAGGTGCAGAGCAAAAAATCTCAAGATACTTTCAAGGTAATGGATCTGCAAAGGTATGATAGCTCTCCTGTCAAAATGTCAAAGAATGCAGAAAAAAATAATTGCCAACTCTCGCCAAGTGTTTATATTCCAAAATCTCCGCAATTCCCCTCAACTCCAAGAGCCTCATTTCCAATGCGAACTGGCCTTACACCGAACGTAGGAATTGATCAAGTTTTATTGGATATTGTTTCCTCTCCAAGGGCAGGTATTTTGACTGGAAACGACGGTCATATCATAACATTGTCACCAAGAGGCAGATCACTTTCAAAATCTGCGGGCTTAAATAGAACCGCTCAGCAGCAGCAATTCGAACAGCAGCAACAGCAGCAGCAGTATGTTTTCAAGTTTTCCAGTGCTGATCCATTACTTATGACAGACGATGTAGAGGGAAGCTGGTCGGAAGTTATTTACAACCACGTTCCATCGTCTCCTAAACATCAAATCTGTTTCAATACTCCTCCATCCTGGATGAATCTGGGATCACCAAAAGCTTTCACACCTTTAAGAAGGGATTCAAACACAATTCTAATCTCGGCCTGTCAAAGCTCGGGTGCTGAAGCTATTTCACAGGTACCTATTGACATGGCAAATCTAAAAAATTATTCTTCGAATAACCAATCAATATCAAGCTCTACGCGCAAAGGTGATAACACAAAACCCTCGACTCCAGACGTTCAACAATTTACCATGCCAACAATGATAGAATGCACACCCCTTATACATCAACCAATGAGCGGTACCCTAAACTCTAAATGTTCAAGTGAGTTAACGCCAGTTGGAAGTTCAAATGATGCCAGGAAACATGTTCCCAAGCCAGTGACTATGGCATTTGAACAAGAGGATGCTGTTGTGGCATTGAAGAAATTGATTACAGAGCGTTAGTTATCAAAAGGACCGATTTTGTCGAAAGAGGAGTAAAATTATGACTACACGAGTTGTCGACAATCTCATAGTATGCATTAGACGAAGCCCGCGTTGCTTCAATGTAGGTTTCATAAGTATGCTTAACATAGAACACTATTTATATAGTACATGTAATGATAGTATTTTGGACGAAATGTACTTTAGATGTGCAATATTGAATGGTCATCTTTTTTTTCAATCATCGCTAGTCACTCATCCAAAGAGGCTCGTCAAAATTGTATAGCCACGAGAGACCTATCCAAGAGCTGATTATTCCCAGAGAGCAGTACACACTGTACGACATCAAACCGAGAAATTCAAATTTTTGAAAGGTTTGGTATCTCCAATTCATAACGTCTAGAAACTGTACTCCCAAAACCAATGCTAACAGTGAGAACATATAAATCGTCGAGAGACGATCGAGGAAAAAGATTCTTCTTTCGACACTAGAGGATAGCTTTGAGGTTTTTTTAAAGGCGTAAAAATAGATGGTACACCAAGCAGCTGTATATAAACATTTCAATAAGAAATCTTGATGCTCGTAAAGCAAAGGAAACAAGGAGACATATCCTGCTGCAGTGACAAGCATGAATGAGGATAATAACCTTCTATCGAATACGACCAAAAAGGAAAATGGAACGATCACCAACAAAATGGCCTTCTCGTGAACATGCCAACCAAATATGTATGAGGCCAAACCGCAAAGCGTTAACGAGCCAATGAATCTCTTAAATGAAGGATCGAATAAAAGGGGGATAACCGCAAGAGCTTGATAAAATGCAGTCAAAATAAAAGTCAACTTTGGAGTGATCTGAGGGAGTATCACAAATGCCACATCTTGAACAAGCCCTTTTGTTCCATTATTGTTTTGTAACATACGCTGCTTGATTTCTAAAATAGAAGCTGGGATCAAGGGTGGTGAGATAATCTTGATGGCAAATTTGTGCACATACGGTAGTTTTAGCATGAGAAAAGTTAAAATTTTGTCTGCGAAGGAATATACAGCCCAAAAGTTTGGTGCCCAATAAGCATGTGTCAGACCTCTTGAAAACGGAAACAGTCTACTAAGCACTTGAGGAGAATCATTGAGGAAAGGTGCAAAGCATGCACCGAAAATACCTATGACTATGGCACTCAGTTTAAAGAGGTTGGTCCACTGAACGATAAAGATCAAATCTTTATAACTCTTGAATTTAAAGTCCTTGAAGTTTAAAACATAAGCTCTTAGCAAAAACATGAAATAGCAAGGTGCCAAATACAAGAAAATATGCTTAAAACATAAAGCGGTCGAGTAAAATACAGCGCACCACAAATACTGTTTGTTTCTAGCTGCAACAATTGAAGCAATCAAAATACCAAATAAAAATCCGTTGTACTGAAAATGAATGTGGTCGATCATAAGAAAGCCTGGTGAGATGACTATACTGGATGCAACAACAAAATTCTGAGTCCTCTCACTCAAGGGACTGGTGTTTATGAAGACCTGTAGAACAACAAAAAGTACAATCTCACTAGCGATTACGGTCAACCGTTGAAACACCACGGTAGGCCAGCCAAAGTTGCCCACCTCTAATATATCCAGACAACCATCTTGGCGCACCTTGTTGGGAACAAACAGCGATAATAACCATTCGAAGTATGCAAAAAAAGGTGGATAATCAAGGGTCCATTGACTGGTATTCTCACGATACCACTGACTGAGAGGAAGAGCATTTGTGATAGCAAGCCAATTCCTATGAACGTCAAAATCCGTACTAAAGTAGTCTGGCATCAATAATAGCTTGAGTGCGAGAGATGCAATCCAAAAGTTCCAAAGCGAAAACCTTCTATTTGCCATGACAACTGGCTTTGTCTCATCTTTGGATGGTGGATTTATTGCAGCTGTTGATTTTCTAGAAGTTGCAGTTTTCATCCCAATTTGCCTGTAGTCTTCATTTAACTATGCTCCTTTTTACAGTTCCCTCGATGCTTGCCCTTCCAAATTCTTTTTTATTTTGGCGAGTTTTAAAAGGGTCAAAGAACTCAGCAAGACAAAGAAAGGCAATAACGCCGAGTACAAGACTGGCAAAGCAGACTTGGGATGGATTACGACGAGGACTTGAGCGCTCCTGTGTGGGATGAACTTAATGATCACACCAGTAGTCCCGCCAACGAAGTAAACAGCGACATATCGAAAATTGCAGCAAGTGAATTGGAAACAGTTACCGATGACGATGAGAATACTTCTACGAACTTCACGGGACGGCATGAAACTTCAGAATACCAGTTAGGTCAGACCAGCCCAGAAGAAGAAGCGAAGAACAACTACGGTGTCCAGTCATCAAGTAATTTATTAGAAGAGTTGGCACCTGAGAGGGAGGCATTCTCAGATTTGAATTTGGGTACAAATTCAAACCCGGTCTCTCCAATCAAGAAAAGTGGTGATCCGCTGTTTTCTGGTAGCACATATTTACCACTAGTGAGCGGAAATGCTGAGCCAACTGTAGAAGAGGAAGCTGATTACACTTCAGGGACTTCCGGCCAGTCTTCGTCGAAAAGGAAACCACAACGCTTATTCAACTCTGCAAGAGTGCGTCGTCGTCCCTTACTCGATAGTACAAAGTCGGTAGGGAAAAGCTCTGAGGAAGACAAAATTTCAGATCCCTTGGGTGAATTCAAAAAGGAAAACGAATTCCAAGATGAACCTTTGGATGATACTTCTTCGAATGCAAATAACAAGTCGCTGAAAGGTGATGTTGTAGATTTAGCGGATGGGGAGCTTTTTAAGCTATCCCCAAAGAAGCATCTACCTTCGAATACCGAGCAAAGTAGTGCCAACACTCAAAGAAAAACAACTAATGAACAAGCCACTACCACCCAAGATAAACTGGTTGTCGAGTTTGAAATTGAAGTAAAAGATCCGGTGAAAGTTGGGGAACTAACATCAATGCATGTGGAATACTCTGTCGCCACAAAATCCAAACTTTTAGAAAACAATTTCGCTCAGGTCAATAGAAGATATACTGATTTTAGATGGCTCTACCGTCAGTTGCAAAGCAATCACTGGGGTACAATAATTCCTTCACCACCGGAAAAACAATCTGTAGGGAGATTTAAACAAGACTTTATCGAAAATAGACGTTTCCAAATGGAAAGAATGCTACATAAAATTACAGAATCCCCTCTTTTACAAAAGGATCCTGATTTTCTCATGTTTTTAAGCAGCCCAGATTTTTCGATTGACTCGAAGAATCGAGAACATATTTCAGGCTCTGGGGCTTCCTCCGATAGTAATGATCTTTCAGAAATACACATTAGTGACATCCAATTGCTTGGTCCGGAAGATGCTGCATTGATTTTGAAGAGCGGCGGTATCGATACTGAGTCTCAGAAAAGATTTATGAACATATCTTTTTCATCACCTCCAAAATATATAGAAACAGATGATTATTTCAGAGAGCATTGGCAAAATGCTCAAGTACTCGAAGAACAATTAAGACAGCTAGATAAGTCATTAGAAATGGTAGACTCAGAAAGGAATGAGCTGGCCTCTGTGACAGAAGAATTCTCCAAAACCATGGAAAGCCTTGCTGACCTCGAGGTTACCAAGAAAAATGCTAACTTGCTTTCAAATTTTGCAGATACTCAAAGGAGAATAAAGGAATCATTAGAGAGAAGCTCTCTACAGGAGTCATTAACTCTAGGTGTTACTTTGGATGAATACATAAGATCATTGGCCAGCTTCAAAGCCATTTTCAATCAGAGGGCCAGACTGGGTCAATACTTAGTTATTGTTGAAGCTGATTTAATGAAAAAGGAGTCACAACTAGAGAAATTACATAATATCTTCAAAACCAAACCTAACTCTGAGAAAGTTCAGACGGCAAAGAAGGAGTACCAGATATTAAAAACAAGGTTCAATAATATAAAGAAAAGCTGGCAAACCGTTGGTGATAGGATCAAGAATGAGGTTGAAAATTATCAACTAGAAAAGGTTCACGATTTTAGGAATAGTATCGAAATATTCTTGGAGTCCGCTATAGAATCTCAAAAGGAAAATATAGAACTATGGGAAACGTTTTACCAAAATTATCTATAGATCACTATTATTAAATTGTGATCTTGTGTGAACACGACGTATATGATTAAATTGAATCGTTATTATGAGAATTCTTTGGAACCTTCCTCTTCCTCGGTTTTCCTTTCTTCGGCGAATACGGTATTAAATCTCCAAAAAGTGTTTTGCTGTTCACCGATGTTCTCATAATCCAGTATCAATCCATCGAATGCGAAGCAATGCTCCTTAGCCTCGATTGATATATTATTGCCTACTTGTGGAGCCTTCGGATATCTTTGCGAAAAGTGTGTTAATACTAATTTTTCAGCTTCCATAGCATTTGAAACTTGTATCGCTTCATTTATTGTACAATGCCTCTTTTTTATAGCGTCTTCCATTAGCTCGTTATCTAATGTTGCTTCATGGATCAAAAGATCAGAACGATATCCAATGCCTTGTGCAAAAAGCTCCTTGTTGGGGCGGGTATCTCCTGAGTATGAGACTTTAAACTGTTTTCTTGAATTGTGGCTCATGTGAAATGTTATAGAGTTAGAGTAAGCCCAATTACAATGCCTAGCCTTGCAAGTCTGAAAAAGCGCAATATTCATATCCTGGTACATTTGTTTGATTTTGGTCATATCTCTAAATGATGAATTTGCGTCAACTTCAAGTTTCCTTCTTTTACCATTGTTTGACCCCATTGCAGAGCAGTAATCGTCCAGCGAAATCGGTATGGTTTGCCTTCTAACGAATGAACTATTTATCAAATGCTCGCAACTTATATAGCGAATTTTTTCCAGAATAGTAGGATTGTCAATTATGAGCCATTCTTGTACAAATTTATTATATTGCCATGGAGAGACAACATATATATAACTGTCTTTGTTATTTTCATGATATCTGAACCATTCTTTAAGTATGCTGATGATGCCTAGATGATGATCAGCATGCAAGTGACTTAAATAAATCATTTTCAAGTCGGCAAATATTCTGCGTCTAGCTGTTTCTGAGAACATTCTGCGTAGCGTTCCTAGGGTGTTTTCTCCAGCATCGAAAAGTATGATCCGATTCTTGAATTCGGAGGCAGCAGTCAGAAAGGGCACTTTGATCATTGTGGAAGCCACATTTCTATATTTTGATGGAAGAGCACTGCCGGTTCCCAATGTTATGATCTCAACATGCCCTTTTTTAGAGTCATTATTGAAGTTGTCAATGTTCAATTGACTTGAAACGACGTTTTCAAAAGACGCTGATGAAATCTTTAGCGGCTTCACATGTTTATTGAAGGTTTTTTGCCACGACCACCCTCTTCCAGACTCATCATCAACTTTAATCTTCATTTTTTCTTGGCCCTTTGTATATGATTCAACTTTAACACTTTTTTTCTGCGTATATACATGTACTATATCACCTGGAAGTTTAGATTTTAGAGGCCCTTCTTGACTTTGCGATAACGTTGTCCCGTCCTCCATGGGTATTTCGAAACAGTCGTAAAATTCTTTTGATAATATAGTATTAGTTCGAGGAAGATTGTAGTTTTCTGGTTGTAGTGCTTTCAGCTTTAACGTGATTATTGCGGCACCTTTGAATACCATTGAATTTGGACATACCCTCGGATGCGATACAAAATGCAAGGTAGAATTACCAAATAATTCCATGAACTTTATCAGGCTATCATTGATAGTGATCTTTTCACCAAGAAAATAATAAACAATGCCAAGATCCTCGGTAGCATATTTCTCAAATCTTTCCTGAAAATGTGGCAAATATGAGTCATTTGGTATATCTAATATAAGCACTTTAGAAAATGAACGCTGCTTTTCAAGCACCTGCTCAGGACTCACCTGAGTCCCATCCTCTAAAGTCACAGTTTCTCCTTTAGCCAGCTTACCGAGTAGAGGCCCTTTTGGAACACCAAGTTTAGATGCTTCTTCCGCTTTAAATCTTCCCCTTACCGGATGAAAGCTGACTTCATAGCTGGTGGAAATTTTTGGAATTTCGACATCTTTTGGAAGTTCAACATTCAAGTGAGGATCGGAAGTAGGATCGTATTTGCTTGTTGGACTGTTCTTTGGAAACATGTTGGAAATGATCGATCGCAGTACACTTTTTTCTTTAGCGGGGAAAACTGAAAAATTAGTAGCAACATGAGGAGATTTTTGGGAGATAACGATTGATTTAACGTTGATAATATCATCTTTGTAGACTTCTTTATCTCTTAAAATGTTCGTTTTCAAATCTATACCAAAACGAAATACAAAATATCTCCAGGCTGCTACAACATAATCGATCAGATCATTACCATAATGCACGGCTAAATTTGCCTTACCTTGGTCTGCGACAGTCAAGATCATACCAGGAAGTCCGCCCAGGGTGCTCCAGTCTAGCTCTCCTGTCAAAAATATATTCTGTAATTTAGAAATTCGAATTCTATTCTCTGTCAAACATCTTTGAGACCCTTCAGAAACTTTCCCGAAGAAATACCTGTCACCATGATGAGATTGCAGTAATAATAGAGGATGTTCTGTATCAGCGGTTGGGTGAGCAATCGGAGTTAAGTTGAACATGAATGTTAATCTTGAATTGTTCTGAATTCCTTTACTCTTCTTAGGTTTTGAATTAGTGATGTACGCAGATCTTGATGTATGGAATGCGGAAGTTGTGGCAACAAGTGCAGACTTTAAGTCAATGAAAGCTCTTGTTGATCGTAACACCTTGAATGTATGCTTGTCGCAAAATGAAGCAACTCCAGAATAGACTATAAGAAATCAGCTGCAAAATTTCCTTATATGAATTAATTGTGAATCCAATAGAGGTAAGTTTCGAATGGAAGAGCGCTATAGAAACAGTCTAGTGCTTTATTTAGTTATGTAGTTGTTTCATAAAGGTATGCTTGAAAAAAAAAAATTTCAAGCAAAACGCGATGAGCCAAGAAGATTGCAGAAAAAGCACCTTCATGTATTCATGTATAAGAAAGGGGATGCCTTATAATCTTTGAGTCAGATGTATCACTTTTACTGCCAGTGTGAAGTGGCATCTTTGTACAAGGACTGCCATATATAGGCTTCACTTAGAAGCATTTCGATGTCAGTTTCTTGCCATGTCTTTGTGGGAGGATTCTGCAAAAAGGTTATAATTTCTTGAAAGTCCATATTCATCAGTTGATCACTCCATTTGATCAAGAAAGCAGCGCAAACAAATACATGAAATTCATTAAGCGATGACTGCCTCATTTTGGAAATTTCTTCCTTCGCACTACTCGAAGCAGACGTTGGTGAAGTAAAATCTTGCGCTGGGGATTGGAAAGTTGCGGACTTCGGTTCTGTTGGCGTATGTGGAGGAACTAGATCTGATGATATAGCTGCCGATGACGTTGTTTCTGGTGAAGTTTCCGACAAATAGGTATCCCACATTCTGATGACGGTACCCATTTGAAACTCTCTCATTAGGAGGCAATTCATCCATCTAAAGGCAAATTGAATAAATTCTACATGCTCGTTTTGGAAGTGCTTATAAAGATCTTGATCAATTCTTTTGACGAGCTGTCCCAAATTCTTTACTTGTTTCAATATTCCTGGCTGACCATGAATGTAATTATCAGTGATCTGTTCTAAAAGTTTCGTTAGACACCAGAAAGTATCTGCTTCAACGTCTTTTAGTTGTTCATCGGTAATATATGATTTCGGATCTAGATTCTCTACATCATCCATCTGCGATGCACTCAGATACTCTGTCAGAAAGGTTTGGTAAAAAGGAGTCACAAGGTCATTTATACCTTGAACATAACCACTTGCGGGATGCCTAATAGCCCAAAGGTATAATATACGTTGCAAGCTTGTCTGCGTTGAGTCGAATTGGTAAAGAGCAATGTGTGGATTTGTTCTCGGGACATCAATCTCAATCTGATGCCATGTTGGTACATCCCTGGAATGTTTAGTAGAGAAGATGTGCTGTAATCCATCACGATACTCTCGTCTTTTCCTTTGTAGTAAAAGTGCCTGCCTTTTCGTATTAGCAGGTAGATAACCGATTAGAAGCTTCCAAACAGTTGCTCGATGTGATTTAGGTACTCCGTTCCAACTTATCTGCCTCAACTCTTGCTGATTGATGATATGCTTGTTTTTCAAGATAGCATCGAACTTGGCTATTCGTTGCATTATAGCGTTCAATTCTTGAGCATCCCTTTCATTTTCCATTTCTAGTTGGGACCTTAAATCAGAACTGATAGATCTTTTCAACTGAGGCAACTGCGGATAGGAAAATGTAGGATTCACATTCTCTGGTGCTACCGCTGTTGTCGAACTTGTTGGAGTCGATGTTATAGACGAAGACCTTCCAACTTTGGGTGTAGCAGGGGATGCAATTCCTCCATTACTGATAACAGGAATGGGCATATTATAATCGTCAATGACCGCACTCCAATCTTCATCTAAATCCTTGAAATATTTCGAAACTTTTTTACCACCAGTATTCTCGTTCCTACGATGATGATGATGATGATTAGTGGAGCTGTGACGATGGGTCGTCGTGATTAAGGAAGGTCTTGGAGCATCACTACTGGAGGTACCACCACTTCCCAGATTACTAGTGCTATTACTCAACCCGGGACTTGTATATCTCATAGGGGAGTAAGGGGATGGCGAACTCCTCTTCGCACTGGTTTGCTGCTTCGCCATCGCCTCAAAATTCCCATCAATGCTTATCAGCGAGTCTCTTGAGCTCTGCTGGGGCGGCGAAGAGGTTGAGGAAGAAGAGGAAATCCTCCACGACTTCATCAATGATGTTACCAGATTGGTGCTGCTGTTGTTCCTATGGCTCGATCCGCCATTGTTCAACGAACCACTCTGCTCTCTTTGGTACATCTCACTTGAATTGGATCTCACACCCATAATCCAAAGAGAAATACACAACGTCTGGAGACCGAAACTCCCTTTCTACTCGTTAGACTGTTTATGTGTGGGCGCCTTCTGTTGATGTACTTTGTTTCAAGAAGTTACCCAGGACGGTGCTTGAAGGGTAAACAACCGTTCTTGCACTGCAGTAAGATAAAAGAAAGAACCTGCAAACAACAAGCCAAGAGTGCCACAATAAGCTGCCTGCCAGCTGGACCTAAAAAGTCATCCACACACTGCTTCAATCCATCTACCGCACTATCGCGAACCGATGTTTCTATTCTACGCTGAGGCATCCCAGAAAACGTGACATTCACGTGCCAAGTACTTCATATCAGCACTCAGATATGCCCATTATCAGGTAAGGAAACGCAGAACCAACGCAGTTGCACGCATCGGTGTGCTTGAAGGGTCCAAGATGCTGCTAGATTCAAAGTCATTCAGCTTATACTTGACCGACAAACGCTGCACGTGATTATATAAGTCCATCAGATCGGAGTTAAATTTTTTTTCACAATTTCTGACTTCTCAGGATTCGCTTGCACGTTGAGTATCGCAGCGATTGCAGCAGTTTTCACTTTTTTGTATGCACTTGTGACGAAGTCTGGAAATGTAGTCTCTGGTCATCGGAGATTTGATGAAGTTCATTTATCAAATCAATTTGCAATACTAATTGATTTATATGGTTCGGATTATTTTCGATTGGGTTTTTATCTTCTTGGTCTGTTGGCCTCTTAATCTCTTGGAGTCTCGAAATAATTCTCCATCTTGGTACATATTATTGTAGTCTTTCGTTGTGGAAGGTGGTCAGAGTGAATTAGCGTTTGTTAGGGTCGAAAATAAGGCAGCAGCCCAAACATCATCAATGTCTGTTAGTGCGGTTAAACCAGGCTCTACCATACTGGCTTCAAAGATTTCGAAGGAGTATGTGGATGAGATCACAAAAAAAGTTCATGACATGAAGGATATACGCCCAGATGGACCACTTTTGGTTGGTTTCTTGGCCAATGACGATCCAGCAGCGGAGATGTACGCAACGTGGACCAAGAAAACAAGTGAGTCTATGGGATTTCGCTACGAGTTGAGAAGGGTGGAAGAGAAGGACTTCCTGGAAGAAGCCATAATAGAGGCCAATAGAGATGATTCCGTAGACGGGATTATGGTTTACTATCCGGTGTTTGGCAATGCACAGGATCAGTACTTGCAGCAAGTCGTATCGAGGGAAAAAGATGTTGAAGGATTGAACCATGTTTATTACCAGAATATGTACCACAATGTGAGATATCTGGACGAGAATAAGCAGCAAAAGTCTATTCTACCCTGCACGCCGTTAGCCATTGTGAAGATCTTGGAATCGCTGCAGATTTACAACCGTCTGTTGCCGGAGGGGAATAGACTATACGGTAAGAAATGTGTGGTGGTAAATAGATCTGAGATTGTAGGCAGACCTTTAGCAGCTCTATTGGCCAACGATGGTGCCATAGTTTATTCCATTGATGTGAACAATATCCAAAAGTTCACACGTGGTGAAGGATTGAAATTTATCAAGCATCATGTGGAGGATTTGGGTGATTACACAGAGGAGCTCATGAAAGAATGCTGCTCGGATGCTGATGTTATCGTAACAGGTGTACCTTCAGCAAAGTATAAGTTCCCAACTGAGTACATTAAAGAAGGTGCAGCTTGTATCAATTTTTCGTCAGAAAAGAACTTTGACGATAGTGTGAAGACCAAGGCATCACTCTATGTGCCAATGACGGGTAAAGTCACCATTTCTATGCTTTTGAGAAACATGTTAAGGCTGATTGACAATAGTGAGAAACTTAAAAAAGGTACTCAATAATAAGCTATTATACTCGACAAAATTCTTGACGTAAGTTACAGGAAAAAGAGATTCCTTTTTTATACATTTATAAGTACACATTTTAAGCATTGATTGTAATTTGTCTTCAACCGCGATCTTCAACTGATTCGCAGAAAAAAGAATGCCTATTTTTTTTGTCTCTTGGAAGGAGGTTCTGCAACTTCTATGTCAGTAGCGGTGACAAAGTCTTCACCATAGGTATCGTCTGCTGCATCCTCGCCAGTTTGATTTATGTCCTCCTCCTCATCATTCATGTATTCTTCCATTTCAGCACCATCATCTGTAATTTGGTCGAATTTTGATTTTAGACCTTTTAGTTTTCTTGTTTGTAGTTTATTCAATTCCTGCTTACCCATGTGAATTGTACCGAATTTATCACCCATGGAATCCACCTCAACATTCTTTGCAGTCTTGAATTCCAGATTTTTAGCCTTCTTCAATGCTTCTTTCTCCATTTCTGGAGAAGCTGACTGAATTCTGCCAATTTTGAAATCCAAACGAGGGCCCGTCTCTTCCAATTCGACTCTTGGCAATTTACGACCACCCTGTTCACTTCTGTAAGTCTTTAATTTGTAAACTCTGAATAAAACGTTTGGTAATGGCTCACCATCTTGAAAATCACCTTGCACAGTTAAGGACAGTACATATTGGAGTCCTGCAACATCTTGAAGATCTGTTACACTTCCTCTGAAAAAATCTAGGAAAAGCGACTTGACATGCTTGTAAACTGGATGAGTATCAAATGCACTACCTTGAAATGAAAACATGGGTTTGACACCAAGGGCGAAAGTTTTTTTTTTGAAATCTGACAAAAGCTTGAAGTTTTCAACAACGAGCAACTCGATAATGTCATATATTCTGTAACCAAACGTACGGATGAATGTTAAGTTATTCTTACGTTTTTTCGAACTGGTAGACAAAACCATCAGCGAACAATCGTTCTTTTCGCTAAAAAATTCCAGCGGAGATGCATCCTCAAATGGATGAACGTTGTTCTTTCTCTCAAATCTTTTGATGTCTGGCTTCTTCATTGCACTTAGATCTACCATAATATCATGCAAAGCCTTGTTAGATGTCTGACCTGGAATGAAAATCGCCTGTTTGACATTTTCCACCAACTTAGGCTCTCTCTCTTTCAGTGCTCTCTTGGCTCTAGCATTTTTTGGTTTAACTGTCCTAATCATGTTGCGTATATGAAACTATCAAAGTTCTAGTTTGCTCCTCAGTTATTACGTAGGATTACAGTGCTCTATGCGATGAGCATCTCTTTGATATATGATGAGCTTACTTTTCACCAAAATTTTCAGCCGTTTTTCGCGATCTGGTGAATGTCATTCACATTAAAATAAAACAATAATATATGTTTTCCAGGCATACATCAAAGATCACTTAAAGAAGGTTCAAACGTAGGTTGGGAGCCGCAATTGAATTTCCATCTCGTAAAGAACATATCATTAAAATTATATGAGTACGGAGCGTCCACTCTTCCAATTGAGGAAGGAGTTGAATGGCAAGGGCACATCCACTGATACAGAAATCAGCGTTGACCATTGTTCCCTCTCAAATGAGAGCAATACCAGTGAATACATGAACTCTGCACTGGAGGACTCGGAATGTGGTACTAATACCCCTGGGACCTACAACAACTCCAGGATCTTAACGGAAAACGAGAAATTTGTTGTGAAGAAATTGTCGCCTGAACTTTCCATGCTGACAAGCGATGAAGATGCAGAATTGTTTGAGGGACTACTCGATACTCACTGCAGTAAAGCTCTGATCAATGATACCAATTATTTGTACATTTGGGACTATCAATCCTCTCAGAAAGAGGTCGATTTTCATAAGATTCCGTTGCATGAAGAATATGCCGTTCTTAACACCCCTCCAAAGTGTCTGTTTACGTGGCCAGCTGCGATGGATGATTCCACGCAGATGTTTTTGGATGGCGCTGCTGGATCTGCAGGAGGTGTTTGCATAATACATAGAAAGAACAGTCAGTTCATTTATTTCGAAGATATTGCTTCCGTTAACAATCTGCATTCGCAATTAGCCAAGAGCAAAGCAAATGCTATTGACATGAAATTAAAAGCTGATGAAACAGTAACAAATGCGGTAAACTGCGAACCTGCTGGTATAGTGGTCGCGACAAGCTTAGGAAGACTTCTTTTTATCACTCTAAGAGATTCCACAGGTAAATTAAAGGTACAATTGAAGCAACAGTTGCTGAAATCACAGAGAGGTTTTTTCTTTCATGGGTTCAATAGGTCAAAAGAAATTGTTTCGCTTAAAGTAGGCGCCATAGTTGGCAGAGGGGAAAGATTACTTCATGTTGTAACGAAAGGAGGTGATTTCGAAACATGGCAATTATCTCTCAGTATAAGCTGCTACAAAAGAGTCGAGGTTAATTTGTTTGAGCAGATTTTGGATTCTTTACAGGGTCTTTATCCATTTGCTCACGGCTCTTTGCAGATTCTAGATTCCCATCCATTGCTTCCTGATATGTCATCTGTACATCTAGTATTATCCAGCATCGCAAATGAAAAGGAAACTTATTATATTCTGAGCACCGTAATAGTTGATGAAAAGACAAGCAGTTTCACAATTTTCTCGACTTACAGGTTGAATACATATGTTGCCCCACTGAATAATAACAAGCCAAGTCTGTTCATCCCAGATTCACTTGGCGAGAGCACCAAGGCTGTTACCACCGTTTTCGTTCTATTCCCAAATGCAATTGTTCTCACTCAGGTGAGTTCTAACCTGGATTCGTCATTCCCCTTGAGGAGAAAATGGGAAGATATAATTTGCCTTCGGGAGAATATAAGAATAATCGGATCCGGTTACAGCGCTGATTCTTTGTTTATTATGACTAATAGAATGGGTGTGCTGGAAGTTACGATAAAAGAGAATACCAGTCCCGAAGATGATGGGTTAAACTTTGTTAAATCACACATAGACCAGGCTATTTATTTTTCAGATGTAGGAGCAAATCCTATCGAGTTCAATCTACCTAAAGATATATTTCTCGAATCCCAAGAAATAGAGCACGATTTATCACTATCAGCTGAGGAAATATTTTTTTCCAAAGGTAGATATATTCCACCAATGCTGAGCACTTTGACACAACATCTCAGCCTCAGAACAGGATTATATAAGCATCTCATCGAGTTTGTTATCAGGAACTTCAATTTTAGGATATCACATTACGCCAAACTGGATATTCTCGAAAAATTTGAAATATTGAACTGTTGTTTAAAGTTTTCTACTTTCTTGTACAGCTCCGCTGAGTTAAGCGACATATGGAATAAGACTGTCGCCAGTTTTTCGTTGGATTTGAGCACAGACGCACTCATGATAAGTCATATCGACAAGTTTCCTCAATTGTTCACACAGCTACTTCTCTATATCACTAAAACAGGTTCCGCCTTAAAATCTGTTGAATTCAAATCTCAAATGCTTACATTAATTGTATCATGCTTGTTTTATGCTACACTTGAAGATGGTGAAAAGACAATAAGATACCAATATTTTAAGCTAGATCCTTTAGAATTGAACAAAAAGTTGCCATGGTTTATTAGTGTTGATATATTGACTGCAATTAATGATCTGTTTTTTGATTACAAATTTTCAGTGACCCCAATATCTGGAGAAATGACGGAGCAGTTATTATCTTTAATTAAGGTCTTATACTACTCTTTCAATCAAACAAATCTATGGTTCAGTGAAGAAGCTAAACGTGAAAACCTCCCATCTTATCAAAATTTTAAGACACTTTTCAATGAGAACCATTTAAGTTGGAACCTAGCACTTTGCGAGTTGTCAGTTCAAGAGTCTTGCTTGCAAATAACAGAGTTTTACCGAGATTTCGAAGCCCTTACAGTGATTTTAGAAACTTTAGATAGGGATGAATCACAAGAGCTTTATCAACAATATTTTACGCGTTTTGGATATGAATTTGCTTCAACGGTTTTCGAATATCATATAAAACAAAATAAGCTGAAGAACTTATTTAATAGATTTCCCGAACAACATGCATTTTTGGTTCGCTTCTTTGAAAATTCTGAACAATATGGAGATGTTGCTTGGATCCAGCAAATTCTGGATGATGACTACAACAAAGCCTTTCACACGTTATGTTGCATAACTGGTGAAAACACTATAGATCAATCGTTGCAAACACGTCAATTACATTTGAGCATAGCTAAGTTGACATCTTTGGTGGCGGATGTCGCAACGGTACAGAAGGGTACTGTTGATACGATTCAAGCGGAGCTGGATATCGTGGATTCTCAAAAAGATTTAACTCTCAGGTTTGACGAAGGTAAAATCAAATTGTCCTCCAGATATCAATCGACAGAGATTAGCAAAGTTTTCGAAACTGTGACAAATCTTCTCAAAGAAGAAAAGCCTTTATCCATATACAACATTACAGAAGTGTACAGTATGCTTGACGATGCTGAAAGCTTTTACAATGCCCTCAAATTGCTGGCATTTAGCGGAGAGTCTTTTGACTTTGGCGAAAAGACACTATTGATTGCACAAATTTGGAGAAGATGTATTCTTCTACAGGAAGATTGGTCCGAGGTTTCAGACATCACCAAAACTGCGCTTTACCAGGTTTTATACAAGTATTTCGACGAGGGGTTGTACTTCTCTAATTGTCCACTGCCAAGTTATGAATTAATCGTGAGCAAAGGCTGTTTAGGTGAAGAATATTTATACAAAACCCACGAAAACCTCACCAATGACCTGAACTCCATCAAAGGGATCTTGGCACAAGATCTACAGGCAATAGAAAATCTGGGAAGAGATTTTCAAACTCGCCTTCAGTCTATAATAGGATCCGCTAACACGGCGACAGGCAATAAATGCACAGTGAACTACGAGCGTAACGTTGTCGAGCTTTGACTGGAAAATGACAAATGGCTCTCAAGGTGTCTTCTTCTATTAGTTTCGTATAGCACATAGAAAATATACAACAATGTAGCATTTTTAACCAAAATTAATACTAAATCATTTCAATTAGGTAGCTCTTCCTGATCTTCAACTCTTATTCGTACCAGTGTTTCTGGCAAAGGAGTCCGTTTATCTCTATCATCTCCCGTTTCACCCTCACCTTTCTTACGCGAGTCCCAAGTGCCCACCTCGTAGTCTGCCTCAGTATACTGGAGCAGGCTCAAACCGGCTTGCGATATTGATCTTGTTATAGAGTTCCAATTTTCCATAACGTGCGAGACCGATGCCGCATTCGACTCCATATGATTAACCTGGTGAGCCATTTCATCCAATTGCGCCTTCATCGAGTCAGTCAACCGTGTAATCTTTTTCAGAGCATTTAACTCTTGTCTCTTAAGTGCCACCTGACTCTCCAAAGACATCTGCCCAATTATACCAAACTGGTATCTGGATTGCAATACTACGATGCAACACTTTCATTTCTCACCATGTATCATCATATATTGATTGCAACTATCTACAGAAAACGTCGAGAGCGATCTATTTTGTCGCGCTTAGCCGCTTGGGCGATGAGTTATTTCAGGTAAACAAATGGTGGAAAGCTAAGGTAAACACAAAGATAGTGAAGTAAAACCATTGAGAATCCAATCAGTGCTCGCATTTCTAGAGCATACACCTGGGTAAAATAACCTGAGTAGCAAAAGATTGTTGGCTTTCTAGCCCTAGTTATGGCAAGGGCCTCGAGAAGATATGCTAAGACCAATGGAAGAAGGGCAAAGGATGCAGCAGAGAATACTACGGCTGAGAGGACTACTCCGCAGATTCAAGAATTGCAGAATATAATGGACCTGGAAAGAAGCAAAATCGAGAAGATGAAATCTGCTTATATTTCTCAGAACTGCCAATTAGCAAGAGCAAATTCATCTCTGATGATGAAATTCAGTGACTTGGAGGCAAGAATCAGTGACTTGGTTCAAGAAAATGTGGCCCTGCGATCCAACAAGTCGAAAATTGAACTGGACTACAGAAAGAGACTCAAAAATCAGCTCCAGGTTCTAGAGGAAGGTATTTCACACAGGTTTGAAGAGATTTTCCACATGTTTGAGCGGATCAGAGAGAAGGAAAAGTTATCTCAGACATCCGATTCAAGCCATCTGACAGATTCGACGTCCGTATTGGCTACGCAAATAGCAAAGCGACGTTCATCAACTATTGGTTCGAGAACTTCAAACCATATTCATTTTGCGGAAGTGCAAAATGGTGGACATTTCATCAATACTGATAACCGCGAGTACGCAGGTTCAGATCATGATGCTGAAGCAGACGACAACCCAGTCTCTAGATTGAAAAGAAAAAGACGCAAAAGTTCGAGAAGAGAATCTATTATCATACCGACAAGTTTTAATTTCTACGATGAAACGGGATCGGATATCGAGAATCCAAATCACAAACCATTATCAGCAAATTCAATGACTGAAAAATCGCAAATTCCTGCGGAAGAACAGATACGACCGGAAGAAAATTCCTTAAGGTCTTCCGACAACGGCCCACAGGTACTTGCACAGGAAGAAACACAAAACTGTGACGCAATGGCCACATTTCAGACTGGTACTGTAGAGAGACATGTTACAGATGAAAATGGGGAAAAGCAGGATCCTATGTCCGCAGAACTGCATGAAGATGGCTCCTTCAATTTCACTAACTCAATTATAGAATACTCGATACCGGAAGAAGTGATAAACTCTAATGCAAACAATGAAGTAGATCCTCCGTCTTCTTCAAAAATTGAAGTATTTAGGGACAACGAAGACATTGAGCTACTTCTCGATAAAAAATCTCTCAGTTGTGAAACACCCGATAAAAAGAATGGCAATAAAGTGATTCCTATAAATAATGAAAACAGCGAAACTAACAAGGTTACCTTCATTCCAATGTCAAAACAAAACAAAGTAAAACACTCCATGAGACTACCGAATTCAAGATCCGAGAAAAAGATCATCGATGAGGGTATGCCTGGGACTGGTTCCCAAGGTATAGACTTAAGATCTAGAAGAACGCGGGGAAAGGCAGTAAATTATGCACTTCCTTCTTTAAGAGCCAAAATGAGACGGCCAACGGAAAAACTAGTTGACGCAACAACCTTTACAAACATTCATGATCTGCAGGTTAGCAAACGATCGAAAAGGTCAGAGAGCGATAATGACGTTGTAAGATCAGAGTCTGTCGAGACATATAGCGAATTTTTACCCAAAGCTCCTACGAATTCTCCTAATCTATCTAATATGAGGCCTGAAGTTCCAGCAGAAAGCATGAAGCCTGGGCAAGATTTGGGAAAGGAAAACCTTACAACTGTTGCATACAAGAAGATATCAAACACTGCGTTGAATCCTATACTAAGAGATATCACAAATCAACCCAATCCCAAACCATTGAAGACTAAAAAGCTATACAAGAACGCTATTATCAACGATTCGCTAGACAAAGATGAGATTGCCGCATTGGAGCAAAGCGGAGATCGTACCAGCAAAGGCGCACAGTCTCTTGAGGAAGGCTTGTCAGTATTCGATCTTATTGGATGTAATAGCTTCAAAGCGGCTCATAAAACATATAGAGCAAAAGTCAAGAAAACAAATATATATAAATAAATGGAACCTGCATTTACCCCATGTAAAGTTATATATTATTTCCAATGTTTTCATCTGCATATCTAAACATATCATACAAGAATTTCACGCTTTTTCAAACGCTCATTTGCATTTCGATTTTTTTCTGTGGATTATAGTTTATAATCTCAAAATCTTCATATTTGAAATCATCAATATTATCAACTTTTCTCTTGATTTTCAATTGAGGAAAACTTGTTGGTGTCCTCGAAATCTGCTTCTGTAACGCCTCAATATGATTTTTGTACACATGCGCATCACCCATAGTATGAATGAATTCGCCTGGCTCCATATCACAAACATGTGCAATCATCTTGGTCAACAGAGCATAGGAAGCTATATTGAAGGGAACCCCCAACCCCATGTCACAAGACCTTTGATACAGTAAACAGGAGAGTTTTGGCTTTGAACCATCTGTTGGGAAATTTACATAAAATTGACAAAACACATGGCAAGGTGGGAGAGCCATCAACGGGAAGTCAGGCGGATTCCATGCACTCATAATAATCCTACGATCATATGGGTTATTCTTCAGTTTCGATATCAAATCTTGCAGTTGGTCAAATCCCTGATTGGTGTAATCATCCTCGCAACTTTTATATTTCGCCCCAAAATGTCTCCATTGAAAACCATAAACTGGACCCAAATCCCTCTCACGTCTGTGAGTTAGTCCTAGCTTGTCAAGATACTCTCTAGAACCGTTACCTTCCCAAATCTTGACACCTTGATCCGACAATTTCTGCCCATCTGTACAACCAGAAATGAACCACAGCAATTCAAGTATTATACCCTTTGTAAATACCCTCTTGGTAGTGAACAAAGGAAAGGTGTCATTCTTCAAATTGAATCGCAGCTGCGGAGGCGCAAACAAACTTAAAGTACCGGTGCCTGTTCTATCTGGTCTAGATTCACCTTCCTCGATAATTCTTTTGCAGAGATCTAGATATTGAGATTCCTCTAAATTTCCTTCTTTTGCTGCCTGTTCACTGATCTGCTGTGCTGTCATATGTCAAGTAAGTTGGTTACCGAAGACCTGGTAAATACGATCTTAGTAGAAATTGAATATGATCAAAAAGATTTGTTCAACTCATCAGTGCTTTAAGTGAACGCGTCTTTCACACGCGTCCTGTCTAATTTACAGCATTCCGAGATTTCACTTGAAAGATATCAAGAGCAGAGAAATAAAGGACGTAGTATTGCAAGCATCGCTATAGTGAATTACTATTAGATAAGGCATTTGCGAGAAGTAAATACTATCTCATAATGACGGACCAGACGGCCCTATTTAGGAAATGTGTTCATATAGTGCAGCAGAGCATCGGAAACAATGCACTTGAGACTAATGCGAATCAGTGGACGAATAACGAAGAAGGGGAGTATTTGTTGAAGGACACATTCATAAAAGAGTCCCAAGATCTATTGAAAGTGATATTCGAGCTGCGAAAAGTACTTAAGTTGATCGAACCGCAGTATTTTAGCGATACCGATATGTCGGAGAGTGAGAAAGATGAGTTTGACACTGAATTAAGATTGCAGTTCCATAGATACGCTCAGAAATTTCGGTTGCTGCAAAATTATGAGGAGGAGCGTCAGAAATTGATTACCCAGAAATTTTTGTCGGGAGCAACATCAATGTCAAGCTTTTTCCATTCAGCGCCCAAAAATGAAAAGGTTGCGTTGTTTCATCGAACCAATAATGAGTTTAGATTAGGAGTGCTTCAGATTCTAAGTATGTGGTTGAATACTGTATCTAGCCAGTTCACGTCTATGCAGCAAAAGAGGCTTTCAGCGCAGAAAAAGTTTGACAACCTAGATTTTAATTCGGGCTTGCACTCACCATCAGAAATGACGGAAGCCAAAAGTGTTTCATCAATTTCTCAGAGTCATGTGTTGGAGAGTACTCAGGAAGAAGTGAAACGCTATGAAGAAACGATTTCGATGCTTACTCAAGAGCAGTTGCAATTACTGGAAAATGAACACGAGGACCTTCTTAATCAAAAAGACGAGCAGCTGAAGGCAGTTGGAAAGATAAACAAAACTATAGTGGATATAGTGTCTATTCAAAACGAGATATCTGCTAATTTGCAGGTGCAGTCACAAAATATAAATAACATTTTGGATCATCAAGATGATATAGAGATAAACATCAAAGAGGGCAATAAACAGTTGACTAGAGCGAAGAAAGCTGCTGGCAGGACTGCGAGAATGACCACTTATACCGCAATTATACTGGCAATAGTGATTCTTTTCTTGGATTACGTAAGTTGAATAAGTATGAAAATACGATAAGAATAACAGAAAGAAAGCATGTATGTTAAATGACTGCACCTGCTGCTATAGTTCTTCCATCTTTCCTCAGAAGGATTCTCCCGAGGCGCTTATTCTCCTTAATCTTCAAGATTGGTATATATCTTTTCCGTTCTGTCAACTCTATCTCGACAATTGCGGCTTGGTTTGAACCCAAATGTCTGACTTTTTTCTTGATTACTTTGCTGGGATCTTGCTTTTCGATAATTGAAACCAGTTTTGATACTCTAGCGGGCTGTTGACAGATACCTCTGAAAAGCATGAATGATGTGCCTGGCAATATAGGCCTATCCATTTTGAAGGTGAGAAGTTGAGTGGAGAATTCGCGCATTACGGGAACATCGTAATCAACTGCGCCCGCCAAATCTCCTGTTTCGATATCTTCCACGTGTGCATGGCGAAGTCTCAACGTAGCAAAGTCTCCCTTAACAACAATATGTGAAGATTTTGCGTCATTACCAACCAAAATTTTACTAACCACGGCGCTTTGCTCAGACGGGTAGATTGTAATGGTCTCGCCCGGTTGAATTGATCCAGATTCTACTCTTCCAGATATTATGGCTTCCTCATTCTTATTGGTGGGAATAGCTTCTAAAATGGAAAAAAGGAATGGAGAGCCGATAACTTCATTATGATAGGAGTTACTGATGTGTTGGGCCACATATTCTAACTTTTCAATCAACGTTGGCCCTTTGTACCAAGAAGCATTCTCGGGATATGCAATTTTATACACACCCTCACCAGAAAGACCACTGCAAGGTACCCAGTCAATCTGGTCTTCTTTAAAGCCAACGTCCTTGAAGAAAGTCGATAACTCATTTTTTATTTGATCGAAGCGTCCATAATACCACTCCACGGTATCCATTTTATTCATAGCAACGACGATTCGATTAACTCCCATACTTCTTGCCAATATCGTATGCTCCTTCGTTTGGCCATCCAAGTTGAATCCGGATTCAAAGGCGTCTGTGCCACAATCAACGCAAAGGAGGGCTATATCAGCTAGAGATATACCAGCGATTGCGTTTGGGACAAAATCACTATGACCTGGGGCATCAACGATAGTGAATTGTGTATTCGCGGTCTCAAAATCACTAGGACATATTGAAACAGTAACACCGCGTTCTCTTTCTTCTTGCGTTTGATCCATAACCCAGGCGAAATGGAAAGATCCCTTACCGATCCTTTCGCTTTCCTTTTTCAATTTTCTGATATGATTGTTATCAACTGCACCGACGTCATACAATAAACGCCCCATTAACGTAGACTTACCAGCATCAACATGACCCAATACAACAAAACTACAATGTGCCTTGGAAGTTTCGAGATATTTTTGAATGTCTACCGGGTTCGTGGGCTTTGTTGGAATAGAAACCCTCTTATATGAATATTTGGGAGGTCCATCGTCATTATCCAATGTTTCTGGATCGCTGTCGTGCCATTCTTCACCAGCTGAATGCTTGTTTTCGGAGATTTTCAGCCCAGAGACCATTTCATTGACTCGAGTGAGGGCCTTGTTTTGCGCATTTATTACAACATCATCTGGACTGGGCTTTTTGAAGTTAGCAGCAGCAGTTTTGGAAGTAGCTTTTCTTTTGTTAGTATTTACAAGTACGTCGGGGTAGAACACACTGAATATCTCTCCATATTTTCTCTTCTGCAGCTTTTTACATCGAGCATTCTGTTTGCATGGCACAGTTACAGCTTCTATAATTCCCAACACACTGTCACTTACTGGAATAACCGACGACGGAAAGTTTTGCTTCGACAAGAAAAATCGTATTTGGTCCCAAGAAGTCGGCAATGAAGATGAGGTTGGCGGGTCTCTCGGCGCATCGTTCACCAAGGGCTTACTTTGCGCCTTAGAAGCCACTTTTTTTATCTCTGCTTTGCTTCGCATGGCTCGTAATTTGTCGTGCAACGAACCCTTTCCATTATTTGCTGTATCGGTTCTTGCTGTGCTTGAAGGTGCAGCGCTATTTGAACCGTTAATCCTCTTTGCTTTTAGTCTATCAGAAAGAGAAAGTGGTTGCCGCATCTCCGTAGATAAACTTGAAGTGCCATTCTTCTTCAGTTTCGACAATAGCGAAATGCCTTTATTTGGGGTACTATTTGAATCATCACCCGTTTTCTCGACAAGGTGCGATGGACGTTCTGCGACCTTCATTCTTGCCAATTGCTCCAGCTTTGACATGGTGCTCGGTTCGGTTTCCAACTTCACTGAATGAAAGGTGTTAATAAAAAAGAAATATTCAGCAAACAGAAGTTTTCTCATCCCGAGACCTCGTTAACAGAATACCACAATACAACATTTCAGACAGTGAAAGCTAACGGAAGACTAAAAGCAGTCCATGCTGGTAAGTAGTGTGAAACGGATCTTTCTGGCCGAGAGGAGTGAGATATAATATTCTGTGTATATTCAGCTGACAGCTGTATTGTGAAAAAAAAAAGTGGATTGCACTTCTCGATACATACCTCTCTTGTCGTTTGTAATTTGGGGAGCGTGTGGTGCCTGGGATGCTGTTTTCTTCTTCTTCAGGGTTTTCATAAGTTCCTCCAAAGCTGCGTCCAGATCAAACTCACTGTCAAATATGGCCAGCTTAACCCCCAGGTTGTTCCAACCTTGATAGTTTTCCAATGCTTTTTTTGCTCTCGGAAACATTTCATTCATCAAGTCATATTCCTCGTCGTTCAAGTAGTCATCGAACTCGCCTTCATTTTGAAACTCGGGCATCTCATTCTCATAGTCGGCTGCATCGTCTTGAGTATAGGACGGCATCACACCTATTCTATTATATGAATTCTGCTACTCTTCTTTTCATAGAGCATTTTTCAATAAATCAACTTTTATGTTCATTTATAAACTGCAGAGCGCGAATGTTTTTTCCGGTCAGGTTGGCACGCTCCTAGCGGCAGAAATTTAAATCATATCTAAAAATTGAGTCAGACTATATGATAAAGAAAATGTAAATCACAACGTAATCTAAACCAGCTGCGACTATCCCATTTCTAATAGAGTTTACTTGTTGCTAATGAACTTAAACTTGAACTTGCTGGTTGATATTGGATTTGGAGTATTTTAGTGTAAGCATAAATACAAGACGAATACAACTTGATGTCAACGGCGACACTATCTTTACTTGATGAGGAGTCTTTTTCTGGGCTGAATCCCAAGAGCAGAACAATAAAAGCACGCACACATATATTTCGGAATGCTGTGCTATTCAATGTACTGCCGTCAAATGTAATCAGCGACACGTCGAGCTGTGAATACTGCAGACTTTTCAGTGGTGAAGTTTACGTCGAAGAATTTCTGAATATTCATGAGAGTGGTAGTGTTGACCAGGTACCGTCATACAAGCTTAGATTTGGTTGGAAGTATAGTTCGAATGAGTTTTTTTGCCAAACGGAGAAAATTGATAACATTCACAAGTTGAACGAGGTGATAACCAAGTGGTCGGTTTGGCATAGGATTATGATGCAGTGCTCCGGAAACCGATACGTTCTGTTAGAGCTGCAGTTCGACGATATGGAAGAGGATAGGCGCTTTCGGGACCTTGTATTTAGGATAAGCGATGAATTTGAAATTCTTGCAGAGTTAATGTGGGATTAAGTGTAATAGTATTATAGAGGTAGTAGCGGAGAAGTAGTTTTCACCCGATATGTGTATAAATAGAAAATTTAATCATAGAGTATTAGTCTAAAGACATTGAATTGAATAACGTGTAGCTTTGTATTTATTTATTTACATTTCTAGCGAGTTTCATTTAGGCTCTATACCAAAACTCTTTCCTCTTCTTTCTGTCATCTCTAGCAATGGCACGTTTTTCATGCCACTTTAATTTGATCTGTTGTAACCTATCATTCATCTCCAGCTTCCGTTTTTTTGATGCGTCTGACACTATTGATATGAATAGTGGCGACACATTGAACTGTTTTGCTAACGCTTTTCTGGTATATTTTTCTGGATCCTCACTTCTCAATGCTTTTATGGTTTCGATATCTGACGGTCTCAAATGATACTGTTTGCCATCGGGATTCATGGTACTTCTGCTCGTGAGCACTGGTGGAGCATGCTCTCCGCTGAGTTTGTCATTGCTGTTAAGGTTTTTGATAAACTCTTTTCTTGAATCGCCTTTTGGCAGAAATGATGCTGGGAATGTTTCAATATTGATAGACCCTGAACTAGATGATTGTGCTGGGCTATAATACATTGCAGATGGAATCTTGGCCTTGATATACCCTTTGTAGTTGGATGCAGAGCTCTTGGTATTATAAATGGAAGGTAACCCACGCAATTCGGGAATCTTCTTAGAGTTATCGATGAACCTTGAGACCCCTTTCAGGCTGCGATGTGTGCCATGAAAATTTCTAACAAAGACCTGCATTGTCCCCAATTATCAAATGTCTCAGCAACCGATCTAGGAACTTTAATGGCTATCGTTTTTGAGACTGCACGGTTATTCATAGATGTCTCATTGATTTTTCATATTTTAAATTTCATGCCTTTTCTTCAATGCGGGAAAACAATGAATTAATCTCATCACAGCAAACGGTCGTACAAGTTAGATCCATCCATACTCACAGACAACCACAGCCTAGGGGCACCACATTGGTACCAGTAGATTATAGATCTATGGTGAAGCATGGTAGAAGATGCTGGTGATATTTTGAGGTGGATTCAGGAACATTTTGCCGAGGCAGTGACGGAACAGCTAGTGGCAACATTGAGAAGGCTCTATAAAAATAATAAAGATAATTTACCAGGATTCATCGAGGGCTGTAATGCATTTGGAAAATTGCGAGGACAAGATGATTTCATTCGTCGGCTTTTTGAGAGGCTAGCTGGTGCTGAAAAAGGATCTTTAAGTGAGGAACATGTGGTGAAATCCGAGCCAGCGAGGAAGAAAAGGCTCGGTGAAATGAGTTCTCGAGTTCCCTTAAACTACGACAGTGATGACAACGACGACGATACTGTTGATAATTACCCAAAGGAGACACCAGTAAATGTCAAATCCAAATTTAGAATGAAGGAAGTGAAGAACGATGGAGAGATGCCCAGGATGAAATTTAAGAAGATAAAAAAAGAGGTTGCGAATAAATTGAAGGAGTACTCTTCAACTGATGGAAGATTGTCTATTTCAAACGGCAAACCGTCCAACAGATCCAACTCACCATCTATAGTTCACGCTCAAGTACCGGAGCTACAATCTTTTTACATGAGCATTTCGCAAGAACCCGAGAATAATGACGATGGCACTGTCGCGAACAGTAGCGAATCCGACGTTCCAGAGGAAGAACAATTAAGTGAAGATCGCGGTTGGTACAATTGTGATGACGATTATGGGAACCCTGTCTTGGATGATTCAGTTAAAACAAAGGAATTAGATTTCACGCCAGCTAATCAGACTTACATGCGAAATAAGGAAAAAGCTACTGATGCAAATGATTCTTATACAGAAATTCAGGTGTATGCGTTACCAATGAGTAGGAGAAAAGAGCTTATACCACGGTTTCTGCAGCAATACATCGAGACGCGTGGAATCTCCAATGCTACTTTGATTGGTTCCTTTTTGCAATCATCACGGGATGGTTTCACAAGTCCTTTCAAAAATCCTGATGGTGTTTTTGCAATAAACGCAAGGAAAGGCAGCAAGCTCGTCGCGATAAGAAGATTAGCCAGGGATCAAAGTAAAAGTTCCAGACAAACAGCCGAGGTTGCAGGTACCGCTGTCGGAAACGTGTTAGGAATTAAGGAGGATAAGACTGAAAATCCAATAGCAGTGGAAATCGATGCAAAAAGTGATAAAATTGAGTTAACAAGAGCCGATATCGAGCTGTCCAGAAGGAAGCTACCTTCGTATGCAGCAAAATCCGCATTGCTACAGTTGATTAGAGATAACCAAATAATGGTGATAATTGGAGAGACAGGTTCCGGTAAAACGACACAGTTGGCTCAGTATATTTATGAAGCTGGAATTTGTGCAGGCGGTCAGCTGATCGGATGCACTCAACCTCGAAGAGTGGCGGCAATATCTGTTGCAAAACGAGTTGCATTGGAAATGGACGCGGAGTTGGGACAAGAAGTTGGATATGCTATAAGGTTTGAAGATGAAACATCAGAAAAAACAAAGATTAAATTCATGACTGATGGTATTCTACTCCGAGAAGCTCTTTTGGATGAAACTCTGGAAAAATATGGTTGCATTGTAATAGATGAAGCTCATGAGCGCTCTTTGAACACAGACATTGTATTGGGAATGCTGAAAAGACTGCTATCGCGGAGAAGGGATCTTAAAGTTATCATTACTTCGGCAACAATGAATGCAGCTAAGTTTTCAAAGTTTTTTGGCTCAGCACCTCTTTTTACTATACCGGGAAGAACTTATCCAAAAAAGTTGATTTATTCTAAAAGCCCTGTCGAGGACTACGTAGAAGCGGCTGTAATGCAGACAGTTAGCATTCATGTGTCTACCGAGATTGATAGCGGAGATATTCTAATCTTCATGACAGGCCAAGAAGATATTGAAGCAACGTTTGATGCTATCAAGGAAAGACTAGCAGAAGTATACTCCAGAAACTCTTCTATCTCTACTTTCAACGATATAGATAACGTCGAAATATTCACCATATACTCCGCTCTACCAGGAGATATTCAAAATCGAATATTTGAGAGTTTGCCAAGCGGAAAGAGAAAAATAGTTATTGCCACTAATATTGCTGAAACGTCCCTTACAATTGATGGTATTAGATATGTTATTGACCCCGGATATGCTAAAATGAAGATTTATAATTCAAGGATTGGTCTTGATAGTTTAACAGTGTGTCCGATCGCACGAGCAAACGCGGATCAACGTTCTGGGAGGGCTAGCCGTACGTCGCCCGGTACAACCTATAGACTATATCCGGAAAGTACTGTCGAAGAGGATATGTTTGCGCAAACCATTCCAGAAATTCAGCGGACAAACCTCTCAAACACGGTACTTCTACTTAAAACTTTGGGAATCGACGATATAATGGAGTTTCCGTTTATAGATGCACCTCCATTGCAAACATTTTTGTCATCTCTTTACGAGCTGTTCTTTATTGGCGCCTTAGATGCCAGTGGAAAATTGACATCTTTAGGTGTTGCAATGTCGAGATTTCCGCTTCAACCATCTTTGAGTAAAATATTGCTCATTGCTTCCCAAAACGGCTGCAGTGAAGAGATGCTTACCATCGTTTCAATGCTATCAGTTCCCCAGGTTTTCTATAGGCCAAAAGAGAGGATGAGAGAGTCTGATTTATCTAGACGTCGATTTTTTGTTGCTGAATCAGACCATCTTACACTCTTAAATGTTTATTCACAGTGGAAGTGTAACAAGTACTCACACAGATGGTGTAACAAATACTTTTTGCATTATAAATCATTGCAAAGAGCAAGAGAAATTCGAGAACAGTTGAAGAAAATCATGGCCAAGAATAGGATCAAACTGGTATCGGCAGGGCCAGATTGGAGTATCATAAGAAAATGTATTTGCTCGGGATTTGCTCAACAATGTGCTAAGAGATCTGGTTTGAGTAAATATGTTCACTTGAAGACGGGAATGGATATACAGCTTCATCCCACAAGTGCATTATACGGGATGGGTGACCTTCCATCATACATCATATACCATGAGCTTTTAATGACAAAGACAGAGTATGCATGTTGCGTAACTGCTGTGGATCCTTTTTGGTTAATGGAATACGGAGCACTGCTCTACGATATTAAGAGAGTAGCTTATGTCAACGACTCGCAGAGGATCACTCAAGTAGATGTTCAATCTGGAAATCTTCCGCAAAAGGAAGATGAACTCGAGCACAGGCTGAAGAGATGTATTGCTGAAAAGACCCGTTTAATTCAGACTTTGAAACTACAGCAAGACTCGAAAGATATCATTCCCAAAAGCGAAATTAGTACCTCAAATAAAAAGAAGCAAAGACACACAGCACATATTGGATTGAAGAGAAAACGGCCTTTTTGAAGAGTATATGTACAAGTTTATGATGATAAATAGCTAACGAGTGTTAACCAGGTTTATATGCGACTTAGAGTAAATTGTGGATCAGCAAATCCGAAAACGGAATTTTTTAATCCCTGGTAGTAACTGTTGTACATACTGCAATCGGATTGCTCATAGATTTCGCGGGCCTTCCCTAACCATTTTGTCATGTTTTCAATTCGTCTTTCACTTGCTGGGTGTGTGCTCAGGAATTCGAAATTACTGGCACCTCTTGCCTGTTGTTTCTCAAATTCCTCCATCCTTCTCCAGAGTCTCACCGATTCGTCAGGATTGAAGCAGGCCCTGGACATGATCATGAGTCCAATATAGTCGGCCTCGGTTTCCATTTGTCTAGATGCTGGCATTCTGAGGAACCCGTCTAAAAGTAGACCGTTGAATGCGTTGGCTCCCGTCAGTGTATACATGAAGGCGCTTAGCATAACGCAAAAAGGCGCTTTTGATAAGTTTTCACTTGTATGTCTCGCCAACTGATGTGCGAACTCATGCGACAATACGGTGGCCAAACCATCATCATTTTGGCATATTCCCAACATACTAACAAACACGAACACTTTACCACCTGGTAATACGAAAGCATTGGGTGGCGCACTTGGGTCGTTGACAACATGTATTTTCCAGTTTACTCCTTCGAGCATAGTTTTATCAACAGATGGATCTTTGTAGGCAGCATCGACAATTCTTTCGAAAACTCTCGCCACTCTTTGGGTAACTGAGTGACTTTCCGGTAATATAGAGTTGCCTGTCTGTCCCAGAATTGATTTATAAGAATAATCTCCAACAAGCGTCTCAATTGGACGAGGGAGCCAGATAAACCTTGTTCTGCCACTAACTGGCGCTTCATCCAAGTTAGATATGTAAAACAAAGATCCTCCACCAAGTAAAATAGCTAAATATTTTCTTGAAGATGCATCGTAAAGGTAATCTTTAAAGGTTTTGTCTTGATTACCATTGAACCTCCTATATCTAGTTCCGGAATAAAGCCTTGCTAGCAACACGGGGTTCGACTTAAAAACGTTGCGACCAAGAAAGTTCCTTTTCAACGAGATTCTGATCATATTTGGAACTCTTTTGGTTGCCAGATGACACTATCCTTGTTACGAGAGGTGTCTTGTGAGCCTGACAGATAACTTCTCCGGGTAGATACGCATAAAATTGGCTCGTCATCTTCACTTAAGTGACAAAGCAAATACAAAGAGATTCTCTATTAAGATTAAATGAGAGATGGCGAAGGCTGAATTTGGCTCGGCTAAATATCTTAGCAATCAAATGAAGGCCAGAGGCCTTCAAAAGCTTCGTTTTTATTGTCAAGTGTGCGAGAAGCAATGTCGAGATGAAAACGGTTTTAAGTCACATATAAGGTCGCCATCACATTTGAGAAAGATAAGTCAATTATCGGAAGCCAGCATTGATGAATATACAAGAGGTTTTGAATCAGATTTTCTTAAACTGCTTAAAATAAGCCATGGGGAGAAGAAAATACGAGCTAATAAATTTTACAGTCAATTCATACAGGACAAGAACCATATACATATGAATGCCACTAGATTTACATCCTTAACAAAATTTGTGCAGCATTTAAGTAAAGAGGGAAAGATTAGGCTACATGGATCTGAAGATGTTCCTGAGGAAGATATGGATGTGGAACAGCTGTCAATATCTTACGTCGATAATTCTAAAGAAAATTTACAGAGGAAGGAAGCGCTACATGAACTTGAAATCAATGAGACCTCAGAGCAAGAGATTAATGCCAAACTTCTACAAAGACAAATAGAGACCTGTCTGAAGGATGCTATGGAGGAGGAAAAAAATCACGAAGTTCCAATTAATGCCTCTAATTCATATAACGAGCATAAGGATAAAGTCAAAATAGACCTTAAAGCCAGCATAAAATCCCAGAGGGTAGCGAAAAAGAGATCTAAACCCAAGAAAAAGAGTCTATTTAATTAACGAAATACATAAACAAACTTTAACACTAGATATCAAAAGATGCATCAAAAGCAGCATTCTGGTTTGAGTCTGCATTTAACTGTTGATCACGTCTTTGCAGTTCTGCATATTTCCTTTGTGTTTTGAAATATAGGATCCATGCTGTTATTGTTAGAATTGCCATCGTAGCAAGAATACTTAGCAAGTTTAGAATCTTCGAACTTGCCGACTTTGTTTCGCCAATATTTTTGATTCTTGAACCAATGAACAGGTAAATGAGCAATTTTGGCGTGACGATGAATTGAGCAATGGCAAAATTCTTAATAGATAGGCCATAAATAGCGGCCATTGCACCGTTCGTTAATGAATAAGGAAATGGACATAACCTCAACAGCGCCAATATCCAAAAACTGTTGTTCTCCCTCAACAGCGAAGAGAAAGCCTCAAATCTTCGATTTGAATGCACCAATGATTCAGCTCGGGAGTGTAATACTGTCTTGAAAGTAGCAAAAGATGCAATTGAACCGGCGACTGCACCGACCGCCAGTATCAACCAGCCTTGAAACGACATTTCATAGATCAGCCCCGTTATAGTGCCCAACAAGGAAAAGCCAATCAATGGTGGAAACGCTACCACGAAGATCAGCGCAACAAGAACAAAGGAGGTGCGTTTTTCATCTTTCAGTTCATTCGAGGTCTCCACAATCCTGTGGAGAATCCGGTCGTGGAATACTAAGAGCGTAATCCCTGCAATCAACAGGCAAGTGCCCGCGAAGTACGCCAGGTACCTCTGCCACCACGGCAATCCGTTGTACTGTTGCACCAGCTTGCGGGACATTTTCTGTAGACTGTGGCCCAGCCTTTGTCTGGGCGTCAAATTGTAAACATCCAGGAAGTCATCGTCGTCGTCACGGTCGCCGAGGTCGTTCGTGTTGCTTTCGTTACCAAAATCTCCAAGAAACGAGTCCTCGAACAAATCACCCTCTCGAAAACTCATCTTCCTCGCTTTCCTTGCACCTCTTTGCCGTCTTAGTGCTCCAAAGCAGCGATCACGCCACTTTTGAAGTGAACCTCAACATCGTAACACAGCCTATCACCGCCTGCCCCTAAACTGAACCGCCTCTTGAACAAAGAAAACTGTGACAGAAGCGATACAAGCCAAGATAGCGACCGCACACGACGTGAAACACCTACAAGGACTACAGCTATTTCTATGAGTAAGCTCCGACAACTACGAGTGAAACTAGCGTGAGACCGCGTGAGACCGCGTAAGACTGCGCAGACTACAAGTGAACTTGTGGCAGAAACGTCCTGTTCCTCAACCACCTTCCACGGTCCAACTTCAGCAGACAGATGCTGACATCTATCGGCCAGTACGCCAGTCCATTATCTAGTTTGACCTTCGCTCTCGATTTTGGCCTTTTACTTTTCTAATTTCTTGTACCTGTTGATAGTTTGCTATTACGAATAGAAACGCCTAGAAGAACGCGGAGAGATGGAGTTAAGGGCATTCGATCATCGAGAACAGGTTACAGGAGAATCGGGTTTTGGTCAGATATAAAAGGAGCGTATATTCGATCAATTGGAGTTGTCTCAGTTCTGTTCAAGAGAAGTTCTCAAAGAGAGCAAGTATATCTACAAGTACAAGTGTCACCAAGGGAATACTATCAAATGTCTACTATTGCATCAGGAATACCAATCCCTCAAGCTAAACCGGAGCTTGCGGAGAACGTAATGGACCTGTTCTCATTGAAGGGCAAAGTTGCATCGGTGACAGGTGCCTCGGGCGGTATTGGCTATGAAGTGGCAGTGGGGTTTGCTCAGGCCGGTGCGGATGTGGCAATGTGGTACAACTCCAATCCCGCGATTGAGAAAGAGGTCGAGGGGCTGTCGAAGAAGTACGGCGTCACGGTCAAGGCATACCAGTGCTCGCTGACTGATGGAGAGCAGGTCTCAAAGACAATCCAACAGATCGAGAGCGATTTCGGGAAAATCGATATAATGGTGGCTAACGCCGGTGTGGCATGGGCATACGGACCACTGCTGGATCTCGCCGAAGAGGACTCGGAGAAGTGCGACTATGAATGGAAACGAATGATGGACATCGATGTGAACAGCGTGTACTACGTCGCCAAGAACGTTGGCAGTGTGTTCAAGAAGCAGGGATTCGGGTCATTTGTCATCACAGCGTCAATGTCTGGTCACATTGCCAATGTCCCGAAGTTACAAGTAGCGTATAACACAGCAAAAGCCGCCTTGATTCACATGGGCAGATCGCTGGCGTTGGAGTGGGCGGGGTTTGCTCGTGTCAACACCGTTTCACCCGGTTACGTTGAAACTCCGTTGACAGCATCCCGTGCCCCGGAACTGAAGCAGCAATGGCGTACTCTTGTTCCAATGGGACGTCTGGCTTATCCCAAGGAAATGGTTGGTGCCTACCTCTACCTAGCTTCTGATGCTGCGACCTACACAACCGGTACTGACATAATCGTTGATGGTGGCTACTGCTGTGCCTAAACAATCGTCACTCTCATCCTCATTTTCCAGGCAGTTTATAAAACATCTATAAAAACAAAAGCATTATGAAATATTCCAACCACATATCTGCTGCTATGATCACACTCAGACATATCATAGTTCAGTTCTTGCCATTTTTTTTTTGTAGCTCTAAATCACACATTTGTTTCACTTCGTCGAGTATTATACGATTGCTTAGTTTCATGAAAAATTTCATCGATGAGATGAGTTAAGCCAAGTTCAGGATGGCTACTTCAAAAACAAACAGTAACAGAAAGCAATTGTGGTTTATCTAGAACTTATCGATAATGCCCGCTAAGCCTCGAAGTCATGTTAAATTCAGTGAAGAAATTGCCTCCGATCCTGCACACGTGAAGGTTCAGACAGTTCAAAGCACGGAACATAGTAGTGACGATGAAAGTGATGAAAGTGAGGATGATGCACCTGAAGAAGAGGGTGTGTCAAACGGAAAGCTTATGGTAGAGAAGGAAATACTTAAACGTGAAGAGCTCTTAAAGGCAGAGCAAAAACAGCTCAAGGAGCAGAGAAGAAAAAACGATGCCTTTTATAAAAGTCAGCAACAGTCGAAGAAGGGGAGGACCAGTGAGATACGGAATAACGACACACTTGATGAGCTTCCTGAGGAAATTTTCAATAAACTGGAAGATGATAACAAGCTTTGTCGTCAAGAAGCTTCGTCAAAACATATCAATTTCAATGAAGAAGACTACATACCCGAAATCAAAAAGCAACTAAGTGATAAAAAAAAATTGACGTTGAAAAAATTGAGAGCTACTTCTGCTAAGAAGGGACCTGTGTCTGTTAAAGTTTTGTCGTCCACACAACTATTGTCGTCGATGGCACCAAAGAGGGAAGCTTCGATTATGGGGACAAAGGAGAAATGGCTAAGAAGAAAGGCACTGAAAAGGAGGTAAATTTTTGGACAAAAAGAACCTACTGTATTCGTCATTAATAAATAATAAACACCCCCCTCTCGCATTTTTACATAGGAAATAGAAGATCCATTTGTATAGTATACCCTTTCAGGATCAATCCTCAGTTATCACAAATGAAATAATCACCGGGATCAGCACGCCAAGCGACACATAGATCAGCTCATGATAAGTTGCTCTTTTTTTCAATTGGGCATTATTCATATTTGGCGGTGGAGTGAGCGGTGCAACGTTCTCAAATTCAACATTGGAGTTTTGGGATTTATTACTAGAATCTTCTCTAGGATTATTGTTCACTAAAACAAAGTTACTCCCCTCACGATAGAATCCATTTTCTATAGTATCATCAGTCTCGCTCTGATTGGATGATTCATCAGTCGTAAAGGCTGTAAAAGAGGCGTAAAGAAGACTACCACCACTCATAAGCAATAAGTTCCCGCCGATCCAATCCATTGTGTCAGATTGTTTCAAATTGAACGCAGATACAACAACATAACCTAGAGGTGTTGAAAGAGCAAACGCAAATAGGTTCGACATAATTTCCCATTTTGGCAAGTGTTGTTTTGATATCATCACACTTGTTAGTGACAGAACGGCCGGTATCTTATGCACCACTATGGCTATCAGAACAATTATTAAGAGAGACTCATTATTTACCGTAGTACCTAGTGCAATACCATCTGATAAACCATGCACTACCAATGCAAAGACAACGTTATTTTGCAGAATAGACATTGCAACCTGCTTTGGGTTTCGAAGCAGGTCTCTAAAGGTATCAATTTCAAACGTGATATTATTTTGAATTGCGTTAGTAGTAGCAGAACGACGATTTACCATTATTTGGACACTTTGATCCAAGATATAAACCACCATAACACCAATCAGGAGGTTTAAACCAACGTTACCATTGTGCTCTAAGCATGCCCGTACTCCCTCCGGTATAACTAACATGAATGAAGTTCCCAGTAGCATACCCACGCCAAATCGCGATAAGATATCGATGTATGAGGCTCTATTGGAAATGCCATGGTTCAAGCAGTATAGAGGTATTATTCCAATGGCAAACGTAGCACAGAGGAGGAGACCTGCTAAAAGTAATACTGTACCAATACCTACTGACATTTCTTACCTAAACTATCAGCCCACACTGAAAGCAAGCTCAGCAACAGAGTAATATAAAAATTCCTACTCTTTTTCTGAAAGTGATTTAAGGTACAACAATTTGAGATAAATTCAAAGACGCGCTTATGAGTTGGAAAACACATCAAACATGTTCAAAAACACAGAATTGTATAATTAGTCTTTAATGAGGTGATGAATGGAACTGATGATGTTGTAGAAAAAGCTTTAGATTTAGGCACCGCATACTTTAAGGGTGAAGATTTTGTCAAGGCTAAAGATATTTTCAAAAAGGCATTGCAACTGGTAAGATCTTATGATGAGCAGGAACTAGGGAGAATACGAGAGCGTTATGGCGCAAAAGAAGTCACAACTGCAAGAGAATCACCTAGTAGCTGCAAAGTGTATCACCCCAGGTATGTTCGAATATTGGATAATCTAAGTGCCACGTATGAGAAATTAGGTGAGCTAGAAACAGCGTTAAAGTATGCCCAAAAGATGACCGATGTGGAGCCTTACAATTTAAAATGCTTCATTAGAGGTGGAAAAATACTGCAGAAACTTCGGAGAGACCGCAGTGCGCTCAAATTATACGATAAAGCCATAAAGATGACGAAGCAAACAGATAGGCAATTCGTTGTGGGGCCGCAATCGCGATGGCTCACAATCATTGATCAACAAAAAAGGTACGTTAGTAATCGTATCAAGACTCAAAGCCTCAATTGTAAACAGCTAATGCCAGTATCCGATTTATCCTCCAAAAGAACTTACTTGGATCCCATTGCGAAAGAACAGCGACTTTTCAAAAAAACGAAAGATAGTAAATGTCAGGCCACATCACCGCAAGTTGTAGCAGTTGATTTTATACGCCAACTACCTTTGGAAGTCATTCCTTTCATTTTGAAACGTTTTACGTCCAAGGAATTATTGCAGCTTGTACCGGTTTGCAAGACATGGAAGAATATAATCCTCAAGCTGCCAGAAATTTTCCGAAGCTTTGTTTTACATCGTGCCTCACCTAAGGACATTGGAAATTTCTGTGATTTTTTACGCACGGTTAGCTCTCAGTACTCAAACCCACTACAAGGGTTTCCAGTGGAGTCTATACACTTCTCAGTAAAAGCACCGTCGGACGAAATAAAAACACTTGATTTGCTATTTTTACGACTGCAAGATGTTTGCTTTCGTAAGATGATCTTGACAGTTCCAAATTGCAGCACGTCTCATTTCGCTAAAATCACCTCTAAAGATCGGGATTTGACAAAAAGAATGAATGAATTATCAGTTGTTTTATCATTGAGGCAAGATAAGCACCATGAAAATAAAATTTTAAAAAATTTCCCAAATCTGAAACGAATAGAGATAATTTTTGAGTCCTCTGTCGTTCCTATTACAGAACTATCTTCTGTAAGCCAGGAAGTAAATGTTGATGCGGGATGCATGAATGCGATCGAGTCATTTAAACTCATCTGCAATTACGGTAAAATAAAAACCTTTCCTTTTCTCGATCTTTTCAAAAGCGGCGTTTCGAAAAATCTTTCAAGTTTGTGTATTACTGGTGTTACGTTTACTCGTGGTACTACTCAGTTCGATTGGCTAAGAAATTTCAAATCATTAAAAGATATTTGGATCGAAGGCAACAAAAATGCCACATTTTCGTCATTTATGAAATTATTCAGAGATTATTCTTTAAGCACACACCTCACAACCTTGACATTCAGGGAAGATAGCATTAGTGCAAGATTTGACTTGGAGGAGGTCTCAGACGATTATTTCTATGGCAACAATTTGAAAAATCTGTCCTCTTTGGATGTAATGGGAACTTCTTTAAGTGGATTAGGCCTCATGCGGATTGCCGCTTATATGAATGATGCCAATCTGAAGAGAATTAATTTTGGTGATTGCCCATTTCTGAAACTACAACGCGAAGGGGGAGATGACGATTTCGCACTGACAGCTAATCATTTTTTCTCTGCGTTACAAAATATTGAAGATCTGTCTATCCCTCAACTTGGCACCCTGAGTGACCAAGATATGGCAATTTTAAGGAAGGAAATTGGCAACATGAAAAGTTTGAAGCGGATGGACTTGTCATTGAATCAGTCCATTACCGGTGTTTCGGTTTATGATTTACTCAAAGCTCTCAAAGAATCCAGTTTAAAGCCTTTGGAGTACCTTAATATAGATGGTTGCACCTCTGTTTCACACATTACAATTAATGCTCTCAAAGCGCAAGGTCTCGTTCAACAAGTGAGTAGCATTTATGAAAAGGTTAAATGGCGAAAATTTGGATTGAATTCTTATAAATATCAAAAATAGAGCTATGTAACTGTAGTCGAAGAACGTCGATTACGCATATTTCACTAATGTTCCGCACAACAGTGCAGCATGGACTTTATCAATGTGCATGTTACAGCAATATTTCTTCACACTAATTAGCTACTGTTTTGATGAAGTATGCTCGTTAAGGCTTGTCTGGTCGTCTTCAAATTGTAGGGTCTTGTTACTACTCTTGGGAGAACATGCACTGCCAGTGGATGATGATAGCCTTCGATCCATCTTTTTCGCAGCCTCGCTGAAGCTATTTTTCCGGCCGTGATGTGAGTTTGGTTTCTCATTGGGGTCAAAACTGCTTTCATATGTCACACTTTTTCCATCATCATCAGAACCCGTCGAAGTCCCATATATTTTTTTATTCTTGTTCTTTCTCAACCGACTTTTGGCGTTCCTTAATGGGGAACTATCAACAACCCTATCCCCCGATTTCAATGGAGCAGAATGAGGCCAGTCGAGGTCATTACTAACATATGGTAATTCAATCTTTTCTTGACTTCTTCTCCGCTCAGGGAAGACGCCTTTCTGAAATGAAATATGACCTGAGCTATTTTTCTTTGTTAAAGCAACCTGGTTATTCGAAACTCTGTGCACCGGTCTCTGAATTCGGGAAGAAGAAAATGAAACAGGAAAAGACACTGATTTGCTTGCATTTCGAGGCTTATAATTAGTCTCAGATTTCCTTCGCTGGTGTCTTAAACTTGTTGGAGATCTATGAAGAGGTAGCGTTAATTTACCACTAGAGCCATGTCGATATGACGTAGAGTTCTCTTGCAAAAGAAGTAGAGATTTGATTGATTCTGATTCAAAGAGATTATCATCTAATGCACTGCTTATGTTAATATCATCTTTCAAAACTCGAGACCTAATTAACCCGACAGGAAATTTTGAAAATTGCAGAGGACTCTTAATGGATGATGAAGAGATAATTTTTCCTTTAAGAGCGGTAATTGCCTTGTCGAGAGCAAACTCTTGTCCACAATGATTTTGAATAATGGAAACTTTAGGCCATGTCGCACGAGCACCATTTGTAGTTTCTCTAAGCAAAAATTCTTTTGATGGATTAGCCAATAGCTCGTTTAGTCTAAACAGCATCTTCATGTCAGGTAATATGGTAATGTCACCAGAATATTGTTGTGATAAAACTGACCGTAACTTTGTTAGCGCATTTTTAGCAATTCCCAATTCGCATGCAAGCTCCAAAGCGTGTATAGCTTCATTTGCCATAAAATCGTAGACGTTCGTTAATGTTTGTTTCAATCTAGCTGTAAATTCGTCTTCTATATCCCCACCAACACAGGATAATGAGAATTTTAGCAGAGGAAACACATGAACGTTAACTTGACACGCGATTATGTGGTCGACATTAAACATTTCAGATAATCTGGATATCGGAAGGTCATTATCTACAGATCCATCAACAAATTTAACAGAAGCACTGCCAGACCATTCACGTCTTTCTCCGGTAGTTGGATCTTTTTCATACAATGGACTCGAGGGGAATATTCCCGGTAATGAGCATGATGCACAAACCGCGGACCATATTAAAACATTTGGAGCTGTTAAATTATTTAACAATCTTGGTTGCTCAAACAATGATGCCGGAGATACTGTGATATTTAAAATTTTTCCAGTTCTATTATATGCCTCTCTAAATGTCAATTCACCAAGAAATTTTATCATTGTCTGAACCAAATGCTTGTTATCGAACCAAGTGCCATTTTTCAAAAATCTTGATAGCTTGATTAGCAGGTTCTCACTTTCGCTCTTCTGTTTATCATCTTTGAAAATGTTAAAGTCTGTTTCCAAGACACGCTCTAACAGTTCGGGTATTTCATCTTTGTAATGAGCTGAGAGGATACTAGCGACAATGGCACCTGCACTGCTACCACTTATGACACGAGGCAACAAATCAAGCTCGAAAAGGGTGGAAAGAACACCAATATGAAATAAACCGAAAGTTCCTCCACCACTCAAAACCAAGGCTGTTCTGCCAATATTCCTTCTAGTTTGCTGTAAGATTCCAAGAACATAATGGTCATCCAGATCTGTTTGATTTACTAAAGCATCCAGTGCAAAACGGGATTCGTTCAAATATTCGTCAATAAGAAACTTGGTTCCCACATGAGAATGTCTGTACAAGTTTACATCACCCATGTTCCCCAAATTTCGTACCCATCTAGTTCTTATGGTATACAATAAGCCTGCGTAATCCTCCGCCTGTCTTTGCTCACGTAGTTTTCTTGTTAACTCTTCAATCAGTTTATAGTCATATAGATTAGATTCTACTTCTTGCTTCCATTTCATCTTATCTGTTAATTCGTCCAGACGCAGTCCCGCATAACCCCATTCTTCGTATGATACAGCGTGCTGTTTTTCAGCCAGTATCTTCTCTATCAGCAAGCTTTTATCGTAATCACCAACGAAAAGGCTGTATATGAATGATTTACATCTTAGGAAAAAAGAGACCTGCTCCTCTTCCTTCTGTCGATCTTCTTCGTCATCACTGGATATCTCGTCATCGCTGTTGACACAAATTTCAACGTTACTCTTCCTGTGCCGTGAACCTGGTTTATCAACGCGATTCTTTGATATTCTTAGGAGTTTGTGATTAGCAGACTTAGAAGAGCGATTAACTGGAGATGATTTACCTTGAATGAGCTCGTAATATTTTTCAATCAAATGTTTGGTCACTGCAAAAGGTTGACGCTGCAGCGACATGTTCCCATCCATTGCAGAAACTTTTATCACGTATCTCACTGTTTGATACGCTGGATTCCAGATGCAAATGAGCCTGAATAATCCTCGATGCTGTTTTAAACCCACTCTAGAAATTCTGCTCAAAGTTCATAGATTAAGGCTTTAAGGTCCACTAAATCGAAATGTACTTCGGGTAACAGAAACACGTCTCACGAACATCACCGATGAAATTCGGACGCTAAGTCTTTCGCGTGTCTTGATATTATTTGAAGGTGACATAAGCGGCGGTTAAGTTTAGATAGCTACCCAGTCTTTGGCATTACAGCTGTTTATTGTGCTGTATTAGATTCCCAGGATTGTGTGATAAATCTGCCTCGCTTGCAATATTTTAGTGCCTTTGGTCTCAATTTTACAACTTAATTTCAAAATTTCGAAAACTGCATAAAAATTGTCTCCCGCTAAAATTGCAGCGATGTTCAATCACATTTATGGCTCACCATTTCCAGTGATAAATCCCAAAATAAGGTATAAGACTGCTTTAGAAAGAGCAGGTTTTGATACCAATTTTCATGATGGGTTGATGTCAAACCAGCTCCCGCCAGAACGTAGAAATGTTTCTACAGGCTCTGGAAGCCCTGCTCGTCCAAACGATGCGCAGCAAACACGCATCATGTCACTACCAGGCATGAATGCTAGTGAGACTCGGTCATCACCTTCAGCGCTGCCAGTACCTGCCCGAGCACCACAAAGACCTAGGCCCACTTCAGCATATGGCAGGTTGCCAACGTCTTTGAATGAGCTGCCCCGACAAACTAATGGCGGTCCCCCGCAGAAGCCCTATAGTAGCAACACGAGCCCTCGATTTGCTCAGGAAACCCCTGTTGCAAATATGAGATACGAAACAAAAGATGTGGGAGAGATTAGGTCTACCAACGGCGGTCCGAACAAATCTGATGGCAATGGAAATTACGGATACCTCGACCGAACCGAAAAGCTCAATGTTGGAAATAGTGCATCGATTAAAGATTACAATGCTCTTAGAGAAAGTGATGGCGAAGAAGAGGGAAACAACGAGAATCGCAAGGAAGCAAAATCAGACGATAGAATGCTGTGGAACGATAAACCTGTCAGGGATTCAAAATACCCATTCAATTCATTGCATTCATCACAACCTAGTGGTGCATCAAGTTCAACGGTATCCAAAGGGCCTGGACATGAGCAAAAGATGTCAGCTTTCGATTTTGAGATAGCTCAACCTCCGCCTACTACAGAAATTATGAATCCTATTGAACGAAGCTATATGATGCTAACTCAAAAGAGTTCATTTAGTTCAGAAAGGTCCCTGACGGACTCTAACTCCGTGCATACGGCTGCAAAGTCTCTTGAAGAGGATGCTGTATTGTCAGCAGTATCAGAATTGCATATTCCAAGTGTAACAAAAGAAGACTTCTCGGATTCAGGTAGGGAAAGTGATGATAATGAATGTAATGATATGGAAAGTGATTACAATAAAAGTGATGACGGCGAAAGTATAAATTTCGAGCCCTGCGCAGAACTCAATATCAGTTTGTCCTCAGATCAAAAAGCTGAACACCTACACAAGAATGAAAGTATGCGTAACGATAGCGAGCATTCATCTAAGATATCAGGTCTCAAGCTAGCTACACAATTTGATGACGCATTGTCTCAAAAATCCGCTGAAAAAGCTGTGGGCGAAATTGAGGATGCGCCATTTAAATTTAAGAGGCCAGTGGAAAGTCCTGTTGAGGTCGGCTCTCAAAGCTCTCTCAATTCACAAAAATCAAATATCGACTCGGCGAACGGTACATATGCATCTTCACCGAATAAGAACAAATATCGACAGATGTCGTACGTTGGTCATAGCTCTTTGAGCAACGAAGACAGCGTATCAACACCACAAACGGCAACAAATCTTCAAGTTGAAAAGCTTCTAGCACAATTGAATGACGTATCTGAACACAAAAATGCACAAGTCGACTCGTTCCCAGTTCCCTCACCAAACGGTACGTCAGACGAACGGACAGCAGCAACCACAGAAAGTAGATCAGCTTTGCATGTTAACGCTGGAAATCATTACAAAAAATCCAGCGCATTTCTTTCGGGCTTCCCAACTGATAATGCGCCGCAATCTATCACAATCGATGATGATAATATGTCATCCACTGGAGTTGTTGGAGATACCCCATTATTCTATAACTTCAAGCAGCATAAATTGAAGGAGTTCGGTGATTCAGGACGCAGTCCTCGTGAAGCATCATTGGATGAAGCTTCAAACACAAAAAATAAATTGGTATTTAGGAATGTCGCAATAGAACCTCTACAACTAAAGTACAAGACTGCGGAGGAGATAGAGGAAGAGCGCATCAGGAGACATGGTACCAGCGAGTCGGCAGAGTTACAGCCCAGTACGCCACGAGCCACGTCAGCAGCTATTGAGAACGTAGCACATTCAGAAAAGCAAGTTGTTCAGGAACGTTCACATAAGTATCCCCCAGGGGAAGGCCCTTGTCGATTATGCGGATTAGAAGTCACGCAGAAACCCATATTTTCCAAGAAAGATAACGAATTATCTGGTCAATGGCATCGTAATTGTTTCAGATGCTTGAAATGTAATATAAGATTCAGCAAGCAAACGCCATGCTATATTTTCGATGATGAGCCTTATTGTCAACAACACTACCATGAGAAAAACAACAGCATATGCAAAATTTGCAACGGTTTTATAGAGGGAGAATGCTTGGAAAACGATAGAAATGAGAGATTTCATGTAAACTGCCTCACATGCTTTCTGTGTAAGACGGTTATCTCTAATGATTACTTCATTTACAATGAAGAATTCCCACTATGTGGACACCATGATGTTGAGTCTTTAATGGAGAATGAAGACATTGACTTGAACGGTAAAAGCAATCTATCTAGAAGAAGAACAAGGTTGATAAATTTTTCTCAGTCCTAAAGCTTGCATTGGCATTCCAGTAAATATATCCTTTTATAGATAAGAAGCAGAGCAGATAGCGTCAAAATATTCATACTAGACACTTAATCTTTGCAAAAACGAAATACATATCTTACAAAAGCCCATCACTCAAACGCTTTATTGAAAGAAAATCACCGCACCACCTACTTGAATTTCTCCGCCATCCAAAGAAACAGGGGACGTATCTTTCACTCACTCAAAAATTTCAGTTACCTGGTTGTCTCTAAACACAATAACTGAGAGAACGAGAAACTCTTAAAAGTTTTGATGTTTCTTTCACTGTCAGTATAGTCAGCCTGTCAGACAGTCCGCGCGAGTCAGACCTCCTTTCACGTTTTAATCAAAGGGGAACGAAAAATACAAAAAAACAAAAAAACAAAAACATAAACTTGCAGTAATTGGATACAAATAGAAGGAAAAGGCACGACTGTGAAGATAATAAGGCCGTTCAAAGCTTCTTTGAAAGTTCAGCATTAGTAGCCAACAAGTTTGCTGTTTATATTACTGAATTATTGCTTGGCTGTTCCTTTTTCTAGTTTCTGTTTTAGTTAGGTATTATTTCACGCAATTTGGGACAACATAAGTAGTCGTTCAGTTACAAGGGTTCATTCGCGTTTTATTCAATCAAAACGCACTCACACACAATGATCAATAACGCTGATGCCAACAGCACGCCAAAAAGAAGCGCTAAGAGGTCTTCGGCGGAGTACATGCGGGCCATGGCTTCACCCACTACTTTGCATGACACCGATATAGAATCGCCGGAAACTCCGTCACCACCTCGTAATGGTAGACGTTCCTCGGCGTCTTTGGGATTCTTGGCTTCCCCTTTGCATCCCCGGGCGGAAGCAGCGTTGGGCAAGAGTGGAGCACATGAAAGTGCATTTATTATCCCCCAATCACCTAGGGGCAAGTCAAGACTACTGCCACCTACCACTCCCAAATCCAGAAATGCGGAAGTATTTCTATCACCGTCACCGAAACTGAAGTCTCCAAATATACAAAAGGAAAATGGTAAGCCTATAAGAGAGATATCCAATGGACTCAAAGCACGACTCAACTATGCCTTAGTCAAGTTACAAAACGGATGGGTAGATAAAACACTTTCAGAGCTAGAGCAGGAGCTAGAAAATCCTAAACATAGTAAGCGACATAGCCTAGAAGCTGTCGAAGAGAATGCTTTTACAAATGGTGGTCCAAGTGGGCTAACTAGTGCCTTACTAAAAGGCTCCTCATACAATAACGAATTTCTAAGTACTGAAAGTCAATCAGATGTTAAGGAAGACCTTGAAACTGCAGAAGATGATGATAACAGTAATTCTGCACATATAGCATTTCTGAAAGCGCTTTCCAGTCCGAAAAGAAAAACAAGCCAAGATACGTCAGCTTCACCTCTACGATGGTCTAAACAGAAGGCTCCAGTCAACGCCCTGAAGAAAAATAAGGACCAACCTTCTGAGGTAGAAGCTATTGAAACCCTCATGTCACTTTCCTCGCCGCAGAGGCCACGCTCTACACAGGACTTCACGTTACCTGTACCCCCTAAGATATCACGCGTAAAAGCACCAGTAATATCCCCTGCATCCTCTACATCTTCAGCATCTCCAGACCCGTTGGGAAACAATAAGTCAGCGAGAGAAAGAGAAGACTTTGACTCCATGATCATTCCCATAATGCAGAAGCAGTCATCAGAATCATCTGCAGAGTCGCTGCAGAAATCACTACATGCTGAAACAACTGTGCCTTTGGAGTACGACCAACAACAAACGGATATAGAGACAGACGTTGAGGTTTCAGAAAATGAACAACACGTTTAACAAAGGTTTGCATGCATCTTAGCCCTTCTTTTGCATCTAACGGGAGAATGTAATATATGAAAATACTATAAACATTAAATAAAATCGTTTTAATGATAGGACTTGTGCTACCTTTTACTTTAAAGCTGAAAATATATGCAGCTAACTCTTTCTGTTTTCTAACTCTTGCAAAATCCCGGACTTAGAGAACTCGCTGCCGAACAAAGTTAAGATGTAGTAAAATGATGATCTTTCAGTTGGGGTAAGAACTTATATATATATAAAAGCAAGTTATCATTGGACATGAGGAACCATGCTGTATTCAAAAGTGAGATGCACGATTAATATCAATTTGTCACAGGTGAAATGGATGAGTTACTGCGTTCAAGGTACAGCAAAAGTACAAGGGTCATTAAGGCAACATTTCCCAGAGCTAATGATGATTCAACCTTGGTACCTCACAAGGATACTCTTAATCTCGTTTACGACTTGTACACCCCTACAGCAAAGAGTCAAGACCATTGCAGATCACACGTAAACTTGCTCTTTTTGCATGGAAGTGGTATGAGTAGATGTGTGTGGGAATACCATGTGGCGCATTTACAAGACTATGAGTTAAACTGGAATATTCACAAGATAGTGCTGGTGGATCAAGCAACACATGGTGATTCCGCAATGCTGAATCAGGACAAGCTGGGGGTTAATTTTGATTGGTCCGATGGTGCTAGAGATGCCTGCAAAATTGCAGAGGTTGAATTTTCAGATGGGGTTGCGGCTCATAACGTTGTTATTGGACATTCAATGGGTGGGTTTCAAGCTCTATGTTGTGGAGTTTTAATGCCAAATTTGTTCCAGCTCCTCATTACTATCGAGCCCGTAGTATTAATGCATAATATGATTAATGTACATGATAGAACTGTGTTGCCTACCAAGCTTTATCAGGGTTTGAACTCCAAGATCAGGGACTCTTTCAAGGATGGAAAGGAGTATGAAGATTTTATGCGGAATGGCAGTTTTTTTAAAGCAGTCCACCCTGAAATACTCCAAAGAATGATAGACTTTGAAAGAGTAAGTATGTGCGATGGAACTATTAGAACAAAAATAAATCGGGAACAAAATATAATGTGTTATTTGACACTTTTTCCTACGTCCTATTGGCTTCTGGATTCGCTGAAATATATCAAAGCACCTGTAGTTAGTATAGTTGCTGAGCTTGCAAGATGGAGCCCAAAAGAAAATCAGGAGACGCTGAAGAGGCAGATACCTAACTTTACACAAGATGTAGTTCCAGGTGCAGATCATCTTGTTAACATAGAAAAACCGCTCGAAACTCTGCGCCGAATTATATGTCACATTTCTAGGTATGTTGCCAGCAAGAAGGTTCCATCTAATAGTGATCTAAGTAATGATGAAAGGCGAGAAAAGTTCAACATCCAATTCTACAAATTTCGCGCGGCGAGAGTTGAAGATGGGCCAATGGCATTGGCTAAATTTTAAAGTTAAAATTTATTTTTACAACAGGTGCCAATTGTTCAATTAGATAAATGTCAATAAAAATATATAGTTGGGCATTACCTGTTAACTACAGTCTCTACTGACGGACAAACACGGCCGAAAAGATCTAGGGTCCAAGAGATTGATTAATGTACAAGCTGTTTGATCTTTCAGAAGTGCCTTCACGTCCGTTTAATCTTGAAACTTGTATGAACCACTATTCATATTGATTGTACCCCCTCTATATGATCCCCTCTTCATTTTATTTTTGTTCTTTGTAAAGTCTTTTCCGCGAACTTTACTCAACCTTTCATTTGCCTGTTCACCCCAGGTACCTGCAGCACCTTTATACGTATTGTCCGTAAGTTTTGAATTCTCAAATGAAATTTTACTTCTATCAATTCTAGAGAAATGGCTTCTCTGTCCAGGCTTCAAAACATCCTCGCCGGCAGATATAGGAGTATCCCTGCTTTTCTCTGGAATATCAGGCGACTCGGTACGAGATGAGGAATTGGAACCATCACTAATGGCCTCAACTGATTTACTACCTGATTCTTTTGATTCGGCGTCAGATTCTTCACCTGAGCTTGAGTCAGTAGATGAGCTATCTGAGTCAGACGACGAATCGGAGGAGCTAGAGCCGGAGGAATCTGAATCACTAGAGCTGGATCCAGAATTTTCAGCGTCGCTAGAATCCGACCTGGAACTCTCTGAGTCGCTTGAATCGCTTGAACTTGAACTAGAGCTAGAGCTAGAGCTGCTAGAGTCCGAACTGGAAGAAGAGCTTGAGCTCTCAGACTCATCTGAAGAAGAATCAGAGCCTGAACTAGAGCTAGAGCTAGAGCTAGAACTATCGGAATCAGAACTAGAACTAGAGCTAGAGCTAGAACTAGAGCTAGAACTATCGGAATCAGAACTGGAGCTAGAGCCAGAACTGCTTGAGCTGGAACTATCGGAATCAGAGCTCGAATCTGAGTCTGAGTCGGAGCTTGAGTCAGAGCTACTTGAGGAACTGGAACTGGAACTAGAGCTCGAGCGATCAGAATCAGAATCAGAAGTAGATAACTCCTGTTTTGTTTTTTCCGCAGCTTCTTCCACGGATTTTTCCTTCTTGCTCAGTTTGGGTGCTCTTTCATTCTTCGTCTCAGACGCTGATCTTTTCTTGGATCCCATATTCCAATTTGATAGGCTCTTCAAACTAATAACCGACGTCAAGGTTTCCTATGAGCCCAGCTAAGGACAAATTTTTCGATATTTCCTTGCACAATTTGTATGCGATGAGCATCGAAAAAAATTTTTTCAGTGATGTCGCTTTTGAAGATGTTCTTAGACGACAGCTCAGCGTAACAAATCAATCCATGATAAAGATAATGCCTTGAAGTACTTTCACTCGCACTTTCCCCTGGTCATCCCTGTATAGCTAAGCTATACTTCTCTCAAAGTCTTCAGGAAATCTTCCTACCTATTTTTCAAGCTTTCTTATCAACTAACGGTTTTTTAAAAAGTTTGGGCCGACAACACCAGAAGGCGTTCTAGAAATCAGCAAGCTCTATTGAAACATACTTAGTAACAAAATAAGCAATAATAGATGTAGCAGGGACTCGCAAAACTTCTTCATCTATGGGAGTTGCGTCAGTGGTCGATTACTGTTGTAATTTACATCACGTGATTTTTCACTCCTTCCTAGAGTAATAAAAAACTGACTAAACTGAAATGATATTAATCATCTAGTAGATGAAAGAGGACAACCTGGTTCGATCGCTAAAGGCGGAAGAGACGGTTCAGAAGCTTGATACATACTTTAAGATCAAAGGTTATCATGACAGAAGTCGATGGATATCAGACGAGGAGCAAACAGAAGATTTTCCCTGAGATGGGGGACTCCTTTTTCTCTGATGACGATTCTGCTGCCACAGATGACAATCAATCGGTGTTTGAGGACGATAAGTTTATCGATGGCAACGATGACTATGGCTATGGGAACCAAGAAGGGAAAGCCATAGGCCCTTCAATACCAAAGCCCAGGAAACCCTCAAAGAAATCCAGAGCTGATCCAAGCAGCAGTGAAACTGCTAACAAACTTGCGGCAAAGGATCAAAATTTTCTCTATGGGACCAATAGAGATATTCCTTCTGATTTTGTACCAGATGCAGTTTCAGGAATGTTCAGATCTCATGATTTCAGCTACCTGCGGCTACGTCCCGATCATGCCGCAAGACCTATATGGATATCACCCAGTGATGGTAGGGTTATTTTAGAGAGTTTCTCCCCGTTGGCGGAACAAGCACAAGATTTTCTGGTTACTATTGCAGAACCAGTTAGTAGGCCATCGCATATTCATGAGTATAAGATTACAGCATACTCTCTTTACGCTGCTGTATCTGTTGGTCTCGAGACAAACGATATCATTTCCGTATTGGATAGGTTATCCAAGGTTCCAGTGGCACCTTCTATCATTAACTTTATTAAAAGTGCCACGGTGTCATACGGCAAAGTAAAACTGGTTATCAAACATAACAGATATTTCGTAGAAACGACACAAACTGATATATTGCAGATGCTTTTAAAGGATCCAGTCATCGGTACTTTGCGGATAGACACCGAGCAACAGCAGCAATCTCAGGAGCAACAGAAACAGACTGAGAAGCAAAAGACAAGTGTATCTCAGGATAAAATAAATCCTAATGACGTAGAAGCGATGTTCAGTGCCGTTGTAGGGGGCGATAACGAAATAGATGAGGAGGATGATATTGATGCTGTCCATGCATTTGAAATCGCTAATCAATCTGTTGAAATTGTAAAAAAAAGATGTCAGGAAATAGATTATCCGGTGCTTGAAGAATATGATTTCCGTAATGATCATCGAAACCCAGACTTGGATATCGATCTCAAACCTTCTACACAGATTCGTCCATATCAAGAAAAATCTTTGAGTAAAATGTTTGGTAACGGTCGTGCAAGAAGTGGTATTATCGTTTTGCCTTGTGGGGCAGGTAAGACATTGGTTGGTATCACGGCAGCTTGTACGATTAAAAAGTCGGCCATTGTTCTATGTACTTCCTCGGTGTCAGTTATGCAATGGAGGCAACAGTTCTTGCAATGGTGCACCTTGCAACCGGAGAATGTCGCTGTGTTCACGTCTGATAACAAAGAAATGTTCCAAACTGAATCGGGACTGGTTGTATCTACGTATTCGATGGTTGCCAATACAAGAAACAGATCACACGATTCACAAAAAGTCATGGATTTTTTAACAGGGAGAGAATGGGGATTCATTATTTTAGATGAAGTTCATGTTGTTCCAGCTGCAATGTTCCGTAGAGTAGTAACGGCAATTGCGGCCCACGCAAAGTTAGGTCTTACCGCTACACTAGTCAGAGAAGATGACAAAATTAGCGATTTGAATTTTTTAATTGGTCCTAAATTATATGAAGCCAACTGGATGGAACTTTCTCAAAAGGGACATATTGCCAATGTCCAATGTGCCGAGGTGTGGTGTCCTATGACTGCAGAATTTTACCAAGAATACTTGAGAGAAAGTGCAAGAAAAAGAATGCTGCTTTATATTATGAACCCTACAAAATTTCAAGCATGTCAATTCTTGATTCAGTATCATGAAAGGAGAGGCGACAAAATTATTGTATTTTCCGATAATGTGTATGCTCTGCAAGAGTACGCGTTGAAGCTCGGTAAACCCTTCATTTTTGGAGCTACTCCTCAACAAGAACGTATGAATATTTTACAAAATTTCCAATTTAATGACCAAATCAATACTATTTTTTTGTCTAAAGTCGGTGATACGTCCATTGATCTACCGGAAGCAACATGTCTTATTCAAATATCTTCACATTACGGTTCACGTCGTCAAGAAGCTCAAAGATTAGGAAGAATTTTAAGGGCAAAAAGACGTAATGATGAAGGATTCAATGCATTTTTCTATTCATTGGTTTCAAAAGATACCCAAGAGATGTATTATTCTACCAAAAGACAGGCTTTCTTAGTGGATCAAGGTTATGCATTCAAAGTCATTACACATCTTCATGGCATGGAAAACTTACCGAATTTAGCATATTCTTCTCCTAGAGAGCGTAGAGAGTTGCTACAGGAAGTTTTATTGAAGAATGAGGAGGCTGCAGGAATTGAAGTTGGTGATGATGCCGATAACACGATAGGAAGAGGCAGCAACGCCTATAAAAAGGCGAAATCCAAGGCTGTTAGAGGTGAAGGGTCATTGGCAGGTCTTGCAGGTGGTGAAGACATGGCGTATATGGAATACAGTACAAACAAGAACAAAGAATTAAAAGAGCATCATCCATTGATTCGTAAGATGTATTATAAAAATTTGAAGAAATGAAAGTTCGAGGATTATTTTTCAACTTACTGCAAGAGAAAGCTACTGTTGTTATATTTTAAATTTCAGTGTCAAGATTAAAGTTATAGTTATAGTTCCCATTTCTTTTATCAATGTTTGGTATATCTGACGTATATATGCAATGTATGGAACAAGTTCATGATTATCACAAACTTCTGACAGTATTAATATCAATATTGTTCAATGGCGGCATTCTGCATATTAATATCATTTTCCGCATTTTCTAGCATACCCTGAATAGTGATCTTAAAATTGCTTGCATACTCAATGATCTCAATAACCTGGGCATGCAAAGATATCCTCTGTCTATTTACATTTAGAAGTAATTCTTCGTATTGAAGCTTTTTGTTTTCAAGAAGCTGCTCTGCTTCAGAAACTTTTTCTTGAACAATGTCTCGAGAGTCTTGAATTTTTTTTTTCAGCTTCTCAATCTCAATCTTTTGTGAGAGCATGCTGCTCTCACTTTCCTGCATGGTCAGTTCATAATCGGAGTTTGCTTTTGAAAGCTCTAGTTCCAGACTACCTATGTAGTTAGTTTTTTCGTTTATCAGCTCCCTAAGATCCATTAAATGCTTCTCCAAGAACGAATTCTTCTCCTGAGCCTTGATGACTTTGCCTTCAATATGGTGATACAGCTTTGAAAGGTCTTCTTTCAGCGTTTCTTTTATAGTAAATCCGGGAGGCAGTAGGCTATCGTATTTGATTGCCTCAGTCTTTTCCTCCAATACATCTTCACGTATGTTAATTTTGAAAAGTGATTCATCAATATTTTCACCATGCTGATTGAAAGAATTAATGAGGTTAACAATGGCAGAGTTGTATTGCCTTACTGTTGACATCATATTTGCTGCTATTGATTCAGTTTGATGCCTTTCAGACTTGATAAGACCAACCAAATGATCCAATTGTTCAGAAGTAGAATCCAATTCACTGTTAATCGTTTCTCTAACTTTGATTTTCTCATCAATTGATGCCATAGAAACACCTTTGCGAGATAGTATATCTTTTAACTCGTGTACTTTCTCCTCTAGTTGATAAATTTGTTCATTTTTACTTGAAGACTCATGTTTCATTTTTTCCAACTTGGTGGGCCATTCATGGCTCTTGCTTTCCATAGTATTTACATAGTTTTGAAATTTCGTCAAGTCACTCTTAAGAGCTTTACATTTTGCGGTAGCGATGCCAATTTTCTCATTTCTCTTTGCCCTCTCTTGACAGTCAACATATAATTTTTCATTTTGAGCGCCTAAGTTACTAATATCTGTTTCTATTATGTGGGTGAATTTGTTGAATCCTAATTGCAATTCTTCCATATAAGGCGAATAGTCGTCTTCTAATTTCAAAAAAGATTTATAAGAATCGATCACATACTCAATAAATAATTTTTCAACCATTAGTTCGTATTTTTCCTGTTTTTGATCCTGTTCATCCAAAGATTTCAAGGGATGATTTAAAATGGTAAGTTCTTGAGTATTTTGATTAATAATATTCTGATCCAATTTGTTCAGCGATTGATCTAATTTCAAATTTATTCGCACCAACCAATGAATCATACCTAAAAACTTTGGCCAACTAGAGCCTCCTACTGCCGATATTTGTGACTTATTTATGGTTTCCAAATATGGGTACTGCAGAGTTTTGAGTACTTGATAAACTTCGTGTTCAAAAGATTTTAAGAAAACATATCCAGGATCCAGCCTGAGATATAGCCATTTGAAAATGATCACAAATCCCTTTTGAGTTGGTTGCTTCAAAAACTTCAATGATATGGGAAGGTTTGTCTCTAGTTCAAATCTATGTTGAGATAGATAATCAAAAATTTCCTGTTGAATCGCGTTTTGGAAATTTCTATCTCTCAAGGGACGCGGATCCCTATTTGAAGATCCGTGCTGGGAACCCAACCCTAGGCCGTCGCTTCTGCCTGTAAGTCCCGCTAAACTATGATTTGTATTATTATTGGACGGAAGAGACGAATACCTCTGTGAGAGTCGAAAGCCCCCAGGAAAGCCTTCATTGACATCCGTAACCAGCATTTTCTTTCGAGACCCATTTAACGAATTTCGGTCAATGCTTTTATTTATCATATCAGTGAGGCCCGTATTGGTGCTATTCCTTCTGTTCCCTTGAGACCGTACTGGGATTTGGGAGGTGAACTTGTGCGGATTTAAGTTGTCCAAAACTGCTTTTGCCTTTTCACCATATTCAGTTGATCCTACCTGCTTCATCATAAAAATACCTGAGTTGTGTCGTTAATGTGGAACTAGCCTTGTGCTAAAACGACAATTCGGAGGTTGAACCGCTATTCTGTTCGCAAAGGTATCAGGGTCATCTCTTAATGACGATGATAACGATGACATTGGCGATTTTCGCTTTGTTTACAAATATTAGGTTACGACGGGTCCCATTTTTCGAATCTTTGTGGTCCTCTCGATCAGTCACTCCACACGGGCTATAATGAAATCAGGATGTTCATTTTATCACCATGGATGGTGCTTTCTGTGGCATTAGGCTAGGCTATGCAGTTTCACGCTCTAGCTCATGAGCTCCGTGCTCCCAAGCATTACTTGTACAGCGCCACTGGGCCAACACCAACATCTGCTTTTTTCTCTTTATTTGGGTCTTGGAAAATGCGTCAAACGAATAAAAAAATGTTGAAAAAGCATCGTCTTCCACCCAGCAGAAACCGAAGTAAGCTCGTAATAGCAAGCTTTGAATTAAGACGCTGCACCCGATCGCAGTTTGATAGAATGGGTCTACAAATCTTCAGAACAGTTCAAGAGGTAACACAATGGCGCACGGGCGCTGTCGGAGACCGTCGCAAGATATCCATTGGGTTTGTTCCCACAATGGGCTGTCTCCACGCAGGACACGCTTCATTGATCAAGCAGTGTCGTGAGTCGAACGATTATGTCGTGGTGAGCATATTCGTGAACCCTTCGCAGTTTGCTCCCACCGAGGATCTGGACAAGTACCCGAGAACGCTGGCAAACGACATAGACTTGCTCAAGGAGCTCAACGTTGATGTTCTCTTCCAGCCCTCGCCACACGAGATGTACCCGCAGGGTATACCCTTACACGTCTCTGAGCAGCGAGGACCCTTTGTAACCGTCCTGGGAGTGAGCGAAATGCTCGAGGGCTCGACAAGACCCAATTTCTTCCGTGGGGTCGCCACGGTTGTTACAAAGCTGCTGAACATCGTCATGCCCGACGTAGCATACTTCGGGCAAAAGGATATCCAGCAGTTCATTGTGCTGAATGTGATGGTCCAGGAGCTCTTTGTCAACACCAAGCTTGTGATGATGCCCATTTGCAGGGATTCCAGCGGATTGGCCCTAAGCAGCAGAAACAAATATTTGTGTCAAGACTCGCTCAAGGTTGCCTCCAGCATCTACGCAGGTTTGAGTGCAGCCACGACGCTTATCAAGGAGCAGGAATGTGTCGTCGAAAGAGAAACCATCCTCACGAAAATCGGACACATCTGGGAACCGTACGTGCAATCAGGAGACTTTGAAATCGACTATATTTCCATTGCCGATATCAAAAGTTTAGCCGAAAAGAGAGAAATAAAGCCCCAGGAAGACGGCTTGACCGTTATCAGTTGTGCAGTCTACGTCAGGGACAGGAAACATCCAGAAACGCAGGTGAGACTCATTGATAACATAATACTTTGATCTCCGCAGGCCTGTGCACCTGCCTGTGCTGTGAAGGCGCTATCTCTCTGTCTACCTACCTCTCAGCCCACATACCCTCCGTGTCCCACCACATCGGAACGCATCCCCGCCACCACTCCCCCGGCGGCATCATAATCAACCATACAGCTACCTCATATGTTTACACTTCTCTATCTACATACCCAGGGTGCAACGACGCCCCATTTGGCAATCTCGCTGACGGCTTATCCCCGTTTATCTATCTTGCTTTTGTGTCACTTGTCTCTGCGTTTTTCTGTGTGACGTTTTTGTGTCAAAACAAGTATCTCGAGGCACCTTGACACATTTTTCCTATCACAACCCCCCAATTATCTCCTAATTGGGGTTCCAGGAAACCCAAGAGTCTCTGCCCCACTACGGCACTTTTTTCTGCACTGCTTTATCTCCTTTTGTACCAGAGGTAGCCAAGAGTGTTATCAAAGAAGCAAACAACAGCGAGGTGGGGCCATTTGCCCGTTTCGGCTGCGCAAATCCCGCGGGCAAATGCCATCCAGGCAATAATTGATAAGGCGACGACATATTCGACAGATGTGTCCGACCCCACGCCGCCACTTCTATTCTTCCGGCACGCGCGCCGCTCTCCGGGAAAACGAGTCAAAAAATGTGTCAAGTTGCAACCACAGCCCTAAAACAATGCGTCCGAAGGAGATGCAGCATTTATCTGTCAAGACCAAGAAACGAGCACAGATGCATCGGCCAATCTTCCGTCCTTTCTGTGGTCAGCACACGATAGTGCTGCAAATCTTAAAATACCGGACAGGAAGTACACAGATTTAGCGCCGCTTGCATGGGAGAAGAATGGAAGCAAATGAAAAATGTGTGCCGTGGTCACAGTAGGACATTCTTTCCTGAAGTATCCGACACTGGGCGACAGTGAGAGGTATCAGTAATGTGACAAAATGTGCCGGTGTCTTGGCTGCCAAATGCAGTCACCCAAATGTCGCTTTTTTCTTCTTTCAGGTCAGAGTCTTAGTCCTCCTTCTTTGGCGATGATAGCTGCTGCTGGCGCTGATACAGCCGGGTGGGAAGACTGTCAACGATGTGACCTGCGTGGTATCTGCAGCGTGAGGGTTCTCTTATCTCGATTTGTTTGTCCGAGGTCTTCAGGTCTGAGGTCCCTGGTGTGAAAGAGGTCCCTGGTGTGAAATAGGTCTCGACAAACTTTTGAGAGGTATATAATGCAGAGGAATTTCCGCCAAAGTTGTGTCTGCCATTTGGATGTGCTTCTTTTGATCTGCTGCACAGAAAGACGCCAGTGGCAATTACCAGCTCTATCTTACCAGCAGTAATTCTTCGCTAATAGTCGCAGCAGTCGGCAGGACAGGTATAATCCAAAAAATGAGATCTAGCGAGTTCGAGTCTACCAGCAGCGGGGTCAGTGAGCCGGCCGAGGCTCGATGTTATCCACTACGGGGAAAAGGATAACAAAATTAGCGTTGTTGATGGCACAATCGACGCCGAGAGCAGCAACAGTGGAGTTGTCGAGGCGTATGGTGTTGAAGACACCCCTACTCAGGAAGAGTTGAGAACTCTACCCCACGTCGGTGGTAGAATTCCGCTCAGATGCTGGTTGATCGCGGTTGTAGAGTTGGCTGAGAGGTTCTCTTATTATGGTCTTTCGGCGCCTTTCCAAAACTACATGCAGAACAGCCCAGCAGACTCGCCACCGGGTTTCTTGAACTTGAAATCGCAGGGTGCCACAGGTCTTTCGTATTTTTTCCAATTTTGGTGCTACGTGACGCCAGTTTTTGGTGGCTGGTTGGCCGACACGTATCTGGGGAAATATTCTACCATCTGCTGGGGAACGGGTATTTACGTTATAGGTATTTTGGTTCTTTTTGTGACGTCTATTCCTAGCATCACCACTCAGAATGCAGCGGTTGGCGGGTTTATTACTTCTATTATTCTAATTGGTATTGCAACCGGTTTGATTAAGGCGAATCTTTCTGTGTTGATCGCAGATCAATTCCCAAAAACCGGTCCGAAGATCATCACTAAGAAGAATGGTAAAAAAGTTATTGAAGATCCTAATATCACTATTCAAAATGTCTTCATGTTCTTCTACTTAATGATCAACGTTGGTTCCCTATCGGTCATTGCAACCACAGAACTGGAGCTGCACGTTGGGTTTTGGGCTGCTTATCTGTTGCCATTCTGCTTCTTCTGGATAGCTGTAATTGTTTTGGCCGTTGGTAGAAATCAGTACGTTAAACCTCCAATCGGTGATAAAGTTATCTCAAAATGTTTCAAGGTTATGTATATCGTTTCCAAGAATAAATTCAATTTCGATGCAGCCAAGCCAAGCTATAATCCTGAAGTTGCATTTCCATGGAGTGACAAGTTTGTTGATGAAATCAAGAGAGCGCTGGGTGCTTGTAAAGTTTTCTGCTTCTACCCCATTTACTGGGTCTGCTATGGACAAATGCTAAACACATTCGTCAGTGTTGGTGGCACAATGGAGTTACATGGATTACCTAATGATTTTTTCCAAGCAATTGATTCTATAGCGTTGATCGTTTTTATTCCAATCTGTGAGTACTTTTTATATCCGTTGATTAGAAAATTCACACCATTGAGACCAATCACAAAAATATTTCTCGGCTTCATGTTTGGTGCAGCAGCAATGGTATGGGCTGCAGTTCTTCAACATTTCATTTACAAAGCAGGACCTTGTTATGATCACCCATTATCTTGTGACACGCCAAACAGAATACACGTTGCTTGGCAAGTTCCTGCATACGTTCTAATTGCTTTCTCTGAGATTTTTGCCTCTATTACCGGTTTGGAATACGCTTATTCAAAGGCGCCAGTTACAATGAAATCTTTCATCATGGCTCTGTTCTTGCTAACCAACGCTTTTGGTTCAGCGCTTGGCTGTGCTATTTCTCCAGTTGTGGTTGACCCCAAATTTGTTTGGATGTACACTGGCCTGGGTGTTGCCTGTTTCATTGCTGGTTGGCTATTCTGGTTCTGCTTCAAGCACTACAACAAGACTGAAGAAGCTCTAAATGCTATGGATTACGATAGTGATGAGCTGATGTTGAAGAAACTTGATGACTCAAAACTTGAGGCAAGCACCAGCTCATCATCTGCTTGAGGCTTCGAATTATACTTTTAATGTACTTGTAAAAGTACGCGAGAGGCTTTTTTATCCGACTGATTATTCACATGACTGTCTAAATACGTTTTTCTATATTTTGTAGTTGAAAGAAAATAAACTATTAGCATATCCGCCTCTACTATGCTGCTCATTCGATCTAGTGCACTAGAGAACCATAGTAGGTAGATCCAGATATGCGTTATTTCGGGCAATAGCACGACTTGTTCGCCTTGGATGTGCACTTATATTTAAGTAGCCAGAGTCATTCGTACCAGGAAGCCTAGCACTTGGTATGGATCTGAAAGAAAACTTTGTTGGAACTCAATGCAAAACTGTATTAAAGAGTTGGCTATGAATGAAGTTCAGATTTAAAAATAAGAAAGCATCACATGAGGCATGCCTAAATGCTGCTGAGCGTATCCAACATCAAGTGGTGTGACTTTCTGCTCTTATCAAGGAAAAGAAAGGCCAGTTGCCTCGATCTTGGTAACATGTCGCACATGTCGCACATATGTCTCATCGGCATCATACCATCTGGATAAGCTATATTTGTAAAATATCATGCAACATCTTGCAGGCGGGTAACACTTGCAGTCTAAATCGCTGGCTCTGCATAGCCTTATCTTTCGATGAGCTAAGCGCTTAAAAGTGATGGCGCGCTACGCCTAGAGGAGAGGGAGGGGAATTAGTAGGAATAAGGGAATGTTCATTGTATACACCCGAATCCAAAGATATCGGAAGTAATGAGCAAGAGTTATTTAGTAAGATCACCATAGTTTTGTGTAAAGTTGTCAAGTTAAACACCAAAGCCATCTTTTTGAAGATATATAATTTCTTTGGCAGGATATTTTCGATATTAGCGCATCGTTATCTATCGTTGTGACTTTTCAGGTTGAAACGCAGAGTCTTGGGTCAAGCAAATACTATATACGTTTACAGGCTGCTCACTCTGTAAAATTAATAAGTCAGTCAGGATTTAGTGCTCCATTTGGCAAATGTCGATTCAAGAGGGAAATAGACAGCGGAGTATGCCCGCCACCGGACCGGGTGCAAGGTATCGTCAGGGTATCATAGGCGCCGCTCTGGGTTCTGATGGCACGCTTACAAATGAAAGTGTTGGCGGACAATCAAGGCAGTCAGCGCAATATGGAAAGAAAAGCTTTCTGGATCCGCATCTATCTGTTCTCGAACTATTAGACAGAGCTTGTGAGCTGCCATCAGCAGGAGAAGAGGGAAGCTTTTCAAGGAACATAGGACCTCCGCAAAGCGTCAATATGGAAAAAAGTACCAATAGTATATCAGAATCGTGGCAAGCCATCCAACGGGGCGATAATTACATATCGGTAGTGCCAGAGAGATGTCCTTCTCAATCTACAGCAGCAGGAATTTTGTCGTCCAGCGATACGTCCGAGGAAGAGATGGAAGCCGCAATTTCACCTAGTATTGAAGAGGTTCAGCAGAGCCATCAGCAGCAACAGCAGTTGCGCTCTCTGAGTGAGTTCGGATCGATCCCACTGAATGTTCCACTTTTCATGCCAGAAGCTGAACTTGCATACGCACGACAAGATGACAGGGATGACGAGACTATAACTAAGAGCCTCACATCGTCTTCCAATTCTTTTGTTATGCCAAAGCTATCTTTATCTCAAAAGTCTCAAAAGTTTCGAATTCTCATACTGGGTAGGCCTGGTTTAAAGTTTTATCAGGGGATACCAAAAAGATATCAAGGTTTATTTGAAGTATCCCGTTTCCAGAATACTTCAGATTTCAAGCAGTTTACCGGTGTCTTAGTCGTCTTTCAAGAATTAAAAGAGATGATATCTTTATTAAGCAGAATTTGTCATAGTTCACCTGTTCGGCCGATAATTCCAATATGTCAGACTGGTCAGCGCCAACAAGTCAAAAACGTTTTAAATTCAATGTCCAAGAGCAAGCTAATATCACTGTTGTATCCACCAGTTGTTGCATCAAATCACTCTGATCTTAATAAGATGTACAAATTTCTACATGACTTGTCGAAATCCCTATCGGACAATTCAGAAAATGAATACGATGAGTCTGATATCCAAGAACAGGAAGCCAAAAAATCGTTCAGTCGCAAGAGAAAAAAATTGTCATCAACCGGAAAGCATAATAAGGACGGTAAAGATATTGGCAAAGGTGAAAAAATGAATAGATGGGTTGTATGGGGTATATCACTTACTGTTGGTGTTGGCATAGGATATTTCATGTCTTACTTTGTTTCGTCTGCTTGGATATCCGTTACCACAAAGTCACTTAGTCATATGGAACATTGTGTGGACGGGAAGAATTTTGTAGTATTTGAAGATGCCTCACTCGAACTAAGCGATCACCACTCAGATACTGATTACTCCTTTTCTCATGTTTTAGGAATCTTTAAAGAGACTGTTAAACAATGGAATGGAGCCTTTAAACAGTTTCTCAACAAGCAGATATCGATCGTCGAGGAGTTGACTCATTTCAACCGAGATGATTGGAACGAAGAAAACGCTAACAGAGTCTTAGCGCTAGGTTATATTTTGCTCTGATTTCATACCTTTCGAAAATCATATCAAAGGAGTATCAAAAAAGATGTGCACAGGAAAGGGTTTTTGGGAGAATTAAATAGGAGTTTTCATTAATTTAGTATAGGCTTCTGGGGATTAGGAAATGTTTTGGAGCATATAAGAAAGATATAAATAGGGTAAGTACAAAATCTACTTTAATAAATAAAGTATCGTTTGGATGTAACACTAAAAACATATATGTGACCAATTCGTGGGGAATTTTAATCTTATAAAACACGTTTTTTTTTTGTTTTGTTCTTCAAACTCAAAAATGTTCAAATTTTAAAAAAGGATAAATGAAAAAATCCTTTTTTGAAACTGTACACTATTCATACTTAAGGATTGCTACGTCAAACTTTCTTTCTTTCAATCATTTGTTTTGTATCAGTGCATGGGCTGGGGGTGCGTTGGCCAAGAGCAAGAGGTTATTCTTTGATGTCTTACGTTGTGAGCTAAAAATTTCTCGCCACTTAATAAAAAAGAGGAAAACAATTTTTTCGAAGCTTTGGCGACTAGTCAAAGCTAAATAAAATCTTTTTTTCAACGAGATTAGGAAGTCTTTACTCAAGGCGTATCATTTAATGTTGTCACTTACCTGACACTCTGTTGCAGAGAGGCGCGCGTCTCTATCAACTAAGCGCAACTTAAAAAAACTCCAGTCTAGAAGTAAGAAGGTTCAGAAATCCATCTTGTAACAACTAAATAAGACAAAGAATAACTCTCTATGAATCAAGATTCCATTTAGTATCTATGAGATTTAGACAAATTCAACTGGCTCTACGAGAGAAGCTCTCGCCACCACTTCGAATAGGTATTCGTACGCAACTTACTGCCTTGGTGTGCATCGTTGCGCTGGTATCACTGATAATCCTAGCTATCACTACTGGGGTTTACTTCACTTCAAATTATAGGAACCTTAGGTCTGACAGACTGTTAATGGCTGCTCAGCTAAAATCTTCCCAAGTTGACCAAAGTTTGAACTACCTTTACTATCAATGTTACTGGTTGTCCTCGAGAGACACAATACAAACAGCGTTAGCAAACTATGTTTCAGGGAATAAAACCTACGAAAATTGGCTAGATGCCACAAGCGTAATACAGAGGTTTCTAGCTTCTTCGGCGTTATTTTCCGTCGTAAGAGTTTATGATGCAGGCTTTAATGCGGTTCTCAACTCTACCAATAATGGAACCGGTGACTTGCTGCCTGTAGATATCCTTAATGAGTTATTACCTTTATCAAGTGATATAGCTCTGCCGTCTTCATTAGAAACACAAGGTATGCTTACAGATCCAGTATTAAATGATACCACCTACGTGATGTCCATGTCCTTGCCCATATATGCAAATCCATCCATTATTTTGAGTGAGCCAAGAGTGTACGGATATATCACCTTAATAATGTCCGCCGACAGTATAAAAAGTGTCTATAGCCTTAATGCAACAACTGGCTTGGATTTGACGAATTTTCTTCTGGTTTCCGCGGTGTATAATAGTTCGGAGAGATTAAACGGATACCGTTTTGTATTTCCATCAGAAGGATTATCGTCACAAATCTTGCATCAAGTGTTTGAGATAGATAACGATACCTTTTTGAATCCAGCGCTCAGAGAAGGGGATTCAGGAAGTGTTACACATGAGGAGTTTCTCGGCGGTTCGTACGCAATTGGATACTCTCCAAGCAGCTTCATGTTTGTAAACTGGATTTCCATAGTTCTCCAATCCGAAGCAGTGTTTATGGAGCCATCTACCAGGCTTGCCAAGATTATAAGTGGTACTGTGGTAGCCATTGGTGTCTTTGTATGTATGGTGACTCTTCCACTGACACGCTGGGCCGTGCAACCTATTGTTCGTTTGCAAGCTGCTACTGAACTTATTACAGAAGGTCGAGGACTTCGCTCAAGTACTCCTGGTGGCTCTGTTAGTAGAAGCAGCTCATTTATCCATCGACGCCCAAGTCGTACCAGCTCCCTTCATTCTCTTACATTCAACGAGAAGGGTGGCACAATTGATGGAAGTGGTAGATATAGTGGAAGCTATGCAGCTGATGGATCCTTAAATCATGATAAGGTGGCGCAGAACTCCACTGGTAGCAGCATTAACGATGGCAGTTCCAATAGATCGAAGAAATTGACCACATCAGCTAACTTGATAGAGGCAAGGGTTCCCGTTTATAGAAGAGTCTTTTCGGATGAGCTTTCTGAATTAACGGATACTTTTAACACAATGACAGATGCGCTTGACCAGCATTATGCGCTACTAGAGGATAGAGTGAGGGCAAGAACTAGACAGCTTGAGGCTGCCAAAATCGAAGCAGAGAAAGCCAACGAGGCAAAAACGGTTTTCATCGCCAATATATCACATGAATTGAGGACTCCGCTTAATGGTATATTAGGAATGACAGCAATATCGATGGAAGAGAGAGATATTGATAAAGTTCAAAACAGTTTGAAGTTAATATTTAGATCCGGTGAATTATTGCTGCATATCCTTACCGAACTGCTGACATTCTCAAAGAACGTATTACAGAGAACAAAATTGGAGAAAAGAGATTTTAACATAACTGATGTAGCTTTACAAATCAAATCGATTTTTGGAAAAGTCGCGAAGGACCAGGGGGTAAAGTTATCAATTATTATGTCTCCCAACATGATTAGAAGAATGATATTGTATGGTGACTCTAACAGAATAATTCAAATTGTCATGAATCTGGTATCTAATGCCTTGAAATTCACACCCGTGGATGGTAAAGTCAACGTGCGCATAAAACTGATGGGTGAATACGACCTGAAAAAGAGTACCGAAGGTGACCACAGAATTGTCCATATAATAGAGGATACGCAACCCGCTGATGATATGCCTCAAACACCTGGACATAAACCAGATGACGAGGCAAACTTATCTGATAAAACGATTGATGCTACTCTATCCGCTAACACTGACGAGACAGACGACGGCCACAGCGATTACAAGATAGAAAAGCCTGATGATTATGATAGCTCCTCTCTAATTTCAATCAGCACAAGTTCCTATGATGATACAATATTCCATAGTCAGTTTAAGAAGACAACGTGTACCCTAGAAGCTGAGAATGGAGAAGCACTAGAGAATCCAAAGACCTGGGTGATCTCCATTGAAGTTGAAGACACAGGCCCAGGAATCGATCCTTCACTACAGGAATCCGTATTCGAACCTTTTGTTCAAGGCGATCAAGCCTTATCAAGACAGTACGGTGGTACAGGTTTAGGTTTATCCATATGTAGGCAATTAGCAACCATGATGAATGGGACAATGAAGCTGGACTCCACACTAAATGTAGGTAGTAAATTCACGTTCACTGTACCTTTAATCCAAACAAGAGAAATTACTGTCGATACTGATAATCCGTTTGAGGATGAGTTCAATCCACGGAGTAAAAAGAATAGGAAAGTAAAGTTTAAATTGGCAAAAAGTGTCAGAAGTAAATCTTCGCTAGTAAATTCTAGCCCCAAGGCTGCATCAAATGTTAAGAATTTAGTGGAAAAACATTCTGATATGACAAAAAATAATGGAAGCAGCCAAAGTTTATCCAGCGTTCCGTTAGACAGACCTTTCCTGCAAAGCACTGGTACAGCATTGTCTAGCAAAGCCCATGAGAATCAATCAGCTGTTAGTAAACCATTCAAAATATTGGTTGCCGAAGATAATCATGTTAATCAAGAAGTAATTAGGCGAATGCTCGTTTTGGAAAACATTGGAACTATAGATTTGGCGTGTGATGGGCAAGATGCATTCGAAAACGTTCAAGCATTACAAAAAAAAAATGAACATTATGATCTCATTTTCATGGATGTTCAAATGCCGAGAGTCGATGGACTTTCGGCAACGAAGATGATTCGCGGTGATTTAAATTATAAATATCCCATTGTTGCACTAACAGCATTTGCCGACGAAAGCAACATTAAAGTCTGCTTAGAAGCTGGTATGGACGGGTTCCTATCGAAGCCTATAAAAAGACCAAAATTAAGAACAATTCTCGAAGAATACTGCCCTGAATATAGCGCCAACAAAGCGCAAGATAAAACATAAGTATATTAACAATGGGAGCCTATTGGTTTCCATGAGTCAAATAGAGTACTAATAAATTCATCATGCAACTCGAATAAAGAGCATTTTTTTGAAAAACGGCCTAATTAAATTTGTTTATACAATTATTTAATGTATACAAAAAAGGTATGATGACATAAACGCATGTAATATAAAGTAAAGATGCGAAATTGTCTATTTCAACTTCTTCTTTGGACGCAATTGATTAGTGTGACCACATTTTCTCTTTCTACAGTTGGTAGCTCTTGGTGGTAATCTAGCATAACATTTACGGCAAACAGCTTTTTCACAGTTGTACTTAGAAGCCAAAGCCTTCAAAGATGGTTCAATAATACCACCTCTCAATCTCAAGACCAAGTGTAAAGTAGATTCTTTTTGAATGTTGTAGTCAGACAAAGTTCTACCATCTTCCAATTGCTTACCAGCAAAGATCAATCTTTGTTGGTCAGGAGGGATACCTTCTTTGTCTTGAATCTTAGACTTGACATTGTCAATAGTGTCAGAAGATTCAACTTCCAAAGTGATGGTTTTACCAGTCAAAGTCTTGACGAAACTGTAATAAAAGTGATTTTCTGTTAGTAAACTGCTATAATGAAAAAACGTCAAAATATTGACGGCACACGACCACAGGTAATGATGCAATAAATGATTCAGGCCCCCTACTTCCTCTTTCACATCCGACTGATAACCACTAATCATCCCCGGGCAATCCTAAACTGCTCTTCTCAACTGCAAACATGCTTGCCCGCTTCCAATGAATATGTCTCTTTCACCTTGTGGATTCACCCATTTCTGGAAATTCGGCGCTTCTGTTTCTTGTCTTTTTTAAAAATCTTCCCTAGGTTTCTGATCATTCATTGTTCCATCAATAGGCCTGTTTTGGGCTCTTTAAACCACTGTTAAGCATACATTTGCATCTTTGAATCTTGGGTTCTTCTCAAATACTAAATTAATAAGGACACCTCAGTTTCAACACCTATGTTTTCAATATTAACTGAAGTGTTTAGATTGAAAGTTTACAGCGTATAATCGACGATCCTCTCTCAGCCCGCGCTCTCCTCTCGTCCTGTCATGTCAAGACTTCGCCTGGATGTATCCGCCTGCCTACAGCGCACTGTCTGCCGAGGGGAGCCGTTACTGACGATTCGCACGCCTCCCCCTCCAGTGGCTCCGTCCCGCCACAGAATCCTCTGCCTGTGATGGCTCATGCAACTTTGGACGCCAGCCTACACCCTCTGTGGTTGCGTATGGGTGGTACTGCCAGTCTTGGTTGCGTCCGTTCAAGCGCAACCAGCATATTCCTCGTTGCGCCGCGCCAAAAAAAGCCGAAAAAACTAGTTGAAAACTGAAACCCACACACCAGAAGAGTCTCACTACTTTCGCGGGTGTACGGATGGTAAGTAACAGTCAAATATTCAATGTCACATGCATGTCACATGCTCCAACGTCCTCAAAAGGGGGTCGTTACCCAGCCATACTTTCAGGTTTTGTATGTTTTTTTCCCTGTAGGTGAATATGCCGGTGATTATCACCTACACGATGGGAATGGTTACGGGAAGTAAGGATGATGATTGTGTGCCGTGACGAAATCTCGGCGAACGAACAAACGATGAATAAGAAGTGCAGTGGATTGAGTCGAGCGGAATAGGGAACACTGAAGAGGTCGCACTGCCAATTGACAAGACTGAACATACGAGACGTGTCTAAGCTGCTGAAAAAGAACTTGAAATTGCAAGAATTTGTTGTAGGCTTCTTTTCCTTCTTACACATCTGTGAATTGCACCGCTGTTGAAAGTTAACAGGGAAGAAAAGAGGGCAAGGAGGTTTTAGTTTAGTTGAGTGCTGCCACGATGTCAGAGACCGATGCAGGTGGCAGAGACGGGGTGGTAGATGGAGAAGTGTCTGCATTCTTGGGACTACCCCCACAGAAGACCGAGACAATTGACCCAGAGATTGTTCGCGTGATAAGAACAAAAATTCAGGAATTCAGTCAGCTCAAATCCCAAAATATGAGACTCACAGTCACTATAGATGAAGTCAAATCTGTATCCACAAAGCGAAACGAAGCTTTGAGGGCAGAAGTCGAAAAGGCACTCAGGGAAAGCGACAAAATAAGAAACGAGAGAGATGAATTGGATAAATCGATATCTGAATTGAGCAATGAAAGGACGAATTTGATCAGCAATTTAGAGACTTCTAAGAATGAGGTCAAGGAGCAATCGGAACAGAGAGACTTGTTGAAGAAGGATAAACAGGATATCGTTAATCTCTTAGCGGAGAAGGTGGAGGAATTGCAAGGCTCCAAGAATGAATGCGATAGATTTTTGAAACAAAATAAAGATCTGCGCAATAAAATTATGGAACTAGAGAGTCTGAATCAAAATTTACAATTCAATGATTTGAACATCAAGGCCGAAGTCCAAACGCTAGAACAAAGATTAAATTTGATTACAAAAAACAACGAATGGCTGGAAGAACAATTCAACAGTCAAAGCGAGGAGCTTGTTTCTTTGAGACAATCTTTCAGCTCTAAGCTGCAAGCTAGTGCAAAAGAGCTTTCAATTGTTAAGAATGACCTTCAATTAGAACAAACAACGAAACAAGTTATCATAGAGAAAAATGATGAATTATCGAAGAATTTGCAGGAGAAGATGTTACAAGTTAAAGAGTTAAGCGATACGTTGGCCACAGAAAAGGGCGAATTCCAAAGAGAGATGTCCTTAAAACAACGGTTGATTGACTTGTTAGAGAAGCAATCAACGTCATTGAAAAATGAACTTAAATTTGCCTCAGAAAGAAATGATTCGTATTCATCAGATGCTGGTGAGAACAAATCTTTACATAATGAAAGAGAAAAACTCATATCGGATTTGGCAGAATTAAGGTCAAAGTATGAAAATTCAGAGAGTGAACGTCTACGACTGGAAGCATTGGTCGAAGAGTTTATGCCAAATGACGAGAAACTTGAATTAAATGAAAACTCAACCATGCTCACATCATATAATACAGACTCCTCTACACCGTCGCGCAAACTTTATGGTGATCTAAGTATCTTGAGAAGACAATTATTGAAAGAAAAGCACCAAAAGGAGAATTTACAACGCCAAGTGGAATCATTTATCATTGAACTGGAGCACAAGATTCCAGTTATCAATTCGTTTAAAAAGAGAACTGCAATGTTAGAGGCAGAATTAAACGATGTTGCATTGTTGTTGGAGCATACCTCAAATGAAAAGGAGACCAAGGAAAGAGAGTTTGATATGGTGAATTCTAAGATCAAACAGTATGAGTCCAATATTCATGATTTGGTTAGACAACGATCTGATCTAGCTCATCAGGTGCAGTACTTACTATTGCACATTTCGGTGCAAAACGACAACAATGGACCTTTAACACAAGACGAGGTGGCTTTTGTAAAAAAGATTTTGAATAATGAAGATCCGAATTACGCAAGTGACTCTCAGCGTGTCATTTCGGAGAGGTTATTGGAGTTCGATAATGTCATTGCTATGCAAGAAAAGAATGCAGAACTTTTAAAAACCGTCCGAAATTTGGCAGATAAATTGGAAGCAGAAGAATTCGCTAGACGTTCCGATAGTATGACTATCGAAAGTAAAACTATAAAAGAAGCTAAGGAGGCTATCGTTACGTTACAATCATTCAATGAAAAGCTAGAATCCAAATTGAAAAGTATCGAAAAAGAAAGGGACGCCTATAAAACACTAGTTGCAGATCGTAAGGATCGAGAAATGGCCAGTCCGTCTTCTTTAAAGAAGCATGACGAAATCGAAAAAGAGGAAAGCGAGAAGAAAATTCAAACTCTTGAAGATCAGCTGACAGCAGTAACAACCGAATATTCCAAGAATATTCGAATGCTGAATGAGGAAATACAGCAACTATACAAAGTTAAGAGTGAAATCACCATAAACTTAGAAAAGGAGAAGTTTTCAAGGCAATTAGCTGAAGAGAGACTAAACCTGTCACAGAATAGTTTAGAGCTGACACAGAATGAAAACAGAGAACTGTCAAGAAGGTCTAAACATCTACAGGATCTCATGGAAGCACAAGATCAAAGAACAGGCAAAACTATGGATGAGTATATTGCCTGTAAAACTAAACTCGGTATAGTAGAGTCCAAGATATCAAATATGGAGGCGGAAAGAGACCTTCTAAAGTCTTCAGAAAATCGCCTAAAGGATGGTTACAAAAAACTATCTGATGAAAAGAATACTCTTAGAATAATGGTAACACAATTGCAAACATTGCAATCAGAACGTGAGATCATGTTACAGAGCATTCAAAAAGACCATCAAGAGAAGATCAAAAATCTGGAAAGTGCTATTAGTAAGGCTCATGAATCCTTGACTTCCAAGGATTTGGAGATCAATACGATAAAAGAGTCTTCCCAGAATAAAAGTCAAATATGTGAAGAGAAAATAGATTCTTTACGGCAGGAAATTAGTGAACTGCGAGAAAAATTGACCGAAAAGACGGTTTTAGTGTGTAAACTAGAATCTGATGTCAAAAATACAAAGAGAGAACTCGAGGAAAGTAAGGCTCGTATTTCTTCTTTTGATGTATTAAATGATACGGAGAATAGCGAAGGAACTCAGAAGAATATCTTTAAAGATCTTGAGAAAGCTAAAATTGCCCTTGCAGACGCGTATTCTCAGGTTGAACATTATAAAGAGCTAGCTTCTTCATCAGAGGAGTCCTTAAATACAGTTAGAGCGGAATACACCGAAGATAGAGAAAATTTGGCAACAACTTTAGAAAATTTAAGAAAAGAGAAAGATGGGATGGAAGAACGTATTTCTAGCTTGAATAAGCAGCTACAAGACGTAAGCACAGAACTGAAAACTGAGAAGGAACACTCAGATACAGAAAAAAGTGAACTACTCAAAAAATTTTCAATTTTGAAGGCTAACGATCAGCCACTCGAAGAAATGAAGAAAAAGCACGAGCTTCAGATAGAGGAGCTTAAGAAAGATCTGGAGGAACAAGCGTCATACGCAAATAAAGCTCAAAAAAATTACGAGGAGGAGCTAAAAAAACACGAAGCCATCTCGAAAACAGTTAGCGAACTAAGAGAGCAAGTTCGAGATTATAAATTGTCTGCAGAACATCTTAAATCATCAAGAGATCAACTAAGCGCCACTCTAGAGGAAAGCGAAAAAAGTTGGCTGGTACAAAAGTCTGATCTTGAGGCCCAGTTGGATGCTAACAAAGAACGTCTCGAAGACCTTTCTACTCAAAACAAACTTTTGTATGATCAGGTTGAACTATTCTCAATGAAGGCAGGAGATCAACAAGGTGTTACTTTCACCGAAGAACATGATCTTTTGGTCAGCCTACGTCGCGAGAGAGATATTCTGGAAACTAAGCTTGCTGTCAGCGATAGAGAAGTTAAAACCCTCCGTCAGAAGCAAACAATCTTGGAGAATGAGCTGAAAATGGCACGTGCCCAGGCGGCTGAGCTCAAGGAAACAGATGCAAAGCGTCAAAGTTTTACAATTGAACACCAGAAAATTATGGAACAATTGAATCAGTTGAACTTGATGAGAGAAAGCAATACCACCTTACGAAATGCTGCCCAGGCCGCGAACAAGAAGAATGACGATCTTCGTGAAGAGCTAGACAATCTGCAGAAAAAATTAATTCCATTACAATCGGAGAATGCTAGTTTGCACGATACAATACAGGAGAAAGATCAACAAATAATTCTTTACAAAAGCGAGTCAAACCGTTGGAGAGAGCGCTCTCAGGAAATTTTGCAGAAGCAGGAGAGAATTGATCCGGAGGAATATGAAAAACTAGGCAATGAGGTGTCTTCTTTGAAATCTCAACTTGAGGAGCGAATCAAAGAGAATACTGACTTGAATGACAGATTCAATAGGCTCAAGAAACAGGCACATGAAAAGCTAAATGCTTCTAAAAATGCTCAAACGACGTTGACTTCAGAACTGAACGAATTACAGGAGGCTAAAAAGAATCTAGAAGAATCCTTACAAAAAGAGACTATAAAATGTCGTGATCTGGAGTCAAAACTTGCTCAAACTATGAGCTCTGTCGAATTTGAGAAGTTACAGGATGATTTGGCCAAAGCACTTCTCAGATCAAATGAAGTTGAGGAGAGCCTTCAAGACACTGTTAACTCTTCGAATACATTGACAGAACATCTCAAGAACGAGATTGCCTCATTGAAAAATGAACTCTCGATTTTGAAGGCGAAAGAGGAAACAACTCGTGCTGCAATTTCTGGCCAAAATGAAGACCTATCAAATGTAGTGGAATCTATGAAGCAAGCTTTTGAGCAAGAAAAAATCGATTTCATCAAGACAAAAACGGAGGAATTCAATAAGCAACTCGAAATGCATAAAAGTCATACTCCAGCAACTCAAAATGTACCTCAAATCAGTAACATCGATGAAGAAAAGAGAAAATGGGCAGACGAATACGAATCTGCCGTACTACAACGAATTCAGGAGGCCGAAGAAAATTTAAAAAGACGGATCAGGAAGCCAACAGAGGATAGAATCAATAGCGTCATTGAGAAAAAGAAGCAAGAGTTAGAAGATGAATACAAAAAGAAGCTTTTCATTCAAGATAATGAAATCCCGCTGAGTGATCAACAACGGGAAGAAATACGAAAAGAGCTTGAGAAAGATTTGCAAAATCATTTCGAAAATGACTTGAAAGAAGCCAAAAAGAAGTCTTTTGAAGAAGGCAAACAGCAAGCATCAATGAAAACCACATTGTTAGAAAGAAAGATTTCAAAACTTGAGACGCAACTTAAAGATAGAGAGAATGGCGCTGAATTGAAAGAGGCCAAAAAGCCGTCAGAAAACGATGAATCAAGTGATCTTTCTACACTTTCAAAGATAGACGAGAGTGCTGAGGCTGGGAAAAAACCCAGCCGACCACCCACCTCAGGCGAACAAGTTTTGAAATTAAATAATAATCCAACCTTTGGCTTTCAAACAACGCCTAATAGCAATCCTTTTACGTCATCCTTTCAAAACACTAGCTTTGAAAACAACTCAGTATTCGGAGCTAAACCATCCTTCGGGGTAGCAGGCAATGGTGAGTCATCTCCATTCGGTAAATTTGCGACAGGTTTTGGAAGCAATGTTCAAAAACCAACATTTTCTCTGGCACCTACACCGATGGTCGAGAAACCTGAAGAAGCAGAAAATGCGACCGAAAAAGAATCCTCGGGGGAATCAAATAATCCCTCCCCTTCAAAAAGACCCACAGAAAGTGAGGAACAGACCGAAAACAAGAGATTGAAGGAAGATTCTACAGAATAACCATCCCTTGATAGTTTGCATGTTAATTACATAGATAAGGTCCCAAAAAAAATCAATGTATTATATATAAATGAATATTTGTGATTGTATTGTATTCTTTAAAGCAGCAAATTTCTTTTTAGTGTATACAGCATGGACTCCTCTTGCTTAATGATAATAGCGATTTTATTTTTTGCTTATTGATTCATGTGGGTCTCTAGCCTAGCGCGTATCACACAGATCTTGTACACGACAGTTGAACGTCAAATACAAGAAAACATCTGCAGAATAGAACACGAACAATGTCTTAGGAGTGTTGGACTAAATGGATGACCCCAGGGAGATTTTGGCAAGCGACAAGTTTAACAATTTGTCATCAGATGGGGAAGAAGCGGTGGAACTTGCTAAACAGATTGATGAGATCGAAAGACAAAAAAAAGATCTCTTAAGAAGATTACAGCAGAAGAAAAGGGTGGTAAGAGTAGCAGATCCCAACTTTCAAGAGATTCAGATCGAAAGTTCGCCAAAGAAACGAAAACAGGAACCCCAAAAGGCTGGTTTGACAATTCAACCTAAAATCGAAGTACAGAACGTGAACGAGTCGAAGGTCCAAAATGACCAACAACTCCCTTCAAATAGCTCACCTTATTTTGTGCAAAGATACCGAAATGCTAAAAGGGAAGAACAGAAGGAATTACACCAGCGACAGGTATTATTGAGCTCTCGGGTTCACTCTTTCGCTGGCGTCGACGGTAAACAAAAGTCGAAAAGTGAACCGGTTGATGAGCAAGACGAATATTCAAGTCTTTGGCTGAAACAAAGGTATATACCGAGAGAGAATTTAAAAGAAGCTTTATATGAAGTAAAGATCCTACGATTAGGTAAGCTTTTTGCGAAGGTCAAGCCTCCTAAGTTCACCGAACCTCAGTATTCTAATTGGGTTACTGTTGGGATTCTGAGTGCCAGAGGAGAAGTCAAGTTTACAACTGGCGATAAACCTAAAAAATTCTTCAAATTTACTCTCACAGACTTTCAATTCAATCTAGATGTATTTATTTTTGGGAAAGCAAATGTTGAGAGATATTACAATTTACGAGTAGGTGATTTGGTTGCGGTCCTCAATCCTGAAATTTTACCATGGCGTCCCTCCGGGAAAGGTGGATATATTAAATCTTTTAATCTTCGAATTTCTCACAATTTTCCTTGTATATTAGAGATTGGCGCCAGTCGAGATCTCGGCTGGTGCCCTGTTTTTGATAGAACCAAGAACAAACCCTGCGGAGCGCCTATCAACAAAGCAAAAGAAAAGTGCTGTGACTATCATAAGGAGACCAAATTTAGAACTACGAATGCGAAGAGGGTAGAATTGAGTGGTACACATGCTCTTGGAGCACCAATTAAAGTCGATGCTCAACCTTCACTTTATCGAGATAAATCTTCACGATCAAAAAATACATTTAAGGTTATGCCTAGTTGGTCGAACCGAGGAATCAGTAATCACAATGAGCAAAGTAGTACTAAAGGTTATCATTTCAGCAATACAAATGCAGCGAAGGCATTTTTCAGCGAGAAATTTCAAAACCCTGACTTATTGAATAATTTGGATAGTAAAAGAAGAAAGATTCAAGACGGAAAAAAATCGCTACTAATTGACAAAAAACTAAAAGGTTTATTAAGCAAGGATTTTTACTTTGGCACAGCAGACAAAAATTCAGAGAGTGTTCTTCGAGCTACCGAAAGTACATTGCAGAGTGGTTTAATCCAAAGTGTTGGATTTGATCCAACCCATGGAAAAATGGCAGCCATACTAAAACAGGGTAGTGGAAGATTGGAAAATCACAAAGAAAGCGGGAAACAAATAGCGGTCACAGATTTATTGAAGGTAAAAAAGAAAAGCGTGAGCTTGAAGCCTTCACGAGAAATACTGCTGGAGAAGAAACATCACAGAGATCAGGTATGGCACGAACATTTTGGTAAACAGTCCTCCAAAACTTCAAGTGACTCGGATAGCGATTTGGAGATCATAGGCTAAATGCTTATCGATGAAAAACTCGGAGGGAAAAATCGGAATAGTGGCGCAAAAATTCAAAATGAATTTTGTTGTAAATATCATCCCTTTGGTGCTCCAAGAGGTTTATTAGTGTTCCATCGCAACAAATTTCAAATTTGTGTCGTGGCGAATCCTTCGGATAGTTCAAAATTATATCGAAATTAGATTTAAACGATCTATAAGTAACATTTTTGTCCTCTTGAATGTAATCACCAAGTTTATTTTGATAGCCTTGCATAATTTTTGCTGTTAACTTTTTAGTATTTAGGTTACTAGAGTACCCAAGTAAATGTAGTTCTGATTTCAGCGCATCTGACAAAGGTGACGGTCTGTACTCGAGCTCCAGATTTGGAGTATTGATTAATGCAAAGTAAGCATATGTACCGACTGAATGCTCAACTGTGATACTATGATCCAAATTGTAGTTTTGCAAAATAGTCTCTGCTGCTCTTCTGAACCGTTCAGTGCCCATTTTTTTGAGCTCCGGATTTTCACAGGCATGCAACATATTTGCATGGAACCCCAGAGAGAAAATGATAAAGAAGACAATTGAATAGTCATCTGGGAATACTGCTCTATAAAGGGGGAAGCTTTCCAAAGTTAACGATCCGCGTATATATTTACCGAATGACTGCACTGGATCGACATGCGAGAGTGAGCTGGCCCAGGCGTTCCCAGTACCCATTGGTAGGGGTAGAATGCATAGTTCGGCTTTCCCTTGCTCGGAATTGAAAACAGATTTAGTGCTGAGATTGTTCAGAAACTCACTGATGCTTGTATCTCCTGAAATGAAAATGACAGTGTGAGATTCATTGACGTTTAACTCTTTGGCTATTTGTGACACCGTGTCATGTGACTTGGTTTTGATGACAGTGTGTTCATAACCTATCATATCCAGGACCGGCTTGACCACGATGGAATAAAAGTCATTGTCGAGGGTGCGGCCTTTGCCAGATTTGATGGAGTCGATCACGATCAGATTCTGAGGCGCAGTAAGTCTGAGTTCGCTGGAATCCGACGTCTTCGCCCTAAGAAGTTCGAACGATGAGTAGCAGGAGCCATTTCTACTCGACCTGACTGAAATATCCTCCCCATTAACAGTCACCAGATGCCCAGTGTAAACTGTCTCTCCTGACATACCACCGAGCTGCCAGTTGCGACGCTTATCGACAACTTCGTATTGCCCCTACACAATATCATCTCTTGTGCGCGCGAAAGCTCTGACGCTGCTGAGCTTCGCTCAAGAAGCTCGATCAAAGAGAGAAAGCGACCACACACCAAGCCACTATCGGACCCTGCCAGACCCGCATCGTCTCAGCCCATGAAGCAATCCATACCGATGGCGTTAGAACATTCATTGTATGTGAGCCTCGCGCACCCTGTACCCAGTCGTATCGCCGTTTTACTAACAACACCGCATCGCGCATGACCATCCCCAGAGACCTGCAAATACCATTCGAGACCCCGCAACAGGCTCAAATAGCCGTCAAAGTGCTCAAGCCAGACCCAATCCTCAGGCCAGACGACTTTGAAGTCGACTACGTCTCGAACGGCAGCGTTCTTGAGGTAAAATTCCGGAGCATAGACGACCGCGTGCTGCGAGTAGGCGTCAGTAGTGTCATCAACAGTGTCAAGACCGTGGTTGAAGCCATGGACGAGCTTTCCTAACCGTCCGTATTACCCACGCATCCTTACCTATATAAATACGTATCTGTGTAGATTGTAACTGACGTAACGATGGAGCCCACGTGAATATCATGTGCATCTCACATGACCTCGGACAGTCTTCCAACGTCGGAAGTCCCCCTCCCCATCCCGGACAACATCTTTTCATTTTGCGGACAGTTCCCTCCAGGCCTCTTCCATGCCGTAAATTGCTCGATTTCCACAATTTGCCGCTCCACCGCCAAAAAATTATTTACCGTAAGCCCACCTCCCGAGAGCCCCCTGGTGTGAAATCATTTCGGACGTGGAGGTAAAGGGGAAAATCTCAAATTCCCGCCGCTAGTGGTGAGTTGGTTGTGATCTTGGGCATCAAGCTGGGGCGGGGCATCATTGGCAGTCATTGGGTAAAGCCTAGTTGATTGAAAAGAGAGCAAGAGTTGACAACGACAGAGCAAGGAGTGAAGGGGATCAAGACTGATAGATTGATAGACTGAGAGACTGAGAGACTGAGAAGTGAAGATCAGGGTTTGATTAATTGGATACATATCAGTACAACATAGAGCTGTAGAATTCTGATCCGACAGATATTTGGTTGTCGAGAGAGAGTGTCGTTCCGTGTTTGGCTTTACAGGGAGAGACAGTTGCGGAGGAATCTGCATACATTTGTGAGACCATTGTTGAAACCATCGACTGTGTTGGGTGCATCATAGCCAGTATATCGAGAGGTGGCTTGCAGGATTCAGAGAGAGTGGGTCACACACGTATAGGTCCATCTTTTTGTCGAGGTGAGTAACGTCAAGTGAGCTAGACGGGAGCGGATCCGTTTTTCTGTCTAGACTTTGCGGCTGTTGCCAGCCCTTCTGGAGCCCCGTTGTTGCATTTTATTTCATCGGGCCGCACCTGATACATTCAAGGCGAACTAGAGACGCCAATATCGCATATTTTTTCCCCTTCTTTCTTTATTTTCGATTTCATCCCTCGCTGGGACCGACATATCAATAAAGCTGCATAGCATGCTTCAGGCATTTAATCATACATCGGGAAGACTGGTGGAAGCTAGCCCGAATAATCCGCAGATATCTAACAATGGCAGAGACGGGTTGGTAGATTCCAGGATATCTTCGAGTCCTGCCGCACGCCTAAAGAGACAGAGCTCCAATCCGTACAGCTACATTGGGTCAAATTACATCAAGAGACGATCAGCACGGCCAGAGTGCACTGTGAAGAATTCGGAATTTTTGGACAACCTGATCTTTGAAGACGGTGTGAATGAAACGGAGACTGAGGACAGTATGAAGAATCACATAGCAACACCCAAGACGCCGTCAAAATTTGATATGTCTCGAAGACAAAGTTTCGTGAAGAAAGCTTGGGATGACCCTCAGGTGCCTATGTCATACATTACTGGAGCTCCGCAGTCCCCCTACTCTTTTTCACAATTGAAAAATTCAAGAGGCTTATCGGATAACAACGGGAACAGCAATCGAAGCAGCCGTCAATTTCAGCCCTTATCAGGAATGGGGACGAGGAAATTAAACGAAGAATCCATTGAATCCATTCGACGCGATGGTAATGGGAATAAAAGCGTTGGAACAGGAAATGGCAATATGAATAATAACACGACTGAAACTCTGGACAATAACGATAGTGGAGAATCAAGGGATGCTACCATGAATGATTCGCTTCAAAATAATCATAATTCGCTGAACGGCGAAGGCAATATCAACGATAGCAATGCATATACCAATACCGGTGGAAACACACATGGTAATGGCCTCAATGATGGCAATGGGAATAGAAGTAATGATAATAGTAATGATAATAATCATGGTAATGGTAACGGAAACGGAAACGACAATAGCGGTAATAGCATTCCATCATCGGGAGTGCCCGTGAAAAAGTCCAGTCAAACACTCGTTCAAAAATTACAAGATATTTATAAAATAATCGTGAAGCAAGAAATTGAGTTGCAGGAGCGATGTTCTCAGCTTACAACGTCACAAACAACTGAGTTGAAAAATTTGTGGACCATTTATAGAATCAATTCTGATCTTATTAACAATTACGTTACTTTCATCACGACGGCGCTTTTACCGTCACAATCAGAACAAGATTTAGCAATTGGTCAGGAAATCGTGGAGATTTATAGAATAGAAAGAAGACTGTGGGTTTATGGTACGATAACGTTTCTTGATGTTCTGAAAAACTTTTCCAATTTTATGGATCCAGAGGTTTGTTGTCAATTTATTACGCATGTATTCATTTCGATATCCAACATGTTATCTGATATACCGTCAAAATATGCAATTCCTTGGCTTCAAAGACTCGGAGATTTGTCACGAATGGCTATTGCTCTTTATCCCTCCGGTTTCATAGATTGGAAGCTTAGTGCAGAACATTGGTATATGGAGGCAATGAAATTTAGTTATAGCCATGGTAAATTGTATTATCACATGTCAACAGTTCAACAAAATACTTTGGAAGCTTTCGTAAACCTTGGTAAAAGTGTTTTCTGTCAAGATACTTTCATACCTTCACAGCAGTACATGCAATTGGTCATCGATAATATATATCAAAGGGCGTTCGTGGAAAGAAATGGTGGAAATCATAGAAACACTCAAATAATTGAATACTTGAAACATAGTGAAGTTATGTTATTGCCTAGTTTCGCGGAAAGCCTAGATCTACAACAGGTTGTTTTGGTATATTTCAGGGATAAATTTGGAATAGATTCCACTGATAATAATATTTTCTGTACTAAAAATATGTTCCAACAAAACTCAGATCAATTGAAGTACTTTTTCAGACATGCACCTGTATTTTCTGAGTCGCATATTTTACAATTGGTTGGATTTGGTGAACCTAAAAATCCATTTGCTCTTCTCTTTGGTTTACCTAAATATTTAAAAGAGCGAAAGGATAAGAAGGAAAAACGAAAAACAAAAGCCCCTTCCTCGATCGAAACATCTAGTTCGATGGCTATTGATGACGAAGATCCAGACCCCTCCCTGTGGGATTCTTCACCAAACGAATTCTTTGAAAATATCGACTCTTTAAAATATCAAAATTTATTCCCATCATCTATCGAAATCTGGAATGAATCGTTAAATTATATCAACATGACAAGTCTTAAGTGTGGCATGCTCGTACTTCAGAAATTCCTTCAAGGTCCTATGGTAATAGCTTTGCCGCATCTACTCCCTTGGACATATTTTGTTATCTCTGTTTTCTTAAAAATTGAGGAAATTCAAGATGAATATAGCCGTCAGTTTTGGATTGACTTCATGAATCGAATTTTCCCATGGAACACAATTGTTAATTTCCTTAACATGCTACTTGCATTCATGTTAGATAGCAACTATCAAACATCGATAATCAATAGACTTTGCTCACAATACTCGCGAATGAGCTTAGACGATCTTTTGGACTACTTCAATAATAACGAGGAGTTACCAGAAGTTTGGAAATGCTGGGGCACCCTTTGGTTCGATGTTATACACAGCAAAGGCCAAACTGAGGTTGATGGTTACGAAAGCGTTGGAATTAAAGATTACAAATTCTTAGACACACCAATTGATGGAATAGGATTTGATGAAAACGATGAATCGGGTGAGAACTTTTGGAAACGGTCTTGTAGAGTAATATTTTTATTCAAAGAGTTCGCGCAAAGGTTTGACTCCAGACTTTCGTTAAGCTTTACAGCTCCCGTGTCATCTAGAAGGGAATCTCTTCCGTGTGATAATGTGATAAAATCATTTTCCTTCAAATTAAACAAAGAATCTTCTCTGAATAGTGACGATAGCTTGTCATCGGCCCTTAGAAATGCAGTTAACATATTTGAGGTTGCTGATGCCGTGAATACGGATTACAGCGCAACGCCGATGCTAAGTGTCGCTAAAAATGAAAGCTTCTTTGAGTATACGGGCTACAAGAAATTATACCCTACTTTCAGCTCATATGACAAAAGCGGGGAGTTTATCAGTGGATCATTCTATACTTCTGTTCTAAACGATTCGTCGGTAAAAGTTAATTCACAGAAAGTGAGCAGTACCAGCGCCACAAATATTAATTGTGACACAAATAACTCTGAAGTACCAGAAGGAGTTTCAGTTTTAAATGAGGAGCACTTATTCAACGAATGCATGGACCCTACCACAAACAAATTTTATTCGAGAGACGAATTTCGAGTTGTGGACCCCTCGTGTGAGATGAATCAGAAGGAAACGTATTTTGTTCTTGACGCGACATCATGGCTAAGGCATTTCGGTCATGTATATAAGTTGGCTACAAGAGAGGCCCTAAAATTCGCCATTTGCTTAACCACATTTCAAGAGCTTAGGTTTCTGAGAAAATCAAAGGATGAAAATGTAGTTGAGGCAGCAACGAGAGCAATCATTACTGTTAGACAATTGTACAATGAACAACGAATTTTGCCTTTGAGGTTCACTGGTAATGTTGCAACGCATATCGAGGAACATCTGGAATTTGAAGAACAAATTACGTGGAGATCGCATGTCGACGAATTTGTCATCGAGGCCGTCATCAAGGCACAAGATAAATTCAAAGAAATGAAGGTACGCGAGGGCTGCAAGACGGAGAACTCACAAAGTCTTAAACATGTTGTATTGGTCACAGATGATGCAAGTATGCGTAAGAAAGCATTGAATCAGGGAATTGCTACGTTTACTACAAGATTTGTGTTCTCAGTCTGCAACGCGATTGGTTGGAAGAAATAAATAAATTAAAAGAATTTCCAACATAAACACCATGTAATATTGCATATTTTTAAATAGCATTCTGAATTTACAGCCAATCTTGATTTCAAAAATCTTGCTAAATTTGATTCTCGCAAAGGTTCCATACTATGCAGTATAAGCAACATTGAATCTTCATCGTCCGATTGTTTCGTTCTGACCTTAATTTCGTGCGGAGATAATAAACTCAATTGATCCACTTCAATCAACTCATTGAACTGCTTATCTAATTTAGAAACCTGAAGCCTGGTACTGAGATTGGATAATGCTACTGAAAGTGCCGTAACCAAAGATGACGGATCATTTGCACTCGTATTCAATATCTGAGGAATATGTCGCACGTGATATGGCCTTTCCTTTGGGTCCAAATGGTTAGATTCTTTGAGGTGCTTTACGACTGCATAATCACTAAGAAAAGTACTCAGGTGTACCTTGTTTTTATTTGGCTCTTTCTCAGTAATTCTTGAAGGCAGCAACTTGATCTCTCGAGGGAATGCGGATAAAAGTGGTGTATTAGCCCTCTTTGAAGGATTGTGACTTTTACTTACTTCTGATTTCATACTCTTGGATGCACTAAGTAATGATGAGATGTTGCAATTTTTTTCTCGTAAAGGTCGCAATTTATTTCTCGAGCTTGAGCTGGTAACGTTATCGCTATGATTATCCTGATAGATTGAGAATCCGCGCTTGCGCGGTCCCTGAGCTGACATCGGCATACGATATCAAGAATATTGTAATACTGCTATCTGAATTAGCCGCCCAGATTGAGAGTCACGGCAGCTGTTACGTACGCGTCTTCTCGCAGCTTTTCCCAGCTTTTCCCAGCTTTTCCCTTACTTAAATGTTTTTTTTCTGAACACAGCTTTCTGATTATTTACATGAAAAAGCAAAATAAACATTTATAAACAAAGCAACGGCAATAGTTCGCCTGATTACATAGTTTCTTAGGGCATCCCATTTTGAATGTTTCTCGTTTAAGCACTTTTCTCGTAATCTGCCTAATGGTTGAAATCATATTTTACTGTTATGAGTACTAAATCTCCTGTTTTTGCCTCAAAAGGTATCCAACGTGTACCGTTTAGTAACCGAAAAGTAGGCGGCTAGGCACACCTCTCGCCAAGATAGCTTATATCCATATATTACTGATGATCATGGGAAAATATGTTCCTTTTTCAACAATCAGTAGCACCGCATTGCCATACAAATGGCTAGCCGTTTCGAATGCAAGTTCAATTGATTCCTGCCAGTTTTTTTACAGCAACAGCCAGTCTTTCTTTGCCAACAAATAGGTTCAATACTCTACTTAAAACTGTCTGCATCTAATTTTGCGCAATTAAACACTTCAGGGCTGCGCAGAAACCGCTAGAAACTCTTGGATAAAGAATTTGTTTGTCTCGAATTCTTCCTTTGAGTTTTAGTCAATACAGCAGATGTTTCCGATACCAAGGCTCGTCTAAAGACCGTAGCGACACTGGTGCCCTCCTAATGTATGGTTCGATCTGCCACTTTTTCTCATGTAACTAATATTTTTAGCGGAAAGAATACCTTTCTCCTCTTTATATCGGGCGCTGCCCACATGCTGTTGAGGTTGCAAGCAATTGAAGAAGAATTCGCTGTCAATAAGAGCTTTGATACTCAAAAAGACTAGGAAAAAGGGTTCGAGCTAACGTATGACAGGCGGTGCTGTTTTATCGTCGGAAAAATGGGATCCAAACCTCGGCGGCTAAAAAAGCCGACTCCCAACGAAGGTCGCGTTGACCTGACTTTCTACCGACGAAGCGCTTGCAAGAGTCCACCTCCGTTCTTCAAACCACATCTACTTCAGAGATGAAAGATGTGTTCTCATGGGTATACGCAATCAGAGTATATTCAGCTTGGGCCAATTTTTCGAGCAGGGCCTGTCGGCAGAAGTCGAACGCAGTATACAGCAGTATCATGGTCATCAAAAAAGATGCAAGCCCGATATAGCACGGATCTGCGAAGAACTTTCACTCTGGTCACATGTTCTTACGCAACGGATAAAGCCTTCCGCAGCAAGCCCAGTAGACCGCAACAAGAGAGAAGGGAGCACCAACCGCGGAGTCTGATTGAATTGTGAGAGGTTCCGTGTTATTGAACCAGGTACCGAGACGTTGATGAGTCGTTGCCGCCCTAAAAACAAATCGCTATTTTTACAACAAGGGCATGCACGAGAAAGCGAAACGCCGACAATTCGCGATGCTTCAAAGTCAGCTGAATTATGTGCGAGTGCAATCAGCAGCGCAGAACTCAGAGCTTCGAATAGTGTGAGAACTAACACACGTAGTTGCGCCTTTTGGATCCGCCATTGTGAAGTCGCCCTCTTAAGTGCTCCAAAGCTCTCCAAAGGAAACATGTCGAACCATTACAACAAGCAATCGATCGCCTAACAGGTCCGAGTGTGTTGTTTACAATGCAGCAGCGCTATTGCAGCATGACGACAGTACCACTTTCAGTTTTTCAAATGTACCTCGGGACGGCCCCGGTCGAATGGGCACTTCTCATTTTTTTCATTGCTCCTTTGGCCCCCCCGCATCAAAAAAATGGTCGAATGCAGTTTTTTGTGCCAGAAAGGCAAAACTCCGGCACCGGGGCCATGAGCTTGAGCCGCCGAGGCACAAGGTCCCGAAAATTGCCGAAACAGCTGCTAGCTGTTTCAACAGGATCACAAGACTATCTAGAAGAATATGACGATCAATCGCATCACTGATACCGAAACGATTGCAGGCATCCCGGGTACACATCGGTTTGGTCACTGTACTACTGGAGAACGACGAAATGACAACGGGGGACAACGGGGGACAACGGACCCTTCAATAAGCAGACTGTTTAAGCTTGGGATCTTGTGATACATCGCCGGTGAAAAGGTATATATAAGCCAGCATGATGGGAGGGATTGTTTTGGTGTGGCACTTCTCATTCTTTTTAGTGGGGAAGTAGCAAGGTATCGAGTTGTACAGAATAAACGCCCAGTTCAAGAGAGGCAATACGCAACATTATACACGCAGAAGATGTCACCATCAAAACTTAACAGACCAATTACTGATTCCACTCAGGTTGAGCAAAAGATCAGAGAAGAGCTCAGTCTCAGCGATGAGGTCATCACTATTAGACGCAATGCGCCAGCAGCCATCTTGTATGAGGACGCTTTGAAGGAAAGAAAAACGGCAATTTCATCTACAGGTGCGTTGATTGCCTACTCGGGCGAAAAAACCGGCAGATCGCCTCGTGACAAGCGTATTATCGAAGAGCCTACTTCGAAGGATGAGATCTGGTGGGGCCCAGTGAACACACCTTGTTCCGAAAAGACTTGGTCGATCAACCGTGAACGGGCAGCCGACTACTTGCGGACCAGGGATCATTTGTATATCGTTGATGCATTTGCAGGTTGGGATCCGCGTTACAGGATTAAAGTTCGTGTCGTTTGTGCGAGAGCGTACCACGCTACATTCATGACAAATATGTTAATCAAACCAACTGAGGAAGAGCTGGCACATTTTGGTGAGCCAGATTTCACCATTTGGAACGCTGGCCAGTTTCCTGCAAATATGCAAACCGAGGGTATGACCTCCAAGACTACAATTGAAATCAATTTCAAAGCAATGGAAATGATCATACTGGGTACAGAATATGCTGGTGAGATGAAGAAGGGAATTTTTACCGTGATGTTCTATCTGATGCCGGTGCATCACAACGTTCTCACTCTACACTCTTCAGCTAATGAAGGAATTGAAAAAAATGATGTCACACTGTTCTTTGGGTTAAGCGGCACAGGTAAGACAACATTGTCAGCAGATCCCAACCGTAAATTGATTGGTGACGACGAGCACTGTTGGTCAAATCATGGTATTTTCAACATTGAAGGTGGTTGCTATGCCAAATGTATGGGATTGACCAAAGAAAAAGAACCTGAAATTTATAGTGCTATCAAATATGGAGCAATTCTTGAGAATGTTGTTTACGACCCAAAGACACGTGTGGTTGATTACAACAATTGCTCTATAACAGAAAATACAAGGTGCGCTTATCCAATTGATTATATTCCAAGTGCAAAAATACCCTGCTTGGTTGATTCACATCCACAAAACTTGGTCCTATTAACTTGTGATGCTTCGGGGGTTTTGCCGCCAGTTTCAAAATTATCTCCGGAACAAGTTATGTATCATTTCATTTCGGGGTACACATCTAAGATGGCTGGTACAGAACAAGGTATTTCACAGCCGGAGGCCACATTTTCTTCATGTTTCGGGCAGCCATTCTTGGCACTGCATCCAATTAAATATGCTACTATGTTGGCTGCCAAAATGTCCGAGCACCGTGCTAATGCTTGGCTCATTAATACCGGATGGACCGGTTCCTCTTACAGTTCCGGTGGCAATAGGTGCCCATTGAAACATACAAGAGCAATTCTAGATGCCATTCATGATGGAACTCTTGCAACGGAATCGTATGAGAGTTTACCGGTGTTCAATCTGCAAGTTCCGAAAAAGGTTAAGGGCGTCCCTTCAGGACTACTGAACCCTTCAAAAAATTGGGTCGACGGTGAAGCCAAATACAAAGCAGCAGTCACAAATTTAGGTAGAAAATTTATTGAGAATTTCAAAATTTATGAGGACAAGGCCACTGCAACAGTTTTAGAGGCTGGACCAAAAATATGATACATATCTTTAAAATCCACTTTTCTTCATTTATATTGTTTAAACTAAATTAGGAACTACGTATGCTCAACCCACACTTTTCGTTTTTAAGAGAGGAATCCTTTGAATTCTTTCATTTCAAATATCACGAAGATCAGACGGACATAAACTAAAAAGTCACAACTGTCTTACTGAAACATTTTACAAAGAATGTTTTGTGATTCCTGTGAGTTGAAAAATCCTAATGTGCTGTTTCATCGCCTTTGGGGCTTTGATAAAGGGTTGGTGAAGCCGTGTTCGATCTATTTGAAAACAATCTCGACGTAGGGGGACCCATCGTGGGTCTCATGCTCGATTTCGAAGGGATGGCGTTTACTACGGGTAATCTACTACCTGTATGGCCACTACCCGGTGGAAGGTGATACGTAGCGGAAGTGATTGGGGGTGCATTAGCTAAAGATATGGTGGGCCCTTGCGTCGTTCTCAATTCCTCTTCGCGCTCTATTTCTGTTGAATTTTCATAAACAGGTAACTCTTTACCACTTTTGATATCAATCCATGGATAGAAGCCAGTTCCGAACCAAAAGTGTTGTACTACCGGAAATTTGTTCAACACTTCGACAGCATACATTTTCAATAAACCCGACTGAACTTTTGACCATGTATGCACAGTTGTGGCTATATCATACAGCATGGAAGAGTGCTCAGAAAATGGTCCAGATTTAACCTTATAGATGAAATTTATTGCTTGGCAGTATAGGTTACTATCAGCATAGCCCTGAACCAAATCCACATTGGTTATATCTCGAGGCGATATCGGAGTCTTGGGGTCGTTACTCCATTGGGAGCTACCCAATATATATGCTAAATGGAAGTGGTCATCTAAACCCCAAACTCCATGAGAGCCCGCAGGCTCAAGTGTATAAGTCAAAATTAATCTCCTTACCAATTTGTAATATGTATCAAATATCAGCAGAATATCTTGACCTGTGATATTTTCCGTCCAAAACCCCAGCATATCTAATGCACCAATTACAGCTAAAAATGATAATTCATGACCCGTACCGTAGTCTAATCTGGTTGAGGATCCGAAACTGTTTCCCAGGTAATACTTCAATTCAACAATACATCTTTGATCATTCTGTGGTAGTAAATCTTCCAGTAGTTTAGAGAGACTTGAGTCTACTTTAGAATGCCAATCTCTGCATGCCAAATTACCATACCTTCTAGGTCCCGCTAGAGGGGGTGTCTGATCAATAAGTGCTGAAAGAGACGATAGAAGTTGTACGAATGAATTAACCGCTGGCACATTTGATGGATCATGACATATTTTTTGTTTCTTCACCATTTGGACATATTTTCGTAAGAAGAAGTTTAATCGTGAAATCGCCAATGATGATTGAAAATCATACGTTCCCTGGCTATCAAAGATTTTCTTAACTGGGGCAGTGAACTTGGTGGTGCCCACATCAAGTGCAGGCTGTTTTGACATTTGTGCAGCCATCTGTGTTCGTCCAGCAGGGTGAGTTAATTATGCTTGATAAAGATGAACCTTCAGGAGGTACGAAGTTATGAAATTTAAACCAGGTATAAGCCCAATTCAAAAGAAAAACAAAAACGTTGCCAGGCAACTTAGCGTCGAGAAACAACTATACAAGATAAAGTCTACAGTCCTTGATATGACCAGTTGTCACTGATTCGGTTTCAGTTTTCTATTTAAAAAACCACGCAAGAGCAAGAAGGTGCTAAACAATACACATATAAGAATGAGATTCTGTGAATATCGACAGTCGCTGAGTGCATTCCATTGACAGTAATCATGGTTCAATGTGAGTAATTAGTGTTGACAATTACTCGGAGAGAACTATATTACTACAGCAGGGGGGGTCATATTAATTGATTCGCGTGCATTCATCGTCACAAGCCAGCTGCACCCCTTTGAAACTTTTACTCATCTGATGTCCTCAGTTATGAACGTCGAAACTGAGCCCGGCGCACAATATTATATGAGAAACCAGGTCCCTTGCTTCTCTTGAACCCTGTCGAGTCTCGAAAGTACGCTTGATTATCTTTATCCGGCATCTTTTCGGCTCAGCACTTTGTCTCTTTTTTGGCGAGCCGTTCAGGCGCAGGGCAGAGCAGGGGTAGCCTAAAAATCAATCACACGCAAATGAACAATATCTTCAAGAGCTATCAGGAGAAAGAAGACCAAAAACGAGGAAGATTTACAAAGCTGTAATTGAAATCCATGAGCGGCATCGGTCACAAAAGCATTCTCTTGACGAGTCCTGATGGGGACCAGTCGCCATTACACCATTCCCATGGCGATCGTGAATTATCGCCCACGACTAGCAGCGGAATAGCTGCTACAGACCGACCTACGGAGTGTGAGAATCAAAGTAGACATGCTGCTGCTGTTGCGGGGTCTGCTGCAGGATCCACTGGTGTACAGTTTGATGCAGACCAACTGGAAAGAGGTCGAAGCCGCACAAAATTTTTAAGACAAAATAGCAACAACGGGGTCCTCAGATCCGTCAGCAGATCGAGATCAAGATCTTGCGCGTCTGTCAGGATAAAAGACGAAGAGTTTCTCAAGTGGACGGTTCTCAGGCGCGATCCCTCGATGAGGTTGAAACTGGTATCGAAAAACGCACGCAAGAACAAGGCTGGAAGCAGAGAAGCCAACGAGGAAAGTGAAGACAGTAACGAGGACGACGAAGACGAAGATGAAGACGAAGACGAAGACAGCCTTGGAGTTGAAAATGATGATGACGACTGTTCTGACGAAGAACAAGTTCTAGACGTTGAAAACGATTATGATATCGACAAGGAGTTCCACTACGATTTGGGCATGAAAGTACTGCCCAATTTTGTGATCAGTCTGAACGAGGTTCTGGAGTCGAGCAAGGCCTGGATACGGAAATACGACGCCTCAATCGCGGGCAAGGAAACCGAGGGAGTCACTACAGAAACTTTATCGCAAGACTACATCAAATCCATGCAGGTACTAACAAAGGGCAAGGGCGCATCGGACGAAGACTCCCACTCCTACATTCTATTTGCAGATCTGAGCTCGGAGTCGCAGTACGCACTCACATACGTGATGGGATCCGTCATTGGAAACGGCGACACTCTGTATCTTCTCAACTGCGACAACAGCAGGTACGGCGACGAAGCCAAGATCAAGATACAGTCAAACGTCATCAAGCTGAGATCAAGCGTAATGCACATGTTTGACTGCGTAAGCGCTGTCATCGACGACCTGGATGTCGTTGTGCTGTCGTTGCAGCACCCGTACCCCAAACATCTGTTAACCGAGATGATTTTCGGCCTAAAGCCCGTCGCACTATGCTGCTCGCTGTCGATGATACTCTCGACATTGCAAAACTTTGTCTGCTCCGTGCCAACCTTGGTAATCCGCAAGAAACTCAAACGATCCAAGAAAAAGGGCATATCCGAGTGAACCAAGACGAGCGCGCCAAGACAAGCACCGAAGCCCGCGAGTCGCGCATCGATTACGATACCAATCACGACCGCTGTTACCTTTTTATAATATATGAAACTAATTTATACACACCATACAACTATATGAGAGCAAGCACTCCAACGGGCGTAAATCGCAGTTTGCCGCCAGTGTCACTAATTTCGCTTTTGTGTCGCCGGTTTCGCTTTTGTGTCGCCGTCTCCAGGGCGGGTAACAGAAGTTCAGTGGTTACCCGCCCGGGTCCCCTGTTGCTCTTCTCCGTTCTAGCTGTTTTCCTTCCTGCCCCTCCACGCTGCGTCTTCGACGCCTCCTTTCGTCCTTTTGTCCTCTCAATGCCCCTCTGTTTCTGCTGCTCCGCTTCCACGCACCCCGCACCGTTCGGTTTGCTTCTGACTCCCGCCGGCGCAACTTTCCCATTCGACCGCAAAAAACCGGGACCCTCCGCAAAAAAACTGCGCTCGTCCGGGCTGCTTGGGTTTGCTCCCATCCTGGCTCTTCTCTATCTGCTGACCGGTGCTGGAGATCCCCTTGCACGACAGAATGAGGCATCCCTGGACCGCAGGCCAGGCAGGGGGTTCGCGGCTATTCATAGTAAACAGGTCATCTAACAGACCGGAACTAGCGACGCAAAAACGTTCGAAAAAGGCCCATAGATCACTGCCTTGCACCAACAGTTCCGTTAGTGCCTAGCAGAGCTCTGAGTGCTCTAATTGGTGAGATCGATAAGAAGAGTCAGCGCTCAGGGCGTTTGTCAGGAAGCAGGTCGGGCAGTCAACAGGCCAGGCAGCAAGGCAGCGGTGAACAGTCAGACGTGGGTTTCCCCTGGGGAAGGAAAGAAAAAGGGAAAATAGAGAATTTTCGTCATTGAGTGACTCCGTGGATTCTTGCCCCAAAGCTAGATTCTTGCCCCCCCACTTTTTAAAAGGTATTTAAGAAGACAACAGTTCTCGACAAGCTTGCGTATCTGCTGGACTGTGTTGTGGTGGGGATAGTATTCGTCGCATATTGAAAGGAAACAGATAGATATAGCAAGAGCCAGGACAGAGATGTTTGCGCGTTCCGGGAGATCGATATTGCCCAGGATGGCAGCCCTAGGGGCCGTTTCGGCGGGTGCAGGGTACTTGGGCTTGCAGTGCTACAACAACAGCAAGCGCGAGAGCCAGTTTGACGGGGTGTGGAACGACGTTTCTGTGTCGTCGTTGGTGGAGCGTCCGAACATTTCGTTGCCCACCAGGACAGATTTGCTCTCCAAGCTGTCGAAGACAGATGAGTTCGATGTTTTGATCATTGGCGGCGGCGCAACCGGTACCGGTTGCGCCGTCGATGCCTCCACAAGAGGTCTCAATGTGGCACTGGTGGAGATGAACGATTTTGCTTCGGGGACATCTTCAAAATCCACAAAGATGGCGCATGGTGGTGTGAGGTACCTTGAGAAGGCTTTTTGGGAGCTATCGAAGGCGCAATTGGATCTGGTTATTGAAGCGCTGAACGAAAGAGGACACATGTTGAATACGGCTCCGCATCTATGTAAAATTTTGCCTATCATGATTCCGGTTTACAACTACTGGCAAATCCCGTATTATTATGTCGGTTGTAAAATGTACGATTTATTCGCAGGCTCGCAAAATTTGAAAAGCTCTTACCTTCTAAGCAGGGGCCAAGCTGCAGACATTGCACCTATGCTTGATCCGTCTAAATTGAAGGCAGGTTTGGTGTACCATGATGGTTCATTCAACGATTCAAGGATGAACGCAGCACTGGCAATCACGGCTGTTGAAAACGGTGCAACAGTGCTAAATTATATGGAAGTCAAAAAATTGATTAAAGATGAAAAAAATGGAAAAGTTAGTGGTGCACTAGTCATGAATCGCGAATCTGGCGAAATTTTCAAGGTGAAGGCAAAGGTTACTGTAAATGCCACAGGTCCATTCAGCGATCGTTTTTTGCAAATGGATAAGAACCCTGACGGTTTACCTGATCCATTGAAGGAAAATCCCAATGCAACCGTTGCAACTAAAGTGGCAGTATCAAATCCTCACATGGTAGTACCTTCTTCGGGTGTTCATATTGTTTTACCATCATTTTATTGTCCGAAGACAATGGGTTTATTAGATGTTAAAACTTCTGATGGAAGAGTGATGTTCTTTCTGCCATGGCAAGGTAAAGTGCTTGCAGGTACTACAGATATACCAATGAAACAGATTCCAGAAAATCCAACAGCAACGGAAGCTGACATCCAGGATATATTGAAAGAGTTACAGCACTATATCAAATTTCCTGTTAAAAGAGATGATGTTCTAAGTGCTTGGGCAGGTATCAGACCACTCGTTCTTGATCCAAGGAAGACAAAAGGAAAATCGGGAGGATCAACTCAAGGTTTAGTTAGATCACATCTTGTTTTTACTACAGATAACGGAATGGTTACTATTGCAGGTGGTAAATGGACGACATATAGAGAAATGGCAGAGGAAACTATCAATGAAGTTGTTAAAGTTGGAAAATTCCATGTTAAACCTTGCATAACAAGAAAATTAAAATTAGCAGGTGCAGAACATTGGGATCCAAATTTACCTGCTTTATTGGCACAAAAGTACCATTTATCTCAGATTATGTCACAGCATTTAGCAGAGAATTATGGTACACGAGCACCTTTAATTTGCGAAATGTTCAAAGAAGATGAAAAGTATCAATTACCAGTTGCATTTGGTGGAAAAGAAAATATTTCAGTCTCAGATATCAACTTTGACTCATTTCGTTATCCATTTACTGTCGGAGAATTAAAGTACTCCATGAAATATGAGTATGCACGAACTGCATTAGATTTCTTAATGAGAAGAACGAGATTTGCATTCTTAGATGCTAGGCAAGCTTTAAATGCCGTCGAAGGTACTGTTAATATAATGGGAGATGAATTGAATTGGGATTCCAAAAGAAGAAAATCAGAAATTTCTGAAGCTACCGAATTTATTAAGACATTTGGTGTTTAAATACTTTATGCATATCAATGACAGTCAGTAATGACTTAGAATTACTTAGAATGACTTATAATGCCAGCAAAAGAACCAAAAAAAAAAAAATGAACTTCCGAAAAAAAAAGTTCAAGAAACAAAATAAGTCAAATCATAAACACATTTTTTAATTTCCTTCATTCTGATACTATTAAATTTCTAATGCTACCTTTTTATTTCCGCGATTGTCTATATTCATTCCATTGCATCCATTCTACCCGTAAGAATTTATGTATGAGTTATTGTATTTTTTTTGTTATGTAATAATATCCGAAAAGTATGCAAGTCAAGTGTTTGAAGTGTATTTATTTGCCATACTGTTTCTTTTGCAAGTCAGTATTTCAAGTATTAATACGTTCATAAAATATGACATAAACATCACTACTTGATACCTTAATGATTCCCTCATCAAGATTTCCATGGTTTCTTTCTTCTTTTACCACTTCATCATCAAAATAATACCATTTTTGACCATCTTTGTGTAGATTATGCCTTGGGTCTTTGTTGACTAAAGATGTATAATGACCGCTTATCAAATTACCAGAATGATTTACAACGGCATACAATCGGTATTTGACAACTTGATTATTCTTTGGAACTATGTTTAAAACCAGTGGATACGTGATAATAGTATTATTTTTCTTAGTTAAATCATAGTAGAAACGGGATAAATGAATAACCAAAACCGGTGGTAGTGTTATAAAATTCATTGTTTTCACAGTTAAAAGCTTTTTCGATTTCCAATTTTCGCTGGTACTTTTTGGTGTAAATCTACCAAAAGGTGATTTCGATCGAGAACTTTTAGAATTGAGAGAGAAAAATTTACTTTTAGAGTGGCCGCTATTAGGCAATTCGGCCCACTTTTTCTTTTTGGATTTTTTGGATTCTAGATGACCATGATCATTAATGCTTGAGCCACATTTTGGACAGTCCCATGCATTCTCGCCTGATAAGACTTCGTCACTCGTAAATAGGTTGATACAATCTTCAAGCTTCACTCTTTTTGACCTGGAAAAGGTTGAAGTGGATGGCTTTGGTATTGCTAAAGACAGAATGTAGAATGTAGAGTAGCTTTGTGAAGTATTTCCACATCTTTGACAGTCCAAAACATTTTCCATTTGGCCCTGAAAAATATGGTCAATGGGTGAAAGTCCGTTACCAATAACTGTCTTCTCAAACCAATTTCGATATTCATCATTTTTGACCTCCAGTTTATTTTCATCGTATAAAAGCAAATCAGGGTACTCTCCTGCCACCTCAACTTGATTTGAAAGTTCATCGTGAAGTCGATCTAAAACCACCATTAAGAATTCTTGTGTATCCTGTTGATCATCTGGTATTCTCATATCGGGTCTCAAATAATTTACATTTTTTAAAAATGCCGTTGGGACAACTGAGCAACCACCATTAATATACATTTTCTTGAAGAGATCATTGAAAGATTTCGAAAGCCTCGGTTCATTTTTAAACTTGGGGTTGAAAAAATTCTCATACTTAGATGACAAAAACATATCTCTGAACAAAGGAGTAGCAAACAAACACTGCAACATGCTGTTAATGTAACATGTGTTACCTAAATTCCTTAAACCTGTAATCGACAGTGCTACATAAGTATTTGGACTCTTTTCGATTGTTGGAATTGAAAAACTTCTCTCAAGTTTTGTGGCTCTTTCTTGAGATATATTGTGGCGATCAGGTCTGGTGTGGAGCGTATCACTTGCCGGTTTTGCAACGTGAAGGGCTTCTGCAACATCCGCTATGGTCTCTCCAACCTGGGGAGTGACAGACTGCTCTATGCTAATCTTTGGAGGGACAGGGGGTGGCACATTGGTAGTATTGGGATTGCTTATAGGTGGAGGTGGTGGTGGACGTTTTCTTATACGCATCGGCACCTCAGGGGGGTTCCATGAGGGTGGTGCAGGGACCTGTTTATGAGCTGATGCAAGGTGGTTGTTCTGTGCTTCCCCGTATGGTCGATACATGTAATCATCCATGTTAATGTTATATTCTGACGAATATTTATTAAGAACTTTCTTCCACTTCTCCCAACCGCCAAGCAGGTAAGTAGGTGAAGTTTTTAGAGTAACGTTTTGTGATGTAGTTAATAAGTAAAATAAGGTGAATAGGTAATCATATCCCGTATTCATGTAGGTTTTCATATCGGTATAGTACACAATATAATCGAATGATGATCTTTCTGTAAAAATTCGGTCAGGTATGAGATTGTCTAAAGCACTCGGATCAGAAAGAGGAACTTTCGTAGGTGGGTCCCATAAGTTCTTTGGGTCTATCTTTATGGTATTTGGCGCGACTATGTGGTTCACCCTAGATCGCTTCGATATTCTCAAATCTATTAATAAAAGTCTGGAGCGCTGCTCAGGGCTAGATAAAATGGAGAAGAGCTCTGGTGCGGTGATAATACTTTGCTTCTGCAGTCTCTGTAAGTTATCAATATATCCATTAGAAGACACATGCAGTGGATTGTCAGCTTCCAAATCCTCGTCAAACATGTAAACGGAATGATAAGAATCCTTTCTGTGCGTGTTCAATCTATCCACGTTGGACTCCCATATATTATTTTCTACTACAGGTCCGTGCTCTTCAATTTTACTTCCAAGTGATCTATCCTCATAGATGGGATAAACAGTTTGCTTTATTGGCATGCTACCCTGTCTTCCTCTGCCAGAAACTTTTGGATTATTTTTTAGAGTTGACACTTTCACCAGATCAACAACATTTGCTGGTGCGTCCCCGAATTCACTCGGATAAACCACATTTGTGTCTAGGGCCAATTTCAGCTGGTCATTGGGCTCGAGTGACGGAGCTGTCCACACAGGAGAATCTTCGTTATCCTCGATGTACGAAGAGTTCCAACTCTTGCCACTATAAGACTCCTCTCCCGTATCATTTACTGTACCAGCAGATGTATCTGGTAATGGGGGAGCCTGTTCAGTAAGAGCCAAGTTTGTAAGGTGTGCTGCTAAATGCTGATCCGGTACTGAATATGCCCTTTTTCTTGTTATTCTTCGTTCAACTTCATTCAACTCTCGGGCATTTCCTTCTAGAATCGAATCTACTTCATCCTTCACCATAAGTAGCACGTTCGTCATGTTTACTTGATTCTCGTACATTTTCTTCAATTCATTGTATATGCTGTAGGACTTATTCCTTGTTTGGAACTGAATAGACTGAGGCATTATAAGGTACAAATAAAAGCACCCAATGATAAACACTGTAAGAGCGTCCTGATCCTTTCGATCATGCAAAAACTTTGTGTATGACTCGAACAAATATTCAGTATGTTCAAGCAGATCTATCAGCTTTTCCAGTTTCAAATGGGTGTAATAATGCTTGATATCCTCATCGTAAACACCTTCAATACATCGCAGTAGCTGACTAGAGTACTCCGGCGTAAACGACAATTCATTATCCTGTTTCGACGACATTACGTCCTCAGTTAGACCAATCTGACGATTGGAAATATGCAGTACAAGCGCTCGAGCTGACTCGTAGCCTTTGAAGTACCGATTTCTGGGACACCGTAATACTTTTGAGGTGATTCGTTCTGGGTAAACAAAATTTAAGTGAGCTGAAAGTTCCTCTCCTCCTTGATATTTCCACTACCGTCTCTAAATCATAATATCTTATTGATTAGTATTATTAACTTTTTCCTGATCTTCTGCATTATTCATTGTCCCTTGATCAATTCCCTCTATCACCGGACATTGCAAGCATGCGCCTTCCACTCTCGGACAACCGTTTGCAGCGACACTCGAAAATCTTCTGATGCGAGGAATTGCAGCGATGGGACGAACAATTTCAAGCGATGAGCGTGAAATACTGAAGATTAAGGACATGACAACGAAGGTGGAACAAGTTTTATTTCGTCAAGTGTCATCCACTTGCTGGTAGATTCCACTTTGAACATCTATCGGAGGTTCAAGGGTGCGCGAGCAGGCATTGTAGCTGTATCGCGAGAAGCTGCTGGAACAGTGTGCGATAACAAATAACACAAATCACATAGCACAGGCCAGCCTTTTGATTCTTTAGTATAACTAATTTGTTTGGATACCCATGGAAGCAAAATTACGGAGGTCAAAGGTCAAAAAGACTGCTCAAATAGATCCATTGGACATCACCGAATCGCTTGGTTATAAAACACATCGGAAGAATGGTAGAAACTCGTGGTCCAAGGAAGACGATGAGGAGCTTAGGGCAATTTTGAATGACACATTTATGGGACTCGGCTACAAGAACGGGATTGAGGATATAAAGTCAATTCAAGAATCTGAACTATCGTGCACCAAAATTTCGTGGGAAGATATCGCTGTGAAGTTTAAAAACGGCAGTAGAAAACCGAAAGATTTGAGAAAGCGCTGGACATCATCTCTTGATCCAAATTTGAAGAAAGGCAAATGGGCATCCGAAGAAGACACTCTCCTGATGCAAGCGTACAAGAAACACGGTCCTCATTGGTTAAGTGTCGCTGAAGAAATTTCAGGAAGGACCGAAGATCAGTGTGCAAAAAGATATATAGAAATTTTAGGTCCCAGCAGCGAAGGTAGACTACGAAAATGGACTCTAGAAGAAGACTTAAGTTTGGTCAGTAAGGTTAAACTATACGGCACACGGTGGAGACGAATATCTTCTGAATTAGAATTTAGACCAAGTCTCACATGTAGAAACCGTTGGAGGAAACTTATCACGTCAGTAGTTCGAGGAAGGGCCCCTCCAGAGATTGTTAAAGCTGTGAAGGAAAAACAGGAGCTTGATTTGATGAATGAATCCTTGAAGAATAACATAGGAGGACTTTCAAATACGGAGCAAAATGCAACGGTAGATCTTATCTCAGTGGAGGAGGCTGAGAAGATAAATTATGAAGATACGTCAGATGACCTAGTGCGACGCAAACTGCAAGACGGTAGTCCGCTTTCGCCGTTGGCTGACTCGAAAGAAAAACTTGAATTTGAAGAGACGAAACAAAATTCCGTGAATTTACGTAATTTCGACAACACAAATAGTGCCACCACCTCAGCCGTTCCCCAGTTCCATTCCGATAAAAAAAATACGAATAATGCATTCGTGTCAAGAAGTGAGAAGGAGGAGCTCAATGCAGACACTGTTGATGAAACCATTGACTCTGGAGGCAGAGTCCCATTGGCCCCTGTGAAGGACGTTCCTGCTTTCCCTGCAAGAGCGACTCTACTGGAGGACTCGTTCTTTGGTGATAGGTCCGATCCACAGCCTCCTGCAGATAATCGTCATGTTGGGCATCTGCCGACTTCAAGGTCTGATACTCGACAGGACACTGAAAAACTTTCATTGCCACATGCTGGCCAGATGGAATGGAAGTTTATCCTCAAAGACGGGCATGGCTTATCACTATCAAGTGGCACGGTCGCTAGCTCAGAACTGGTAAAAGAACTTATCGATCAAGCTAGGAAATACTCGCTAAAGATTTCCATTCACCAACACATCCACAATCATTATGGGCAACAACCAGATGCTCATCCATTGCAATCTGCTTATCCTGATAATTTAAGTCATTTTAGGGCTCCCAATATATCTTCGATGGTTCCCGGAGGATTACTTCCACATACAATGCCCGATTTTTTCAATACATCATCGGAATTTAGAACGGCGTCTACGGCTGTCGAGCAACCTGCTGATAATGACTTTTTATCACAAACACCGACCTATAATGTGTTTGGATTAGAACCTTCTCCACAACCAGATAACTCTCATTTGTCCAATTCTAGTAATTTTTTCCAAAAAAATCAATCTCAATCAATACTAGTACAAGCAAATCAATCTTCACCCAATTATCCAGGAAAAACGGGTACGAATAGCTCAACGGGATCACGTAGCTCTTGTGGAGATGATGTTCAGGATATTGGAAGAAATCGCGTTTCTCATTTCAACTATCTTCCGGCAACAGTAAAGCCACAGTTGGGTTCATCAGATTCGACAAAAGCAACAGACCTGAGTAAGCTTTTAAACCCCAGCCCCGCAAATTCAATAATAAGTAAAAGAGGCAAAAAAAATAGGAAAAATGGACGATCAGAGAGCCCTTATCGATCTTTGAGTCGACGAGATTCATCAAATACTCCCCCTGTTGAAAACAATAGTAGGCAACAAAAATCAAATGATACACCTGGGACAGCATCTTCAATTAACGAAGAAGAAGGGCTAGATTTCTGGGAAAGTTTGCGTTCCTTAGCTGGTGGACCTGTAATCCAAGAAGACGGCACAAATACAAATCAACGAGATGAGGAGGACTACCATCTTTTCTATGGTCTTTTGGATGGTAAGGTTGAACAATCTGATCATGAGGAACTTATGGAGGCTAATAAGTCGACTGCTGAGAAGAGCAAAAGTGCTCTACTCCCGTTCAACCCCAGCTGAAAAAAAAATTGCATGAGATTAGTTAAAATGTTGTATACAATAGGTTTTTCTAAAGCTAGGAAAACTTATATATTAGATTAGCATTTTGCTTATTTTCTTACGAAATAAGATGAAGATCCACAAGTCGCCACACTGTAATCATAGAGAGATTCACCAATATTTAGGTATTTCGTCATATACTCCTTCGCTGTCTGATTTGCGATTTTATCAGTCTTAACTGTAAGTCCTGTGTTCCTTTTGATACCTGCCAAGCAGGTTGATATAAGCAGGAAGTCAATCGAGAAATGCACCGTTTTACCAATCTACATTGCGATAGTTGTAAATATGTTAGTAATATGGAAAAATATATATATTTCATTAGCACCAAAATCAAATGAACTTTACATACCAAAGTCATAATTCGCTCCTCTTGCTCTGGTATGAATAATAGATCCAGCGCTGATTGTAGTAAGCGCTGGATTTATCGTACTCTACCCTGTTCCTAATCAAAGAAGTGTTGTAATCATGTGACCGCGCGCATTGCGTAAGCTATCATTTCCCAGAATGATGTGAAAAAGAGAAAATGGCATCTACAGAACCAATCTTCAGAGGTTAAACCATATAATCGTTTTTTTACTGCTTTTCAAGAGCTCCATGATGTTGAGCAGAGTAGTGAGGATAGTCTCCAGGAGGGCCTTCCGTTCAAACATTCCACTTTTGATGGCAACTGCGCCTCCAAAACTGGTTTTGAAAGACAAGGATAGGCCATTGAGGGTTGAGAGAGATTTACCAAATCCATATAAAGATAGAAATAGGAGGAGAGTCGAGTTCCTGGGATTTTCAGTTGCCATTATTGCAGCGCTAGCTCTTATTTTTAACTACGAGAAGACAGAATCACCTATTGTTTCTAATACCCTTTATCATCTACGTAGGTCGCCAGCCATTACTGACTTGCTGGGTGAGAATATCGAATTTGACGGAATAATGCCATGGGTTTTTGGAGAGCTTAATCAGGTCGCTGGCAAGGTAAATATTAAATTTTACATAAAGGGAAGTAAAGGTGTTTCTGGCGTTGTCAAGCTAGTTGCCGGAAGGGAGGCTCGCCAAGATGAATTCTTGATTCAAGAATGGAGTTTAACAACCAAGGATAAAAAAATTGATCTGCTCTCTGAAAACGAAATCAGGACCTTATAGTTGATTTTTTCATGTTTAAGATTATGATTTAATCCCTGTAAATATATATAAGATATATCACGAATCAAATAGTATAGTGCTTGAACTCAAGCAAAATGCTGCCCTGCAGGCAACTATGTATTCTGAATGATCGAATGGTAGTGTCATAGTACAATGTTTGCACGAAATGAAAGTTGAACCTTCGAGAATTCCTAATACGGATCTCAAACTTCGCGGCGTATAACAAGATGTGACCCCAGTATAGAAAAACCAGGCAAGGCGACTAACCATGGATTGTTATTGATTAACAATTAAATGCAAATGATGTTGGAGGAGGTGAAATCAAATCTTTAAAGGACAAACTCCATTATTTTTTCTTAGGCCTCAGGCTATCTATAAATTCCCTCTTGTTCTCGGTGTAGTTTGTGAATTCATTCTCGTATTGATCCTCTTCTGCAATTTCGCTGGTGTTCATTATGTCGTAGTTATTCCTTAATAGATATACGTCATCCGGTTTCTCCAATTTCTCGTCACTGTTCAGTACCCTTTCACTTTTTGGAGTATCAAATACATTCTCTACGCTTGCTGTCTGCTTTATTGATGAGTTTGAAGGATCAACCATGTTTAACTGGTTTAAACTCGCAGAAGAGGCACGAGTTGGATACGATCCGAAGTCTTGGCTTTTGAGGTTTTTTATTAAAAGTTCGTTATTTTGGGGGAAATCTTTATCGCTCTTGTCATCTGATATAGCTGATGGTTCTCCTGCTACCACAGGAATCATTTGATCATAAATATTGATATGTTTCTTAAACAATTTTTGAGATGACTCCAAAGACGCATTTGAACTGTTGCTTGTAGAGATTCCATCAGCGTTTACTTGCTTGCTTTGAATTGCATTTAACTTCCTTCTGTAAGCAGGAACAAAATACTTGCTCTTTCTTTGCTGTTTTGACGATGGCTCTTGATGTTGGGAAGGCCCTAAATTCTCCAGTGATCCAGTCACATGAGTATTCTTTTCCTCCTGGCTAACAGAACCATCGGAAGAGCCTGAGCCACCGATGGGTTGTCGGGGTATTTTGCGAACCTCAAAAATTTCAGAATCATTACTCTGTGGAGCATCTTGGTTTTGCCAGATTGTCGGTTCCTTGTATTCCTGCTGTTGTAAAGTTTCCAAATTGTCGAAGCTTATGTATCCGTTATCGTCCTGAATAACTTGCTCGAGTTCGGCATCCTCCTTATCCTCCCTTTTGAATCTTCTCTGTAATCTCCACCAAAAAAATAGTGCAACCAGCAAGCCCAGGCCAATTGGTATGCCCACAGCGCAGCCGACCGCTGTTGAAACACTTCCCATTATTTAGTTCCGTCCGCGGTTTGCTGACTTCCTAACTTTGTTTATTGAGCGATTGAAAATCTGTAATATCAACCCAGATAGATTTAGCCTCGATATGCACTGGCAGCTCTAGGTGAAATGGATAAGCGAATGAACTACCTTTTCTTTATAATCTTGGAATGTTGTTGGTTCATCAACTGTTTTTTCTGTTCTCTGCCAAGATCTCTTGTCCTTTCATTCTTCTCTCTCCTTTCTGTTCGAGGGTTTCCCGGCTCAACAACCTTAGCACCACGGGACAATGCTCGCGCGGCAACGCAAAGGGAAACATGGGGCCGGCCCACTTTTGATAATCTATATTTATTTATCCACAGACAAATGCGAAATAAGTTGGCAATGCAATACTTCTAATACTACATATTCTGTATACCGGTGAGCATCGCTTGGGTTCTCTCCAGCAGTACGTGGTCAGCATCCTTAAGTGTTGATGTCGCTTTGTGCGGCATCGATTCGGAATCTGAGTTTTGCAGCTTTCTAACACTTCTGCGCCGCCTTAAGGGCTCAGCTTCCTTCTTCACGCCTCTCAATTTCGCGAGCAAGATGTCAACGGCAGCATTTTTAGAGGAAGTGTCAAGGTCTTGTTTATCTACTGCTGTTGTATCATCACCGTCCAAAGATTCATCATCAGAAGGTGGTCTTGACTCCAAAAGACGTCTTCTGCGCTCGTAAATCTTTAATATCTCCTCCTTCTCAATGTTCTCTTTAGCGCACTTCTTGAATATGTACGAAAATTCGATGAAATTATCGAAGAACGTATTTTTAGCCTCTCTGTCGTTATAGTTTTCGCCGAAATACTTCATCAGTTTCTGCAGATCGCGGGTTAGCAATAGAAGTTGATCCTTAAGGAGACTGTTCTTTACCTTCAGCCTGTTGAGCTTGGACTTTGCTCTCTCAATGATACTATCTTCTGGGTGTAGTCTTTTACTGTCAGATAACTTACCATCTCTAAACATCTCAAGCACTTTCTCCACTTTAGTAGAAAATTCTTCGCATTCGTACTCTACATGCTCCAGTGAGATTTTACCCAGGTTTTCAACTTTGCTTAAATCATCTATGAATCCATAAATCTCGGGAAATTTGGTCCTTATAGTCCTTTCAATAAAATGTATAAAGGACATATCCTTATCACTGCTAGATTTTATAAAAGTAAGTTTATTCAAAGAACTGATTTTAATACCGTCAACATTTTTTTTGTTCATATGGTTTCCGATTTCAATGATGATAAACAGAAGATCTTTGAGCTTTGATGCATTTCTAAGTCTCTGTATAACATCATCAATTTTTTGCAATCTGTAAACTAAATCGTAATAATCTCTTTCATATGTTGTAAGTACAAATAAACTCAATGATCTCTCGTGCCAATACGATCTTAAATTATAGCAAAGCTCCAGGAATATTCTATCCGACCTCTCCAACTCGGAAGAATCTTTTGAGGGCACACCGCCGTTCAAGTAGTCAGTAGCATATGGCGCAAAGTTCTTCGCCAGGCTAGGAGAAATATTGATCAAATCGTCCCTGTTGAAAAACTCCAGCGCAGTACCATTCAGGATAATCTCTTTGTCACAATGAAGAACCTTTGATACGAACTCTTCCACCGTATATCCAGAGAACATATGGAGATTGATTCCAAATTGGTGTGCTAAATCCCGAGGCAGGAAGCTTTTTTTTTTGCCGTCAGTGTCAGGATCTTTTTTTCTTTGCTGTACTGACGCTCTTTCTTTGATCTTGAAATTGTCTTCAATTTCAGATAAAATCCCACCACTCTTCAGATCTTGTAAGGTCGTCTCTCTCTTAGATTTGTCTTCCCATAACGTTTCTTCGATGTCGCCTATTTTATCCCAGTGAATTTGCTTTAATGCTATCTTTGGTGTGCTTATAATAGTCTGTTGCGCCCTGTGAGAGAATGAAGGCGGTGGCGGCGGTGGCGGAGGTGCTGCACCGTTATCCGAAGAACAAGAGTTATCGGCTGCACTGCTGAGAGATTCTCTATTTATGTGCTGCACTGGCAATAGAGAGGTGGGTATTGGGGGCGGAGGTGGGACTGGAGGAGAGGTTACCGCTTGTAGAGAAACGGGCATTGGTGGTGGTGGAGGAGCTGAAGGAGCTGGAGGTAGGAAGGTAGACTGTAAAGACGTGGGCATTGGAGGTGGAGGAGAAACCGGAGCCGGGCAGATCGGGTTGGCTAGTACGTTGGGTAAAGGAGGGGGCGTTGGTATGGAAGTGTCTTTACCATGTCCCACTTGGAGTCTCGGTAGGGACCCCAATGGAGCTGCAGTTGAGTCCGAGTTATCGAGCAGAAAAGGTCCTGTTGGTGACAAGGGTGACGAAGTCTCTGCAGGGAGAGAAGGAATGCCTGTGCCGTCTGATTGTAGGATCGTTCGATCGTTCTCCTGCGAACGTAAAACGAAGGACTCATGCGCCCCTGCTATGGTTGAAAGCCTTCTCGTGCCTGAATTGCTGTGTTTTGTGAGACTGTCGCGGCGATGCGTACCCTTGACATATGACGCCAACGATCCTATTCTATTACTTTTTGAAAGAGAGGCTGTATGAGAGAGCTTTAGCCTATTCGGTACATTTTGATTTTTGAGTTTACCAAAAACTGAAGGAATGCCTCCTTTGTTTTCAGCCAAATCTTGATGAACAACGATCCGGTCGAACTTCTTCTTGTCAATCCTTTGTGTTTCCTTGAGTCTTTCCACTTTTTCTTTTAAATTATCAATATGAATATCTTTAGCTTTCAAGCTCTCGTTCGCCTCTTGTAACTTCTCCAAAATATCCTCTTTTCCCATATCTTTCAGGTTATGTAGCTCTTCTATCTGGCTCCTTAATGTAGCGACGAGATTATCAAGCTCCTCTATTTCTTTCAGGCCTCTGTTATGAAGTTCTTCAGATTGTATATTATCAATAAAGTTGTGTAGAGAATTTTGAAACAAAGAGTCAGGATCCATCGTGACGCCATAATCTAGGTTGCTCACAAGGTAATTTATGATCAGCTCAAACGCTTTGAACACCTTGACCGATTCAGAAGTTGTTCTTGACAGTAATATGTCAACCATAGTTTTAAAGAGTTGAACTAAATACTCTTCGATAACTGTACCTTTTGTTTCTTTTATCAATATGCTTAATGTCGAACCATATGAAAGATTGGTCCATTCTGAGTTTTGAGGAAAATCTTCAGTCAACTTCCTTTCCACCGTACAATAAACTTCTACCTGTTCCTGTACGATAGAGTTTTGCCAAGACTTTGTTAAATCAAAAAGGCGATGTATTCCATATTCCTTCAATTCCCTTACAATTGCAATTTTCCTATCTTTATCTGGTAGGACTTGCACTATCGAATTGATCAAAAACATTGAGGTTGATACAAAATTTACCGTAAGCTCTTCAGTCTTCGAATATTGCAAAAAAAATGGAGCTTGGATACTATTTGCCTGCTTAGGTAAGCAAACGTGGAGAAGCTGGCATAAATATGCCAAGAACTGCTCTAAGCAATCGTTTAGATATACTAAAACTTTCTCTGATCCAAACTGGTCATCAACGTAGGTTAGCAATAGTAAAAGCTCTGCAGCTTGTAATTTTATCTTAAGATGGCTGATTTGATCGCTCAATAAAAGGCAGAAATAATTCACGAGGCAGCCACAATTCAGTACAGCAAACCTACCTTCTTCTGAATTCATTATAGATCTAAAACATCGGAGATATACGAACTGATTTTCTTCTGGAATTGTCGACGAGAAATTGGCCAACGTCTCGGTTAAATTGAGCGACACAAAGCTTTCACAAAATGAGTTCTGCCGAAGCAACTTCTCCAACTGGTATAAGGACCTAGATATTTTCACATGATTTGAAAGCAACTCTGTCAAGTTATATAGAAATTGGTTTTCTGGCGAGGATATATTGCTTACAGACTCGCTTGCAGAGGTATTCGGTGATACCAGCATATCATTAGAGCGTATTTTGCAAATCAAAACCCACTTGCGCTTCATGGAGATCATTTTTAGATTCTTTATAGCATCATCCCCAAAAAATGTTCCATTTTTCAGAAGCTGGTCAAAGACTTTCTCGATGACCTCATCGCTAGGTGGTGAATTTGGGTCGAATGTGCTCATATCCCTATTGGTGCTATCGATATTTCCGGTCGAGAGATTTTTACTCTTGAAGCTAGTCAATCTATCAAGGTGCGTTCTCTTTTGCAATCCATATCCGACTAGTGAGAGTCCTCTGTCAACGACATCCGATGATGTTACAGCCCTAAGATCCGTAGAACTGTACACCTGCGTCTTCCCCAAGAACCTGTGTATATGTGCTACGCCTTCAGTCATTGCTGCGTCTGAGTCCAAGTCAACATTTATAAATCTGCCGTTGTGATTTTGACCACAACCGCGATCCATACTAGAATTTGCGGAGAATGAAGATGTCCTGGATCCATTCTCAAAACGTGCGTCACTCAGCACCATCTGTCTATAGTTCACCCAGGTAATGGTACTCGAACCGCTTTTATATGTCTCCTATGATGCTATAATATTGTATATTCCATATACATTCCCTTCTTGTTTCATTCTGTATTGATCTATTCAATAACAATCCGCTTAGGCGCTGACAGGTAGTTCAAGCCATACGCAGTGTCCGGTTTTCGGACACTTTTTATTTTCTTCGGGGTTAGTTTTCCCATCGCCCGTCTTCGGGGTAAAAAGATGCCGCTGATCCCAAGAAATAAGATAATTGGAGTAATTCATGACGTTCCTGTAAGGGATCAAGCCCGGAGGAAGCATACAAACATTATATAAAGGGAGCATAATAGGCTATCATCGGAAGTAGAGAACTTTGGATTTAGACTTCAGTAATTCTCATGGGTATAGAAATCCAGTAAGGGGAGAAAGGAAAAAGGAAAAAATGACAGAAAGATTAGCAAAGATCAAAGATCATTTAACCGCCGAATTTTCTGGGAATGTGCACCAGACCAGACCAGATGACATCGTAGTTGTTAGCGCCCATAGGTCAGCAATCGCCAAGGGTTTTAAGGGCTCGTTTAAAGAGTTGAACACAGATTACCTCCTGCTACAGTTTTTGAAGGAGTTTTTCGATGAGCTGCCATCCGAGATATCTGATCACAAGGAGCTGATTGGCGAGGTAACTTGTGGAAATGTCTTAAATTTTGGCGCGGGTGCGACAGAGCATAGAAGTGCTTGTTTGGCTGCAGGGATTCCTTACACTACACCATTTGTTGCGGTAAACAGGCAGTGTTCTTCTGGTTTGACTGCCGTTAATGATATTGCCAATAAGATCAAGGTTGGCCAAATAGATATCGGCTTAGCGCTTGGTGTGGAATCAATGTCAAAGAACTATGCAAAGTTAAATCCATTGGGTTCAATATCAGAAGAGATGAAGATTGACCCAAGAGCTAAAAAATGTATGATCCCTATGGGCTTTACAAATGAGAACGTTGCACACATGTTTTCAATAACAAGAGATGAGCAAGACGAATTTGCGGCAAATTCGTATCAAAAAGCAGAGTATGCTTCCTCTCATGGGTTATTTGAGGATGAAATTTTACCTATTACACTTCAAGATGGGACGAAAATTTTGAAAGATGAGGGTCCGCGTAAGAATGTAACAGCTCAAAATTTAAGTGCATTGAAACCGGCTTTCATCAAAGATAAAGGAACAACAACAGCAGGGAATTCTTCACAAATATCTGACGGGGTTGCTGGTGTTTTATTGGCACGAAGGTCTACGGCAGATAATCTTAACTTACCAATTATTGGTCGCTATGTTGCGTTTCAGGCCGTTGGTGTGCCACCAGAAATAATGGGAGTTGGGCCAGCTTACGCCATTCCAAGAGTCCTCAAAGATGTCTCGCTGTCTGTAAAGGATATCGATATTTTCGAAATCAACGAAGCTTTTGCCGCACAGGCTTTGTACTGTATAAACAAACTGGGTATCGACGTGAAGAAAGTAAACCCGCGTGGTGGAGCAATAGCTTTGGGCCATCCTCTTGGTTGCACTGGAGCTCGTCAAGTTGCTACTATTCTCAGAGAGTTGAAATCAGGTCAGGTGGGGGTTGTTAGTATGTGTATTGGCACCGGGATGGGTGCCGCAGCTGTTTTCATCAAAGAATGAAGAATACACATATGTCAAACAGAGCGAAGACAAATTAAAAATCGATTAGGCGGATTTTGAATTCAAATTTTCTTGCGTAGTTCTGCAATGGTATTGTTTTCATTCAATAAAGGTGTCATGTAACTTATTTTATTGTCCATAATAAATGGATAGTTTTTTCATTCTTCTTTTTTTTATTGTGGGCCTTGTTTCTGAGATCTTCAAAAATGCCCAGGTCTGTTGACAGTCGCTGTGGTTTCCAATTTTTCTTGAAATAGCGCCTTTCACCTCTCATCTGCAAAAAAACCTGAAAATTCACTGCCGTGCATGAGACCCAACAAAAAAGTTGATGGTAACAACAGCTGGTACTATTAAGCGCTAATATCAACCTGTATGGGAGAGGAAGCCTTGTAAAACGTACTGACATGCATTCATATTTTTTTTCCTCATTTATTCAATCATGGAGTCTCAGTAGTCTTTCAGCTAGCTCGAAGATTCATACAGCATCTGAAAGCAGCATCTGAAAGCAGCATCTGTGAAGGAAGCACTGCATGTGCAACATGGCCTCATCTTTCTCAGTTTGAGCCTCTTGGCGGGTTGTGTGTATACAAAAGACGTAGTAGGTCTTCAAGAGCTGCATAACTGCCGCCTTTGAAAAATTTTATCTTCTGAACTTCGGCATCATGTTCGTAAACGACGGCAACAGGTAAGTTCGGAAACTCAATCCGTACTATGAAGCTCTTGAAATGCATATTAGGCCATCTCTGTTAAAGTCATTATCCTAATTATCCATATGTCCTATTTAGCTATATACCTATTCATTGCAGTGAACCAAATAAGAAGAAAACAGTACATTAATGTAGGTCGACCAAAAAATGACAATCTGTGAAAATATAAAAGCTCGAGATGAGTTATGCAAACCTGCAAGTTATCTATGCTTTCTTTAGGCTTATGAAAATAGTAGATTCCAAACCGCATAACGCCTGAAAAATGGTCTCAGTATTTCTATCGGGGCTTTTAGCGACCCTTGTTGCTCAAACAGTTGATGCTTATGTTGTTCCCCAAGGGAAACTCCCAGACCTTCATAAACTCGGTACTCAGGATTACTTGTTCCCTTATCTGGCTGGTGCGGCACCCTATTTTTCTTTTCCAGGTAATTATGGCATCCCAACAACTGCACCAGAAGGTTGTGAGATTTCACAATTACAGGTAATCGCTAGACATGGTGAAAGGTATCCTACTACTGGCAGAGCTAGACGCCTTTTCAGTACTTATTACAAGTTGTCTAACTATACTAGAGAATTCAACGAATCTCTTTCGTTTTTGAATGATGACTATACTTTTTTTATTTCAGATTCAAATAATATCGAACAAGAAACAACCTATAAGAACTCACTAGATGTTTTGAATCCTTACACGGGTCAAAGAGACGCTGAGAAGCACGCACGTCAATTCTTAGATGAATATAGTGCTCTTTTAGAAAACACAACATCCTTTCCAATCTTCGCTGCAAGCTCTAGAAGAGTTCATGATACTGCCCAGTTCTTCAGTAAGGCTTTGGGTGAGAAGTACAACGTCACTTTACAAGTGGTTAGCGAAGCTCCAACCTCGGGAGCAAACACCATAAGTGCTGGTAACGCATGTCCCGGATGGAATGAAAGTGCCAACGCAAACATAACAGACGCTTTCTCAACTGATTATCTGAAAAATATCGCCAGCAGATTGAATAGGCAAAACAAAGGTCTCAACTTGACTCAAACTGATGCATTCAATTTGTTCAACTGGTGTGCCTTTGAAATAAATGTCCGTGGTTACAGTTATATGTGTGATGTCTTCACGCAAGAAGAGCTTATTAACTACTCTTATTACGATGATTTGACCTCTTATTATCAGGATGGACCTGGTTATGATATGATTTACGATGTTGGATCTAACCTTTTTAACGCTTCTGTCAAGTTATTGAAACAAAGTGAGGAGTTGGATCTTAAAGTTTGGATTAGTTTCACTCATGATACTGATATTGTTAACCTGATGACTACAATTGGTTTATTCGACAACGGTGTAAAGCTAGATCCAACGTCCGTTCCTTTCCGCGATCTGGTTTATCGGAAATCCTGGCAGACTCCCCAAGGTGCTAGATTGTATACCCAAAAATATAAATGTTCCAATGAAACTTACGTCAGATATGTTTTAAATGATGCAGTTATTCCTCTCGAGAGCTGTAAAAGTGGTCCAGGCTTTTCTTGCCCTACGACAGAATTTTACGATTATGCTGCTGACAGAATGAATGGTAGAAATTTCTATAAGTCTTGTGATGTCGCTAGCGTTAGCAATGTCACTGAATTAACATTTTACTGGGACTACAACGAGAGACATTATAATGATACTCTACTCAATCAGTAGAAGCCTCAAACGCAGCACACACTGGCACAATTTTTGCTCTTCGAAATCGTTTTTATAGTTCTTTCTGATGCCAAATACCATATATATAAAATTAATATGTCAGCCCGCCAATTCAAATAAATCGCAAAGTAAAAAGTACATACAAAATCTCTGATTAAGTTTAGTTATCCAAAGGATTAACCTTTTTTTGGTATTTTTCTCGGAATTTCATATTTAGCCGAAGAAAGATAATTTTGGCTTCGACTGATTTTTGAAAGAAAACCATATTTGTATAACCACATATATAGCTTACTTTTAGCTGAAAGATAACTTGATAATGTTGATTTACAGCGAAAAAGAACAAACGATGGTATTATACATAAATATTTTACATTATCATGTACCTACAGCACTCTTATATATTAACTGTGATCTATATTTTACAGGGCTTTCTGCTTAGATACCGTTAGAAGCGCAACTAAATACCGTACCATAGGCATCAAGTTGGTAGTTGGTTATAATACTTTGAATCGAAGCATACAAACCAGGGCCTAAAATATATAGACCAGTTCCTATCAGGCCAATTGATAGTAGATAATTTAATTTTTCACTGAAGGCCAAACGAGAAAAACTGAATTCAGAGCCATATTTCAATTTTCTTAGCTTGATGTAAGCCAATCCCCAAAAGACGAATCCGAACCAACAATCGAACAGAGACGACATCAGGGATAAAAGGTCTGAGAAGAATGGAATGACTTCAGCAATGATAAAGGCACCAATCCAAGTGCATAATAACAATACAATCCAGATGACCCAGCTGGTTTTGGAATTGGAATAACGATGTTTCGAGTTCTGATCGAATATATTGAAAAAAACGAATTTTGCGGAAATATTTGCATATAAAGCACCCACAAAAACAATTGTCGGGATAGCAAAAGAGAATGAAATAATCTTAAATGCGCGCCTTAGAGACCCAAAGGCCGGAGCTGTCATATAAGCGTTTCCAACGTAAACGTACATTATGGACCCTGCCAACGAAAATATAATGACTTCGCAAAGCGTCACAATCCATAAGACTTTTTTAAATTCTTTAGGATTCTTCATTTCGGAAATAAATTGCGGATAAGTGATTTGTCCCACAAAAGTATACACAATGTTGAGAAATGCGCTCATACCGTCAACGAATGAGGTCCCTTCGGCCGGAAATGCCCGAAAAACGACTGGGGTACCATCGTACTTGTCAGGATGAGATTGAACACCGGCAAAAATCATTGCCAAAATAACGGCGATAAACATTGTGACTGCAGATATATAGCCCACGATTGACATCGAAGAGAAAGTTCTCGGTAACGAAAACAACAAGGAAATACCAGCTACTATACCGGCGAATCCAACAGAACAGATAGAGTGATTGGTAATGGTATTTAGATATTTAGCACCCACGAGAACGTGTAAACCTTGAATGAGAATGTTGTTGGCCAAAAAGCAAAACGCTGTAGCATACCATGCCCATCTGAACCCCCCAAATAAATATTGTCCAATATCACAAACATTTTTCAGATGTGGAAACTTTTCACAAAAGTCCGCTATAATTAGACCAGTGTATAAAACTGTTGCGGCGACGAAAACAGTCAATATCAAACCGGGGACAAGCCCTAAGACAGAGTAAGACCATGGAAAAGACATAATCGCCAATACAATGTATTCCGACAACATCAGTCCAGCTGTATGCTGCCAAGTGCATGTTCTATACTGATTATTAAACTCTTCATCTTCAACGTTAGAAGTGGACGTTGTGGTGGCCGAGTCTTCAGCACCTGCGGTCTCATTGTAGTCGACCGCACCTTTAAGCGGTTCCTCTTCTCTGAGATGCTCATAGTCCTTCTTCAATAAAGACATCGATTGTTCTGTTTACCAAATGCTCTATACCGCTGCTGACGGACGTACTAAATTCCTGGAACCGGGCGAAGAAACCTGAAATTCCGGATAGAATATTATCTCACATATGATGATCCATTGACCAAGCAGTTTATATAATTCCTTGGCTCTTTGACTTCATTTTGTGTGCATCCACAATTAATTTTTGCATACTATTGAAAAGTCTTTCCATGTTTCCATTACGTCTTCAGCTGAAGAATTGCTATTCCTGCTTCACACCACAGCCAAGAAAAAGAGGTTTCTTTTTGCGAATCTCCAGGAATATTCACATGGTGCGTTCTTTCGGGCGAGGGTCTGAATCTGAGCACGTTGACGCCTACAAGGAGATCAAAAGTAATATCGATCCTCGCGAAATAGACTGTACTTATAGGATTTACAATGCATGCTCATGGAAGGTCTCCTTTAGTCTCCCTGGCGTGAGGGAATCAAATAAGCATGTAGGCTGTCTAATTCTTGCCGTTAAACAAAAAGGCTCGATTGTATTAAACTGCAATCGAGTGTTGACAAAAATTATCGAGCGCATTGATGGCTGCAGCACTGAGCTCTAATGCAAACACAGGCACTACTTGGTGCATTTGCGTACCCCGGCAATGGAAATTACTCCGACGCTTTAGCAGTTAGAACACGTCTAAGTAATTTGCTTGTAGAAGGTTAAGTATAACGTGTAGTATGTTTTTTATAGAGTCATGTGCAGCGTACAAGAGCTGCTTTCGCTGTAGGCATGCTTGATAGGTCATCGGGTTGTCACACTGTATGTGAGCTAAACGATACGCCGAAGGGATAAAGTTCCCTGGTAAATGCACCACGTTGCTGGAATGACCGGGTGGCTTCAGGTTGGAGGTGGAGTACTTGGCGTAATAAAAGAGACCTCTGCTATGCCGCCAGTGTTCGCACTCTTTGCTTGTTATTCAAGCGACGCGGAGCAACCCTAGGGTAGCGAACGTCCTTAATCTGTGCAAGAAGTTTCATGGAACTGGATAGGCAAGTGGGCAAATCAAACCTAGTCCAGGCTTGAGGATGGCTGAGAAGCTGTGAATGTAGTACAAGCAAGTGGCAAGTGTAACTTTTTTTCTTTAAACGGCAGTTTTAAGTACCTATATGATCCTATTGCAGTGAAACCTCTTGCATTAAGTGGCGATTTGACCGGATAAAGTGTATTTCTTCCCGCAGAAGGTAGAGCTTGCTATTTCGGTCAGTACTTTTAGCTGCAGCAGTTGTCTGAATCTCTTCACGTCTGTTGCTGTCCTGAATCGAACTCAGTGCTCTCATTGAAAGTGAGGTTTCCGCTGCAAAGAGCTGAAATCCGTGGCCACAATTTTAGATTTCGTTGCCCGATCTGCAAACATGGTTCGGATTGTCTCATGAAGAAGGAAGAAGAGACCGTCATTGTAGCCCAATTGTGACAGGCAAGATCCCAATCTATAAGAAGATGCCGTGTCGGAGGATCCGCTTTCACTTTTATTACCACCCTTAAAAGTCTCCCTCGACACTGCCGCAAATTGTGCAGATCATACCTCGCAGCTTGTTTGCCATCTGGAGTGCATGCGAATTCGAGTCACCTAGAGGAGGTAACAAACAGAGCGATGACAGAACCTTTGTATTATCGTCTTTTCCTCAGCATACCTCCTCACGTCCTCAGTAGACTTGTAAACCGGAATTACAGAAAGAAAAAGATGTTTACAGGAGTCAAATAAGTAGGTGCAAATTTCAGATATCTGCTAGTATCTATTGAACAGGTGCCTAGTCTGCCAGTCAATTCTCATTGAGCAGTTTGCAAGCGTGTTAGACTCTGTCCCTGAAGAGTGCCGAGAGAACAACTCTCATAGTAGACAAGGAATTAACGTGACGCTTCAAGCAAAGCGAAAACAAAAAATAGCAGGACACACATCTCTCCCAGCTCTCTGACTCCTTTGCAGCCAATATTAGTGCTATAAGCATCACAAAGTCGAGAGCACGCAAATGCAAAGGTTCGCCTAAGCACAGCCTGCAAGGACACTATGTAGATTTTCACCACCTGACTAAACGATCATCACGGTGTCTCGAGCATGTTGGTGTTCGAGAGATTGAGATGATCACATTTTTTCCTTACATTTTGTCAGGACTACCTGGCCGCCCGAACAGAAATTAGGGTCCTTCATTTTCACCAAGAAAGAAATAATCGTGCCTGCCAATATTTTACTACACGTGCCTAAATTCACGACGGATCATCAAGATAGATAATATGGAAGATTTCCTAACTGATTGCCGCTAGGAACAAACTTGCACCTTAGTATTTCCAAAAAAGATAGTCCCTGCCAGGGTTTCAGCTGCAAAACCCTGTGGAATGTTTCTCCACGTGGACAGGATTCACCTATTCTTTGTTTTAATATGAATAATGACTAATGACCTAACTACTTCTGTGCTCGTTTACTGAATGTTGCAATTCAGCATGTGCTATATGGATGCCAGTTATGCGTCCAACTTGACGCCACTATCGCTCAATCCAAAAAGGTACATAAGGCCGACTGTTTGTCTCATAAACTAGTAAATCTGTTCATGGATACCACAACATCGGTGAACAACAATGGGTATCGCAAACATACTAACTGGCTTGGCTTCTGTCGCGGCTATCTCTAATGCAGCTGCTATCAAACAACACGGTTTCACAGATCTGGAAAAAATTGGTACTCAAGAGGCATTGTTTCCATTTCTAGGTGGTTCCGCTCCTCATTTCTCATACCCATTCGATTATGGCATTCCGAAAGAGATCCCAGACGTTTGTGAAATGAATCAAGTCCAGCTATTTGCGAGACATGGTGAGAGGTATCCAACTGTGAATTCTGGACGTAGAATCTTGCAAACTTATTACAAATTGATGAATTACACCAGAGATTTTAACAGCTCCCTTTCATTTTTGGATGCTGACTACGAGTTCTTCATTCAAGACCAAGACAATTTAGAAGAAGAAACCACTATGAAAAATTCTTTAAACCCATTGAATCCTTACACAGGTGAAATGGATGCCAAAAGACATGGCCGTGAATTTTTAGACCAATACGAAGAATTGATTGCTGATACACCAGACTTTGCAGTCTTCACATCTAATTCTAAAAGATGCCACGACACTGCACAGTTCTTTATAGATGCTTTAGGAAATGACTACAACGTTTCCTTGCAAGTGCTTGATGAGGATGCCAGCTCCGGTGCCAATACCTTAACTCCAAGACACTCATGCGCTAAGTTTAATGAGGATGAGAATGAAGATTATCTTGCAACGTACTCTCATGACTATCTATCCAATCTTTCCAAGAGACTCAATGCAGAGAATAGAGGATTAAATCTAACCCGTTCTGATGCCTCAAACTTATTCAATTGGTGCTCTTACGAATTGAATGTCCGTGGCTACAGTTACATGTGTGATGTTTTCACAGAGGAAGAATTGATTCACTATTCTTATCAGGACGACTTGGAGAGCTACTATGAAAATGGTAATGGTAACTCCTTAGGAGCAACTGCTGGTGCCGTATTGTTTAACGCCTCTGTCGAATTACTGAAAGAAAGTAGAGAATTAGACCAAAAAGCTTGGTTGAGTTTCACTCATGATTCCGATTTAATTAATTACATTGCTGCTGTTGGTCTTTTCGATGATGGAAACCGATTAAATACGTCTTCAATTCCATTCCGTGATCATGTTTCCGTAAATCCTGGATTGTACCTCAAGGTGCGAGAATTTATACCCAACAGTTTTCGTGCTCCAACCAAACTTACGTCAGGTATGTTGTCAACGATGTTGTGATCCCAATCGAATCATGTTCAAGTGGTCCAGGGGTTTCCTGCCCAGCTGAAGACTTTTACAACTATGCGGCTGAAAGACTTGCAACGAATGAATACGTTGCAAACTGTGGTGTGGGAAATTCGAGTAATGTTACTTCTTTGACCTTTTACTGGGATTATCAAGATAAAAATTATAATGCCACTTTACTCAAGAAGTAAAGCTGTTATCATATACATTTTTGGCTTATCTTATATTTTTTCGATTTATATACCCAATGTTGCTCCATCATTTTAGTTCTTGAGCCATCCATTTTGAAAAGTTTCAACGTAATATTCCGAAGGAACGGACCTTTTACAAAAGCATATTGTCTTTTTTAGTTTAGTGCAGCCTAGATCAAATATTGTTTTAAGGAAATACTCGTATTCAGTGTTGTAATCGATTTCGAAATACCAGCATTTACACCAGCTCCTAATACTTCACACTAGTTTCAAGGATTGATTTTAAAAACAACAACAAAATTGTCAGATTATCCAAAGGGAATTCTCGTTTCGTGGAAGACTAGCGATTTGTCGAAATGTCTTAAGGTGATATGCAATCTAGATGAAAAAACCTTATTAAGAGCACAATTGAAAAAAAATGCGCAAGCCCGGAATCGAACCGGGGGCCCAACGATGGCAACGTTGGATTTTACCACTAAACCACTTGCGCTCGATTTATGATTGATTTGATAATGGGAGGTCATTAATCTCTTACTCTTATATCTACTCCACTTTTTTTTGAATGAAACGAACTGAGAGAATCAGAAACTATTTGAAAAGTATTTAGAAATATTTAGAAAGAATGTTTTCTTCGGCGTTGTCGATAGTAACTTGGTTTGACATTGATGATAATGCTATGATATTCAATTATAGAGATATATAATTCCTTGGTTTTCTATATCATGAATTGAGATAAAACTGATTGAACTTGGATTAATATCTGGAAAATACGTCAGTATTTATACCTAATACTTCGCGCCTATTGAACCATAAGAGAGGACGACGAGGGAAGAATTTTCATCGTCATCACACCATTTCTAGTCCCATAGAATCCACAGTACAACTGTTATTTCATGTTCCATGCCATAGACTCCTTCGTAGTCAGACTCCTGAGTTGTAAACGTCTCGTGATAGATTATCATCCGATATCTTTCCATTATCGATTGACATTCTGTTAGGGTTTCATCTGACTTCGTTTATTTTGTTTTACAGACCAATTGTCTCTTTCTGATTCTTATAAGTCATCTCTTTAATATATCTTACAATATCGATTTATATTTCAACAGATAGAAATTCTGTTATGGCTTTTTATGCGACTTCAACATTATGATTGAGAAGAAAAAGTGCGTCTTTTTGTTTTTCTGGCTTACACTTCTTTAATAAAACAAACTGATAATACATCTCATCATTCTCTCATCTCCCACTTTTTTGTCTTGGTTTTACATACTCACGTTTCCCAGTTGGGTCCTATCAAAAATGAAACTAGGGGCATCATCTGATGCCCATGCCCTTCTTAAGAAGGACGCTATTTTGAAAGAATTATAGCTGTGGGTGCGCTCTGACCATATATCCACATAATTCAGAACGGTCGCTCGCTGTTCTTGATCTGCTACAAACACACCAGTGACGAGTAAGCTCCACGAGAGTATCCCCCAGACACTATGTCCAACTGGAATTTTTCTCCAAGATGTCAGAATACTGTCAACGTATTCTTGCACAGTGGGGTCCTGAAGATCAAAATGCATGAAATTCAGAAGTTTTGTGGCAAATAACCAACATGACTTGGCCGTGATAATGCCTACTAACGAATTTATTTTGAAATTACACCAATGGTCTCCACCCATAAGCTTTGATGGAGCAGCAGGCGTGTAAAATTCACACATGCTACGCAATCGAGTAACTTGCTCAATGCACTCCTCAGCCAAGGGCCATGGGGTACGTCCAATGAATGACAGCTTAGCTAAGATTTCGAAAGAATCCAAAGAAGAACCCAGAATGGGATTTTTCATCCAATCGACAACATGCTCGCAGTTATAAACTGGACATTTCAGGACCACATTAAGTATTTTAAAGATCTTGAATGGACTGGGAAGACCTTGGAAATTCTGTATGAATAGCACCGAAACAGAAAACTGGTAAATAAAACTTTCAATTAATGTTCTTTCTAACGGTTGCAGTATGAGATTTGGATTTGCTAATTTGTTTATAATTATGTTCTCAGAACTCTTGATACCATAGTATTTCAAGCGAATTATATCGTACGCTCTTACAAGATGCCACGCAGCATCATCTGATGTGCCAGTCAGGGAATTTTTATCCCTATTGCAGAGTAGTTGGAGAGCAGCAAAAAGCCAGTCTTCGTCCGCAAAATTATCGTTTTTGCCGATGTAATTGCAAATCATCAATTTGCAATTGCTATACAGTTCATCGCTAATATTTTGAAATTTTTGAACGTTATTCCAGGCTAAATAAGTAGCTCCGCAACACAAGAATATTTCCTTCATGATCACATTTTTTTCAACTTGCGGGATGAAAGTGGCCTCCGTAGTGAGACTGGAATGTGTGTATTGCGTTGTCATCTTGGGTATGTAGCCTCTCAAGCAGGAATAGAAAAGAAACTTTTCCATATCTACATTTGTGAACTCTATTTCTGATACAGGCTCTTTCTTTTTACACATTTGGAATAGAGTTTCAAACTTAACGGTCTGAGGTGCTCTCGCATCAGCAAGTACCTTATACTGAGAAGTACTATCAGCTGGACGCTCTACAATTGCATTCAAAGGAACATCTATTTCGATGAATGACTCCAACTGCAAATCTAAATGGTGGGAGACTGTGTCCAGCAAAGGAGCAGAGTCAGAGTAGTTGGCATTCAATGGGGCTTTTTGATGAGTCGATGAAGAATCGAGCATTACGTCAATTTCGTCGCTACTTGTAGGAAAATCGTCTATTTCAACAAATTGCAGGTTATTGGAGTTGTACTGGAATAATTTTCCATTTCTAAGATTCACAGAAAACTTTTTGAAGTGCCAGTTTGTGCGCCGTTCATTCTTAACAAACTGAGCTGCATTACATCGAGATATATGAAAACTCAGCGAAGCTTTTCTGTGATCCTGTATCACATGATTTCCATATTTTGGTGGAGAAGCCTTTTTGTCAACCCTTTTGCTATTAGCAGGCCATTCACATTCAAGAAAGTTCCTTCTACAAGCATTGCAGATTGATTTGGTTTCGTCGCATTTTTTCTTCCTTCTTCGACAGGTCAAACAGCCTGTCAAACTTCTTTTTCTGGGATAATGACCGAGCACCAAGCTCCCCCGTTTACTTTTTACTTCCATAAGGCTGTTTTTTCGACATCAGGATGTTGCGTCGGATGTAAATACTCTCTATTTCCATCTCCTAAGCCACTCTGTAATGTTATGACGTTCTCTCTTCATAGTTTATTCAAAGTAATCGAAATCTCAAGGCCCGTATAGACTGATGTTTTATTGAATATTATAAACATGACGTATTTCGCCATAGTGGTGTAGTCGTGTCGCTAGCATTTATTTACCGAACCAGGCGAATACACAACATGAATATATAACATAAATGCATAACATGATAATATAGTCCCATCAAGCGAAAAACGAGTGAAATTATGCTCATTGATCACCCAAGTTAACCTACAAGCATATTCCTAGTCAAAAATTTCCGTATAAGATTTCAAGACTAAAAACAGACAAATCTACAAAAGCAACGAAGATGCTCAAGTGAGAAGGGCTGCAATCGAATACTTCAGTTGTGCCGAAAAGTGGTTCTGAAAATTCCACAAAAAGTTTGTCTTCGACCCTAAGGTTTCCACACTGTGCTCTTGCTTTTGAATTAGATGATTATGACTGGACATAAAGATTTATATCTTGCAGAACAATTATTGTATTATCAAATTTTCATGACTGCGAGGCTGACAGAAAGAAGAGAGGTTTATCCAGAAAGCATTTAATTGTAAGTTATTTGCTCGAAAAACCAATGTTTTATTGTGTCTAGGTTCTGCCTTAAGTTTACAAACGCCCTTTGAAGACCGACGGGTTAAAAAATTGTGATATGTGGCCAATTGGAACCCTATTGTGAGCACTTGTTCCTTTGAGAGAGCGTGTGTTGCTCAGAGTGAGGAATGTTCGAGCTACATTGAATGAAGTAGAGTTAATTAAAAAGACATTCAGATGATATTGATTGATTTCCTGCGTTATTAGACATTGAATTAATGATATATATTATGAATCGAGAGGCTATCAATGTAATCTTAAGTACATCCTAGCTTTTTTATCCTTTGCTTGCAAGCTCAGCAGGAAACTCTTATGAATACGACCTTTTGGCTAACTTGACTAACAATCGTACAGTAACCTTGTTCAAAAAAAAATTAGGCAATGCTGCCGGCAAGAGGGTCCAAACTTGCCTTTTCTTCTGCGGTGAATTTCTTTGCATCAGAATCGTCATAATGAGACCAAACATAATTCATTGCGGTTGTAAATATTACATCCTTTGGATCAAATTCAACAATTTTACCTCGGAACTTCTTCCGATCAAAGCTATATTCTTTCAATATTGATTGATATTTGGCACACCAGGCATATCCGTTACAGTGGAGATCTCTCCGGTACCAAACACCTGAGCTTTCGTGGGGTATCACAGCCCGACTTGTATCAATTGGTGTTACTTCATAATATTCTTTCAACGCTTCCAGACTATCGAATGTACCTGTGAACGATTTTAGTTTTTCATCATTCCAATCCTTCTCGGCTGCTCCTGGCGCTTTACAATTATTCGAACCTCCATTTAACCACAAAAGTTTGCCATCGACAGATATATGTGAGACTTGTATACTGCAAACTTCACCTGCCTCTTCCTTACGGTTCAAATCCAGGTCCTTCTTCTCCTGATAAGTACCAACAGAAGCTGCTGGGACTTCGTTAAACGAAAATGGACGACCAGCCACTACAAAACCAAGCCAAAAATATTCTTTGTCACCCCACCCACAGCTACCAACTTTCTTAGCAAGATGTAACGTCATAGAGATGACTAGTGGAATATGGTGTTTAGATTTTGAGATAGCGAACAGCCCGGATTCCATCTGATGCTGGAAATTGTCCATGAAAAACCTTTTGTATATCTTTTCTTCTGTAGTTAAATCCTTTTCGCAATCTTCATCCAAATACTCTGAATGAATAAAGGGACGGTTCGAGAAATATTTCATTTCTAGTAGTTTTGGGGGCAAACTCTCGAAAATAGCAGTACATTGGTTCGATACGGGTGCTGATAGGACACGGTCACGGAAATATACGGTTCCCGTCCGTTTGTATTCAGGACTCTCAAAATAATCATTCAAATCGATGTAATTGATTGCGTCTATATCCAAAAACACGAATTCATCAAATAAGTTGAACAAAACAGCCAGCCACTTTCCCTTCCAGTGACTAAATTCACTTATCATATTATCAGCAAGCGTATTTGTTACATCGAGGAACCATATTTCCTGAGGCTCGTTCGCTGGGTTTCCATATTTAGTTTCTGGAAGAGTAACATTGGGACTTCTTGCAGCATATGATATTTTTTCTATCGTATCCTCTGAAAGATCGCCTTTCTTGTATATGACCTGAATTGGCAATTTATTTCCTTGGAATCTAAGAGTAGCAATGAGTTTCAAGGCCATAGCTAAATGTGAATCCGCAAAAGACAACACAATACCACGAGAGCCAGGTGCACTCATCAAGTTCCAATTTTTCCAGAAAGATTTTGTTGGATCATAAACATAGTTAATGACCTTGTTCACCATAGGAGATTTTGGGTCGAAGATTGGTATATCACCCTGTTTCAGGACTTTGTTGAATGGGGAAGTGAATTTCGGAATAATTTGACTGAAGTTATCATGATTAAACTGCCTTATGAATGGGAACATTCTGTGCTCAAAATCATATTGGTCAAATTTTCTATAATTCTCATCGCGGGTCCCTGAACTTACACCGCTAAATTCTCTTTTTTCTTTTTTGTTTTGCGTTCCCTGGACTAAGTTAGTCTCCCTTTTCTGCTCAAATGTTTCCTGTAAATTCACAGTTTCGTCCTGCATTAGACACGTATCATAGATTCTCATCCTTTCAAAAGCTAATGCGATGTCATTACGCTTTTTGAACATTCTAACAGACTCCTCATCGATCATCGCAAACCCGTCCGAGTCTTTGAACTTTTCAATATCTTCGTCCTTGAAATCCTTTATGCCAAACGCCATTGTCGATAGGTCATTCTTCCATTTTTCATTCATGGTATAGAGTTGACGGAAGTAATACTTGCAACGAGTGTCAAGATCCAAGTCCGCGAAGTCTTTGTAGGTCCGTTTGCGAATGGGATTCCACCAGTTATATGCACGTTTGTCCTTGACATACCTGTCATACAATGGGACCAATTCAAGCGAGACACTGGTGTGTCTGTGACAACGTTCATCTTGGCATTGTGCAGAGACTCCATAAATTCTTCTCTTTCACTTGTTTCAAGTCGCGATTGAACATTGTTAAGCAGCTCCTGCATGCGTTCATTCTTCACATACAGCAAAACAGACAGACACAATACAACGCTCACCAGTCCTACTGCAACGCAGGACCGCGAAGATCTCCTGTTGAACATCAACCTTAACGATACCATAGTAGCCGAAGAGCTTCCAATAGTGCTTTGCCGTCTGCTCAATAACCACTGACGCCGATTTCTATCGCAACGCAGTATACCTTCAGCAGCTCTTGGGACTGCTGCTAAGACGGATCTTGAGATGCTAATATACGCTATTTATTATATGAAAAAAAACCCTTCCTGCTTCAATCCATGCTCTTCATTTCTAGTCAAATACCAAGATTTCCCAATCCAAAAAAAGTGCTGGGATCGGTTTATTTGGCGCACGCCACTAGGGAAATGTGATTAGTCAACGGATTTCGCAAGATGTATGGGCATTTCTGCGAAAACGCGTCGAAAGAGGCAACCACAATGATTTCTTCCATGTGCGGTAATCCATTTCCATTCTGCCAATTTAATTTTCGTGTTAATAGAATTATCGCTTGATTGAGCCTACAGACGCACGACGCTGCCGCACGACAGGAGAATCATTCCCACACTGCAGGAGTTCGTCTGTCAGTCTGTTCGTTTGAACGCCACGCCACGCCACACCACACGACGCCACGCCACGCGAATGCGCAAACTGGTTTCCTTGGCATACGTATAACGTGACACATGCACTCCGTCTGCTTTATATCAATGCATTTTGCCAAATAGACTATGGCGTTTATCTGTTTTGGGATACTGGACTCTTTGCGTGCCGATGCGCACGTACGCGCACGTCCCAAAAGGAAGAAACATTCTTTTGGGGCTCAATGAGTTCTCCAGGGGGTTATCGACGGTCTGGTCAACGGGCGTTACACCGATGTCGGTAAAGTGAAGACTCCTTGAAGCAGCAGAATGGCGTCCACATCCTGGGATGAGCTTCGCTGGGCGGTCGACAAGCAGCACACCTGGTGCCAGTCAGCAAATACGCGTTTTAAGACTTATCAAAAGAGTTGCGAACGTTGTGGGGAACACCAAGAGTATTATATCTAGTGTAGAGAAGTAAAAAGCTTGTGTAAGCGAGCAAAATATGCTATCATGCTCTCTCTCATCATGCCGAACGAGCCACCCCACCTGAAGTGTCCAGCATGGGGGATACTGCGGTGCTTTGTCAATCTGGTTGTCCCAGATAAATACGTGTGGCAACCCAACATCAAAAGTGGGGTAAACGGGAGCGCTCGGTCGGAACATTAATTTGAAGGGCTGTTGTTGAGGAAGAAAGGCTCTATAGGCGTGGATATCACTGAAATGGTGCACCGCGATGCAAAATTTGGGTGCTTTCGAACACATCAAAGATTGTGTCCTCCACGATGGGTAGCCCCCCGCCCGCTTTGGGGGGCCCCTCCGTTTACCGCTCGCTACGGGTCCAGCATACCCCACTTTTTTAATAGCAAACAGCATGGTTCACTGCTTCGCACTTCTTTTTTTTCCGCCTTTTTAATCGGACATTCAAATCCGGAGCTGTTTTTTATGTCAGCCGCAATGCCGCCGTCACTACCCCGCATACAAAAAGTATTGTGGTGGGCTTCAACATGTGGGTTCCCCACCTGTGCACAGCAGGGTGCGGGGACTTTGTGTAGCGCCACTGGGGGAAAAATCAGACAATCGATGGATGACGTGCAGTAAAAAAATGGCGAAACTGAAATCTAATTAGTCGGAGGAGAACGTCCCGCAGCTGTTAGGCTCCAGGTGGATCAAAGCACACAGAGTGTAGTGAGTGATCGTAATCAAGGAGCTAGCCACAGGAATGCTGTATTGTGTCGGATAATAGTAGTCCGGAGCTGTTGGATCATGCCCCACATTTTAATAGGATGTGCAGTGGACATGTTCCGGCAAAGCGGCACTGGCGAGATGGCGGGGGGGTGTTTAGTGGGGAAGCAACAATATTTTTGAATTGTATATAATAGAAGCAGATATCGAGTTATGAAGAATCATGTGCGTTATTGTTTCTCTCGTTGTATTCAATTCATAACAACATCCATCAACTCTCTCTCCATATTTGATACGATGGGTTTTAAAGATACTATACTATTTCGTAATGTCGACTATCACGGTCGTCTATACGACAAATTTCCAAAGGTGTACAATGTCTATGTCATAGGACTGGTCGCTTGTATATCCGGTTTCATGTTCGGGTTCGATATTTCCTCGATGTCTTCGATGATAGGCACATCTCACTATCAGGAGTACTTCAACCACCCTTCCTCAACTGCGCAAGGTGGTATTACAGCATCCATGGCAGGCGGGTCCTTCTTAGGGTCGTTAATTTCACCAAATTTTTCGGATGCTTACGGTCGTAGATTCTCTCTGCACATGTGTGCTACTTTCTGGATGATTGGTGCAATTTTGCAATGTGCATCACAAAATCAGGCCATGCTTATTGTTGGCCGTGTTGTCAGTGGTGTTGGTGTTGGTTTCGGTTCCTCGATTGCACCTGTCTACTGTTCCGAAGTTGCTCCTCCAAAAATTAGAGGTACGATTTGTGGTCTCTTCCAACTTTGTGTTACTGTTGGTATTATGGTTCTGTTCTACATTGGTTTTGGATGCAGTTATATTAATGGTACCGCAGCTTTCCGTGTAACTTGGGGTATTCAATTGGTTCCGGGACTTGTCTTACTTACAGCCACTTTTTTCTTACCTGAATCTCCAAGATGGTTGGCAAATAATAACCGCTGGGAAGAAGCATATGAAGTGATATCCAACGTGACTGCTCATGGAAATAAGGATGACTCTAATGTTCAATTTCAGCTACAAGAGATCAAGGAGCAGGTTTTGATTGATCAACAAGCAGTAAACTTCAGCTACAAACACTTATTCCGTAAGAAGACCATTCAAAAGACATTGGTCGGAATATCTGCCCAAATGTGGCAACAACTTTGTGGTATGAATGTTATGATGTATTACATCGTTTACATTTTTAGAATGGCAGGTTATACTGGCTCAAATGTTTTGGTTTCGGGGTCTATTCAATACGTTTTGAATGTTGTTATGACTATTCCAGCATTAGTTCTGGTTGATAAGATCGGTCGTAGACCAGTTTTAATTACTGGTGGTATTTTCATGTTCATTTGGTTGTTCGTTGTTGCTGGTCTTCTAGCCACTTATTCCGTTCCTGAACCTGATGGATTTGATGGTGATAGGACTGTTACCATTAGCATTCCCACTTACAATGCTCCTGCAGCTCGTGGTGTCATTGCAGCTTGTTATTTGTTTGTCTGCTCCTTTGCTCCAACTTGGGGTATTGGTATCTGGATTTACTGCTCTGAAATTTTCAACAATATGGAGCGTGCCAAGGGTTCTGCACTTTGTGCCGCAGTTAATTGGGCTTTCAATTTTGCTCTGGCAATGTTTGTCCCAGATGCATTCCAAAACATAAGCTGGAGAACATACATCATCTTTGGTGTTTTCTCATTTGTTATGACTGTACAAACATTTTTTATGTTTCCAGAAACAAAGGGCAAAACTTTGGAGGAGATTGATCAAATGTGGGCAGATAAAGTCCCAGCTTGGAAGACCGCCTCCCATGTTCCTGTTTTGCCAATTGTCGAAGACGAGTATGGCAACAAATTGGGTGTCAATGGAACCGTGCAGCATGTTGAAGATGCTAAGCCTCAGAGTGAACTCGTAGAAAAGATGGAGTCTGCTCGCGATAGTTCCTCAGGTCCATGAAACTACGTCTGATACTCAAGAAAAGTAAACTTTGAAGTTTTAGCAAAATAACAGTCAGGAAAATTCATGAGTTAATGATTATCATGGAGTGCTGATGTGTTTGACAAGTTTTAGTAATTTTAATTCGTGCCCATCTAAATATCCTGCCTGAATTTCATTTTTCTGATTTATATTTCACACCTTTTTCATACTTTAGAACTTGCTATAGTTACTTACGATAATAATGTTTCTCAATATCTTTTTTAATGTCTTTCAAAATATTGCAATGATTTTGAAGGCAATGCGCATTTTTTTCACAGGGTTTGTCCTGTTGTCTTCCTTCCTTCAAAAATGTTCACATCATGATCAATATAAATTAATAAGTGAAAAGTTTAGGTATCAATCATACGGAGTTGCCCATAGGAACCAAAAGAAAAGAATGTAACAGGAAAAAGTTCTGGTAAATCATGAGGTATATAAAAGTCTGCAGCAAAAAAAGATGATACCTAACGTTCAGGAGACTTATCGACACAGCTTTCTTAATTTCTAAAAAAATCCAATACTTTAGAGCGGCTGCAATAATGAAATATAGTGGGAATAATTGTTTACAATCAAGAACCCCGAAATAAGTATTGATTTAGCGGCCAGCCTCCTGCAAAATTCGCTATCAGTTTTTCATAGGTTAGAGTTGTCATAACGCCTTTGTGCCGATTGCAATATACTTGATCTTCCTTGGTATTTTCAAGGACTCGTTTTCAGCTCCAAATCACACAGACCAGTGAGAAGACCTGAAGCGCAAAATCTTTCTGCGTCACTGTCACCCAGCAGCAAAGTTTCATCATATTCATATTAACCCACATATTGACTTATTTTTCTTGCTGTAACTTTGCTTCATTTCAAGATAAAGACCAATATTTTCCAACAAAGAATGTGCGACTAAATTTCGCTAGATAGCCTGTTTGTTCTAGATATTATCGCTACATTATATTTTGAGGCAGTCAGTCAAATTAGTAGTGCCCAGATGTCAAACGTGTCAAATCATTTGCGGAGGCTATGAAGCATTAGTTCCCCAGTTTCAATGTATTCATTGAAAATCCTGAATGAGTGACGTGTGGCGCTATCAGATGCACTCAGGTATGCCGAAATGCTTCGGAACCCTTTACGCCCTGGACAGAAACAAAGTTATGTAGTAATTAGGTCTTTGAACGATGCGATGGGACCGCAGAGTAAATCCGAGAATGACAATCGCGTCCATATATATTTTTGATCCAATTGAGAAGATGCCTTGAAAAAATTAGAATGTTAATGCTAGAATTGGCTATTTTGTCGTTTGCAGTGTCTCTTCTATGTCATAAAAGATTGTCCTCAAGAATTGATCTCCTTCATTGTTCAAAAAGTCCCATATTGAGTCTCCCGCACTGTCGTCCATTTTTTCCTTTCTATCGAATGAATTATTGACCGAACCTGTAGGAGTAGAGTTACTAGAGACAGATGATGGGATTGAAAATGAGACGCCATCTGTAGGTCCCAGGTCTGCTCCGTATTCTTGTGCCTCATGCAAGGGTTGTAAGTTCCTTAGGGAGCCAGAATTGTAAGAATTCCTTATCCTATCGGCAGTGTAGGAAAACTCTTTAAACATTATCTCCCTTTTTGGGCTGAGAGTATCATTCTCAGCATCCGTCTCTTCATCTTCATTTTCTACTTTGGATAAGATAGATCTTGACATTTGTTCGAAAGAGTTGCGAAATACTGTAGCGCTGTCCCATCGTTCCGCTAAAACGTAAAGAATATTAGAGCATGCAGATATAGTATCGTAAATTGTACTCTTCTTCCTCCACTGCAATATTTTCAAGGAGCAATCAAGCCATATACAATACAGAAATGAAAGTCCTGCAATAAACACGCAATGAAGTGCCAGCCATGTATAGCTTAACTTTTGGATTGAGTGCAGCTCCTTGTAATTCAAGCATATAGCTGATGCTGATTGTGTAAAAATTTTGAACCATTCAATTGTGGAAGCTGGTGTACGCCCTTTCTTTTCTGACACTTCAAGCACCACAGGACGCAAAAGTAGTAGAACTGAATTGTGATGTGAAATTGTACACCAATTATCAGTTTCCCAAGTACACTTGGCGTGGTTGTTGACCGGGAAGGTTGACTTCCAGCTACTGAGCTCAAGCATTATTTGATGCCTTGTGATATTTACCTCATCTTCTTCTTCGTTAAAATGCCTAGGACCGTAAACAAACACGCATATACTAGATTGTATTTTACGTAGTTTGAAGACATGGTTGGCAACAATATATTCTTCCGAGTCTGGAAAGGGAACGTCTATATCCACATCAGATAAACCAAAGGGGCGACCAAGCACAAGCCCATTGATCCTCTCTAAGCTATATGCGCACCAGAAGACTCTTGCTCGAAGGTCTTTGCTAGCGCGGTCTACTTCCTTTTGTCTGCTTTTCTTGTTTATGTGGCTCAATGATCGATGCAAACCTAATGCCACTGAAGTCCTAATGGCAAGGCCTGTAGTCTGCCAGATAGAGCTCCCACATGGCATTTTTTGGGAAAAAATTCCCAAAATTAAATACACTTGGACTGATCGTATGCTTGTGTCTTCTATGATGGAAGTTATGTGCTCGAAAGCCTTGTTGTAGTAAGACCTTGCATGGAGAGTCGATGGTGTCCGTGAAACTCCTTCTATAAGTTGACTACCAATTGCAAATATCATATAGATGAAGAAAGAAGAAATATCATTCTGTGTTTCCTTCTTTATGACTTCGTCAAAACATCTCAATACCCATGACCAATCGAGGAATGGATATTGGCATTGAACGCCACGATGATAAGCCTTCAAAAGCTTTCTTCCCGTCTCCTCATTTGGCTTATTTATTTCTAATGCTAACAGCTGCTCCTGGCGCTCTTCTACATGGGCATTCCTTGAATTCAATAGGTTCCTCTTTCCTACTGTAACACTCCTTTGCTTTTGCTGGTAGTAATGTATCGAATGAGTGATAACCTTGGCTATCGAGTATGCGCTACTTGCCCCCAGATAACGTGGCTCTGCGGCTGCTGCTAAAGTTATGTAGCCCACATCTCGTGCAAGGTCTTTGTTTCCAGAGCCAGCTAGCTCATCTACCCCTTCATCTTCACTTTGGCTTTCTGGCTTTTCAACCATATCGGCTTTTTGTTCAGCACTGTCTGTACTATTCCTTCGATTTTTTCCACTATTCAAGGTACGCTCAAGATCAGAAATTTTATTCTCCAGCTTTTCTACGTAGTTTCTTGGGATCTCGCGCCCTGAAGCAAGGTCTATCATGGTGCAAACTACACTAGCTGAACGACAGTTTGAACAGGTGGGATATTGCCCATTGCATTTCTTTCTTCTCCTTTTGCAGTGACAGCATGCTCCTGTTTGGTACTTTTTGCCGCTTTTCTTCATTTTTCCGCACTCAATTCCAAAAGAGGCGGAACATATACCAATTTCTTTCTTCGCTATCTCTTTTCCGACTTTCGATGTCATAAGTTCAGAGGATAATAATAATCTTGTAAGATTCCTTACAATAAAAAATATATTTCTAATCTAGTCTTTTTTTCCGCTCCATTTTTAAAGTTTTTGAACTCCAAGTTATATCTATCAATGCTGATTAGTGGTGTCGGAAAAACTTGTCGCTGCATGTTAAAATTTCCTTTACGGAAAAGATAAGATAAGCGCTTATCAGGAAGCGCGAAGACAGAACCTTGACAAGACAAGCGCTAAGAGAAATATTTAAGGCATGGTATTAGCCCCAATTGACCAATCCAACCGTTTCATATGAAATAGTAGTGTTGAAAACAATGTCAAAGTATTTGGAGTCTGCGTCTCTCCCTCCTTTGGGAGCTATCTGTCTAGATTACACTGATGATATTCACAGACCTCCCGGTGATCCTTTGAATCCAGAATCATTTGATTTTCCATTAATACATGAGATTGTTCCCAATGCAACTTTGTGGAATGTCGTTAAACCAGAAGAGTACTCCGAAGAATTCTTAGAATCTATTGCGGATTCATGCAGGAGACTTGCAGAGAGAGGCGCTATTGGGGTTATTACGTCCTGTGGATTTCTAGCTCAAATGCAGACAAGAATCAAAGATCGAATCCCCATTCCAATAGCTACAAGTAGTCTACTGCAAATACCTCTTCTTTTGACAATGCGGGCTGCCAATGAACACATTGGTGTGATCACTTTTGATGCTGAAACCTTGGGAGATGCCCATTTTGAAGGCATTGGAATCGACACCAATATGAGAAAAAGGATAACTATTATAGGTTGTACACCATCCGGTCCACTTCGAGGAATAATACAAAGAGGGGAGCCGTACATCCATGAGGAGCTGGAGGAAGAGCTGCTTTCCAGAGCAAAGATTCTCTTGGAGCAAGACCCCTCAATTACTGTGATTGTAATGGAGTGCACACAAATGCCACCCTTTTCCAAAGCCGTGTCGTCTGCTACAGGTTTACCTGTATATGACGTGATTACAATGATTGAGTGGTTTTACTCGGGTTTGAAACCCAAGTCAGTCAAGCCTGATGTTTTTAAACAGGAAGGCATGCGAACAAGACAACGAAGTCAAAAGGAGTTAGCCAAATAAGCGTTTTACTGGTTTAAAATTTCTCACAACGTGAATTCTATCTAAAAGACAACTGTATAAGGATGCCATTCTTCTTCTTCTTCTCAATATGACACATGCCATGCAGCCAGCAGAACACTACTACTTGAGATTGAATATTCATAATATTCATAATATAAGTAATATACATAACATACCATGGTTGTTTCTATTTTATTAGATCTTAATTATCTGATTTTCTTAATCATTAGGCTCCTCTCAATTTTTGACCAAAAAACATAAGACATAACATGGAGCAAGCTCCCGAGATCAGAACGAATGCTGAGATGGTCGACGTCCACCCAATCCCAATGTTGTTGATGGATGTAAGACAAGTTCCGGAAGCTAGGGCTGCAGCCAAAAACCTAATGAAATAGTTTCCTCCAACTGCGGCACCACCTATCCTGGAATTCATGGAATCAACACAATAGCTAGTGATTGTGGGGAATGTCGCAGTTTGACAAAAGCCATTGACGACCATGAAGATTATAGGAACTGCGTATCCACCCTTTTCGAAATATAAGCACCATCCGTATATTAAAATACTTACAGGGCTGAATAAGCAAAATGGTATTACGGTTATCCGCAGCCTGTCTTCAGCGATGCGGGTACCATGTCGTTTCAAAATGCTGCGCTTTACTTGGTAATCCGACAGATGCCCGCCTATTAGGGAACCCACAAAGTAGCCAAATCCAGGTGCAAGATAAAACAACCCCCCATAGATAGGACGTGTCAGACCGAACCTGGGATCAACAACGTAACGGATAGGCGTCAGTAAGCAGTACATGTTGTACATAAGAGCCGAAGAAGCGATACCCCCAAGTAATAAGGTCGGGTATCTCAAGGAATAAACGGAATCAAGTATATTGAAAGGCAAAAAAATAAACTTCTTAGCTTGATTGGGATCTTCCAACACTTTCTCCTGATTATTGTACTCCCTCAAAGCCTTTTGATATTTGGTTTCCTCCAGAGTCTCTGGAAGGAAAAAGAAAGCAATGACAAGCACAATGGCTCCCAGACCTGTCAGTACATAGAATATTACTCTCCAACTTGTGTAGGTTACTATGATGCCACCTATGGTTGGTCCCAAAGGTGGTCCTATCTGACTACCAGCTATATTATATCCCATAGCAGAGCCGCGCTTGGCAGGTGAATATATATCACCAATCATCTGTGCTCCAATCGAAAAAAATGCGGTCCCAAAGAAAGCTGTTGTAGCTCTGAATACAAAAAACATGGCCAAATTTTGAGAAAATGCTACCAATAAGGATGAAATAACATAAAAGGAAATGCATATTAAAAATGCCGGCCTGCGACCATAAACATCGCTAAAGGAGGCCCATACAGACGAGAGAGCCATGCCAATATTGTAAATGGCATTCGAAATGTTGATAACAGATCCAGTGGTATGAAATGCGTCAGCAATGATACTAACGGCTGGCAAAAAAGCCATACCTGCCATAGGTGTCAAAAAACATGCTGCTGAGCAAAGCGCTACTATAGCTTTTTTAGTTGCATCGCTAAATCGCTCCTGCTCATCGTCTTCATATATCGGGAAAATGATGACTTCACTTCCCGTCGTTTTGTTACTGAGCATGTTTGGGACACCTTCGACTGCTCTTCATGGTATTTACGTCTGGAGGTGTAAATGTTAAAAGATGTTGTGATTTATATGACATTACTTAGTATTGTGTGTTAATTGGTCTCATTGATGTCACCAAGTTTGATCTTTAGCCTTTTGTTAAAGGTCATTCTGTGTGACGGAAAATTCCGTTTCGATTTTTTTTCATTCATACTGGAAATTCTAACATTTTGATAAGGCACGATAAAAGGGCGTAAATTTCCTGTTGAGAAAACTCTTCTAGGATTTTTTAACAATTCCCATAGGTTATACAGTCCTCAATATATAAACACTCTGACCTTAATTGGTTACCACCAAATGAAGTATTCACGACGCCCTTAATCTTTGGCCTTTGGATAGCAATCTAGAAAGATCTGCTGAATCCCAAGACGTAATCAAATGTCTTCTAAATTGAACGTTTTATTGATAGGAGCTGGTGGTGTGGGTACCATTGTTGCCTACGGTATTGACTTTGTTGGAAAATCGAACCTGTCTATAGTCGTCCGGAGAGACTATGAAAGAGTAAAGGACAAAGGTTACTCAATTGATTCAGTCGACTATGGCTCCCTCAGTGGATGGAAGCCTCAGAAAATTTACTCCGATATAGACGCGGCAGCGGACTCACGAACTCCGTACAACTTTGTTGTCGTATGCACCAAAAATCTTGCTGATATAGTCAAAATGGAGGATCTAGTTGAGCCAGTAATTACTCCGGAGATAACGTCCATAGTATTAATGCAAAACGGATTTGATCTTGGAAGACCATTTTTCACAAAATATCCTAAAAACGTGGTGATTTCAGGGGTCTCTCATATTGGATCCCACAACCATAATGGGTCGATAGTGCAAACCCAAAATGATAAGTCTTTGATTAGTTACTTTGATAATCCCAATCTGGAGAAAAGTTTACAGGAAGCAGAAACTAAAAAATTTATTTCGATATATTCGAATGAAAAAAATAATTGTACGTATTTTCCAGATGCCAAATGGTATAGATACCGCAAATTGGTTTACAATGCCACATTGAATACGGTTTGTGCTCTTACAGGTGTTGATACCGGACGATTAGAATTATCTGGTGGTCTGGAGTCTTTGTCCATCCCAGCGATGCACGAGGTTATCGCTATAGCTAAAGCAGACGATGTGGAGTTGCCTGGCGATGTTATCAACGCTGTTGTGCATTCCGATGATGGTGACTGGTTTGAACCTTCTATGAGGGTAGATGTAAAGAAAGGAAATCTCCTTGAACTTGAGGTTATTTTAGGAAATCTGTTACGAGTGGCCGATGAGTTACAAGTTGACGCACCAATTTTGACGGTATTGTATAATCTATTGAAGGTTGTTCAGTTTAGATTGAAAGAATCTCAGGGTATGTTCAAGTTACCAGAGAAGCGTCATGTCAAAGATAAAATCTACAAATGAAACTTGTCATTCGTAGACCTTTATAATTCGAAATAAAAACTATATTCAAAAGTATTCTTAAATTTTCGTGCGTACATGAGATGTCTTTTGTAAAGATGTTTTTGCTCTTAGTACCAGCGGTGTTGCCACAGATGTAAAGAAAATGCCAGAAAAAGAGGATACAAGAGCTCTCGAGGCAGGCTAACTTTCTCCCCAAAGGTGTGTTGTATAAACCCAAGAGGCATTAAGATGATAACGTAATAAAAAGCACATTTATACATATAAACAGAAAATATAAAATCGATTATCAAAGCTTGGCCGTTTCTCTAACGACAAGGTCTGCAGTGGTAGACATTTGCTGGTACTGTAAAGCACGAGGATCATATTGTCCTTTGTTTATAGAATTTAACTTATTTCTTTCCCTCTCCCAAGAGAATAGTTGCTCGAGCATCACATCCTTACTGTTCTTTTGAATGATGTCAACTACAATATCGCCAATGACTCCAAACATCATAAACGCATGCCCCGAATCTCCCGCGACTACAAAGAGAGAGTTTTGTTCATGATAGGGGGAATAGGAAATGAGAAAGTCATTGTCCTCCGAATCTGAGTACCAACACAACCGCGTCCTATCAATTTTGCTGACCTCAGGAACATGTTCCCTAATAAATTGTTTGATTAGTTTTAAACCAAACAGAGGTACTTTTTTTTCTGGATTTTCAGAATACGCTGTTCTTACCTTCGAATTGATACCTGCTTGTGGATTTGTCCATTTCAGGCCACGATACCCAATTTTGAGATAGCCATTCCTGACTGGAAAACCATAAAGGCCGCCCATTGCACCGTCGCGAACTTTGTAAGTCCACGTAGGAAATTTTTTTTCATCATACTTTTCTAGGGCCTTTGCACTAGTTATCTTCATCAGTGCCACTGTTCCGCCAGTAGCTTCCAGCTTCTCTGCTGCTTCAGGAACGACTTCGACAGTCCAAGGACCACAGGCAGTGACTACAAGTTTAGAATAATAGCTTTTGCCATCTTTTGTCTTTAGTCCAAGACATACTTTCTTACCAGAAGCAGTCCGTTTTTCGATTAGACTCTCAATTTCACCTGAATAAGCTCCAAAATGAGTAGTGACGGAAGATCTATAATCAAGGTCGCACATATGCAATACCCACCTACAGCATTTTTCAGCAATAATCATTCCACCAGTTGTATCCAAAACACCTTGATGGTGCTTGCCGCGACCTTTCATTTCGAAAGGATCCACAGCCGACTCATTGAGACCTGCGGCTTTAGCCCGTGCCGCAGCATCCTGGTCTGACACACAGATTGCTTGAGAGGAGCTCATATTCTCCATTGTTTGTTTTTCAAATGGTGGAAGCTCATGAAGATCTGTGAGGTGGATATTACCAGTGTTCAAGTAGATCGGATCTCCGCCCTCAAAGTTAGTGTCTTTGATCCTCGCGTTCCACTTCAAAAAAACGTCTCTACTTTCCAAAGACATCTTTTGATAATGAACTTGTTCACCATAAGCGGCTCTGAAGATTTTGTTCATATCAGAAGAAGGGCTATCGCAGCCTTGAAAATAGTCATAGCCTTTTGCGTGATAGTCTCTTTTGTCAAAAAGATGCACATTTCTATAGCCTCTTCGCAAGAATGCATAAGCTGTAGAAAGGCCACATACACCTGCACCAACAATCAGAATAGGTTCATTCTTCTCCAAATGAAGTGTCATTGTCAATAGCCAAGTCAAAAATGCAGATCTCTTCAAAATAGCGATTTACTCTAGTAGTTGTTATCCTCGTTACAAGTAGTCATATATATATACGCCCAACAATCAGTATAAAATAACTTCATCCTATCTCAAATCCAATCTAAGATGTAACCTGGTTTTTTTCTTCCGGTTCTTAGAAAAGAGGTGTCTCACATATTCCGCCCAGAAAACAACAATTGGCTAGTTGGAAATGCAAGTAATACGCTACGTTCAGGTTCTTTTTATCGATCTCAAGCATAAATGGTGATCTGAATTGGAAGTTGGTCCTTCCAAATGAACCGCTTACGTTCTTTTTGTTCATTCCCTGCCTCGTTTCTTCGGGAGTTCCTTTTTTTATAGATATTTTCATATCTCATTTTTTCTTATCTCTGTCTGATTCACACTACGCGCGCCAGCCGTGGGAACTTGACAGAATGTTTAAGTAATGTCAGTGAGATCTTACATGTAATTCGACCTTCTCAAATGTGATCTTTGCGTACCGGAAAATTCCGCCTAAGTGAGAAGTCGAGATCCGAAAAGTTAGATTTTCCGGCTTTCGTGAGATCTATAACTAAGCAAGGTCTAAACACCCTCACCGACTAGGTTAGAAGTATTGGAAGTTTTGACGCCTGTGATCAATCTTTTAACGGATATATAATGAGACGTTGCTTAGCATCTTAATCTGAATCTTTTACTGGAAGGAAGCTAACTGAATAGAATACAAACAAAATTTTAAGACAATTCAAAATGTCATCCACAGCATCAGATGAAATAAAAAAGACAACAAATATGGAATTGACGCAAGAAAAGAACCCAATTATATTCAGCGTACATTCATTAGAAGGCGAAATCATCGAGATTGACGAGAAAAATGCAGATCAAGCACTCGATTATGCTTTGGGCATGGAAAGGGTTGAGATAGATCCTGCATATGAGCGCCGCTTAGTCACTAAAATTGACTGGTTTATATTACCAATTGTGGTGGCCTTAATGTCAGTTTCCTTGATGGATAAGACAACAAATAGCTATGCGTCAATTATGGGTATGACAGCCGATTTGAGATTGACTGGAGAAGAATACTCGTGGGTTGGTAGTTCATTTTACTTTGGCTATCTTATTTTTGCATTTCCTGCAAATCTTATGCTTCAGAGATTTCCGCTTTCAAAAACTCTCGGAATAGCTGTTATTTTGTGGGGGGTTGTCTTGATGTGTCACGGTGCTTGTAAATCTGCTGCACCATTACTGGCATGCCGTGTACTACTGGGTATTCTTGAGGCCTTTATGAATCCAGCATACGTTTTGCTTACCTCACAGTGGTATAAAAAGAGCGAACAATTTATGAGGTCGTGTGTCTGGGTTGGCTTTCAAGGGTTTGGCACCATACTCGGTACCAGTATTGCCTACGGTCTTGCCACTAATGGCCACTATGCTTTACCTTCCTGGAGACTGCTTTACATTATCACCGGCGTTATAACAATCTTTTTAGGAATTGTGTCAGTGCTGCACGTTCCTGACATACCAGTTAAGGCTTGGTTCTTAAATGACACGGAAAAGCAATACTGTGTTGAAAGAATCAAAGAAAATCAACAAGGGTTTGGAACTCGTGTTTTCAAAAAGCATCAGCTCATTGAAGCATTCAGAGATTACAGAACATTGATTTTCTTTGTATATGGCATGGTCTACGCTATTCCAAATGGTGGCTTCACGAATTTTGGTTCCATTTTACTAAGGGGAGACTTTGGATTCTCAACCACTACTGCTCTTTTGATGAATATGCCTGGTGGTGGTATTGATATTGTGATCCCATTTATCGTTGCTTACCTTTCAAAATGGTTTTTCAAGGGGGAACGTCTGATCATCTCTTTTCTTGTGAATTCGCTTGTTGTTGTTGGAATGTGTCTACTGAATTTCACTGCTCACAAAGGATCAAGACTGGTCGGATATCTTTCCTTCTACTGCGCGACCGCTGTCTTATCTTGTATGTTTTCGTGTATATCTTCCAACACTGCTGGTTATACTAAGAAGATTACAGTGAATACAGTATTTCTAGTCGGATATGCAACAGGGAATATCATTGGTCCGCAAACATTCCGTAGCACTCAAGCGCCAGGATACGTTGGTGCTAAAATCGCAATGCTGATTTCTTTCTGTGTTGCTGACCTGTGCATAGCTGGAATGTATTTTTTGAACAAATGGGACAACAGACAGAAAGAAAAGAAAAGAGAAGCTCTTGGAGATAGCTATGTTGTTCCCGACGGTCTTGCTTTCACAGACTTGACTGACAAAGAGAATCCTGAATTTCGTTACTCTCTATAACCTATTTTGCAACCATTATATTATACATTCTTCCAAATTAATTGTACCTAAAGCTAATTGTTTTCGTTTCACCAAACCTTTTTAAATATTCAATCATCAAACAGTTTTGTAATGTTAAATTTTTATACTAAAGCACTTTTCTCATTGAGTTTGCCAAATTCTGGTTGCTACCAATACTAACACTCTCTCAAAGTTTGATAGATACGATTTGTCTAATACTTATTATGAAATGATACGAGATATTCTCATAATGCATCGAAGCACTAAGTTGTTTTTTTGAGCTGTACTTGCAGAAAAGAATTAATCGAGAAGGGTATTAACCGCGTAGCGTTCTGGAAATTCCAATCCAAAAAGGGTAGAAGCAAACAAGAAAGCTCCCCAATTCTCTAAGGTGATTCAATTATTAAATTCAAACAAAAACATTACAAACTTTATGCTGTTAATCATTTAATTACTTTTCATATGTGTTTGATATTTAACAGCATAATATTCAATATACATTATTGCAGTATTGGCCTAATCCTGTTATAACACCCGTTTCAGCCGACCGGAGAAGTACAAGTGAATGGTTGTGCAGGATTGGTTTGATACACTGCAATAGCTCCGGAAATTGCCGAATAGGAACACAAACCGCACGTCGCAAGCGAGGCAAGAAAAAGGAAGAAGAGTGAAGCTTTGACCAAAACACGATATTTACCGCCGTGTCCTAAAGCACGCTTCCAACGAGACCAGCCCTTAAAATAAGAGTCTGCTCTTTCAACCATGAGACTCTTTGCGTTATAACTGTCTGCCAACGACGCATCTTTGCGGCAAAGTAGACAAAAAGCAAATAAAAATGGGAATGTGTATGAGAAATTGAGGATGCAGAAAGCACCAACAATTCCAACCAAGGCGCTAATTGATGGAATTGCTGTACCGAGAATGTAAGCGATTGCCCAGTAGATAATGACGAAGCCACCCCATGCAATAGTGCCCCTCCGTGAGGTTATTGAAGGAAAATTAAAATCGGTAACCAAAAAGCCCTGGTAGATAACCTTGATCCCAATATTTCCGTAAAGAACCATAGCAATAATACCGGTAATAATTGTGAGCACATTTCCAGCATTTTGCAAGGCCTTGGAACCGATAGCCATATTAGCAGTCACATAGCTAAACTGTCCATTATATGCGTACACGAAAAGCCCATAGAAAAGATAGATGACTAGAATAAGAGATTGTGCACAGAGCATGCCTTTCCAAAAGTCCATTGGCCTCTTCAATTCAGCCATGACCTCACAGAAAATTGTAGCACCACCCCAGGCAAAAACCATATTATTCATACCACCAATTTTATCACTAATCGTACCGGGTGTGATAGCATATTGTTTGATTGGTAACGGATCGAAGGTACCAGGGTGAAAATAAGGAGCTCCTTGCCCGTATTGCTGGAAGATACCATAGTAAGGACCCCCTACGGCGACACCTACCATTGTGATGATACAGATCGCGATATTCATCCAAATTGCAGAGTTTGCAATATGTGCAAATTTTCCGAGAGAGCTGATCTGACCCATGATCATACATAGGAGACCCCACACCAAGATGTCAACTGTGAAACAAAAACTATCATGACCTCTGTTTACAACTAGCATCTGTGACACTGATTGTGCGGTACTCAAAAGAAGAAGTCCACAATTTAAAATCATCTGAATAAATTGCAGAAGCGCAAAAGGGTATCGAAACCAAGGAGCCACAGCACGCGCAGCTAGATCTGAGAATGTACGAATCGGATAATTGTTTGAGTCCATTCTGCAAAAGCAAACATTAAGCAACCAACCACCAAAGGCAGCCGCGACACCAACAAGACGTAAAGGATAACACCTGGCACCCAGCCCATTTGAGCAACCGCATAAGGAGCATTCGATGGTCCTAGGATATCTGTCGTAATCAAGAAAAACACTGAATATGCTTTGGCTATGCGGAGCATACGCTGTGAATCCAACTTTGAAGGTGATAAATTACTGTTAGGGTCTGCATACATCTGCTCTCTCTGGGCAGCATAAAGTCCATCCAAGTCATTGCTCTTTTCATATTCACGCTGAATATCAGCATAGTAAAGATACGCCTGCAATGGTAAGTTACCCCCTGCCTTTTCATTAGAGATGATCTCACGACCAGAAATATCAACGTACTCTCCCTTCTCGTGGTCCATACTTCCTTGGGATCCCTTCTCTTTATTTACCTCATCATAAACTCTAGAGATGTTCATCGACATAACGGGACTCGCAATGGGTACAAGTTTTGACATCTTAAGCGGGAAAATAGTCTTTATCGGTCCAATAAAAGCCCTTATTGCTTTCAAGAATTATTCTTTAGTTTTGCTGAATATAGTTAGATGCCACACAGCTCTCAGTTTCTTTTAACTTATTTCAACTCAATAAGACTTTTAGACAATCCCGATAAATATGACACATTTCAAATTGACACATTTCAAATTGACACATTTTTATATTGACACATTCTAAGTTGACACCTTTTAGGTCTTGGCGGAAGACACGACCATTTTCTTTTTTTTTGCCGTGTCTATCGCAATCATGCGCTGTATCTTCTTTTTTTCCGGCGTTTTTACTCCCTGTTCTGCGATATGCTCACTATCTCTTTCAAAGAAGTCGATCACATCTGTATATCCTGACTAGATAACAGATAGTCAGAAAGACTTTACCTTGATATCATAACACTCAAAGACGCCTAGGAGAGAAGGAGACAACATAGTTTTAGCTCTCAACTTTGCGAAAGATAGAAGTTGACAGGTGCTGAGGTAAACAACCTCGATAACATCATATTAGTTTCTCACACTGTTTTAGGAAAAAGTAGGACGTTTTCTCCTATTTTGCTGCATTTTGACACATTTCTCAATTGGAAATATGTTCTGATGTTCGAAGGCATGTGAGCAGAAAAGAAAAGGTAAAACTTGAGGCACGCTGCGTCTCGAAAAGTGCGAAAAAGAGATAAGTTTGTGAAAATTTGTGCCGTGCGAATGTGTCAAACGAGATAGTTATTCGATAATATTGTTCGGAGCGCTGACGGAAAGCCGATAGTAAGTCCTCTGCAGGACTCTCTCTGTTAAGAAATTCATAATGCTGAGGGGATTTCCTGAGGAGCAGTCTAAAATGCGCACTCGCATAAGTTGAAGCAAATGCACAAAACTTGCAGATTTTTCTTGGCATATCCGTTAATTAGTTGACGTGGAGAGTTGTCGCACGTAGATAGCATCATTATGCGACTCCCTTCAATAATCTGGACGTTACTGGGCTAACCCTCTGGCTCCTATCACATTTGCGAAACATCTTATGGATACGCAAGATTGTGTCATCAGAATCCACATTTGATATTAACATATTGTGGCGAAAACAGACTTTACATCTTTGCTTATGACACATATATCATTTGCAAATGCGGCCACTCTCTGCACTCTTGCACTTATTGTTGAGCTGTCCATTCGCTGAACACACTTTTGACACAAATGATTTCCTGCATTTCTTTCTTTTCTCAGTATATTTTTTTTGTGAGGAAGCGGGGAGCAACTGAGGCAGGTCGACGTTGAGCCTAAATTAACAAAAACGGCACGCTCGGATTGCTTTTTAAGACATTTTACGTAATTTACCAGTCAGAGGAACTAGCTGCATCAACGTCTATGCCATGAGATTGGTCACATCAACGCCAATCTACAAGAAAATTTTCATACAGCTCCCAGTTTAGCTTCAGGCTAATTTGCATCTGCCTAACCCAATGTATTGATATTTTTAGTGTGTGATGACGTTTTCTGAGACTGTTTAAAAATTCTCTAGGAACAATTAGAGTAGAGTAGGAGTGTATACAGATATAGCTACGTGTGAAATTCTTAGTGCCTATTACCTGAGCTTGATAGAAAAACCTCTTTTTGTTTAAGCGATTAACAGGAATCGAGGAAAAACTATGTTAGCGATTTTGAATACGTTTCTTTGATTTACAGTGTTCTTCAAACTGTCGACTATTTAAAATTCAGCAAATGTGAACTGCGCCCAGATATATTTAAAGAGTAGCTTTTTGCAAAACGTGGGTTACAAATTGAAAAGCATTTTCTTACTGAGGTAATAGTACTAGCACGCCTGTTCTGATTGTTCGAAAGTATTTGGGAAAAGGTCACTTGCAAAAAGCCTTCAAATGTTGACAAGCAGTTCCATTTTTGTGCAGATATACGAAAGGAGGTTTTGGCTGATAGTAAGAAACCTCTAAATCTTCCGGCTTTAGCTGATATTTGCTCTCTATGCGATGCTGAAGACAAAAAATTTTGGATTGTCCCTGCTCGCTTCAGAAATAAAGATAGCTGGCAGCTACGGAACAAGAATCCAGTATTAGTATATCTAGGTGTAGTTCTTGACATGTAGTCTGCCAGCGTACTTCTTAAAAGACATTGCTTTTCAGCAACAAAGAAAGTCGATTAATTCTAAATAACAATGGTTTGTATTACTTCTCAAAGACAGCCATGTTAAGAAAAAAGATTTTGTCCAAGACATGATGCATGTTTCGTGTTTTTATTAAACTTCACTCCCGGTTTACTCCGAGCATGCCTTCTATGCCATTTGCCAAGGAAGGACACTTGACATGTGGAATAATTATATGCTATCGTATTTCAATTGGTTTCACAAGAGGCTCTATGTGTTCTGGTCTATCATTTAACGACAGCCATGTGCTACTGCGAGAGTTGTCCGATAAACTCCTTCCGAGACCGTGTTCAGCAGAGAGATGCTCTGCTTCATTTCCATTGGTATCACCTTGAATGCTTGTGGACTCTTCTGAATGTTGTCAGGGGATTCAGGGACCAATGTTTCGGTGCAGTTCAGGTCTATAGTGAATTTTATCTTCTTTGCTCATCTTTGTAATTTGAGCCATTGTTTAGCTGCTCATGGGTTTGCCTCTTTCTTCTCTCAAAATATACATAGAAATGTTAAAAGATATGCTATTGCACTGACCTCAAACCATTACAAACGTGTAAAGCGCAGATAATCATTAGACAGTTTCGACGTGTTTGGTTTTTGCTTATAATATGTGCTTCTTAGTTGCATTCGTTTCATTCCGTTAAAGATATTATTTTCTCAAAAACTATTGTCACGCAGTACGTTGTTTTTGTAACGTATTCGTAAATGTACTTGTGTGTCTATTCGTTATTCGTCTCTGTTACTCGATCTTGGTATAGTGTATTATATAGTCTTAGTGCGGCTCGAATGCAAAAAACCATTTTCTTGTGAACGACATGAAGTTCTACGTTTAGACAAGAGTGTCCTCAGAAGACTTGCTGTAATTAAAGGACCGTTTCCTACATCTTAGCCAATTTTAATAGAATGCTGGCCACTAAATGACGCTGGGGTGCCTACTGATCACAGTGTTCGAGCCCCGAGGTATTATAAAACTGCAACATTGTCTAAAGTGAAAGGCGATGTATTAATTCACGTTAGAAGTGGTACTCTAAGTATGTTGCTCTTTTGGGTGATCTTGCCGTAAAGGGCCAAGCAGATAATACTCTGGGATCCTCGAATTCAGGTAAGGGCTGGAGAAATATTCGTTTTAGTTATTAAGGTTCGAGAATCTTAGCAAATTTCCTTTTAAGAGCTCCTGCTTCGTATTTTGGGAAGGAGTGCATGTGGAGTTTAATACACAACAGAGACTATGTCGAAAAGGTTCAAGTCTGCTCTTCAATATTTGCTGAAGATAGAGATAACACAAGTTCGATAGCAGTTCTTCAAGGTCGCAGTTGCATAAGATGAACAATAATCCGTACGGGGAATGAATTATTATTGCGCCGCCTATTTGTGTTAGATCTCCCGTCAAGTTCCTTATTATGAAACTGGGAGTAGATTGTTTTTCATCAAATGATCTCTACTTAAAACCATTGTTCAGATCAAGGAAAGTTTCGATTTTATTTCACTTGCTGTTACATTAATACATTAAGAGAAGAGTGAATGATGTAGTCAACATGGAATAAGGAACGTATTTGTACGATTTACAATGTCTCGTTTTATCTAGTAAGCTATAATTTGAAATATAGGTATCTTGAGTTGGGAAAAGTGATTTAATAATCGTTTCCTTTCCCCTGGATACGTTAATCCCATAGTTTTAGAGTTTCGAAAGAAGATTTTCTAATCTTTTAGGTATCGAAGACAATTCAAGATAGTGTCAAAGAAACCTTGACTTCCCAGTAATAACTGCCTATTTTTTCGGTTTTATTACAGATATACTGTTTCTAAGCATCTATGGTCGCTATACCATGAAGACTTCACCTTATTTGGCGTCGCTTTCCGAAGATGAATCTTTTACGTAGTTTCACAGAGACAAAAGCATGTGTTCGTATATAAGTTATTGCTAAGCTAATAAATCCTTAATGATTGACGATATTTCAAGTACCTTCTCTTCCTCAAATTTTGGACAAACTATCTGAACACAAACAGGCATCTTATCAAACTCGTTAGGATCGTAATAATTTTTAAGTTTCTTATCGAGTTCACTGACCGGAATATATTCGTTGTCTACCTTGTCAATATTTTTATCAACGGTTGTGACTGGGAAAACGACACTAGCGCAATCAATAACATTGAAGGGAGTTGTATAGTTCAATGCAATACACTTTCCGTCATTTTTTTTGAAGCCAGCTGTTGGCCATACGGGACAGATTAATGCGTCGATTGGCTTACCATCCGTTGTCTTTGTTGAAGTGTGGGCCCAGTAACTCAGGAACTTTTCCCTTAATTCTGATTTACGCTCCCCAATTTTCCACCACTTTTCCACAGAGATAGGTCGCTCCATAGGGTTATAATCCACCAGTGATTTTACACAATCCGCCACAGGCTCACCACTTAAAGCGCATATATCTTTAATTTCTTGACCATGATCTGCTGAGAATGTTTCTGTTGCTAGATCAAGGACGTCTGCATGGTGCTCGAAATTCCAATCAATGACTTCGTGGGACCCTTTTTCAACCGCTCGAACAACCATTTGAAGAGCTCTTGATATAGGAGGATGAACCATGATAGATCCATCCCACCACATAACTGCAAAACGCAAAGTTTGATGTTTCAAATATGATGTGTCACGCCAAGGGATCGGAACTACCTTAGGATCCCGCTCCCAGGTGTTTGATTCGATAACGGATTTGGTAAACAACACAATATCTTCTAAAGAAGTTGCCAATGGTCCTATAACCGATGGAATAACCTCTTGCCCTTTGTATGAATTGGCGATACCCATATAAGGAATCCTTCCGTGAGAAGGCCTCAAACCGTATAGGCCCTGAAAAGAAGCAGGAATTCTAATACTTCCACCAATATCTGTACCTACACCTAGAATAGACCCATGAGCGCCGATTAATGCACCTTCACCTCCAGAGCTTCCACCACTGGAGAATGCTATGTTAATACTATTCAATGTAGTACCAAGTAAATTTGATTGAGTTTCCGGTGCCATCATGGCCATGGGGACAGCAGTCTTTACATAAAAGACGGCACCCTTATCCTCCAAAACCTGAGCAAGCAAAGACTTGGTCTTAACTTCCTGCCCGACATAACCAACATATCCAATGGTAGTATCAATACCAGGCAAATTCACTTGATCTTTAAGTGAGATGGGAACTCCGTGAAGAGAGCCGACCGTAGTGCCATGTGTCGATAGGTAATCATCCAACTCTTTTGCTCTCTGTAATGCCTGGTCAAAAAATATTTCGACACAGCAATTGAGTATTTGATGAGCAAGTGCTGCCCTATGGCAAAATGCATAGCATACGTCCCATGAGGACAGCTCACCACCGGCTATTCTTTGAGAGAGTTCGGTTGCAGTCATGTTAGTAATTGCTAATTCCTGTCGAGACAGTAAACTATCGATATATTCTTTAGTATTCGTATAGCCATCTTTCAGCATGGCTGCTGTGATATCCTTTACTCTCCATTTCGCTGGAATTGATTCTCCAATTTGTTTTCTCTTTTCTTCAGCAACAGTTTTCCAAGTCCTCATTGTATAAATTCGTTCCCGACAATATTTCACAATGAAGACTTGGAAAGCTTCATTTCGTTAGTTCTTTGTTAAATAAATGATTTTTTCTCCACTGAATTATGAATAAAGAAACCATTCACATCAAAGCACCCCGATCTGACTTAACTATATCTTTAATTCTTGAAGATTAGCCGTCACGACTCTTGCGCGGTTCTAGATTAAAAATCGGCCACTACTCTATCATTCATGCTGTTCTTGCACGTTTTCAGGTCTTTGGAAGCGTGAAAAGGAGCGACTGATAACGGGAGACTGATAAGCGCCACCCTTTTTCTCCCCTTGATAATGACATCCCCGCGCGGTATTTTTATCGCACTTCTGCGTCATCGAAGACATTCCTGATAGGTAACAGAAAAATTTCAATCTAATAACTTTACCTTTTATCAATTTCATGTTCCTCAGTAGTCATGTTTAATTGGCTGCAACTACGCATATGCCATAGCCCTTCTAATCTTCAGCGATTTGGCTTCGATTTTTCATCAAGAGTACCAGATAAGTGGTATCGTAGATTCATAGGCTGCTTATATCTCTTTTGTTTGGAGATAGTTGAATGTATGTGATCAATCGTTGAAACTAGAGGATACAGAGAGCAGGAGCAGGGATATTATCTATATTTTCCTCTTGTAAGACAAATCACGATAAAAATAGTTTGATTAAAGATTGAACTAAACTCATATAAATTCCACCTCTCTTTGTCCATTATCTGCCGGAAAAGAAGACAATTCACATTCAAATCATACAAAGATTCAAAAAAAAAAGCAGCGTGAAGAAGTTATGGACCCAATTTTAAGTCAGGGATATGGTTACGGGTTTGCGCTTGGATTAGGCGCGGCATTTGCGATCCTAATGGTTGCTATTTCAAAATTAATGTCTAAGCATGCTGGGCAGGTTCAGAACTCTGAAAGATTTTCTACAGCGTCGAGAAATGTGGGATCCGGCTTAATTGCAAGTTCAACCATTTCAGCTTGGACATGGCCTGCAACGCTATTAGTCAGTGGTACATGGGCATATGAATATGGTATAATGGGTAGCTGGATGTACGGCGTTGGAGGAACCGTGCAAGTCACTTTATTCGTATTTTTAGCACTCAATATTAAGAAGTATGCACCAGGAGCACATACTGTTTGTGAGACGTTTTTCATCAGATTTGGTAAATCTGGTCACCTGTTATATTTATGTTACTGCGCTGCAACCAACATAATTATATCTTCCTTGTTATTGCTGGGCGGTTCCCAAGGGTTTGCTGCTAGCACAGGAATGCATGTGGTGGCTGCAAGCTTTCTTCTTCCCCTGAACGTAATCGTTTATACGGCTTTGGGTGGTCTAAAGGCTACATTTATCTCGGATTGGGTTCATACTGTGATCATTTATCTGATTTTAATTGTATCAGTTTACACAACTTATTGTAGTTCATCACTTATTGGATCTCCCGGAAGGATGTGGGAGCTCTTAAGAGATATTCAGGAGGTCTACCCTGTGGCTCTCGGTAAAAGTTACCTTTCATTCAAGAGTCGCGATATGATTTTGCTGTCATGGTCTGTTACACTAGGGGGTATGTCATCTGTTTTAGGAGACCCGGGATATTCACAAAGAGCAATTGCTTCAGATTCAAAAAGTGTTTTTCTTGGATATACAATGGGTGGATTATGTTGGTGGGTTATCCCTTGGGCCTTAGGTTCTTCCGCTGGATTGGCTTGTAGGGCACTGCTCACAAATCCTGTTTCGGTAACGTTTCCTAATGAGTTATCGAGTGCCGACATCAATGCAAGTATGCCAGTCATATATGGACTAGCTGCCATTCTAGGCAAGAGTGGCGCGGCAGCAGGACTGCTTATGTTGTTTATGTCTGTCACTTCTGCAACGTCTGCTGAATTAATTGCATTTTCTTCGATTACAACATATGATATTTATAGAGCTTATTTCAATCCGAATGCTACCGGGAAGCAATTGGTTAGGGCTTCTCATATTTCTGTCGTAGCATTCGGTATTTTTATGGGCGTTTTATCTGTGGTATTCAACTACATAGGAGTTACCGTAGGTTGGTTATTAAGCTTCTTAGGAATACTTCTCAATCCTGAGGTAGGTGCTGTAGTTCTTTGCCTATTTTGGCCAGGAATGACGAAATTTGGTCTGCTAATTGGTGCACCTTTAGGCACTATTACTGGAATTGTTTGCTGGCTTGGATCGACATACGTTTATGCAGACCACGTTGTTGACAAAAATACGGTAATGACCACAGAAGCTACATTCATTGGCAATATTGTAAGCTTATTTTCAGGTCTTATCTATATCATAGTGTTTTCTCTACTGACACCAAAAAAGGAATCATTTGACCTTACATTACTAAGGGGTGCGATCAAAGTAGCAGATGACGTTGATTACGAGGAAGAAAAGGCATTAGTACTGACTGAAGCCGACGAAAAAGTTTTGGCTCATCAAAGTTATTTGAGTTTAGCAGTCAACTCCGTTGTTTTATTGGGCGTGTATGTGGTCGTTACTTGTGCCTTGTACGGTTGGGGAGGTGATTTTAGCAAAGGATCATTTACTGCTTTCATGGTTATTATGATGATATGGCTCATAGTTGCCGCACTGTTAATTATTCTGTTCCCTCTCTGGCAGGGAAGAAATACAATCAAACTTATTTTTCTATCTATTGTTGGAAAATCTAAACTTGACAGGAAAATTGAATATATAGAAAATGCTTCCACATCGTCTCAGCTAGAAGCAGAGGAAATCGAACAATCAAAATTAGACAAAAAGGATGCCACAAATGTTACTGTTAGTGGCCTTTAAATTACCTTGAATAATTAAGAGCCAATAGCATAGCTGAGTCGTGTATTTTCAAAGAAACTCGTGCTGCTAACCTCTTGTGAAAACAAAAGTATCACCGACGAATTTCAAAACTAGAGAATACATTAGAAAGCATCAGCACGACTTTAACTTACCGCAATTAATCTTTCTGCTGTCACTTTCGATCCAGTATAAGCCGAAATTAGGACTAGTGTGATGAAGTGGTAGCCCACCACCACTTATGGAAACTCAAACTTGTCCCTCCGAGATTATACGGTTTTGTACTTCCTGTTACAATTAGGGAACTACATTACAGCCCGTTTAAGTGTCTTATGAAAAAGAAATTCATTTATGTTACTATCTACTCTTTTTTTTCTGCTTTTATATAGTAAATCTCTAATGACTGGCAGTAATCAAAAAGAGTTATTAAAATGATTTCTTTTTCTGAATGGAAGCCAATCTTCTTAAGCACCAAGATGTTACCGTGGAAAAAGATTTATATATTAATCTTGGTTGCAAATGATTTACATTGACTTCCAGAGAAAACTAGAGACACTTAAAACTACTAGAAGAGACAAATAAAGACTAAATTAACAAGAAATTGAAAATCGTGTTATCAGCAGTCACCCAAGCTAAAATATCTCAAGATTATTCACGACCAATAGAGGAATTTGAAAATTGATGAGATCGATTATGAGGTTAACTACACTGCAGTAATATGGAGATCTCGCAACGCCAGTTGAATTAAACTTATAGATTCTTCCACAGGTTTCTTGGCCTGAAACATGTTTGAACAAGATCTGAAAATCCAGTATATTGATATTTATACACCGAATTAAGATTCTTATGAATTCTGCAAAGGAAATTTTTTTTTGAATGAGAAACGTTAAGGCTTAGCTCTCATTTGTTTAATCTATCTACTTTCTACTAATAAATACTTGCTCATGTCTTTTTCTATTCAGGTTAAAAATTGTAATCCACGGCATATTTTTGGAAATTCTTGGAACAAAGTCAGAGAGAAATCTTCATGATTAAAATCTTTATCTTTTAAAATTCAACAGACAACATAATACCATGTAGAACATGTTGATATCAGTATTTGAAGCATCACATTCGATGTTTTTAAAAAAAGAAATTACATAAAAAAATGATTGTTCCAACTGTTGAATGTATGCTACTACTTTTGTAAAAAATGAGTTGCTTTAGCCGCCGCTGAAGCATAACTCAGTATTCTACCACTTTATGGATGATTACTACATGTTCACAATCATTCTTTCTCACTTTTTCCACACAACTAGATGTTGTCTCAAGCTCTTGTATTCCCGAAGCAAGTAAAATAGCTCCTATCTTGACAAATTGATTCTAATCATAAATACTGTAAAAGACAAATTAGATTTTCAACAGGAGTGTTACGCGTGCGATCTACTGCCAAGAGTAGATACATGCCATTATCTAAATGCTGTCCAACGGCACTTATTTCGGAATGATTAGTCAACTTGCCGTCTTGTTAACACAATCTATGTGTGTTGAAAGAGAATTTAATCAACGCTGTTTGTAGAGTTTAATGCGCGAATTTTGTGAAAATAAATTTCACATGGGTATGGGCGGCATTTCTATTACTGAAGCCAAGAGAGATGGTTTTTGCCGGAAGGAACCAAAGCATTCGGGTTCACCGGCGAATATGTCACTCAGAGGCTAAACTACGCCGGGTGATTATCACCAGCTTTTCAAGAAGTTTTCGGATTACGTATTCTTATTAGTGTTAGCGATAAATATCTGTATCGCATATCAAAGAATGCGTCTTTGGAAGTCTTTTACGTCTTACAGCTTGAAGCTCTCCTAGCACTGTATGCTGAATTAGCGGATGATAAAGAACTATAAGAGATATGGGACTTGAGCAGTAACACCAAAAAAAGTTAGATGCAGCCTTAAGAGATAGGCAATTAATTGTTCAGCGTTTTAAGCTGGTAACATAGCACAAGGTATTTAAGACTCTGGAACTCAACTATTCTTACGCCGCCACGTGACGTTCGCGGTGGCGCACGCATTACCGTGACTTTTCTGGAGGTGGATTTACTATGTGGTGTGCCTTGGTCAGGGCAGTCACGTGAGACTTCTGGGGTTGATATTTCTTGCGAAAAAGAAGAGCTGTAAAGCTGCAACATTGGCCAGCAATAGATATTCCGCTGATCTATAACACCTTATATTTGGGTTCCAAAAATTCTCTATGAGGAGAAAAACACTCAAAGCTGAAGAAAAATAATGATGTGGATCTCTTGTGTCCTTTGTGAGCGATTTAAATAAAAAAATGTGCAGCTATAAGTGTGTGTGAAGTCTCAGGTGACATAGAAGTGAATTCGATGGGATATGGCGATTACCGTAGCACGTGAGTGCATTGTAGAAATGATCATCAGCAACGTGGAATAAGTTTTTCACAGCGCGCGTGGCCGATAAGAGCGATAAGCTTTTCTTGCACTTGCAATATTGCAGCTCTGGCGCAGAACACACAAACGATAGAACGGATAAGTGATGAAGGGTAGTGAGGAAATAATTCGAAGGGGGAGTTCTTCCGGGTTGTCGAGAGTAACAAGATCAGACATTGTGACAACATTATGATGGTCAGTTATAGAGGTATACAAGTCCTTGATTTCCATATCATAGAGTGAAATAAGCTAATTGGATTTAGATTAATATGAGGAAAAGATGTCAGTATCTATACCTGTTCTCCTGCATCTATTTAACCTTAAGAGAGGTGGATGAGTGAGAGATTACTCATCCTTAGCTGATCATGTTTTGTGTGTCATTACGCTAGATGGCCGCTCACTTAGAATTCATAGTACAAATGCCATTTCTTATTCCATTCCCCGCTCTTTCGTATTCAGATTACTGAATTGTAAACGTCTTACGATAGATTATCAACAGATTTCTTTTCAGGCTCGATTGATATTTAATAAGGCTTCATCTGACTTCATTCCTTTTGCCGTATCGTTACCAATTGTTTTGTTCCTAGCTCTTCTAAGTCATCTGTGATGTCTTCTCTCGCAATATTGATCTATATTTCACAGACGATGATTTGAGAAGCAGAGGAGTGAGGTGTGACGAAGGTAAAGGAGCGAGCTGTTTGAAAGAAGAAGAGTGATGGGAATGAATGTGATGTGTGTTGTGTGAAACGCAAGAAGTGAAGAAGGAACGAGTGGGGATGAGTGATGCAAAGGACTGGTAACATGAAGGTTAAGTTAGATAAAAAAGTAAAGAAAGGGATGAGTTATGAAAAAATGGTGGGAATGTGAACTGGAGCAAGTGTATAACGGAAACAGTGGCGTCGTTCTACTCGGTGCCAGCACCAGACCACCAGCTGTGTTGCAACTCGTGGGAGGAGCAAAGTTGTCCGAGGGAGATTGGCGAGGTGCGCAGTGCTGTACACAGTGTAAGGGTAAACGTGCCTTCGGAAGAGGAGGGAGATGAGGAGGAGTATCAAGGTCATTCGCGGATGTTTGACTTTATTCTCGACAACATTCAAAACAAAACTACGGGACTGTATGCGAGCGAGTTGCGTACGTTATTGTTCGATAGCACATCGGCAGACCTGCCCCGAATGAAGGATCTGATATACGGGGTGCCGGCTGACCACATACTCACAGCTGCGGAAATGAACCTACCGCAGAGTGTTTGTCGCACCTGTTTCATGTCGAACGAGTATTGCCAGTGTGAGACGTTTGGGAAACACATGGGAAAAATCATCCTGGAGGCACTTGCGCTTCTTCGACTTGTCCCGGCACGGCAAAATATGAGACACCTCTTTAATTTTGCGCAGCTGGGGCGAGGACATAACATCGTGCAACATGTGCTGCGGCAGAAGGCGGTGTGGAGGAGACTATATGAGGAAGCGATGGAATCAGAGTACACGGAGACGATTGAGGGGATTACATGCAATGACGACGTGACGTCAAGAGTATTGTTGCAATGGGCATACTTTTGGCATGCAGTGGTCCGGTCGAAAGCAAACGTGGCGACGTTAGTGTTTGAAGGTCGACTATCGAAACCATTCGGAATTGATATGGAGTGGGGGAACAGAGAGCCGTATAGCAGGTATTCAAGAATGTTAGACAAGGAGATATTTGTGCGGTCGCACCGACGCATGCTGGAAGTTGTTTCAGGTACACTTTGGGAGGACGGGCATGGTCGGGGGGACTGTTTTGATTTGAATGAGTTCCGGCTGTTGGTGCTCCTGTTGTACTGTGTGTACGAGAAAGGGGATGTTCACGATATGGTGAGTAGGGTGTTACCTGGGTACCGCAAGTTTGAAGTATTTGGGCAATGGTTGGGCAGTGTGATGTGTAAGCGAGTGTGCGGTTACGATGAGCGGGTGCCTGTGTACAGGTTTGTACTGGGCACGTATGTGGAGGAGTGTGGATTGAACAAGGTGTTGATAGAAGGTGAGGCGAGTGATATGTAGTATAGATTTATAGAAGCCGTGGGACTTTGCAGTTGAGTAGGTTTAAGGGTGTAGTGTTCTGAGATATCATGTAATCGTAGTTTGTGATCTTGCCAAAAGTGAGTGTACAACGTCTCGTAGAATATGCTGTGGAGCTGGTGGTAGAATACAAAAGCACAATCGTAGGGTAGAGATGGATGCGCATATAACGGTATATAATTTGTAACGAAAACGAGTGATCTCAGGGTTTTAGGTTTTCGCATTTTTTCGATATACTGATGTATTTCTGGCGAATGGTGTGCCTTTTGGTGATAAAACATTATGAATCTACGTTAGAGTGCTCCTTTTCTTGTAATGTCAACTTGTAACGGTCCCAAAGTACATGGTCCTCGAGAGAGCAAAAAAATCAAATTCCAAAAAAATGTTTGCAGGCACGCGATTATTTCATGTTGGGGAGGAATTTCTCAAAATTTAAAAAAGTGAAAAGTGTCGAAAATGAAAAAGAAGTAGTAAAATAGAGAGAAATAGTTAAATAAAGAAGGGTAGCTTTGAGTTTTTTGAGTCGAAGTTGATATTGAGGGATATACAGAGGGGCAAAGAGATGAGATGTGCGGGTCTAACGTCTGTTTGTATGGGTTTGTTGAGTGAATGTCTGGGCGATGGTGTAGAGATGGCGGAATGGGGTACGGAGGTAGATGTATGGATGGGAATGGCAGCTTAAAATATTCTGTGGCGTTGTATAGGATGCTGAGGATGGGTTTGCAGATGTAAATTAAGGAATGGTTTGCGAGTGTTTACATACAGGCAAAGTGGTATGGATTGATGGAATGTGGAGGGAATGGTAAACGAGGAGGGTGATGGAAGAAGCAGGGCAAGGGAAGTGAATAGGCAGGGAGAGGGAAGGGAAATATTAAATAAGGGATGGCAATAGATATTGAAGTTAAATTAAATGTTAAAGTTGGTCAAAATGCGAGTTTATTGAGAAGAAGCGATGGGTTAAGGGGGGGGATAGTGGGTGAAAAAAGAGGATAGAAAAAAGGGAATGAAGGCTGATTTGGTGGAAGTAGAGGTGAAATGGGGTTATTGAGTGAGTTCGGAAGTGATATAGATTTTAAAAACGGAGAAAAGAGGAATTATTCGTCGAAATGCGACGGGGTAAAAGTGGTGAGGTAAGGAAGGTAGGGTAAGTGGGTCGTAAAGGACGTGAAATCAGAAGTGTAAATAAAGGAATGTAAATAAAGGAATGTAAATAAAGGAATGTAAATAAAGGAATGTAAATAAAAGAATGTAAATAAAAGAATGTAAATAAAGGAAAGTAAACAAAGGAATGTAAATAAAGGAATGTAAATAAAGGAATTTAATAATAAGTTGTAAATAAGATAATGTAGTTGAAAGTTTGTAATAATAAATTTTAAATAGGATAATGTATGTTTGTAAAGGAATGTGAGAAGTAAAAGGAAAAAGTTAGCAGGAGTGAGTAGAGGATAAAAGGGAGAATAAAAGTGATGTGTCCAATATAAAGTAGTTTGAAAGGAATATGTGGCTGTTATCGTTATTGTTGTTATTGTTGTTGTTGTTGTTGTTGTTATTGTTGTTATTGTTGTTATTGTTGTTGTTGTTGTTGTTGTTGTTGTTGTTGTTGTTGTTGTTGTTGTTGTTTATTGTTGTTGTTTATTGTTGTTGTTTATTGTTGTTGTTTATTGTTGTTGTTTATTGTTGTTGTTTATTGTTGTTGTTTATTGTTGTTGTTAATTGTTGTTGTTGTTGTTTATTGTTGTTGTTAATTGTTGTTGTTTATTGTTGTTGTTGTTTATTGTTGTTTATTGTTGTTGTCGTTTTTTGATGGGAAAAGAAGAAGTTGTTTATGGATCTCGATGGTAAATTAAGGAAAGGAAGAGAAAGGAGGTAAAAGTGGTAAGCGAAAAGATAATTTAAGTAATATATTGGTTATATGTGAGAGAGTAGTGAAGAAAATCGTTGTATAAAGTTTAGTAATTGGTTTAGAATAGATAGTTGGTAAAAGAAGAAGTCAGTTTTGAGGTAAAAGAATCATTGTAGATTAAAGAAGTAAAAAAGGGATAGAAGAAAAGAATCGTGAAAATGGTTAGTAAAAGAGTGATGAGTGATGAAAATAAGTGTAAATATGTTAGCGAGAAGAAAAGGAATGGTGAAGAAAGAGTGAAGTAAGAAGAAATGAAAAAGTAGAGTGAAGGAGAAGGGAATAGTAAAGAGGTTTCAATGAAAGAAAAGGTGTAGAAGAGTAGAGTGGCGGAAATAGAAGTATGGAGTAAGGTATAGTAGTAAAGTGGAAGAATAAGTGGGGGTAGAAGGAGGAAGGAAGTAGAGTAGTGAGGTAGAAGAGTTAGAAAGAGAGGAATGAATGAGGTGAAATAGAGAAAAAAAAGTAATAATTGAAAGATGAAATAGAAGTTTGAAAGAAGAGGAGTTGGAAGTGTGTTGTTGTAATTTAAAGAGGAGAAAAATATGTAGATAAGAAATAGGTGAGGTGGTAGGTTGGTGAAAAGGGGATGAAGAAATGTGGAAAGAGAGGGGTTGAAAATAAGAGGGAAGGAGAAGAGAAGTGAAACGGTGAGTGATGTAAGGAAAAGATGAAATGAAGAAAACGAATGAATGAGACGCGGAAAATATGAAAGATGAGGGGAGAAGTGTAATAGATGAAGAGGGTAGGGGGTGAATGGAAGTTGAATGGCGGATGAAATCGAAATGAGAGCGGTGAGGGAGTGGTATGAAAGATATGGAAAAGAGGAAGAGGAAGAGGAAGAGGAAGAGGAAGAGGAAGAGGAAGAGGAAGAGGAAGAGGAAGAGGAAGAGGAAGTGGAATCATAAAGGGTTATGGAGTAAAAGAGATGAAAAGAGTTGAGGGTAGAATGAAAATAGGCGGTACGGGAAAGGTGTAGGGGAAAGGAGATATGGGATGTAAGTGTGAAATGGAGAAAAGAAAAAGGAAAATAAAGAGGAAGTGGGGTGGTAGAGCGTAGTGATGAGAAAGAAATGATGTAGAAAATAGAAGTAGAATGTGGAGTAGAACGGGAGTGAAAGGAAGGAGTGAAGTGTAGATGAAAGAGTGGGGAGTAGAACGGGAGTGAAAGGAAGGAGTGATGGGTAGATGAAAGAGTGAGGAATAGAACGGGAGTGAAAGGAAGGGGTGGTGTAGAGTAGGAGAAAAGCGTCGGGAGTAGTATGAAGGAAGTATGAAGGAAAAAAGCGGTTGAGTGTAGGTGCGTAGAAGATGAGAGATGGGGAGTAGTGTGAGGGAAGTAGGAAAGTGGAAGAAAGAGGAAAAGTGAAAGGTAGAGGAATGTGTAGTTTGAAGAAGAGAGGAAGATGGAATGAAGTTGATGTTTGGGTAATAGTGGAAGTGAAAAAGAAGGAAGTTAAATGAAAGTATGGGGAGGAGAGTAGTAGAGTAACGTAGAAAGGGAAGTAAGAGAAGAGATGAGAATGAATGAAGTAAAAGAGTAATGAGAAGAGTGGGAAGAAATGGGAAGTTGAAGGGAATGGTAGAGAAGGGAAAAGGAGTATGAGTGAGTGGTTGTATAGGGAAAAGGAGTGGATGTGAAATGGAAAAAAAAGTGTATGAGAAGATGAAAAGTGTTGGAAGTTGATGTGAAGAGTGAAATGGAGTGAATGGGAGTAGAAAGTAAGAAAAAGTAGTAAAAATAGAGAGAAATGGAAAGTGTTGGTAGGAGAGTAGAGTCGAGAAAGGAGAGGGTGTGAGAAAAAAGAAAAGAAGAGAGGGAGTGTGAGAGTAGAGTGAATGGTTGAGAAAAGAGTGGTGATGAAGAGGGAGATGAAGAGGGAGATGGAGTTGGAGTGAAAAGAAAAGAAAGTTGAGTATGTATGAATGGAGATGAAAAGATGGAGAGTGAATGAGAGTTGAAGTGAATGGAAGGAGAAAGAAGTTGAAGTGAATGAAAGAGGAAAAGAGTTTGGTGGGGAGTGTTGTGGAGAAGCGAAGAGTAGTAGAAACGGAAAGGAAAGAAATGGAAAGAAGGAAAGAAAGGAGAGTAGTATGGTAGAAAAGTGAAGATGAAATGAGTTCGGTAGGGGTGCGGTGTAGGGGAGTGTAGGGGAGTGTAAGGGAGTGGAGTGAAATGGATGGAAGTATGTAGTAGAGTAGGGTGTATGTAAAAAGAAAGAAAAGAATGAAATGTAAAAGTAAAATTGTATGAAAGATGAGGAGGGGAGTGAAGTCGAGTAGAAAAGAAAGATGAAAGAATGAGAGAGCGAAGAAAAAAAGATGTAGTTGAAAGTGAAAAGGGAGTGAGGAGAAAGAGTAAATGTCGGGAGTTGAGTAGTAAAAAAGGAGTAGATGTGTAAAATGAGGTGATGAAAAGATGGAATAGAAATGATGAATGTATGAGAAGTGTGGTATGAATGGTGTATGTAGATGTGAAAACGAAAAGTGAGAGTGAAAAGAGAGAGTAGAATGAATGAGTGTGTAGTGAAATAGGAGTAGAGAGGTAAAAGGAAGTTCGAATGAAAGAGATGAAGAGAGTAAATAAAAAGAGTGTGTAGTGAAGTAGGGTAGAGAAGTTGAGTAGATGTGTGAATGGAAATGGATGGTTGGTAGCGTGGAAGAGATGAAAAGTTTGGATGTTGGTGTGGGAATGAGGGAAGGTGGGAAGAGAGAGTGGTTGAGTGGAGTGAGGAATGAAGTGAGAGTAGAAATGAAAGAGAAAAAAGAAAAGATGAAAAGATGAAAAAGATGTGTGGTGGTTGAAGAGTAGAGAAGATGAGAGTGAAAGGAGGGAGTGAGGAGATGTGAGTGTGATGAAAAGAATGAGATGAAGGTAGGATGAGTTGTGGAAGTGAAGAGTGAATGAGAGTGAGAAGTGGGAAAGAAAGAAGAAAAAGAAAAGAGGAATGAAGTGGTGAGTAGAGAGAGAAAGGAGTTGAGGGTTGAGTGAGTGGTTGAGAGAAAGTGATGGAGAATGGAAATGTGGTTTGAGTGGAATGAGGGGATGGGAGGGAAGTGAAGTGAAGAAAGGAAATGTATGAATGTATGAGTGTATGAATGGAGATGGTGGGGAATGTTGAAGTAGAGGAGCGGATGGAAGAAAGAGAAGGGAAAAGGGAAAAAGAAAAAAGAAGCGTGGTGTATGGTAGAGGTAGAATGAGGTGAAGAGATGAAGAAGTGTTTGGGGGTGAATGTGAGATGAATGAAGAGGATGTGAAAGTGTATGAATGAGGGATGGAAGTGGGATGAAGAGGTGAAAGAAGTGATGTGTAAGTGGAGTGAGGGGAGAGGGATGGTGAAGTGGTGATGAAAGTAGGAGGGGAAGTAGAAAGAAGAAAGAAAGAGAAGATGAGAAAGTGAAATGTCGTTGTGTAGTTGTGTAGTAGTGTAGTAGTAAAGGGTGAAGAAAAGGAGTCTGAGAGTGTGTTGTAGTTGGGGAGTGGGGAAGTGAGAGTGGAAATGTGAAAAAGAGTGTTGAGGAAATGGGAAGTGAAGGAGAAAGTGGTAGGGGTGTGGAGTATGGGAGTAGTATGGTTGGAGAATGGTGTAGAGGAGTGAATGATGGAAAAAAAGAAAAGTGGAAAGGGAAGTCGAGAAAAAGAGTGAATGAAATGTGATGTATGGTTGAAGATGGTGAGGAAATGGGAAATGGGAATGAGTGATGTGATGAAAAAAGAAAAGAGAGGGGGAAAGGTGTGAAAGTGAGGTGGTAGTGGTGGTGGAGTGAAAGGAGAGAGTGAAGTGGAAATGAAGGAATGTGGAGTCGTGTGAAATGAGAAATGGAAGTGAAGAAAAAATGGAAGGGTGGAGGAAGATGTGAGAGTAGGGTGTGTAAAGTAAAAAAAGAAAAGAGCGAAAAAAAGAATGTGAAATGAATGAGAGATGTGAGAGTGTAGGGGTGTATGAAATAGAAAAGAAATAGAAGATGAAAAATGGAAGAGGGAGGGGAGCGGTGTAGGGGAGCGGTGTAGGGGAGCGGTGTAGGGGAGCGGTGTAGGGGAGCGGTGTAGGGGAGCGGTGTAGGGGAGCGGTGTAGGGGAGCGGTGTAGGGGAGCGGTGTAGGGGAGCGGTGTAGGGGAGCGGTGTAGGGGAGCGGTGTAGGGGAGCGGTGTAGGGGAGCGGTGTAGGGGTGCGGTGTAGGGGTGCGGTGTAGGGGAGCGGTGTAGGGGAGCGGTGTAGGGGAGCGGTGTAGGGGTGCGGTGTAGGGGAGCGGTGTAGGGGTGCGGTGTAGGGGTGCGGTGTAGGGGTGCGGTGTAGGGGTGCGGTGTAGGGGTGCGGTGTAGGGGTGCGGTGTAGGGGTGCGGTGTAGGGGTGCGGTGTAGGGGTGCGGTGTAGGGGTGCGGTGTAGGGGGTGCGGTGTAGGGGTGCGGTTGGTAGGGGTGC